>NC_035109.1:81298903-82548903 GCF_002204515.2 Aedes aegypti | reverse complement strand
AAGAGATTCGAGATTTAGCCAGCAGGCGGCGCTAGTGAGCCTAGAACTTTTGTTTTGCGGATAGCTGAGGATCCTGACCACTTAGAAAGATGGCGTCTTCGGCAAAGTTGTTCAGTAGCTCAAGGACTATCATTATTCTAGCCAAGAGATTCGAGATTTTGCCACCAGGCGGCGCTAGTAAACATAGAACATTAGTTTTGCGGTTATCTCAGGATCCTGGCTACTTAGAAAAATAGCGCCTTCGGCAAAGTTGTTCAGTAGCTCAAGCGCTATCATTATAAAAGCCAAGAGATTCGAAATTTTGCCACCAGGCGGCGCTAGTGGGCATAAAACTTTTGTTTTGCGGATATCTCAGGATCCTGGCCACTTAGAAAGATGGCGTCTTCGGCAAAGTTGTTCAGTAGCTCAAGGACTATCATTATTCTAGCCAAGACATTCGAGATTTTACCGGAGCTAGTGAGCCTAGAACTTTTGTTTTGCTGGTAGCTCAGGATCCTGACCACTTAGAAAGATGGCGTCTTCGGCAAAGTTGTTCAGTAGCTCAAGGACTATCATTATTCTAGCCAAGAGATTCGAGATTCTACCACCAGGTGGCGCTAGTGAGCATAGATTTTTTCGTTTTGCGGATAGCTCAGGATCCTGACCACTTAGAAAGATGGCGTTCTCGGCAAAGTTGTTCATTAGCTCAAAAACTATCATTATTCTAGCCAAGAGATTCGAGATTTAGCCACCAGGCGGTGCTAGTGGTAGACTTTGGTGAAGTTTTCTAACGGATATCTGACAAGATTTTTGGAGATTTCCTGGTGAAATGTTTGAGAAATTCTCCCTACGGCAGATAGTTGGCTTCTCATAAATATATTAGCCTCTTGAAATATCCAATACAGAGCATCACGAGCTGATGGTTTTTGCTTTGATCTTTGGTATCTTTCAAGGATCCTCAATGAACTCTTGGGAATGTTTTTGGCGAATTACTAGCGGGATTTGGAATGTGTTCCCATGTTGGGTTATGTATCTTTTTCTTGGCACTTTCGATGCATATGGGCAGTTTTTTAAAGCTACTAAGCTACTCATATATGGACACAGCAGGCGTCTTTTTGAAGTGCTTTTTATTGTGAAGATTCGGACAATTCGACTGAGAAAAATACCCCTCTTAAGAATGAATCGTGAAAGTGCCTAGGTTGTTCTTTACTCTTATATTAAACCGCACATAACCCAACTAACATTCACTCATTTAACAAACACCATTATTGCAGTTTCATCCAGCATCATGTTTAATAACATTTTAATAATTTTCATACCCAACCTTTGTTCAGGCATTGTTCACACAAATTTGGAGAAACTTTAAAGCATGTCGTTGAATACCAACTGTATTTTTCAGCTTTAAAAACGTCTTGTAAGCATTTAGTTCAGCTTCTAACCGGCTGGTCCAAAAATAATTAAAAACAAATAAAAAACAAAAATGTATTTTTCTAGGCATCTTAAATGTCGTGTTAACAATTATTATGATATAACAATCACATTTAAAAATCGCTTGGATACTGGATTCGAACTCGAGACTTTCCAATCGTCAGCGGTATGCTTTGCCATCTGCGCCATCCTAGAGTTGATGAATATACTGTCTAGTGTAAAATATAAACCTCTCCTAGCTGAATATTGATCATATTTGAGCTTCTATTCGACAACGTCTAATCAACACATGGTACGCCAATCAACAACTGAACAAGCATATTATTCAGCTGCTATTTAGTGCAGATCCTAGCTGAGTTCAGTCGGCTATTTTTAGCGCACAGTGAGAAAATTTATGTTGATGATGGTCAAAAATAATGTTTATTCACACAAAGTAAAATCAGTCTGAAGTGATTAATCTAATTTCATAATAAGTTTTAGTTTGTTCAAAACTTTAATTTGAATGATTTGTTTACTAAAATATTCTTTTAAATTACATTTTTTTTTATTTTTTTTTATAAACCTATTATGCATTAAAGAAATAGTTCTCTGTATGAATATATTTAAATCATTTGAAGGTTTCTGAGGACTATGCACCTGAATAGAAAAATATTCGCATATTTTGATGCGCGGGATTTTTATTCACAGAAATGGCAAAGAAAATCATTTTTCTTAGTTCTCAGTATTTATGTTTTTTTTTCAAATATAGCTCGTTATGGATGTTTATTTAATCATTTCTGTTAAAGAAATTTCCACTTTGTGTACGGAACTACATCCAGAGCCAGCGAAAAAAAGCTTAGCAATAGCAAATTATAATATTGATAGATAAAATTGATATTGACTCGGTAGATTTATGATATAAAAGATCTGGAAATGATATTTAAAATAAACTACTGGGACAAAATTGGCATGTCATATTTAGATTCTGTAAGATTTGACTTATATTCATAAGATCTGCAAACATAAAATTGTTTATAGGTTTAGAAGTTCTAGGAACTAAATTTTGAAACTGTTTTCTGATTATTTATGTCTTATGTCAATCAATTCTATATCACGCTTTGTTTGTTAGTACTTCGTTCCTACTCGGAATACTTAGCTTAAATGTTCCTTTTTTTTCAAAATAATCCTACATTTCTGGAGGCTGACCATCTTTATTTTCTGAACAGCTATTTGAAAAGTTTTGAGAAAGCATAATTTATGAGCTTTGAAATGCATGTGGAACTCAACACGAATTTCATTAAAAAATATTGAAAAAAATAGAACAACATTTTCTTCACTGAAAAAAAGTTATTCAAAACTTTAAAGTCGATTTAGAAAAAAATGCCAAACAAACCACGACTTTTTTTCATAAGCATAATATTGACCCTTTCCAGACACCTGTTAAGATTGGCTTTGACCAAATAAGAATTGAAATATCATTGTGATATCTTTCGAACCATAAAAATCTGTCGGATTGTTAGACGAAGTTGATTTTCTCATAAGCGGTATGGTGCGAGACCAATTGTATTTAATTAAAAAAAAACTGTATAATTCCGTTTTATTTCTTTTAACTACTCCCAATTAAACAAATATAATCGATTTTGTGATAAAAACTCATTTATCACTTGAAAATATGGTCATACTAGACTTTTTTAAGCGAAATAAAAATAAAATAAAAAAATCATTTTGGACTTTAAAAATTCGATGAAAAACTGTTTTCTCTAAAATATGCCCAATATGCAATGTATGGACGACTTTTAGTTAATTTAATTACGAAACTTTTTGCTCAAGGATGATCAAAATCCGGCCTTTTTTTTAAATCGACTTTAAAGTTTTGAATCATTTTTTTTCAGTGTAGAAAATGTTTTTTTTAATTTTTTCAATATTTTTTTTTCTAAAACTTCAGGAAATTTCACGACAGTCCTCCATACAACACTTTATGCCTTTTCTGCCTTTAATATTTAGCTTCTTCTTCTTCTTCTTCTTTCTGGCGTTACGTCCCAACTGGGACAAAGCCTGCTTCTCAGATTAGTGTTCTTATGAGCACTTCCAAAGTTATTAACAGAGAGCTTTCTTTGCCGATTGACCATTTTTGCATGTGTGTATCGTGTGGCAGGTACGAAGATACTCTATGCCCTGGGAATCGAGAAAATTTCCTTTTACGAAAAGATCCTCGACCAGTGGGATTCGAACCCACGACCCTCAGCATGGTCATGCTGAATAGCTGCGCGTTTACCGCTACGGCTATCTGGGCCCCTATCATCACTTATCATAGATGACAATATGTTTGTCTGCCTATTGGATCGATCGGTCAATTATAACCAACGGCTGGTGCAAAGGGTTCCAGACTAATCGAATTATTAATAATCGAACTCCCCACCAACCAACCAACCACAAATTTGTGTAATTCAATAACCGTAAAGGTCAATGAAATGTTGACATCCTTTGGTCCAATCTCTTTCACATACCTATGAGCATCGAGCTCACGACTCATCAATAATGGGCGCAACAGCTAAAACGCTCTGTTTGGGTTCCCTTCCAACTGGATCCGGGTGCGTTGTGGCCGGATGTACATTTTTTTTAGCTTCAAGGAATATTCCGATGAGCATGAAAATAGAAAAAATGGAAAATATGCACGAGCCGGACGTTTTCAGCTTCCATCCCTTCTCACACTAGTATACACGGAAACACGGTGTTCCTCATTTTTTTATTTACAGATAAATCTTTCTCAAATATGTGCTCGCAAGTAGTTTTCAATTGCTAAACTGCATATCTGAAGTGCCTTCCTTAGCCCAGTGGTTAGAGTCCGCGGCCACAAAGCAAAGCCATGCTGGGTTCGATTCCCGGTCTTGTCGTAGTGTAAATTTTCTTGACTTCCCTGAGCATAAAGTATCATCGTTCCTAACACACGATATACGAATACGAAAATAGCAACTTTGGCAAAGAAAGCTTTCAGTTAATAATTGTGGATGTGCTCATTGAACACTAAGCTCAGAAGCAGGCTCTGTCCCAGTGAAGACGTAATGCCAAGAAAAATAACTTTGGGTGGTCAATCATGCTCATGCTTAATGCATCAAAAGGGCGTACTATTAAAACGGGTCCCAATGTTTCTTTAAATTTGCTCGGACACGCAGCTGAGCCACAAAAAAACAGCTGATGAGCAAAGATTTTTTTTTTCTAATAATAACGGCCCGAGGAGCATGGTGAGAAACGGGGGAATATCTCTCGCTCCCCGTGTCCATAAAATTGAAAATTGCTCATTGGATTAGAAGTGAGATTAATGTGCGGATACGACCGACGACTATCCCGGTGCCGAAACTCGGTCAATCGGTGCCACTCGTTAGGATAAATTAAGTGCTTCGGTGGTACCACCACCGATGATGATACTGCACTCCTGAATAGGCGGAAAGTTGTCCCGAAATGTGTCACCATAAAGTTGCGCTGTCAATTATCGTCTCTGAGCCAATATGTCCATCGGTGACGACGACGGGAACTTTATCCAAATTGGCGAGGACGTCAATGGCGACGACGATGGAGAAGACTGTGACTCTTGATGATGGACTTGGCCGAAGAAACTCCGGGTGCTGTGAGAGGAAGGAAGTGCTTTCAAGATTTTCCCAACTTGAACGAGTGCTGTCAATGCGGTTTTCAATTATGGAGTTTGTTATTCACGCTGGAATTGGTTACACGTTGAAAATTCAACTTTGGATGGATAAATGTTGTCAGCAGTTGAGCAGTCAGGGTTCATCCATTTAGTACTCTATGAATGATTTTGGAATTTTTAGATACACTTTCCTCTTCAACAACTTTCTTGCTGCGCTTCTAACATTTCTTGTCAGCATTTTGCAAAACAAAAAAAAAATTGCCTAGAAGTGTAGCGTATTTAATGGATGTCCTTGAATAAGAGCTGTCGATGCACGTTGTCTTTCTGAGACAGTCGGCTCATCCACCTTTTGCTGAATCAACAACAAGATCGTAATGAAATAATTATAATTTAGACAACGTTTGTGCCATGTGTGTAACTAGTACCAACTATGGATGAAGGAAGGCCAACTATGGATGAAGGAAGCTGACCATATCATTCAAAATCTGCACAGAAATGTGTCACAAACACACTTTCTGTTTGTGAAGACTCGTACGTCTGTTATCTGTACCATGATTTGCTCCATTGGTTTCATACTACCAGGAGGCTGATGTACATCGTTTATAGCTTATTAATGTTTTTGACGCACAGCTGGACGTTGTGAATCTGGTCAAACAGATTTAGTCTGATTCATCATTAGCAAGTGCAAGCAGCAATCGCCATGGGCGTATTTCCATCAAGGAAGGATCCAACTAACACTTTTCATGTCAATCTCCACAGCTTGTTCCAGCAGTTGCTCTAGATGCTTTTCAGAAAAAATACCCAATGTAATCTGCAGACCAAAAAACCCGGGATTTGACAAATTTCGGGATTTCCCATTCCCCTAGATATTAGTTCTGACATCCCGGGAATCACGAGATTTCCGTAATGTACGTAGAATTTGATGAAAACCACTAAATTTCAACGAAAAGCAATGTAATTTTTCCTTCCTATCAAGCCTTTTATGATAAAATAGAAAAGCATTATGAAAAAAAAAAACAGTTACTATTTTTATGAAAAGACCAATTTACCAAGTGAGAAACACATGTTTTTATTTGTCAAGTTGCATTTTTTTTGCTCTTCTCTTCAATATTAGTCGTTTTTTTATGCCCAGGCTGAGAAAGTATAATCAACTTTCGTTCGTTGCACTAAAACGATATCCCATCTAGTGAAAAACCTTCACTAATTGAGCCGAGTTCTCAGATGTCAAAAATTCAAAAAAAAAAAAAAAATAGAAAATCAGGGGGTTTGGACTTTAGAAAAAATCGCAACATAAATACCGTTAAGTCTGAACGATTAAGTGGTACAGTAGAACTCCCGCTGGATTATGCGTATTTGCATTCATGGAAGAATGAAACGTTGAACCCTTGGAAGAATATTTCAAGTTATTAAGAGAGAATTGTTTGTAGCTAGATCTCAAGGAGGAATACTTGGAGTTTGTCCTAAAGATCCTGAAGAATCCTCTTGAAATTTTTTTCGGAGGGATTCCTAAAGTAGTACCTGCAGCAACCTTTTGAAGTTTTCTGTACTTGTATTCTTTGCAAAATTTATAACGTAATCTCAAAGAAAGTTCTTTGAATTAACAAAGAAGAACTTACATTCGAACAAATCTAACAATAATATTTTGGAGGAATGTTTGAAAATTTTCAATTTTTCTGAGAGGAATTACATAAAGATTTCTATGGAGTAACAGTATCGATCTCCAGAGCAATATCTAAGTGAGTTCCTGGAAAAACCGCTGGAGTTATGGGTGAAGAAAATTGTTGGTACATTCTTGGTGGAATCCTGGAAATTATGTGACTTTCCGAAAAATTCTTGAAAGCATCCAGAATAAATTCTGAAGCACTTTATTGGATAGTAATGACTGAAGAGCTGAACGGTCCCAATTCATGTTGTAGCTTTCGAAGTGTTGTAGACGTATTGTTTTGAAAAATATCAGAATCAAGCCGAATTTCGTCTTGAGTCTAGGAAAAATTTGATTGTAATTTCTTGAGAAATCCTTAAAGGCACATCTTGCTATGGGCGATAAAGTGGCCAATTATCGAAAAACTGACCGTTTCTGATAGGTAAGCACACCTATTAAGGTATTTCTGGAATATAAGAGCAAGATTTTTTGTTGTTTAATTGATACAGTATGTTAAAGTTAGAGTTTTTAAGAAAAAATGAGAATTTAATTCTTGTACAAGGTATATTTTGAATGAAGTATACAGCATAATCTTAATATTTTATACAGACCTTTTACACTGTTTGAAAGCTTAATTAAAAACTATTTAATAAATATAAAATGTTTAAAAAAATCGTATTTCAGTTGGAGTAAATGTTAGAACTACACTGAAAAAACTATAATCGATTTTTTATCGAAACTTTACACATCCCGTACTTTTTTGTCCCAAGTTGTCCCAGGCTTAGATCTATTTCCAAGGGTACTATTAGATGCAAACTAGAGGATAGTGGATATTTTACGTGCACATATATGTACTTTTTTCATCTAGTGCTTTTTAACATTTTCAGTTTTTTTACCATTTTTTCCTATAATAAAAGCCATGTATTATTTTGGAGGATAATTGAACATCGCATTATGATTCATATTATCATAACTATGTGAGTTTTAATATGTGTACTAGTTTTTGAGGCCTTCCTTAGCCGAGTGGTTAGAGTCCGCGGCAAGAAAGCAAACCCATGCTGAAGGTTTCTGGGTTCGATTCTCGGTCGGTCCAGGATCTTTTCGTGATGGAAATTTCCTTGACTTCTCTGGGCATAGAGTATCATCGTACCTGCCACACGATATACGAATGCGAAAATGGCAACTTTGGCAAAGAAAGCTCTCAGTTAATAACTGTGGAAGAGCTCATAAGAACACTAAGCTGAGAAGCAGGCTCTGTCCCACTGAGGATGCAATGTCAAGAAGAAGAAGAAGAACTAGTTTTTGATACGTTTATCACACATATGGCCTATATTCGTATTAAAAAATCATTTTTCCACTAAGTAAAACATCAAATTTGCATCATGAAACTCATATATTTGGCATGATATGACAGACAAATTTTTGGCCACCAGTCTATATGGAAACTGCCCATAGTGGCATCAGATGTAATCTTCGAAAAAGGTTTAAAAACAACTCTGGATGAATTTCTAGAATAAAACGCATCACGCGCCAACTCGAACTGAGTAAATCGTACATTTACATAAAACATTGACGAACTAATCGCCTCCGTTGTTAACGAAAACATGTTTTTTTTTCTGCCGAAAGTACTGCGCACCAAATGAATCGTTTCTCATCCAAATTGAGTCAATTTCGCGTGATTTGGCCAATCTCCAACTAAGCTGCCAGGAGAATTCCGCACCCATTCAGTGCCCCCTTGCCTTCACCAGCATATCAAAACTCGAGTCAGCTTGAGCCCGACCGGAGAGGCCCTGGCAGGAGGTTAAGCAGCAGCTTCCTGCTCCTTACTCTCCATCATGCCAAAGCGGAGATTTTACGACTCACGTGTGAAATTACGTTTGCCACCATTAGCATAAATAATGTATTGCTCCTTTCTTTCGTTTTTGGCCTTGCGGACGGAATGAGAGCGAACGGTTCATTGGAAGAGAGTAGTGTGGTGGGCGGAAAGGTGCTATGATGGTTGCCTATTTTTTCGGGTGGAAGCTGGCAAATCTCTGGGAGGTAGATGGCGCCTAAATCGATTTGTTTCACTCAACTGGTCGTCGCCTTCACCGGGGGGTTTGGTGGCATCCACGAATGAACCATATATAGTAGGGTGCGGTCTATTGTTCTTAAGTTTTTGTGAGCTCTCTTTACTAAATTCAAATGACATTAATGTTAAATCTTAAAGTTTGAGCCAAAAATGTTAGGATTCAGAGATGGCGCAAATATACAAAGGTAAAAGTTTTGGTTTTGAGAACTTTGAAAAATCAGCCACACCCTAACGAAAAGGCATTCAATGGCAACGACCGACATCGAGGACGAAGATGATTTTCAGCGATGTCGATGGGAAAATTGAATTTAAAGCACTTTCAGGATTAGGAAATATGCTGGGAACAAATGGGCGATAAGACCGACCGTTTGGGGGCGCAGAGTGGTGCTATTCTAAAAAGCTGAATATTTTATGAAGTACTAGGCATTCCCATTACTAACAAATGTGATTTGTTTCCCAAATAGGAGAAATGAAATGTTTCAGGATGGTTTTGCTGTCCGCTGGAAGTAATCCCAAGGCAGCTTCTTTATCGCCATTCGTGCGAAACCAATCAATCTGGTCGGCGTCTGTCGTTGGTTTGTGTCCTCCGGACATTTACACCAAAATCATCAATTAAAATCAAACCAATCAGGGCCCCAGCCCGGCAGGATATCGCATCATTTTTCTTCACGCCGCACAATGGTGCTTGAGCTTGCTTGTGTGTTGTCGTTGACCAGTGATTCCCAAAACAGTGCTTGGGTTGTGATTATTACTCAGAAGAGGATTTGAAGGAGATCAGCTCGTTGGACTCTTTTGATAGAGTGAAGATTCTGTGTATATTTAAGAATTTTGGTTTGGTATTGTGTTATTTATTAACATCTTTGGTATTGATTTTTTGTGTTTTGTATCTTATTATCTTATGAAACACATGCCATATTAAGCTGGTACCTATTTAATTTTAATACCGTGAAATTCGTTTGTCTAGTTTTTCTGGTCAGGTCACTTGAAATTGTATTTTATTTTGTTTGAAAAAGATAAACTTTTTGGCATAAGGTCATTCAACGACAAGTAATATTTTAAATAAGAGGTTACAACTATTACAACGCTGGCGCCTGCAGCACGTTTTCCGTTTCATGCTGACGCCATATTTGAGCCTTTTACATTATCTTATTTGATGGCAATAATAAAAAAAAGAATGTGGTCCTTCCTATCAAGATATGGAATATCGAGCAAGAGAGAGTTGATTGTATTTAGCAAAAACGTATATTATTACTCTCCTGAAGATCACTTTTTCGTTAAAGTAAAAAAAAGTCAGAACGAAAAAACTTATTTCTTGGTACCATCCTTTAAACTTTGAGAATTCGCTATCAAATTAATGATCTTACAATTTATTCTTAGATCATAACTGTTTCATCATTATTAAATCATAACTGTTTCATTGTTTCATCATTGAAATCCAAACTATAATTACAAAACTATAATTAACAAAAAGGATCCGTTTTTGGTAACATTTTTGAGTACCATTAAAACTTGCATTTTTTTAATAACATCATGTTTTTGCTTCAGACATTTAAAAATACTATAGTTTCACACCAACCAGATTCAAGATCACCATCTTCGTCGATATTTTCAGAAATCTCAGCAACCGTACGACATAATTTTCTTTGGGTTGGTCATGTATTCACAACGTTTCTTGACGTCATTAATATATATAAGTATCTCAAATAGTGTCCCATCGTCTTTTCTCAGGTATCCATACTGTGTGATCAGCCCACTTGAGTATGTCGTACACTTAATAAAAACAACTTCTTTAAATTTGAAATAACACGTTCCAACAAAGCACAAGCATTGTCTCGCCAAAAAGCGCAAATTTTGTCTAGCCTTTTCATCTCACAGTTCTTATCAATTTGGAATACATGAATTGCATATGTAGAAGTATGCCGCAGTAGTAAAAACAAGCAGAAAGACGTATCTCTTAGATTATTTGAAATTTTTAGAAATTGACTGCGTCATTCAAGTCAAGTAGAAAAGAAAAAAGTGATTTTTAATGTTAATCAAATTTAAATCATTCAATTTTACGATACCAAGATTCAGAACATTTTTTTGTAAACATGTTCTGTAAGAATACACAAATACGTGTCATTGCATTTCTGTATTCTTACAGTTTTGAGGGAATGTCCAGTTTTTGAATAAAGGTCACATATGCGATTATTATTGTAACATCTCCCATACATACATATTGTTTACATAAAATATATAAAAACCATTGAAGACATTAAAGCGAAAAAAGGGCAGGACGTCTGTCACATTTAACATTACGTTTCTATAGATTCAAAGCATAATTTTACCCTACGGATATATGCTTCAAAGTGGACCGTTTAGAATGTCTGGTTATCACATCCTAATGATATTTTTAAAAACAGTTGTTTAAAAATAAAATAGAAAAAAAATGGGTTCCGTTTTTGGCAACTGAAAATTTCGACTTTGTTGACAAAACGAAATTCCATTGTATTTGATTATATTTAAGCAAATGTTGCCAGCGCTAACTCAAACTATATTAAAAGCACTAGATTACGTGCACGCTATAATTATCAATCTTGTGAGTTTAAAATATGGCATTTGACGTGGTATTTAGTCGACGTCATTAAATGTCTTTTCAATTTTTGAAGTTTGGTTTCATTCATCAAATGCAGAATACAGAAATCAATTTGATCTTGCCCATACAGTGATACCAACTATTGTTTTGAATATGCAACACTAGGCAGAACTTAGGCAATGTCATTGATTTGCTTTTAATTTGAATTATCTATCTAGTGGGGCAGTATTGCTATCTAACAACAGACATATGAGTTACTCAATTCTTGGAAGGATTTCAAGGAAAATTACTATAGAGTTTCCCGAAGAAAATACCGGAGAATTCTTGAACAGTTATTGTTTCAAGAGGCTTTAGGAGTTCTTATAGTGTCGTCATAACATTCTTGAATGTATCCTCATAGATTTTTTCTAGTAATCTCTAAAACCCTACAGGAATCATTGGTTTTTCTCATGAGAAACTTCTAATGTAACTTATTGATAAATTCTCTTCCAAAAGTTAGGATTATCTCCCTTAAAATCAAACATAAGTGTTTAGTCCATATCTCCTGAGATAACATGTCTTATTGATGGCACTTTCGAGATGTTTAATTTATCATTAATCTTAATTCATAGATATGTCGACCAAAATATTCTTGAATCTTGTTTGCTTAATTTTTAATTGAATTTGTAACATATAGAAAAAATCATAAAATTTTCCTCAAATCAATGGGACCTTAAAACTTTGATCTCAATTGCACTTGGCACTTGCAAATTTTTTTAGAACAACCCTGAAAACTATTGAAAATCAATAGAACAGTCATTCAAGTCATCGTGCAAAAGTATGGGTTCACTCCGCAGTGTAGTATACGAATCGTGAAAATAAGTTAAATAAGTTAAAATAACTCTTGAGAGAACCGATGAAAAAACACTGAAGGTCATTATCGAACAATCCTGGAGAAACTTTTTATGGATTCTTACTGGAACACCGCGAGGTATCTCTGCAGGAATCTTTTAATAAACCCTGGAAGTAATCATTGGATTGTTTTCTAAGAGCAGCGCTGAATGCATTTCTGTATCAATTCTATGTCAAATTTCCATAAAAGAAATCCAAGAGGAATAACTGTATAAGAGGTGTAACTTGAAACTGCAGAAGATTTCCATGAAGAATTTCAGAATTACTATGCTAAGGTGATACACTTATGAATGAAGAAATTCCAGAAGGAACTCATATAGAACTTCCAAAAGTTGCACCTGAAGAAATCTTGACGTAATTATAGGAAGAATTTCGTGAGTTTAAGGGAATACTGAACTCCTCCAAGAACTCCAGTTGAAACAGCCTGAGTGGTTTGTGATATAGCTTTTGAAAGAATTTGAGAGTTCCGAAGGTGGCGAGTAACGGTAGCTTCATCTACTGGCCTACGATCGGAGTGCTTCGTGAAGCCCAAGCAGGACAGTTTTTTATGTTTTTTTCCTGTTTTGGAGCGTCTTGCTGGGTAGTGCTTCGTGAAGCCCAAGCAGTACAGTTCGATTTTGCGTCGTCCGATAGATTTAGCTCACGGTTTCGCGCGTGTTTTCGTCACCGGAGATTTTTTTTCTGTTTTGGAGCGTCTTGCTGGGTAGTGCTTCGTGAAGCCAAAGCAGGACAGTTTTTACATTCAGAAATGGAATAGTGAAAAGTGAAAAATGAAAAAGTGATTTGTTTGATTTGTGTCCTCAGTACTGTTGGTTTTTGGCTGCCCTAATTTCACCGAACCATCCGGAAGTGACAGGCAGCACATAAATTTAGAGAATCAATCCGGTGAGTTTGTTCCAGTATGATACTTTTTCTTTTGTGAGCCTTCCGGATCGTTTTCGTCCGCGTCGTGGAACTTCTGATCGTTTCTTGAACGGAAAATGTTATTTTCGGGGTTTGATAATTATGTTCAGATTGCGCATTCTGTCCGGGCGGGTGTTACGCAACTAACAATCGGTTGTGGATGCTTTTTAACCGTTCGATGACCCTGAAGGGGTCGATTCTGCTTTTCGTATAATTTTGAGCAGAAAAACCGACTGTGTTATCCTAGGGTGTTTAGTTCGAACGCGCTTCCTTTCGTTTTTCGAAATAAAACTACTGTACCACCCAGTACAGTTTTTCAATGGGCACAGTACAGTTTTTCAATAGGCGTGATTTTTTTTTACGCGTATCGTTATTTTATACAATCCGATGATCCTGGAGGGATCGGTTTTGCTTTTTACTGGTTATTGAGCAAAAATATTATTGCACAATCGACAAGCATTTCGCGAAATGCTATTTATACTATAAATAAGCTAACAATCTACGAAGTATACCGTAACTACGCTAACGCTAACGCTAACGCTAGCTTTTGAAAGAATTTGAGAAGCCCTTTATGAGTAAGTGCAGAAATAATTCGTTGAACAATTTGAATAGTATTTTCTGGAGAAATCTAAAAACAATCTCTTGAAGGAAATCCAGACAATTTTTCTGGAGGTATTTCAAATGCACCTTTCGGGGAAACTCCAGGAGGTAGAGATGGTCGGATTTCGCATATTGCCCCAAGATATTTTATTTTTCCGAACTCGGACCGAAACCCGACATTTCCCAAGCCCAATTTGTAGGCATCACGAAATTTGCCGGGTGACAGCTAGTTTAGAATTCTGCGTCCGACCGCACTGATCACATTCGTTTTCCTTGTTGTCATCCTTTCCGTCAGTCTCTTTCACCCATCAAAAAGATGGCAGGTACGTATCATCAGATGCTGGTGCAATGAATTACAAGATACGAATGTGTAGCAGTGAATTGCATTGTTTTGTCGCTTAAAGAACGATTGTAACAAGAAAATAAGCTAACCATTCCACCCCACTATCCTGAGTCCCAATAACCTGTATGCCATTACCCCGAATTCCATATCCCTGGACAAATCATAACCCCGAATTACATTACCACGAGTTGCATTATTACGGAACTATGTCATTTGAAGTATTTCTCTATTCAAGGTAACGGTATTTGGGGTAATGGGGTAGCATCAAGCTAACACAGAAGCGTATGAAATTTGTCATACCTGTTGTTCCATTCAAACAGTTCTCAAAAAAATATTCAATCAATCAGACTTAAGTCTGAAAATTCCGCAGACAAAATTTTACATATTCCACTAAAAACCTATTTGATTTTCGTTTTCAAAACGCAAAGTTGCCGGATTTTCAATACCACGTAAGTCTGATTTTCAACTTTCAAAATTTAACCACTACTCAGGCATACCGTCGGAGAGAATAAGCGACGCGACCATGTATTTAAACAAAACACTACTTGCGTCGATGCAGTGTTAGCATTAGCATTAGCATTAAGCATTTCGCAAAAAATTCGTAGGTGGTACAGTCCTAGACCATTGTATGAGGGTTGCCTTCTTCTCATCCGTTACCAAAGTGAGAAATTTGGGACTAACCTCTAACTCTTAGACAAGATTGACGCATCCTACAATAATCGAGAGCTGTCCTGGCCACGTCCTTGCGAAAGCTGGGGAATGGGAAAGAATGATTGATTGAACACCTACTTAAGAAAGATGCAGAGAACTCTACGACCTCTCATAGGTGTTACGGGATGTTGTGCAATGTTGATGGAGAGGGTAGTGCCATGGGATACGTTTGGTAGACGTAGGCAGACAAATGAATTATTTACGCATTGCGATCATGCGCTGCTGATTAGAACAAACTCACCAAATTCCTTTTTCGAAAATCCGCACAATATGTCGCTCCTCTAATAATTAACAATAGTGTGAGCCGTCACTTAGCACTGCCCATCAAAATCCACGCACTGCAGTTCTTAATCCATCCCGAATCGAGCATCCACGAACCAATTTTTGAATCAACACGCACGGGAGATAAAAAAAAAACAAGTCACGCGAAACGAATTCAATTGATGGTGCAATTACAGAGCACTCTCGAGCAAATCGAATTAAAGTAAAAAACAAAACATCTTCAGATATAATCTCCGATAAAAAAACACATCTATCACTTCGAAAAACATGTTTCCACAGAACATTTGCACGTGGCGTAGCACCGCCGAATTTAATTTTCACCAGCGGATTTGAAAAAAAAAAAAATGAAAAGGAACGCCGACGAGGTAGACGTGACACAAAACTCAAAACGCAGCCGCCCGCGCGCATGGCTTGCTGCGATCTCCCTACTTGCGTTTTTGCTGTGTTATCATATAAAAAACGTAGTTAATTCGTGGTAAAATAATAGAAAACCTTTGATACAATCAAATCATGTTGAAAAACAAATTTATTTTAAAACAGTTTTTAAAGAATGATTTTAATACATACTTCCCAATTCACATGTCTAGAACAGAGTTGGAAAAATGTCTGAGATTCACACTACAGTAGCCAGCAATCACAGTCAGCGAAGCCAGAGAATCTCATGCCTATCGCTGCTGTAGGCAAACTGTTTTGAAAGTAGCATTAAACCCGTTGTTAAGGGCAAACCAAAATTACTGTAGAAAAATGATTAAGGGGAAATGTACCTATAGTGGAGGTACTGAACACGATTGAACTTCATTTATCCGGGAAATTATTGTACATGTTAAGAGGAAAATAACCATAATTGTTTTACAAATTTTCAAAACCAGTTTTCTTGTTCAAAATTTATGCGATGTTCAAGAAAATGTATCATTGCACTACACTTGCTATCTGAATTGCAATGATAGATTTTTATAAGGAATTCTTTGAATTTAAACGAAAAAACTGGTTTTTCATTTTTGAAGATTGCTGACGATTAAATGATGGATTCTTGAGCCTTAATGTTGTAACGGGAAGTAACGACCATTTACTTACCCGTATAGGCCTGAGTGAAAGCAAAAATTTTAAAACCCTCACCGTTCAGCGAATTCTTAATGGATTCAAAAGATTTTTTGTCAGTTTACTGGCACACATATCTAGTTTCTAGAAGTGGACAGAGGAACGCGGAAATATTCCTGTGGTCGGAGTTATTCTGGTGGATTACTGGGTCAGGTCGGGTGAGAATGGTACTGTGCGTTTGTGCCCCTGGAGGTAGGCAAATTTCAAGACACAGACAATTTCTGGAATAGGTTATAACGTGGCCACTATATGACGGAATTTTAAGATAATTGCATCAGTGTAAACCTTTTGCGAAACGATTGAATTGGATAACTATGAGTTTTGCATTTGATTAATCCTACAAATGATTATTTTCGGGTCCCAGGACGCCTCAAACTTACGTTAAAGTGGCCAATTTGTATCTGAACATCGGTAGTAGGTCATTTGGCATAAAGTCGTTTGGCATAAAGCCGTTTGGCATAAAGTCGTTTGGCATAATGGTCATTTGGCATAAAGTCGTTTGGCATAATGGCCGTTTGGCATAATGGTCGTTTGGCATAATAGTCGTTTGGCATAATGAGTCTGAAATCAAGAATTTCCTTAAGATGGCATTCCCCAAGTTACCAGTAAGCACGATAATGCGGCACGATAACAGCATTATATGCGCATACAGGGTAATCATTTGATGCATGTCAGTTTTATATACGCATATAATGCTATTATAATGCCAGAACAGGTGAAATAGCGTGCCATTATAGTGCAAAGATATAACCGTGCTTCTCTGCACCACTAATGCTGATATAAGACCATGTGAGAAACGTCAGTTGTTTTCGCCAGGTTTTCAGGGCGAATATTTTGTGCTTTCGCGCACGCAGCCAGAGAGCTTTCGCGTATGCGGCCAAGCAACTGGTACACGAGGTAAATAAATAAATAAATGAAAACGGAAACCTCGAATAGTATGCAAAAAATGTAATAAAATGATACAGATAGTACTT
This sequence comes from Aedes aegypti, assembly GCF_002204515.2. Lineage (NCBI taxonomy): Eukaryota > Metazoa > Arthropoda > Insecta > Diptera > Culicidae > Aedes > Aedes aegypti. The sequence continues at coordinate 82,531,784 of NC_035109.1, read as the reverse complement.
CTTCGTATCAGACTTATTCATTTTGGTGGTCTTTATCCTTTTGAGGACTTGCAATTGCCACATTTTGATCCTCGTTTGATGATGAAATTCCTCATTTTGCGCCTCGAACCTGCGACACCCGTATTGTTGAGTTGTTGAAGTCCTGCACTTTTGCTCCTACGGCCACGTAAGATGAATAGTATTGGAAAGAAAAGTGACCAATTTAAACCATCACTTTTCCCCGTCATAAAACCTGCAATTGTAGTAGTGAGAAGATTTATGTTTAACTCCCTCTTACCACTATATGCAAACACAAAGCACGTGGTATATCTGTCAAAACACTGGATGGCATTTAAACATGCCCTGTAGACGAATATAAAGCCAATATAGTGCTTATTTAATGCCTGTATGCATCAGTCTTGAAAGCATTAAAGATGCTGTAATAGGGTTTCTATGCAGCGGAAGTGCTGTTATAAGGTGTGTAAGCATTTGTAGTGCTATTATAATGCATGTACGCATCTATGATGCTGATTAAGGGCTTATTATTAGTGCTTATGGTTACTTGGGTCGTTTTTACGTTACTATTGATTCTCTCTAATGACATCAGGCTTGTTCTGGAGTCGAATGACACAATATCACATATTATTGAACAATCATATGCTCTTGAATAAACGAAAGTATATTAGGAAAATTATTGCCAATAGTATTTTATTATCCAGAAATTACCCTTCTTTCAAATATTAATTCATCTTTTGAGTTTCGCTATTGGAATAAATTTTTGCACTGAAGATGTTGATATCTTTAGCACAAATTTAACCTTCTTTCAAACATTCTACGTTTTTTTTCAATATGGTGTAACCTTAATTATAGGTATGAAACCTGTTGATTTAAAATTTTAATAAATTTCATCTTCTGTTATACATAAGCTGTTCTTTGAAGCTATATTTCTTAGATATTTTTTTTGTTTCCAATTGAAAAAAACGGCAATCGATAACATTGATCTGCTCAAATTATCAGCGAAAAGAGAAATCGATTACAACAGTTAATTCGATGGGGTTTGCTACCTGAATGTCGGTTTCACAAATGTCATTTCCCCGAACGCTAGTTCCCCGAATATCCCGTTTACCCAATCAGCCCGCTTCCCCGAAAAGTTTTTGGTAATCAAAATTGTCCTAACTATATACATTTCAGGGTGGTGAACAAACTGGCCACCTAATATGCACCCTTCTTTATTTAATTGTGGGTTCTTTCGAGTTTTAATGTTTTCAGAATTTTTGTCATCATGTGTATAGCCGGGAATGACAGAATACCTCCTTCTTTTGGTTGCTTCTTTCTCGTTCAGTATATAGCCACTGAAGACAATTATAATACCTATTTAAACTTCACCACTTCTCGGGGAAACCGGAGAAACGACATTCGGGGAAAAGTAGCACAATCAGTTCGATGATTCTGAACGCAATTTTTTGATGTCTTCGTTTTTTCATGCCGCAATAATTTTTGGCGTCCAATCTTCTATTGGTTCAATTATAAGTTTTGCCTTCTTTTTCAAATAGGCTGTTCTTTATATTTATGCTGTTTTAAATTTTATTATTTAATAAAGCTAAATGTTCACCATTTTTATACCTATTTTGTTGTTTTATCAATTATTGCAAGACTTGCTGTTGAAATGATAATTACTTTTGTACCTGCCAGTACCCAACATTTTTTTTAAACACATGATCTATTTTTCGAAATTACAAATTTTTCGATAATAGACGGTGTTTTTGATTTACACTTCCAAAATTTAAATTTATATTGTATCGTTCAAAAGTTTTGCCACAAATATTTTATTTCAAAAATGTGTTGTTCATTTGAGTTATGCTGTCACAAGATTTTTTTGCGTTTGAGCTTTAAACAATTTTAACGAAAAATAATCTGCTCTCGTATAGAGGCTATGTTTCCATTATGCTACAATAATAGATCTTCGGAGAAGAGCTTTTAATATTTTGCAAATAAAATTTCCAATCTTTTGTTAAGTAATTATCATCATGTGTTATGTCCACACTGGGACAGAGCTTGATCTGCAGCGAAATATTCTATGAGCGTTCCCTTTATTAATAACTGCAAACGTTCTTTGCCATTTTACTCTTTTCAAATATGTACATCGCAACAAGCTCAAAGATACTCTATGTACTGGAATGTAGAGAAAATTATTATTTTGAAAATCTTCCACCAGACCCGTCACGAGTTTTATTTAGTTATGCTCTCTAATGTCACAACAATTTGTGACATTCAAAGCTAAGAAAATCTTTGAACGAACACCACGCTTGATAAGAACCTACCAAAATATTTAGCTACGAGCTCGCTGGTGTTGATCTCGGTTAAAGCTTCAAAAATGCCGATATTTATTCAAAATCAATCATTATGCCAAATGCCCATTATGCCAAACGGCTATTATGACAAACGACTCTTATGCCAAACGACTTTATGCCAAACGGGGTACAATCCTGAACATCTGTGCCAAGCTTATGGGAACGCATTTTAGTGCACAATTACGTTTGATTTCTACTTTTCGAGCATTTGAAACGGTTTAGTATCCAACAAATCTATAGCCACATCCGGTATATTTTAAACAGTGCAAAACTCTTCATTTATAATGTGGAATATCAAATCTTAATGATTTATGCAAATTAAAATGATTGTCATTGCAAATAAATAAAGGTTACTTGGCATGTCTCAAAAAACAGCAATTTTTTACCCGACTTGACCCAGTGACCCACCGGACTAACTCCGGCCACAGGAATGTTTCCGAGTTCCTCTGGCCACTTTTAGAAACTAGATATGTGGGCCAGTGAACTGACAAAAAATCATTTGAGTCCGTTAAGAATCCTCTGAGCGGTGAGGCTTTCAGTATTTTTGCTTTCACTCAGGCCTATACGGGTTAATGAGAAAAATGATTTCATCGCAGTAACCCACGGCATGTCAGTGAAAAACAATACATCCACTAATCGTACACTGTTCCTTTAGTTGCGGTATATTTTTAATTTGTATTCCTATAGTTGCAGTATCCGTGGTTTTCTTGTGCGATCCTCCACTAAAGGAACACTTTACCGCAACTTTTGGTACAAGTCAGAAAATTTTTAGCAATTTCAGTGATCATTCATCAGTTTTAAAGCAATTTGATCGCTCTTCTCAACTATTCCGTGCATCAACAAGCCAATACGTCGATTGGCAGTGTCTAGAGAGCTATGAAGTTTACTTTTTTCGATTTGAAACAGTTATCGAGAATTATCATCTGAGCTTTGTAGAAGCAAATTTCGTGTTTCACTGCGCCGATTAAGCCGAAATTTTATTAGGTTGGAAACTTCAGATAAAGTGATACTCTCAAATCGAATATTGAAAGGAAATTGAGATCTTCTTAAAATGGACAGGTTGTTGATAGATGATTACAATGAAATTCAGAGCGGCCACAATGTGGTTTTCTCTACAAAACTTTTATAATTTTACGCTTGATTTCAAAATTGAACTAAAAAAAATCTAAGTTTTTCGATTGTTGCCTGCAGATTTTGTAAAAAATATTATTTTGAGCATTTACCATAATTACAGTTTTTCCGAAATAAAACATCGGATTTATAGAGAACCTTTAAGGCCCGAATTTTCACAGTAAATTGCTTGAGAAACGCTGTCATCGACGAAAAAGCGAATCAATCAATTTACCATTAACGCCCGCTTTCCTGGGAAATCTTCATTCAAGCTCCATGGTCGATGGCTTTATCTCACTGTCGACCGACACGGCGGCTCCGTCATCTTCCATTGATCGACCACAGGACATCTTTTCCGACACGGTCTCTCACAATCACGGTTGGTCGTGAGGTGCGGGCGAAAACAGACCCCCACAACTGTCGAGCCGTAAAATGGGATACCTTGTTAGTTTTTTTTTCGGAAGAAAATCAGATTATAAATGCATTATTTCTTAAAGACTTTTGTTTCGAAGTTTTGAAGCAAGCTGGTATCTTATACATCAATCGTAGTTGAAAAATTCCATAACGATTCATTTCAGATGTTAAAAAATCCTGATTTCTATTAGCTCATGAATACAAGAAAATCAATTCATCTATAAATGTTGATTCGAACTATTTCCTAAAAGGAACATACTGATCAATGTTACCCCATTTTACGGTACTCATCTTCGCAATCACTTCTCCACCACCACCGCTAGCCCTTCTACCGTCGATAAAAAGAAACCAATTCAATCAATCTCTTAAATATTTGATGCTGATAAAAATATTGGACCAGGTTACTCCCCCCCCCCCTACACACAGCGTGAACAATCCTAGGCGGTTGCTCGAATTTTCACGCAGTTGGGAGTGAAATGATTGAAGAACCCCCTCGCAGAAGAAGTCAGCCAATCAGTTTGTCAGGCCGCTCCCAAGACGGAAAGTTTTCCGGGCGGAATTTCCAAAGAAATTCGAACGAAATTTCGTACACTAACTATGTCCACTTACTTTCGCCATTCGGTCGGAAATCATCCATCGATCGAGATGGGAAAGTTTGTCGGACTTTTGAGTGATGACGATGAGAGTCGAAACTCGCTCCCCCCCCTCTTCCACCGTGTTCGGAAGTTAGTCAGTCGATAAATCAACCAAGAGGTCCGGAGTTGGTTTGTGTATTTTTGTATAGTTCGAGGGGAGATGGTGGAAATGATGGACAGACACTTGGGACCAATTCTTATCAGGATATTTAGGCCATGGCATGGTTGGCTGATTAATGTATTTCGAATCTCATCTTTGATCGCTAGACGATTATTAACATGATTGAGTTCGATGATCAATGAAGAACAAAGTTGGTGGATTCTTTTTGCTTGATGCATTTTTTTAGCATTTTGTTAATGCCGATAAGTTATATGTCATAATCAGGAATCAGAGTTACATGCTTGTGAGGAGTTTCAAACACACTTTGATAAAGCTTCACTTATATGATAAGTGTTACGCGCTTAAACGAAGTTACACACTTAGTTTAGAGTGCCGAATCTTGGCTTATTTTAACTGAGATTCGCACAGCCGTCAAACACATTTCTTGGGATTTCAGGAAATAAAAGCCGAGTATCAGTAAATCGAGCTTCGTTGCTAAGCAACCGGACAATTTGTTAACTGAGTCTCGGTTAAAATCAGAAAACCGAGATTCGCACAGCCGAGCTCGTGAAAAAAAATCTAAGTGTGTACACAAAACTGAGTGCGATTCGTACAAAATCAAGCACATCTGGTATGTAATTTTACCTCATGCTGAAAAACTTGCTGCTGGAATGAGTTCTTCTCTTATGCATGTGCGACATATAAAAAAACCTTCGGAATACTAAGCATCTCTGAGTGACGTCAAGTTTTAGTTTATTATGCAAAAATCAGCAGAAAATAGATTTTTCAGAATATCTAGGAATACCGATTTTGTGAAACTTTATTAAGGTAAAACAGTTTGGAATCAACTAAGATTGCACTAAAACTTCAAAGGCACAAATCTCGTGAAGAAAGCATCCCACAACAGTGCACTTTTTATTTTTGGCTTTGTGCACTAGCAGGCCGGGGGGGTACTGGATGGTAAATAACTGGACAATGCGTACCATTGGTACTTCGCGTACCTGCAGGTATAAAATAGACCCCATTTGTGGTCCTTACCCTTTTGTCCAGTAACTCCTATCCCTACCTCCCCGTGGTGCCGCCAGGGATACGAGTAACCGTAGGGAAGATCGGGTAACCAACCCTGGTGGGACCTTGGTCGTATGCTGACAGGGAAGGGGGGCTCCTCTCTTCTGAGGGTGTAGCTTATCAGAGCGTCTGTTCTCCATGTTAGGGGCGGCTCAAAACAGCGTCGGTTTTCCATGCTAGGAGTGGCTGATCATCGTCCTAGTGCCAGCGTCGGACTCTAAACAGTGCTGTGCACGATGATCCTCCGGCGAGACAGGGGTTTGGTGCAGGCCTTACAAGCCAGCCGTAAAAATCATCAGTACAGGAAGCATACAATGTAAATTCGGACCGGAACAATCGGCATAGACCTGGACATCGAAAACGGACTAACGATTGGAAACTAGGATCATGGAACTGTAAGTCTCTCAATTTCTTGGGAAGTACCCGCATTTTTTCCGAATTGTTGAGGGTCCGCAAGTTCGACATCGTAGCGCTGCAGGAGGTTTGCTGGAAAGGGTCGACGGTACATACGTATAGGGATGATTATACCATTTACCAGAGCTGCGGCAACAGACATGAGCTGGGCACAGTTTTTATCGTGATGGGCGAAATGCAGAGGCGCATGATTGGGTGGTGGCCAATCGACAACAGAATGTGCAAGTTGAGGATCAAAGGCCGTTTCTTCAATATCATCATAATCAACGTTCACAGCCCTCACCTAGCAAGTGACGATGACGATAAGGACGCTTTCTACGCGCAACTGGAACGTGAATACGACGGCTGCCCAAGCCATGATATCAAAATCTTTATCGGAGATCTCAACGCTCAGGTTGGCCAGGAGGAGGAATTTAGACCGATTATAGGGAAGTTCAGCGCTCACCAGCTTACGAACGAAAACGGCCTTAGACTGATTGATTTCGCCGCCTCCAAAAACATGGCTATACGTAGTACCTGCTTCCAGCACAGCCTCCCGTATCGGTACACCTGGAGATCACCCCAACAGACTGAATCGCAAATCGACCACGTTTTGATTGATGGAAGACACTTCTCGGACATTATCGACGTCAGAACCTATCGCGGCGCAAACATCGATTAGGACCTCTATCTAGTGACGGTTAAAGTGCGCCAACGACTCTCCGTTGTGAACAACATTCGGTACCGATGCCCGCCACGGTACAACCTGGAACGACACAAGCTACCCGAAGTCGCAACTGATTACGCGCAAAGCCTAGAAGCTGCGTTGCCGGAAGAGGGAGAGCTCACCAAAGCCCATCTTGAGGACTGCTGGAGTTGTCTCAAAGTAGCCATTAACAACGCAGCGGAAGGTGCCGTTGGGTTCGTGGAAGGAAATCGACGGAACGGTTGGTTCGACGAGGAGTGTCGGACGGTTTTGGACGAGAAGAATGCAGCGCGGGCGATGATGCTGCAGCAAGGCACCCGTCGAAACGTGGAACGATACAAACAGAAGCGAAGACAGCAAACCCATCTATTCCGGGATAAAAAGCGCCGCCTGGAAGAGTTGGAGTGCGAAGAGATGGAGCAGCTGTATCGTTCTCAACACACGCGTAAGAAACTCAATGCATCCCGCAAAGACTTTGTGCCGCGAGCCCGCCAGGATAAGGATGAAGGTATCTTGACGGACGAACGTGAGGTGATTGAAAGGTGGAAGCAGCACTACGATGAACACCTAAATGGCGCAGAGGAGGAAGATCAAGATAGCAGGAGGAATGGCTTCATCAGTACGGCGGATGAAGAAGACGTGCCAACTCCCACAATAGGTGAAGTTAAGGATGCTATCAAACAGCTCAAGAACAACAAAGCAGTTTAAAAGGATGGTATTGGAACGGAACTTATTGAAATGGGCCCGGATAGGTTGGCCCCTTGTCTGCACCGATTGATAGCCAGGATCTGGGATACAGAACAGATACCGGAGGAGTGGAAGGAGGGGATAATATCCCAAGCAGCACAGTTTGTTTCAACTCAAGAAAACAAATATCTCTTGAAACAAATCAGAGTTGTCAATTGTTGAAAATATAACATACAATTGCACTGAATTGCAACGCAAAAAGCGCAAGAGACGGAGTCTGTTTGCAACATATTAATGTAAAAGTGAAATTGCTTATTAGTTGCAAAATACTTAAGAGAAAAAAAATGAAAACAAAAATATAAACGAGAATCGAACTTTCGACCTCAAGATCATAAATCATCTCCTCTACTCACTACTCCACCAGCTCTTCGAAGGAATGCTTCGCCAATCCACAATATAAGCGACTACATTACCTGTTTATGAAGGCTTGTTGTATGTTACTTTACTGCACCCTTCGGTATACAAGCACAGTACTCAGTAGCCCACACCTCAAATGCACTAAAGTTAAAGCAAAAACTTTCGCGCAACATATAAGAAACATCATTTAAACGTACTAAGTGTTGCTAGAACATGTTTTCGTAGTTACATGATCCGTAATGTGAAACTCAACTATATTGCAACTGGATTGAAACAAACAAACGATTAACTGTCAAACACGTAGTAAATTGCAACTTTTGCGCAACTGGGATGGAACTTCTTGAGTAGTAATCATCGAAACGGAACTTGAATGCAATAATCTCAAGTTGCGGATGCTTTAAATGAAAGTAATTTGAAACATAACATAAAAATAGACATTTTGGAAGAAGTTGCAAGAGTTTGTTTGTAAAGTTACTGAATACATCTTGATAAACTTGACTTCATTGCTGTTTACAGAGAAAATTTGCAGCAAATCTCGTTGTTTCGATAAAGTTAAACGTCAAACAAGGTGTGGTATGCAAGTTTATTAAAACGATAATGGAACTATATGAGCTATCGATATTAATATGCAACGGAACTAGAACTAGGTAAGTTACAGATGCTTTTATTGATACATGTTTGAAACCATTTTTAGAATGCATCTCTTTGAAAGATGTTTCGCGTGCTACTTGGGATGCCCAATACACAAAAAGGATGACAAGTTAGAATGTGAGAACGATCGAGCGATCACCATTCTTAACGCAGCCTATGAAGTGCTTTCCCAGATGATCTTCCGCCGTCTATCGCCACTGGCAAGCAGATTTGTGGGAAGTTATCAAGCCGGTTTTGTGGACGGGCGATCGACGACAGACCAAATCCTTATGTTGCGGCAGATCCTCCAAAAGTGTCGCGAATATCAAGTCTCTACGCACCACCTATTTATCGATTTCAAAGCGGCCTATGATACCATCGACCGCGAAGAGCTTTGAAAGATTATGGACGTGAATGGTTTTCCCGGGAAACTGACTAGACTGATCAAAGCTACGATGGATAGTGTACAGTGCTGTGTGAAGATATCGGGTGCATTATCGGACCCGTTTGAAACACGCAAAGGACTTCGACAAGGCGATGGTCTTTCCTGCCTCCTGTTCAATATTACGCTAGAAGGTGTTATGAAACGGGCGGGCTTCAACATGCGGGGCACGATCTTCAATAAATCCAGCCAATTCATTTGTTTCGCTGACGACGTGGACATTGTCGGAAGAACGTTCTAGGTGGTTTCTGAACAGTATACCAGGCTGAAACGTGAAGCAGATCGGGTTGGATTGAAAGCAAATACGTCAAAGACGAAATATCTGCTGGCTTGGTTCTCCATTGGTCGATTGGTTTTCGGCGAGAAATAAACACAAATTTTATTTGCCAGACTGTCCGGACGTTTTGGTCGATTTACTGGCTTCCGACCATCTTCTACGGACTCTAAAATAAATTTTAATTTAAAAAACACAAAAAAAAACACATGAAAAATAAAACTCACAATCTTCCAGCCGTTTGCTTACATTAGACGGCTATTACTTTTACACTAATTACAGTCCCTACATACATTGCATACAAACATATCTTTCACATACATACATATTTTCGTTAGATGCTAGGGGTAGATTTAAGCTAATTGATAATAGAGTTGTACGCTGTTTTGAAATTTGCGGAATCTCTTTGTATGTTGACAACATTTTATTCGCCCCTTATCTTTATGTAAAAAGTTTCTGTTATTAGTCTAGTGTCCCGAGCAAAGACGGATAACTGGATGATATCACCATGATAACAACTTTTATTATCGCTGTTATCATTTTGATATTATGTTATCAATGATAACCGAATGATAACAACATTTGTTATCATTGTATCAGTGACAGACATTTTTGATAACAGGTTGATAACAAAACGGCTCCATCCCATTACCCCGAACGCCATTACCCCGAACGCCACTACCCCGAACGCCACTATCCCGAATGGGTCACTACCCCGAAAGCCACTACCCCGAATGGGTCATTACCCCGAACGCCACTACCCCGAATGAGCCATTATCCCGAATAGTATGATATACAGTGCAGTATCTTGTTTTACGGGCAAAAATGCGTCTCTAATGAAAACTGTTAATTAATGGCGCGTAAAATTCGTCGGTAAAATGTTCATCATATATTTTACCTTCTTTTTTATGCCAGCTATTCTTTCGAAATATCTCGTTGGCAACTATCTTTTTCTCATTATTTCTGAGACAGTGCCTGTTTATCACCTCAGTGGGCACTTTCGCTGTTCAATGGTCCATAAAAAAATATCCTAACGCCAAAAATTGCCATTTTTTACACCTACCCACCCCCTCGTACCATTTTTTGTATGGAAATTCTACATATTGTGTATGGGCTGTAACATTATACGGACAACCACCCACAACATTTTTTGCCCCCTTCAGCGTTACGAAATTTGTGAATGGGCTTTTATTAAAATTTTTATTGACTGAGAGCTTTCCTTGTCAGTTCACCATACTTGTACATGTGCCTCTATGCCCAGGGACGTCTAGGAAATGTTCAATGCATAAGATCCGCCACCTGAGGAATTCAAACTCATAACCCTCAATATGGTCTTGCTGAACAGGGATCACCGGTATTTGGATTTCATGGTGGTGTTCATATTTCGATTTAGTTTTTAATCAAATATTTTCCTTACTTATGGTTGTGCCATAGCATAATGGTATCGTGTGCACTAGGAACTGCTGAACCCGATCGCTTGGATGTTATAAAGCTGACGAGGAATACCGATATGAGGATGATTGATTTTGTTTCATTCAAAGTTGTAGTTAGTAGTAAATGGAAGAATCGTGCGCTTGATCCTTCAACGTGGCCTGTTAAAATAAAATTCAGGGAATTTGTTTGTACACGCAATGATGATACTTGGCGACCCCCGGTGTAATTGTTTTTTTTTAATGTTAAAATCTTTCAGTAGATGTGTTAGCTGTCGATGAACGTTTGTACAGATTGTTGTGTTAAAGTGTGTTTTAAAATGCGATACTCTTTAGTGGTTTTGTTTGTTGAATTTGATTGTCGAGAATTAGTTTAAAATGTTTCGCAGCGTTTCATTTGTTTTGATTGTTTAACTAGAATTAAGATATTCAATAAGACTGTAATGTCAGTTGAATTAAACAATAAATAAATAAATAAATAAATAACGTTGTTACAGTGATCATTCACGTCATAGCTGCAAACATTTCACCAGAAATTTGCCCTTTTTCTTAAATAAGCTGTTATTTCAAGGTTTCGTTGGAAAAGATAGTCATTCATATTTCCATATAGAATCGCTTTTTAAAAGGAATATGTCCTGAAGGCACTCACTAAAGTGAATCATGCTATATTTTTAATCAGAAATGTTTCCTTTCTTGTATTAAAAAGACAGGTCTCTTATCGATTTGCCAACCACTTTTCTGCCTTCGTCATTTTTTCACTGTCTTGAATAAAAAGAAATATTTTTTTGTGGTCATCTCATCGAAATTCATATTAATGATCCATGTACAAGTGTATTAACATTTCCTTGCTATAGCGAAACGATTGTCTATCAGGTTGGTCTTTAAGCAGGTTCCTTAGATTAACACTTGCAGCGAATATCTCAGGGTGATCTTCCATTACCATCATTTACGAAACAACATCTTTAAGAAGATCTTAATGTTAGTAGTCCGACACCTACAAAAATGAGTAAAGGAAGTGGGTATCAACGTCCAATAAGAGAATTTACTACATCCTCATTTTGTGCATATTATAGCTATCCTTTCCATAATAAATTCACCCTTCTTTTTGACATAGGCTGTTCTTCAAAGCATTGCAATGAGGCTCTGTGAATCTCATCAAAATTAGAGGACAAATCCAAACCAAACTTAGTATTTAAATATTATTTGCTGGAAAACCAGCTGCTTTTTTATCTTCTAATACAGGTGGGACTCGATTATCCGGAGTATCGATTTTGTTTTCACACCGGATAATTGAATCCTCCGGATAATCAAATCACTAAGAAAAAATTGAAATCTTTGATACAAGAACTTAAATATTATCTTTTTCTTTAATTTATTTATATGATGCGGTGATGCAGCCAGAAATTTTTTCTAGGAACAAGAATTTTTTTTTAACTAGCATATACAAAAAACCACTTTTTCATACCACCCTTTTCTCAAAAACGTTCTAAACTGCAAAACCATTGTATATTGCAATATCAAATTATCTCAAATTGAACAACAAGAACATCAAATAACGAATTCCGGATAATCGAGTCTAAAATTCCAGATAATTGAATTCCGAATAATCGAGTCCCCGGATAATCGAGTCTCCGGACAATTGAGTCTGACTTGTATTTGAAAAATACATTGTTGAGCTAAACTCGTGAAATACTCATAAGGAATCGTAAAATTATCTCCCCACTCTCTTACTAGAACAAGTCTCAAAATGTTATGCATTCGGGGTAATGGGGTTCGGGGTAGTGACCCATTCGGGGTAGTGGCGTTCGGGGTAATGACCCATTCGGGGTAATGGCTTTCGGGGTAATGGCGTTCGGGGTAGTGGCATTCGGGGTAGTGGCGTTCGGGGTAGTGTCATAGAGTCAACAAAATCATATTATCACACATCTTTCCTATAACATTTTTATTAAGCGTGTGTTACTAAACAAAGTTGACTTTTCGTCAAACACAATTTTGTAAAATTATTTGAAACGTAAGTTTAATTCAAAACACTCATCTCTCAGAATTTTTCTTCGATTTAAGACAATAAAATTCAAAAATATATGATGATGCAAATTGAGTTATCAACTTGAACTCAGTGATAACACAATTTGCTATTCGACGAACAAATTTGAGTTCTCATTTTTGTTATGTTGGCTGTTAATTCAGCCAAGGTGATAACAAAATCAGTTATCAAATGATGATAACCAGGTAACAAGACTTGTTATCATCTTGCTATTCAACTTTGCTCGGGGTAGCTGTTCGTAACTTTGTCAAGAATTTTTGTCTTGTCCAATGGGTTCTCCAATTTCGCCGGTCGTTGCAAGTATCGTCTTGGAGAGAATAAAAAATTCCGCATTAGAGAAACTACGAAATCGGGGAATAGTGGATTCCAAAAGATGTGAATAGTAGATATTTAGACTTCACCTCTGTTAGCCCTTTTATACATAAAAATAACATAATAGTAGCATTAGTAGACAGAGCATTGAACGCACGCTAATTATAGAACAGACACGTTAAAAACTGTTATACAAATTTTTGCGAAAAATAACTACCTTTGTTATCTTGTGGAAAAAGTTATAAGGGAAAGACTACACAAAACGTATAACACGTTACAAGGCAATCAAAACGCTACTATCAACTTTATAACAATACCATACATTGAAGGTTTAGGAGAAAAACTGTCTAGATACTTACGACAGCATGACTTTAAAATAGCTTATAGACCAGTTGACAAAATTAAGCAAAAGATAGACTATTCACAAAAACAAAAGACAAAATAACCAAAAATAGAAACATAAACCTAGTTTACGAAATACCATGTGGTGCATGTGAGAAATCTTACATTGGCGAAACGAGTCAGTTTTTATATGAACGTTTAAACCAGCATAAGTACAATGTTAAAACAAGAAATATTTCCGGCACTGGTCTGACACAGCACGCTGTATAAGAAGGACATGTTTTCGATTTTGACAAGACAAAAATTCTTGTCAAAGTTACGAACAACTACACTAGACTAATAACAGAGACTTTTTACATAAAGATAAGGGGCGATGAAAATGTTGTCAACATACAAAGAGATTCCGCAAATTTCAAAACAGCGTACAACTCTATTATCAATTAGCTTAAATCCACCCCTAGCACCTAACGAAAATATGTATGTATGTATGTATGTATGTAAAAGATATGTTTGTATGTAATGTATGTAGGGACTGTAATTAGTGTAAAAGTAATAGCCGTCGAATGTAAGCAAACGGCTGGAAGATTGTGATTTTTTATTTTTGATGTGTTTTATGTGTTTTTTAATTAAAATATATTTTAGAGTCCGCAGAAGATGGTCGAAAGCAAGTAAATCGACCGAAACGTCCGGACAGTCTGGCAAATAAAATTTGTGTTTATTTCTCGCCGAAAACCAATCGATGAACCAATGGAGAATCAAATTCACGACGATTGAACCATAGAAACCTGCTGGCTTGGAGGAACCGAGCGCGATAGAGCTTGCATTGGCAGATGCGTGATGATCGACGGGGATGAGTTCGAGGTGGTGGACGAATTTGTCTACCTCGGATCATTGATAACGTCGCATAACAACTGCAGCAGAGAAATTCGAAAACGTATCATTGCCGGAAGTCGTGCTTACTACGGACTTCACAAGACCTTGCGGTCTGGTAAACTTCACTTCCGTACTAAGTGTACCATGTACAAGACGCTGATAAGACCGATAGTCCTCTACGGGCATGAGACGTGGACAATGCTCGAAGAGGACCTGCAAGAGCTAGGACTTTTTGAACGACGTGTGCTTAGGACGATCTTCGGCGGAGTATGTGAGAACGGCGTATGGAGGAGAAGAATGAACCACGAGCTTGCGCAACTCTACGGTGAACCCAGTATCCAGAAAGTCGCCAAAGCTGGAAGGGTACGATGGGAGGGACACGTTGTGAGAATGCCGGACAACAATCCCGTAAAAATGGTGTTCACCTCAAATCCGGCCGTTACAAGACGAAGGGGAGCGCAACGAGCTAGGTGGTTTAACCAAGTGGAGCAGGATCTTGGAAGTGTGGGCGATCGAGAAATTGGAGGATAGCAGCCATGGATCGAGTTAGTTGGCCTAACATTGTGGCGCAGGTCATGTCTTGAAGGACGTAGAGCCAGCAAAAGTAAGTAATGCATAATCAATCCCACTGTGCAACGGGGTGGCTGCAGCACCATCATCACATCACCATATTCAGTGGCTATCGGTCGTTGATGGTGATTACTCGTGGCTGCTGCCATGCCATTTGCCCAGACAGACAGACAGGCCACGCAACGACGGGCCATTAAGGACAAAGCACATCGTCGAGTGGGCGTTGGTTGATTAATAGGGTGCGGTTCATTTGTCAAATGTTTTCAAAACCAAAAAAAATGTTTGCTTTTCTATACCATTCTATTCTAAACCACTTTAAAAAGAAAGATAAATGTTATAGCCAAAAATGTTAATGCTAAGAGGTGGCCTAAGTGATTTAAAGGTGAATTTACAAGCTTTAAAACATGACCTTTAGTGAAATTTACGTAACTAAGTTGTGTTGTACCAATTATGAATCTTCATTTTAAACCTAAAATAATAAAAGTTTGTCGAAAATAATTTTAGTCTAGAACTATGACTAGTATAAGTTAAAAATACTTTTTCAAAAATGTTCTTGAATTGAATTCAACTTAGTTTTACAACAGCTTCATGAATAATCAAGTAATTCTTCGGAAATATTATGAATACTGAATACAGGTAAAAATAATTTTTGCGAGTAAAAGTTCATGTATTTTTACCATATGCAAAAATAATTTTACTTCAAAATGAATTAAAAATTGTTGCTTAGACCTTTCCAATGGTTTAACAAAGTTAAATAACCAAATTTAGTACTATACGAGTAACTCCACTAGAGTTTGTATCCTTTGACAGATATTCATATTTAAACCTCACTGTATAAATCACATTTTATAACCTGAAAATTCATCATAAATTCGCCTCCGCCACCTCTTAATCTTATTATTTATGGCTCTAACTTTGAGGCTTCTCTTTTAAGGTAATATTGCTGCAGAAGAAAAGACTAATTTCAGGTTTTGATAACATTCATAATATTAGCCATACCCTATTGGTGACCGATACATATAGGCACCAATTTGATGTGACGATGTTGTCCTTTAGTAAGAGGGGGAGGAACTCGTTGGTGAATGGAACTGATGATGGTTTCGGTTTGCAAACTGTAATCAGCCGTACGCGTTGCAGCAAAATTTCCCTAGCACAGTAGTTTGAGTCGCAATTTGCGGCCAAGCCAACTGACCGGGATCGGTTGTAGTTGTTTGACCAAGTGACAATTTGACATCAGTCTGCACTTTGACCTGGATCGTTTCCTGAGAAGTCCACCCACACAATGCGCTGATGTGCAGAACTTGGTCGGCGAAACAATGCCTTCAAAGCAGCACAAGATTTATCTGTTCGCTCGTGCATGGCGGTGACGCACTATGTTCTGATAGGCTTTTTTGTTCATTTCTTCATAGTTAATACTTCTATTAAGATATTCAAGGAATATAAGAACCAGATCTTTTGTAGCTTTCTTAATGCAGCATACCATAAAATGAAATTTGAAATATTTTTGACCGACAGACCATATTAAACCAGCTCATAGTGAGGCGCTGGGGAGGTGGTACTTCTCCGTAACAAAGGCGCAGTTTTGTTCCACCAAGTTGTGTGTAAAAAGCATAGCGTTCACTATTATTTGTGGACTTAGTGGGAGAAAAGAGAACCATCACTATCGGGATTTTAAGATGGTCTGTTGAAAAATGGTACAATGACGATACGGTTTGAAAGCATTTTTTTTATTGATACACAATGTAAATGAAGTACAAAGTGTTTGCCATGATCTTTTGTAACATGGTCTAGCATCAGAAGTTGTGGTGTGCTATACTTGTGTAGACAGTTTCACGCCTCCATATAGAGTAAAACTGATGGGTTCTTTTTGTCTAGCAAATGGATGCATTTTTACTTGCTATTCCCAGATATAGCAAAGCATGTCATATTTTTAGATTAACTCGTATCCACCAAGTGAAAACAGGAGGGAATCAAATATCTACTTTGTTTAAAATTCTCCAGGAACTCTTTGAGGAATATTTTTACGCCCGAGTATCTTTCAGGAATCCATCTACATGATTGAAACTGATTCAAATAGCTTTAGTTGTTGAGGTCATGCACACATAACCCGCATAATTCGTGAAATAGAATCATAGATAATACCACAAATACATCAACAAAACCATTTCTTATTCTCTAACTAAATTCCTCCGAAGCGCCTGAAAAAAGTAACTGCCCTCATTTCTTCGCAAAACTGAGCCTGTTGACCAAGGCCTAATTAGCATGTCAAACAGAAAAAGACAGCCGGAATTTTTCTCACCAACACAAACACATCGGCTAGTGCAATCCTTGACCACTCCTAAGTGCTGGGAATGGTAATAGTAGTAGGCTTGACTTTTCGCGAAAATCACGTGGCTCTCCCAGTACAGTAGCTCAAAAACGTGAATCTCATCAAGTAGCCTTTGTTGGGTGCACGAATTTTCTAAATCATGAGTGTCATTGAAGGCTCTAAATGCGGGAAATGCAGCGGGAAATAGAACATTTTTCTACAGTAATTTCGGGTTGCCCTTAGCAACGGGTGTTTTGCAATTTTCAAGGCATTTGCCTACAGCAGCGATGGGCGTGAGCTGGGAGGGAGAAACCGACACAAAATTTATGTACGTCATAGTGAGCCGAGATTCTGCTGTCACGAACTGTCACTGTGAGCCCAGATCTTGAAGAATGGACAAACTTGATAAAAGCGCGTAATTGATCAAAACAAATTTTTGCATTCCAACAAAGTTGACAACAGTCGATTGAAAATCAATTCCTGCAACACCCAAAAGCAATGCCACGATAGTACCTTTTAATTTGATCGAATATAAAGTAATGAAACACGCATCTTTATACTGTTTTCCAATCATCATTAAAATTGAATGCACATAAAACTATGGCCCTTTTTCCAAGTTTGTCCAGAAAGATCGAAGGTACACAATAAAAGAAAACTAGCGATTTTCCCCAAGCCTTCCTTGATTGTCGTTGGTGAGCGGGAGTTATCTTGCAATTTGGAAAAGTGTTGTGTCATATTTCGTGTGTAGTATTGGTACCTCCCTCCCAGGGCGTGAGTTTCACTGGCTTCGCTGACTGTGATTGGCTTTGTTTGGCTACTGTAGAGTGAGTTTCAGATTTTTTCCCAACCCTGCTCCTAACTGGTATGCTCGGCGCTGTTCTTTGCGGGTTTTCCACATGGAACTGTGGCCGCCTGCCGGAATGCTCTCATTTGGCTAACCAGATTTGTAATTTCATTTTCCGTTCACAATCAAGCCTTCCGCACAGATCGAGGGCCGGGTGTTCATGACGATCCGATGGCGTGACGCTTTCGGTCGACACCCGAGCAAAACATAATTGCTGGCCTGCTTCCGGCGTTGAGTTTGTGTTTTATGGATATCGTGACAACTCGTATCCGACTGAATTCAGGTAGTGGTTCCATCGAAATCGTTACTTATCACACCAAGACAAAAACTTTTGCCTTTCTTTCATATCGTAACGGAACCCTCGATGAAAGAAACTTTATTTCCATAAAGGATCAAGACTCATCAATTGCCCACAGGGCAAATGTCCAGCATATTGTGGATGCCGTTAGTTATCCCTCCATTGAAAAGGAGAATCATATTCCGATAGATTTGTTACGGCTTTCAGAAAAAAAATAGGGAAAAATATCTCTCCATCATCTTCTACTCGGAACGTGAACCACCAGCACAGCACATAATGGTCATCGTGATGATTCGGTGGTGGCAATGATGGTATTTTTCCAACCCGACATGGTTGTTTTTCAGGCGCCTCTTCTCTTGGTCCTGTCAGACCAAGTGGCCAGCAAAAAACGAGCTAATTTGCTCTATCCAAGTTTTGCCTCTAGTATTTTTTGTCCACTTCTATACCACAAACTCAAACTGGAGTAAAGCGGTTCTAGGGTTACCGGATACATTCCTTTCCTTTTAAATGTGTTTTGTCCTACGGAATTGTTAGCTATCCTTTTTTGCTATATGGGATCAAGTGAACTCTTCTCCAAATAACAATCAGAATTTCGGAACGAAAAATTGACGAATAAAATTGAGGTAAAAATTTGTGAAAATTAAAATTGGTGTCAGCTAGACAAACTTAACAAACTACATTTAGCTAAGTTTTTAAACCAAATTCTAAGCAAAAAATATTTTTTTCAGAACTGTGTATTTTAAAAATTATGGAATCCTTATTTTTTGAATTGTAGAACATTATGGAGGAAACTAAATCATGGTTTTCACATTTGCTGGAATTTTTCATGATAATAATTTCCACATTTTCCGAAGCATAGTCCAAGTTTTGGTAATCATTATACTTTGAACAGCTTCAAAATTGAAAACAATTACCTTACAATATTTTACATAAAAATTCAATCGTAATCTTAACGAAAACTGGATGTTCGTTTTTGAGAACAGGCTCAGTGTACTCTTTTGTATTCTTTTACGATAGTTATAAAGTATCCTGTTTCCGATTAGAGAGAAAATGGTAACCCTAAGTGGATCTCATCTCGAGTGATGGAGAAAACTGTGAGAGTGGCAGGTAGGTGGACAGACAACAGATTGGGACAACGCAGCAGTCCACGGTGATGGGATGGAATTGCAAACATGCTGGTGGATTCACATGATAAGCAGGACACTGAAAGTGATAAATGACCGTATCGAGTGTCGATTGTTAACCGCTGGATACGGTTCAAACCTACTCTGGTAAACAATAACAAAATTACGTTGTGATCCAGGGATGGGTATCGATTTGTATTGTAGTGTTCGTGTAAACTTATTTATCCTCTTATTATCTCATTATCAGTCTACAAATTCACTTCTCGATCATTACACATTTCAAGCACTGGTGCTGCGTGCCGTTGATCGAGTGCATAAAATCTTCGCACATCGTTTTGGTTTATGCTCGTTCGTATCGATATTATTAAAAAAATAATTTTATTTGTCGAATAATATCCGAAAAGACGTTCAAATACATGAAATTTGCACATTGTCTCCAATGAGATACTCATAAAAAATTCCAATGATATTTTCAAGAAGCTCCAATAGGGTTCTCACATAATCTCGAACTGGATTCTTTAGGATCTTAGGAAAACTATCACAAAATACTTAATGAAATTCTCGAAGAATCTGATTTCTCATAGAATCTCCAAAGAGATTCTCATAGAATCTCCTAAGAAATTCTCATAAAATCTCCAAATAAATTCTCATAGATCCTCCAAAGATGTTCTCATGAAATCTCCAGAGGGATTCTCATACAATCTTCAAATTAATTCTCAGAGAATCCAAAGAGATTCTTATATAATCTCCAGAGAGATTCTCATAGTATCTCCAAAGAGATTTTCACAGAGTCTCAAAAAAGATTCTCATTTATTCTCTAAAGAGATTCTCATACAACCTACTAAGAAATTCTCATAGAATCTCCAAAAATATCCTTATAGAATCTCCAAAAAAAAGCTCAAAGAAACTCAAAAGAGATCCTCATAGAATCTCCGACGAGAATCTCATAAAATCTCCAAAGAGATTCTCATTGAATATCCAAAGAGATTCTCAAAGAATTTTTAAGAGATTCTCATGGAATCTTCAAAGAGATTCTCATAGAATCTCTAAATAAGGTTCTCATAGAATCTCTAAAGGAGATTCCCGAAAATTCTTCAAGAAGATTCTTATAAAACCTTCTAGAAGATTATTATCGAAAAAAATCATAAGAAATTGTCAAAGACTTTCTCACAGAATGTCCAAAGAGGTTCTCACAGATCCTCGAAATATATTCGATCAGAAACTTCATAGATATTTTCAGAGAATCCGTTAAGATATTTTTACATAATCTCCAAAGATATTTTCATAAAAATGCCTTAAAAATTCTCATAAAATCTCCAAAGAGATTCTCATGAAATCTTTAAGAAATTCTTAAAAAATCTACCAGAAGATTCATATAGAACTCCCAAAGAAATTTTCAAATTAACTTCAGAGACAGTCTTATAGAATCTCCAAAGCGATTTTGATAGAATCTGTTAAAAGATTTATGAGGTTCTTACATAAACTTTAAAGAGATTTAATCAGTATCTCCGAAGTAAGTCTCACAGAATCTTCAAAAATATTTTCATCGTATTGGAGGAATGTCTAGCTTACAATCTTTAATCCTTAATTAAAACAGTCTTTTCCTTCTGTCCGTTGCCTCCTTAAATGAAAAACTAAAAATTGTTGTTACAGGATACTTGGTTTACAAAGTTCTTGTGTCATACTTTACTTACTAGTGATCTGTATTCGTCAATAATGTCTGTCTATCTGACAAATATGTATCAGTGTCATGGAATAAATTTTATTAATTTTGGTTGATCACTGTTCGTTCTAAGTGCACTCTGTTCTGTTTACTGTTGGTTTATCTTTGTCCATTTTTGTGTTGTCTTATTTATAATTTGGAATAATTTCAATTGAGTCCTTCTGTATCAGAATGGAAAAAAATTTCCAGAGAGAATTTCGCTAATAATATTCTCACAGAATATCCAGAGAAATTCTCGTAGATTCTCCGGAAAACTTATAACAAAATTTTTTAAAAAAAATCTTACTGAAGCTCCAATGGGGTTTTAAACGAATCTTCACACAGAATCTCAGATGAGATTCACATTGACTTTCCGATGAAAATCTCACAAAATCTCTAATGAGATTCTCACAGAATTTCTGATGAGATTCCCATAAAATCTCTGATGAGAGTCGCACAGAATCTATGATGAGATTCTCACAGAATCTCTGATGAGATTCTCACAGAATCTTTGATGAGATTTTCACAGAATCTCTGATAAGATTATCACAGAATCTCTGATGAGATTCTTATAGAACTCTGATTAGATTCTCACAGAATCTCTAATGAGATTCGCACAGAATCTCCGATGAGATTCGTACAGAATCTCTAATGAGATTCGTACAGAATCTCTGATGAGAGTCGCACAGAATCTCTGATGAGATTCTCACGAATCTCTGATTAAATTCTCAAAGAATCTACGATGAGATTCTCACAAAATCTCTGATGAGATTGTCGCATAATTTCTGTCGATATTTTCACAGAATCTCTGATAAGATTATCACAGAATATCTAATGAGATTCTCACAGAATCTCTGATGAGATTCGTACAGAATCTCTGATGAGAGTCGCACAGAATCTCTGATGAGATTCTCACGAATCTCTGATTAAATTCTGATTGAATCTACGATGAGATTCTCACAGAATCTCTGTTGAGATTCTCACAGAATCTCTGTTGAGATTCTCACAGAATCTCTGATGAGACTCTCACGGAATGTCCGATGAGATTCTCACGAAATCTCTGATAAGATTCTCGCATAATTTCTGCTGATATTCACACAGAATCTCTGATGAGCTTATCACAGAATCTCTGATGAGATTCTCACAGAATCTCTCTAATGAGATTCGCACAGAATCTCTAATGAGATTCGCACAGAATCTCTAATGAGATTCGCACAGAATCTCTAATGAGATTCTCAATGAATCTCTGATGAGAGTCGTACAGAATCTTTACTGAGATTCTCACAGAATCTCTGATTGAATTCTCATAGAATCTACGACGAGATTCTCACAGAATCTCTGATGAGACTCTCACGGAATGTCCGATGAGATTCTCACGATATCTCTGATAAGATTCTCGCAAAATTTCTGCTGATATTCTCACAGAATCTCTGATGAGATTCTCACAGAATCTCTGATGAGATTTTCACAGAATCTCTGATGAGATTCTCACAGAATCTCTGATAAAAGTCTCACATAATCACTGATGAGATTCGCATAGAATCTCTGATGAGGTTCGAACAGAATCTCTGATGAGAGTCGCACAGAATCTCTGATAAGATTTGCCCAGAATCTGTGATCATATTCTCACAAAATCTCTGATGAGATTCTAACAGCATCTCTAATGAGATTCTCAAAGAACCTCTGATGAAATAAAAAATAGAATCTCTGATGAGTTTAAAAAAAATCTGTGTGATTCACACAGAATTTCTAATGAGATTAACACATAATCACTGATAAGGATCTTTCTCATAGAATCTCTGATTGGATTCTCACACAATCTCTGATGAGATTCTCACAGAATTTCTGACGAGATTTGCACAGAATCTCTGATGAGATTTTCACACAATCTCTGATGAGATTCTCTCAGAATTTCTGATGAGATTTGCACAGAATCTCTGATGAGATTTTCACAGAATCTCTGATGAGATTCTTTCAGACCTATCTGATTAAATACTCATAGAATCTCTGATGATATTCTCATAGAATCTCTGATGAGAGTTGCACAGAATCTGTGATGAGACTCTTATAGAATCTCTGATGAGACTCTTATAGAATCTCTGATGAGATTCTCATAGAATATCTGACGAAATGCTCATAGAATCTCTGATGAGATTCTAACAGAATCTGTGATGAGATTTTCACAGAATCTCTGATGGGATTATCACAGAATCTCTGATGAGATTCTCACAGAATCTCTGAAAAATTCTCACATAATCTCTGATGAGAGTCGCACAGAATCTCTGATGAGAGTCGCCCAGAATATCTGATCATATTCTCACAGAATCTCCGATGAGATTCTTACAGCATTTTTTATGAGATTCTCAAAGAACCTCTGACGAAATTTAAAAAGAATCTCTGATGAGTTTAAAAAAAATATATATGTTAGATTCACACAGAATTTCATTTGAGATTTACACATAATCACTGATGAGATTCTCAAAGGATCTTTGATAAGATTCTCATAGAATCTCTGATTGGATTCTCACAGAATCTTTCATGAGATTCTCACAGAATCTTTGATAGTCTCTCACAGAATTTCCGATGAGATTTTCGCAGTATCTCTGATGAGATTATCACAAAATCTCTGATGAGATTCTCACAGAATATTTGATGAAATTTTCACAGAATCTCTGATGAGATTCTCACAGAATCTCCGATAATATTCTCACAGAATCGCTTATGAGATTCTCATAGAATCTCGGATAAAATGGTCACAGAATGTATGATGAGATTGACACAGAATTTTTAAAAAGATTTTTACAGGATTCCTGATGAGATTCTCACAGAATCTCCATAGAGATTTTCCCAGAATCTCCATAAAGTTTCTCTCTTCATCTCCAGATTCGCTCCTCATCTACTATAAGTTGCGAGTAGATTTTTGCATTTATTTTAGATTCTTGTGAAATCTGCAATAAGAATATCCAGATCGTTTAAAATTCTTACAGAATATTCAGTAAAGTTTGTGCAGATTTTTTTGGTGTGATGTATGCAGAATCTCCTATTAGATTGTTGCTGATTCTCCGTTTAAATGCATGCAGGATATCCGATACTTGATTCTTGCAGTATTTATTATAAGGTTCAATTGAGAATCTCTAATGGGATTCATGCATATTGTCTCATGAGATTCGTGCAGAATTTTTTTTTCAGCATATGTTTTTTTTCCGAAGAATGTCTAATAAGATTCTATTAGAACATCTGATAAGATTCTTGCAGAATCTCTCAAAAAACCATTGAGAATTTTAAATAGGATTACTCATGACTTCTCATGAGATTTGTGCAGAATTACATTTTAAATTCATTTTTTTCAAAATCTGCAATTTTTTTTTCGAGATTTTGTTTAGAATCTGCGTTGATATTTTTGGAGAATGTCCAATCAGGTACTTTCAGAATCTCAAATGATTTCTTGCAGAATTAATCTCCGATGAGATTCCAGTAGAATATCCTATGAGATTCCTGCAGTATGTCCGATAAGATTTTTCCAGGATCTTCCATAGAGATTTTGCACAATCTTCTATGAGATTCTTGCAAAATTTTCCTTGAGACCCTTCAAGAACCTCCTAGATGATTCTTGAAGAATCTTCAGTGATATTTGTACTGTGTCCGCGTTTAATGTAATGTGAGATTTTATAGAATCTCTGATAAAATATTTCCATTACCTCAGATTTCATTCTAGTAGAATCCAATAATTTATTATTAATTATTTTCCAATAATTTATTTTGAGATTCAAAATTCTTTCACATTCTCCGACGAAATCCTTGTAGACTTTTGCAGAGTCTTTTTTAACTTTCTTGTAGTAATTCCATTGAGATTGTTTCCAGGTTTTCAAGTTTTTGCAGAATTTCTTATAAGATTCTCGTAGAAAGACAGGGTAAGTGGTACAATGGTTATCCCTTCTGCTTCATAAACAGTAAGTTTTGGGTTCAATCCAGTAAGAATACATACCGATGTGAGGAAGAACACACTTAGTGTGCTTGACATCCATGTACGGTGCAAAATGTTTCACAACTACAAGCGAGCGAGCATCCGTGTAAATCAGTGACATAGTTATTTTACGTTTTTTCTCTCTTAACTAAAACATAGGCATTGTTTCTTCTTCCACACCTTAGTATATATTTGCCACGTACTTCGTAGTTGTATCTATCACTTGCTTTTGTCTTCCTCTCCTAACCTTTGCGATACCGACTTTCGACATAGCATTTTCAAATAGCTACCATTTCATCAATTTCCATTCGTTTTTTTAAACTACTTTCAGTTAACTTTTAAGAGGTACTAAATGATGACAATCGACCATATTCTTACGTTTTAAATAAAAACTTCAGTGTTGTAACTGCAATAAATAAAAAAATAATCACATTTCCAAAATTTGGTACCCCCCTAACCTCAGTACAACCTGGAATATCTCCAGTATGGTTTCAAATTCAGCATTGTTCATTTATGCAAAATAACTAGTACCTTTTTAAAGGCAACTGAGCGTGGCTTCAAGAAAAAATCGAATGGAAATTGACGAAATGGCAGCTATTTGAAAATGCCTTGTCGGAGATCGGTAACGTAAAGGTTGATCTACCACACCTTAACTACTCGTTCATAGCAATCGCTAGAACCAGAGACAAGAAACAGTTTTCCTACTCTTTCATGTTTTCATAATAATAGCACAACTTTCCTTATCCCCTATAGGTAGGTAGTCAGCTAACCAAAAAGCATAGCCTTACCCCTACCTTCTCGCATAAACTGGCGTAGATGCAGGGGTATATCCGGTCTGCAGTGGGTCAGTTTTTAAATGGAACATAAATCCCTCCTTTTCACAGTCTGCATTCTGACGCCAGGCGCCATTGTTGTCTAAAAATAGAAGATCACCAGCACTTATACACTGAAGGTGTCTTTTAGCTTAAAGCAGGAATCTTGTTGATTCCTTGTGTAGGTGCAGCTGATCTGGTTATATTGGAGTAGCACCCACGGGGGCCAATCAAGCTCATTCTCAATTTCTTTCTAGATTCTTGTAGTAATTGAATTGACATTCTTGCAACATCTATTGAAAGTTTTCAATGTGATTCAAGCTGAGTTTTCAATGAGATTCTTGTGAATCTACGATTTGAGTTTTTACAGAAGCTTTTATAAGAGTTAGACAGAGTCTCCAATATGTATAGATAATTGTGTATAACTTGACATACATATTAACAACATATACGACCAAAAACGAAAGTCTTCCCTAAGTGAAAATGCACCAAAACTTATCCATGTCCCGTTAACCTTAATTCCAAACGGTCTATGCCCCACTAGCTGACTAAAGCTTCAATTCATCCGATTCCACCCCACCAACTAAGTGAACACACGCATGAACGACAAACTGCCAACGAACGTCCACATTTCGATCAATATTTGATGAGGCATGCTTCTCTTTTTCTAGCCCCCGGACGTCTGTCGTCGTTGTCAGTCATGTGTTTGTCTAACTGAACCACACTCTAGCCCCCGGCTGCCGATCGTTCGTTTTTGGCCTAATTGGAAGCCTAGGTCCAACCCTTTTCACCAACACGCCATTGCCATAGAGTTCTTCAAGCCGGAAAGTTAAACCATGCGGAAAAGGAGAGCCAACCCAAGAAAGTTTCCCGAAGTAATTGATTCCTGACATCAGGCCGAACCGAGGGGGACATTGATTCCATACTTCAACCGGACCGGTTGTAGGGGATATATTTGGACCGAGTGCGGGAATTTGTGACACATGTCCCTTTGGGAGTTGCGGTTGCCCGAAAAGTTTGCTCCCTTTCGTAGTGGTGTGGTGGCCCTCACAAAAAGCAGATGCAGGAAACGTGCCTTGTCGTTGTCATAGTCGACAATGTCCCATCCAATTGGGGATGTATGTTACCTAACGTGTAATGTTAGGGTGGTTCAGATTTCGAAAAAGTTTGAAAGTTCTGTTTATCGATCTGTTTCACGATCTTTATGATGAAAAAACTTGTACGTGTAACAAATTTGATTCGTTTAAAAAAAATCTGAAGGCTATTCTACTGGTCTTGCTCTTCTAGACATAGAAAAAGCATTCGACAGAGTTTGGCACAAAGACTTGACTGTAAAATTTAAAAACTTTAATTTTCAAACATACATTTTTAGAATAATTCAAAGTTATCTGTCAAATCGTACCCTTCAGGTTAATTATCAGAACTTCAGATCTGAAAGACTTCCTTTAAGAGTTCCTCAAGGCAGCATTTTGGGACCAATATTATACAATATTTTCACATCTGACTTACCTGAGTTACCTCAGGGATGTCAAAAATCCTTGTTCGCGGATGTTTGGCCTCTCCGCCAAAGGACGAAGTCTGCGTGCCATCTGTAGTAGATTGCAAAAATTTGTCTAACTCGATATCTTTCTTGGAGGTACGACTGTTATGTTGATGTTTGAGGTTATGGCTTTCAGTCTTAAATAAAACTCAAAACACGGAATTTTGCTTACATCCGACGTTTCGGACACATGTATTGTGCCTTTTTCAAGCTGTGTTCCGTTTTATCGTTTGCCCACAGCATAGGCAACATTTGTCCAACAGCATAAAACGAGTTCCCCGTTCGGGTACTATACGGGAGTAGAAATCCGAAAACGATCCGGGTCGCAGAACTGAAAACGTAGTTGCCTGTTTTGGCGCCACTTTTACTCGATATCGAGATACTAAATTTTGGGTAAGGTAGAGTTGACTGTACTTACAAAAAATACTACCGAGTTTAGAATATTAGAATGACTGACTGAAGCTATTAATCAATTCTTAGATTGTAAGCAAGAAATGAGAGATGGGATTTTTGTTACTTGACCTGCCCTAGTGTAACAACCACAGGATCCCAACGACTTGGGGGAATAGAGCGATGCATTTGAGCATGCGGCTGCGTGCACCTGATATGGAAATTGCGACGGGACGTTCCCTGTTCATTCCCTGTTCGGGCACGTGTTGGACAAAACTTTCTAATTATCTCAGTGTCACGTCGTCCCTGTTTGACACCATGGCACACACTTGTTTTGACGCTTTACCGTTAGGAATCTACGGTCTCACACAAAGTGTACGGATTTCCACCATTTGGGTGCGAAATTAACTTCGAATTGGTTTCCGAGCGACCCAAACAAGAACAATGGCCGTTGAAAGAAAAGCTAGATGAGTATAAATCAAAGCGACAGTTCAATCGTTAAAGTGAAGTGCAAACTCGAACCATCAAATTTAATTGCATCGATTAGTTAAATTGGAGAGTTGCCCTCATTAAGCGGAATTCAACGACGACAATATAATGACAGCCTCGGGGTGGAACGACCGGGGGCTCGAATAGCCCAAGCGGTAAAGGCTAAGCTATTCAGCTGATGGTCGTGGGTTCTCGGGTTAGAAGTTTTCTAGGGCAGCTACTTTTCGTGCTCTCGAGCTCTCAGATAATAACTATGGCACTTGTTCATTAGAACACTAAGCTTAGAAGCAGGTTCTGTCCCAATTGGGACGTAACCCCAGAAAACAGTAAGAGGAACGACCAAAGTGGTGTTGTCGTCGATGTGAAATTGATTGTAGAGGGCTCTGCAACTTTCTCGCAACATAATGGGAGCCAATGCTATCGGATGGGTTGAGTTGAGGCGTCATGATGTATGGAGCGAACCGCAGCAAAACCAATCGAAAGAGAGAAATCAGAGCCTTTATCGTAGCGCCTCTATTCACTGGTACACAAAAGGAACCCTTAATCCCCATTGGTTGCCCGGGGTATTGTTTCATTCTTTCGAGACTGGGAATCACGTAATTGGGAGTAGAGCCGTGTGTTTGTATTCAAGCCGTGATACTAGAACGATAGGAATTTTGTACTCTGAATTCAAAAGTGATTTGTGACTAGCTTTGTAAATTTTAGCAACATTTATTTTATTGAAGTAAGTTCTATGTCATCTTATTAATTTCTCTGTTCTTAAAACTTGTGTTTTTATCACATGAAGAAATTTTATCGGATGTCTTACAAACATCTTACTACAAATTTAGTGAAAATAGAGATTTAAGAATCTCATAGAAGATTCTGCAATGCTCTTTTTCAAGAACCCGCAAAAATATTTTTCGCTATTCTGGAAGACTTAAGACTCAGCTTAAATCAATACAAATTTTTTTTTAATTTTGCAAGAATCTCTTTTTAAATTGTTCGAAGGTCTTTATGAATGTCATGATTTCGCTAGAATTCGCACAAGATTCTGCAAGATTTGTGTTAAGGTGAAGATTGATCGAAGCCAAACCTTAAATTTTCAAGAGCACAAATCTGGAGAGCCGAACATCCATTTGAGCTAAAAACTTAATCGATTGGTCACTAGTTGGTGATCAATCGATTAAGTTTTCAGCTCAAATGGATGTCCGGATCTCCAGATTTATGCTCTTGAAATTTTGCAGTTTAGCATCACCTTCATGCTTCGCGAGAATCTGCAACAACCTTTTTCGGAACTTTATTAGAATCTCTTTCGAGATTATGCATGATTCTGTTTCCCATTTCCGCAAGAATCTTATAACGGATGCTTACGAAAATCTATTTTCAAAATTTTGACAAGTTTTTTTTTAATATTCTGGAAGAATATTTTTTCCTGATCGTTTTGGTTTAGATCGGGAGATCAGAGGTTTTGTGATCTCATTGGAGATTCTGTGAGGATTTAATCGGAGATTCTGTGAAAATCTAATTGAAGATTATGTGAGAAACTTTTCGGAGGTTCTATGGGAATCATATCGAAGATTATATGAGATTCTCATCTGAGATTCTGAGAGAATATTCTGAGAGAATCTCATCAGAGATTCTGAGAGAATCTCATCAGAGATTCTGAGAGAATCTCATCAGAGATTCTGAGAGAATCTCATCAGAGATTCTGAGAGAATCTCATCAGAGATTCTGAGAGAATCTCATCAGAGATTCTGAGAGAATCTCATCAGAGATTCTGAGAGAATCTCATCAGAGATTCTGAGAGAATCTCATCAGAGATTCTGAGAGAATCTCATCAGAGATTCTGAGAGAATCTCATCAGAGATTCTGAGAGAATCTCATCAGAGATTCTGAGAGAATCTCATCAGAGATTCTGAGAGAATCTCATCAGAGATTCTGAGAGAATCTCATCAGAGATTCTGAGAAAATCTCGTCAGAGATTCTGAAAGAATCTCATCAGAGATTCTGAGAGAATCTCATCAGAGATTCTGAGAGAATCTCATCAGAGATTCTGAGAGAATCTCATCAGAGATTCTGAGAGAATCTCATCAGAGATTCTGAGAGAATCTCATCAGAGATTCTGAGAGAATCTCATCAGAGATTCTGAGAGAATCTCATCAGAGATTCTGAGAGAATCTCATCAGAGATTCTGAGAGAATCTCATCAGAGATTCTGAGAGAATCTCATCAGAGATTCTGAGAGAATCTCATCTGAGATTCTGAGAGAATCTCATCAGAGATTCTGAGAGAATCTCATCAGAGATTCTGAGAGAATCTCATCAGAGATTCTGAGAGAATCTCATCAGAGATTCTGAGAGAATCTCATCAGAGATTCTGAGAGAATCTCATCAGAGATTCTGAGAGAATCTCATCAGAGATTCTGAGAGAATCTCATCAGAGATTCTGAGAGAATCTCATCAGAGATTCTGAGAGAATCTCATCAGAGATTCTGAGAGAATCTCATCAGAGATTCTGAGAGAATCTCATCAGAGATTCTGAGAGAATCTCATCAGAGATTCTGAGAGAATCTCATCAGAGATTCTGAGAGAATCTCATCAGAGATTCTGAGAGAATCTCATCAGAGATTCTGAGAGAATCTCATCAGAGATTCTGAGAGAATCTCATCAGAGATTCTGAGAGAATCTCATCAGAGATTCTGAGAGAATCTCATCAGAGATTCTGAGAGAATCTCATCAGAGATTCTGAGAGAATCTCATCAGAGATTCTGAGAGAATCTCATCAGAGATTCTGAGAATCTCATCAGAGATTCTGAGAGAATCTCATCAGAGATTCTGAGAGAATCTCATCAGAGATTCTGAGAGAATCTCATCAGAGATTCTGAGAGAATCTCATCAGAGATTCTGAGAGAATCTCATCAGAGATTCTGAGAGAATCTCATCAGAGATTCTGAGAGAATCTCATCAGAGATTCTGAGAGAATCTCATCAGAGATTCTGAGAGAATCTCATCAGAGATTCTGAGAGAATCTCATCAGAGATTCTGAGAGAATCTCATCAGAGATTCTGAGAGAATCTCATCAGAGATTCTGAGAGAATCTCATCAGAGATTCTGAGAGAATCTCATCAGAGATTCTGAGAGAATCTCATCAGAGATTCTGAGAGAATCTCATCAGAGATTCTGAGAGAATCTCATCAGAGATTCTGAGAGAATCTCATCAGAGATTCTGAGAGAATCTCATCAGAGATTCTGAGAGAATCTCATCAGAGATTCTGAGAGAATCTCATCAGAGATTCTGAGAGAATCTCATCAGAGATTCTGAGAGAATCTCATCAGAGATTCTGAGAGAATCTCATCAGAGATTCTGAGAGAATCTCATCAGAGATTCTGAGAAAATCTCGTCAGAGATTCTGAAAGAATCTCATCAGAGATTCTGAGAGAATCTCATCAGAGATTCTGAGAGAATCTCATCAGAGATTCTGAGAGAATCTCATCAGAGATTCTGAGAGAATCTCATCAGAGATTCTGAGAGAATCTCATCAGAGATTCTGAGAGAATCTCATCAGAGATTTTGAGAGAAGCTTATCAGTGATTCTTAGAGAATCTCATCAGAGACTCTGAGAGAATCTCATCAGAGACTCTGAGAGAATCTCATCAGAGATTCAGAGAATATCTCACTAAAGATTTTGAGAGAATCTCACTTAATATTCTGAGAGAATCGCACTAAAGATTCTGAGAGAATCTCATGAGAGATTCTCTAAATATATCTGTGAGATTCTGACAGAATCTCATCAGAGATTCTGAGATAATCTCATCAGTGATAGCGTGAGAATCTCATCAGAGATTTTGAAAGAATCTCATCAGAGATTCCGATAGTATCTCATCATAGATTCTGAAAGAATCTCATCAGAGATCCTGAGAGAATCTCATAAGAGATTTTGTGAGAATGGCGTTGGGAGATTCTCTGAGTATCTCATCGGAGATTCTGTGAGAATCTTATCGTTATCGGAGTTGCTGTGAGAATCTCATCGGGAGATTCTGTGAGAGTCTCATCCGATATTTCATGAGAATCTTAGAATG
The DNA here is from genome assembly GCF_002204515.2 of Aedes aegypti. Classification (NCBI taxonomy): domain Eukaryota; kingdom Metazoa; phylum Arthropoda; class Insecta; order Diptera; family Culicidae; genus Aedes; species Aedes aegypti. The sequence continues at coordinate 82,499,476 of NC_035109.1, read as the reverse complement.
TTAGGGGAAGTGCTTTTGTATGTCGAAAATTAATGCTTTACCTCTATTAAAAATTCAACAGACGTCTCACTGATTATTGTAATTTTTTTAAATCTGCAAAAAAAAAATAAAAGTATAGGCACTTCAGAGGTCTAATAACCGCACTTTCTTTTTGGAGATTATTTGTCATTAAAGATTTCGTGACTATATCAGAAGATTATATGGAAGAATCTCATTGTGGAGCTCATTAAGTGTTCCAAGCGGAATTTTTTGGAGATTTGATGAGAATTTCAATAGAGATGCTTTGAAAAACTCATTGAAGGTTATATGAGCATCCCATTGGAGATTTTACGAGACTCTCTTTCTCAATTTCACAATTCAATCTCATCTGTGATTCTGAAGTACACCTATTTCAAAGTGCAAGACAACAAGATGGTATCACATTGTTAGTCGAACTTCATATTTTTGCTAATTGGATTTGGCTTCACAGAGATCTCTTCCTCTGAATACATCATCATAAAAAAAATCCGTGCTTCATCAAATTAACAATCCAGTTTACAAATTACCAATCGGCGAAATCGAATACCAGACCAACCCCGTCGATGAGCACACGAAATAAACAAACACATAAAACGCCTCTTAGCGGGATGAGCCGAAGACAATAAAATTCGATTGTAATGCAATCAAGATGTGAAATTGAATTTCGATTCTGCTGGCTGTTCTGTTCAACCGTTCTATAGGGATATCGGTCCAACTCAACAAAACATTCAACACTATACTGGGGGGAAACCGCGTAGATTGTCGGCCTTCTGATCCCGTGATTGTTCCGGATGGATGAAAACCAGAAAAAGTTTATTACCAAGACGCTGGCTGCCGTTATCAGCAAAATCGTGTTATTTTTTTCCCGGACTACGGCCGTGATGATTTGTCCAAATGTCGACAACAGTTGAACGTGCTTCCTCACAGCGGAATCCCTTTGGGAGAGGTTTTTTTCCTCTTGAATGGGATGTGGAAGTAAGTTTCCGATTACTTTGTCGATTTTGAATGGACTTTTTTGATGTCGGTTTATCAACTGGTTGTCAGCAGCAACAAAAAGGGTCAAACTTTTAGGGAAAGTTTGTTTGCAGAACTACCAATTCAATAACTCACATTTGTTGGCCGATCGTCAATTGGTACATCCACTCTATTTATAAAACAGATCATTTCCTCCGAACAAATTTTGTTTCTGTCTATTCGTTGAAAATGACGATTTACAAAAAATCTAATATATTTTAGTTGAGCATTTTTTTCCAGCCAATACTGTGACTCACTTTCCTCAATTTTCTTGATTTAGAATCGCTGATCGCTATAAAGCATTTCATACATCATCATTTACCATGACATTTCCTGGAAAATCAAATCACCCTTAAATTGGGTTTCCTCCCTTGCAAATGCTTCCTCGTCAATCTGTTGCGTTGCCTTGGAGCACTCACTTGCTCTCACGGCTACTCATTAGGCACGTAGTATTCTCATGTACGACTCATTCAACGGCGCCCCCGGAAATCCAAACTAATGGCACATAACCACGCACATAAGCATTAACGACATTGTGAATCGCAGCGGATTTAGTTGCCTTAGTTCTCTCCAGCGTCAAATCTGCTTCTAAACGAACCGGACCAATATCTATGATGGCAAGTCACAGACAAACAGACGTAACACTGGAGAAATTTACGATCGACCTTAATCAACGCTTATTTCGAATTTCCTATGTTTCAAAACTCATAACTAGAGGCGCATGCATCGTTTGACGTTTTACATTACTACCATCTACATGTCATGTAGCACAAAAACGTATTTCGTGCAACATGCTGTCCAGATGATGTGTGAAAAGAAATTGATTGCAAGTGTTACGTCTATTTGTCTGTGATAAAGCCTTTCCCATTTAGTCTCACGTTTTATTTGTTTCTATTGGGAGAAGTCTGATGGCGGGAGGGGGGACGACCTGACAACTGGTCGTCTGCCTGTGGTTGTAGAGATAATCCGGAGGACATAGGCCACAAGCCTAGCTGCCGACAAAAAGCTTCCGCAGACAAACGTGCCTCGTTTGCACTCTTACCCACCTTACTTAGCGTGGCGACTGCGTGATGGACGACGCTGATGGACCCCATTTTTACCCCCAAGTGCCTACACTTGAAAGCTGCAATCTGTGCCATGACAACGGGTTGAGTAACATGGCTTTAAATACTAGCCTCAAGTTCATAAGAATTCACTTTCTAATATTTTTGAATTTTTCTACATGAATTTTGAAGGATCTGAAAACGAATCATTAGAGGTTTTCGATTCGACTTCTGTGATTCGATTTTTTATCCTACTTCTTTGATTTAACCTCTTTAATTCTTTTTTTTTTATTGCACTCGTGATTCAAAACAAAATCTAATTGAAATCGAATCGAAATCAAAATGGGATCGAAATTAAATCGATATTGATTCGATTTCGATTTGATTTCGATTCGATTTCGATTCGATTTCGATTTGATTTCGATTCGATTTCGATTCGATTTCGATTCGATTTCGATTCGATTTCGATTCGATTTCGATTCGATTTCGATTCGATTTCGATTCGATTTCGATTCGATTTCGATTCGATTTCGATTCGATTTCGATTCGATTTCGATTCGATTTCGATTCGATTTCGATTCGATTTCGATTCGATTTCGATTCGATTTCGATTCGATTTCGATTCGATTTCGATTCGATTTCGATTCGATTTCGATTCGATTTCGATTCGATTTCGATTCGATTTCGATTCGATTTCGATTCGATTTCGATTCGATTTCGATTCGATTTCGATTCGATTCGATTCGATTCGATTTCGATTCGATTTCGATTCGATTTCGATTCGATTTCGATTCGATTTCGATTCGATTTCGATTCGATTTCGATTCGATTTCGATTCGATTTCGATTCGATTTCGATTCGATTTCGATTCGATTTCGATTCGATTTCGATTCGATTTCGATTCGATTTCGATTCGATTTCGATTCGATTTCGATTCGATTTCGATTCGATTTCGATTCGATTTCGATTCGATTTCGATTCGATTTCGATTCGATTTCGATTCGATTTCGATTCGATTTCGATTCGATTTCGATTCGATTTCGATTCGATTTCGATTCGATTTCGATTCGATTTCGATTCGATTCGATTCGATTCGATTCGATTTCGATTCGATTTCGATTCGATTTCGATTCGATTTCGATTCGATTTCGATTCGATTTCGATTCGATTTCGATTCGATTTCGATTCGATTTCGATTCGATTTCGATTCGATTTCGATTCGATTTCGATTCGATTTCGATTCGATTTCGATTCGATTTCGATTCGATTTCGATTCGATTTCGATTCGATTTCGATTCGATTTCGATTCGATTTCGATTCGATTTCGATTCGATTTCGATTCGATTTCGATTCGATTTCGATTCGATTTCGATTCGATTTCGATTCGATTTCGATTCGATTTCGATTCGATTTCGATTCGATTTCGATTCGATTTCGATTCGATTTCGATTCGATTTCGATTCGATTTCGATTCGATTTCGATTCGATTTCGATTCGATTTCGATTCGATTTCGATTCGATTCGATTTCGATTCGATTTCGATTCGATTTCGATTCGATTTCGATTCGATTTCGATTCGATTTCGATTCGATTTCGATTCGATTCGATTTCGATTCGATTTCGATTCGATTTCGATTCGATTTCGATTCGATTTCGATTCGATTTCGATTCGATTTCGATTCGATTTCGATTCGATTTCGATTCGATTTCGATTCGATTTCGATTCGATTTCGATTCGATTTCGATTCGATTTCGATTCGATTTCGATTCGATTTCGATTCGATTTCGATTCGATTTCGATTCGATTTCGATTCGATTCGATTTCGATTCGATTTCGATTCGATTTCGATTCGATTTCGATTCGATTTCGATTCGATTTCGATTCGATTTCGATTCGATTCGATTCGATTCGATTTCGATTCGATTTCGATTCGATTTCGATTCGATTTCGATTCGATTTCGATTCGATTTCGATTCGATTTCGATTCGATTTCGATTCGATTTCGATTCGATTTCGATTCGATTTCGATTCGATTTCGATTCGATTTCGATTCGATTCGATTCGATTCGATTTCGATTCGATTCGATTCGATTCGATTCGATTTCGATTCGATTTCGATTCGATTTCGATTCGATTTCGATTCGATTTCGATTCGATTTCGATTCGATTTCGATTCGATTTCGATTCGATTTCGATTCGATTTCGATTCGATTTCGATTCGATTTCGATTCGATTTCGATTCGATTTCGATTCGATTTCGATTCGATTTCGATTCGATTTCGATTCGATTTCGATTCGATTTCGATTCGATTTCGATTCGATTTCGATTCGATTTCGATTCGATTTCGATCCGATTTCGATTCGATTTCGATTCGATTTCGATTCGATTTCGATTCGATTTCGATTCGATTTCGATTCGATTTCGATTCGATTTCGATTCGATTTCGATTCGATTTCGATTTCAATTCGATTTCGATTCAATTTCGATTCGATTTCGATTCGATTTGATTTCGATTCGATTTCGATTTGATTTCGATAAGAATTCTAGTTATTTCGATTCGATTAAAATTACAGTAATTTCATCTCATTTGATTTTATATTCATTGCGACTCGTTATCTTCTCCTCTATAATCCACAAATAATGGGAAAACATCCACTTTAATTTTCCCCACCCCAGACCAACACCATCAAATGAAAAAAATACCTGTAATTTTCGGCTTTTCACCCTGCTTCTTTCGTTCGTCCTCATCGGTGGTAAGACTGGACTGGCTGGTGGTGGAAGCGTTGGCCGAGGACGACGTCTTGGCTGCTAGAATTCTCCCGAAGCTGGCCACTTTCGTGCGGAGGAGCTCCCTTGCCACACCCACACCAATCGTCGTTCCGCACTTCCCCCTTCACTAACACACTAGAGCGATGTCGTCGTCGCACAGTAATTTCCACGCACGAAACTTCGGGCAGCACTCTGTTGCGCTCTAATTTGAACTTTTATGTGTGTTTCGACTTCCACTTTTTCCCGGCGTTCCGCTCGTTTGTGCAATGATGCGTCTTTTTACGATTCGACTGGAATTTTTATGGGTGATTCTGAGGGCAGGGGGCAGAAAACAACAATGTCCATCTTGGTCAGAGGTTCTCAATCTTTGGAGGTTGTGGTAAGAAGTTAGAACTAAGTCATAAGTTTGTGTAGACTATTTCAAGTACTCCCTCCCCGATTAAACTTTACGTAGTTCCTTGGAGAAATTACTTGTTAGTATTCCTACTAAAATTTTCCAGTGTTTTCTTCTTCAATTATTTTTGGAAATTCTCCAATAGTTCCATTGAAGATAATCCCAGAGATTTTTTCAAAGAAATAAAAGAAGGACTCCTCATTTTATGCCTCTATATATATATATCTAGCCGTTTCTTCGTGAATTCCGCAACTGATACTTCTAAAATGTCAAAAGCTATTTTCGCAGAGATTGTTTCAGTAAAATGCCCTGAAATTTCTTACAAAATACTCCAAGAAGGGTAACTCCTAGATAATGCATTATGAGGCTTGAAACTTTTAACCCGTATAGGCCTCAGTGAAAGCAAGAGTACTAAAGCCCTCTCCGCTCAGCAAATACTAAACGGATTCAAATGATTTTTGTCAGTATACTGGTACACATATCTAGTTTCAAGAAGTGGCCAGAGGAACTATGGAATATTAGTGCGGCCGGATTTATTCCGGTGGGTCACTGGGTCAGGTCCAGTGTTATTTTTTCACTTGGGCCTATACGGGTTATATAAACGTTCAAGTCAAAAGCAAGATTTCTACTATTCTTTCAAGTATATTTCCATGATTCTAGTTATTTTTTCAAGCACTTGTGTGGGAAATTTCCAGAAAACTTGATGGTTAAATTCATTTTTGAAACTACAGATTCTTTCAAGAGCTTTCGAAAGCTTTCTCGAGGTATACATTCCGGAATTTCTCCCAAGAATTTTGCATACTTTTTCCAGACATTCCTGTAATCATTCTTTCATGGATTGTTCATGCATTCATTCAGGACCTTTTAACAGGTATTTCATTCATTCAAGATTCTAAGATCTTAGGATTTTTTTTTAAATTTCCTGTTTTTTTACATAGCTCCTCCAGTAATACATTAATTTATTCTTAAGAAAACACTTTAGAGGGGCTCTGCTCTAACCTGTTTTTCCCCATAAAATTCTATAAATAATTAAAAACAAATCAAATAGCCATCATTAGTTAGGAATTCGACCTGAAATATCTCCAGAGAACTTTTCAGAAATTAATCCTATAATCCTGTCAAAAATCTTACGTTTTTGAAGTTCAGCCAACCTTATTTTTTCCAGTTAAATCCAAATAAACGCAAAATAAACTTGGAAAAATTCCTTAAAGCGTTATACCAATCAGGATTTTTTCCAAAGTATTTCTGCATTAACATCTTGAAGGCTACATTACTTTATTTATGAAGTAAGGTAGTAAATCCTCCAAGAATAGCTGCACTGGCCATGTTCGCAAAATCGACGTTAGCGCCATTGACAATTTCAACATTCGAGCTACTGTATTCAGCGTACTATGATTTGGTATCTATAGGGCATTTGTTTGAACCCTTATCTAGGTGCTGACGTGGAAAAAATGTTGAAGCATACGTTATTTTTCGTTCGAGTAAAAAAATATGCCAAAAACTTCGGTGGCGCTCACGTTATCCTTGCGAAAATGGGCATTGCAGAATTTTCTTCTCTATTCTGCTGTGAATATAGTCAAAATTCATGCAAGTTATTTTCTCCAGGAAATCTTTCGGAAATCGTTTAATGCGATTTATATAATATTATCATTAATTTTCCACAAGATTCGTTCAGATCAGCGTTTCGCAAATCGCAAAATATCATTTCTCTTTCATGCGATTCAAAACATCCATACAATTATAATGGAATTGGCACATTCGTTTGACTCATTGCTCAATGGTCCGAACCGACAATTTATCAGAAAAAAAGTGTTTCCTCTGTTCTCGACGATTTTTGACGTTCAATGTCTTCAAAGAAGTTATTCGTAATTGAGTTTTGTATCTTCTAAGAAAAAAGTAGAATAGGGTGGCCCTTATGTAAGTTTAAATTTGGACTCAAACTTTTTTGTTTGTTTTTATTTTATTATAGTATAAATAGGGTAGGTGTACATAGTGGTTCCCTATTTCTCCATACGTAATTACTTAAATGTCTGCAAGTTTTCGAAATTTTTGTGTGTTGTAGTAGATAGATTTAAGATATATCTTGATGATAAAACATTCAAAAAAATTTTTAAATTTCAAGGCTATCAAAATTTCACATATGGCCAAATAGCGTTGAATGGAAAAGTTTTAGATCTAGTTAAAACCTACAACTTTGCTGATGGCAGCACGCCGATAAATTTAAAATTTTGTGAGTTAAAGACGAATTCCGAGTTTTTAAGTCTATTTTTGAAGTGAATTTACTCAATTTACAAGGAGACGTACTCATTGTTTTGACATAAATATTCGTCCAATGTTTGACTTTTCGAATGCTGCTAAGCAAAAAAATTGTATTGAACCAACTCCATGCGTTATGGGCATCTAAAGATTTCATAGTTTTTCCCATAACTTTGGTTATAACTTCAAAATTACAAGAATAACAAACGAGAGTGGGTTCATTTGATCCGCACGGATCAGACAAAAAATAACCCGGAAAAAAACGAACCGATTAATTTCCCCTATTCTCCTTCGTTCGTTTCACGTACTCTGTTTTGCGCGCCACGCCACACATGCAAGTGAAGTTTTCTGTTGCTCCGTACTCTCGGCGCGCTCTCAGCATCGATAGACAACTTTGCTTCGCCCACTTGCGTACAGGCAGATGGTAGATAGAGAGAAAAAGTGCTCACTTTAATGGTAAAGCTTCTTCCTTTTGGTTCGGCTAGAGCAAAATCGGCCGAGTATATCGTGAGTTTCTGAAGAAGAGTGCACGAAGAAGGAGAGAGCGAAAGATACGAAAGGCACTACGCATGTCGCTCAACAGGGAGTGGGCCTGAGGCACTGAATCGTTCAAAAGATCCGGTTCACTGAAACAAGTGATTCGGAATGGATCCATTCACTAAAATGAGCCGTTTTGCCCATCTCTAATTCTGGCATTGGCGTGCTGTAAAAATATTGGCCCAAAGTCATCCCGCACGACGGTACATCAAATAGTAGGGCCCCTGTGATGTATTGCTACAATCGACATAGGATTGATTTAACCAGACATTGAGTCGATTTCGACCATATAACATTTTGATCACTGACCCGACATTAACCCATATTGTACTTTTGTTTTATCTGTTCTTGTTAATACTGATAAGTTATGGTCGGAAGAGTATACGAGAGTAACAAGTCACTAAGACCCACCTTTTTGCCCTAGATGATGAGGAGGTCGAAGTGGAAAAATGACTCAATCAGCATCTGAGGCTGGTTTCAATTCATGAGACAACTTCTTTCCGAAATCAAGTGCTTAGTTTTGAATACCTTGGAGGTAAACGATTCCGAATTAGTGGAGCAGCAAACCTCCTACATCCTAAACAAGCATCTTGTTTCAAGGAATCTAAATGTCTTATGCGATGAAACCTGTTCACAGTTACTAAAAACAACTTTGAACCTTATAAGTAAAGGCAATAATTTATACGCAAGAGTACCGATGCATGGTCAAAATAGGTATCATTCAACCAGCATAGTGGCCGAACCTGATTAAGGGGCGCGCTTTTGAGAATTTTATGGTGACAAACTGTTTTCTCCAAAAGGTAGTATCTTTTTCTAAGAAGACTCTATTCAAAATGGTGAAGAATGATAATTGTTTAAAAAACTACTTCATTATTTCTCAATATTTATGGAGTAGAACGACATGCACTAAACAAAGGGCACGGGTATACCACAAAAGATCACAGAAAACTGGTCGCAGTGGTTCATCCCGAACAGAAACAGAAAACCCAACTCTAACCAGAAATAGTTAAAAAAATATGTAGAGCTGTTTCGATTTATATCAGCTCCTCACTTATGTGCGTTGATAGCCTCAATGGTACAGCCTTTGGCGGAAATGTCCCAGACCCGAGTTCGATTCCCGTCTTGATCAGGCTTTTTAAAAGTCAGATTTCTTTTAAATATTGTGGTATTCTAAACATAGAATAACACTTTGAAAAATATGATCTTAAATTTGTTTTTACCAAAAGTTTTTCATGTAACATATACAATATACATATTTTATGATTTTCGAATAATCTTATCAACATTTGTTATTATTTTGTGACAGTCAGTGTATTTTGAGTTATATTTTTCATCTTAACAGTTTATCGGCCTTTTTCTAATACATTCTGTTATAAATAGATTCGAAATAAATAACACCAATTGTTTTAATTCTGATTTGTTCTACTAATCGGGTATGCCTTTATATTTTTTCCTGAGATTCTTCCCTTTTCAATGAATATCTTGCAGATTTTTCTGACAATCCGTGAATTTATGCATAGATTTCCTCAGATATTCCAGCTAAAACTTTATAAAGTTCGTTCTTCAACATCTTGAGAGACTTTTCCAGGATTTTGTTTTCTTCGAAAAATTTCTGCCAAAGTTTCAAAAAGACTTCTTCCAGGGATTTGTTTAAAAAAGTTGTATGTGGAATTTCTTCAGAATTTTTCAGACATTTTGACAGCAATTCTTAGTGGCATTCATAAGAAAAATTAACTAAGAACACCACTAAAAAATCCGTCGTGCTCCCAAATATTTGGCAGCCTTGGCCCTTCCAAAAACTAAATACAGCCTTGTTTTTATGAGTGACAAGGGGTAATGTTTGAAAACTGTATCAAAATGAGTAATCAGTTCCAAGCATTAGATACATTTACCGAGCAATACATTGAAGCAGCATCTTGCTTTGATCCTTCGATTAAAATAAAGGAGCAAAGAGTTTCACCAAGTGTTGTCGGTATTTCGAATTTGGTGGGTGGAAGGCGGGAGCTTGGACGATTCAAAAAGAAACAAGAGATCCATTTAACTCACGAACTAATTCTCAAACATCTTGAATAGAAAACGAATACAATTTTGACTTAAAAGCCTGATTTGCTACTGAAAAGGAATTGCTAAAGAAATTTCTCGCTGATTCCTTCAGAAATTTTCGACAGCGACTCCCATTTGAACTGACATTTTTTTTTTTCAACTGCATACTGCGATAAAAAAAAAGCGCATTCCTGATCGATTCCTTGCAGAAATTTTCCATGCATCAAGATAGGCCGATAAATTACTTGTCAGCAGCGAATCAGGCTATTGGGTTCTGCACAAAAATCATGCTCTCTCTTTCACTCTGCCATGAAATTAGTAAACAACAAGGCCAGTATATGTCAAAATCCCATACAAAATCAAAACAGTGCAGAGCCCCATAGGGGACTGCACGCCGCGGTTGCTAAGGTAAAAATTTCTAAGTGTTTGACGTTTCGTGGCCTTGTTGTTTACGGTTTGGACTTAGAAAATTTCTGTCCGCGTTGGTGAAGCAACTTAACTATGCAACGCTTCCTGAGATGAAATTTTCAAGCGCGTGGGCACATCCACGTGTTCAATTATGTTGATCGGTCTCTATCAGGACAAATGAACATGACATTAATACGGGCAAAGTAGCGGAAAATCATTCGAACCACTGGTTGGAATTACCAAAATCTTGGAAGCATCCACGCATTGTGCGTAGATAATTTTAGAGAAGTGAGGTGCCATTTACATGTTCACTATCGACAGGGTCAAACACGGTGTAAACGGTAAACTATCCACTACGATATCTCAGTTGATAAGTGTTTTAAGAAGACCGATTGTAATTGTATGCAATCATGGCTGAGAACCGTCCACAAAATTTGCCCATCTCCCGCTAGTTCCGTGTAAGTTAGTTATTATTATTGGGGCCGGATTCGACCATCAAGATGGGTAGTGTCTTCGGGAGAGTTGTACAAGACAGTGCTCGCTTCCTTTCGTGGTAAAATAAATCCTTAACTCGTGCACTAGTTTACAATATCACTTCCGGTGTGTTATCATTGAATGATATTTCGTAATCTAAGCGAGATAGAAAATCTTTGAAAAGTTGTGCAGAGTTAGCAATGCTTTCTCGAGGGGCCCTGCAAAGTTTCAAATTCATCCACACCGTAACGTTAGTGAACGAAAACACTTCCAATATAATGTCGTTAATAAATATCTAGGAATCTAAACCAGATAGGAAATTTCTCGCTTAGAGAAATTTGTTCAAAGAAAGAAGAGCTTAATCAAGGGAATATGCAAATTTCCAAATTCATCCAATACATGGCACTAGTGTATGCTAGTATTTCTGGTATGAAGCAACTGAGAAATATCCCAGAACCTCATTTAAATAGCAAATTTCTATCTTAGAGAAAGTTTTTCAAAGTAAGAAGAGTTTTTTTGATTGTATTTGCAAAGTTTCAAATTTATCAATTTATTTTTTTTCTCTGTAGATAAGATTCTAGATGAGTCCCAGGACAAAGTCGTAATGGAATCCTTGGAAGTATTTGCAAAGAAATCCATAAAGAAATTCTCTAAGACTTCCAATTTCTAAAGCTATTCCATAAACAAATTCCTCAAAGATTACATCGAAGAATTGCTATATATCGCTGAAAGAATTCCTGAAGGTATTGCTTGTAAATTTTCTTAGTGAATACCAGTGAGAAACTCTGTAAAAATCCTTGAAGAATCTCTGTAAAATATATTGTGAAGAATTTCTGAAGGGATCAATTGAAAATTCCTTGAGGAAAACTTGGGGCAATTCCTGAAGAAATCACCGAAGGGGTTTTGCATAAAATGTTTTAGGGAATTCTGTATGAATCCTTCGGAGATGGAATCCTAGTGGGAAGAGTTTTAGATGGAATTCGTCAAGGAAACCCTAAGGAGAATTCCTCAAGTAATCCCTGCGTAAATTCTTGAATGAATCACTGGAGAAATTCGTGAATTATTCCCTTTGGGATATTCCTGACTGAATCCCTAAGGGAATCCGTGAAGGAATCCTTAAGCCAATGGTGCTCATCTTGCGCTCCTGGAGCCAAATGTAGCCCTCGAAGCTCATCGATGCGGTCCGCGGAATAAATCAAACATCTAAAGCAGAATAAATGGTAAGTGAACAGAAGTATAAAGAAAACATGTTAAGAGTAAGGTTGTATAAGTCGATCACTTCTCACCACAATTTTTTGAGAAGTATTACAATTCCATTTGCATCTTGAAAAATTCATAATCAATCAAGAATTTTAAAATAGAATTTCCACTTTAGCAAGAAAGTTTATTTTAAATGTATTATTTAACAATTATCGCCTTATGCATCAAATCATTACAACATCAAGCTGTGAATTTATGTTCATCATCATGGTCACACGCATATTAGCGTGCGGCTTATTTTTCGAAAGTTCTCAAAGCAAAAAAATCGTGTGCTCTTCTGAATTCAAATCACATGAAAAAAAACCTCAAAATTTGAGCCAAAAATATTAAGGTTTAGAAGTGGAGCAAGTGGCTTGAAGGTGAATTCTCAAGTTATGATTTTATTCCTTATCTTACTAGAAAATAGTTTTGTTTGACCATAACATCATTAATATTCAACCGATTTTACATCTTTTTGTATGCCTTAGAAACTAATAAAGTTGTTGTCAAACTGTGTATACAACGCATTAATATAAATATTATTTTGACTTTGTAATTCAACAAAAACTATTAAAAAAATATATATTAAAAATTTAAATTAATAATTTAAAACAGATTTTTTGCATGTACAAGCTTTTACTTTTGAAAAACAATCAAAGTATCTTTTAAACATGTAAAAATATTGCTAATCGGTAGGGTATTCATGAAGACCATAGCGCTTCAAACAAAGTTGAATTTTTCAGTAAAACAAGAAAAAGATGGTGAAAACTACTTATAACTTAGTTTTGATTTAAGATGAAATTTGATGTTCTAAAAACTTTTTGTAAATTTAATAATGAAGAGAATGATGGTAAAGATTTCAAAATTCGTTAGAAAATAAAAATATAATGAAGATATTCTATAACTTGAAAATTCACCTTCAATCAATTGCGTCATCTCTAAATCTTAATTTGTTTGGCCTAAATTTTGAGGTTTCTCTTTTAATGTGATTTCAATTCAGAAGAGCAAACAAATTTTTGGTTTTGAGAACCTTCGAAAAGTAAGCCGCACCGTAACGCATATGCATTTTGCAGAATAATTTAAATTTTTTATGCGAGCTTTGATGACGAATCGCAATTTGGCCCGCCATATGCTGCAACTTGAGAACCACTTTCGATAAAATCGCTAGGAGTATTCCTGAAAAAATACCTGGATAAATATTTGAAGGCATCTCAGCAAAATCCATGAAGGGATCCACAGGAGCATTCTTGAAAGAAACCCTGGAATTATTCTTGATATATCAAAAAAATAACCCCTGAAGTTATACCAAAGACAAATTATATGTGAAAGCATCCCTATAAAACCCTGACATCTGATGGATCCTGAAATAATATCTTAACAAATTTATTAAGGTATCCCTGGAGCAATTTCTAAAGGCAACTCTAGAGTAATTCCTGAAAAAATCAAGCTTAGGATTGCCTGGAAAAAAATCCTTGAGCATTATTGAAAGAGTCCCTGGATCAACTCCCGAGGAATTTCCTGCAGGAATTCTTTGAGAAACCAATGGAGGTCTCCAGAGCAATCCTATTACTACAGGGATCCCCTAAAAAATCTTCAGAAAGAATTTTAGTATGAACATTTCGGCATTTCGGAAAGGATACAAGAACAGAATCGCTTCTTAGTTTTAGAGATTCTGCAGGAATGCCTTCTGCAAATTATAACTGGAATGCATGATCTAATAACAATTCTTATTGCGCTTGAAATTCAAAAATTATGATTGGCCATAATTTTTATAAAAGTCTGAATCAGAAATTTCCTACACGGTCACAACAACAAAGAAAGTTATAATCACGTATCGATTGGACATTGGGCGGTATGATTAAAATGTAGTAAAGTTGAGTTTACTACATTCTCGGTAGTAAACGCTACATGTGGAACACGAGTGGAACATGTTTGTGTCATTTTCCTTTTCGAACATACCACAAACAACGTCTTGCTATGAATAATGGTAGCATTTACTACAAAGCTACTAGTAGTTAGCTACAGAGGTAGCTACACATGCTTTGAGATTGCAGAATTGAACGGAATAAATTACTTTTGAGTAAAAATCATGGTTACGAAAACATTCGCCCCGCCATTTTTTCAATCTTGTCGCTCCCTTGCGACGCCTATCCACCTTTTCATTTCCATCATTTGCTTCTATTGACTCCCTTTAGCTTTGAGTCGCATGACCGCTAAAGCCATAAAATAATTAAAATAAAAACAATCACGGTCGATACCTTCTCCTATGTATGAAAAATTTGGCTAATAAGAAATGCAGTTCTAACTGGATCATGTGGTGACTGGCGGGAAGAGCACACATGATAAAGTTAAACCATCTTTGACTGCGTGTTAATTCCCAATATCAGTTATCGATCGATAGAACCGTTCGGTTGATTGCCGTCAGTATAAGAGCACATTGAAGCCTCCAGTATTTTGCCTGTGTTGGTAGCAAAGCTCAAAGCTTTGAGCCAACCCTTTTACAGTAGAGAAGCTAGGCGAAATACAGGACGCTTCGATGCTTACTGACTTTAAAATGGCTTGCTCAACTTTCACCACCTAATTAAATTTCAATCTTGTCACTCCCTTGCGACGCCTATCCACCTATTCATTTCCATCATTTGCTTCTATTGACTCCCTTTAGCTTTGAGTCGCATGACCGCTAAAGCTATAAAACAATTAAAATATGTTTTTTTATTTGGAATTCTGAAATCATCACAGAAACACTTAAATTTTCCGGAATTCAATATGCTGTAAGAAAATACGAGGAGCCTCAAAATTCTACCGCAATCTTACCAGAATCTCAGAACTGATGCTAGGAATTATGTGGTTCCTAGTTTGATAACTGTAATCTCAAGATATCTTCATAGATTTTAAGCTAATATTCAAAATTCATTAAACTCTGACGTTGGAGAATACCGAAAACCACCCAGAAACTTCTTTGATGTACCATCATCATAAAATCATACATATAAAGAGAAAACGAATACTAATCGCGTTTTATTCACACCAAAAGTGTAGTAAACTTTGTGGATTTCGTTTTTGAGTAGATGCTACAGCCTACAGGTAGTAAAGCTCAACGCTTTCTATTCATACCACCCATTGTCTCGTAGATGGGCTACATCTCGTCTGCATCAACACGATCAAGTGCCAGATAATTGTGGATTTTTTTTACCATGACATATTCTGAAAGGAAGAGAGCACACGATAAAAAATAAGCACCATGCTATCAATAGTTCTGCACTTGGATTTGCACTACTGTTAAATCTTGACAATATCAAGGTAATAGCACTTGAATTCAACGTTACATGTTTTGATTTGAAATAAAAAAAAAGTTTTATAAACGTTTCCACCTGACCCAGATTTGTACCTTCAATCTTCGAAGTGCAAGTCTCGTTTCTTACCTCGATACCAACTCGCATCTGTTGAAAGGGGTTGAATTGATCTCAATCAATATCTACAACGAGCTGTCAATGATTGCTTTCATACAAAAGACATGATGTTCAAAATCTAAGACTTTTCACTTCAGAGTCTAGTGCTAAAGAAAGTAGAGCACATCCTAAGTTAAAGCTCTTCAAATCATGGTGATAGGTGTTTGGAATTGAGTCAAGTGATCAATCCATTCTATCGAACGTGCTGAAGTGAACATGTAAATGGCACCTCACTTCTTTAAAATTATCTACGCACAATGCGTGGATGCTTCCAAGATTTTGAAAATCTCATCTCAGGAAGCGTTGCATAGCTAAGTTGCTTCACCAACGCGGACAGAAATTTTCTAAGTCCGAACCGTAAACAACAAGGCCACGAAACGTCAAACACTTGAAATTTTTTACCTTAGCAACCGCGGCGTGCAGTCCCCTATAACTACAAAAAAATTGTGTTCAGGATTTTTCGGAACGTCTCTCTAGTGACGAAAAATTGCTTGAAGCAATCAAAAGTGATTAGGGAAAGTGTACCAGTGGTTCCCTATTTGGCCATGTGTGTTTTCTCGAAAACTTTCACATTTTGAATATTTTTAAATGTTTCAACATTAAGATGTATTTGATATCAAACTACTTAAACATGCAGAATGATCAAACATTTTAAGGTAATCAAATTATCACGTATGGCGAAATAGGGAACCACCATTTCCATAACTGGTACACCTACCCTACTTATATCTTTCTGGGTCCAAGGACTCAAAATAAAATCGTCAGAAGGAGTCTCTCATGAATCTCGGTTTTTTCTGCATGGTTTTTCAGCTAATCAATATCAAGAAAAAATAGGCCTCAAAACTTTTAACGCCAATTTGTTTATATATTTTTTATGGAGTGATATCCAAAACAAAAACGGACGAAAGATTGAGTTGCTCCCTTCTGAAAGCGTAACCGTCCAAATCGTTTAGTTTTACTTGAAACGAGAAAACGAAAATGTAAAAAAGTAATGTCAAGTACAGCTCAGATTTTGCTGTCACGAAATGTCGAATGAAACCCGTCGATTTTGTGCTAGAATATGTGGGAATTACTCAAATTATTATTTCCCCTAAAAAAATCTTTGAGAAATTTATTCAGCAGATTTTTTTTTCCTTTGCGCAAGTGTAATCAAATAGAAATAAACTGAAAATATTATGGCTACAGCGAACACATCATTTCAATTAAAATTATTTTCTTAATTTGGTACGATGACGACGCAAATCATGTTTATAAGAGCTTGACCTGCTAGCACTTAAATTAGTGTAAAACCAGAATCGAAGAAGTAAAACTCAGCAACCGTTGAAAAAAGACCGAAAAAAGCTTTGTCTCAGATTTTTACTACATTAGAATTGTATTTTAATACCGCAAATAGATCTGAATGTTTTTAATCATAGTTATAATCAAATTTCGTTAATAGTAGTTTACATAAAAAGTTGCAGAATGATGGTTTTTTGCAGCGCGAGTCGTACAACTATTACGACGAGTGCTGTAAAAATTGAATTCTGAACTTGAGAGTATCATTATTGAAATAGTATTGCATATTAAAATTTTCCTAAATATTCAAAAATAAACTAATAATCAATTACAACTAGATATTACATTTTGTAAAAATTGTTGCGCTATGATTCATCACGCAACTCAAAATAGTTGCGTAACAAAAAGCGTTGCGTAATAGTCATTACGCAACTGATGTCAGTTGCGTAATGATTATAACTACACTGCATACTTCAGCGCAGGAAAGTAAGCCGTTTCATGACAGATTGGCGTGATGCAAAACAGCCTATTACGATGAGAAATTGCAAATAACTACTAGGATGAATCAAAACTGAGAACCCCTGACTTCCACAAGCACTAGATCGAACACCAACCGCTTTCTGCTAAGACAAAACGTCACTCCGCCCAGACCGGCTCGCGGTTTGCACAGGAAGAGCTTTTATTTTCACAACACTACCACCCCCCGGTTCCTGGGTTCATTAAAGGATCGGTTTTCACTTTTTCCCGGTAATAAAACCTCCAGGCATCGTCGTCGTCTTTATGATTCTATTTTCTGCCACCGGTTCGATCCCTTTTTATTATTGATTTGGTTCGGGTTTCCCTCGCACGGCACGGCAAACAAACACACGCACTATGCGTTGACAGCTGACGGGATGAGGAATATATCACTTCAATGCCGCTCGCTCGCGCTTTTCCTTTCGATGGGCGCTATAGCTGCTACTACTAGGCTGGCTGGGTGGGGCAATACCCGGGGATAATTTGGTGAAACAGGAAAACGGAGGGCGCTGTTGTGCTCTTCTTTGGCCCGGCAGAAAATTGATCACGGTGCTTCCCAGAGCGTTATTATCAGAAACAAATCTCGCTGAACTTTAATAAAGGAGCTATGTAACAATAAGAGATTCTCTTCTCTCTCGCTGTATTTGGATTATAACAGTGTAATGAACCTTTTGTAAAGTGTTAAGTATAGATCAAAAAACAATGTCCTTGGCTCAGTTATTGATTAAGAGAAAGTATACAAAGAGAGCCTCTCAATATTACATAGAACTTTTTGAAAAGTTACGCGATAATTTTCATATCAGTGCTCACCAAGCGATTTATATATGCTAAACTGCAAGTCTGAACATAATTCAAAAAAAAACGTAGGGCCAGTGTTGATGTTATGTTATTTTGATGGCATGAGCCCAAAGTTTCAGAGAAATAAAGTAATTTTCACATGGTTAGGCACTAACAGTTACAGTCGAAGCCGGTTATAACGACATCGCAAGGGACCGTCGTAACAGAGAAATGTCACTATAGAGAATAGTTATAACATCAAAATATTTTTCAAGGGACTGAAAAATGTCACTATAGAGAGCTTTTGTCGCTATAAAAGTTGTCATTATGGCGAGTTTCAACTGTATTATCAGAAAATCATATGATCGATATTTGGATTAGCCTTTGTTCGTTTAGATATTTTTTACATACAGAAAAATTTTCGACATGTTTAACAATATTGTGAGTTGCGGTGAATTGCGGTTTCGTACATCGAAAATATTTTTAAATGCGCTTAAAGAAAGTGGGCAGTGCGTCAAGAAAGCCCGAGCAGTCGTCAGTTGTTTTCCCTCTCGGGTCGCGCGCCTATTTTACCTGAGTGGTTTTATATAGCCGAGCAAACGAGCTGAAAGCTGGATTGTTGCTGCTCAGTCAAGGATGACGGATCAATTGGTGAGCTCGTTTCATGCTACTATTTCTAATCTATAAAATATGTATGACTGCACATTTAATCGTTACAACGGTGAGACGTAAATATGATTTTTCAACAAAATATGAATGGTTCGTCACTGTGAGTGTCGACATAAATTCTGATTCATGAATTATTTATGTTTGACATTTTTTATTTTCAAAACACCCCTGCCTTTTTACCTTTATTTTTGTAACTAAAAAAAACTTTGAGTGGTTCGACCCTACAAGTGTAGACTTGCGAAAGGTTCACCTTATTCAACAAACTTTGAATGGTTCGCCACTGTAAGTGCCGGCATAAGAATAAGAGTTCCGAAAATATGTCAACGATCGATAGAACTGTTACATACGCCGAACAATATAGTTAACAGGTTGAGGCGACAAATGTTTGCCTGTCTAGTGTTAGTAGTGACCAACACTACAACACCTAGCCACGGTGCTCCCCTGACCGTTATTATCAGAAAAAAATCTCCATCAAATTTGTGCTCACCAGTCGTTTACTATAGTTAAGCTGCATGCCTGGGCAACATTTTAAAAAAATCGTAGGGCCAGTTTTGAAGTTACGCCCTTCTGATTGTATAAGTCCACAAATTCAAAGGAAATCTGAGATATTTAAACGGATTTTTATTGTGCGTAATTAACAGAAGATATAAACCATAAAAAATAGGTTCAAAGTAGGTGTTTTTAGTTATTTGTAAGCTCTTGGCGGAGTTTTAAATAAGATGATTGTCGAAGTTTTGAGTTACGCCCTTTTTGAAGTGTAGCTATTAAAATCATTAATTTTAAATAGATTAGTTGGGCATTCTAATACTGGTAAGCATGTTCAAATGTTTTCAATGACACATTGCACTTACATGCGGTCAAATTCTTTCACAATTGACTGATTTTTCATACGCTCAAGCGATATAAGGCATGATGGAGCCGATTTTGTAATGTTATTATTAGTAATAAAAAATTGTTATAATCCAACAAGCTATCCCTCAGCTGTTCTGGCTAACTTGGTACTGTCCCAGAACTTAAAACTCAATTGCTGGGTAATGTACTATTGGCCAAACTATTGCACTCTAGACCACTACCAATACTTTTGTGACCGTTTGTAGTATTTAGATTTTTCGACAACATTTAGATTTTTCACAAATCTATAATATTATCTGTAGATCTCCCGGTCTTTTCGATCTCACCAACACGTAACCCAGTAAACACAAACTCGTATACGATAGCGCATATGAGTACAAATGTGGAGGCGATATACGCACATGCGCCATTAGACTGCATGCAAAATGTACGTATATTGTCTCCACGTTTGTACACTTATATCCTATTATTTACGATCACGTGTTTACTGGGAAGAGTCCGGGATGAATACAATAGTGAAAGAATTGTATGAATCAATCAAGCTATTCTCAAGCCAACTCGTGAAGAGTAAGCCTCAATACTTGAATTTCGTTTAAGAAAAGTGAAAAATATTTGATATTGTTTGGTTTCATAAATCGTTACACTTGCAGAGATGAATTGAATATGTCTTCCTTAAAACTCAAAACTAAAATCAAACCTATCTTGAAAAGATTCTACCCCATAACCCCGAATGTCATTAACCCGAGAGTTATCACTCTGAACACATCATAATGGTGAATGATATTGTCTTAAAAATTACCTGAATTTAAAATTACCTTGAAAGACATTACCCCGTGATAATGGAATTCGAAATAGCATAACTAATAACATAAGTGTGCCTGTGAAGTAAGGACTCACCCGCTGCTATAATCAATGAAGACAAACGAAAATAAATTATACTTTGCTAAGCAAACTTGTGACAAAGACAAAAATTTTGAATTAAGCTCTGTAAGTGCTTAACGATTTAAAATTCCAATACACAAAATATTAACGGATGTTCTAAACTTTGCATTTTTTTTCCATTTTGTATCGCGGCTTCCTAGATCTTTAATTTGATTTTATTCCATACCCTGATATCTATAACCGTCAACTTGCGCTTCGATATACAGCGATAGTTTGCTTCACCAAACTATTCAGAATATTGTTGTATAAAAACAAATTTGGTTGCATGATGTAATTGGCTCCGTAATGCCCTTGAGCACTTGAGCCTGTGAAAAATCTGATAATTGTGAAAGAATTTTCCGGCATGTAAGATCAATGTGTCATTGAAAACATTTGAACATGGTCAATGATATTATAATTCCTAATTAATATATTGCTGTTTGCGTTTGACGTGCAATTGCAGTCTAACTAGGTTTCAAATGCGGTAACACAACGTAACCAAAGGATACTAAGCAAGCAACCATGATCCATATCACTGTTGACCTAGCATAGAAAACCAATCTTTGACTTCGCCTTCCTTGGTAAAAATCTTACCGCATTTGGTGTACCCGCATTTGAAATTTGCATTTCAAACGCACACAGCAATATTAAAAATTAGTGTCTTCAATAGTTACACCTCCAAAAGGGCATAACTCCATATTTTGTTGATCTTCTCATTCAACACTCCACCTAGAAGTTGAAAATAACTAAAAACACCAAATTTGAACCAAATTTTGATGGTATATTTCTTCTGTTAATCACGGCCATCAAAAATCCGATGAAATATCTCAGATTTCCTTTGAATATGTGGACTTATACAATCAAAAAGTCGTAACTTCAAAACGGGCCCTACGATTTTTTTAAAATTTTGCCCAGACATACAGCTTAACTACAGAAAACGACTGGTGAGCACAGATTTGATGGAGATTTTTTTCTGATAATAACGGTCAGGGGAGCACCGTGCTAGCCGTTCAAGAATAGGACGTTAGGCAACGATTTGTCGTTTCGATTGTGTTGTTCACACATACGGCCTTCTGTTAAAATAAAATTTTCAACTTCTATTCATTTCTCTCGTCGCTCGCTTGCGATTCTATCCATCTTGTCATTTCATTACTTTCGTTACTCCCTTTCACTCTGAGTATAGGTATTGTATTCACCGAAAAAAGCCAATAAATTTTCATAATTATAAGAATAAGAGTGTTGTATGATGTTCCAGCCAATCGAGTTTTTTGTTTCTTTTCAAATTAGTAAAATATTACAACACATGCTCTCGTCCTGACAGCTGTAGGAATGTTACATTTACCTGTTGCACAATATTGTGATGTGCTAGAACATTTCTGAGAACGGCAATGGATTCAGCAACCCTAAATGAACTGGAGACACATAATTTGATCTTTGAGACACGCAAAAAGATTATGTTTATTCCGCTGTGTAATTTATCTAAAAAATATTATGAATTTTTCCTTCATATGCCTTTGAAACTATTTAAGAATTGCTTCAGAAATTCAAACAGTATTTCATTAAGGTATTTCTCTAAGAATTACTCTTCCTCTGCGGATTACATTTAGAAACCATTTGAGTATGCCTCCAGAGAATTCTGCATGGATAAATCTTGAAATATCTACGAGAATTCTTCCACGAATCTATGACAAAAGGTCGAAAGACAAAAGGTCGAAAGGACAGAAGGTCGAAAGACAAAAGGTCGAAAGGACAAAAGGCCGAAGAACAAAACAGAAGGGACAAAAGGTCGAAAATATTTTTTCAAAGAAGGAAAAATTTCCCACCATGCAAATCACTTTCGACCTTCTGTCCTTTCGACCTTTTGTCTTTCGACCTTTTGTCCTTTCGACATTTTGTCTTTCGACCTTTTGTCCATAAACCTCTTCCGAATCTATGACAAAAGGTCGAAAGACAAAAGCAGCATCCTGAATTTCTTTAGCGATTCTATAAGTATTTCTCCAAGGGTTGTTCCAGGAATTGTTCTAGGAATTGTTCCCGGAATGTCTCAGTTGTACCAGTTATTCTTTGAAAAATTCGACAGGGATGCCCCTTCTGAAATTCCAAAAGGTTGGGGGTCTGCTATATGAAATAGTTATATGTTGTAGTTGGAATGTCAAGAGAAGATGTCAAACTGACTTTGACGTCTGGGTACCGTCGCATTGAAGTCTCCAAATGTGTAACGGGTCGGATTCACTAGATGGAAAGCAGTCGTGTACCAACCAGCGAATTCCCGCTGTATCAAGATATGAATCGGTAAACATTCCAACTAAATGTATTTTTCCATATACCTTTGTTAGTTCTTCTAAAAAATAATTCATAGATTGCGTTTAGAGTTCCTCTAGAGAATTGATCAGTATTAAATTTATGGATTCTTCGATACATTTTATCAAATATTTCTCCAGAGTTCCTCCAAAAATAGTTCAAGTATTCGCCAAGATTTTTTTTACAGAAATTTCACCAGGATTCCTTTGAAAAATTTTGTTTAGATCATGTCTAGAAACTTCGAGGATTTTCAAATATTCCTGATTTGATGGTTTCTAAATTAGTAAACTCATTACGCGTGATGAATATGGATTAATTATGTGTGAAATTGAAAAAAACCGTGCTCAGGTGGGATTCGAACCCACGACTCTTGTATGCTATACGAGTGCTTTACCAACTAACCTACAGAGCCACTTGGTGACGCAATAACTCAAATGGTTACAAGTTTCAAATTCAAACCCCAACAGTTTACGCAGATTCATCTCATAACCCATATGTATCCATCTCATGCACTCAAACGGGCGCTAAGCGAGTGAGATTTTTTTTGACAAATATACCTAAGAATCATAAACGTCGCTCAATTGAGAATTCACATATGTAATTTCTCCTAGAATTTCAATTAATTCCATCATGAATTCTTCGAAGAATTCATCCTACGTCCACTGCATAATTTTCCGTGATTTCTTCGGAAATTCGTCGAGAGATTTTTTCACGAATCATTGAATTTTTTTCAGTTCCCTATTTAAAAACAATCTCATAATTATTTGCGGAAAGCCTCTATAGATTTCTTAAAAAACATGCAGCGATTCCACTTAAAACTTGGAAAAAATCTCCTAGAATATCTTCAGATATTTCTTTCGGAATTTCTCCAAGGATTGGTCGGAATAAGACAATATGCAAATTACTTGAATTTTATTAATGAATGTTTGCCATTTACTGGCATATAACAGCTTTGCTGATATGCCTGAGACATACTTTTGGAAACGCGCATTCAGAAGTCACATAAAATACATACAAATTGATAGTTTTTCAGGATTCCTGCAACAATCAATAAATGGCTCTAGATGTGTTCATGGACTGCTCCACATTAACCATTCAAGAGATGCCTGAAAGTTCTCATCAATATATTTCTCGTTTAACATTCTCTAAGAATTCCTCTAAAGATTACTCAAGGGATATTTTAGTATATTTCTTCAAGAATCACTACAGTAATCTCTAGCTTTCCGCGGTCTTCCATATTCCGGTCTTCAATATTTCAATCAAGAATTTTTCTATGCTATGCTCTCAAAATAAATCCCTGAACTCATTCAGTAATACTTCCTATAATGCTCACTTGTACTTTCTAGATGCTTTTTGAATTCCTTCATCGGTTAAGATTATGGATTTTTTAGCTTTCAGTCACGGAAAGAACTTTGATTCGTTTTGCATAATTGCCAACGTTTCGACCCAATTATTGGGATCTTCTTCAGGGTTTGATTTCAATCAATACGTCTATAAAACGTGTTATATTCACACGAGAGATGTCGTTTATTTATGATTTGAAACTATACTGTGCTTATTTTCTTGCTGGTTGGCTTCATCGATCATATCTTTATCAAACGTACTTCAAATAAATTTATAAACACAGCATTTGAAGAGAAATTATGACAAGAACTGTTTAATTTTATTTGCGTAACCTTATTTCACTTTCAAAAAAAAAAAAAAAAAAAATTGTGAAAATTGTTCAAATATTATGATGGCATAAGCATATGTGCAGGGTGGCCGGACAGCGACTGTTGATTTGACGGACTAAAAATTTGTGAGTAGATGTCCATTAACTCAAAAAGAATCATATTCCTTAATTCCATGGAACAATTAGAAGACCTTGCATACATTTTGGCTTAATTAAGACACACGAACATGATTGGAATGCTGTTTCATTCTATTACGAACTTAACTCCCTCGTTTCATAAACTGATTCATTCTACGAACACCCGATCTACACTCGGCGAAATCAAAATAGCACCATCATGTTTTAAAGCGTACACTATTGTCTGCTAGATTTTAATGTAGTTTGAGTGGTTCCGAGGCATTTGGCCCAACGCCATTTAGCCGAAAGAGTAATTTGTCCGAATGCCATAGACGAATGTCGTTTGGCCGAAAAATGATACAAACGGAAAACTATGAACACAACGTGAAGATATAAAGCAGAGCGCAAATGTAAGTCTTCTAGGAGAATGACTTCCCTGCCTAAGTTGCCATTGCAACTGGCCACTAAATGCAGATATGTCGATATTTCCTTTGATTGTTAAAACATGATCAATTGGAATAAAAGTTCCTTTACAAAAGACAGTGAAATCATGCGCAGTACAGCTTTTTTTTTTTTTCTTTTTCAAAAAAAGGACAATTTATCATTGATATATTAACAACTAGCTCTTCGATGTGGGTTTTAAAAATAATCAGTGCTGAGAGTGTATGAATTGAAAGAATACCCTTTTTATGAAAGAAGGAAAAATCTCGGATGAGAATGTTATCTTACATATGATATGCCAGTATTCACTTCAATGACAAAACTTATGTTTTGAATAAGACTCTAGATGAATCTATTAGGAACTTCAATGTTAATATTAATGGGAAAACTTAGTTTTAAAAGAACAGCCAATAGTCAAAAGAAGGAACAATCTCTTACAAGTAGTGGTTACATCACTTTAGCTACAAAAGGCTATCAATGACTAAAAGAAGGTAAAATACCCAATTGAAAAATATTTTTTTGTCAATAGTAGTGAAATCAATGTAACTCGAAAGGATAGCCTATGTTTAAAAGAAGAAAAAAAATCGGATGAAATCATTGAAATCATTGAACAAAAACAAATTGGGGATGAACCTGCCTACGGCAGAAAATCCCTTCAATAAAAAGTAATTCAATTCAATTCAATTCAATTGAACAAAAACTTCTGCACAAAGATGATATCCCAAAAACGAGCTTATCAGCATATGTGGAATTCAAGGAATTATCCTAAATTAACAAATTGGTTTTATCTTCCTCTTGGAGATTTATACAGTGACAAACATGTCGCCCGGTACTATCAATCTATAAATTAAAAAGCTGATCAGAAATTGGGCCGCACTTATAAATCCTACCCATCAGTGTTGTCACAATCTATTTTTTTTATTTGTAATTCGGCCAAACGGCATTCAGCCAAACGACCCATTCGAGCAGATGGCATTCGGCCCAATGGTGTTCAGCTAAACGACATTCGGCCAAATGGGAGGACCACAGTGTGAGTTTAATGTTGAAGATCATCAACAATTCAGCACAGATTCATGAAAAAATGGATGCGAAATGAAAACAGCTCAACTCGACTCCACATAACAATAATCGACCTTAATCGAAATATTTCATGCATACCTCGATGTATGAGTTAGTGTTGTTGAAATGTAACATTTCCTGGAGAAAAAAGCTCCAATGACATCCCAAGCAGCACATATTGTTACAAGTAGCTTACAGCAACGGCTACTTAACATATTCAATAGTTACAATATGATACATTTGCAACATGGAAAAATACTGCTATGTAACCGAAAAAGCGCAAAAAGTCGAGCCTTATGTAACTTGTTTCTTCGTTACATAAGAAGTTTACAAGCGACTGCTATGTAATTTGTTGATTACGCATGGGTTTTCCTGCGACAAAATAAATGAAACGGCGTTGAAGTTGTTGTTACTTTCTGACAGTTATGGAACCGAACAATCATTTTAGAATTGAATGTCAATAAAAGAAATACGTATGATTTTCGAACGCGTAATTATGCACAAGTACATAATAGATTTAACATGCCGATTTGAATTTGTGGTGAAATCAATCATTTTACTTGCTCAAAATTGACGCGCTCATAAAATAGATAGTAATTTTATATTGAATAACACATGATACCTGGATTGTTGAGATATTATTCCATTAGAACTGACACAAAAAATGGAAATTGACACTGTTACTCAAATAAGCAGTGTTTTTTATTTTAATTTAACTGTTTGTGAAGATAGTGATTCCAAAATCCCGTTGTTTCGTGTCCCGCAGTTGGATTTTCTGGGTTGCCTGTCATAAATCGCCATTTAACTTCATCTTGCTGCAGAAACACTTCCGAATAACTGTTTGAGGACAGCCAATCTAAAATGATGAAAACTATTAAAAAGCTGTTAGAGAGGCTGCAAATTGTAAATTCATCAATTTTGATTAATCACTGGAAAAAATATCTATTAAAAAAATAACTAGTCATAAAATAGTAAAGTTCTTATATCAAAATTTACAATACGTATAAAAATTTTTGACATGTAGTGTAGACCACTGTCAGCGAGTTATTCGTTTGTTACATATTAGTTACCCAGAAATCTTATGATATTTTGAAACTGATGTGTAACTATACAGAAACTGCCAATAAATTACACTGCTGTCAATAGGGGAAGGGGTATTAAAATGAACACCTAAACGATTTCGTTTTGCTTTTAATGGGAAAAACGATGAATTTGCGATAAATCATCAATTAATGTACACAAATCCCCTATGCCAATTGACTGGAATATTACAAAAGTATGAAAATTAAATGCTCCGTCCAAGAAAGCACATGGTTTGTGACGTGCTCAAATGGCTCAAAAAGCTCGAAAGAAAGTAAATTCAAGCGTGTGCTATAATAAGGGCGCAAGTCGCATGATCGATTTCCTTTCTTCTGTGAATAAAGGTGACAAGATGCGGGTTTAATAACAATTTTTCACTACAAGGCGATAGGAAGTAATGCAATCTTGCGTCCTGAGGTGAAACAACGAATTGAATTTAGAAAATGATCAATTTGTGCCAATATTAGGGACTGAGGATAATATGCCCATGATAAGGAAAATAGCGATTAAGATGTGAGAAACATGTTTTTTTTTATTATAATCTCTCTAATTATGTTCTCTGTCAAATAGTAGAAACAACATCCATCCATTTGAGTATTTCTAGGGTAAATAAATCAATTAAAAAAATGCGTGCTTATGGTTATTAACCACGTAGTCATTTATTGGGGGAGGGGAGAGATTCTGCCCAATGACCACGGTCCATGCAAATTGTAAATTTTGTGTATGGACAAATGACTACTAGGGGGAAGGTGGGTCAAAAATTGGGAAAAAATAACCGCGTTGTTAATGGTAGCCCTTTGTGCATTTCTGTGCTGTCACTTCAATAGAGCCTGACTAACATGAGTTATTTCTCTTCATCGATTATGCATATGTAATGCATACCTACAGGCGTTTGTTCTGATGTTATTATTCAATAATAGATACATGCTGATGCGAAAAATTTACATTTGTAAGGTTCTAATTTGCGCGTTACTTCAGCGTGGCATTACGTTTGGTAGAATTTGAATTCAACAGCTGTTTTGATGTTATGAAATAGGGGGGTGGGGGTTTTGCCCCCACGAGTTGATAAGTTTTCCAAGGACAAATTTAACATATTTATTGCACGTAATACAAACTATGACAGTGCATAAGTGGACCCTGGAGGAGTTGGAATCCCAGAACAAATTTCAACAAAGAAGACAGCCACTGACTGCTGTCGTCTAAAAGTAATTAAGCTTAACAAAACACAATCATTCATTTTATTTGACTGTTTAACGAGAAACTTGCGAAGATCGACGCGCCACAATAATTCGTGGACGGAGGGTATTAGAACTAAGTTGGTGATGTTGATTTCGAAATTTTGAAGTAAACATCACCTCCAAACACTAGCGATTTTGCGGTGGAATGTTGATATTTGATTAAAAATTGTCTAGAGGAAAATTATAGAGTTGATGACAAATCCTGCCCCCTTAAACGAATTCTCGTCATTCCGTGTCATCGGCTCAAAGATTGGCGTTCCCCACAAAAGTAGTAAAGAGAACATTACAAATGTAACTCGATGTCTTCACAGAAATTGTCCTTCATTTATTAATTTGTTTATTAATTATAACTAGTTCTATCGCACAACATCAAAAATAGAGAAGTTAATTAACGCAGCGACACGAATTAAGACTAAGACGATCACATACTTTCATCGTCATTAAAATATTATGGAAATATTCATTTTATGTTGGTGGTAAAACACACAAGCAAAACAAACATTTTTGATTTTTTTTTATCACAGTCCTAAAAAAACATCTATGAATGATTATAATCCCTTCGAAAACAGTTCTAAAGGTTTCTGCTTCGACATCTTATCATTACAATATTCATTTCATTGAAAAACCTCAACATCTCCGTGCCTAAAATTACATCAGTTTTAACGAACGTGGTTCTGACTTCAATTTATCTCCGTATCAACAAAAACACTCTTATTTATGCTCTAAATCATCCGTGCGTAATAAAAATTATTGAAATTTGTTGTTCATGCGTTACAAGTTCGGTGTTCATTTTACCATCCTGTTCATTTTTTCACCCCTTCCCCTATGACAAATGGTAAACAAACTTTATCCTGTTACACACATGTGACTTAGTAATCTGTATGTAACCGAGCGTGTTATTTGTTTCTTTGCAACCACAAATTCAATTTCAATGTAACTTATTCATTTTGACAGCTCTAGGTTAAGTTACATGCAAGTAAAGATGCAACACCTATGTAATGTAAACAAAGCGTAAGTTACAATGTAATAGTTTAGTAACCAAAATTGAAAATCATCAATAAGATATGCTACAAATTATCTGAAATGCAACGGCAATGTAATTTGTTTTATTTTTTTTAAATATTGCATTTGTTACCAGTGCTACTTGGGATATTTTCAATTGAAGGCCCTAGCAACACAGAATAATTAATTCTCAAGCAAATAGAATGGATCATAGGATGATGTGCTAGTATCCATCGTATTAAGCTTTGATCAGTGAAAACCTGCAATTTCCCCAGTATCGCAGTGAATGATGCTGATACAAAGCGATGCCAATTTTTTTTTCTTAAAACGGCTTTCGCGCTGAACAATAAGATTTTGATAAATCTTGATCGTTTATTGGAAATAGTGCAATGAAATTACTACTTGCCGTTTCCTCTGTTCGTCGTATCGTTTTCATTTCTGTCGCAATCAGTTTCCAGATTCGTCTCACAACCTTTGCCTCACTGTGATAGTGATGTGAATACAACACATCAACACTATAATAAAATATTTTACTAAAATATATAGATCTACAGGCATCTCTTTCCATTGCTTCAGCATGATGAAATATATTAATTTCATTGTTCGCCATCAAAATTCAACTCAAACATTTAAACATAATTCCTTTCGACAGAACAATCATGATAGCTGCACACAGTGCAGCGAAAACAACACAATCAAAGAAACCGTTTTCTACGCCAAGCATCACGCACACATTGATGCGCACAAGTTTTTTTTTTTTCTCAGTACGACGGATTGAATTTTGTTTACATTCTCAACTTTACACGGTCGTTGAGGAAATTTCATGAAATTTCGTGAATTTTCAAAGTTTTACGGCATGTGTTTAGAATGAAATCCTTCAGTGAAGAAGTACGATGGTTTTCCATAGTGAAAATAAGTGCCCGGCGGAGTAAGATACACTGGGGGCGGGAAGAAAATTGTATCATAAAGTAGTGTGACTGATGTCGATTGCTAAGCATTTGTTTAAAATCGTGTTCGTCCTTGGGATTTGGGTGAAAAAGTGCAAAGTGGATAATTGAACTGAAATTATTTATCGAAATAAAGTAGTTTTATTGCATTTTTTAAGTAGAAGTATACGAACCCTACAGTTTTCACCAAATTACAATTGGAAAATGAATCTATGTTCCAGGTAGGTTGGAATATCCGCCATAATGGAACATTTTATGTTTGATACGACGAAGTAGAACGAAACGTTATTGATTTATCCGCAAAATGATTGAATGAGGATAGAACAATCATTTCAAACTGGTTTATTTATTGAAAAGTATGTCAAAAATCGAGAATCGTAAGGATTTTCAAAAAAAGTGAAGATTTCAACAAATACAAATTCGGTCGCATTGACTGCTTGAAGATACAAATTTAGTTGTAAAGAGGCTCATTGTGTCATGCTAGAGTTTGAATTACCCGTTTATATTTTTTAACAAGAAGATTTTCATCAATTCTTGAACAGCGTTTAATTCATAAAATCAAGACAACTTCTGTACAATCAAAAACAAAATATGTATCAATATTTCTAATATGTGAGTAGCTTTCGTAGTAGTACGTTTTAATCTTAAACTCAGACTTTTATATTAGTTTGTTTCTAAGACTTTGCTGAAATTTTGACTCTATTGATACAAGAAAAAAAAATCATGACAAAAAATACATTTGCACTATTTTACCGTAAAACCTTTTTATTCGTTAGTTTAATTTTTTGTTTCGTACACTAATCATAAAAAACTTGAGGCTCAAACAATAGAAAAGAACTGAATTTTAAATTGATTTCCAAATCGTGATTACATATTTCACACCGATTACTCCATGAATAGACACTGAAATGTTATCAGTCCTCACTAATCAAACCAAATTGGTCTAGTATATGTAGAATTAATGTGTACTCATTTCACAATGGACGTCAAAGTTCTATGCCAAATTACTTTGAAGTAGCAATGGCATAAAAGGGTGGTGCTTTTTTGATCTTACTGAGAAGAATTCGTAATTTGAGGCTCCTGTGTAGCATGTAAATTAAGTAGATTAAGTTTTTGTCGAATATGCTTCGAAAAGGCATGACTCAAAATTTTGTTGATATTATATCAAGCATGGGCTAGAATAAGAGTGAATGTTACATGATAGATTTCTCTTTATCGAATAAAGGTGAATAAAGATGACAAGATGCAAATTTGTTGGAACTTTTTCACCTCAGGATGCAAGATTGCATCGCTACCGAGTGCGCTAAAGTGAAAACATGTCAACAAACTTCGATCTTGTCACCTTTATATCCCCTCTAGTGAATAAAGGTGACAAGATCCAAGTTTGTTGACATGTTTTCACTTTAGCGCACTCGGTAGCGATGCAATCTTGCAATCGTTGAAGAGAAATCGATCATGTTTCATTCGCTCTTATTCTACCATACGCTTGATATTATTTCAAAACTTCTTCCAGAGATACAGAATACCTATACAATTTTAAACCAAGCTTTCTTTACTGCTTTCCTTAGTGTGTAGACACATCAAAAGGGCGTAGTTTCAAACAGGCACCACGATTTGTTTTAACTTTCATCTACCCAGGCATTTTAACTATAGAAATCAGCTGGCGAGCACAAATTTGATGGCGATTTTTTTTTTCTGATAATAACGATTTAGAGAGCAGCGTGATTGCTGTTTTTCGTAGAAACACACTAACACTGATATTGCAACTATACGTATGTTGAAACACAGGAGCACCGAAGATGTGATGAAGAACCCCAAAACAGGCCTCTGATTCAACAGTTGATACTGCGCCAGCAACAGCGACTCAAATTACACACGTTCGACGGTAAACAATTTGCTATACAATTTGTACACACACTTGCTTTTCTTTTCTTTTGCTCGGATGGTAATTTGGGCCTCCACGAAACGGATCAAGGCAAAACTTCGGCACTCGAGGAAGGGCGGGGATAATTTGCACTGCCAGAGGATAACAACAAGGACACACACACAAGGCTTGGGGTGGGGGGATTGGTGAGCGTCGAACTTTTTTCCTGTTGCGTGCGACAGTACTAGAAGGAGGAAGGATGGATGGATGAGATAGCCTAGCAAAGTAATAGGTGACTGGTGGCTACTGGTGCCGAATTGCTCTCTACTGTGCGGTTTCCGGAATAGCTTGCGTACCGTTTAGCGTCTCAAAGGGAACTGAAAGCGCTCTCCGGGTCGTGGCCACCGAGAGGTCCTTGCTGGTGCGCCGTGAAAAGGAAGTGATTAGTCCACTCACCCAGCAGCGAACAAGCTCGCGGTGGGTGGTAGGAGAGAGCGAGAGAGTGAGTGTCGGATACCCATGCGAGAGAGGGAGAGAGTGTGGGAGCTGATGGGTGGTTTCCATTGAGAGATGACAGTGGGGGAACGTGAGAATGGTTTTCCAATTAGTTGGAAAATGAGGATTTTACAACAGGTTTTCAATGTTGCCAAATTTGCTTTTTATGAATATTGTTACATGTTCGCTTTCCATAAGGCTTGTAAAGGTCAATGACGGAGCACAGCTTGCAATTGCCTATTATTTTACTTATTCTTTTCTTTTCCCTGGAGCTGGATCTCTACTTAAATCATATTTCTACTCAGATCATGAGCTTTAACAGCTATTTTGTGTGGAAGATTTCCACGTAAATATAGCAATTTTACATTTATGTTTTAAGTAGAAAACACGAAGATACTGAATTTTTTTTTTTTTAATTTGACAGTTACTAGACAAGAATGACTCTACATTCCAGGTGAGATTTCAATTTGTTTAACCTTCATTCTGTAGGCAGGCAGCATCAGATCATGTGGACGAGTAAGATGAATATGAATGTGATCCGCTGCTACTTTGACTGCACAAGAATGGAGACGGACATATCTGGCAGATCAGGGATTCTGGAGATGTTCTACGAGCGATTCCCTCGCTTTACGCACCAGCTTGACTTGAACAAGCTGTACACACTGCAGCGTGCAATTATGTCTCGGAAGTGCAGTGGGAAATAGGAGAGGAAAGGACAAGATCGAGCGATACGTCGAAAACTGAAACTGCACTCATTGCTCCAGGACCGACAGCGGATATGCAACGACAGCAATTACGAGACGAACTAGCGCTACATATGGGCACAGCAGCTACGCAATCACGTGGGACAGACTTCATGTCCCGGCACTTGATACTAAAGCTGCGGTATTCCTACACGGATAAAAATCTGATCCCGACACCATGATTTACAAATCATGAAATTTATAAATTAGTTAGGTCATAATATCAGGATCACAAATGGTCTACGTTAAGTCAGAGTGGACCAAATGACATTTTTCATTGTTTGAGAAAAAGTAGCTTAAAGTCTAACGCTTCGTAATTTTTTAACTCGTTTAAATTTTGGTAAAATATTTCTACACATCTTTGCTGTTGCTTTCAAATAATAAAATGTGAAGTGATAATCACGAAAAATCATACTCCAAACCACTGATAGAAGGATTTTTTGATGAACTATGTGTACTTGGTCCACTCTGACTGAATTAAAGAGCACTATTCAGTGGTCTTGGTTCACTCTGACTGAACAATTTCTTGGAAAACAATAATTTAATGCTTGCATGGTCAAACTGGGTACATATCTCTAAGATAAATAAATTATCAAGACCCTTCGATATCACTATGTAAACTCTTCA
This sequence comes from Aedes aegypti, assembly GCF_002204515.2. Lineage (NCBI taxonomy): Eukaryota > Metazoa > Arthropoda > Insecta > Diptera > Culicidae > Aedes > Aedes aegypti. Next base: position 82,465,234 of record NC_035109.1, on the reverse strand, counting down.
ATAACCCATATCACGAATCCCGAAATCAGTGGCATTACGATAGCTTGAAAATTAAGGTTTTGCAGGATCAGGGCATTGAAGACCAGAAATATTCAAATATGTGTTCAGTCAAAGTGGACCAAGTGAAAATCTTGAGTACCGACCAAAATATACTGGTCTAATAAGCGGGTTCTAGGACATTCCATACATACACCATAGAACTACCATAAACTTTTATCGGACTCTGAAATTGACTCAAAAAGTGCAATAATAAATCAGTTTATTGCTTTTCAATACTTGGTCCGCTCTGTCTGCGCACAGAAATTGTTGCATTTTCTGACCACCCATCCATATATGGTAAATGGTCAAAAACCAAAATCAAATGCATCGAATTAAGTAAAATGTATGAATTCCTATTGATGGATAAATTGTAGAATCATTTGATGTCGACAAATCTGACAAATCTCTTAAAATGTTTTTAATTTTCTCGCATTCCTCAGCGCGCTGATCATTTTTGCTTTTATGGTAATAAGCACTTGGTCCACTCTGACTGCATACTTTTATCGATTTTTATTGATCATCCAAAGAAAATTTGTTACATATCTCTCGTAGTTTACAGCATTCATCAAATCTGATCAAAGTGAAAAGGAGGTAAGGTACTTTCACATCTAATGAAAGAATAATCCAATTTTTCCAAGTTTTGTACTTGGTCCTCTCTGACTTAACGCCGACCAAATCTCGCGGAACATTACTAAAGGACCTATCTAACATTGAGAGGCTCTCTTTGTTTACTTTCTCTTTCATTAATAACTGAGTCACATTAATCTCTTTTGTTGCGTTTTTTGTATGAAACGCTAGTCAAGGAAATTGACTTTCGATCTAAAGTGAAAAACTTCCCAAAATCTTTAGTGTTCCACTGTTATAATCGAAAGAGAACGAGAGAGGAGAGAATCTCTCATTTGTACATAGGTCCTTTAGTAATGTTCCGCGAAAAATCATGGTTCCTGGAGTCATAATCATAATCATTCATGATTCCTCATAAGCGTAACATCCAGTGTGAAATCACTAAGCGGCGCACTTTGCTTCATCTCATTCGTATTGATCACTCCTAAATCAAGATGACGAAGTGGTTGAGTGGTAGAGTACTTGGCTTACAATCGGAAGGTTTTTGGCTCGAATCTCAATGTATGCTATTTTTAACTTTTTTATTTTTATTTTGTCGATCATGAACGGATGCGCGAATCAGCATTTTTGGCATTTGAATCATGATTCCGAGTAATCAGCAACAAAAAACTAACGCGTGTGTTGCGTTACGGCAATGATGTCATGAGTCCAAATCATGGTGTATTTTCATAAGAAGAAAACACACTAGAATCATAATATCATGAGTCATAATCTTGTTTTTAGATTCTGATTTCTACCCGTGTACCGGCTAACGAGTGTAATAAGCATCCTAAATCAGAATATTATGCTACAGTACCGTAATCCGGGGTATCATTGATCAGCGGGGAAACATTGATCGGTATGACCCTTCTAGTAAAAGGTTCGAATGACTATTTATTGATGGAATATTATCAAAGCTGGAATGGTGCTTCTCGTTCTTACATTCATAAGCTAATAAAAATTGAGGTTTTTGCAAAAATTACATTTCGTTCATGCGTAAATTTGTCAACTTTTTGAAACATTGATTTTTGTCAATATGTATGGCACTACCGAAGATTCATGTCCCACATGAGTACTGCAAATGGTATGAGTAAGGAAAATGCGATTGTTACTAAAAGTGGCATCACCGAAAACGATTCCGTTGTCGAATACTTCATAAGTTTATTCAATTAAGCAACATTAACGAACTACTATCGAGAATGCAGAACTTCCTTAAGAAATTGCCTACATTTAGGCGTATTCCGCGGTTTAAAGTGTTTTTATTTTTGAAATAACTCAAAAAGTAAATGACTTGTAAGTGTTTGATCAATTTATTCGACTTCAGGGGCCATGATTTAAGTAAGCAACGACATTTTCAACATTACCGAACGTTGTTAACATGGGTGATCAATGTTACCCCATATCGACTAAATCAAAAAATCACCTAAAACATTTATTTAAACTTATTTAAATCTTTTGAAAACCAAAATACAGTACACAGTCACGAGCGGTGAGTGCCAGTACTTGTTTTAAAAATATAAAACTTGCGACATTTGCATTTTCAAATGAAAAATTCAAGATATATCCCAAAAACTGATCAATGTTACCCCGGATTACGGTACTTGGAAGCCGTGGAGAACCTTAAGGATCTGAAATTTAACGTGTATCCTGCTGCAGTAACTGTTTTTACGACGTTGGGATTGCGAACGCGCTCATAAGAAGAAGATAGCACACGCCCCAATGCACAGACATCCGCATGGATGCGAAGCCTTGGGAGTCGCATCGCCACACTGCGGCCAAAGGTTGGTCGATTAACACAGTACAAGCAGGGGAATCGATCAGCTAGGCTAGTTCGTCATGTTGCTGAAATTGTTAGGTCCACAGAGCTCCTAGACCTCAGAGAAGTCGATATTACATTCATGTACAGCGGTTGAGTGCTCTTGCGAAACGATTATGGAGAATGTTTGAAGCGGGAAGAACAAAACCGGATTTTCAACATAAATGAGTGGGAGTTCTACAACCCCACCCAAAATGACAAGGTCGACTTCGGTGAGGGACTTCCGGGGATTGGCGACGTTACACAATTGTGGGCAAATTTATGGGAGAAACCCACCGAACACAACGGCAATGGGATGGGGTTAGCACAAGAAGAGCGACAGTGTATTGGAATTGGAGACATGGCCGCGGTCGTGGTAACCGCTCAGGATATAAGTGAGGCTGCCCGGTATACCAGAAATTGGGTTGCACCAGGACCTGATTTTGTGCACAATTTTTGGTATACAAAACTCACAACGATCCATGGGCAGGAGAGAGAAGGGGCATTTCGACGCCAACAACGTGATGACCGAGGAACAGAAAGGGTGTCTCAGAAACTTCCAAGGCTCCAAAGCTCAGGTCATCGTAGATGCAGTCATTGTAGAACAAGCTTCCCAAAAGCAAAAAACCTGAGTATGTCGTACATCGACTACAAAAAGGCATACGACTCAGTACCGTACCTTGCTAATGCAACACGCGATGATGGAGCACATCCCCACACATCACCGACGGTACAGCTATGTTACGTTCTAGGACCCCCGGCATCAGGAAGGGGATTTTTCAAAGCGATACCGTAAGTCTGCTGTTTTTCCTGGCCATGAACCTCTTTAGCAAAGCACTCAATTAATGAAAATATGGCCACCAATTGAAAAGTAGGGAAAGGAGTACAAAACTTACCCAAACCTGGACGACCTTAAGCTATTTGCGGAATCAGTTGCTGCTAGTTACGACATTCAGTAACGACACCCGGAAGGAGTTTGAGTTTGACAAATGTCGGACAATTCATTCGGATTCCTGCAACTTAGAGGTATTCGCCACACGATGATCAAGAAGAAGCTGCAGGATAAGTTCTTGTCTCCTGTCAACTGTATTTTGAAGAGCTTTCTGTCTTCCGGCAACAAGGTGAAAGCGATCAACGCGTTTGCTGTGTCCCTGTTGACATATAGTTTCAGAGTGGTAAAGTGGACCAAGACTGACTTGGAGGCGATATAACGAGCAGATGCGAAGCTGACCACGGTTTCAGCGCCCCGCATCTGGCGCAGGAGGACTAGCTGAACTGCGACATCGAAATCGTCGATGAGATGATCGCAACGTGAAAACAGAAGGGGTTGCATGGAGCGCACCCCCATCAGCTGGAGCTCGAACACATCGATAAGGTGGCGGCAAACACGTGGCCAGTGAGCTTAGCTTAGCTTAGCTTAGACTGACTACACATATCAATGGTTGCTATTCCGTGATTGACCGAAGTCAGTGAAAATGCACAAAGAATCAACTAGAAGTTCGGCTGGGATTGGCCATAATCTTCTTCAGTGTGCATAATTCAGTGCCTCTATTTATACAGGGTCAATAACGGCGCCGGCCACGTCCTTGCAGTCAGGTGGGATTGGGGGAAGGAATGTTAGTGTGTAACCTTTGCTTTTTGGAGACCGTGTTTGCCTCTGCATCTCCACAAAGGTTACTGGGAGGGATGTTTGTTAATGGGGAGGATCGTTGGGTCATAGGATTCACTTTGATAAGCGATTAGACCATGATAAACAATGATTTGTGAGATATATACATGCTTATACGTAAATATAATATTTTCATTTGATATGAACAATTTCTATGTAGAGGAAAATTATGCCGACACTTGAGGTGACGAACCATTCAAAGTTTGTTGAACAAATACCTAAATGTAACATTCCTACAGCTGTCAGGACGAAAGCATGTGTTATTATATTTTACTCATTTGAAAAGAAACAAAAAACTCGATTGGTTGGGACATCATAGAACACTCTTATTATTATGCCGACACTTACAGTGGCGAACCATCCAAAGTTTGTTGAATAAAGTAAACCTTTCGCAACTCTACACTTGTAGTGTCGAACCATTCAAAGTTTTTTTTAATTACAAAAATAAAGGTATATAAGAGGTGTTCTGAAAAAAAAAAAGTTAAACATAAATAAATCATGAATCAGAGTTTGTGTCGACACTCACAGTGACGAACCATCCATAGTTTGTTGAAAAATCATATTTACATCCCACCATTGTAACGATTGAATGTGCAGTCATACATATTTTATAGATTAGAAATAGTAGCATGAAACGAGCTCACCAATTGATCCGTTATCCTTGACTGAGCAGCCACAATCCACTTTCGGCTTCACTTGTTTGCTCAGCTATAAAAAGCACTCAGGAAAAAAAATAAGCGCGCGACCCAAAAAGAATAAAAAAAAAAACTGTTCGGGCTTTCTTGACGCACTGCCCAGGAGCAAGCGTCAAGGTCGAAGGATCAAACAGAACTAACCGATCGCGGCACTTTTTCAGTTACTCCAACCGAACTCACCGATCACGCCACTTTTTCACTTACTAGACCAACGCGCGACATGTTTGATCCTGCCCTCGTCGCTCGCCCCGGCAAAAGCAAGTGTCAAGGTCGAAAGATCAAACAGAACTAACCGATCGCGGCACTTTTTCACTTTCTTCAACCGAACTCACCGATCACGCCACTTTTTCACTTACGAGACCGACGCGCGACATGTTTGATCCTGCCCTCGTCGCTTGCCCCGGGAAAAGCAAGTGTCAAGATCGAAAGATCAAACAGAACTAACCGATCGCGGCACTTTTTCACTTTCTTCAACCGAACTCACCGATCACGCCACTTTTTCACTTACTAGACCAACGCGCGACATGTTTGATCCTGCCCTCGTCGCTCGCCCCGGCAAAAGCAAGTGTCAAGGTCGAAAGATCAAACAGAACTAACCGATCGCGGCACTTTTTCACTTTCTTCAACCGAACTCACCGATCACGCCACTTTTTCACTTACGAGACCGACGCGCGACATGTTTGATCCTGCCCTCGTCGCTTGCCCCGGGAAAAGCAAGTGTCAAGATCGAAAGATCAAACAGAACTAACCGATCGCGGCACTTTTTCACTTTCTTCAACCGAACTCACCGATCACGCCACTTTTTCTCTTACGAGACCGACGCGCGACATGTTTTTGATCCTGCCCTCGTCGCTCGCCCCGGCAAAAGCAAGTGTCAAGGTCGAAAGATCAAACAGAACTAACCGATCGCGGCACTTTTTCACTTTCTTCAACCGAACTCACCGATCACGCCACTTTTTCACTTACGAGACCGACGCGCGACATGTTTGATCCTGCCCTCGTCGCTCGCCCCGGCAAAAGCAAGTGTCAAGGTCGAAAGATCAAACAGAACTCGGCGGCAAACACGTGGCCAGTGATGTGAAAAACTCAATTTCTCATAACTCACGCTTGAAATTTTTCATGCGTGAGTTGTCAATCACGCAGCTCAGCAGTCAAAAAATCATGGATGAGTTGGCTCACTTTTTTGACTTATTGTCTCGTTTTTCCACAAATAAATAATTTTCCACGACTAAATCGTTTTTTACTAATCTCTTATGAGTTTGCTCTCACGGGAGAGCGCATTGATGGAGATTTGAGTGTGAGTTTATCAACACTGCACGTGGCTGTTGCGGGGTGACCTCTTCTCAGAAACAGAAGGTTTCATGGTAGCCAGTCCAGTTCTTATCCTGATCGTCACAAAGAAATTGCCTAGATTGTGCACCAACAGTTTTCTCATAAACACAACTTAGTGGACCGATTTGTGCCCTACTAAAAATACCTGCTTGACCCGGTTCTAGAAAAAAAAATTGCTATACCGTAAAATCGGGTGTAATTGATCAGACGGGTGAAATTGATCATCGTATCACACGATTTTATTTATGCGTAATGGAGCACAAATATCAATGTAAGCTGCAGAAAATGAACGTTGCTTATCGTAACTATTGTCGAATGGTGTGTTGTGAAGTTTTTTGCGTTAAAGAATGTTTATTACTATGAAAATAACGTAAAATTTCAAAATCATGCACGGTTCAGTATTGACAAGCACCTATGAACTTCTATTTATAAGCAAGAATTTGAACATGGTATAAACCTGAAAGTTTGTGAGGATGCTTGAGATATATCCCCAAAACTAGTACCAATTTATTCATATGGTTGAAATAATTGAATTTCTGTTAGATATCATTGAATTCCTTAGGAAATTGCATACATTTAGGCGTTTTCCGCGTAATTCTTGAAATTTAACTATTCGTTATTTATATAAATGTTGCATTGTTAAGAATTTTACAAGCATATTCGGATTCAGGGAGCTCAAATTTATCATATAGAGTTGTTTTGGAAACTAACAATAATGGCATTGTCAAGTGATCAATTTCACCCCAAAATGAGATCCTCTGATTTTTTATTTTTGAGGTATTTTTTAACACTAAAATGACATTTGTTAGAAAATGTCGGTACATAAGTCGATGAGGCTCACCTTCGTACTTGTTTTCCTGCATTTAGTTGTTTGGCATTGTTAACATTATAGAAAACATACTAGAAAAAACGTGAAAATGATCAATTTCACCCGAAATTACGGTACTGGGATAGAGAGATCATAACGGACGTCCTCATTTGTGCCAACCGCCCCGGCATTGTAATCTACGACAAAGGAATGAAACGAGTTACACTCATCGACATCGCTGTACTGCTGGACCACAACGTTCTCCAACAAGATAGCAAAGTACCATGACTTGGTGGAGGTGTTGAAGCAGATGTGACACCTAGAGGACATCCGTATTGTTCCGGTAGTCCTCTCAGTGAAATTGTCTGCAGTATAGTGAGACGGTTCCTGAACCACCATATCTGAGAAGCACATCCAGAAGACTCTTTAGGATTATAAAAACCGACGAATGAAATCCACAGAGCATATCCCTTTGGCATACAGATTGCCCGGGATGGTACGTGAAAGTTTCTAGCATTTTATGCTGAGAAGTGCCAAAACTCTATAATAATAGTAATAATCCTTCAAGGGTCTAACAACGATTCGTCCAAATTAAATAGAAATGATATCAAGAAGTTGTAACGAAACAACTAAGGATCCTGATAGGAAGATGATGGGAATCTTGACAGGACTCTGAGAATATGTCATCGCTAGAATGAAACAACCGTATCAACCTTCATAAATCTAAGGTTCTACCATCTATTACTACATGAATTTGCACGATTAAAGAATTCCTCTCTACCTGTTAGTGGAAGGAGATTACAAGATTTGATTGAAAAAACCATCTCATGTCCACGATTTTTAAAAGTTGTTTCGCCTTTTTCTATATTTTAACATGGTCAACGACTGCACTTGAGTTTGAGCTTAACATATCACCAGTTGATGCTAGTCCAGTGTAACCATATCAGTTGAACTCACTTATACAAGGAACCAACCAGACAACTGATTGGACAACAGGCATACACGTATTATCACCCAAATGCAGGTCAAGTAGGAACTGGAAATGTTAATGTGGTATTCGCTTCATGGAAACCGCTAAGTCCTCTGCACTTCCTAAAGAAAACAGTGCAGGAGTTTTGGTAAAAAAAAGAGTTATTTTGTGATAATCTAAATATAACTACCGAAAATGCACGAAAAAATATTTAAACGTAATCTAAAAAGAAGGAATGTTTGTATGACATCGATTATAATTAATGACTTACACAACTTTTATATCTTCTCGGTCCTCAGGAATTTTGCTAATGGAAAAGAAAAAGCCTAGATGATGCGGGAGCCAATGACCACTTCAATCATTCTGAAACCACTAATAGTAATTCTAAGCATACCAAAGTTGTGCATTTTGTATGAAAATCGGCTTTCACTACTATTATTCTGAACACAACTGTATTTTCAATTCAGTAAAAATAACTTGAAAGTATGGAAAAGTAGGACATTGCCTATATTCAGGCGTTTCCTCAGGCCCATTGTGTTTAAATCTTTAAAATAACTCATAAAGTGAATTTCTTTTAAGATTAGCCTTCATGTTAGGCGTCAGAGTTCCTGATTCTAGTAAATAACGACATTTTCAATATGACCGTACACTTTTTACATGCACATTAAGTTTTTTCCACGAGCTCGGCTGGGCGAATCTCGGTTTTTCAAATTAAACCGAGATTCAGCTAACAAAATGCTAGATTGCTCAATAACAAAGCACGATTGACTTGATTTCTATTTCCTGAGATCTCATGAAAATTGTTTGTCGACTACTTGGTTGAAATTATCCGAAATTCTGAATTCACAATTGGTGAATTAATATCCCATGTCAGCTTAATTAAAAAAACGCTTAAAACATTTTTCAAAATGTACCTTAATATTGATAAAACAATATTTAATGTACAGTGATGGGTACCAGTGCATGTTTTGAATACATAAAACTAGCAACATTTGCATTTTCGAATGGAATGTCTAAGAAATATCAAAAAAATGTCCAACATAACCCCGCATCACGGTACCGCAAATCTCAACTATTGACAACTTGAATATTTTGCAAAAAAATAACCAATGCTTTATTATGTTCAGATTTGTGCGCCTGAAATCAAATGACGAAAATTTGAAGCACACGTTATGGAGCACAATTGCATTTAAAACGTACTGTATTACTACATTAAAAAAAAAAAAGATTCATGTTTCGTTAAATGAGAGTTGGATATTATTCTTGGCACTCTCGTTTAACTTTTATTACGGTTTTTTAAGCTACTGAGCGCACATTTTGCAACAATGTGTGTCGTATTTGAGCTATTCTTATGACGAAATTTCAGGCAATTCGGCCAAAAAACCCTGCATGACTAAGGTTATTATGGAAGTGCCTGAAAAGTTCTTAGTTACTTTTGTATATTTATTGAGATTCAAGCATTTGATTTTAGATGGTATCTGTTTTTTCGCTTCTTCTTCTTGGCATTAACGTCCTCACTGGGACAGGGCCGGCTACTCAGCGTAATGTTCTTATGAGTACTTCTAAAGTTATCAACTGAGAGCTTTCTTTGCCTTAGTTGCCATTTTCACATTCGTATATCGTGTGGCAAGTACAATGATACTCTATGCCCAGGGAAGTCAAGGAAATTTCCATTACGAAAAGATCCTGGACCGACTGGGAATCGAACCCAGACACCTTCAGCATGGCTTTGCTTTGTAGCCGCGTACTCTAACCACTCAGCTAAGGAAGGCCGAGTTTTTTGCTTATGATTTAATTAAAATATGAAACAGTTTGGAATAAAACTTCTAAGATTGCACTAAAACTTCAAACGCACTAATCTTGTGAAGAAACCATCCAACAATATTTCGCTTTCAATTTTAGCTTTGTGCAGAGAGCCTTAAATAAGAAGAACAGGAACATTTGCCAACTATTTCTTCAGTTTAGTGCCTTTGAAAACGTGAGTATGGGCACAAGTCGGCCATTGTGACAGCCATATTTGGATTCCGAGTTGTTTCACCTTAAGAACTTAATGTATCCAGAACTCCACTGACATTAGGATTTTTTTTATCCAGCGAAGTGTTTTTGTAAGCAATTTACTAAAAACAAGGGATTTTCCTATACTAGTGTCTCCATCTGCTTCATGGGAAAAGTGTCGAGAAAGTTAAGAATAAAAAACCCACCTATGATTTCTCAAAAAATCTAAAAAAAACTTTTTTTTTATGGGAAACAATAATTTCAATTATTGTTACAGATTTAGAAAGGATCTTGAAGAGATGGATGCAAGTTTCATTATTGATATATGTCAAAATCTGATGTTAAATAGACTTCAATATTTAACATCAGATTTTGACATATATCAATAGCAAAACTTGCATCTATCTAAATCTGTAACAATAATTGATTTTTCTTTTCATAGAAGAATAATAGCATGACATTCACCAAAGGCACAAAATCCGCTTGTAATTAATTAAATTAACTTGATAGGAATCTATCATATGCCTCTGGTGGATTTTATATATCATCGCTCCAGAGTTCCAGTACATAAACTTGTATAAGTGTTTTTTAATATTTTTGGAGCTTATTTGAAATAATTATCATCGAGATGATACATACAGTTTTTTGTAGGAAGTGATGGAAAAGTGAAAGCAGCACTTCGAAGAACACTTAAACGGTGCTGAGGGCGCAGGAAATGAGGCACAAGATAATGGTAGTGTACACAGTGTAACAAAAATGATTATGTGTCTCTAGTAAATTTTGGGTTGCTGTATATGTTGCCGTTCTCAGAAATGTTCCAGCACGTCACAATTTTTAGCTACAGGTCGTCAAACTTGTATGAAACACTAACATTTTAAGTATGATTTATCAAATTTATTTGTGATCTAATCCACCAAGCATGGAAAATAAAACAACTATAATTAGATATGATTTGGATGAAATTTCACGTTCAAATTTAGATTAAATCGATTTTTCCAACATGCTTGCAGTCTCCATATAAGATTATTCGTTTTTCTTATATTGCAAAATACAATACTTTTCTAAACCATCAAAAACTAAATTTCAAGCATCCAAAGTATTATGAACTATTATGATAAGTATTGCTATACACATAAAGTTTGAATTCTGTGTTAAAATAAGCAAATAAACTTCCATATAAGCTGGTGAACTTGTATGCAAGTTTTTAATGAATGTTCGAATCCTCTGAGCAGAATCTCAAATAGAGAAACTTTAAAGTAGATGGAGTACCGTGTACCTTTTAATTCCGCTCCTAAATGCTTATCTTTGACAGATACGCGTATTTCGACTACCACTTGCAGTCTTCTTCAGTGTCAGTTACTCGTATCCACTTGTATGCAAGTTCTCTAATATAGTAACATTTAGTATTTTCAACAGCCAATATCTCAAAATCTAGACGGGTTACAATATTTTTGAAAACGGCAATGAATTCAGCAATCATTAATTTACTGAATAGCGGTATTTTGGTGCTCGAGACAAAAACGTGTTCCGAAGTGTAGTTTTATGATAAGGGTGAAGTAATCTCTTCGCGAATCGCTGTTTAGATTCCTTGACCTTTGTGAAACTTCCACCATCCTAGCAAGAATGTTACACCCAGCCACTCACATATGTGTCGCTTTGTTTTACCGTGCACCAGCTCCACCAAGACGCAGTCAAACAGAGCTTCCTCTCACTGGAAAGCTCTGAAAAAATGGGAGACAAAGAGCGCACATCCTTCAAATACCACCGCACATGTGAGATCCTTCCCGGTAGCAGCCAGTAGAGGACTACAGGTGGCAAATTTTCAACAAGCTGTTGCTGCTGTGTTTTCGTCGCGGTTCGCTCTCTACAATTTGGGTTCCCCTCCTCTGGGCCCATCGGACTTCGCTTCCCCCACACTGGGTCATCGGAATTCAATCCGGTTGGGCAGACGATACAAACACCGACATAAAAGCTCTCTTTGTTGGGTAAGCTTGGATGCAGGAGGGCTTCTCTCCGAAGCTGTTGCTTACAATTTGGAGCAATAGAACTAAGTCAGCTTAGAACAGGAATTCATTCATGTAATCTGGTTGACATTCTTGCCTCCTTCCCTACATCCCTAGGTGCAGCCGATGGACCGATTCTCCGGGCTTGGCATTTGTGTAGAGATAGTGTACCGTAAGAATGGTTCAAAAATACTCTAGGAGCGGTGAGAGAGAAACACCGGCGACAACGACAACGGATAATTTGCTCAATAACAGTGAGCAATTTCGTTAACTCGAGCTTCAATTTTCCCAAATTTGCACCTCCGGTCGACGGATGCCTGGCGTCTTCTCGTGTGACCCAGTTTTCGATGATATCTCCTAAGTGGGTACATAGGAGTTGTCGTTCGTTCAAACGAATGATGTGGGTGAAGGCCAGAGGTTGTCAACTTTTGAGACGCGGTTCACCGTTAGTGGAAGTAAATGCCACCGTAGGGTAGTTCAAATTAGCAAAAAGTTTGGAAACCCTATCTCCCATTCCTTAAATCCACAATTCGCAATGGACTGGCAGGCCTTATGACCTAATGTCACCCCGCAAGACGGTACCCATCATAATTATAGAACCGCATCATCTAATAGTTATAGCAACACCCCAGCTGTATATTTCAGCACTCCGAAAAGTTCAGCATCACCTTAAAAACATTGAGTTTATTGTATAAAGTCAATTCTCCCTTACTCGATAATTCGTATCTGACTATCGATCTGTAGATTTGTGCTTCTAAGAGATTTCTTTATAAATTATTTCCGTACTTTTACAGAGCTTAATATAAACTCATTTACCAGTGTTTACTGAGTTGCTCCTGAGAGTTTTACAGAGAATCATTCCCGGGAGTAGTAGTTATTATTAACCATTTATTTACTGAAGTTTCTCTAGGCTATTCTGATCGTTATCTATTTGAAACATTTATCCAAGAAGGTCCTCTACGTATTTATTGCATACATTTAATTTTTTTGCTTTAAATATCATCCAATTGTTCAATAGTCATTTGTTTAGGATTTTATGCAATTACTGAGGATTTCTCCAGACAAGAAACTCTAGGAGTCCCATTAAAATTCAAGATCAAGCAAGAATTCTTCACAAAAATTTGTTTAAGAGTTTACCAACAGTTTTTCTAACTTTTATATTATTTTCACTGCAGCTTCCTTTAGCATTTTTTTTCAGAAAAAAAAATGTTGTTGAACGATTCTTCCAGGTGGTACTCTGAGATTCAACAAGATTTGTTGAAGCAATTGAAAAGGATTCAATAGTGAAAAGGTGCTTAGCGATTTCTCAGAGAAGTTCTCCGAAAATCCATGCGGATTTTTTTTTTCACAGAAAATTCTTTAGATTTCTCTTAAAATCAATTTGATGTAGCTCCCTTCATTGCTTCAAAACATTCTCGAAAATAATACTATAAAATTTCTTAAAAAATCCTACTTAAGAAACATTTAAAAATCAAACATGACTGTGATGTTTATTTACAAATACTTACAACTGTTCCTTCACAAATGCTTTCGCTTAAATACACAAAAGTTTATCTAGCAATTTGTTCAAGCATTTCTTCAGAGAATTATATTATTGTTTGTCCTAAGAAGGCTTCACCATGGATTCATCCAACTATTTTCAGAAGATTTTTTTCTTTAAATGCACTAGCGATTCTTCTGGGTATTTTTAACGAAATATCAAATATAGGTTCTAGAAATCCATACACTCTCTATTTTTGGTTCAAAAGCTACTCCAGGAATACCTCAATATTTATTTGCGATTTCTTTGCAAATTACTCAACTTATAAATATAAGTTGATGAAATATAAGTTGATTAATTTCCTGTCGGAAAATTCAAGAACGCACTGTAGAATTTTGTATACTTTTTGAAGAAATTCCTATATACATATATACCTCACAGAAAAGCGTTCGTAGTTTTCAGATTTTTTTTTACAAAAATTTAACACGAAAATATTTACGGTTTTTTTTTTATTCAAACATTTCCAAACATGTCTTAAGATATAACTCGTAACGTAAGTTTTGACTGAATTCAAATTTTGCAAATTTGTTAGGCTATCAACGTGTCGTTCTCACTCAAGTGACGACATGACTACTACAGAGAGGCAGTAACACTCTAATATAAATTGACACTTATATTGAGCTGTTCGGTAATCCAATACGCAAGGTTATTAAATTAATTAACTCATTACGCGTGGTAAAGATGGACAAATTATGGGTGAAATTATGAAAGAAATCCACGTGCTCGGCTGGGATTTGAACGTGGATTTTTTTCATAATTTGTGCATCTTTACCACGCGTAATGAGTTAATTAATTTGATAAAACTATTTGTAAAGAAATGTGTTAAGGAAGATTACTATTCTTTATTTTATTTTGAGTATCTTAATAATTCACTCCTCCCTTCCCAGCTATTTTGCTAAATGTTTATTCACACATTCTTTAACCACTATGTTGATCTCGGAAACATAAGTATTTCTGGGGTTCTTCAACACATATACTCTGATCATTCGAAGGTAAGAGACAATTAAAAAACACTTTACGTTGATAATTCTTGGAAAATCTGGTCAGAAACGTAGATAATTCTTGTATTTATCTAGTTTTAGCAGAATTTCCATAAAAAAAATATAAACGCAATTTATGATGTATTTTGATGACATTTTTAGAAAACTTTCGATAAACTTCGCGAAAAAATTTATATTAAAATTATTTGGAAACTTATTTGAGAGAATTCATTGACAAATTTCTTGTTCGATTAGATTTTTTTAAAATCTGCGAAATATCTTAGGATAAGATTTGACAAAAACAATTGATTTTGCAGGAACCGCGAGGGAAAACTATGAATTTTTTAAAGGTTAAGGAGGTTATTTTAATTGGACCCGGGAACATGTTCCAGAATGAATTTGTGTACAAAAAGTAAGCATAGGAGAAAGGAAGGCTGTCCTCTAAGAGGAATTCACTATGAAAGTATGAGCAAATCTTACAACATTGTATGACTAACTTTCAAGAGATTCAAAGCAAAAGTTCTGGAACCATTTCTCGATATTCATTGGGAAATTTGGTTGTACTAAAATTCATCAAGGAATATCGAAATATCGCTTCAAAAAGTTTGCTACAAATCTGTCAGAAATAAATCCATCATGTTATAGAACTTCCTAACCATTTCTGAAAAAATAAAACACATTAAGCTTTCTTGAAAAATATGTATTAACTATATATATATATATATATATATATATATATATATATATATATATATATATATATATATATATATATATATATATATATATATATATATATATATATATATATATAAAAAAAAAACAAAAAATGTGGAATAAAAACCAATGGTCGATTTTGTTGGACTTTTTCACACTAGGTTGAATTTCTGTAATCTTCCTGAACCAAATTTCCAGAACGTTGACGCTTTTATGTACCATGGATTTTTTTTACAACAGAAATACAGATTGATGAAGCAGATTTTGCTTCATGTTAGAATAATATAATTTTTTCCAATTTTCATATTATTTACCATCCAAAATTCTGAGCAAGGTGGCTGGATGACTCTGGGGGTGTGTAATGCACTTCAATATCGAGCTATGGAGAGTCGACTGTCATGTGTCGGAATCCGTACTATCTATAAAGTTGCGGTTTTCAGCAAAGTTGTTCAGAAACCTTATGGCGTTCATTAGGTGAAATTTGTAATGCTCAAATTTGTCGCTACGTGGCACTAGTGTGCATGAAATTTGGTCATATTCTGCCAAATTGTATACACACCAGGAAGCCTGGATCATGAGTTAGAGTTTTATAGAATGTGACCAAATTTACATGCACACTAGTGCCACGTAGCGACAAATTTGCTAACGAAACAGTGCTGCTTTAAATTGCGCTCAAGCTTTTGAACAACTTTGGTAAGGACACGAACTCTATCGGTGGCCAAAATCTTGACCTAAAGACTGCTAAAGTATGACCAAGTTTACATGCACACTAGCGCCACGTAACGGCAAAATTGCTAATCAGACAGTCCTGCTTCAAATTGCTTAAATTTGCTGAAGACGCGAACTCTCTTGGTGGCCAGGATCATGAGCTAGAGCCTGCTAGAATATGAGACCGGAAGTTTATAGACGTAAGAATTGCGACATACGGCATACTAGTTATTAAAAATTAAATTTCAAAAGCTCGAGAAGGACAAATTCGGCAAATTCGAAAAGGACAAAAGGTCAATAATAAAGATGGTGAGAAGCAGTCCGTGTACCAGTTGTGTCGTAAGACTAGGACGACAAGCAAGGTTTCTCCACTAGCCTGATTGTCAAAAACATGCCGATATTTCTTGAACTTTCACAAGCCTGGGTAAGCCTCTCTTCGTTAGCACTCCGTCTGTCTAATGCATATTTGTAGGCACTAAAACTTTAATTTGTCTTTTGACCATTCGACCCCTCTCCCATTCCCTTCGACCTTTTATTCATTCGAACTTTTGTCCATCCGAACATTTGTCCATTCGAACATTTGTCTTTTTGACGTTTTGTCAATTCGACCTTTCATGCATTCGACGTTTTGTCTGCTTGGGTTAGAAAATGACGAAACACAAAACGTCGAATTTCAAAAAAATGGATGTCGAAACGTGGAAAGAAAAAAACTCGTAAGGGATAAACTGTTGATTTTTTTTTAATTCTTCTCTTCTGAAAAAATAAGTTATTCCACGTTTTGTCCAACTCGACGTATTGGAATTCGATGTTTTGTGTTTCGGTGTTTTGTTTTTCGATGTTTAATCTTTCGACATTTTGTCCTTAAACCATTTTGTCCGCAAAAGATCCGCAGTCCAGTCGATTGTTTGTCCATTCGACCTTTTGTCCATTTGACATTTTGTCTATTCGACCTTATGTCCATAAGACTTTATTAACATAAGGTTAAATCATCATGGGGTTACTCAATAAAATATATTGATGTCTCTAGATTTCTAGTATTATTGTCTCGTCAAATTCCAAAACTTTGAATGCCAAAACATCGAAAGGACAAAACGTCATAAGTACAAATCGTCAGACGGAGCAAATTGGAAGTGAACTAGAATTTCTCGAAAGAATGATTCTCTTTCGAAAGAGTAAGTTATTCAAAGTTTTGTCTCATTCGACGAATTGGGATTCGATTTTTTGGCATTCGACGTTTTGTCTATTCAACCTTATGTTCATTTGACCTTTTGTCCTACAACCCATTTACCAACATAAGATTCAATCACCAACATAGGGTGATAAAAAAAATGTATATTTGACTCTAATACTATTTTGCCGTCAAAGTAGTCTGTATAGGGTGACTTTTTGTATTTCCGGCACCTTTGTGTTTTTCGTCAATGATGGTTTATGAACTATTATTAGACTCCAGTGACAAAAATAACCAAACTGCTGAGAATACGTTAGTTCCCATACGACTTTTAAAACTCAAATGTACACAAATTTTCATGTGGAAAGATTTTTAATATTTATTTTATTGAAAAAAAAATGAGTTTTTCTGAGCAAAACGTCAAATCTGTAATAATTGGACTAATATAAGAACTCATATTTCCATTTGCAAAAAAAAACATGAACTAATCCCAATCGGTGAAAGATTAAAACGAAAAAGATACCGGAAACTCAAAAAGTGATTCATAGACTACTTTGATGAGATATTAGAATTGTTAAAGTAGCCCGCAATCCATTTTTTCTTGGATCACCTTATGTCAAAATTAGAAAACAGCTCTAAATCGGTAAAACTAAGGGCTACAACAAGTAGGATAATTTTTTTCCCGCTACATGGTTGATAACACTGCGGAACACTTTTTTGTCTCAAACGCCAAAAAAAACCGTTATTTACTTAATTTAGGGTTGCTGAATCCATCGCCGTTTTGGAAAATATCATAGCACGTCTAGTTTTCGAAATATTGGATGTTAAAGATGCATAATTAGAAGATTTCAGCCAACTTGCATACAAGTGCTCTCAGCATAGACAGACAAATTTGCTCTGCCCTCTTGCACATAGAGATGTAAGATAGAGAGAAAAGTGCCCACTTGAATGGCAAGCACATTTTTTGCTTCTTCCTTTTGCTTCGGGTTGGGGAAATCGGTCGAGTGTATCGTGAGTTTCTGGGGAAGGATGTACGAAGAATGCGAGAGACAAAGATACGGAAGGAACGACGCATGTCGCGCAACAGGGAGTGAACCGCTCTTTTTCCGTTCAATTCGCTGATCTTTTGCGAGCCGCTGAGCCGCTGAGCCACTAAACCATTCAAAAGATCCGGTTTACTAAAATGAGTGATTCAGATCAGATCCGTTCACTGAAATGAGGCGTTTTGCCCATCTCTACTATTTACTCTCTCGTTTGGTATGTGGGGAGAGAGCGTTCAAGAGTAGCAACTCTCACACACTATAACGGTAGGCTTGATAATTCTCCTCAACATCATCAGAGTTCGGTGCGTGCTGCCTTTGCCTCTTTGCGAGAGAGCGAAAAAATGTTAAGCAAAGAGGCAACGAAATTTGAGCGAGGAAGATGCAGCATAAAGCACACCAGAGTAAAATTCCATCATTGTCATCACAACTCGCCGAGGGCTGTCTTGTTCGGGCGGTACGCCAAAGAGTTCTTTTGAAGCGTGAGTTAAGATGAGCATCGCAACAAGAGAGAGAAAGTCCTCGAATTTTGTTGCACTCTCACTCGGATCGCTTGACGATCCGTTTTAAATATTTTGAATTCTCCTCAGAAAAACGGCAAAATCGCCACTTCTTTGCATCGCAGAGATGTAAGATCAAATGAGTTGCGAAAAGTTTCTTTATAAACTCAAAAATTACGATGAGCACCTCGAATCCCACAAGACAAGATGCCCTATCCACATCATTGGCTGCGTGCATCGGTTGCAAGGTATTGGATTCCAATCAGAAGACCGTTACCTGCAGCAAGTGCTATGCATTATGGCATGGTAGCTGTGCTGGTATTCCCGACGGTTTCGACGGGCCATGGCGATGCAATCATTGTTCTACGTTCTGTGGTTCCGTAGCGGGTTCAATATAGCTTAAAGCTTTGGAAGATAAGATTCAGCTTGAGAGAGCTGAGAGAGAGCGCAGATTCCTATTGGAAAAGCACAATTTAGAAGCCGAAGCTGAAGCCGAAGAGACGGGATGCGGCAGTATCAGGAGCAGCGCCAGTCGTCTCCGAAACCGTCATCGTGATGTGAATACATGGGTTGAAGCCACGAACATTGCGAAGCAAAGTCTGCAACAAACGGAGGGTTTTGAGCAACCACCAGTAGGTGGCCACACGTCTACACCAGTGAGTGATGCTGGAGCAATTCCAAAAACTCATCCTGTGGATACAAGAGTGGATGATAAACAGCAGCAGCAGGTTGACCAAGGTCAGAAAAATCAGCTCAACGTGTTAAATACGCCCCTCGGATTGCCGAAGCACATGCTCCCCCCGAAGAAGCCTTCGGGCATACTGGAGCCAACGCTTCCCGCCATCCCATCGGCGAACGCTCAGCTTGATGCGTATGCTAGTCAGAACGTCGGTCATTATACCTCTCAGCCATCAACACATGCTATTCCGGGGTCAGTTTTTCCATCGGGGATTGGCACTCAATGTAAAGTGATGTTTCCATCAGCGACTGCCACTGATTTCCAATCATCTCAACCAACCCTGCCTGGATTACTAACGCAGCAACCACAGAGCAACGATATTCGGTCTTCTATACAATTACCTCATCCAACTACAACTGTTCAGTCACAGTATCGATACGTTCCACCTTCATCGATTCCAGGGGCAATACCTGTGACAACAACCTCGATGTTCCCGAGCTTACGTCCGTTGAATCAATCAGAGTATGTACCATGGAATCAGCAGGCTAGTATGCAGTACATGCCTAATTTGGTACCCGAACATTCGTTCCAATCAACTGGTGGACTCATCAGCAGTTAGCAGCAAGACAGGTTGTATCGAAAGAACTCCCGAAGTTCTCTGGAGATCCACTTGAGTGGCCAATGTTCTTGAGTGCCTTCGAGTCCACGACAGCAATTTGCGGAATTCAACCCGACGAAAATCTGGCTCGGCTCCAAAGAAGCCTGGTAGGGAAAGCTAGAGAAATGGTACAAAGTATACTCACCCTACCATCAGCGATTCCAGAAATTATAGCTACGCTGCGCGATGAATGCGGCCGCCCAGAACAATTGGTACATTGTTTGTTATCCAAGGTCAGGAATGCGCCTCCACCTAATGTTAATAAACTGGAAACAATAGTCACGTTCGGTCGAGAAGTTCGTAATCTCGTGACGTACATCGAAGCTGCAAATCTGCAAATGCATTTAGCGAACCCTATGCTGCTTTCAGAGCTCGTCGCCAAGCTGCCACCGAGTATGCGTCTGGATTGGGGCTTGCACTCCCAGCGCACGCAGGACGCTTCAATAAGGGCGTTCAGTGATTATGTGTCGTCTCTGAAGACAGAAGCATGCCACGTTAGTCTGCCATCAGAGTCAATTCATGCGGATGATTCCCGAAGGGCGAAGAAAGAGAAGAGTGGTTTTGTTAATGCTCACGCATTGGAGCAAGAACCAAATAATTCTGTCAGCAGATGGAAGGAGAAGTTAGAGGCTAAGCCGTGTCTTGGGTGCCATCAAACTGATCACAAAGTACGATTTTGTAACAAATTCAAAAGTCTCTCAATTGCCGAACGGTGGACCTTTGTTGAGAAAAATGGAATGTGTCAGCGATGCCTGGTTGCGCATGGCAAATGGCCGTGCCGTACAAAGCAGCCTTGTGGGATTGACGATTGCAAGGATTTGCATCACAAGATGCTGCATCCCGGCAAAAATACGCAAGCCAGCATCACCACTTCTCCCTCGCCTGCTTTGGTCACCATCCATAATCAAAAACAATCTTCCACACTTTTCAAAGTTCTACCTGTAAGGCTCTTTGGAAAGAACAAATCGTTGAATGTATTTGCTTTCCTCGACGATGGCTCAAATAAAACACTACTGGAGAATTGCATTGCCAACGAGTTAGGACTCGACGGCGAGAAACAGTCTCTCGTGCTTCAATGGACCTCAATCGTTACTCGGAGAGAAGCAGCGTCGAAAAGAGTAGAACTGGACATCGCTGGGATTGGGAATGCTCATAAATACCACCTCACGGATGTGTGCACCGTGGAAGAACTTGGACTACCACGGCAGAGTTTAGACTACCCGGAACTTTCCAAACACTTCCCTTATCTTCAAGGTCTGTCGGTCAGTAGCTATCAAGAAGCGAAGCCACAAATACTCATCGGACTAGCGGATGCCAGGTTGAAATTGGCTTTGAAATCAAGAGAGCGTCGGGATGGAGAGCATATCGCCTCAAAGACTCGATTAGGATGGACGGTATTCGGTGGGCGACGGTCTGTTCCAGAAAGTGTGCAAGTTATGGTTCACGAAAACACCGAATCAGATGGAAACATTCATGATGTTATCAAAGAATATTTCGACAGTGAGAATTTTGGAATAATCGGAGCACGTCCTCCAGAGTCTCCTGAGGATCAGCGTGCACGCAAAATCCTTCAGAGCACCACAAAACGAACGACCACTGGGAGGTACGAGACTGGTTTATTATGGAAAACCGACAATGTTGAATTTCCAAACAGTTTCTCAATGGCTGAGCGACGAATGAAGTGCCTGGAACGTCGTTTAGAAAAGGATCCGGATTTGAAGAAAATTGTAAACGATCAACTGCTGGAATACTTAGAGCGCGGGTATGCCCATATAGCTACGGATGATGAAATTCAAAGCGCAGACCTGCGACGCGTTTGGTATTTGCCGTTGGGAATTGTTCGAAACCCACGCAAACCAGGCAAGGTACGAATTGTTTGGGATGCGGCGGCAAAAGTAAAGGATGTCTCGCTAAACTCCATGCTGCTGAAGGGACCAGACCTACTGGTTTCCCTTCCTTCAGTAATCTGCAGATTTCGTCAGAGAAAATTCGCCGTTGCAGGAGACGTTAAGCAGATGTTTCATCAGCTTCAGATAAGGAAGGAAGATCGGCATTCGCAAAGGTTCCTTTATCGAGCCGATCCAGCAGATCCTCCAGCTATTTATATAATGGATGTTGCTACATTTGGAGCTGCGTGCTCCCCCTGCTCAGCGCAGTACGCGAAGAATTTAAATGCAACGGAATACCAAAATACATTTCCGGAAGCCGCCACAGCGATCATCGAAAATACGTATGTGGATGACTTCCTTGACAGCCGCGATACTGCAGATGAAGCCGCCCAATTGGTAATCGATGTTCGAGAAGTCTTCAGCAAAGCGTGTTTTGAAATCCGAAACTGGCAGTCCAACTCTGAAGAAGTTTTAAGCCGCGTTGGGGAAGGAAAGCCTGAAAACGTCAAAAGATTTTCCGTGGACAAAACCATGGATTCCGAACGCGTATTGGGAATAAGCTGGATTCCCGAGACAGATGTATTCGTTTTCAACTTGCAAGTGCGTGATGATCTCAAACATTTGTTATACGGTGAAATAATACCGACCAAGCGGGAGGTGCTCAGGGTGGTAATGAGTGTCTTCGACCCACTCGGATTCATTGCCACCTACACAATCCATGGCAAGATCCTCATCCAAGACATTTGGCGGTCTGGCATTGGATGGGATGAACGAATCTTGCCGAGGGACTTCGCCAACTGGCAGCGATGGATCAAACTATCTTTAGAGCTGAGCAATGTGAGCATTTCGAGGTGTTACTTTCCCAATTATGCTCCGGAGAGTCTCGAATCAACAGAGTTAGTTGTGTTCACCGATGCCAGTGAGATGGCTTACTGTTGCGTCGCTTATTTTCGCATAATGGATCGAGGGGTTCTGAGATGTGCGTTGGTATCTGCGAAATCAAAAGTAACCCCTTTGAAACCGCAGTCAATTCCACGAAATGAACTAAATGCTGCTGTGATGGGAGTACGGTTGGCGAATGTTATAAATGAGAGTCACACTTTGCCAATTACAAAACGAACATTTCTGACCGATTCCAAATGTGTAATATCTTGGTTGAGATCTGATCCGCGAAAATATCGGCAATATGTATCATTTCGCGTCGCAGAAATTCTTGATACTAGTCGCCCTTCAGAATGGAAATGGATACCAACTCAAGTGAATGTGGCAGATAAAGGTACAAAATGGGGTAAATGCGGACCGTCACTCGACCCTAGTAGCGAATGGTTTTTTGACGGGGCCCAGATAGCCGTAGCGGTAAACGCGCAGCTATTCAGCATGACCAAGCTGAGGGTCGTGGGTTCGAATCCCACCGGTTGAGGATCTTTTCGGGTTGGAAATTTTCTCGACTTCCCAGGGCATAGAGTATCTTCGTACCTGCCATACGATATACACATGCAGAAGTGGTCATTGGCATAGTAAGCTCTCAGTGAATAACTGTGGAAGTGCTCATAAGAACACTAAGCTGGGAAGCAGGCTCTGTCCCAGTGGGGACGTAACGCCAAAAAGAAGAAGCGAATGGTTTACCGCTCCTGAATTTTTATTCCAACCATCGAGTAGTTGGCCAACAAAATACCCGGATTCAGACGAAAATGGTGAGGAGCTGAGGGCAGTTTTTGCTTATCATAGCACAACTGACGATTGCATTGTTAAGTTCGAAAACTTTTCAACATTTCAAGGCTTACTTAAAAGAATTGCTATGGTATATCATTTCATTCATGGATGTCGCCATCGTGTACGTGAACGTACATCATCGTCCACCGCGCTGTTAACACAAGAGGATTACATGGCTGCGGAGAACGGTCTTTGGCGAATGATTCAGTCGGAAAAATTTGCCGATGAAAAAGTTTCTCTTTAAGCGAATCCTGGGCGTTCATCAAACAACCAGTGCAAACTAGGGTAAAACAGTTGGATGTTCAAATTTTCACCATTTCTCGACGACAACGGGATCGTTAGGATGGATAGTCGAATCGATCCCGAGGCCGCTTATTTTGCGTATGACTTTCGTAATCCTATTATTGTTCCAAGAGAACACTACGTCACCAACCTGTTGATCAGTCACTTTCATCAACGTTACGGACATGCCAACACAGAAACTGTGCTTAATGAACTGCGACTGAAGTATTACATCCCCAAGATGCGATCAACGGTGAAGAAGGTAGTCAACCGATGTCAATGGTGCCGTGTGTATCGTGCTAAGCCAACACCCCCAAGAATGGCACCGTTACCTCAGCCAAGGGTAAGTCCCTACGTACGTCCTTTTACCTTTGTGGGCCTTGATTATTTTGGACCAATGATCGTAAAGCGTGGTCGAACTAACATCAAACGTTGGGTTGCACTTTTTACGTGCTTAACTGTGAGGGCGTTGCATCTGGAAGTGGTGCATACTATGTCGGCCGAGTCGTGCAAAATGGCTATTCGGCGCTTTTTGGCACGACGCGGTGCACCACAAAAGATTTATAGCGACAACGGCACCAACTTTCGCGGAGCTGCCAAAGAGCTTTCAGATGAGATTAACGCTATCAACCGAGAGATTTCAGGAACGTTCACGAATGCTGATACTGAATGGCACTTTAACCCTCCGGCTGCCCCACATATGGGCGGAGTGTGGGAGAGGAAAGTTCGTTCTGTGAAGGAGGGATTGAAAGTGCTTTCGCATAAAAGGCATTTGGACGATGAAGGCTTCATCACATTGCTGGCAAAGATAGAAATGATTGTTAATTCGCATCCTTTAACGTTCGTGCCTCTGGAGTCACCAGGACAACCCGTTCTGACTCCAAATCATTTCTTAATGATGAGTTCCAGTGGAGTTAATGCCGAATCTAGAATCCCGATACAAGAGTCCACTGCTTTGAGAACGAATTGGAAGCTTATGCTGCACTTAACTGACCAGTTCTGGAAACGGTGGATCAAAGCTTATCTACCCACGATCGCCAGGAGAACGAAGTGGTTTGCAGGGGTGCGTCCATTAAAAGAAGGAGATCTTGTAATCATTGTCGACGAGTCCGTGCGAAATGGGTGGCAATGTGGTCGTATTTTGCGGGCTCATTTGTCACCGGATGGACAGGTACGAAAAGTAGATGTTCAAACGGAGTCTGGAGTTGTAAGCCGTCCGGCTATAAAGGTAGCTCTGCTTGAGATATTGGAGGAAGGTAAGACCACCTAACCTGGTGGCATTACGGGCCGGGGTGTGACGATTATTGGGACCCCTACGGTACAGCGTCGTCGCACTATGTATTGCCATCTTCTGGCAGCCTACGTCAGTCGAGAGGAAAAGTGAATTGTCATTGTAAACATATAACATATTGAACTAGTTGGAGATTAGTGGAGTTTATTATAATTTACGAGATTAGTTACTGTTGGCATATAAAAACAAATAATTTAGCGTTATCTTCGATTAACGGAGCTGCTTTCCCTGATTTGTACAATCAGCCAGTAACTATTACTAGCGAGTGGATTTAAAAATTACACGGTTACTTAGTTAATATCTCCCTAACCTCATTCGACTTTGTGGGATTCTTAGGTGTAAGATCAAATGAGTTGCGAAAAGTTTCTTTACAAGCCGAGATTCGGCATTCTGATTTAAGTGTGTAGAGTAGATGTGGGAGGTGGAAATTTTCATACTTTCTCCCAATTTGAATCACCCTAATGACACCTCCTACAATCCACTATACTTCCAAGTTGAGCACCACTGAATAACGTGTGGGTGCTTGGAGTCAAAGTTTCGGATGATAATTAGGAATCATATGCACAAGTAATGATCCAAATTATCATAATGCGACGCTGATTTCCAATTAGGAACGTGACGTCATGAAGTCAACTCCCCCCAGTTGGATGGAAGTAAACGTTATTTTAAGGGATGGTTGCTAGGGGTGCACGTTGGGAGTACTATATTAAGTCGAGCACAAGAACAAGTTAAGAAAGGACTGAACTGAATGACTCCTACCGTGAAAAGTCTGAATTACGATTTCGCCCACACCGGATAAATCCGTGAATGGTTGTGGTGGTAAGGTTAGGAACGGATAACGATTGCTGAACTGTTGTGGGAGCGGAGTCACTGTGTCTTAATGATGATGAACCGAGGGATTGCTCCGGGCTTCGAGACAAGGACGAGGTTAGTCAGAAACGAAAGGTTCATAGAATTTACTCATCGGCAAACAACTGAAGGAGTTCCAAGAAGGTTTGTAATGTACCGGTCGGAGCAACCAGTTGATATCGAAGTTAAAGGTTCGTAATTATGCAGCAAAGAAACTGAAGGTATTTAAACACGAGAATATTTGTGAAGATGGAAAGAATATTATTTACTAAGTACGACTATGCAGGACGACAGGGGTGAGCATTAAGAAATCATTCATATTTTGTTCGATTTTCAATTTTCAGTTAAAAAAAAAGGAACAAGAACCATAACAAATTAATCCCTTCAACAGCAGAGCTTAATGACGAAACGATTTTTCCGAATTATCCATTAATAAGATGTTATAACGCTTACTCGCTCATCAATCCGTTGCATTTCGCTCACCACAAAAGAGTCAAGTTCAGTAAAGCTGCATTGCGAAATCATCTGGCGTTGGAAAATTTTTCGCCCCCATTAATCAACGAACGAATTTACACCAATTAGGTGCCGATACGAGCGGGGCACTGCATCGAAGCGCAAACAACCTGTCGAACTTTTCCATTTCATCGGAATCGTTTCCTCCCAAGACCACTCCCACCCACATCAGCAACAGTGTGAATCATTGCACTCGCGCTCGGTCGTTTAATTTAATGCATCGTTAAAACTGGGGATCATAAATCATAAGGCGCGCATAGGTCACTTCGCTGGGCAGCCTGTTTAATGCACCGATAAAAAACTGAGAGTGTTTCATAGGGCATTTCAAACTGGAGCGTAATAAATGCAATTATTCGTTCGGTCTGGAAGGGAGATGCAGATACTACATACTAAATGTGAAACAAAGTTTTTTCAAACTGCAAGATAACTCCAGCTTGCCAACGACAGTCAAGGCAGATTTGATGAAAATCGCTAATTTTCTTTGGTTGTTTACCACCGATCTTTCCAGAAAAAATAGAAAAACGGTCAAAGTATTCTATGATTTTAATTTTCATTTTTATTGGAAAATTTGTGATTTCCAAGGAACATTTTCATTTTCTTAAAGTTGCAAAAACCTTTTGCCACCCGTTGTTGGTTAGTTGGTCGCCCGGTCTCTCAGTCAGTCTCAGTTGTCTTTTACGCAGGGACTGGGCGGCAAAAGGACAGTAAATTTAATGCTCTATTTCCTTCCAAGCTTCCTGCTTCCTTCCTGTTGTTCCGACAAACCGACCGACCAGACTGTGGACCAGTCGACGGCCGTTGTGCAATATGTAGGCTGGTTGATGGAGCTTGGCGTCTGAATGAACATGGAGGCGTGCGCGCGAGAATGCCGTTCATCTCCGATGGGACAGCGCTTCCTTACTTACATTTTACTTGACGAGAAAGGAAGGCGCATCATCACTTTTTATGAGATTTTGTTTTATTTCAGCGTTTCGTTTATGCGTCTTACAAGGGCGTAATCAGGGTTTTGTTTTGGGAGTGGTTGGTAAACAACCACGAGCATTAATCGGCGGCTCAGGGAAAAAAAGATCGAAGAATCAAAGTTCAAAAATTATTTGCTTTGTAGGTCCCAATAGTTCTTTTTGGAAACCATTGAATTTCTGAAATTTGTCCTTGGGTTTTCAAAAATTCCTTCAGATGTTCCTCAAGGAAGACCATAAAAATGTATTCATCAATTAAACACAGCCGAACTTCAAATTTCCAAATACACAGATCTAGAAAACCTTTCAGCACATAGAGTTGTTTGGTTCTTTAGGCGATAATGAGGAGTTCATCCAGATTTTGTACAAAAATTGTTGTAGAATTTCTTTATAAAATATTTCAGAGGTACATTCAAGAAATATACCATAAAAAACAAAATATGTTTCTACTAGATGTTATAAACAGAATTCTGGTTCCACTGATTCTATCCCTTTACCCCGAATGTTGGGTTAGTGGCATGCCGTCACCAAGAATTCGAAGTTGCCGAATGTCATTACACCGAATTTCGTTATCGCGGGGCAATGTCAATCGAATTAATTATACATTCGGGGTAACCAGTGCCAGATTTGGGCTCCGAGGGGCGCAGGTCAGATCTCATAAAGGGGCCCTTTTATACAAAAATCAGCACGTTTTGGGACTCCACAAACCAACATATTGAATTTGAGTTTTGAACGAGATGGCCGGTCAAACAATATGAGGGGCTCAAATGCAAAGTGTAAGAGACATTATCGGTTGTGAGTTATACACACTGAAAAATTCAACTATTTTAAGATTTAAATAGTGTTTTAGTTGATTTTTCCGTCCTTTTGGAAAAAAACTATATCAATTCGTAGGAGATTGGCTCATATTTTGGAATCAATGACAAAATACCGAAGAACTAAAGGTCGAAAGGACAAAAGGTCGAAGAACAAAAATGGAGGGACAAAATGTTGAAAATCTATTTACAGAGAAGAAAAAATTTCCCACCATGCAAGTCGACCTTTTGTCCTTTCGTCCTTTTGTCTTTCGACCTTTCATCCATTAACCCATTTTTGCTTCTACATAATTTGAATGGGCAGGAAAATTGCTGAAAAATCTTCAAAGCAGTTTTTCTCTAAAGCTCTTTTTGATTATATTCTGGAGAGTGCTTCGTGAAGCCCAAGCAGGACAGTTCGGTTTTGCGTCGTCCGATAAATTTGGCTCACGGTTTCGCGCATGTTTTCGTCGCCGGAGATTTTTTTTTTTTCCTGTTTTCAAGCGTCTTGCTGGGTAGTGCTTCGTGAAGCCCAAGCAGGACAGTTCAGTTTTGCGTCGTCCGATAAATTTGGCTCACGGTTTCGCGCATGTTTTCGTCGCCGGAGATTTTTATTTTTCCCCTGTTTTCAAGCGTCTTGCTGGGTAGTGCTTCGTGAAGCCCAAGCAGGACAGTTCGGTTTTGCGTCGTCCGATAGATTTGGCTCACGGTTTCGCGCATGTTTTCGTCGCCGGAGATTTTTTTTTTTTCCTGTTTTCAAGCGTCTTGCTGGGTAGTGCTTCGTGAAGCCCAAGCAGGACAGTTCGGTTTTGCGTCGTCCGATAAATTTGGCTCACGGTTTCGCGCATGTTTTCGTCGCCGGAAATTTTTTTTTTTTTTCCCCTGTTTTCAAGCGTCTTGCTGGGTAGTGCTTCGTGAAGCCCAAGCAGGACAGTTCGGTTTTGCGTCGTCCGATAGATTTGGCTCACGGTTTCGCGCATGTTTTCGTCGCCGGAGATTTTTTTTTTCCTGTTTTCAAGCGTCTTGCTGGGTAGTGCTTCGTGAAGCCCAAGCAGGACAGTTCAGTTTTGCGTCGTCCGATAGATTTGGCTCACGGTTTCGCGCATGTTTTCGTCGCCGGAGATTTTTTTTTTTCCTGTTTTCAAGCGTCTTGCTGGGTAGTGCTTCGTGAAGCCCAAGCAGGACAGTTCGGTTTTGCGTCGTCCGATAGATTTGGCTCACGGTTTCGCGCATGTTTTCGTCGCCGGAATTTTTTTTTTTATTTTCCTGTTTCCAAGCGTCCTGCTGGGTAGTGCTTCGTGAAGCCCAAGCGGGGCAGTTCGGTTTTGCGTCGTCCGATAGATTTGGCTCACGGTTTCGCGCGTGTTTTCGGCTCCTAAGATTTTTTTTTTTGTTTTGGAGCGTCTTGCTGGGTAGGTGTTTGGAGGGCACAAGCAAGACGGTTTGTTTTCGGGACGCCAAGAAGTTTTGCTGTCAGTGTCAGTTTTGTGTTCAGTCGAGGATGGATTACCAACTGGTGAGTTCGTTTCATTCTTGTGATAACACATATTTTCTTGAAAGCGTAACTTTTGAGTAATTTTAAAACAAACTTTGTATGGTTCGTCACTATAAGTGTCGGCATTGTGTTTTTTTCTTGTACAATTTCAATATACATATATTTGTCTCTTTTATACGTTATTAAAAATTATCTTTTGAATTGTTCGACATTGTGAATGTTGACGTATTTTTTAAAACTTGTACCATATCGAGACAAGATGCACAGTGGTACTCATATGTAATTTTCAAACAAACTATGTATGGTTCGTCACTACAGGTGTCGGCATTATTCCTGTTTCATATAATTTAAAATATGTACATGTGATTTTCAGTTTTCGTCATTGGTAAAAACATCTTTTGAATAGAGTAGTGTTTGATCCTTCGACCTTGACGCTTGCTCCTGCGGGGGCGGGCGATGGGGGCAGGATCAAACTTGTCGCGCGTCGTTCGCTCAGAGAGATGAAAAAGCGCCGCGGATCGCTAGTAGTGTTTGATCTATTGATCGCGTCGCTTGCTCTTGCGTGGGCGAGTGACGAACACTTGTTCGGAGTTAAAGGCGATTATCGAATTATTTCGCGAATCCGGTTAGGCGTGATTATATCATGGCTCGCATCACCAAACATTGGTGACTCCCAGATCTTTACCTTATCCCACTAACCCAATATCCTCTCCATGACAACCGTGGAGATGCAGAGGTGATCTCGGTCTCTAGTAACAACGGTAGTCACACTAACATTCCTTCCATTCCCCGATGACCGTAAGGACGTGGCCGGCGCCGTTATTGACTTTTAAATTTGAGCTCTCGATTTGTGCACATTGAAGAATGGTAAGCTAATCCCAAGCCCCATTCATTAATTCCCTGTGCAACTTCGATTGTTCTGGTCAATCACGGAGTAGCAACTACGAATTGTACGGTCATCTATGCTTATGCTTATGCTTATGCTTATGCTTAAAGCTCTTTTTGATTATATTCACTACAAGTTTCCAGTTTGTCTTGGGTTGGCAAAAAGTATTTACAGTACTGGCAAGGATAAAGTAAATAAAGATTGATTTTTATACAAAATGGACAAGTTTGGAGACCTGCCTCTCTGCTTCTAGCAAACCAATTGACCTAAAATTTGAACTGCATGATAGAAATTATTCCAAATTAGATCTGTGAATAAATCATCGCTGTTCTTAAAATTCGCCCATTTTGACAAAAATGTTCAAATTTTGATACTAAGATGTTTTAAACACAATCAATTTACGATAAGTATATTCTTTTACAAAGTTTCGCATTTCATCTAAGTGAACAAATTCGCAGAAGCATGCCTGCTTCTAAATATTCACATTTTAAAAATATATCGAATTTAAAAATTTTGGCATTTTTTTACATTGGTATTTTGTAAATATCTTCCAAACTGTTGAGTAGAATTTGATTAATTTCCCATAAATCAAATTTCAAGTTATTTATAAGATGTTGTTCAAATTTCAGGTCAGTCGATCAGTCAGAAGCTGTTATTCAATTCCTTAAACTTGAACATCGGTGTATATAAATACTTTTTTTTCTGGCCAGTGCTGTATATTCTATGAATTATATTCAAAGCTAAGCCATTACAAAAGCAAAACTAAATCTACATTGAATTCAAAGAAAACTTCATCAACTATGGCACACAAATTATAAAAGTATTTTAAAATACTGACAACTGCGTCACAAAATAATTTCCCTTACACTTCATGTTTCTGATAGAATTGCAAATTTGTTTGAATTTTAAAGTAATGGGATAGTAACCCAATAAACTTTTTTGAATTGAGCAGGTTTACAGGCTTAGACATATTTTTTTTAGATACTGCGAAAACGTAAATCGCCAATTTTCGTAAAATTCCAATTTTTTTATTTAACTTATTAGAGAAGAATTTTATAGATTCTGGCTTAACCCATTGACTTGACTATCATGAAATCGGAACTGAAACAAAAATTTATGTAAATTATAATGTCATTCAAATTTATTGAACATTCGGGGTAACAACATACGTGGTTGTAGAAATTGGAGTTATGGTACATGCAGAGTAGTGGCATTTAGAGTGATAGTATTCATGGTAATGTGCTAGACCCATTACTCAGAATTTCATTATCGTGGGGCAATCTCTTTCGAATAAATTGTTCATTCGAGGTTATGTACCTCCGGGCTATGCTACATTCGAGGTGGCAATTCCAATAATTGTTTGTGCAAATATTTTCACAGTTTTTTTTTTGAATTCATCCAGAGATAATGCCATTAATTCTTTCCATATATATCTCCCGTAAAACTACTGTTTCCACCAGTAACTTCTCAAAAAATCTTTCCAAAACTTCTTGTGGATTTTTTTTCCGAGAATTTCTAAGGTCATTTCAGAAATTCCAAGCATTTTTAAAGGAAATCATCATTTTTCAAGAAATTTCTCAGGAGATAATTCCTGAGGAAACAACTTCTGACATGTGAAGGGATCTTCAATCCCTTCCCAAACAAATTCATACGCTGACACATCCACGTATTGCTTCAAAAATTTGTATAGATATTTCTCTGAGATCCAGAGGCTGACAAAGTTCCTTCCAAGAATTGATCGGGATGTTCCTTCAGTGATTCCTCAGAACTTTCCTAAGATTTTACTTAGAGTATTGTTCAGTAAATACTACAAGAATTTGTCCGGTATTTTTTTCGGTTATTCTGCCATTCTTTCAGCTATTTAAAAATGGTTCAGCCAGTGAAATTTAAGGGATTTTCAGCTATCGGCAATCTTTCCAATGATTCTCCCATCGATTGATCCAGCATATTGCATGGAGATCCATCCAGAAGTTTTCGGAAGATTTTTGGAATCTATCCATAAATAATTAAATTAAAGCTTCCTCAGAGATTGCTTCAGAAATAATTCTTGGATTTTCTTTTCAATTGCAATAATTATCAAAAACAATTTCAATGAATTCTTGAATAGTTCTTGGAAGAATCTTTCTGGGGATTTATAGAAGTTTTTCAAGGATACCTTACATGAATCTCAGAGCAATACTTACACTGATTCTTCCAAGTTTTCCTTTAGAATTCTACAAATTTCAAACATGCCCAAGATGTTCTCCAATGGATATTCTCAAAGAGTCCTCAAGAGGATCTTAAGAAAATCATGTATGGATTATTTTATCAATTCTATAAGTAAACACTCTAGGATTTCTCAATGCGTTCTTATAGGTATTTCGCTTGAAATTTATTCAAGTGTATCAAAAGGAATTTGTGCAGGGATTCCTTCAGAGATTTATCTATAGGTACAGATAGCTTGACAAGATTCTTCCATTGATATTTAGTCTAGTTTTTCCTTGGATTACTCCAGATAAGTGTCCCGGAATTTTTCTATGAGCTTATTCATAGTTTTTACCAGAAAATGATACAGTTACTTTCCTTAACGAGTTCAACCAGAGGATTTGTAAGGATACCTCCAATATTTCGATAACGATAACGATAACGATCACATTGCCAGATAAACATGAAATAGATTAGGCCTTTCGCAAGTCCGAGTTACCAATACAATACTACAATACTGTTAACAATAGCTATGTGAGTCAGTTGAAATACAGCAGTCATTCGGAATGGAACACTTTCTCGCGTAGGCCAGACGTGAGCCGAAACATCCGAAGTTCCCTAAAGTTCAGTCTTCCACGGTCGCGTTCTAATTCGCATTCGCTTCCGAGAACCGTGAGTTCTGGCAAGGGCCACAGTTCGTCGAATATCTTCCCGTGAACAATTCCCTTCAGAAACTCTAGTTGCATGCTTTAGAACGGCATATCGCCGAGCATAGTTCATCTTTTTAAAAGCTATCGGAAAATATGTTTACTTCACACAGCACGTAAAACGGATTTCAAAAAAATAAATTATTGCTCTAAGAAAGCTCAATTATTGCAATAAGGTCGGTTTTAGAAAGTCACTTTTGCATAATGAACTTTTGAAGCTCTGTCATATACAATGGTAATTATATAGAGTACAATTTTTTGCTTACGTTACTTCATAAATAAGCAAAGAAACTTTTCCAATCAAAAAACAATTTTTTATTCGTTACAATCGTTCGATATTACCTTAAACGTGAAAAAAAAAATTCAAACAACGAGGTCTTTAAAAATAGACTTTTTTCAATTTTTGTATTTGCTCTCAAATGCTTGTTCATGTATTTTTCAAAATATGTTTTATACTATGTCATGAGAATTGTGGCACAGAATATATTATAAACAAAAACTATTTTATCTTCAATTTTGACGCATTTATTAACATATGATTTTTTTCAGAGGTGTGCAAGCTTTTCATCGACATCTGTTAGTAATTTGCAAAATTATCATACAAAATTCCACTTTATTGAAACAATATTACCGCGTCATTATTTTTAAATACATTGTAAAGCATTTCTGATCAAAAAATTGTTTGTAGGTTCAACCCAACATTTTTGAGACTGTTTTGAATGTTGCGACTACTTTTCGATACACTCCTTTATAACTTTTCCATTAATTGCTCCAAGGATTCTCCAATGGTCTATCAGTTTGCACGGTGGTCGATGAAAGAGTTCACTATAGTTCTCATGCAGGAACTTATAAGACGGATTTCAAGCCAACTCGACAAAGGGATTGGCAGCACCCCTTCAGAATTCAATGGAACTTTCTGGGTGTGAAGACTATGTGAAACTAAGATACTTTACATACTTTGTTTTTTCAAAATCGATCTAGACTAACATTTAGAAAGGGTCATTTTTTTTTACTTTTTTTATAAACCCGTATAACGCGAAAACGGTAAGACCTACAAAAAAGTGTTGTATGGGGGACTGTCGTGAAATTTCCTGACGTTTTAGAGAAAAATATTGAAAAAATAAAAACACATTTTCTACACTGAAAAAAAAATATTCAAAACTTTAAAGTCGATTTAAAAAAAAACGGACATTTCAGATTTTGATCATCCTTAAGCAAAAAGTTTCGTAATTAAATTTACTAAAAGTCGTCCATACATTGCAAATTGGGCATATTTGAATGAATGAATGAAAGAATTTTCTTTATTAAAGAGACTTTCAGCCCTTGGCTGGGCATATCTAAGGGAAAAAAGTTTTTCTAACAACGAATTTTTCAAATCCAAAATTGAAATTTTTTTTTAAGATTTTGTTCTAAACCGTCAAATATGATCGTGTTTTCAAGTGATAAATGAGTTTGAATCAGAAATAAATTGTATTTTTTTAATCGAAAATAGTTGAAAAACGGAATTATGCAGTGATTATGTTTTTTAAATGAAGGCAATCTATGGATTTCGCCTCTGCCTATGAGAAAATCAACTCCGTCTAACAATCCGACGGATTTTTATGGTTCGAAAGATTGCAAACATTGAAAAGGAACAACCTGATCCATACCCCATTAAATTTTCTTCAAGAAAATACTACTAAACTGCGTTACAAGCCAGATGAATAAGAAATAATGTTTGTATTGTTATCTACCTAAAATATCCGTTAACGACCTGAGTTACTCAACCATCACCGCGTGAGTGTATAGAAAGATAGGTATTTAACTTATAATTGTCGTTCTACCTATGCATATAACTATTTAAGCTTGATGTCAATAAAACTCTTTTCATTTTATTTAAGTCATTTGTGAAAAGAAGTTAAAGATGGATCAACAAGATTTATCGCGCATTAAAATTTCGAGATGTTGCGCCGGTATAAACAATCCTAAGTGGAAAGCGACAAAGAAGATGTAGTTTTTCGGCAATGGCTCACCACCGATCGCTGTAATTTAGAAACTATAATAAAGCCTGTTGAAGAATTTGTTACGTATTTCGTGGAGAAAGTCGATAAGCTAATAACTCATGACTTTATTTGCAAAGAACAGTCTTCTTTTCTACGAAACAAAAAAAAAACTCCTTAAAACAAGGTGAAATACTGGTAATTAGCGACTTTTCTGAAAATTATAGTTTTATCATACAAAACGCTGCTCAAGGATATCACTGGAATAATTCCCAAGCAACGATACACCCATTCGAGATTTACCATAAAAAAGATAATAAATTGGAAAACGTTAGTTTTATTATAATATCAGAAGTGTTGACCCATGATACAGTAGCAGTTCAGCTATTTATTTCAAAATTGATAAATTTTGTTAAACAAAAAATAAATTTCTCAAAAGTTATTTTTATGTCAGATGGAGCTGCAGCTCATTATAAGAATAAAAAAAAATTGCCAGCTTATGTAATTTCAAGAAAATATATGGATTGGAAGCAGAATGGCACTTTTTTGCCACATCCCACGGCAAAGGCCCCTGTGACGCTATTGGTGGCACTCTCAAGCGAATGGCAAAAAGAGCAAGTCTTGCAAAAGAATATGGAAACACAATCGCAACTCCACGAGAACTATTCGACTGGGCAGTGAAACAAACTGATACATGTATCACCAAATTAAATTTCTGTTATATATCTAATGAACAGTATGTTAAAATGTCAGAGGAATTGATGGAATTGTTTGATAAGGTTAAAACTGTCCCTGGTACCCAAAAATATCATTGTTTTATGCCTATTAGTGATACACAAATTGCAGCCAAACGGTATACCAATTCAGAGGATGAACCAAAAATATTCAATTTATTCAGTAAAGCCCAAAAATAATGTAAATATTCATGTGCAGATACTACGTTTTAGGATATATAGCAATAATAAAAATAATGATGCATGATAAAAAAAACACGACTTTTTTATAAGCATAATATTGATTCTTTTTTCCTCATCTGTAGAGCCTTTTAACCACTGCTTCCATTATTTAGGAATATTGTGGTAAAGACCCTTTGACCCATTCCAGACACCTGTTAAGATTGGCTTTGACCAAATAAGAAATAAAATGTTATTGTGATATCTTTCCAACCATTAAAAACCCATCGGATTGTTAGACGGAGTTCATTTTCTCATAAGCGGTTTGGTGCGAGATCAATTGTATTTAATTAAAAAAACTCTGTATAATTCCGTTTTATTTCTTTTAACTACTCCCAATAAAACAAATGTAATCTATTTTGTGATTAAAACTCATTTATCACTTCAAAATATGAGCATACTAGACTATTTAAAGCGAAATAAAAAAAAATCAAAAAAAAAAATTTTGGACTTAAAAAATTCGTTGGTAGAAAAAATTTTTTCCTTAAAATATGCCCAATTTGCAATGTATTGACGACTTTTAGTAAATTTAATTACGAAACTTTTTGCTTAAGGATGATCAAA
Organism: Aedes aegypti; assembly: GCF_002204515.2. NCBI lineage: Eukaryota > Metazoa > Arthropoda > Insecta > Diptera > Culicidae > Aedes > Aedes aegypti. Next base: position 82,428,277 of record NC_035109.1, on the reverse strand, counting down.
ATCTGAAATGGCCGTTTTTTTAAATTGACTTTCAAGTTTTGAATCATTGTTTTTTCGGAGCAGAAAATGTTTTTTTTATTTTTTCATTATTTTTTTCTAAAACTTCAGGAAATTTCACGACAGTCCCCCATACAACACTTTTTTGTAGGTCTTACCGTTTTCAAGTTATACGGGTTTATAAAAAAAGTAAAAAAAAACTTTGACCCTTTTCAAATGTTAGTCTAGATCGATTTTGAAATAACAAAATATGCAAAGTATATAAGTTTCACATACTTTTGACATCCAGAAAGTTCCATTGAATTCTGAAGGGGTGCTGCCAATCGCGTGTCGAGTTGGCGTGAAATTTTATAAAATGTATACTTCTAAAAGTTTCCTGTGGAGTAATTGCTGTCCTCCAAAGTTTTTTTTAGATTTGTTTTCACTAATTTACAATGATTATTCCAGGGACTCTTCCATGATATGTCAATAAATTCGTTTAGCAAATTTTCTTCCATATGTTCTACACAGATATTTAAATTTTTTACTTACGAAATTCACCCAAAGAACTTGAAAACTTGAAAACATAATTTTTACTTGAAGATTTTATCCCATGAACTTCTTTAGTATTTCTAGCCCAATCAAGCCGGTTAGTTTTTTCGTGCTGAAAAAGATTTTTCTGTTCAGTCGAGAAAAAAATGTCAACTGGTGAGCTCGTTCCATGCTTATGATATTACATTTTTGTCTTAGCAACCACAGTGATTTTTTACCGATTTAGTGATCGAAATAGAATAGCGTCTAATCGTTGATTTCAGTGAAAAAGTTTGCTCAGAGAAGTTGCTTGATTTCTAAAAGTGCTTCTTTGGCACTACCGGCCAAGTGATTTTAAATCACCTAAAAGCGAGATAAACCTCTTATTTTTTAACCTATTTGAGATAGACGGTCGTCTTCAGCAAAGTTGTAGCTCATGTTATTTCATGACACTTGGTCGAAGACTAAAACAATCTATCTGTTATTAATGACATGATATGTAATTTTATCTCATAATAAACCCTAAGGGCCTGTTTACACAATCTATAACGCTGAAAAAGATGAGTGGGTGTCCTTGAAATTTTACAGCTCATACAAAATTCGTAGAATATTTGTACAAAAAGCGTTACGAGGAGATGGGTGGGTGTCAAAAATTGCCATTTTGGCGTTATAAAATTTTTCAATGAATCCTTAACAATCAAAATTTCAATATATGTTTTTTTCTAACATTTTTTACATTTCTTGTGTCTTCCATAAAATTGTTTAAGCGCCAAAAATACATGTATTTGCTGAACATTGCAACTTGAAATCTCTTATGGTAAAATAGTTATTTTCAAATAATTGATTATTATGGGGCTTTTATCGCAAAAACTAAAAAAAGTACTATTTTTTTACTTTCAAATGACATCAAAAACTAATGGTCAGTTCGCTTCTGACGCTATTGATTGTTATGTTTAAACTACTGGATTAGTATATACTGTAGTAGATTTGGTAGATCGTACATAAATATTTTTGAAGAAATCTCAATATTTGAAGACGAACTGCGTGAATTTCGGGAAGAATAACTGTTTCTGTTATTATTCGAGATGGAATGTTACTAAATAATCCTGGATGATTTCCTTCTACAGTGAAACCTCCATGAGTCGATATTGAAGGGACCATCGACTCATGGAAATATCGAGTCATGGGACAGCAATTCTTTGGAAAGCTGCTTCTAGGGACCATCATAGTAACCATGAAATTTTGTTTTTAGTATGGTTCCATGGGTCGATATCGAGTCATGGAACATCGACTCATGGAGGTATCACTGTACAATCTATGAGATTATATTTTGTGGCGCTATAAATAAATTTATTTGTTTAATCTTCAACAAAATCCTTCGGAGCAATCCTTTAAGCAATTCTGCATATCTTTTTTATTTTTAAATAAATCCCTTAAATCCCTGGAGGCGATTATGGATTTTTTTTGTGCAATCCATGTTTGTTTTCTGTCAAGAAGTTCTCAAGAGTTGCTTGTACAAATGCTCAGAAAGCCCTGAAAAATTCCAGGAAGAATTCCTGGAGTAATTGTTGGTGTAAATTCTGAAATAATTTTATGTTTTCCGTAGAATATTTTGTATGCATGTATGTTGTAAGTGAATTTGAGACATCCCTAGTTTTATATTATAATACCCTTTGAACTGTATTGAAATAAAGCGAGCAGTATCTGCCTGGAGGCTGCTGAAAGTAGTCATGCGTACTATAAGTTGAACAATTGTTCTTTGTCGATCTAATCGTGTCTTTTGGTTCCGAAACTCCTGTGGTCGTTGTAGAATCCATTACAACACCTACATGTATGCATTGTATTACATTGTATAATTTCTAGAATTCTAAATATTATAAGCCAGCCCACATCCTAAGAAGGGAAGCAATGTTAGTGTGGCATCCATTGTCACTAAAGACCGATCATTCCTCTGCGTCCTCATGTTCACGGAAAGAAATTTTTGTTAGTGGAGAGGATTCAGAAGCTACATAATCTGGATTCATCTTGGTAAGTGGTGCGATTTTTGTAACCTCAATTTTAAAAGTTATCTAATTACTTAGTATTCTTCTATTCTATTCTACTGTACTAAAATATGTCGACGACGGACGAATCATTCAAAAAGTTTGTTGCGTTCGATTAGATTAATGGAACATGAACCATGATGGAATTTCTGTTAAATTAGTTTTGGGATGATTGTTGAAGGCAGAATATATCTAGAATTTAGAAAGGGTTCATCATTTAGAAAGGGTTCATCCTTGGACACTATATAAAGGAATCTTTTGATTAGTTAATGGACACATTTCCTGGAAGCGATATATCTGGAGGGTATCCATTTACCAAGCCATATAATATTAACCCCTGTCATTCCCTTCTACTGGTTACGCATATGTTATGTCCTGTGTGGGATGTGGTTGTACATTAAAGTGACTGTTGGCTTCAAGATAAATACAGGTCTGGTCAAGGAAACGTCAAAACGTCAGTTGGGAAAACATTCCCATAACGAGGAAACTTAACATATGTACCTAAACTTCATCGCATCGTCAACTTAATAAGATGGCCTAATCTTGTCATGAAAAGAAACCACCTATTCCCAAACACCGACCAGTTCGGCTTAGGAAATCACCACCAAAAATCTTGAATCACTTATTCATGGAGGCCAAAAAGTTTGTCTTATCTTTGCGTTGAACGACGATCTTTTTGGGAAGTCCTGCCGATTCACCCAAATCCACACATTCGCCACACTACTCCCAAAGCCGTATGTGACTTAGCTGGTTAGCTTCCCCGTCACGCCAGTGAACCATTAAATCCCCATTAACATATCTGTCGTTCTCCAGAAGAAAGCAGAACCCATTCGTCGCTTTTTGTTAGCAGGCCTCTCTTTGATGCTGCATGGTATATCTTTTCTGGTTTGCTTGGCTAGTTTCGGTGGAAAACTGGTACAAGAAATAATCTCGCTTCGTTCCTGGTGGTTAACCGTGCGACAAAACAACCCAAAAAGCTCGCTTTCCGCATCACTATACTACCAAAGAGGATGCGCTTTCAAAATGAAAGAGCGAGCACAGTGTCATTGTCGTTGGTCTTGGCGAAATGGCAACCAGTAAGCTTACGGTCCGATTGTAATTTGATAAGCCAACGCACAACCATTCAGTTCAGTAGGGTACGGCTTATTTTCGAAAGTTCCCAACAACATATGTTCTTGTGCTCTACTGAATTGAAACTATAACCAATAAATCTGAGTTAATATCAGTTTATTTTATAATTGTACTAAAAATCCAAATCTAATTTGATTTATTTAAAAAATGTGAATAAGACATATAGTTAAAACTCGGTTCGACTTACTTATTTGTCAAAACCTATAAAAAATCTGAAATTTTATCAGAAAATTGCGTATATTGCAAACTTTTAGCCTTCTAACTTTTATTTTCGATAAAACTTGTTCAAAATAATACAACTTATGGATTGATGTCCTTGTAGTTATATGAACGGAAAACTTATTTCACAAACCACCTTCAAGTCACTTGAGCCGCCTCTACATCATATTTTTGGATGAAGCTTTGAGTATTCTACTATTTTAAATTATAGAGCACACGAACTTTTGCTTTTGAGAACTTTCCAAAAATAAGCCGCACCCTAATTGTTCAGCCAACAACGGTAGGTGCAGTGCGTTTTCCGCAAGATTCCTTGCCAACAATGAAGATGGACAGTGCTTGAGGCAGCATTCGTGACTTGGCCTGTAAGCGTGAACGCAGCCTCAATCTCGGCACGGTTCATGCAGAGCAGAAACTTTGATTTTGGCAGTGAAATCGAAGGCAATGTGCCCGATGATACCAATGATGAGGACAGGCACGACGACGTGAGGTGCATTCAGATTGTGATATCATTACGCTACATGAATTTAACGTCCGAATAGGATTTTAGGTAGAAGGAAATGTTTTTTTTAAGAACTTACTTTACAGAAATTCCAGAAAAGAACTTAATAAAAATGGTGGACAATCCTGCAAGAATATTCCCGCATGAAACTGTAAAGTATTTTCTGGATAAATCCTTTAAGGAATAGTTAGGAGAATCAAGAAAGATATTTCTGCAGGACTCCCTGAACGAATAACATGAAGAATCCTTTCTGTTCCAAATCCAATGTTCAAAAGAATCGAAGAAGTTCAAGAAAAACCTTAAAAAATTATAATAGATATATATGGAGAAATCCCCACTAGGGTCTCTCGGAGAACCATTGAATAAATCCTATGTATGAATGAAGGGTTGGGTGACAAAACGTCGAAAGACAAAATGTCGAATGCCAAAACGTCGAATGCCAAAACGTCGAAAGGACAAAACGTCGAAGGGATAAAACGTCGAAAGGACAAAACGTCGAAAGTCAAAATGTCGAATGCCAAAACGACGAAATAATAAAACTCCGATAGGACGTCGGAAGAAAACGAATAAAGGAGTAACAAAACAGGTCGACGTTCTCGATTCGATCAGTAAGAAATAAGTAAAAAAAAAACGATAAAAATGTAGCGTCCAATCCAAATACTTAGCAAAGAACTTTGAACAGTTAAAACATTGAAAAATGTAGCCTTCTCAAATTGTATATCTGTGATACGGTATTTTTCCACTGGCATTGGTAATAATAATAAAATGTAATTGAAAGTATATGAAATTTGTCGATATTGCATTAGATTTTTTGTATTATCTTCAGGTTTTTAAACAATTATTGGAGTCTCATACACAAAGTGCTAGTTTCAGCAGAAAAAAAAAATCAATTGATGCTCGCATAGTTCGTAGTCCTTTGTGTTTTCACGATAAAACTATAAACATTTATGCGTAGGAAATATCAATATGTGTATAGAAGCCAATTCACTAGCACAAATTCAAAACTTGCTGGATATCCTGGTACAGAATATCGTTTCCGCAAAGCAATTAGACAAATCGATACAATCGTACTTATTTGATAAAAAAATGAGTATTTTTTCAAGAATAAAGAATTTACTAAAACTCAAAACCCCAGTTGAAAATTTTATGAAATATTTGGCACCAGTTTGGTGAAAGAATGAGTGTATTTTATAAGAATAAATAATGCACTATTAATCAACACAAAACTTAACCAGCAGCAAATCCAATTCACCTTCAAACAATTGCTGCATGGATTTTGAGAAATTTGTAACCTGCAAAATCTTTACAAATTTAATGAGCAATATTTAAGTTTATTAAGGTAAATAGATATGATTGTTTAAATACAAACAAATTAGGATATAACGAAACACTTACGCTCCAAATGTACGTAATTGGCTTGTTTAGGGGTATCCTGTTTTATACATATTCTAATTCTACTTTAAAAACTGAGCCAGAATCCAAAGTTTCATAATTTTCCGTACCCTGGAACTATGTTAAAAACACGTATGAATTTAGTATGGAAATCGCGTTTGAATCACCCCTCGGCAAATTTTACTTCGGGACGAACTGTCATTATGTAAATTGAAATGTCATTGAGTCGATGGATTGAAATCTGTTTTAATCATTTACTGTATCAACATTAAGATATTAAAACGCATTAAAATCGCGTTACACTTAGAAAGATGTGCTCTTTCGATAAAGCTACAAAAAACTGTGAATTTTTCATCACTAAACAACCCAATTGCTGATATTCACACGTTCTGATGCATAGTGCTTTAGTGGAAATAAGGACCCACAAGGAGGAGACAAAAGGAATAATGCGCTATTGATATTTCTTTCATCTGTTGTTGTGAGTCCAGAGATACTCTTTCTCATCACTTTTCATCACATATGAATGTTACCTTACCTCTCTGAATATTTCTTCATTAAGACATTCATCACCTTCATTACACCTGATGCAGTCAAAATATTTCGGGCTTCAACTTCGAAGTACTGCATCACTCGTCAGAAATGGATGCAAGATTGACTTTTTTCTGAAAATTTATTCCATGCTTGCTATGATGAAAATTGAAAATTTTGCTGCTACCAACGCCGTTTGCGTCGCAACCATTTTTTCATTAGCAGCGCTAACAAAAATCACTGCTTTCGACGTTTTGTCTCTTCGACGTTTTGTCCCTTTCGACGTTTTGGGATTCGACGTTTTGGCATTCGACGTTTTGTCTTTCGACATTTTGTCCCTAAACCTGAATGAAGAAGTCTAAGAGAATCCTAAGACCCCATATAAAATTCTTTGTGGAAAAGCACTGAGAACTGCCGTAATACGCATAACTGTCCCATGTTCCAAAATATACAATCGAGAAAAACGCGTTTAAAGATTTTAACACATTTAGGTCTCGTATGGACCAGGTGTGTGCTAAATTAAATTAAAATCATTACAATAGTATAAAAAATAGTGTGTTCATTAGAGTCAAGAGTTTGTTTTATGGGAATAAAGTAAAGACTGTTATGCCTAGAAATACGAGGTTTATGATGAATTTCTACGCATAACAGTCCCACTGATAGTAGTGACCAATTATGTGCTAAGCATACTGCTGTAGATGACCGTTCCTACGTATATATTGTACCGAATGTAGAGAACGTATAACCTCAAGACCTCAAGGCACCTAATGAAGGCACCTAATGAAGGCTCAAATGACATGTGCAAACGGAGCCACGTGTGGGGAAGTGAAGAAATACGATTTTATAGTATGGATGGAAAGCAAAGTTTTCTGTATGTGTGATAATGAGAAAATGTACCGTGAAACGGGGTATCAGTATTTAGATTTCTGGGATAACTTGCAACACACAGCACTACCTAAAGTACACTATTAAAAACTTATCCTATATCGTGTTATTATGATGATTTAATAATTCTCTGCAGTAAAAGCATGACAATAATTATAAACAGGGTACACATCTCTAAGAAAACTAATTATTATTGATTGAATTATGAGTGTTATACCAATTCGATTGAAAACTGCATTGCGGGATTCTAGCATATCATAAGTCTTGACAGTTATTGGAAGCCATTAAAACATTTTAATGCATCTTTTCTACAAATACAATGGTATTTAAGATTTTACTTCACATAACTTATTTGTTTAGACATATTTATGTCTTAAAATGGTCTCTGTTGGTGTTTTGACATAACTTTCATTATATTGCATGCAGAAAGTTCCCAATAGCAGATCTGTAAGTTAATGTTTATACAGATTTTCTACATTATTAATTATTTTCATGAAGAAAATAAGACTAAATCTAATAATAATACGATTTATTTTAATTCTCCAATGATTAGTACCAAACGTGTATTGGATTGATTGAGGTACTAACATTTTATTGTTACTGAAATATATGTTCAATTTCGCCTTTTCATGTGTTTTCGATGACAAACGGCAAAAAATATCGAGCAATTGAGATCAAAATTGCTGTTGCAAGTTACCCCACCCCAATTGTTTTTGAATTTTTATAATGTTTAAGCATAAAATTATCAAAACTTTTATATTGGCACTTTGTACACTACTAAGTACTTTAACTAATAGCAAATGCCTCGAATGACATATTTCTACCGTTTGTGTGGTACGAGGAACGTTTTTCAGTATTAATTTCATACAATCCAATATGATTTTCACCTCCAGCAAACCAACTAAAAACGAAACAATACCCAAACCCTCGCCAAAACCTTGTGTTGTATGCCTAAGGTCAATAAACGATGGAATAAATTATAATAATTTGACTCAATGTTGAACGAAACGACAATTCGTTTACATCTCAAAGTGTTGCAAGTTTCACCCCTGTTGCAAGATACCCCGTTTGACGGTATGAGTTAGTGATAGAAAGAGTGGATGAGTAAGTAAGAGAGTTTATAAGATGTAATAAATTCCTATGTCGACTCTTCCAGCTACAGGCTTGACAGAAACTCATCTGCGAATTCAAGGTTATTCTGCGGAATTAATATTTAACTCAAAATTCACGATACAAATCATCACACGATTTGACATTTCTTTGGACTTGGATTGCAAAATCATGATATTTGATACATCGCAAATTAAGTTTAAGAACCGCCAACATATTTGTCACTTGCACCGAAGAACCAGTTATCCGTAATAACCCAGTATGTGGTCAGGTCATCTAAAACCTCTTGAACTATTTTTCTTTTGACTTGATTTGCAAATTCATCATGTTTGATATGTCGCAAGTCTCAGAACCGCCAATATAATAGCCACTTTCTCTGGGAAACAGGGTATCCAAAACAACCTGGCATATTATCAAGTCATCCAAGAACCTTTGAGTTACACACACATTCGGAACAACCCAGCATGTGGCCAAGTCATCCAATATCGGTCGAACTATTTTTATTTACACTTCGTTTACTAAATCATGAAGTTGGTTTGTCGCAAGCCAGCCACACGAAATTAAAGTGGTTACTGATTCATCAAGTGGGATTATTTCAGTACTTCCCGTGATGAATCCAAAGTTACGATAAAATCGATGACCGCGGTTCCAAAAACTAGAAGAATTTTGTGATCGACCCTGAAAATTCAACTGAAATTCATTGAAAAACGGATGGGAAATAAAATTTTGATATTGAAAATGTCAATCAAATTTGACGTCAGGTTCACGTGAATGATGAATGCATCCCGATAATTTAAACACATAAAACGGGTTGTGTTCGACATGGGATGTAAAGCCAACATAAGAATATGTTCAAAACAATTTTCCCAAACACCAGCTAATTCAAAACTGCCTGCTGAATATTTTGCTCGAGTTCAGCGCAGCGAATTGTATAGTGTGACAGTTATGCGTTGAAATTCAACAATGGGACAAAATGACTTGGCTTGCTTTTCATTGACTTTCCGAAAAAAGTAAATTTTTGGTGAATGTTTTCTAAAACTATACGTAAAAATAAACTGTTTGATGACAAAAAGTCAAAATGCACAAAAAGTAACATGGGATAATTATGCGTATAACGGCAGAGAATGTCTTGGAAGAAATTTTTTGAGAAAAAAATTTGCTTGACGAATTTCTAGAGATACCCTTGAAAAAAGAATCGAAAATATCACAGACCTAATCCCTTGAGCAATCTATGGATTAATGCTTGAACGAATCCCAGAAGAAATCGCAGGAAAGATTCATAAAAAAATCTGAAGAAATTACCATTATAAAAAAATACTGGTTAACATTTAATTTAAGATTTTTTGGAGGAATTCCTGAAAAAAATATTGTAAGCATTTCTTCGGTATTTCCTTGAAAACATATTTGGAAAACATAAGAAAATCTTTAACATAAGGAAAAATCTATTAGTAACAATTCCAGAAATCCCCGATGATGTCCTTGGGAGAATTTATGGAGTTCTCTATGAAATAAATTGGAAAACATTTTCACAAAATCCCTCGAAGATTGTGTGAAGCAATTCCTGGGGAAATTATTGTGGCTATGTGTAAATCATTCACTTCTAACAATGATTGTACATTGTGTGAATTTAATTTACAATGTCACCAAATGGCACATGATGTTAATGATATAATGTATTCTTATAGATGTGTTTAAAATAATATGTAATTTGCATAAGTATCTGCAGAAATTTGTAGTTGAATCCATAGATGGTTTTTTCAGGTTCTGAGAAGAATTTTTTACCGTTTTTTTAAAATAATTACTGGATTGTGTTCTTTCGCTGGAAAAAGGCATGCAAAATTTGTACAGTAATAAAAAAAATGTTCTGAATAAATTCTTGAAGGAATGTCCTTAAGAATTCCTGAAAATATGTTTGATGCAGTTCCTGAACAAATGGTCGGATAAATTTTGAAATATATCAGAGAAAAGATTAACTGCAAAAATCCCTTAAAACTCAAAAGAAATCTCTGAAGAGAGTTTCTTGCAAAAAGTTTCAGGAATAGCCCGGGTAATATTCTTGATCAAAATCCTGGTCTATTTTCGGACGAGTACTTGAACAATTTCAGTAAACAAAAATCATTAATATTGAACTCCTATAGAAATTTCTGATGAATTTCTCCGACAAATCCCTTAGATAAACCGTAGAGTAAAATCATTATAAAAAATCTGTAGAAATTCTTGGAAAAATATCTTGGTAGATTCTTCAAAATTAAAAAAAAAGTCGAATCTTTTGAATAATGTCTGGTAAAAACATTGTGAGATTCAATAATGCTATGTCAATTTTCGCATGTGTCAATCCAATGGGATAAAGAGGACATTGTTGTTAATCGTGTGGAAAGATATTCTTTACCCTTGAAGTTCGAGGAAATTTCCAACCTAAACTCGCAGCAAGATGGTTGTAGATATAGCTACGTGTTTACCGCTGACAGAATATTCAGAGATGTTACTGGACAGCATGTAGCAATTCATTCTTCCTGAAGAAGTTCATTCGGGAGACCTTGGAAATGATGAATGAAGGAATCCTTGTTGGCATTTTAGGTTGAATCCCTAGAATTCTTATTTGAAGTTAAAGGAGTTCCTGGAAAAATTCTTTGTAAGATTTTTGTTAGAAGTTTAAGTTTAAAGTGAATATAGGCTGGGCAATAACTCGAGCAGGTTGAAAAGGCTGAACAAGATCATAATGGATTTGTTGGAGATAAGAAGTGGAGAAATATTGAACAATATCTTGTTGAGGATTTAAAAGATTATAAATATAGGATTTTTTTTTTTACTGAAGGGAGCCTAGTAAGTTAGTGGTTTACCGAAGTCATGTCGTTCACAATAGTTACCATTAAAATTGATATATTTTTTTTGTTTCTTCCGGTAACAAATCCTTCAAGATTTTTTTCAAAGAATTCATTAAGAATATCGCTTTGTAATTTTTTCCACAAATTGTTTAGGTATTGGGGATTTCTTCTCGATTTTTTTCCGTACTTTTTCGGTGCATCCTTCAGGAACTAATATACCAGTTTCACTTAGTTCCTCCTGGGATTCTTACGGGGAATCTTTCCCGGCATTAGTGGATTAAGGTTCTTTCCTGAAGTTTCTTCAGGCTTTCTGATCTTATCAGAAAATTTCTTGAAGAACCAGTATCAAATTCCATGAAAATCTCTTGTAGAATTCCGCCAGAGAACTCTGTTGAAATCCTTCTAAACAGTTTTGAACATTTTTTCTTATTTATTGTCGTCAATCATGTTTGTAGACCGTTACAGAGAATTTCTTATGTGCTAGTTACACTACTATATTCAATTACCTAATTTTCTTTATTAAGATAATGTGCGGAAGTATTGTTTTAGCTTCGCTTTGGACCAAGTTAAGTCGATTGAATTGTAATGTTTATTAAAAGTAGTACTCATTTGGTTCATTGGCCCAAATTTTACATAATTAGTACGGTGATAGTTGGTTGCAAATAGTTCTCGATGGCGTAAACGTCTGGATGGTACATGAAAGTTTAAATTAGATAATAATTCTGGAAAATCAACTTTATGGGATACAATATCGTTAATAAATGAAATCATTGCATATTCACGACGCTCTTTTAGTGTTTGAATATCAATCAACTAACATCTAGTTTTGTAAAATGACAATGGAAATTCTGTCCAACCAAATTTGCGAAAAGCATATAATAAAAATTGTTTTCTCCATGAAGGTCCTTCACGTACATATTACACATAAATTCCCTTTTAAAATATCATTGAGTTGTCCAGTGATGATTTGTTTAGGATTTTCTGGAATTACTGAGGATTTCACTAATAAATAGTACAAGATATTCAACGAGTCTCAAAAATATTGCCTTCAAAAACTGCAAGCAAAGATTCTTTCCACAAATTCTTCAGAGATTACAGAGAAATTCAATGCGGAAAATATTCTAAGCAATTTCTCTTAGAAGTGTTCTGTAGATCTTTCTACAATTATCTAAGTTGGTTTAGATTTACATGAAAATCAGATATTGCTTCGCGTATTCCTTCAAAGTTCTCCCGAAAATATTTTTTTATTTTTTTTATCCTACCTATAAAAATCAAAAAAAAAAAATCTCCCGTGAAAATGCTCAACAAAATTTATTCGGAGAATTATATTATTGTTTCTCCTGAGATATCGTCTTAAGATTCTTTCGAAAAAATCACCAGAGATCAATTCAAGAACTTTCAAAGAAAGTTCTAATAGTTCTAATACTCCAGAATTTTTCCCGAATATTAATTCAGGAATCTTCCTAGAATAATATCTATAAATTTATCCACTCTCCATATTTGGTGAAAAACTACTCCAGGAATACCTGAATATTTTTTTAAAATTTCTTCAAAACTGTACGAATCACTCCATATCAACATCCAGTTTATATAAGATTAATCAAGTTTTGGAAAACTTCCAAAAGCTTTTTGGATAATTGTAGCTTGATTTGAATTTGGAAGAAAATACTGAATTCTTGTCAAAAAATTCAACCATTCACCGTTGAGTTTCTGAAGCCTTTTGACGAAATTCCTTGCAATGTACCTCAAAGAAAAGCTCAGGTGATTTTTTTTGTAGGATTTACCCAAAGAAATTCCTGCTCATTTTTATTCGAATATAATTTTTGCTGAAGGTGTTTGTATCCAAAAACCAATTTTTTTATACCTGCAGAAATTCAATACGAACTTCTTTAGATTTTTTAAAATATTACTTTTCGGAGTATGAAAACAAATAAATAACAAATTTCTCAAGAAGCTTCATCATTATCTTCTTCAGAAATTACCCTTTAAATCTAGCAGGATTCCGGATGCCTCCAAAAAACCTCTAGCACAAAAATTCAATTCCAGAATATTCTGACAATAATTCATTCTCTCAACTCATTCTACTACTCAAAACCAAGATGGCCTCCAGATTTTTTCATTAAAATTAAAACTCCTATTCTCCACCTGACTCGAATAAAACACCAACGAATGAAAATTTGTTTCTTTGTTGTACAAAAAATGATATATGTATTGATTGCACTCGCCATATACGTCAAAATCGTAGAACATGATCTAGAAAATCGTTCATTTTATAGGGTAAAAACCATTGCTAACCTTGTTTTTGTAGCCTATCTTACGCATTTTTTTCTCAGCTCTCTGATGGTGATCTCAGAATTCAAAACGAGCGATGCGCTAATGGTGAAAAAACGATTTTTCTAACAAAATTCAAAATGGCGGCCAAATTTAAAATGGCCGCCAAATTTTTAAAACTACAAATGAAAGCTATATCCTTTCTCTAAACGATGCCACTAAGTTTGTTATGTGTTTCAAGTTAAATATGAGACATATCACGTGAAGAAATACCCAAGATTTATCAAAATATAGGCTTTTTCGCAAACTGTTTAGCTAGCTGGCGTACGAGGGGTCCACAAATTTGAGAAAACTGAAATGACCACCCTTGTGTTTTATCGAAAACTAGCGATCAGTGACATAAAATTTGAATTCCAACGATGGGTGCCGATGGCGGCCTGCTTTCAGCGAAAACTGCTCAATGTGTTTAGGGAGATCCTTACAATTTTCTTTAAAAACTTCTCAATAAATCCCTTCCCAGGTATTTTGCTTAATGTTTTTCCACAAATTCCTTAGCCGCTATGCTTTTTTCAGGATCAAAATTATGTCCAGGGGTTTTCAACAAATTTCCTCTAATTATTCGAAATCAAGAAACATTTCAAAAATGCTTTTCGTAGATAATTTCTATATAATTCAGGGATCCGAAGTAAAATTTACAGAAAAAAAGCAAAGGAAAATTTATGGCGCAATTTGTGAAATATTTTGATTATTTTTTCTGAAAGATTGATTTGATAAACATCGCGAAGGAAATTGACAGAATCATTGAATGAATTTTAAGAGTGATTGCGAGAAAACAATATGAAATTTTGAAAGGTATAGCATTTTTTTATTTAAATTCGGCATCATATTCCGGAATCAACTTGTGGAGGAATGGTTGTCCTACAGAAGAAATTTACGTTGAAAGTATTAACAAATCTCACAATATTATTTGACTAATTTCCAAGAGATTTGTAGCAAAAGGTATGAATCCACTCTTCGATGATTCTTGAGGAATTTGATTATATTAAACTTCTTCGATGAATATCGAATGGTGGCTTCTAAAATAATAAGTCAAATAATTTTTAAAAACTTTTGAAAATATTTTTCTTGGATAATCGAAGTTTAGAGTTTAAGCAGTAAGTTTATTCATGCGATATTATTTTTAAAAAAATTGAAGCAAAATCAAAGACCTAATTTTTGCTGGAATAAAAAAAACTATGGCAGATTTTTCTGGACAAATCTCATAAGCCTTGGATAAGTTGGAATTTCTTGAAAAAATCTGTTATGAGATAGGCCTTATTTGTCGCCAAAAATCTCTTTGTCTAAGATGTTCCGATATTATTAGCCTATTTTCTAATAAATTTTGTCGAACATTATGTGAGATATAGTCAATATATGAATTTCTTTAGAGAATTCTTATGAAGGAATCATCATCACCGGACACCTCTTGCAGGGCACTCTCCAAAACATTGGTAATGTAGTGAATATGCTGCTTCATGCTAAAACATTTGAAACAGTATATTTTGGATTATTCAGAAAATACGATTTCAAGGATCCGAATTTCTAGAATACTGATGCTTTTGAGTATCACGGTTTTTTTTTGCAATAGAGATGTTTTGGGTTGAAATTGGAAGTTCAGTCTACTGAATTAATCAAAAACAACTATATGTGTTCGTTATCCGACGTTTCGGTCCTTGAGTACGGTTGAAAATCAAGGACAAAAAACGAATACCAACAAAAATTTCTATAAAAGTCAATCCTAAATAACGATTGAGCGTTTAAACAAACATTTTTCCGATAAAACAACAAAACATTCGGTAAATCACTATATACAACATTTACAATAAGGACCGAATCGTCGGATAACAAAAACATATAATTGTTTTTGATTAATTCAGTAGACTGAACTGCCAATTTCAACCCAAAACATCCAATATACAGTCTACCAACCAGCTATAGAGATGATCGAGAGACAGCCGGGCGGTTTATCTTTCGGTTGTCGCACGATGCACCGAAGTCACCATGCTGATGCTGTATGCGACAAGCGAGGTTTTCCCACTGTTGTTGTATATAAGATCGTAATTGCTGAAAAATATGTGTCAATTGATTTAGAGAATTTTTCTTCACGTTAGAATCATGTAAATTGTTATTACAGTCGCCTTTCCACATCTCGATAACGAAGGTACCATCGAGGTAGGGAGAGATCGAGACATAGAACAAGTTTTTAACGAATACTAGATTGAAAATCACTCCGTTGCCAGGAAAATCAAAAACAAACAGTTGCCATTTCGTCTTCGCAAATTGTTTTGAATCTCTAAAATTGACCATCTATTTATTAGTACATGAAAAACCGAATTTAGTACTATACCATTTCGAAAATTCAATGTTTGTCAATGAACAGATTGAATTCCGACATTTAACCATGCATCAACTTTAACGTGTAACAAATTCAATTCGTTCCAACAAATCTGAAAGCTATTCTACTGTAATTGCTCTTCAGCAGCTATTGTAAATGTGGTTTATGGACAAAAGGTCGAAAGACAAAAAGTCGAAAGGACAAAAGGTCGATATAATTTGCAAGGTGGGAAATTTTTCATTCTTTGAACATTTTTTTTCGACCTTTTGTCCCTATTTTTTGTTCTTCGACCTTTCGTTCTTCGACCTTTTGTCCTTTCGACCTTTTGTCTTTCGACCTTTTGTCATAGATTCCCAAACACAGTAAACCAAGATATAAGAAATGTATGTAATGTTTTAAATGGTGCTAATAAAGGAATTAAAGAAAAGTTGAAAAGTTCATTGAGTAAGTGCTTTAAAAGTAACAATTAACAATTTCCTCAGAAAATTGGTAGAACGGTATAGTTCAATAAGCTGGTCTCACATTAAATGGGTATTTTCAATATTTAGCATCGACTGCTGTAAAGTGATTTCTCAGCCTGCGGCCAAAAGAACCAAAACAAGCACAAAACCACTGGTCAAGAAAAATTCAACTTTCAACCAAATCCATTCTTCCTAAACCAATAACGCTCCTTTTTCATCAATGCTCCGATATTGGCTGTTGTCCTGAAGCAAACTCGACCTCGAACACAGGACGTCTCAATTAGGTTCATCCTATTTTTGGGCGGGCTTTGATCCGAACCAGTCACAGCAAAAATCCGTTACACTTCGATGGAGAAAGGAAGGGAGTGTGTATCCCCCCTGACCACCCCCTCTCTCGTGCCACCACATCAAACACCCGAAATTTCCCATCTTGTGCCTCGAATGGTGGCGATGGAAGACGACGACCACGCACAACAGTCGGCGGTTAGTTGATTAGATGAGTTAGTTGTCGACGAGGACGTCGTCTATCGGATTGATTCTCGGAACTCGCCACTGACAGGCAGTTGCCGTTCCGTTCTCCGTTTCCATTCCTAGAATCTTTTGCGTCAATTTCGATTACAGCGCGCGCTGACGGTTGAATGGAAAGACGCTATTTTCAGGGTGAAGTGGATCAAAATGCACTATTGACTGAGAGCTTTCTTTGTCATAGTTGCCATTTTTGCATTGCAAAAGATCTTGGACCGACAGGAAATCGTATCCAGACACCTTCAGCATGGCTTTGCTTTGTGGCCATCGATTTCATTATAGTATCGAAAAAATAACCCAAAACTTAATTAATTTGCAAGTTGATAATTGAAACATCAGAGCGCCCTTATAACACGGTGATAAACTGACAGTGCATTCTACCCCATTTTCATTCGGTATTTTTAATTATGTAATACTGTGTTGAATGCTTCATAAACATCAATATTTTTCATTATATAACGTGTTTTTTTCTTGAAAACATTTGATTGGACAATGGAGATTATTATTAAACATTGTGATACGCTACAAGATTATCGTAAAGCATTGTATTTCCCGTGCAAAATGCATTAAAACTTAGGTTGGCATTTTGCACCACCTTCCCCTACCTAATTCGTCAGCCGAGGAAGCCGACGTCAGCAAAGTGTTCCTTTGTCATCAAATCGAAGGCGATTACTGAAAAAGATGGATTTTCCGCCAGCAATCCGTCATTCACCCCGATGTGGAGTGGTTTGAAACAATAGGATCGAGACGAGACACACCGTCGTCGGATTGATGAGGGATAAGTCAAGGAATTCTGGTTAGGAATGAGGGAACGGTTACGGGAGGGAGGCATGCACAGAACGACACACACACGTATATTTTGTTGGCACGAATTGCGAGTTTAGAAAATTTTAACATCGGGTGTGGATTGATTTGCCGTATGTATGCAGTTTTGTTAATGAAAGCTTATAGCACTAATCATACCTGTTTGAGTACTAGAATCAAAAAACGTACTAGTGGTTTCCACTGTCATGGTACTGACGGTGCCGTCGATGATCTGGGCGCACGAATCCCGGCGGCCGCGGTAGCTGGAAAATAGGAGAAAAGAGCAATTCTCGATTACTTTTTTCAAATCGACGTAAGTGACTTTCAAACGGTTTTGAGAAAAATAATTAAGAAGAATTACAATCTGTCTTCTACAACTTTTTTCCCCGTGTACATTTTGCTTAATTTTTACATACAATTAGCTCACGTCCAAAAACTAGATAGTTTCTATTATTTCCCGCAAAAATATATGACAAAATGATAAGCCGTTTTGTTCAGTTACTTACGACGTTTTTGTACTAGTGTAAAATTGACTCAAGTAGTGTTTTGTTTTGATTCGTGGTTAAGGTGAAACAATTTGGAATCAACTTCTAAGATTGCACTAAAACTTCAAAGGCACAAATCTCGTGAAGAAAGCATCCCACAACAGTGCACTTTATATTTTGGCTTTGTGCATTAGCAGAAAGCTTAAAATAAGAAGATCAGGAACGTTAGCCAACTATTTCTCCTGTTTTGTGCCTTTGAAAACGTGAGTAGGGGGAGAAGTCGGCCATTATGCCGGCCATCTTTGGATTTTGAGATGTTTCACCTTAAGTCAAAAATTAAGATAAATCGTGTTGGTTGGAGCGGAACGAATAGAATTTCGTCTGCAAAACACGTAGGATCGATATAGTAAGTTTGTTTACTTTTATAACTTGAGACTGTTTGAATAAGTTTTCGAAAATTGTTGATTTGAGTTCTACATTAATTTTACTAAGATATATTGGCATAGATCATATGCGTAATGTTTACATATTATGAAAAATTGCTCCTCCGTAGATATTTAATTTCTCCAGAAATTCCACTAGGGATTCCTCCAAGAAAATCCACTAGGGATTCCTCCAAGAAATCAGTTAGAGATTCCTTCAGAAATTCTACCAGATATTTCGTCAGGAATTCCCTCAAGCAAAGATATCCCATCAGAGACTGTTCCAGAAATTTCAACGTGGATTTTCTGAAGTATTCCACAAGAATTTCATAATGGATTCCTCCAAAATTAATCATAAAATCTAAATTTGGGAATCCTTCAGTATTCTATTAGGGTTTTCCTTAGGTATTCCGAAATATATTTCTGCAGGGAATTTGCCAGAGATATCTCTAACATTTTCGCCAGGGTTTCATTTCGGAATTCCAGCACAGTACTTTCTCGAATTCTCAGGGATTCCTCCAAAACTTCCATCAGAGATTCCTCCGGGAATTTCATTAGCGATTTTTCCAGAAACTCCATCATGGATATCTCCAAGATTTCATAAGGGATATCCTCAGGAACTCCATAAGGGATACCTCCAGGAATTCCATCATGTTCCAGGAGTTCTATCAGAGATTTTTCAAGAAGTTCCTTCAGAGGTTATTTCTGGAATTCTATCAGAGATTGCTGCAGTATTTCCATCGAAGATTTCTCCAGAAATCACATCACAGATTCGTCAAGGAATTTCATCTAGGATTCTACTAAGAATTCCATCAGGAATTCCTCCAGGCATTCTATCACGGATTCCTACAGGAATTCAGTCTGTGATTCCTCCAGGAGTTCCATCAGAGTATCCCCCAGGAGTTCCATTACGGATTTCTACGGGAATTTCATTAGAGATTCCTCTAAAAGTTCCATCAGGGATTCCTCTAGGCATCCATCAAGGATTCCTCCAGAAATTCGATCAGAGATTCTTCCAGGAGTCCCATCAGAGAATTCCATCATGGATTCCTCCATAAATTCCATTAGACATTTCTCCTAGAATTCCATCAGAGATTCCTCTAGGGGATTCCTCCAAGAATTTCATCTGGGATTCTTCTAGGAATTCCATTAGAGATTCCTTTAATAGTTACATCAGGGATTCCTTCAGAAATTCTATCAGAGATTCCTCCAGAAGTCCCATCAGGGATTGCTCCAGTAATTCCATCACGGATTTCTCCAGGAATTCCATCAGAGATTTCTTGAGAAATTCCATCAGACATTCGTTCAGGAATTCCATCTGGGTTTCTTCCAGGAATTCTCCAGATATTCTATCACGGATTACTCCATAAATTCCATCAGGGATTCCTCGAGGAGTTCTGTAACGAATTCCTCCAGCGATTTCATCTGGGATTCCTCTGAGAGCTCCATCAGAGATTTCTCCAGGAATTTCATTACGATTTTCTCCAGGAATTCCATTAGAGATTCCTCCGATAGTTCCATCAGGGAATCCTCCAGTAATTCGATCTCAGATTCCTCCAGCAATTCCATCGAACATTTCTCCTGGAATTCCATCAGAGATTCTTCCAAGAGTTTTATCAGGGATTCCCCCAATAATTTCATCTGGGATTCTTTCAAGAATTCTATTAGGGTGTTCTCTAGGCATGCTATCACGTATTTCTCCAGGAATTTCTCCAGGAGCTGCATCATATATTCCTCCAGGAATTCTATCAGGGATTTCTCCAGGAATTCTATCACGGATTCCTCCAGGAGTTCCATCAGGGATTGCTCCAGGAATTCTATCAAGGATTGCTCATGGAATTCTATCAAATATTCCTCAAGGCATTTCATCTGAGATTCTTCCAGGAGCTCCATCAGAGATTTCTACAGGAATTGCATCAGAGGTTTCTCCAGAAATTCCTTCATGGATTTATCCAAGAATTCCATTAGAGAGTTTTCTATGAACTTCATCAGGGATACTTGCAAGAGCTCCATCAGAGATTCCTTAAGGAATTCCATCAAGGATAAGAGATTTTTTCTGGAATTGTATACAAGATTCCTTCATAATTTTAATCAGGAAAAGCTAAAGAAATTCCACCAGGGTTTTCTCCTGGAACTACATGAGAGATTCCTCTAGAAATTCCTACGAGGATTTCTTTAAGAATTCCCTTAGGGCTTTTTCAGGAATTCCATCAGGGATTCTTTCAGGAGTTCCACTGGAGATGGCTCCAGGAACTCCATCAGGCATTTATCCAGGAATTTGATTTGAGATTCCTCCAGTAATTTCATCAGGGATTCCTCCAGTAATTTTGCCTCAGTTTCTTCTAGGAATTCAATAGGGGATTCTTCCAGGAGCTCCGTTAGATATTACTCAAGGAATTCAATAACGGATTTCTCCAGGAATTCCATTAGAGATTTCTCTAATAGTTCCATCACGGATTCCTCCAGGAATTCCATCAGAGATTTCTATTGCAATTCCATCAGAGACTTCTCCAAGAATTTATCAGAGATTCTTCCAGGAATTTCGTCTGGGATTCTGCTAGGAATACTATCAGCGTTTCCTGCAGGCATTCTATTACGGATTCCTCCAAAAATCCCACCATATTCCATCCCGGATTTCTCCTGAGATTCTGGAAGAGATTCCCCAAGGATTTACATCAGGGTTTTCTCCAGTGATTACATCAGAGATTCATCTAGTTATTTCATTAGGGGTTCTTTCACAAATTCCACTAGGAATTCCATCAGGAATTTCTTCAGGAATTTCTCCAGGAATTCCTCTAGAGATTCCTCTAGAAATTCCATCGGGGATTCCTCCAGGATTTCGTCTGGGATTCTTCTAGGAATTCCATCAGGGATTACTCCATGAATTATTTTATGGATTCCTACTGGTATTCCATCTGGAATTCCTCCAGGAGCTCCATCAGAGATTCCTCCATGAATTCCATCAGGGATTCCTCCTGTTTCACCAGATATTCCTCCAGGAATTGTATCACGGATCAGGAATTTATCTTGAAGTTCTATCAGAGATTCCTTCAGGAATACCATCAGGGATTCCTCCAAGAGTTTCTCCTGAAATTCCATTACGGATCTATCCAGGAATTACATCAGAGATTCCGCTATTAATTCCATCGGGGATTTATCTAAGAATTCCATCAGGATTTCTTCCAGGAATTTCATCAGGAATTCCTCCAGGCATTCTATGACGAATTCTTCTAGCGATTCCACCAAGAATACCTCCAGAAGTTCTATCAGAGATTCCTTCATGATCTCAATCAGGGATTCTACCAGGAATTCTGTAACGGATTCCTCCAGGAGCTCCATCAGAGATTCTTCCATGAATTCCATCAAGGATTCCTCCAGAAGTTTCAGAAGAAGATTCAGAAGATTCCTCCAGGAATTGTATCACGGATCAGGAATTTATCTTGGAGTTCTATCAGGGATTCCTCCAGGAGTTTCTCCAGGAATTCCATTACGGATCTTTCCAGGAATTACATCAGAGATTCCTCTATTAATTCCATCGGGGAGTTCTCTAAGAATTCCATCAGGATTTCTTCCAGGAATTCCATCAGGGATTCCTCCAGGCATTCTATCACGAATTTCTCTAGCGATTCCATCAAGAATGCCTCCAGAAGTTCTATCAAAGATTCCTTCATGATCTCCATCAGGGATTCTTCCAGGAATTCTGTAACGGATTCCTCCAGGAACTACATCAGAGATTCCTTCAGTAATTCCATCAGAGTTCTCTCTATGAGTTTCATCAGGGACACTTACAGGAATTCCATCAGCAATTCCTCCAGAAATTAAATCATCGATTACTACAGATATTCCAACAGGGATTTCTCCAGGAATTCCATCAAGGATTACTCCAGAAATTCCATCTTTCCAAGTATTTCAATAGAGATTCTTCCAAAAGTTATTACAAGATTTTTTTTTAGCAATTGCATCTGGGATTCCAGCAGGGATTTTGTTGAAGGGTATTTTTCTACGAATTTATTTGATAATTCTACTTAAAACTTTTCCTAGATTTCCGTCAAGGATGGTTCAAGGATTACCATTAGGAATTTGTCCCGATATTCTGAAAAAAAAAAATTCTCCAGTAATACTTCCAAGAATCCCTCCTGAAATTTCTCCCGGGATACTTGCATGCATTCTTCAAAAGATGTCTTCAGGCAGTATTCCTGGGATTCTTCCAGAATTTTCTCCCGAGAATCGTTTAGAAACTTTTCAAGAGATTCCTCTAATAATTTCTCCAGAATCTGCTCCAGGTAGGGTTAAATGGTCCAAAATGCCACATTAAGGATTTGCGTTGTTTTCTCGAAATAAGATTCACAGTTTAAGGCCATCATAAGTTGTTGTTGTTGTTGTTGTTTGAGAGGGACTTTAACCCGAAGGTCATTCGTCCCTTCCACCCATCATAAGTCTTAATATTAGCTTTGCAATATTTGCTAGCCATCACTATGGGAACATTTCCCAATTTTGAGCTTTTTTATGGTTTCAAATCGTTTCGAAAAGTTGGTTCAAAAATGAGGGTGGTTAAAAAAGACCGAATGGATGGGGTAGAATGCCATTTAGAATGAGTCGAGCCATTCTACCCCATCAGTGCGTATTGGGTCTTGTTCTTCTATTCCTTATTCTTACAGTGATGCTTCCAGTCATTTATTATGAGATTTTTGCAAACATTACTTTAGAATTCCTTTTTCCCCTGTTTCTCTAGGGGTACTACTGGTAATATTATCTTTGGTTTTCTCCTTGGATTTTTTCAGGATTCTTCTAAAACTTCTCCAAAAAATCCGCCGGGTGTTCCAGGACTTGCTTCTGGGACTTCCCCATAAACTCCTCCAGTTGTATTTCAAGCGATTTCTCATGGGCTCCTACCATAAATTTCTTCTGTGAAGTTCGGAGGTTGTTTTTCTTACGTTTACGTTACGTTAAAGTTTCCCTCCAGAGATTTCTCCAAGAATACCTCAAAAAATTCGTTCGGGGTTCCTCCAAAGATCCTCTAGGAATTAATCTATGTCTTCTGCTAGGAATTCTTCCACTAGTTACTCCTGATATTCCTTCAAGAGATTCTTCATTGATTCATCCGAGGATTTCTCAAGTAGTTTCTCCGGTTAATGCTTCAGATATATTTTTAGAAAATCTTCCAGAAATTCATTCAGGGGTTTTGAAAATTATTTCTGTTGTGAATCTTTCAGGTTTTTTTTTCAGAGATTCCTTCAGAAATTTTGCCTAGGATTTCCTCAAGAATTTCTTCGGGCGTCTACCAACAATCCCTCCAGAAATTACTCTAACACAAATTATTCATATGATTCTACCAGCCATTCTCTCAAAGCCTCCAGAGTCTCCCCCTAGCTCTTCTGTAGGATTTTTTCAGGAATTATTCCAGGATTTCGTCTTTCTCAAGAATTCTAACGAAAGTTATGGAAGGAATGCCCAAACGTTTTCCTACAAAGACTGGACGAGTACATAAAGAATTTATGCAGGTTTTCTTGTAAAATTTACTTTAGTGATTGATGGTGCGATTGTTTGAAGAATTCTTTGAAATATGCCTAGAGATCCTTTTAATGGAATTTCAAGACGAATCTCGGGAGTAATGTTGGAATAAAACATGGAAGAATGATTGAAAGAATCTGTGGAGAACATCATTAGAATGATACCATGACGAAAACATGAAATATTACTTAGAAGATTCCCTTGATGAATTCTAAGAGTAAGTGCTAGCAAAAACCATGAAAAAATTCCTGACAAGATATCTTAGACGATAAAAACAGGAATTTATGGAGCCATCTTGAAATATTGAAGGATTCTCATTATGTTTTGTTATCGGTATTCCTGTAGGGCAGCAGACAACCTAAGAAATCTAAATTCTAGTAGATTACTTGTAATAAGTGCATCTTCTTGGGTATGAAATTCCTAAAGGAGGACGAAATGGTGGAATAATGCACGATGGATTTTCTAGAAGAGCCTGAAAGAGAGCATAAAGGAATCTCATGTAGGAACTTCTCAAAATATTCGTAGAGCCAGTCACAAGGATTCTTAAATCTCTCATATAAAGCTAAAAGCATAGTAATCGTTTCAAAAATATAATTTTAGGAGCATTGACCGTTTTTGACCCAAATGCATGATAAAGGTAGCACAACGTTATTTTTTTTAAGTTTTTAATGCAAAAAAATTGCAAATTCTTTTGTTTTAGTGTTCTGCAAAGTTGTAACGTCTCACTAGCTCTGCAGCGCTCCAACTAAATTATCTACAGTGTAAGTTGCGATGTTGTGAAATAATAAGCAAAACTGAATCCGAGCGGTGTTGAATTTTCTACCTATGATAAAAGCTCATAATAATTATCCTATGATATATATTTCCTCCATTTCCTCCAAAAGAAGCTTTTTCGCACTTACCGGCAGGTGTCGTCACTCTGGGAGCTTTGGCGGCGAAAGTTCCGACAGCGAATCATCTCCTCGGTGGTGCTTTGGCGGCGAAAGCCCCGCGCGATCAGAATTTCCTCCGTCGTCGACTGGCGCCGGATCGAGGGCCGCACGACGTTCTCCACCGGCAGCGGGGGTGGGCGTGCGCACGGACTCGCATCCCTAAAACAGAGTGGAGGAAAGTGTGATGGAGAGCGTGAAAAAGATGAATGAAGGGGATGGATGTTGTGCCGGAGCTTACCGAGATGAGCAGCAACTGCTCGAATCCGGAGAGCGGGGTTGTCGTGCAGCTGATGATGATTGTCTTCGCAGGCGGCGTCCCCGTCGGGGACTTCCCTCGCGTTCGTGGCTTCGGTCCGGCGAGAGATGGGAGTGAGAATCACGACGGCCTCTGCAATGCAATAAATTGTTGCTGTGTAGCGTGAGTGAAGTTGTAATTGAAATTGAAGCATGTGGTGGAGTGTTAACATTTTTTACAACCTGGACAATATTTGAGCATGTCGAATGATATGATCTGAATCTTTGATTGCTCAATACTCTTTAAAACTTTGGTATATGGATGTTTGGTCGAGAAAAAAATATCATATTGATCGAGAATATTGTAGCAATATATTTCAGTCGAGCGACCAAAATATTTTAAATAAATATTCATGCATTACTGTGGGCTCTTGCGAGAATATTCGGTAAAATATCACACGGAATTTAAAAATTGAGCGTTAATCTTGTCGGTTTCTGCGACACATCAACCACTAGTTAAGATATAGAGCTCTTAACTAGTGGTTGATGTGCTTTTTTAAGTTTTCGATGTCTTAACGTGATTTCAGAAGAGTGATGTCTTCTAAAAATTTTTTGGGTAAACTTTCTTGTGGTATGAAAAATAGAGGTCCAGCTACTTAGTGCAATACATATTTCATTTTTACGAAATTTGTAAAAAGCTTCGTTTAGCAAAGTAGTAAATAATGTTGATTGGATGGTTTTCCTTTTCAGACACCAAATTTGTATAACCATGTGTTTACAAATCACAACAAGATGGCCTTCACGAACTTACGGGGTTCCAAGGACACATATATAACACTGCGGAACACGTTTTTGTCTCAAGCACCAAAATACCGCTATTCACTCAATTAAGGGTTGTTGGATCCATTGCCGTTTCCAGAAATATCATAGCACGTCTAGTTTTTGAGATATTAGCTTTTGAAAATGCAAAAAATGACTATTTTAGGCAACTTGCATGCAAGTTTGCCAGCTTGTATGGCAATTTATTTGCTTAATTTGCCATAAAATTCAAACTTTATCTTTATAACAATACTTATCGGCAAACTTTATAATACTTTCGATGCGGAAAAATTACGTTTTGATGGTTTTAAAAAGTATTGTATTTTCCCATATAAGAGAAACGAAGAATTTTATATGGAGACAGAAAACATGTCGAAAAAATCGGTTTAATTTAAATTTAATCGCGCAATTCCAACCAAATTTATTCCAAAATGAAATTTTAAGTGCCAAACAGCATGCTCAGTGGATTTGATCACAAAAATTTTCGATAAATTATACTTTAAATTTCATATAAACATCAATAAAATCAATGTTTTATACAACTTTGGCGACCTGTAGCTAAAAATTGTGACGTGCTGGAACATTTCTGAAAATGGCATCAGATTCAGCAACCTCAAATCTACTCGAGACACATATTTTGATACTTGAGACACGCAAAAATGTCATTTTTGTTACGCAGTGTAATCTAAAAATAACATACATCTAAAAATAGCAAATATTTTTTTCTCTAATCCATTGGCTATACTGCCTATTTTTAGGATTGGAGCGATGTGGTCTGCTGTGCGATCCTTAAAAATGGGTGATTCAAATTCTCGCCACCCATGGCGTTGCGATCGGCTTAAAGTGCTCGAATTCAAATATCGTCTCTATACATGTTTAATTTTTTGCTCTCAGCTTTATGGTATCCCGAGAAGAAGTAAATCCAACGCATTTCAAAGTTTAAATTTTATTCCTATTCTACTCTCTTGTAACATTGTTACATAATGTAGAGGTTGGATGTATTTTTGTAGACATTTTACTTATATAATCCCTAGATGAATTGTTAGGATAATTTCAGATGAATTTATGCAGGGATTTATGGGAGAATATCTGGAAAAATTCCAAAATTTTGATGAAATTATTGTAGAATCCCTTAAAGAATTTGTGAGTAGTAGAACACCTAGACAAATTCCTGATAAATTCCCTGGAGGAATTCGTGAAGGAATTGAGCGAGTCATTGAAGAATCCCAAAAAAATGAAATAATTCTTGGACAAATCTCGAGAGGACAACTTGGGGATATCTTTGTCTGTGGATGAATCCTCGGAGGAAATTCAGGTGAAATTACTAGAGAAATATCCTGAGTTATCCTTGAAAAGATTGTTCTAGAATATTTCCTGAAGAATGCCTTGAACATATCTCTGCAAGAATCTTTGTAGAGATTTTGCTAGAGGAATCCATGAAGAAGTCTGTGAAAGATTTTCTAGAAGAATCTCTGAAGGAATACCAGGACAAATCACTTGAAAAATCCCTCAATATATATCCTCAAAAATTGTTCCTGAAAAAAATCCTGAAACAGATCCTAGAGCTTCCTTAAAAATGATTGAATAGTTTTTTAGCAATTGCACCAAAACTTTTTTCAAAGATTCTTTTTTTTCCAGAACTCGAGTTTTTTTTCTGTGATGCTTGAGTCAAAAAGAAAACTTTAGTGAACCTGGCAAAAATCTTTCAGGCGTTCCTCAATGCACAGTTCTTGAATTCATCGAAGTTTTTTCAAGAAATTCTCCAGATAATCTGGATTGTTTTTCAAATTTCTTATCAAATTCAGTGGAATAATTACAAGATTTTTACAATAATTCTACCAAGAAGTCCACTAAAAACACCTTTAAGCATTATTATTCAACGATTTTATGAGAAAATCCACCGAAGTTTTCTCAAAGTATTATTTATTAACCCCTCTACCGGTAGCTTCATTTTTTTCCGCTAACTAATATTCAAATCGCGATAACTTTTTTGTTTCTCGATATTTTTGCACCATTTTTTCCCAAGCTTTCACAAAATTTTTCTAGTTTTAGAATATGTGTCGATACTGATCATTGGTCATCTGGATCCGAAGAAATTTCAAAATTCCTTGGAGGACCGATGCATAGCCAAAACCCACGTAAATATCTCAGGTTACAGAATTGTTATCATATTCGGATATTCACTCCTCGGAATGATACATTAGTGCAAGTATGTTGTGAAAATTAAGGAATTTGGTACAGCCGTATTTGAGTAATGAGCATTTATGTTTCTGGTACCACACAGGACAAATAAAGATCAAAACCCAAAAAACTCATATCGTAATATTCAGATTTCTCCAAGAATACTGAACCGATTTGTATGTTTTTTTCAGAGTAGCTCCTTATTAATAGGCATAATATACACATTTTATTTTTATTTTTTTGATTGATTGATCAAAAACAAAATGACCGCCAAAGACATTTTCTATGAAGAATGTCGGTCCCCAAGGAACATCGGAATATCTCCAAAACTAGAACATCAATGATTAATATCGACACGGATTCGTAAACTAGAAAAGTTTTTTAAGGTCTTGTGAAAAAATGGTGCAAGTTATCGCGATTTGAATACTTTTTTAGCATTAAAAAATGAAGCTGCCGGTAGAAGGGTTAATTATACATTGGCATTTCTTTATAAAAAAAAACTGGAAAAAAATCATTCTACCAACAGTTTTGAAGGAATTCTCCAGATAATTCACATTATTTCAAACATTTGAATTTGCGTCCTTGTGGCGGATCCTAAATGCCGAGTAGTAATTTGTATCCTTGTACCGCATTGGGGATGACGTTTTTTTTTGCAGTGATGCCAGTAACAAAATATAGCAAATAATAACTTTAGATTGAATTTAACACCCACTTCAACAGGATTTTACACATTTGAAATATCTTTTTGTTTTGGCAACACTAATTGTGCACCGTCATGAAGATTTATTTCAATCCGTTTACAAGCGAGACATGTACAAATGGCTTTTCATGATATTCTCATATACAGCCCTTAAAAAAATCCTGTTACGCAATTTTAATACAACCTCAAAACCTGTCATTCACACCGAAAAGCTCGAATTTACCTGGAAGCACTGTCCGGACTGAGGCTGTCCCGTCTGGCTTGCCGCTCGGGACCCTCCCCGTCCGGACTGAGCGCTGGCTGCGAGCTGCGTCGGCTCCAACCGCCCGGCGGCAGACAGCTCTCGTCGTAGGCAGTGGCCTGCAAGAGAAAAATTAAGCACCGGATTCTGGTCATTGGGAGGGGCTGGTCGGGTAACTACTAGCAAGGTTGGGGGACATTTACTTGTCTTTGCAGCTTCAAAAGCCGCTGGGCACGTTCAGGACTTACACGGGAATCGCGGCGGGACATTTTGGTCCCGCACTGGGTCGTCGAGTCGCGACGACCCTTTTGCGCGGTGGGACTGGTGGCTGGGGGCGTTACCGAGCTGGTGATTATGGTCGGGGGCTGGATGGACTGGCAGGCGGAATCCACCTGGCCAACGGGCATATAGAGGGGTGCTGAATCGGACGCTGTGGAGCTAGTTGACGGGCGCTGCTCCTGGCGGAAGTTGGGCATTTCCGTTACGGTGAGGGAATCCTTCCGATTCTGCTGCTTCCGTTGGGTGCTGACTACTTTGGGCGGTGGTGGCGTTGCCGTTCCTCCGATGGTGGAGTCCCGGCGCGATGACCGATCGCGGCTGGAGTCGTTCGAATTGCGACGGGAGCCCTAGAATTGGAAATACGGTTAGGGTTGCGTCGTAGATGTTGTTCATGGGAAACTTACATTCCGATAACTGTCCGCATTGTAGATGTACTCTTCGCGTTCGCGTTCCCGAGCTCTTTCGCGTTCTCGTTCGCGTTCCCGCTCGCGATCCAGCTCACGTTCTCGCTCGCGGAAGTCACGAAAGTCCGCAACGTACGAGTCCTTGCGGCAGGACATGCTCTTGACGCCGGAATCGGCACTGGATTCGCGCCGTTTGCGCAGCGGCGGTGCATGACCCGAGGTATTGTTGCTGCTGTTGTTGTTGTAACTATCTACGGTATTGGCTTTGCTCCAGGGCAGACTTCGCGCCAGGTCAGCTAACGTTTCGCGCCGATTGAGCGGAGCTTTCTGTCGCTTCGAACCACCACCGCTCCATTCGCGCAGTATGTCCGTTAGCTGGGCGAGCGAACTGCGACGGCGACGTTGGGCACCTTGGGGAAGAAACAATGGATGATTAGGAATCGCTGAAAGAAAGATGTACTGGCGACCTTACCAGGCGGCGGTGAGGTACTAGGAGGTGTTGCACCACTGATCTGCGCAGCTGAATCCCTTCGTCCACCAAGTCGTTGCCGTACGGTGGACTCTTCGACCTGATGAAAGAAAATGTTAAGTCCCAAAACTCTCGGAAGGCATTCCGCATACGAACCTGTTCTCGTACGAGATCGTCCCAGCCATTGCCGCCCTGCCAGACCAGTCCCACCTGGTGAGACATGATAGGCAGATTGCAGACGAAGCATATCGCCGTCATGGTCCTGCTCCGAGCAAACGGACACAACGGGGAACACCCAACACAGGGCGCGAAAGAGAAGAGAAGAGAAAAACGACAACCCGATTAGTCCCGATTAGAACATGCAAAGCAAAGAATCGATGTTGGAAGCGGAGCAATGTGTTAGTGTGTTGGCGAAATATAACATACGAAGAATAACCAGGGCAGCCAGAGAAGCTCGGAAGCGGTGTGTGTACGGAATGAATGCAAGTGGATGAGTGTGATAGGTGAAGTGGAAGCTAGATGCATTTGGCTTAACGGCAAACAATAGATCGTGTGTTGTGTCGGTGTGTGAAGTAAAGCAAGCGCAGGAAACTGGAAACAGGGTCTTGTGTGCATGCATCAACGGTAGTCTTACGGGAAGGAACTAGTGCTAGCTACATCGTCGGGTTCATTTACCTTTGAAGGTTGATCTTGATTGGATAATTCGTGGGTGATGGTGGTGAGTGAGTTAGGAAAGGCAGTGCAAGTGAACCAAAAATACACGTTTTACTATCGCAATCTCGTTTTTCTTTTGCGGAATGAACGAAGAATATGTTACAACTTAAGATACTTGTGACATCACGAGCAACCCAGAAACAGATCAATCCAGAACTTTTTGAGGCAACATTACTTCTGCAATTGTGTAGCTGGAGAGTGTCAGAGTGTGGTGGAGCTTGTCTATATGTATTTCCTGTTCTATTTACAGTGACGTGTGTTTGCTTGTGTCAGATGCTGAATTCTTCGGGGTTCATCTAGCAAATTACGTCACCAAACAAGCGTGCAGATGGCGATTGGAGCTAATCGTTACTGTGGAACAAACTCTAGGGTTCTTGATCGTATATGATTGGGGCAATCGTTTGAACAATTCAGATGTGTATTTACTTGGTGTAGCTGGTACTGGCCAAACTGTGTCTGTGATGTAGCAGTAAGTGAACTTTACGCTTGCGAGAAGAATCGAGGCTGTGAGCAGAAGTAGTGGTAGCAGTAGCAGTAGTAGTAACAGTGGTGATAGAAGAAACAGTAGTTGTAGTGATATACAGTAGCAGAAGTCGACGACGTGTTGATCAATTTGGTCGGTTTTTAATTTTTGTTTCGCTTATCATAATGCACACACGTCAGAGCAATCGGATAGCGGAAAGTGGTGTGAAGAGCAGTAGTGCATCGAAATAGAAACGTGAGAAGAGAGAAAGCAATTGAAAAGAGAAATTCAATCAGTAACGTTCGTCTGTGGAACCATTCACGTCAAAGAACTAAAGTTTTCGAATGCATTTAATTTTAATAAATTAATATATGTGTTTTACTGGATGTGGCTTCACTGATGATGGTTAAAAACTTTACAATAGCACATTGTGATATATGTCAATCCATGTAAGAGATTTTTAAATAAGGATATCATTTCTAAGAAATGGTTATTGTATCAAAGGATGCTAAAGACCACCGAGGTATTACAGTTCATGAGAAAGCAAAGGTTCCCACCAACCGTGGACAGTATTTCCGATTTTTTTTTGGATTTAGACAGGAGATTTCACACTCCAATAGGGGAATCAAGGTTTCCTTTCAAATTTCAAAGAAAGGAGACTACCGTGTGTTCCAGAACATTTCTCATATAGCTTTGGGAAGTGATAAACATTCAACAGCGAAGCCTTTCAGCAAAACCAGTTTGGTCAAAAAAAAAAACTTTAAAATAAGCTTAAAAAAATATGCATTCAGCCAGGCTAAAAAGAATAACTTAACTTCATAGAAATGTACCTTAAAGCAATCAATCAGCTAACTTGCATCTTAAATAATAAAGAGTGAACCTTTCATCTGCTCAATTCAAAATTGTCAATCCTCAAAAAATATCTCACCTTACCATACATATTACTCTGAAACAAACATAACCAAATAAGAATAAAACAATGCATTCTCGACAAAACTCCGAAAAAAAACAATACAGATCCAAAAAACCCAAAACTTCAAAACAAAAAAACCGCAAACCAACAAACAAACAACGCAACAACACCTGTAATGACGAAGTTTTGCCATGTTTCATGTTCTCTTCTACACACGGGGAGGGGGACCCCGGCGGATTCGCTCTCTGTCTTCGGGTCACCAATGGGCACGCTAGATCTGTGTGAGTGTGTGCTGGGGAGGAAATTTAGCCAGGGCGCGCTCGCACTCACACTCACACTTGAAACTTGTTCTTCTCCTTCTCTTTGTGCTCCTATCTCACGCTTGCTCTCTTATTTACGGTTTGTGTGTGTGAGTGCTCTGGCACGCTTCTTGAAAGCGAAATGATTTGTTTCTTTCGGGTCTATTGTTCCTCGCGCTGCTGCAAGAGAGAGAGGATGATGATTTTTGTTTAAAAAATGATAAAAACTTAGAAGTTTATGGGTGTTTATGTATAGGATTTTGTTGGTAGGTTACATGAAGGATGTTGGTTTAAAGGGAACATTATTGATTATGATTGATTGATTATGTTGGGTATCAGCCTTTAGAGGTATAACAAATGATTTGTGGTGTGGTAGGATGTATTTAATTTTAAAACTTTATGTTCATATCGTATTACTGATGGACAATGATAGTTCAAAAGACAGTGAACCTATAACAAATTTTGGGATTTTGAACTTAGAAACCATTTCTAGAACTTTTCGAGATCTTTGATGCGTGATTAGGATTAACGTCAACGGTAATTTGCATGAAATTTATGCTGTTTCGGCCCAATGATAGTTTCGGTATAATTACCCTTTCTGTTTACAGACATATTCGATCTAACGACCTTTTGTGTAGTGTGTGATCCTTTGACCGCGACGCTTGCGGGGGCGGGTAAAGCGGTCAGGATCGTAAGACTATTGTCTTACGCGCGCAGTGCAGTGGAGAAAAAGTGGCGTGCTTCGCGGAGTGATTCTAACTAAATGAAACTTTTCTTTTAGTAATGGTTCAGAAATATCAGATGAATTCAAAATTGATATTGATGTACCGTAAAACTGGGTAACTTTGATAGTTGTTTCGAAGAAAACTTGAAAAATTATACATGCTTTTTCAAAGAATTATAATTTATATTTTTAAAACAAGTACTGGCTCCTAGCTATCTGTGGTAATGACCACAATGCTCAATGAATCTAAAAGCCACGCGCACTGCGGAGCAAACGAACTATCCTCGTCCGAGGTATGAGAACGACTGCCTGAAAGCATCGCTAGGCATTCGGAAGGATGTTGATCGGGAAGACATAAAGTAGTTGATAACGAATGTTAATCAAGACTCTACCACACTATCGATTGCAGTTGATAGATTGCCATAAGATATATTTTGAATTGATATATAATTTTTCGTATAATCGAATGACGGTTTTCTGTTTTGGGGTTACTTTAATAATGGAGTATGAATCGAACAAAATTGAATTAATTACGTAACATTTATAGGGCATTGCATACCTCTAGGCGTTTTTATGGTCCCAGTTTGTGAAAATGATTTACGCTAAGAGATTTGAGACCATATTCAAGTTCTATGATAACTAGGCTTTCAAAGATAGGTGACCACCTATTCAAATTTACATAAAATTGTGATCATAGCACAATGGTCGAAAAAAAATGAAGTTTGGACAAAACTAGTTTTATCGCCCTAATCGATGAAATATGTAATCTGAATATGTTATTTGGCGTTTTTATTGTTTCAGAAGGGGTTATTCACAAATTACGTAACTTACTTTTTAAAGTTTTTTTTATTAAAATTGTTGTCAAACTGAGCTGAGAGCACAAATTTTGTTTGTATTTGACCGAGTTTGATCAAAATGTGTATGAACAGAGGTTAAATATTTCTTATATGAACTTTGTATGAAAAATATCGTCAAAATATATGTAAAATAGTGAATTATTCAAATATCGCTAACTTGCAAATCAGCAAATGTCTGCAAAAAATTTAAACGTCTTTTGTAAGATCTAAAGATGCTTTTTGATGTACAATATTCGAAATGGCGGCGACATGACGCGACAAGAGTTGTTTTTCATATTCAAAATCATCAAAATTAGTAAATTGTTACATTAAATAGTATTAAATTCTCAACCAAATATTTTTTTCCATCCTCATGCTCGATAAAAGTGTTGAACTAAAAGCTTTCAGCTAGTGCCTAACTTTGTGAAAATATTGCATTCCTCAATTATAAACTTTGTACTCTACTTTATTGCTACATTTTTTAATTTTTTGACTTCAGCTGATTTGCCGTCATAAAAGTCATAGAGAATTAAATTTTAGTTCAATTTCAATTAAGGATCATAATAATACAATACATGAGACATATTTTAAAATGATGAAACACATAAAAATCTCAAAAAAGTTTTTGGTAGTTTTGGCCGCTCCTTTATATGGAGCCCGACCATTGTGCATAGAACAGATTGTTTGAAAGCGTTTCAGAAATGCTAAAATCGTATCAATATTTAATAGTATTACGGATGAGGGATGGAGTACGATTGTAGAACCCAAATGGCTTCGACAGAATCTTTTTCTTCAAGGCAATCGGAGCAGGATCTATTGACTTTACAAACATGAATACAAACGGATTAACAATAGCGTTAGCGATAGCGTATGAAGCAATTGAAGCCTAGGAAGCGGCATCCGTACTGGTGGAAAGACAGACTTAGCGCTCTCAGAGCCAGATGCGTCCAGAAAGCTAGATTGCACTATGGTCCAGAAAGCAGTTTTACGCGGAAAGATGCATTTTGAGCTTTAGAATGAAACATTAGACGAAAACGGTCTTCTACAAAGTTGTTTGTATTAGTAAGGCCATTTGTTTGGTGTTATTGAAAATCAGGGTGGTCCACGTTTTCATAGAAATGGTGTAACTAACTTTCTTATTTGAAGAAATTATATTATACATGCTTCAGCAAAGTTGTGGACCTTTAAATTTCAAGCAACTTTGTCGAGAAAAGTTTTTTTGTATCTTTTAAATTGACCGATTTAGAGCATTTTTCCTTCGGTGACATAGGGTGGTCCGAGAAAAAATGGTTTTCTGGCTATAGCGTTTTCAATTCTAATTTTTCATCAAAGTAGTCTATGAAACACTTTTAGAGCTTTGAAAAATGCGTAATTTGGTGAGTGAAAAAACTCGCCATCTTCTTCCGTTTGGGAAATATTGTTGTTTTTCTCTCAAAAACATGCCTACTTTGATTGCAAATATCTCTGATTGGGGCAAACATAATAAATATCTTTTGACGGTATTCAAAAGATAAAATAAAATTGTATATTATATCAACAAATTACGGATGTGTGATTTTTGTAACTCTAATAAAATGCCTTGAAAACAAATATGTTTTATCACAAAAACTTTAATAGCTTTTGAAATAAAATAGATATCAACAATCTTTTTGCATAATCATTTGCGTTTTGTTAAATTCTAAATGTCGTTCATATATCATTTTGACGAGAAATTAATATTAAAAAAAAACTAGAGATGAAAAACTTATTTTTGTTGGACCACCCTGCGATGATCAGCAAAAAATGCTCTAGATTGGTGAAATTTTGAGCTACAGAAAAACTTTTTTTGGCAAAGTTGATCAAAATTTTAAGTTCTACTACTTTTTATTTACCAGAATTTTTGCAAATAAAAAAGTTGATTATATTATTTATGTGATATTTTGGACCACCCTAGTTTTAAATAACACAGTATGAAAGCTTACATTTTTAGAAACACTTTTGTAGAAGATCATTTTCGTCTAAAATTTCATTTTCATGCTCAAAATACAAAATAATAAAGAAATACATACTATGAAAATCTCCAAAATAGTTTTTGTGCACTTTCTTGTTTATTTCAAATTTCTCGTCAAAATAGTCTTTGAACGACTTTTAGAACTTAATAAAACGCAAATTTTCATGCAAAAAGATTGTTGATATCTATTTTATTTCAAAAGTTATTAAAGTTTTTGTGATAAAAAACATTTGTTTTTCAAGGCATTTTATTAGAGTTACAAAAATAACACATGTGTAATCTTTTGATATAATATACAATTTTGTTTTGTCTTTTGAATGCCGTAAAAAGATATTTATTATGTTTGCCCCGATCAGAGATATTCACAATTAAAGTAGGCATGTGTTTGAGGGAAAAGCAACAATAACTCCCGAACGGAAGAAGATAGCGAGTTTCTTCACTCACCAAATTACGCATTTTTCAAAGCTCTGAAAGTGTTTCATAGACTACTTTGATGAGATATTAGAATTGAAAACGCTTGAGCCAGAAAACCAATTTTTCTCGGACCACCCTATGTCTCCGTAGGAAAAAGCTCTAAATCGGCCAATTTAAGAGATACAAAAAAACTTGTTTAAGCAAAGTTGCTTGAAATTGAATGGTTTACAAATTTGCTGAAGCATGTATAATATAATTTCTAAAAATAAGAGAGTTAGTTACACAATTTATATGAAAACGTGGACCACCCTAATTTTCAATAACACCAAACAAAGGGCCTTACTAATACAAACAACTTTGTAGAAGACCGTTTTCGTCTAATGTTTCATTCTAAAGCGCAAAATGCATCTTTCCGCGTAAAACTGATTCTTGGACCACTGTGGATTGGAAGTCAACTCAGAAGAGCGTAAGGTGACCTTACAGCTGACCAGGACCGCCATATCTCCAAAGAGTTGTTCGTGTAAGTTGGTGACCCTGGGGTCACTTATCGAGTAGTAATGATGTAGAACAAGGGTCCAGTAAAACCAACTAAAATGTACCCCGACAAGCTGAAGGTGATTGGCAAACATCAAGTTTCCAACGGCGATCTGATAGCAGTTGCGAAGGATTAAAGTTGAGTAATGCTGGATAAGATACGGCCAAGAACGATTTGGGGAGGAATCAGCCAGCGGTCGAAAGGGGCTGTTTGGGCACGTCAGGAGTTAATCATCAATGTTAAGTTCCTTTTCCGATCAGCCTTTATTAGCCGTGTAGTGTCGGTAGCGATTGTTTCAATTGGCTAAGAATTAACACTACGGACTGCTTGTTCCGGTGGTAAAAGTCCACCTCACAGGTGACCCCTAATTCACGCGGCTTTAAGCTTACCGTACCTAAGTATGAATGGTTAGTTGGGTAAAAAAATAACCTAACCGCAAACGGAGCCTGTGGAGTACCAGGGCGCCCTCTACGGTATTGTGCCCTTCCTGTGCTACCCGGAGCAATGGTGCAGGTGACCTTGTGTTTCTCCGAGATAATCGGCTGCCCTTCTTCAGTCTCAAGCCTGAGGCTATATAAGGCTGGGATTATTAATACGTTGTGATTTAGTTTAAATTTTCACCTTTAAGGTTTCGCATTGTGCGTTTTACACAGTGTATTCTGTGCTTTTCGCCTTTGGCGACTTTTAAGAGATACCAATCTTCTTTATCTAGGTAACCTTGTGGACCCAGTTTTTGCTACTTTCAGAAACATGAAAGGGCAAACTCGCGTGACATGCCTCGTGCATGCGTGCTCGTAAAAAGCGCTGACGTTGCTACACTCATTTCTGAGTTAACAACCAGAGATGTATGTGCTGTCCCAATTGATATTTCTGTTGGTGACCTCAATAGGAAATACGTCTTTCGTTTTGTGATGTATTTGCCACATGATGGACCATACCCATTGGATGATTTCAAACGAGTTGTCGTTCTGATACTCATAACATTATCTGGAGCATCTCAGATATCAATTTGAGAATCTCCAGCCTGATGGAATGCTTAAGTAGTTCAAATCTTGGATTACTTATAGTAGGAACCTTCATGGTTTCTGCTAGAGAAGAAGTGTTATGTCGTTTTCGATTATTCCCGACGGTACACCGTGCGAGTGTAACAATTGACACTGGAAAATAGAACGGTTTCGGTGCAATACTTTGACAGCGTATGATGGTGTTAGTGAAGGCGTCAATCAAAACAAAATGTCATTTAACAAACAGATAGTACAGCTGTTTCTGTGGGGATTCGGAAACATTAGATTCATTTGTGTTTTGGACAGTCTGTTAAGGCTGTTTACAGCACTGGCTTGGAACATAACTATGCCGTAAACAAAAATAAATGTTTGGTATATGAAAACAAATTTATTTTTTCTGAGAATAATTGATACCATGATAAATGTTTCATAATTCAAAAAAATATATTCGAAATTCAGAACTTTCATAATTCAATACTTTAAGAACTTATTTGACTTCAACGATTCTTTCTCTGGTTAATAACTTCGCCAAAACTCATACATCAACAATGTTTCTAGCTCATTCTGCAAAAGGTGAATCAGTTTATTTTTGTAATAATGCAAAGAGAGCAACGTAAATCATTGCATTAGAACATCAATGAAAAATTATTATCAATTTCTCATCAATCGACTAGTTTTGAAAAATATAGAATTAGAGATTTTGTAATCCGTGTTTAAAATATGGAAACATACAGCTCCAGCCGATGCTGATTCTATTTCGGCATGAGTGAATTTCGAAAAACTTGACTAAAATGAAATGTTTTTAATGTAGTGCTGGCATACATGTAACCCAACAATTGAAAGAAGAATTTCATTTTTTGACATAAGCTATACAATTTCCTACTGATAAAACATGCTCATACATAATAATATCCCTTATTATTCTTATGTAATCTGTAGGGGGAGATCCCCCAGTACCGGACACTTAAGCCACTAAATTAATAATTCGAAAAATATTGGTTTTATGTGCTCGTGTTACCCATTTATGATAAATATTAACATATTTATAGTGTACAAAAATAAATTTGAAAATATAAGTATGAATTTTGACATTGCATTTTGATGATGTATTTTAGTACCAAATTGATCGATCTTGAAAGGTGGCACCCAATACCGGACACAATCTGGAAATGCCTCGAATTCTGTAAATTTGAACATCATTGAATGTGTTTACTTTAGGAATAGTATATAATTGGCAATTTAATGCATTTGCACCATTTACAAGAACAATTTCAGTGTTTCATAGTTTGCAAGATGTTTATCAAAAACCTTTTTCTTATATGATGAAAAATAGCACATATTACGATGTTGTTCTGAATGTTCATTTTTCTTAATTTTATTGCATGTTTCATACCATGATCGACGGAATCCATGAAAAATGAATGTATTTTGAGACACTCGTGCAATAATTACAAAGATATCATATAACAAATCAGGCTGTCCGAAACTGGGGGACAGGAGGTGCTTAAACAAAATTGTAATTTGTCCATATTTAGTCCAATTATGGTACAAAATTCATTTATACTATCAAATTAAGATTATGTTCGAATATGCTTGCGTGATCGAAAGTATTTTTTCATATTCAAAATAATTACTAAATAGGCTTAAAATTAGAGCAATACGTCAATTTTTTTTGAAATTTTCAATTTTTTGTACTTTTTTAAAAAGGCATGCATATTTCAAGGATGTGTTATTCTACGCAAACATTAGTCTCTATAATAGCTTCCTTTACTACTAATACACCATCTTGATTGGACCATGATTTCTCAATGTTTCGACTTTGTCCGGTATTGGGTGCTGTCCGGTACTGGGGGATTTCCCCCTATTTATTTATATTAAAAATATTCAATTCTGAAATAAATCCATTTTTATCCGCTCAGCCGAAAATGATCGCAAATTAAGAATCTTGCTTGATTGTTACTGAAAACAAGAAAACCTACCAAAACGACCAAAACAAGAGCGCCACTGACAGCTAAGAATCATATATGTATTGGTAAAAAGAGTGCATAGTGGTTTCTGCGCTCGTGTACATACACGTTACATGTCACCAACACTACTTAACGATTGCTGGTCGAAAATATAAACAAAGATCAGCTGTTCCCAGCAAAATCAAACGGCAGTATTTTCAACCAGCAAATTTGCTCACGTGTTCGTGACACCATTCGGCGAGAGCTCAATGACCTGCTACACCCATTTCGATCAGGGTGTAGGATTTTCTGCACCGGTGGCAATCAAGTGTAAAAACAGTGTGCTACCTGCGGAATAAAAGAACGGTTTGGGTACAACTTTTGCTACACCGGTGGGAAAACGGTGCAGGCGGTGCAAATAAAGAAAAACGTCATTAGAAATTATGCTTCGCTCGAACAGAATCAGTCACGAGTTGACTAATTGGCATGTGTCAGATGATGAATCATTATCTGACACATCGATACATCTCAATATGAACATAAGAATGTAAATTCGCATACTTTGCATTTGTTATACTCCACAAACTGGGAATTGGTTGTGATCAAATACCATGGATTCTCTCCGTCCATTGGAAATCCTAGTGATTTGGATGCTTCCACTTCCGCTGAATTGGGACACAATTACCCTTGCTTCGAGTGATCTCACAATTGCTTATCACTTTGCTTATAGGAAATGTTCCTCACAACTCCCTTCGCAGAACGAGTGGACGTCTGGCTATTTGTAAAGGAATATGTCAGATAGTCGGGCAGCTTTTAAAGCTCTTGCTTTGGCCAACTCAGGGTCTAAGATTGTTATCGCATGTCGAACTCAATTTGATGAACTGAATTCAGTAAACTCTGTAAACCTTGTATGGGTCCTTGCTATTCTTCCGTTCCTGGGAATGAATTGGCTTATGAATAAGCTTGCAATGGAGCATCGCATGACTTCATTGGCCCTCAGGGAGCTATTCCAATTACGAAGTGCTGAGTGAAGCTTCAGAAATTCTTGGGCGGCAACTCAGCACAAGCAATATTGGAATAATTTGAAGTCGTATCGTCAAAAAAAATGTTGATTACTAAGCTATCCCAAAGGTGGCTAAGTATTTAACAAATCTGTTAAAGCAGAATTGCAGTCTCTTGGTTACAACCTTGAGTGGCCACTGTCGACTCAACTTTCACATGGAAAATATTCAGTGTGTTGATACATTTGTGTGCGATAGTTGTGCTTATGGAACTTCTTATCACCTGATATGTAACTGTCCAATTTTCGCGTGATTGCAATTCCAAATACTTGGTAAACACTTATTAATTGAAACTGATTTCAGAAACCTGAATCTTCAGGACATTCTGTTATTCTTAACCCGCTGTGGTAATGAGCTATAGGCTCCCTTTACGCTCATGCGTTTTGCAGTGCCCTTTTCAGGGCGCTGTTCGAACCCATTGTGGTATGGAGCTACACGCTCTCATTTCGCTTATGCGATCTTCTCTCTTCACGGGAACCCACTCCTATTTCCTTCCATCTTTCCCTTCCCTTTCCTCTCCCATCGGGTAGATGATGAAATAGGCTCAAATATGGCGATGGCACAAATCTCCCAAATGGCGGAAAACGTGCCTCTGGAGCCGGCCTTCTGATAC
Organism: Aedes aegypti; assembly: GCF_002204515.2. Lineage (NCBI taxonomy): Eukaryota > Metazoa > Arthropoda > Insecta > Diptera > Culicidae > Aedes > Aedes aegypti. Next base: position 82,386,515 of record NC_035109.1, on the reverse strand, counting down.
CTGATACCTGAGGTATGCAGGACCAACTTAGGGCCGATTTCCTCACCCCCGCTTAGGCCTCAAACCTAGTTCAATCGTATGGGTAAACGTGGTTTACGGCTTAAGCGAAGGTGAAGAAATCGGCCCTTAGTCAAATAAAAGCTTTTGAACGAGCAGAAACCTGAAGCGGTTGGAATTCACGTATAGGATCATGTGCGTAAGAGTAGCAACCGCATACCGAAATGTTTCTTAAGAGGCCGAGTGCATCATAGCCGGTATGACGCCTATCGGGCTTATCATCAAGGAAGATATTCAATGCTTCAACCAAAGAAGTACCAAAGGAGTCCATAACGCGTGTAAAGAGACAAAGCTTAGAAGATGGCAGCAGGAATGGGATAATTCCACTAAAAGTAGAATCTCCTGCGTACCCCAATTGTTCTGGGGTGGAGGAAACAGCAGAGCAATTCGTGTTCGATTGCCCGCGTTTCATTGTTGTGAGTGATCGCATGCTCGCTACTCTCTGAGTTACCTCCTCAGAGGTCTGCAGGACTCCTAATAAAAAAAAGAGGAGGTTGTATTAATTGACAACTGCAAAGCGATACGAGGTTGGAGGTCACCGTTAGATTGATCGCAATTTGATCGAAGCGTTCTCTGAAGCATCTCGACGCTGGCCGTTGACGGATTAATCTTCAATACTTAAGTCGACTATCACTGCCAATCAACTTTAAACGACCAAGAAGCAGTACGAGGCGTCTTCTGGCGATCCCATTACCGTCCCCAGACAACCAAAATGTGCGTGTAACGAAATCACCTGGAGGCTTTGCATGTGTAAAAATTCACTTATAAGATATCGCAAAAGGGCATACATTTTTTACCGAACTTACTAGTGATCTTATGCGACCTAACTAATGATAAGAAATGATGATTTGACAGCTGCTACGGATTGACATGATTTACTTTGTACAAGTGTACGAGAAGAAACAAAATGTACAAATGAACTCAGAAAAAAAGCATTTTTTTTGCGAGGCAACTGACGATTTGATCCACCGTGTTTCGCGGGTTTGATGTAATTTGTATGAAATAACGAATTATTACGTGAACTTTTATGCCACTTCTTGTTTTCTTGGTCCCTTTTAAGGTACGGAGTTCTGGCCTGGATTGCAGCGTTGAAAAACAATTGAAATCGAGAGAAGTTTGTAAACGGGTAGCGAGTGCCTTACTGCACCATATCGTCAGAAGCAGTACGAGTTATCATCGGGATGATCCCTATCTTCATAATGTTCACTCATCATGATTGTGATTGCACGAAATCCATTCTTTTCCGTTCTTCAGAAAAACGCCCCGCCTTATTACTGGAATTCAATATTAAGTATTTTCCGTAAATCTTCAATAATTCATCAGAATCGTTCAAAAGAAGTGTTTACCATTTACCATTACACAAAAAGTCAACTGTTGCCCAAAACTGATGTCCCATTAGTCTGAATTCCGGAGACCGGAAATTCCAGGAACTACCTTTTGTGTCAATATTTTCGCCATGATTCCGTCCGATTTCCAGTCAGGATAAAGCAGAGGGAGAAAAATTGTCACTGCAATCAGATCGTCAACATTAATATACAACCCGATCAGTTAATTAATACCTTGGGTAAACAGCTATTTGGGGTTTTTCGGATGCAACAGGGCTTTCGGGATGATGGGAACATGACAGGGCGACAACAGGGAAGTTATGAAAGCAAATACACACCGGCACGGGAGCTGGACGCGGACTCTGGGTGGCAAGAAAGATGATGTTTTGGTCAGGGAACGGGGGAAGGGGGGACGATGAAATCCTGAAAATGAATGGAATTTAATTAATTTTACCTGGGGGAATTTTCACGTTCATAAAGCGCAAGCATGGAAACGGACAGAGAAGCATAATTCGATGAAGAGGGGGTGGGATAGAGCAGAGATTCACACGATGTGGGTGTTCAGGAGAAAGCCACACAAATAATCACGTATTAAAGGGGTCCAGCGAGAATCAGGACTACAACATCGAAGCCGTTTTGAGCGGAAATGGGAGGGGGATGGGGGAGATCTACTCGATAGAACAATGGAGAGTGGAGTTCAAGGATTGTAAATTAAATATTTATTGAAATTGCTAACTATACAATAACGGGGCATGGGTGGCAGGGGGGTTCGAAGTGGGGTGTGGAACATTAGGGTGCGACTTGGTTTTCAAAAGTTTATAAAATCAAAAGTTTATGTGCAGTTCATGTGTATTTAAATCTTATATTTAGAAAGAGGGGTCATCCTTAGCCGAGTGATTGAAGTTCGCGGCTACAAAGCAATGCCATGCTGAATCCCGATCGGTATATGATTGTCATCGTACCTGCCACACGATATACGAATGCGAAAATGGCAACTTTGGCAAAGAAAGCTTTCAGTTAATAACTCTGGAAGTGCTCAATGAACTTTAAGCTGAGAAGCAGGCTATGTTCCAGTGAAGACGTAATGTCAAAAAGAAGAAGATTTAATAAAAATTAGGATAGTTTTTATTTTCAACTAGTTCTAGTCATAAACTTGGACAAATTTGACGTTCTACTAACTTTCCATAAATTAACTTTCGAAGTAAATGTATATCACTTGCACCACCTCAAATTCTCAAATTTTTTGGCTCATACATTGAGGTGTCTCTTTTTATATGATTTGCATTCAGAACTTTTGGTTCTGGGTACTTCCCCACCCTAATGAACCTGTGTGATAATTTAACGGAAGGCGTATCATTGAACCACAGCCGATAATTGAGTGTTCCAGAGGTAATTACCACTGGCCGTTGCGACTGGTGGGTGGGTTCACTTTGATCTTGCGGGACAATGGAAACGCGTGGTATTTTGTTGCTAAAAAGTTCATGTTGTGAACAATACGATCCCGTCCTGGTGCGATAATTGAGAGAGACCAACACACATACCGACATGGTGACATGGGTGTAGCCTGAAGGGGCCGTAAGAGGGGCCATTTCTTGGATTTGTTGGACATTAGCAGGCTTGTGACGATAATAATTCAAAAATACGTTACGTATCTGGCAAGGAATCTGAGCCAGCCGAACCACTATCTCTTATTTTTTTTTTAATTTATCCTTTCAGAGAAGATGGACGATGTATTCATCAAAGATTTTCCTGAGGTTTAACTAGAAATATTCATCCAAACAGACGGGGTTGGTAGTCTAATGGCTATTGCTTCTGCTTTTCAAGCAAGAGGTCGTGAGTTCAATCCCAGGTTCGTCCCACGAACGAACTAAACATATTTATCCACACACGAATCATAAGATGTTTCTGGGAATTCGTCTCAGGTATATTCCTCCATTTGTTTCAGAGAGTACCAAGCGTATCCTTCAGGAAATCTCACAAAAATTGCTCTCATTTTTTTTAATTGCTCTTATTTTTTATATTGCTCCTTCTAATTCTACCAAAATCTATTCCTTGTAATTCTACTCTAAAATTCCTCCAAAAATTGCTTTCCTGAGAAAGGTTCTATAAAAAGTTGTGATCGAATGCTACATTGATTGGTGCTCTAGAGCAGCGTGCTATTGTTGTCTATTTGTGAGGTATCGAAAACTTACTAAGCAGAAAGACAACGAAAACTGAGCGAGGAATGTGCGACACATAACACAGCGGAGAAAAATTCCATAAAAAAGAGTACCAGTACAACTCCGCGCGGTCAGTCAATAGTTCTTTTGAAGTGTGAGTAAGCTTGAGCAAAGAGCAAGAGAGAAGGAGATCCAGAAATAATCCTCGCATCGATGCGATCTTACTCGAATCGTTTGAGGATCGCTGTTAAAAATTTCGAGTTCAATTATTACTCCTCAGAAAATCTCGAAAGCATCCAATTTTTGCATCGCAATGGAGTTTCCGTCAAGCTCAAAACAAATATAATCAGAATTGCCTTTTTAAGATTGCTGTCGAGTCGAAATTAAAATTTTTTGCTTTTCTTAACTTTGTTATTTTCAACCGATTTTTTAGCTTTCAGAATTTAATCACTTATCATTCTCCTCAAAACTCAATTAATGTTAAGCTTGTCTCTAATCAAAACAAGTCATTGTTAAAACAAGTTTTTCCTGAATTTTTCCTCACATAACTAGAAAAATCATCTTTGTTGGGCCGTAGCTTCGTGAACACTCAATCGATTCCAAAACTTTTTACATTATATGAAGCCATATCAGTTATTTTTAAACTATGTATACAAAGCATTAAAAAATCATGTTTTGTTTTAGTTATTCAACAAAAAACTACCCAAAAACATGATATTTTTTGAAAAAAAAAAAAAAAGCACGGATGTTTTATTTTTTTCCCTGGAAATTGTAGTTGAGACTTTTGTAAAGGGTCTTTACTGAAGGTTATATTGTAAAACTTCAAAGTCGCTTGCGCCATCTTTAAATTTCAATGTTTCTTGGCTCAAATTTTGATGTTTCTCTTTTTATGTGATTCGAGTTCAGAAGAACATACTTTCTTTACTAAGGGAATCCAAAAAGGTGTGACTTGAAAAATATTAAAGAGACATATATTTAGAAACTCTTATCGGCTTTCAAAAAAGAGTCATAACTAAAAATTATTGGGAAAATAGTATTTTCAAAATACCTATTCAAACCAAATTGTGAAAAGAAAAACGTCCTGGAAGCAATCCTAGAATTAATTATTAATTAATTTATTATTTCCTGGAGAAAATCCTTAACAAATTTCTGAAGCAGTTCTTGGAAGAAATCCAAAGGGAATTTCTAGAGGAGATCCTGAATCAGTTCCTGGAGGAAATACTAGAGCAATTTCTGGAGGAAAGCACGAAGGATTTCTTGGAGAAAATCCTGATGGATTTCTTGGAGGAAATTCTAGGGGAAATCCTAAAAGGGTTTCGGGAGAAAATCCTAAAGAATTTTCTGGAGGAAATCATAAAGGATATCCTAGAGGAAATCCTAAAAGAGTTCCTGTAGGATATCTAAAAAGAGTTCCAGGAGGAAATCCCCACAGGAGTTCCTGGAGGTAATTCTAAAGAAGTTCCTGGAGGTGATCCTAAAGGAGTCCCTGGAGAAAATCCTAGAGGAATTCCTGGAGGAAATTCTAAAGAAGTGTCTGTAAAACATCTTGAAGGAGTTGCTGCAGGAAATCCTAAGCGAGTTCTAGAGGAGATCCTAAAGGTGTTCTAGCAGAAAATCCTGATGAATTTCCTGGAACAAATCTCGAAAGAGCTCCTCAAGGAGTTCCTTTAGAAAATCCTAAAGAAGTTCCTGTAGAAAATTCTAAAGGAGGTCCTGGAAGAAATCCTAGATGAGTTTCTGGAGGAAATTCTACAGGTGTTCCTAGAAAAAATCCTGATGGAGTTCTTGGAGGAAAAATTAAAGAATTTGTTGAAGAAAATCCTGAAGGAGTTGCTGGAAGGAATCCTAAGGGAATTTCTAAAAGCGATCCTTAACCCGTATAGGCCTGAGTGGAAACAAAAATTTTAAAACCCTCACCACTCAGCGAATTCTTAAGGGATTCAAATGATATTTTGTCAGTACAGTCAGACAGAGGAACGCGGAAATATTCTTGTGGCCGGAGTTATTCCGGTGGATCACTGGGTCAGGTCGGGTGAGAAGGGTACTGTGCGTTTGTGTCCCTGAAAGTAGGCAAATTTCAAGTCACAGATAATTTCCGGAATCGGCTATAATGTGGCCACTGTATGACGGAATTTTAAGAAAATTGCATCAGTGCAAACCTTTTGAGAAACGATTGAATTGGATAACTATGAGTTTTGCATTTGATTTATTCTACAAATGATCATTTTCGGGTGCCGGGACGCCTCAAACTTTATCATAAGTTAAGTGGGCAATTTGTATCTGAACAACTGTGCCAAACTTATGGGAGCGCATTTTAATGCATAATTATGTTTGATTTCTACTTTTCGACATTTGAAACGGTTTAGTATCCAACAAATCTACAGTCGGTTCTTCCGGGCATTACGTTCGAATGGCCACATCCGGTATATTTCAAACGTTGCAAAACTCTTCATTTATAATGTTGAATATCAGATCTTAATGATTTATGCAAATTTAAATGATTGTCATTGAAAATAAATTAAGGTAACTTGACATGTCCCAAAAAATAGGCCTTTTTTACCCGACTTGACCCAGTGACCCACCGGAATAACTCCGGCCACAGGAATATTTCCGAGTTCCTCTGGCCACTTCCAGAAACTATATATGTGGGCCAATGAACTGACAAAAAATCATTTGAATCCGTTAAGAATTCGCTGAGCGGTGAGGGTTTCAGTGTTTTTGCTTTCACTCAGGCCTATACGGGTTAAAGAGTTCCTGGAAAAATGGCGAAATGGAAAACATTCTGAAGGAGTTCTGAAAGTATTCACGGAGGAAATCCTGAAGAAATTTCTAGTGAAACCCTTAAGAAGCTCCTGGAAGAAATCCGTAAGAAATTTCTGGGGAAAGTCCTGAAGGAGTTCCAGGAGCAAATCCTAAGGGAGTTTCAAGAGTGGAGCCTAAAGGAGTTCCTGGAGGAAATACTAAAGGAGTTTCTGAAGAAAATTTTGTAGGAGTTGCTGGAGGTAATCCTGCAAGAGTTCCTTTAAGAAATTCCGAAGAAGTTGCTGGAGAGAAACTCTAAGGATTACTTGGAAAAAATCCTGAAGGATTTCTGAAACGAAATCTTGTAGGAGTTTTTGGGCAGAATCCTAATGGAGTTCCTGGAGGAAATCCTAAAAAAGTCCCTGGAGGAAATCCTACAGCAGTTTCTGAAAAAAAATACGAAAGGAGTTCTTGGGGGATTTCCCCCTAAAGGAATTTTTGGGGATAGTCCTCAAGGTGTTCCTGGAGGAAATCCTAAGGGAGTTTTTAGTGAAGATCCTAAAGGAGTTCCTGGGGGAAATTCTAAAGGAGTTCCTGGAGGAAATCCTAAACAAATTTCTAAAAGCGATCCTTAAGGAGTTCCTGGAAAAATGGCGAAATGGAAAACATTCTGAAGGAGTTCCCGAAAGAAAATCCTGAAAGAGTTCCAGGAAGAAATTATATATAGGAAATCCTGGATGAAATCCTACACAAGTTCCTGGAGGAAATCCCAAAGAAGTTTCTGGAGAAAATTTTGAAGGAGTTCCTGAAGGAAATCCTGAAGGAGTTCAGGAAGAAATGTTTCCGGAGTTTCCGGAGGAAATCCAAAAAAAGTTCTTGAAGGAATTTTTTTCGGGGCTCCTATAGGTAATCCTGAAAGAGTTCCTTAAGGAAATCTCAAAGGATTTCCTGGAGAAAAGGCCGAAATATTTCTTGGAAAAATCCTGAGGGAATTCTTAGAGGAAATTTTGTAGGATTACTTAGAGGGAATCCTAAAGAAGCTCCTGGAACTAATACTAAAGGAGTTCCTGATGGAAAATCTAAGGGAGTTTCTGGAGAAAATTTAAAAAGAGTTCTTGAAGGAAATTCTTTTGGAGTTCCTGGAGGTAATCCTGAAAGAGTTCCTGTAGGAAAGAAGTTCCTGTAGAAAAGAAGTTCCTGGATGCAATCATGAAAGTATTTCTTGGTAAAATGCTAAAGGAGTGGAATCTATGAATGATTCTGTCAGGAATCTATGGATGATTCCATCAGGTATTTATCTATGAACATTCTATAGCATTTCTCAAGGCATAGATGTTCCAAAAATGAAGAATGTTTAAAGGTATTTGCTTGGGATTTTTTCCCTGGTGTTCTCTTTAGGAAATTTATTCTCTTTTTGGTATTTTGAAAGTATTTTGTCTTGATTTTCTGACGGGAGAAATTCCTTTAAATATCTTATCATTGTTTTACTGAAATGTGACTTTAAAATCTACTGTAAAGCATTGTAGAGTATTTTTGAAAGAATTTTTTGAGAAAATTTTCGACATTTTCCTGGAGTAAAAAAATATTTTAAAGTCTCTGAATGACTTTTGAAGAATGTTTACTTAAATAAACCTCAAGAGTTTCTAAAGCTGTCTTTAAGAAGACAATTGAAAATTTGTTTGAAAGAATTTCGGTCACTGGGAGCTGTATCTAAATTTCTAGTTGCACTGTTGTTAATTAGTTGATCCGAAAAGAATTGAGGGCTTCTTTATAAGGGCTTCTTTCTCTTATTAACTATACCTTGAACTCTTTGAAATACTTTATGAATGTATCTCTTGCCTTGGTTCATTGAAGAACTCATGCAGTATTTCCATGTAATTTTCAAAACTATACCTCTGATGAAATGCCTAGGCAACTTTTGTTAAAGACAAGTCTCAAATTCCTGCTGGAGAAACTCGTGGAAAAATTGCTGAAAAATCTCTGCAGAATGTTTACAGAAAATCTGGAATTGCTACAGGACGAAATGCTAAAGAAGGTTTTTTGGCGTTCATGATGGAGTTTGAAAACGGGTCTTTTCGGAACCGATAGAATCTTAGCAGTGTCCTAGGAAGCCCAGGCAACCAGAAGTTTCAAAACGGTTTACGAATAAAGTCATTTATTAATACAAATTGCATCACACTAAATGATGGATGAGATCTGTGAAGCTCAGAATCGATGTTGGCAAGCGGGAGCCCCACGAAAAACCTTTCATTCCATTCTGACGTTACTATAGGAGTGGGTGCGTCAAAGTTGTGCCATGCCTACTAGATCGTTTGATGTTCGATCCACTGCTACATTCTCGGATATCTTTCAACAGGCTTTTGATTGTCAGCCATCATAACAGGGTTGGAAGACAAGATCTATGACAATGTTCATTCAGTACCACACATCCTCCCTCTTCTCAGGAAAAAAAAGTTTTAAGTGACGAAATTTCACATCGTTTTCATCATCAGCTTTTAGGAATTCAGGATATATCTTTCACATCGCTAAGAACTTCCCCGATGTATACTGTCTCATATCTCAACTGTTCACTTGTACATGCGAGTTGGAAACATTTTTTTCGCTGAAGGATACGGTGTTGAACTTATTGATCGGTTGAATGTCGTTCCATTCATTAGAAACGGCAAGCTAATTCTATGCAATGACATCTCTAAGACGAACTAATTTTGGACAAAATATTGCTATTAATAAACTGACATATGCATGTTGAACAGAGTAGCATCAGCGTTTGACTCTCATCTTGTTGTACATTCAAACCACCGTACTTTCACGGAAATACTCACTCGAAGACTTGTTTGGCTGTTGTTACTTGTTTTGATATAACATACCTTGATCTACTAAGTTACTAGACATCATTGGGCTTATATATATATATTATTCTATAGATACATTTTCGACCGCCAGTCGCGCATGCATGTGAGCATCACTTTTATTAGGAACCAATTTGTGACCACTAGTCGCGATAGCAAGTGTACACCACCATTGCTTAGAGCAAATATACGACCACTAGTCGAGCTTAAAACATCAATAATACTTGATAGGAACAAGTATACAACCACCAGTCGAGTTAACAACATCAATAGCAGTTATTAAGAACAAATACGCGACCACCAGTCGCGGTAGCAAGTGTACACCACAATGGAACAAGTATGCATTGCAACCACCTGTCACGTTAAGGACATTTTTTTTTGCATTGCAAACACCAGTTGTGTTAAGGACATTTTTTCCATTGCAACTACCAGTCGTATTAAGGACATTTTTTTGCATTCATACATGCTTTTTAACATGGCATTTATTTAGAACTAATAATGAATTGAGCAGATTTGAATAGTTTGGATCTCACCGATTATCGACACAAAATTCACAAAAAATTACCGATTCAGTATGCTTCACACTTAACTTGTAAACATTACTGGATACACAATGTACTGAAGCAAATAGGAAAGAAAACAATCATGTGCACTATTGGGCAAATTTGACTAAAACATCGATAATACTGAATCGATTCAAATTCGATACGTCGAATCGTTTCGTTTATTCAATCGAATCCTTTGTATCCATTTTTTTTTTAAATCGATTCGATTTTTCCAATCGTAAGCAAATTTACAAGAACAACGGCTCAAATTAAGACCAAATCCCTTGAATTAGGATTTCATGTAGTGCCAACATAAAAAAAATCGATTAATTGGAACGAAAAATCTACTTTTGGAACATCAATTCAAAATCGCCCATGGCTAGGAAAATTTGCACACACTAACATTCAAATATTTTCATCGAAGTAATCTGTTTGAATTCAAAAGCAAAACAAAATATTCACTACAAAGCCTGCATCGCGCAACTCAAATAGTTGAGGTGATGCTGGTGTTCAATAAGAACAACAACAAGCACAGAGAGAAACATTGCTGCTTCAACGAGTAGTGAAGCGGCTAATACATATTCATGTCATATTTCCTCTTCAATCAGTTTTCTCTTGTTCATAGAAAATACCACATTGCTGTTTACTTACAGATATATGCCTTTTTTATCAGATTCAAACTTCACTCCACAATCACTCTGAACACATATTTTCACACGCGGTTTAAGAAGCACTCGACATAAACACATTTTCTAGTGGACACTCCCGCTTGTTAACGAATCCAGGCACTCCAGGAACACGAATTATTATTTAAAATTCTGGCAGGATCGCCAAATGTGAAGCTCAGAATCGATGTTGGCAAGCGGGAGCCCCACGAAAAACCTTTCATTCCATTCTGACGTTACTATAGGAGTGGGTGCGTCAAAGTTGTGCCATGCCTACTAGATCGTTTGATGTTCGATCCGCTGCTACATTCTCGGATATCTTTCAACAGGCTTTTGATTGTCAGCCATCATAACAGGGTTGGAAGACAAGATCTATGACAATGTTCATTCAGTACCACACAAGATCGTTCGATCGATAAGTTTTCTCGCATAAAACGCTATTTTATGAGTATCTGTACTACATTTCGTTTCGCCCCGAATAATCGTACAAAGTAAGTTTGAGCAATCCTTAGTACCGTAAAACGGAGTAAATTAGATAGTTTTTTTCCGAAGAAAACTGGAATATTTATGTATGCTGTCTCAAAGAATTATAATTTATATTTTTAAAACAAGTACTGGCATCCTAGCTATTGATTGCAGTTGAAAGATTGCCAGATGATTTCGTTTGAATGGATTTATAATTTTTCATATAATCGAAAGTCACTTTTCTGTTTTGAGGTAACTTAGATGATGGAGTATAAATCGAACAAAATTGAATGAATTACGTAACATTTATGAGGCATTGCATACCTCTAGGCGTTTAACGTAATATGAAAATTTCTGACTTAGATTACAAAAATGGTCCCAGTTTGTAAAAATGCTTTTCACTAAGAAACTTGAGACCATATTTAAGTTCTTTCAAAGACAAGTGACTAACTATTCAATACTACAACAAATAGTGATCGTCGAACAGATTGTTCATAAGATTTTCAAAAATGCTGAAATCCCATCGATTTTTAATATTCGAATATGAAGCTATAAATATTATCACTTATAACGAAAATAGCTCTGACATGAAGTGTCATACTAATACTTTTTACTTTTGCATTCGTTTTGCTTAACTGATTATCTAACCCGTCACGCGGGTAGATCACCTTTTCGAGGTGCGTTACGAGGTAAGATCTACAATATTGTACTCTTCTTGTAGCTGTTCATGTTAATACTTATAAGTTACAGTCGGAAGAGTGTAAGAGAGTAACAAGCCACTAAGACCCACCTATTTGTCCTAGATGATGAGGAAGTCGAAGTGGAAAAATGACTCAATCAGGAACTGAGGCTGGTTTCAATTCATGAGACAAGTTCTTTCCGAATTCAAGTGCTTATCTTTGGATATCTAGACCTCCTACATTTTAGAATAAGCTTCTTGTTACAAGGAATCTAATGCGATGAAACCTGTTCACAGTTAAAAAAAAATGATTTTGAAACTTATAAGTTTAAGCAATAATTTGATACACTAGAGTACCGATGCATAGTTTAAATCAGTATCATTCAACCAGCTTAGTGGCCGAACCTGATTGAGGGGCGCGCTTTTGTGAGTTTAATGGTGACAAACTGTTTTCTCCAAAAGGTGTAAATAGCGGTATCTTTTTCTAAAGAGGCTCTCTGCAAAATGGTAAAGAATGATAATTGTATTAAAAACGACTACTTCATTATTTCTCAATAGTAGTGGAGTAGATCGACATGCACTAAACAAAGGGCACGGGTATACCACAAAAGATCAAAGAAAACTGGTCCCAGTGGTTCATCCCGAATAGAAAAAAAAGAAACTGATTATCAGAAATTATGTTATTTCGTTTAGAATGTTGTGAGTCCCCTACTATCAAAGTTACCCGCATTATCAAAGTTACCCCGTTTTACGGTAGCTGTTAAATCAACTTTGTTACCACAAATTAATTCGCACAGATTAGTTCGCAATAAAGTCTACACACTCGCATTACATGCTTTTTTCTATCAAATATGCACGTATATCGCCTCCACTTTTGTACGAATTAGGCCTTTTCGCGACATCTTTTATGGAAATCTTTGCATATACAAGCATCACATAACATAGCAGATGATATCGAACATTCTGGTTGTCAGGAGGTGATGCTAGATGGATGAAGTCTCGTTATGGGACTGTTGGAATGATAAATGATGGACTTGTAACCTTTTGGTTAGATTGTTAGCATACTTCTCTTGAACAGAACTCTTGACATGAATTTTGGGAGTGCTTACCAAGGATATCTATGATTCATTCCATTCTTTGATAGGTTCAAAATTTCATTAATTTCGATAAGAATAAAATCCTTTTTTAGGGGTACGCGTATTGCCTGCAAAGCTTCAAAAAAGGGTGGCGGCTCAAAAAGCTTGGGAGCCACTGCTTAAACTTAACCCGTTGCTAAGCCTCGAAGTTGAATCAAATTGCATTTTGAACTCCACTTTCCCAACTGTAATATAATAACGGAAAAGGGTCACGTTCATTGTTTAGCTACGTTTCATATACAAAATAGAAAAAAAACACACCACAAGTATACAAAAACTTTCATTTCGTGAAAAATTGATGAATGATGCCTTCGAGGTCATTTGTCACTCTCTTCAAGAGGATAGAAATCCTGGCTTCTCCCATGCTTTTACAAAATGCATCAAGTCCCTGAAGGTTGTCATCGTATCCAGTGGTCAACTGTAATTACATACTGAGGCGCAATGGCGGCAAGGATCCGGTGGCTGGACAAATCCCGAACACGACCGGAAGGATGCACTGCACACGGTGATGGCGGTTAGAGCGCAGTTCAAACGGAACAAACAGGTAGGTGCATATCGGATTTCCGTCTGCTTCGGTGTTGCGGTTTGGTTGTGGTACACGGTTCTGGATAGTTGAGAGAGAGAGGCTTGAACTAACTAACTAACTAACTGAGCCGTTATGTGCGCCGGAACATTTTCCTAGTTCATATCGCGGTTGCTTAGAAGCTGAACTCTTTCAGTTGCAGTGTTGACACACAAGCACTATCAACAGGCTTCTGCAGAATGTTATCTATATTATGTGACCACAAAATTTACACTTTAGTTGTCGCGATGTTGTATTTTGAACAGCATAGCTTGAAAACCCCCGCTGGTTCTGGTGGTTTTCAATCCCTCAGGGATATGCGATATGCAATTTTGTCATGAAATGGACGATACACGGAATTATCAGAAATGTTAATTACGAAACAAAACAGAATATTGAAACGTTTCGTAAAATTTGATTCCGTATACGATTTTTTTTAATTGAGAACGTGTCAGCAGGCTCTTTGAGATTTCTGAATGTGATGTAAATGCTGTAATCAAAACCTGAGAGATAAGAGGCAGCTGACTGACAGTTGGCATATTTTCTTGCCTTCATTGACTTCTTTCTTCAATTCTTGTGTTGTGCACAACGGTCAGATGAACTATTTCAAAAAATCATACTCACTTCTTGTTGTTCGGTATGAAAAAAGATATGCATATAAAAAAAATTGAATCAGTTTGCCAACACACAACTATATTTAGGTATTCATCTGTTTAAAATGTGAAATCGTCGAAAAACACCTAAAAGTTTTTATTACGTTTACTTGCATTTTGAGGTTCTTCACGCTCTGTCCTTCGAATGTGCGGTTTTCCAGTGACAGTTGGTGACAGATTCCCTTGACTTTTGAGAGCTCGTAATCTAAGCCAGCTGTCTCCTCTCTCTCAAATCAAAACCTCTGACAGGACGTGACAGCTCAACTGAGACTGCCCCAATGTTTTTCAGTCGTTAACCTTGACGATGCAAATGCCAGTGCTACCAGAACCCTTTTTAGGCAAATCTTGTGAACAAATTCGAAAATCAAGACTCATAATTTGATTGATTCTTGCACGTTTTATTCATTCAATGCAATAGTGGATGCTAGCTTTTTTAAAAATCAGGTTTATTTTAAAAACCGACGTAATTTTTGGAGAAAATTAACGCATTTTCCATTATTTTGCTTTTTAATTAAGTATTTTGTGCTTATTTTAGCATTGTAAGAGCATATGCGGTAAACTTAACAACGAATATTATTAGATTTGAAACGAAAAGGTTTCATGAAATATGTTCAAACTATTGGTAAAAGCCCTAATATATGAACTAGCAACACGGCCAGGCTTGCAACAAAGTGCCCTGTTGCAACTCAACTCAACGGTGTGAAAGTAGGCCTTTGCCAAATCGACCAATGAGAAATGGTCTTTTTTGACAGACAATTGGTTTCGTTTTTGTACTGCTACCTGACACGTCTTGTCTTAGATCAAAACGATAGAAAAACAGTGATATCGGAGCCTACTGAGTGTCGACATCAACGCCTGTAAGTTGAAACAGGTGCGTACTGCATTTGGTCCCTTGGTACTGCAAAAAGTACCTAAGTTTAACAGATCGCAGTACACTTTTCACGGCATTCTAGATTTTGCTCTATTACCTTATGTGTCATAAAATTTTGGACAACTGTAAGGGACATGGATAGGCTGACCATACGTACCGTATTTAACGGGATAGTACCGTTTTTATCCCCTCGACGGACTGTCCCGTCGTTTTATGGAAAATACTCGAATTGTCCCGTATTTTAGGAAATGGAGAGTTGCCACATAATTTTCAAACACCAGTAAAAAAATAAAAATAACAACATAACAACCAGTTTTTAGAAATATTGCAGAGTTTGTAGTCTTATTCATCTATTTTCCAAGCATTTATTAGTTTCTCAAACAGAGTTAAACTTGATCCGTACATGCTTCTGCTTAATTTTTTGCGTTTCTTTACTCATATTTATGCCAAATTTTGATGGGTTTCCAAAATAAGGATCTTCATAAGATAATTATTCATATAATACCTTAAATAAAAAAGAACAACTATGTGCTTACTTCTGATAATCAATTGATTGGAATAACTATTTAAAAAGTGGATATTTCAATAATGTAATGAAATATTAGAAAAATTAACGTTTGAATTTAAAAAATTGAAGTGTAACGGTTTTTTCCTTATTAAAAAACGCTGCTTCTCAGAAATCAAAGAATTAGCTTCAAGGTTCTCAAGTGATTTTTATTGAATCATACAGACATGTAGCTTGGGATTGCATTATCTAGTTCTGCAACTTTCCCTAGAATGGGGGTTTCGAACAGAAGCAAATTTCCGGCCATTAAATTGAGATATTGATTTGATTGACATAAGAGATAAAAGATCTGAAGATAATATCAAATTTTTTTCCTGTTACTTCTGAGCCATAGCTAAATTTTATGTTGGAAGATCTAAGGAATAGCTCGCTGATATTGGCGAGATCTTAAAAAAAAAAAACTAAATTTTATACCGTTTTATCTCAAATTCCGAACAGACTCATATTCCGAATACTCGGTTTTCGTATGGGGATTTGGTTGAACTTGGTTGTTTCTCTGAAATAAAATGGCAGTCAATTGCAATTCAATTTTAACGTCTTCTAATCTATTTAATACCTCGGGAGTAGTGATGATTATCTAGTTCGAGGCCAGTCGAAAATGTTGTTCCATACATTCACGTAAAAACAATAGTAAATAAGTTTAAATAGACAATTTTATCAGTAAACCCAACAACTAACAGTTAGACTTTGTGAAGAAATTAAAATTTTCACAAATATCAGCTAATTTATGCCTATCAGATGAATTTGAAATCACTGTTGGCCTTATGTGTTCGAAATATGAGTCAAAAGGGTATGCTAATAGTATTCCAGGATTAAATTTTAGATAGTTTTTTTCGGATCTTTTATCTCTTATATCTATCAAGTTAATATCACTTTTGTATGTCCATATCAAAATTTGCTATTACTTAGCTTTTTTCGCCTGCTCGTGTACATTTTTGAGCTGCATTGCTTTACAAGGGAACGGGTCATTCAGGGAAATGATTTCGGAGAAACGGACCATTCGGGGAACTGGAATTCGGGGAAAAATTTCACAATCGCATAATCTATGTCTTTTAAAATTGTCCCGTTTTTATCTGGTTGGCTTATGGTCAGCCTAGACATGGAGGTCTTTATTTTGTCTTTGGTTGAAATATGCATACACTCGTTCTGAATTACAGTTTCGATGGTGAATCACCAAGAATGATTAAACCTTACGATTTCCAGTGCAATCAATAAGATAACTGCAAGAAACTAATAGGCACAGAAAATGTCAAAGTGTAAATAGTATTCTTTGACAAATAGAATGCCACGTCAAGGTGAGAAGGTGTGAAAAGAAGAGGGCATTGATTATACACTTGCTCGTCCACATTAGACCGTAGTATTCCCAGTTTCTGCACGAGGACATGCTGAATACAAAAGTATCGAGAGTGGAGCATTTTATGTCATAGATTTGTTACAAATTTTGATATTGGCTTATGCAAGAAAATTTAACGTTTTCCACATAAGAAATGATATGAAATCATGAATATTCATTTTATCACCATTTCCCTGTATTTCTAAAAATCTACTTGACAACCCTTCTGGGATTCATTTTGAAATAACAACTTCAAATGTAATTCCTCCATAATTTCCCGCAGGATAACCAAGAGTTATGAAAAATGCTCCACAAAGAACTTTTTTTTTAGAAAGTCAAAAGTTTCTCACAAAATATTTTTGAAATTTCTCATCGTTATACAGTGCTGTTCTGAATAATAGCAGCGCATGTCGATTTTCATACAAAATGCTCAACTTTGACATGCTGTAGTTTTGTTCCCTTTCAAGCAATCGAACTGAAATTTTCTCCACAGAGCTACTAATATGATCAATTTTGTAACTACAAAATTTCAGCTTTTTCTGAGTCCCTGCCGAAAAGTGAGACACTAGGTGAAATTTTTCGAAAAAATAGCAGTTTTTCATTTTAAAATTTTTCTTCTACAAATATTTTAAACATTTTCGGTTTAGGTGTAGGTTTGATAAGTAGGAGGAGATTGTTCCAATGGTAAGTGATATACAATTTAAAACTATAATGTCAAGCCGAAATTCAAATTTTTAAAACTGCTATTTTTTCGAACAATTTCACCTAGTATCTCACTTTCCGGCAGGGGCTTAGAAAATTTTGAAATTTTGTGTTGACAAAATTGGGCATATTTGTAATTCTGTGGAGAAAATTTCAACTCGATTGCTTGAAAAGGAACAAAACTACAGCATGTCAAAGTTGAGCATTTTGTATGAAAATCGACATGCGCTGCTATTATTCAGAACAGCACTGTAGGTTGTTTTTCATCATGACAATCTCTCATGAAACGGAACAAGTTGCAGAATGATGATTTTTGCAGCGCGAGTCGTAAATTTGAAACAGTTGCGTAATGAGAAAGCGTTGCGTAATGATTCATTACAGCACTGATTTCAGTTGAGTAATAACTATTCCCGCACTGCATACTTCATTGCAGGAAAGCAATTTCATGACAGATTGGCGTGATGAAAAACAGCCTATTACGATGAGAAATTGCAAAAAACTGCTACAAGGGTTTCTTATACGGGTAACCGCATCGCGCGGCAACAAATAAATAGACGATAATCACAAGTATAGAGAAGCCCGAAATTATTCTTAAACTTTTCCAAGGGTTTTTTTTGCAGATTCTGATTCTGATTCTGGTTCTCTCCAGCGATTTTCATAATTCTTCAGCAATTCCCATTGGAAATTTTCAGGAAAATTTCCTGACATTCCTTACGAAATTCATCCAGGAATTCTTTGTAAACCTGTCAAAACCTGTAAATGTGTAAGGGGTATCCTCTGAAATTTTTCAAATGATTGTTCTATAAATATATCCATTTCTCTGTTTCTCTAAGGACATCTCGAAGAACACTTCTTGGTACTTTTCAAGAAGTAAGTGCATTTAAAAAAGTTCATTCAGATGTTTCTTTCTGAATTTGTCAATAACTCAATGGATTCTTCTGGTGAGTGTTGCATAAGCTCTAATAGAAATTTACTTGAGCACTGCTATGAAAATTTACGGTTTTTATTAAAGCATTTTGAGATTTAATTTTCTCAGCATTACTGTGAATGATTCTGATTCAAACTATTCTATCCCTAGACGGCTTCCACATTTTGCAATTAGATATTGACAAATCTTGATCTTTTATTTGAAATAATACAACGAAATTAGGATTAACGCACCGATTTGGCCCATAGTGGATTAAACACTGTTTCAGGAAACTAATCAACGTGAATCATTTTATGTTTAGAAAACATCATTATCGGACATATAAAATGCACCAAAGCTGTTTTCCCATACAAAGTGGTCAACTTCAGATAGCTATATCTTCGCTGTTCCTCAACCGATAGTTTGTCTGTTACATCACTATTCGTCTTGGTGCATTTTTTATGTAAAAATCCAACCTATCTGTAACTTTTAAATCAATAAATTTCACACAACTTTTTCAATAGTTATCAAAACTTGAGTTAATTTGTAGTTCGTTACAGAAAAAAATAGAAGAATCGGTTGAGAAACGGCGGAGATATAGCTCTCTGAAGTTGACCATTTTGCATGGGGAAACGACTTTGGTGCATTTTATATGTCCGATACTGTACATAATAGAGCTACATTCCAAATGGATTTAAAACCTAATATAAATGTTTCATTTATTTAAAAAAAATGCTGCTGCATACCAAATTTAGTCATGAAATTCTTGAAAACTTGAGTTAATTTGTAGTTCGTTACAGAAAAAAATAGAAGAATCGGTTGAGAAACGGCGGAGATATAGCTCTCTGAAGTTGACCATTTTGCATGGGGAAACGACTTTGGTGCATTTTATATGTCCGATACTGTACATAATAGAGCTACATTCCAAATGGATTTAAAACCTAATATAAATGTTTCATTTATTTAAAAAAAATGCTGCTGCATACCAAATTTAGTCATGAAATTCCTTTTTTGGCCACTCTAATAAAAATCATTATTAATAAATTAATATTATTGTCAAATTTATTAACCAAAGTTAAAGATATGGCTTAAACTGGTTCTGATGGCCTATAATGATCATCGCGATTTTGAACACCGTAAAGAGGTTTCTGTTCACTTTAATATTTTTCATATATAATATGGATTGAAGGCTTTCATTGGCGTGTTTATGGTACATATAATGCTTCCGATATATTGAAAAGAATTCTCTTATGCTGGCCAAAACCAGTGCTTCAACCCTTGCCTCTTCTCTCTGGCATAGCATCCTAAATGAAACAGAACGAACATCTTAGCTTATTGGTATACAACCACTTTTATAGCTTTGCGCTGATAAACGTCTATCTTTACCAATTTACCACAATTGCATTTAAATAACCTTTGTCCAGCACGTTAACACTCTAGAGCATTGAGTCGAGAACATTTCCAATCCGAAAATATCTTGAACCGGTGGGAATTGAACTCACCATGCTTAGTTTTGGAAATAGATTATCAGGTATACGTGGAATTACCGTGTAATCATGACCTAGTACAAATACATTGTTGAACACAGTTTCATGAATGTGATCATTTGTTCCAGGAACGTTATGAAGAATGAGGACACACTCTGCAAAGCCATAGTAAATGCGATTCATTCGAAGCCGTGGGATCTATTTATACTCGCTTGTATTCACGCATCAAATTTGAAAAATCACATGCTGCTGTTGATGACATAATGGTGTTAATGATGATTAGCTACATTTTCATTTTGTCATCAGTAGATTAAATTCATAAAATTCGATACAGCTTCCCTCGAACAAACAGGATTGGAGCCTTTCCATCGATTCTGATCGATCGTTTCTTTGTCTCTAATGTCATATCTGTCAATCAATGCTCCAAACCAGCAGCAAATGCAGCCACCTGAACTCTGTCCAATTAAAATACGTTACCAACATTCCAACACAAAGCATCCGTACAAATTCCCTTCCCCGTCATACCGATTCGTCAATATTTGCTCGGAATGCAATTTCATCATAAAAGCAATGCCACCCACCCACTGGGTGGGAAAATCCTCCCTTCCCTCCTAGTAGTCAACCTGTTGAAATTATGAATACACTTCAAGAATGTAGAACCACAATTTAATCATCGATTTCGTTGTAATTCCACTGCCTTCTGCCATCACCCACTGTGACTAACCCACCCCCCGAAGCTCCTAGCTTTTTAGTTGCCGAGATCCGCTTTCAGACCATTCTCGGAGAATACGATAAAATTTCACAATGCTTGTTACATTCTCTCTGCAGGGAGCGGACAATCCGTTCGTTTCCGTTTGCTTTAAAGGAAGGTAACAAAAACCGGTGTTCAATTGTTTGCCTCGTTTTTTTTTGCTTTCTATAAACCAGTGCACAAACATCAATCACGGCAAATCAAATGCTGCCGAGCTGTTCGGAGCCGTGTACTATATTGACGGAAAAGGTTCAGTGGTTTATTACAGCAAGCGAACCAACTGATTTTTTTTGTAACGAAATAGTTGGCACGGTGCTCGTCGGACCGTTATTATCAGAAAAAAATATCTGTCTAATATGTGCGTCTTCTTCTTCATGGCATTAACGTCCCACTGGGACAGAGTCGGCTCCTCAGCGTAGTGTTCTAAGAGCCCTTCCACAGTTATTAACTGAGAGCTTTCTTTGCCAAATTTGCAATTTTCGCATTCGTATATCGTGTGGCAGGTACGATGATACTCTACGCCCAGGGAAGTCAAAAAAATTTCCATTAGGAAAAGATCCTGGACCGACCGGGAATCGAACCCAGACACCTTCAGCATGGCTTTGCTGTGTAGCCGCGGACGCTAACAACTCGGCTAAGGAAGACATACACATATTATGAAGATCTTTTCCGATAATAACGGCCCGGAGAGCACCGTGGTTGGATTTGGTTTATTGTTTCTCGTTCGGCAATGTTGCACAAAAATATAAAAATTGAAAAGTATGTTCATAACATCCAATTGATACAAATAATTTCGCATTTTTACATTGCTATTCGACAAGACAATGATATTTTCTATCGAACAGACTTTTATGATGTATCCGTTCTCTGAAATATGTCGTCATAAAAGCAACTGGTATGGCTCTGGAATTCAATTATTATCCACTCTTAACGGAAAATGTGCATCAATGCTGGATATATCATCGGATTACCATTCATACCGGTTCCCGTAAATTTATTTAAATCTGATCCATCATAGTCATACTTCCAGTTAATTTTATTCCCGACGTTTTATGAACTGTTCTTCAGTTATGCATGAAAAAACGCCCCATCATCATGAAGCAACGTCATCGCGGTTGACGATGATGACAAGTGAATGCCGCGTTTTTCGCTGCCCATAGAGCTAACAAAATCCATCAGCTATCGAAAGAGAACTGCCATAGCCCACACTCCCACTCGCGGATCGGATAGAACGTTCTTCTTCGTTACCGTCAAATCCAGATGGGTGGATCACCATTCGAAACGCTTTTTGCCGGGCAAAAACTGGACCGGGCGAGTTTTCACTGCCCAATAAATCGATGGTTTTGCATTTGGATGTTAGTATGGATCATCAAGAATGTTTTGCTATCCATATGTTGTACCGAAATAAACATAGCATCATCCCATACTTCTTGAATTACAGATGAGGTATCAACCTCGTTTATGACGTTAGACGGATTGAAGCAAGGAGACGCACTTTCGAATTAACTGTTCTACATTGCACTCGAGGATGTTTTAGAAGATCTGGAATGCGGGGAAACGGCACAAGCATCACATGATCGTATATGGTCCTTGGCTTTGCTGGCGAAATCGACCTTATTGGAATCGATCGCTGCCTCTGAAGAAGACAGCGAGACTAAGATTGACGATTAATTCTAGTAAAACAAAGTACATGGTTGCAGGTACAAATAGAGGTAAGCTGGGGCCACTGTACGAGCACGAAACGTGGACATTGAAAGACGTAGACCGAAAAGCCTTTGGTGTTTTCGAGCGTTAAGTTTTGCGGACAATTCTTGGTTGGAAATTAGAAAATGGAATGTATCGCAGACTACTTACTCACGAGTTATGTCAAGTGTATATAGATGCAAATATTATTAGGCGTGAAAAATACGGCAAACTTCAGTGGGCTGGTCATTTAATGCGAATGACGGAAGAAAGAAATGCGAAAGTACGCTGACTGTACGCAGTGAAAGAAAGCCTAGTGGCCCTAAACTTTCGAGGCAACAAGAAAAGTATCGCCCGAAACTATCAAAGCTACTCCGTTCAACTGTACTTAAAACTGGCTATCATTTAACTGGTTAGATTAAATTATGTACACGCTTGTTGATCCGTTATTTATAGAATAGAATTTGCGTAAAAGAAATATACTCTTCTGAATAATATGAAACTGAATCGTTTTATCAAGATAAAAATTGCCAAGTTTTACCGTATTTTAATTTGGAACACGTGACGTTGTCGCTGTTTCTATCCAGAATTAAATAAGTAAACGTGTAATGCTTGAATTACGATAATAAAATGAAGAAATAGCTTTCGACACGTACATGAAAAGAGCGGATAATCTTCCGCTTACAGATGATGAACCTACAAATTTGCGTTTGTATCGTTTACAGAATAATATCCATGGGTTGAATATTAATAACTTTGCCCAGGGAACTGAAACCAGCATCCAACTAATTAATGAGTAATGCATATGATATTCTGTATCAGAGTGGGACATGTGGGATGGCTGATTTTTCCTGGGACTCAGTATTACTGTTCTGATACTCTTTCAAGCCAAAAAAATTACTGATCTGAAACTCATTCTTTCTTGTACTTCCACTCTTCTGGTTAATGCTGTATTGAGTATGCTTTATAAACGAAAGAAGTACCTAAAGCTTCATCGAATTTTGTCACCGGAAACCAACCAACCAACCAAATTTTAATGACTATTCACTATGCCTTCACAAAATGTATGTCAAACAATGCAAATCATCTTTGTTTTACCCAGTAACATCGAATAAACACAAGGAAACCAATCTAAATGGTAATGTTAAGCTGAAGCAGCCTATCCATTTTATTAGTGTTCTGTGTCGTTATCGCGATAGTTCTCATCTTGTATCGTTGTCGTCGTTGTTGCGATGGAAAGTCGCACATGATGACGACGATGGCGGAAACGACGACGCGACGACAACAGGCATCCGATACAAAGAATCTGCAAATGAAGCCATATCCAGCCGACATCGGATGTCGATTAAAGTCAATTTCCTGTGTACAGATCGGGGACTTAACCTGGGGGCACAGGCGCACAGGGTTGGCCAGAAGAGTTTGAACGTGTTGCCTACTCTTATTGAATGTAATGCTCCTTGAATGTATAGTAATTTTTTTTTCAGTGTATTGCTAGAGCTTGCTTGTTTTAACGAATTAATTAACTCCCCAACAAACATTTTAGTGGAATAAGAGTTCAACAAACCACTCTAAAGCTTATTTCAGTTGAATTAACTGTTATGCAGCTACTAATGTTACTTGGGTCATAACGCGTAGTTAAGATGGATAAATTATGAGGGAAATTATGAAAAAATCAAGTGCTCAAGTGGGATTCGAACCCACGACTCTTGAAGGCTGCTAGACGAGTGAATCATTGGGGCAGCCGGAATCGTCGGACCGACCTTGGCGCATGACAAGTCAGCCTGTTGAAGCGAGCATATGAAGGAGACCAACGGACGCGACCGGAGTAGGCTACATCCTCCGCCGGGGACTAGACCGAGTAGAGCGGGCGTAGCGTAATATCGGTAATAAGTCGTCAAGGCGCCTACAAACCGGAAGTCATCCTCCAACCGGAATTGCAGGACCGACCTCGGCACTTACCGACCAACATCGCGACGGAGTAGGCTATGTCCTTCCGCCGGGGACTAGCCGAGTAGATCGCGGAAACAGCTCCGGCAAATGGTAGTCCGGAATCGCAGAACTGACCTCGGCATCAGCCCGGAAAGCATCGGTTCGGGAGATCTTCCGCCGTCGGGGAAATCTTCGTCGGAGTAGGATAGATCCACCGTCGGGGACTGAGTAGTCCGTAGCGAGTCACCGGCTTAAGTCGTCGGGGCACCAGTGAACCGGAAGCCATCCTCCAACCGGAATCGCTGGATCGACCTCGGCACTTCACCGGTCAGCAGCAGTGATGCGGGAACAAACGCGTAACGTTATCGGTTTCGGGAGACATTCCTACGTCGGGAACTCTCCGCTGGAGTAGGCTAGCTCCACTGTCGGGGACTATGCCGAGTAGCGATCGTGACAACCAGCAGTTTTGGGTCGTCGGAGCGCCAGTGAACCGGAAGCTACCCTCCAACCGGAATCGCTGGATCGACCTCTGCATCCAACTGGTCCAACCTGGAGAACTTGAGAATCGGCGGATTAACAGCAGGCGCAAAAGTTGCGCAGGGCTCTGGCGAGATGCCAGCTCCAAACACGTCGCAGCAGAGCAACGTAGAGTAACAATGACAGAAGCGGCAGAAGAAACATGGCCCTGGCGCGATGCCAGCAGTACGAACAGAGCAAGGGAAGAACAGGAGCGTAAGAAGCAAGGAGCAGTGCAGCGGTTAGCACAATAGCCTCCCCCATGAAGTAATGCCAAGAGGCAGTTCCGGGGGGAATGGCTCGTAGGCGAAGGTGGATTTTAGTCGGTATAAAAGAGTCCGACACTCTGGCGCACGATGGACGAATTCGATATGACTAGCCTCCATATCGAACGTGAACCGCTGGGTTAGTTCGTAAATGTAATTTACCACCTTCTAAAAAAAAAAAAAAACAAAAAAAAAAAGACGAGTGCTTTACCAACTAAGGTACCGTCTCACTTAGTGACCCAATAACTCAGAATGTTACAAGTTTCGAGTTCAAATTCCAACAGTTCCCGCAGTTCCTTCAAATCAGCCATATCCATCCAGCTCATGTATATACACAGGGCGAGTGCGATTTATTTAGTATTGAAAGTTTTTGTCTATCATACCTACATCGCTTCCACAACAACTAAAATTGGAAAAAAAATCCACAACAATTCAATTTCTAATTTTTAAATTGTCATTTATTGAACCATTAAGTAAATGGCATGTTTATCCAATGTCTTTGGTTACGAACTGACGTAAAACTCCACATAATCAATTAAATTCATTCACTAAATACATTTTGCTCTTCTATTATTATTGCAACAATCTTATTCCGCAACAACAGTTTATCACTACTTGAACAGAATATGACAAAGATCGCTCGCCGTGTGTAGCAATTTTTCAAACCTTCCACTGCAATTTTGGAAAACTTTTTCCATGTTGATAAATATTACTACATTATCGAACAACACAGTTGTGTCCGTTAATATGCAAACACTAATGTCGCTTTTCTCTATTTTCACCGCCTTTAGCCGAGAGGCTAGAGTCCACGGCTACTTAGCAAAGCCATGCTGAAGGTGTCTGGGTTCGATTCCTGGTCGGCCCAGGACCAAATTTGGATTACAAAATCTCTAGTTTCAAATGTTTTGAAAAACAGTCATTTTACGAGAAATGGACATTTATTTTTCATTAGTATTTTGCATCGTGAGCTAAATACATTGTGGAAGCATGAATTTAGGCTAATATATTGCGGTGTTTATTCTTAATACACATCCAGCGGGAGCAGATACTCACACAAAATAATATACACCCAATTCAAGCGTAACGTCAAAATCAAATTGGCTAGGAATTTTTTGTTCTTTACGCGAATGTTTCAAATTTCCTACATCTATATTATGATGATTTTTCTTAATACCTTCGCTAAGTGATAGCATAATTTTGCTGGAACATTTGATTGCAATATATCATTACATTTCCAAAAAAGGACGGTCATTTCAATCTCAAGTCCAATGCTTGGTGGTAGGTCATTTGGCATAAAGTCGTTTGGCATAAAGCCGTTTGGCATAATGGTCATTTAGCATAAAGTCGTTTGGCATAATGGTCGTTTGGCATAATAGTCGTTTGGCATAATGACTCTGAAACCAAGAATTTCTCAATTTTCGTTTTTACGTTTCTATTAAATTTTTCTGATAACACCAGGCTTGTTTTAAAGTCAATTGATAATGGCATTTTATTTAACAATAATTCGCTCTTGAATAAATTTAAGCAAATTAGGAAAGTTATTGTCAATAGATTTTTTTGTATTTATCCAGAATTTACCCTTTTTTTCAAATATTAATTCATCTTTTGAGTTTCGCTATTGGAACAAATAATTGCACTGAAGATTTTATTATATTTAGCACAAATTTACCCTTCTTTTAATTGTTCTATTTTTTTCCTAAATATGAATTATAGGTATGAAAGCTGTTGATTTAAAATATCAATAAATTCCTCCTTCTTTTATGCATAGGCTGTCCCTTGGAGCTATATTTTTTAAGTATTTTTGTTTCCGACTGACAAAAGGGCGGCAATCGATAACACTGATCTGCTCAAATTATCAGCGAAAAGAGAAATCGATTACCGCAGTTACTTTGATGGATGTTGTTACTTTTCCCCGAATGTCGGTCCCCGAATGTCGTTTCCCTGAACGCCAGTTCCCCAAATATCCCGTTTCCTCGACTAGCCCACTTCCCCGAAAAGTTTTTAGCACCCATAATTGTCGTAACTTCATACATTTCAGGGTGGTGAACGAACTGACCATCTAATATGCACCCTTCTTTATTTAATTGGCGGTTCTTTCGAGTTTTACCGTTCTCAGCATTTTTGCCAACATATGTATAGCCGAGATGACAGAATACTTCCTTCTTTTGACTGAGAACGATAAACTTCTTTCTCATCACCACTTTTCGGGGGAACCAGTCATTGCCGCAATATTTTTTGGTGTACATTCTTCTATTGGTTTAATTGTAAATTTTGCCTTCTTTTAAAAATAGGCTGTTTTTTATGTATATACCATTTTAAATTTTATTATTTAGTAAAGCTAATTGTTAACCATTTTTATATTTTGCTGTTTTATCAATTCTTGCCAGATGTGTTGTTAGAATGATAATTATTTTAGAACCTGCCATTATTCAACATATACTTTTTTTGGGGCAAACTCTTTCCGAGATATGCTGGGAAAAAATATTATTTCAATCACAAATTTTCCCTTCTCTCGATAATAGACGGTGTTTTTGATGTACATTTTCGAAATGAGAATTTATATTGAACCGTTGAAAAGTTTTGCCACAAATATTTTCTTTTAAAGATGTGTTGTTCATTTGAGCTATGCTGTGAAAAGATTTTTTGCATTAGAGTCTGAAACATTTTAAACGAAAAATAATCTGCTCTCGTATAAAGCCTTTTTTTGCATTAAGTCGCATTGATAGATCTGTGGATTAGAGCTTTTGATATTTTGCATAAAAAATCATTCTTTTATCAAGTAATTTTTATCGAGTGTTACGTCCAAACTGGGACAGAGCTTGATCTGCAGCCAAATATTCTAAGAGCGTTCCCTTGATGTAGAACTGCGAACTTTCCTTGCCTATTTACTGGTTTCAAATATGTATATCGCAACAAGCTCAAGGATTCTCTATGTTCTGAGATGTAGAGACCCGTCACGAGTTTTATTTAGTAATGTTCTTTACTGTCACAACAATTTTTGAAACTCTTAGATTGGATAATCTCTAAACGAACACCACGCTTGTTTAGAACCTACCAAAATATTTTGCTATGGTCTCGGTGGTGCTGATCTCGATAAAAGCTTAAAATATGCGGATATTTATTTAAAGTCAATCATTACGCCAAACGGCCATTATGCCAAATGACTGTTATGCCAAACGGCCACTATGCCAAACGACTATTATGCCAAACGACTTTATGCCAAACGGCTTTATGCTAAACGACATTATGCCAAACGACTTTATGCCAAACGGGGTATAATCCCAATGCTTTCAACGCTAATTTAGACCTAGAAATTTTAATGATACTGTAGCTCAAGGTCATAACAACTAGCTCAGATGACATAATTTGCGGTAATATTAATTCTAATGATAATAATTAGTGCTATTCGGAATTTGAATCAAGGTGTTCAGAATATAAGGCAAAATGAGCTCAGTGGTTGGCATTTTAAAATAACAATAAAATATGTTCAAACATTTTACATATATCTATCTGTTGACATGCAAAATGACATTTTATATTGATTGACGCCTTCACTAACACCATTAATGGTCGCAGTGGTATCAAGTCCCCACAATGAAGAAAAAAAGGAAAAGGAAAAAAACACCATCGTATAGCGACGGTTCTATGGCAATTTGATTCTCTGATTAGAACACAAATACAGATTTGAGAGGGTATCCTTGTCCAGTGATTAGACCGAATTACGTTAGTCCGAAATATATTGGGCCGAAATATGTTATGCCAAGCAGGTTATTAGGCATAAGTACGTTAGGCCAGATGGGCCATTAGGCCGAAACCTTCAAAAAGATACAGTGAGAGGCAAAATAAAGTGCCCACCTTACCAGTTTTCGAATTTCTCTCATTGATTTGGTTCAAATTAAAGTTAACACACCTAAATCTTTTGTGATATTTTATTTTTGATGTTCTTTTAAAGTTGCACTTACGAAATTTTGATTAAAAAAAGAATTTTACTTAAAGAAATAGAAAATCAATTTGTATTGAAAAAAAAGTAGTGACAAAAATAAGTGCCCACTTCCTTCTTGGCCCCAGAAAAGATGATTTAAGAAAAATAAAAAGCAATTTAATAGTTAATGTGTCCTCCTTTGGCCTTAAGGACTTGCTGGAGGCTCTTCGGCATGCTTTTCACCAGGTTTTGTAGGTGTTGTGGATCTAGTTCTTCCCAGGCGCGCTCCAAGGCTTCAAAATAATTATTTTTGTTGGTAACACCAGTTTTTTCAACCCTAGCATCGAGAATCGCCCACAAATTCTCGATGGGGTTGAGGTCTGGGCTTTGTGGAGGCCATTCCAGCGGTTTAATCCGACAAGACCGGAAGAAAGACTTGGTCTTCTTTCCAGTATGCTTCGGGTCGTTGTTCTAGAGAAATATGAATTTCTCTTCAAGGCCCGTCTGGATCAGCGAAACCTCCAGATTTTCCAGCAAGATGTTAATGTAGGAATCTGCCGTCATTATTCCGTCGATTTTCACGACGCTTCCTACTCCACTCCATGAAAAACACCCCCAGACCATCACATTTCATCACATCACACTTCCATGCGTCACCGTTCCTTGGATGTGGCGCTCCTGAAGCTCGAGCTGTCTAACCGAGAGCGGCGGGCTCGTGTGTGATGCAGAGCACCACATCCAAGGAACGGTGAAGCATGGAGGAGGAAATGTGATGGTCTGGGGGTGTTTTTCATGGAGTGGAGTAGAAAACCTCGTGAAAATCGACGGAATAATGATGGCAGATTCCTACATTAACATCTTGCTGGAAAATCTGGAGGTTTCGCTGATCCAGACGGGCCTTGAAGAGAAATTCATATTTCTCTAGAACAACGACCCGAAGCATACTGGAAAGAAGACCAAGTCTTTTTTCCGGTCTTGTCGAATTAAACCGCTGGAATGGCCTCCACAAAGCCCAGACCTCAACCCCATCGAGAATTTGTGGGCGATTCTCGATGCCAGGGTTGAAAAAACTGGTGTTACCAACAAAAATAATTATTTTGAAGCCTTGGAGCGCGCCTGGGAAGAACTAGATCCACAACACCTACAAAACCTGGTGAAAAGCATGCCGAAGAGCCTCCAGCAAGTCCTTAAGGCCAAAGGAGGACACATTAACTATTAAATTGCTTTTTATTTTTCTTAAATCATCTTTTCTGGGGCCAAGAAGGAAGTGGGCACTTATTTTTGTCACTACTTTTTTTTCAATACAAATTGATTTTCTTTTTCTTTAAGTAAAATTCTTTTTTTTTATCAAAATTTCGTAAGTGCAACTTTAAAAGAACATCAAAAATAAAATATCACAAAAGATTTAGGTGTGTTAACTTTAATTTGAACCAAATCAATGAGAGAAATTCGAAAACTGGTAAGGTGGGCACTTTATTTTGCCTCTCACTGTACATACAATTGGAGAAAATTTATCACTGGCACCATCTAGCTGAATATCTTTGCCAAAGACACCAACCTTCTTGCTATAAGTATCTTGATGTAGAGAAGATTGAATATTACTTTTTATTAGCGCCACATAGCCACAGCACATCAATCAGACTTCACCAGATTCTCCACCAGACAGCTCTTGATCTGCTGAACAACTTTGCCGAAGGCTCCAATCTCCCAGCTCATTTAGATGTTAAGATATCCGTTTGAGGCCAATTTTGGACCCCTCGTATCCATGCTTTTCCTATTACCTAGAAAATGGGGAGGGGTAAGGGAGGATGTTTCGCCTATTATAAGACCAACTGGCCGCATTTACTTCAAAATTTATTTCAATTGAATTGATCAACTAGTCTCCGGATAGCGGCCATTTAAAAGTTCAAGGTTCAATTCTGGCTTTTATTGGTCAAAACAACACAAGAAGCTGGAAATAAAAATATTATTATTATTATTATTATGTTTTATTTAAAACACTTTACCATTTGTAATGGCATTCGTGTCTGAAATAAAAATATGTTATTTAAATAAAGCCAAGACGAATGTTATAGTTGTTCAAAACTGAATATCAGGTATCAGAAGGCCCTTTGGAGCCGGCGTTCCCCACTAGTTGGGAGATTTGTGCCTATTTTCAATGATAATTAATTTCACTGACAGGAAATAGTAAGCACCCTGTACATGTGTACAAAATTTTACATTATGGCAATGTTAAATAATTTCTGTAACTATTATAGCATTTTTGTATTCGCAATAAAGCATTGCCATACGAAATCCAAGCTGTTGACCAGTTATTACTTGGTAAAATAAGCAATAATTAGTTCATTCTGAAGCCTGATTCGTTGCTGACAAGTAATTTCTTGGCCTATCTTGATGCATGGGAAATTCCTGCAAGGAATCGATCAAGGAAGCGCTTTTTTTCTGATCGCAGTATGCAGTTGAAAAGAGATGTCAGTTCAAACGGGAGTCGCTGTAGAAAATTTCTGTAAGGAATCGGCGAGAAATTTCTTTAGCGATTCTTGTTCAGCAGCAAATCAGGCTTGAACATGGAAAGAGGGGTATTTGTTACGAACCTTTTTGCCGCACGGAATAAAGTTGGACGAAAGTTTGAGTTAAAACATTTTTTTCTGAGATTTCTATGCAGTTCAAGTAAAAGACTTTCATTCCAAATAGTTTAGTATTTTTGTTCAGATTTCTAACGCGCCAATTTTGTTATAATTTCTGTTGGGACAGGTTCACGATTTCCATTAAAACTGGAACGGTGGATAATACGGCCACTTGCTGTAGCTTAGTCGATATACTCGGCGGGTGTGGCGCTACCGGCTATTTCACTCACGGAGCTGTAGCTAACAGCCACTAGGCGTCTTCTCTCTCTTCACTTATTAAAACTTTAACACTTGGAACTTCGATTTATTCTTCAAATAACTTGGGATATTATAACTTTTGGACCTTTTACTTCTAGAGCACAATTTGGAATGAATTCAGTTTTTTACGCTAGCTATAAAACAACGGGAGGTTATTAGATTTTGACGTTTCTTGCCTACGGATTTTATGGTTTAGTCAAAGTAGGCGGTAATTTAATTTGTTATCCAGTAGGTAATACGCGGTGGAATTAACCAACAGGTGTTATTTCTTTGAATTCATATTCTTCAAATTTATCGAATGCAAATTAGTAGCCATATTTGAAAAATTTCAGGCTTCATAGAAGATTTCCCGATGCTTGAAGAAAGAGTAAATACGGCTGAGGTAATGGCATAGTCTATCTACCAAATACCTCGGATTTTCATGCTACCACGAGCAGATCATGGAAAAAAATCTCAAAAGACTGAGTTATGCTTCGCCGTGGTGACTAATGAAACCCTCATCCAAATCAAATTTATTTCTTAAAAATGAGGCCTGGAAGAATTGTAATAAAATACCTACGGATTTATAAAACGACGTTTACGGTGTTAAAAATGCGCCAACCTCTTATTAATCGTGAATTATAGAGCCATACCATGTTGATAATTATGATATATGTGACCTGCATTTCACCATGCCAGATCAGGGTTTGTTTGGGACATGGGCTTCTTCATTTGTTTGGGAATTCAAATATTTGATTATAGGTCCTCATATGGGAAACCTTGCTTCCTCGAATTTTCGGACACTCGCCAACGGTAAATGTCGTTTTTTCTACTTTTGATCCATGATTACGACATGTTTTTATTCTCCATTCATAAAAGTTGACGACATAATCATTTTTAGGTGATTTATGGACGGTGTCCGGGCCATTCGGAATCAACACGGTATCTGAGAAGTACATTCCGATGGAGAAGTTTACACGTGGATTACATTTTTTCACCAGTCAAACTTCAATAAAATAAATGAAAATTATTCAGAATCTATCTATCTCTCAGTGGAAATTCAACTCTGATGGCTTATCAATCGATTCAGCATCATGAATGTAAGTCTCGAATCACATATTTGCTTCTGAATTATATCTAGCAAAGTCAATAATACAATTTTTGGTAGATTGATGCCACAGGTATTAGCATTTAATCTACCAAAAATATTGAAAAATAATAAGAATAAAACAGAAAATAAGTTTTCAATCGTCGTATTCTAAACGTTGCCATGGTCACATAAATAACACGGCACCGCTCAAACGTAAAATAGTGAACTCGTGCATCGATTCATAACTGTTTTTTCTGCAAAGCTTACTTTGATACAGCTTTAAAAATATAGCGTATGCAAGAAATGTCAGAGAGGGGTGATTCAAAATTTATAGTATGCTAGCGTAGAAAGCTGGATTTAGTTTATAATTCTTAATTTTACAAAACCTAGCTTGCTACTACAAATTATGAAAATCAAATTCTATGCTACTCATTTCTAGCACTACTACCAAAGACAAATTAAAGACCCCCATGTCCCTTGCAGTTGCTCAAAATTTTATGGCTCATAAGGTAATCTAGAATGCCGTTCAAAGTGCACTGCGATCTGTCAAACTTGGGTACCTTTTGCACTACCGAGGGACCAAATGCAGTACTAGAAGTGGTACCCAATCTGAGCCCGAGTGTGACGGACCTGCTACTACTATCGTCCAGCACTCAATTGCAGTACTAGAGCAGGTGGGCTCGGCGCGAATCTATAAAAACTGGTTGAGAGTTGAGAACAGTCAATTTCTATACAAAAATGTTACCAAATATGGTTGCTAAAATTGTCTTGCGTAATTAATGGACGACCCCTGTCATGAAAGTATCGATATTTTTGTCTCAGTCAGCATACTTTTGCCCTACACTTATTTCGAACTCTTGCCCACCGGTGGGGCAAACATTCGTTTACGACAAACAATTTTAAAACTGTTATAACACAAAAATGGGTAAAGTCAAAGTTCTACTGTGCGGTATTTGTTTCTCTCTAATTTTTGCAGCTTATCTGTAAATATTGATTATCCCACCTTTGATCTTGGACTTTTGCGCTACCTTTCTCTATGATCTTTCAAAAACACAGCTTCTGCTTTATGTGAGCAATTACTGTTTCAGATCTTTGAAGTGATATCTTTGATATCCCAGAGAACACATGATCGTATATAATAGGATCAGGCATTGCAGAATTTGTTCTCATTTGATTTGGATGCATGATCAAAGCTAGCGAAGAAAACCATCACATCTGTAGTATCGGTGTATGATCAGCAAAATTTCGAAAGTTGTAACAAGCAAACGAGATCTCCAAATAGAGAGCGATGAAAGAAACAATTATTCTCGCTTATTTACTATTGAGAGTAGGTGTTTTATTTTGCAGGCGTGATAAACAATCCCAAAATTTCCGATAGCAGGGTGGGAGCTGGTTCAGATGGGTTTTATCATGCACTTTTATCCCCCCGATCTAGTCAGAACTGTAGTAGAAGATGATAAACAGACTCTCATGATATGCTGCGGATCATGATTGTAACAGAGAGCGATAAGTGAGAGATACTCTTAATTTTCTCAAAATTCAATTCCTGAACAGGATCTAAGAGTAAAAACGGGAAGGCGATATACGTATATATCATATTCAGCTTTATTAGGTATCCGCTCTTGTACTCTTATGCATAATCTTATACGATGTTGTGTGTGGAAATGTCCTCGAGAGTGTTCTTGATAACTTATGACTACTTCTTTGAACAAATGTAATCACAGTGCATTTTACATTGGTAAAAATTGGAAAAGTAAATTTTTAAAATTCTTGAATAAGTATAAAAAGTATTCAAACAACCTTATCTCCGAATGGAAAACTAACAATATTTTACTCATTCCACTCCGTAATTATACTTACTTGATTTTTACTTTTTTCCATATGTACAAAACAATTTAGGTCAGATTTTCAACTTTCGCAACCTAAAAACTGCTTTGAAAGCAACCACGAATCTGAAAGAGACTCGCGAAGAGGAAAAATATCAACATCATATGCAGCCCAGATTCTGCTGTCACGAAACGTCAAATGCAGCCCGCTGTTTTTATGGCTGCAAAAGTGAAAAATATTGTATTCAAAATAAACTATTATTTAAAACCTAAATCGGCGGAGCAGTTTTTTCCAAAGTTGCTGATAAATCTAAACACAAGATTAGTTATTTCTAATGTCTGCTACGTTTGCTGGCAAGAAATTTCACTCATTAGGCTATTTATGATTCGGTGTGATCCAAACGCAATCATTTTTTGCTGAGAGGTTCATGTGAGGGTTTGAACGGCTTGCGAATAAAAAAAAACTCAGCAATCACAGAAAAAGAAGACCGTCTTCGCGAGTCTCGTATCAGCCACGAATCAGAATAAACACTGCTTGAATCAATCCTACACTGGTACAAAAATGTCGTTAGTAATTGAATGAAATGGTGTATAATTTTGTCATCCAATTTTTGTGGAAAAATAATAGAAAATACATTAACTTTGAATGCGAGCTGATTGCATTCAAAACGAAAAAAGTATTAAAAAGTAATTGAGAGTTGTAATTAGAGATCGCGTATGAACTCAGGGTTCAGATAAAGTAGTATGAATCGATTACGAAAAACAAATCACGGCTAGATAAGTATACAAACCAGGACTGTGCATTTTCGAAAGCATTTTGTGAAACACGAAGGCTTGGTTGCGTCGTCTCGATGGTGACAAACAACTGCGTCGCTTCGTTCTTCTTTCACCACTCATTCGTTTCGTTACCTGATTGAAAGCAGCGAACAAGAAAGGTGAAATGAAAGAGTAAGAACTTCGTTTCATTTGATTTCATTGAAATCTATCAAAATGTTTCGAATTGGATTTTACCTATTTTTTGCAATAGTAATATATATAACTTGTTAGGTCATAAATTAAGATAGAGAAAGTATGCGGGCCACCACGTTGTTCATTTGAATTAATCAGTTAGAGACTAACGATTGAAAGACCAGCTCGCTGCGGTGAGGCTCTGATATATGACGCACGACGCACAGGCAGCACGAAAGAAATGAAAGACTACGCTTGCTGCGATGAAAGGATATGTTTGTCGGATTGAAACGAAACAGTAGAGTTTCATTCGAAAGGGAAGCTTGAGTCAGTCAGTTGGGGACTGAAAATGCTTTCAATGAATTGAAAATGGACGGCCCTGATACAAACTTCTACCCTTCTCTGTAGATTACGACAGTGTAACTACTCTAGCACAAAAGCCTATGGCAGAAGTTATGCCCGCTTAACGACGTCGTAAACTGGCACTTGGGAATAAGCACCGTCGCCTTCGCCGTAGTCGTCGCCTTGTTCTCCCATTGTAGAAGTTTACAGCAAATGTGTGACATCTTGAAGCTGTGTTAATTGGTTTTGCTAGGACGATGTCAACGACATGTTTACTATCGTCGATGCTTACTCGGTCGATTTTATCTGGGTGCGGGGGGCAACCGTCTCATTTGTGGCTCCAACAATTCCCAGATCAGCTTTGGAAAAGTAAATGGTTCCATCGAAGCTTATCGGAATAAAAGGTGGGGGATTGTAATCGTCATCGACTGACATTGTCTCGTGCTGGCCGGAACGGAATGGAAAATGCAAATCATCATTATGCGAAATGCGGGGGATTGGTGTTTAATCCTAGGGAAGCCGATTTGGAACAAATGTTGAAAGGCGTGCCACTGGAAAGGATAATCTGCGGTTACTATCTATGCATGGATGATTGTGGGCTTGTGGCGTATGCGTTCATCAGTGACTGTGATTCCACATGGTCTCCGATAAGGATCAGGAAGAATTAACCATACAGGCACGTAGGCGTAGCCGGGATTTCAATCAGGGAAGGGCGTATGGTCTCACAGTCAGATTACACTAATTTCTCAAAAAACACAATTTTTGACGCTTTTTGAAAAATCTTAATATATTTCACCAAATTCACAAACAATGTTAAAAATATTGTTAAACATAATTTTAATGTTTGGATGAGTTTCTGGAAAAATATTAAGAAACACATTTGAAAGAATATGATAAGGAATACATTGAAATTTTATTGACGAATTGAATGTTCATCCTTCCTAAATCGATTTGTTTTTAAATAACTAGTAGTTCTGTTGGCATAATTCTTGGTAGATTCCTTGCACGACGATTTTGAAAGAAATCATTGAATGATTCTTGGCGGAAGCCTAAAGTTCAGATGAACTCTGAGATACCTATCATGACACAATTTCATATAATTGTTAAAGCTGAAGACAATCCATGAAAAATTCAAACAAATATTGATCTTCATATCAAAACAATTAATGTAGATTTTACTGCCCCATCTGGCTACGCCCATGGGGAGCTATCCGATGCAACCAAATCCATAGCCATTATCATCATTATTCAGTTTTTACTCTCTTCCATGTAAGAGGATTGCATTCCCATTTCGCAAAAATGTCGAGCCATGGACATGGCTCCATCATTCGACACACTCGCTCTCTCTGTAAAACCAGAACCTGTCATCATGGTTGTCACAATCAAACTGAAAAAGCGGGCTCATGTGAAACCAACAATTATAGATCTAATTGAAAGTAGCTTAAAATAACCTCCGAAGTTGCTGAACAATGCTGGTTGTTACAAAGGAAAAACCATCTATCGAAGAACAGTTGTACTCCATTAGTGTAATTGATACATAAAAGTGGAACATGGTATAATGTCCCCACAAACAACTGATAACCACCTGTGTGTGCAGTCCGGATTGCGGTGTCGGTCACTCACAGCTTCCCTCTTCTGTCTTTATTGTGGTCAACTCTCACTCGGAAGCCAACACGCACGCACAACAGGTTACAGGAGGACCCGGAAGTCAATAGGTAACCCCATCCTACTGCTGCGACGACCACCCCCCAACCATCATACAATGGAAGCCCACATTGTGACACTGTCGATACTGGTCTCTCTCTGTTTCCGGTAGTTGGTCTCGACATGGCGTGAGCGATATCATCTAAAGGCATCTTCCTTTGCAGAATAATGATATCAGCCTACATAGTACATGCACCACATTTTGCAACGAGCCTTCTCCTCCCAAGAGCTTATTGTCGACCGATATCAGTAGTGTCGTTTGCTTGTGCAAATATTTATTTTCAACAGGTCCAAGTGATATAATCTTGCGGATGGTAATGTGTATGCTTCTAGGCCGAGACAAAACGTATTTGTCTACTTCGAAATATGTATATATTTAGAATGGAAGCATACAGCAGTGCATGATACGGCAAAAAGAACCATAACAGAACCACTGCAACATAATCTAGACTTGAGTGTTCATCTTCTTCGTTTTCTTTTTGGTATTAACGCCCCCACTGGGACATAGCCGGCTACTCAGCTTAGTGTTCTTATGATTAACTGAGAGCTTTCTTTGCCTTATTCGCCATTTTCGCATTCTTATATCGTATGGCAGGTACGATGATACTCTATGCCCAGGGAAGTCAAGGAAATTTCCATTACGAAAAGATCCTGGACCGACCGAGAATCGAACCCAGACACCTTCAGTATGACTTTGCTTTGTAGCCGCGGGCTAGGTTGAAAAAATGGGATGAGGGGGGGGTAGGTTTCTAAGCATCATCTTGGCATCCAAACACCATCTTGATATCTGAAATTAAAACAAAAAATACTAAAAAAAGAGTATCAAACAATATATGAGATATCGATTAAAAATTGAAATAAAAGTTTAAGTATAGGGTAGTGCTTTGTACCCAATATATCCCGAATTGAAACAGGAATTGGATGACCAAAATTGATTATATTTTTAAATATTTTTTCTCTTGGTAAAATGTATTTTGAACATTGAAGTACAATATGATCAATATCTTCATAATAGATTCCACACTCACACAAATTGGAATCCTTAATAGTGATGCGATATAAATGACTGTTACAGAAATAATGATTTGATATCAGTCGTGAAAAAGAGCAAATAAAATTTCTACTACCTGGTATATTCTGAAACCACGGAAAAAGGCTGACCTTTGGACAAATTGAATAACACCATCTTCCTTTATCACTTGAATTCCACTTATTTTTTACTAATGGAATATTGTTTTAATTTGCGATAATATTCAAAAGGAGAAATGTTACGGTTATAAATTAGCCCTCGAGCAACACCAAGTTAAGCCAATAAATCAGCCTGTTCATTACCGTAAATGTTACAATGGGAAGGGATCCATATTATATTATGATAAATCCCTGAGAGTGTAAGTCAAATTAAAGTGTTTTCAACATAAATAATATATAATGAGTTTTAAAATTGGAAGAAATGGTGTTCAAAGCATGAAAACAACTCAAGCTATCAGAACAAATAATGTAAATATTTGGTGGACACTCCTTTATTTAGTTGCAAACGAAGTATAAAGCGATCAATTCTGCTAAGAAAATAGAACAAGGAGCTTGCAATTGAAAAAACTGAGCCGAAATTTTTTTATTTAGAGTAAGGTGGGGCAAAAGTTCGACCTTAGTGGTATCATCAAAGTTTCCAGACAAACAATGGCAGTTGAAACAAAATAAATACCATATAATGAACCTTCAACATATTGGCTATAATTTTGCTGAACAAACTTGTGTCAAAATATTTGCCCACTTTTAGTTATAACCAGAAACAAGCGATGTAAGCAGAAGACAAGAACCTTACTGCTTGTTGCTCGTTAACGTGCTCCAATTCCGGAGAATGTTTCTGTTTTAATTTTGTTTGTGTGACACCCGACGGCGCTGACTGAACGCCCCAACAAGGTCTCGGTCACATGGCTGCACTAACCGAGCCAAAGCGACGCTCGTTTTGGTTTTTCTCTTTTCTCTCTTTATTTTCAGATTGGGAGATTGAGTTCCCCGCGGGAGCGCGATAAAGCGCCCCGATCGCTGGCGGTGAGGCCCCCAGTTCTGACGGTTCGTTACAGGAGGTGTCCGGGTGTGTACGACGTCCCCAGTTCTGACGGTTCGTTCCAGGAGGTGTGGCGTTCGGGCTAAACCTACTTTTTGTATTCGACATTTTCGTTCAAAGTTCAGTGGGCATTTTCTGCCAAAATTGACGAGCAGGTCATTCCGGGTCGAGAGTGTTTGATAGTGATATAAGGTGGATAAAGTATATTTCGGCATATTGGTGGAACCACCCACATACGCGATCAGAATCGAGAGAAAAGTGAAAGTGTCTTCATCGATTCCTTAAGAACGATTCTAAGGGCGGAAAGCTAGTGAATTGTGACGACTTTTTAATAATAAATAAAATTGTGCGAAGAAAATGATTGATCAATGATCCGAAAAACCAGTGCCGCGAGTGCCTCGGACCGCTACACTTATGTTAGGCCTAGAAACGCCCTTACATAAAAGATTGAAACATATTTTATCTTTATTTGGTTCCGTTCAACGAAAGTTTGACCAAAAATTACAATATTTACGTCGAAAAACAACAGATAGCCATAACTTTACCAAATCTTAATCGATTTTAATAATATTTGGAGTGAAAGTCTCTTACTTGAATAGAATTTGAAACACCACAACATTTATAAGTTTTGTTTTGAATTGAGTTAGAAATCTTGAAAAGAAACTTTTGCCCCACTCAAACTTTTGCCCCACTTTACTCTACTCCAAAACCCGCAGTAACTTGAATTAACGAACCATTTGTAAAATAAAATTGTGCAGGGACAATTCCATCAAATTTACGCTCAAATAAGATATTGGCAAAATAAGGATGTAAATGTTTTGGAAATTGTTTTAATTCATGAAACAAAGACAAGTCAATTAAAGGTTGATAAGTATGAACATCAATTTTACAATTGTGAAAACCATTCAATGAAACTGGTACAATATTTTCAGTGGAGCAATTAATATAAGGTTCCAATATTTTGCTCGTCGGGTTAATTTCGAATAGTGACTTCAAAATATTGATAATTTAGTTGAGAAAAAAATCATCAAATATTTACAATTTAGTTATTGAAAACGAATTTTGAGCGGAACAACACCAGTAAGAACTTCTGTTGATTGAGTATGAGTTGAATTCATAAGTTTCAAACAAATTCTCAAACAACGAAATTGTATTTTTTTCAAGTTTAACAAAATATGTTTCTGCAGCACTTCCAAAAGTAAAGCAACCATATTCCATAACTGAACGGGTAGTAGTTTTATAAAACGTTATTAAATCAGATGGATTTGCACCCCACCAAGTACCCGTGATTGTGCGAAGAAAATTAATTCTTATCGAACATGTTTTTTGAATTTGTTTAATAGAAGTCAATTTAGAATCAAACCATATACCAATAAGATATTTATACTCATCAACTTGTTTAATTTCATTTCCATTGAGGTACAAATCAATGGTTATATTAGAATGTTTTCTTGAAAATATGATATATTTAGTTTTTAGAATTGGAAATGAAAATCCATTCTCATGAGCCCATGAATCGATATTATTCAAGGCATATTGGATAAAATGTCTAATGACTTCTCTATTTTTGCCGCTAATAAAAATAACATTATCATCGGCAAACTGAAGCAAATAACAACCATTTGGAATAATTGATGCAATATCCCTGGTGACTAAGTTATATAAAAATGGATCCTTGTGGAAGT
Source organism: Aedes aegypti (assembly GCF_002204515.2). Taxonomy (NCBI): domain Eukaryota; kingdom Metazoa; phylum Arthropoda; class Insecta; order Diptera; family Culicidae; genus Aedes; species Aedes aegypti. The sequence continues at coordinate 82,345,219 of NC_035109.1, read as the reverse complement.
CCAAAATAACAATATCTTGATAATTTTGAGGATCCATTATGAAAAATATCATAATTTTAAAAGAAAATAAATTATAAATGAAATTGGAGATTAAATTTGGAAGGATAAGATAATTCATCTTTTTGAACATTAATTCAATAAGTACAGAATTATAGGCTCCAGAAACATCAAGAAAAATGGAAACTACATCCTGTTTTTTTATTAAACGATAGTTGAATTTGTGAAGCCAAAAGTGAAACACAGTCACGAGTACCACGGCCTTCTAAATTAAAATTGAGAAGATGAAAAAATGTTATTGTACTCTGCCCAGAATTTAGTACCATTCTTTCTAAAATTTTACGCAAACATGATAATAAACTAATCGGTCTCCTGCTATCACCTAATGATGGATTTTTACCAAGTTTAAGAATACTGATGACTTTGAAGAAACGCCATTCATAGGGAATTATATTTGAGATAAGAAATCATTATATTTTGAAAGTAAATGAAGCTTTCCAACATCAGGTAAATTTAATATTATCAATTCCTGGAGAAGTATTTTTAATAATTAACAATGCTAAATTAAAATCAGTGGACTACAAAGTTCAGGAAATTGATCTTGACTTCTATTTTTAAACTTAATGGATTTGGGAACAAAAACAGGACAAATTTTAGATGCAAACTCGTCTATCCATTTTTCAGAATATTCCAAAATAGTAGGAACAGTCGAATCATAGTTTCTTAAATTTCTTGCAACTGACCACAAAGTAGATAATGATGTTTCTTGATCTAGATTTTGAACAAAAAATTTATAATAATGTCTCTTCTTGGATTTAGTTGGTCTTATGAACAATGCTTCAGCTTTGCAATATAAAAAATAGTGATTTCTGGAGCCTGTTCTGCGAAATTTTTTAAAAGCATCACATTTTTTTTTAGAACATTCATTATCCCTCCATAAGCAAGGACGCTTTTTCTTTGTTATGACTCGCTATTTTTTTATTTTGAGATTTGTGCAAGCAATCAATTAGTAATTTTGAAAAGTTATTGTAATTTCCAAAAGGAGAAGCCAGATTAATTATATTAATTAAGGAAAAGGAAACAAGTTCAGAAAATTTGGACCAATTAACATTTTGGTCAGGAACATGAGAATTATTTAATAAATTACCGCGAACTGAATTTTGAATTTCAATTAATATTGGTAAATGATCGCTACCATAAGGATCATCAATAGTTTTCCAAGAAGATTTCATCGACAAACTATTAGAACAAAGAGATAAATCAATACAAGAATGATGATTTGGCGGCACAACAATCCTAGTAAAAGATTCATCATTAAGAATATGTAAGTTTAAATCATCAATTAAATCCATAATTAATGAACCTCTACCATCTGCTTTTTCGCTACCCCAAGCAAAATTGTGAGCATTAAAATCACCTAATATGTAAAATAAAGGAGGTATTTCATTTAAAATACTTTTAATTTGTGATAAAGAAAAACTTGCATTCGGAGGGATACAAAAACAAATAATAGAAAACTCGCAATTTTCTCTTGTTATATAAATAGCAACGTATTCAATTTACGAATGCAATGCTAAGTCTAAATATTTGAATTCAATATCATCGCGAATTCCAATGAGTAGTCTTCCATATGAAGAATCCCTATCATTTCAAATTATATTAAATTTTGGAATGCGAAAGAATTTTGATGAATTTCATTTGAACAAAACAAATCTATATTATGACGGTTAATAAGCACTTGTAATGCTGATGCTGCGGCAATTCCATTGTAAAATATTCATGCTATTTATGGTTGTATGAGAGGTCCTAATGAATTCAATTCATTTAAAAAGGAAGCCAAAATGGGTAAAAACAATTTGATTCACTTTTTCCAAAAATCATTTAATCCTAAAAAAATCTATTATTTCTTCTAAAATGCCTAGAATTGAATTATCACAATTTTCCTTAGGTCTTTCATTCGGCAAATTGTTTGAGTTTTGGCTGTTATTAGTGGATGTGTCATATTTTATTTTACGAAATCTAGGAATGTTTTTAGTTGAAGCTGAGTTATTCAAAGGGGGGATTTAAATTAAACGAGGTAAATGGTTGAGGTTCAAAAATTTGGTTCTGCTTATTAAACTTTTTATTGATGGTTCTTTTTCTTTTGCTAGGAGGCTTTTAAATAAAATTATCAAGATATTTCTGAAATCCATCACTATCATCATCTGATAAAATTTCAAAAATGTTAAGAGAAGCAATGTTATCTGAAGATTTCATAGCTTCAGCATAAGACAAAAGATTTTTGTTCTTAATTTTTTGATTAAATTTCGACTGATTCTCAATATAAACGACACATTAATTTAAAAAATTATGTTTATGTTTACAATAAATACAAACTTCAGATTGATTTTCACACGTGGAAGAATCATGAAGTTATCCACATTTTAAACATTATTGCTTGTTTGAACAAAAATTAGAAGTGTGACCGAACAGAAGGCATCGATCGCAGTGCATAAGCTTTGGATAATAAAGCAGCACGTGAAAAATAACGTTATCAACCATTACATAATCTGGAAGTACAGATCCAGAAAACGTAATCTTGATACGATTGGAATGTACATATTTTGAATTGTTTCCATCAATGAATAATTTAGATAAACGAACACAATCCAAAATCTTAACCGGAGAAATGTACTTGTTCTTAAATAAACCTGAACCATGATTTCTAATGTCATCACAGTTCAAAAACTCATCATAAATAATTCCGTTTATTTCGCATGCATCACAAGGTGCGTACACACGATATGAATTGAAAAATAATCTGGATTCTAAAAGAGCATTCGCATCATCGCGTGATCTAAAAACTACTCTTAATTTATCCAGAGAAACAACAAAGGGTCTAGAGAAGCTAGAAGGGTAAACCTTCACTCGAAAAGATTTGGTCATTGAAGTGGTGGCAGAATGCACAGAATTCTCTTTTGATCCCCCCTCATCCCCATCAGTTTCCATAACGGAAACAAAAAGATCAATATAACAACAAGATCAAATGTGTGATGAACAAAAGAAAACAAAAAAAAAAAGAAAAAAAATAATAAAATAAATATATACTCAAGGTTTTCCAGTGCACCAAACTCCAGAGACGGAAAAAATGGTAAAAACTTAAATTCATATAACTTGAACAGCAACTCTTCAAGCAACCACACTGGGAAAATCCACAAACCAACTAGTCAATATCGGAAATCAAAGCCTCGGAAACTTCGAATCTGAAACGGGAAAAAAATGACAAGCAAAGAAAAAAAGCGTTTAGGCCTACTTACCGAGTATGAAGAGAAATCATTTATAACACTCTAATTAGTATTTTCCATTTTCTCCGTGTAGTTTTGTAAAATTGGTACGGATATATACGGATATAAAGTAGCCTTCCTTAGCCGAGTGGCAAGAGTCCGCGGCTACAAAGCAAAGTCATGCTGAAGGTGTCCCGGTTCGATTCCCAGTCGGTCCTGGATCCTTTCGTAATGTCCTTGACTTCCCTGGGCATAGAGTATCATCGTATCTGCCACACAATTTACGAATGCGAAAATGGCAACATTGGCAAAGAAAGCTCTCAGTTGAGAACTGTGGAAGTGGTCATAAGAACACTACACTGAGAAGCAGGCTCTGTTCCAGTGAGGACGTAAATGTCAAGTAGAAGAAGAAGGGAGCACCGTGGATTGCTGATTTCGATGCAATTTTCAACATTAATTTTTTTTCCATTTTTTCCGCATTTTAGAGAAACTTGTGAACTATATCCCCGATGAGCACACTGATAATTCGAATTAAAATATAATGATTTCAAAGAGCATGGCTTCAACAAATTCGATTTTAAAAGATTACGCTTTTCGTTAGAGTCGAGAATCTTTCTGTTTTATAAGCGATATCAATTCTGCCAGGACGTTGCCAATTTATGACGCAGGCTTCTAGAACGTAATCGGATCGGAATGCAGCACCAAAATGGGGTACTTAGTTATGGGTTTCCAATATTTTACCGTTCTAAAAACCCGTTCTATCCAGTCCATAAATCAAAAGTCCTGCATTTGCCCACTCAGTAAAGGATACACTTGCCAAAATCACCCTCTTCCTTGGAAGCTGCCCCACCAAGTGATAAATTTCATTCATAAGGCATTTTGTTCCAAGCGTTAGTACCTATTACAGTCGAAATATATTACGACGGGTGGGTGGAAAAAAGGAGGCTCAAATGTACGAACAAGTATAGCTTCTCAACCCACTTTTCTTGCAAGCATGGAATGGCACGCGCGCGGAGGCACGGGTCCATCAATATTTATGAGGTCATAAAAGCAGCTGAAACGGTCTTGTTGGCGCGAAGAAGTGCGATGATGGCACAAACGACTACGACGACGACGTCTCAATTTCTTTCGCACAAGGATTGACTTCGGCATCCTGTTGATCATTGTACGGGCGGGATTTTTTTTTAAATTTCTTCGGACGGAATAAGGCTGTAAGGAAATGGCACTGATTATGCGGTACTTTGTCATTGGCGGGTACTTAGCGTGTTTAGATTTACGAGCGTTTTTTTTTTTTTTTTTTTTGAGGTGTTCTATTCATAGGGAGTGATGAGAAGGGAAAATGTGAATTTAATAGGCTGTAAATGGAATTCATTTATTTTTGGCATTAGTCAAATAGGAGTAGGAAACACGACATTTGAATGAGAGAAATGTCGTTTGAATTATGCTCACTTCCTTGTCAACTTCTTTTTCCATACTCTTACTCCTGATTTTTCTCTAATCAGGAAGAATTTCAGTAGGTGTAAGGTGGGTTCCACAATTGTTAACCATTTTTTCGTGTTTGTTTGGCTCTGATTTCCATAATTTTCGGTCGATTTCATTAAATTTTGCCACAACATCACAACATTATTCAAATTTCGTGACCTGTATTGGGGATCCCAATCGGAGGTCGGTTCCGGATTTATACGGTTGTTTCGTAGGGTCTGTTCGAAAGGTAATTGAGACATTTCCATAACGATTGTGCACGAATCAAACAAAACTTCAGTGTTTGTTACTGAACCATAAACCATTAGTATGTTCCTACTCTTTCAACTCCTTTGAAACCATTCTGACCGATTCCGGAATACAGCTTCGCTCGTATGATGAAACACACTCTGTTGTAAGGTACCCCGGGGTAAGTGAGAACGTTTCGTCATAGCTCACTTAGGAAAAATTTAAACTCACTTAAGAAAAGAAGTATGTAATAGTTGTCAATTCAACGCCATTTTCAACTTGCATGATAAATTGTGACACGTTTCACGTCTTGCATTGACTCGCAAAAAAATAAATGTGTTCTAAATCGAATTTCCATCAGTAAGCTACAGTTTTAAGTATTATTACAAGCTGCTAACGATAAACCGGTATTTTGTTTTCATTTCGTATGAAATTTTTGATGGTCTAACTTACCCCAAAATATCTTTATAGCCGGAGTAAGTGGGACCTATCAAAACAAAAACCAGAATCAAAACTTTTCCTAGACGTTTCAAACATTTTCCAAGAGAGTAGCACTAAAACATTCAACCACATGATTTTTATCAAAAAAGATCCATCTCAAATTACGTTATTGCATAGGAGGGAGAATAAATGTGTAATTCTTCTATATTTTTTCATTCATTTATTTTCTTTTTTTGAAATACGAATTCAAAATTGAACAATTACAGACATGAAATTTGCAATGCATCATGAGAACGATTACTTATATTTTAATTGAACTTTATTTATTATTTCTACCAAATTTAGTAGTTACGGAAAACAATTCCACCCCATTAAGTTGTTTTCTGCCATGCATATAAATAATAACGGAAAATATTTTTAATTCCGTCACTGCTACTTTCAAATTATTAACTTATAAATGGAATATTTTGAACATGTTTCATTCCTCTTTACGCTTTTGTTGAAGAATTCTTCCTAAAGCGTTACGTATTTTATGGGTGATCCCTTATGTAAATCGAAAATGTAATCAAAATTAAATCGTATGATTTATCAATCCTGTTATTGTAACGGTTGACATACTGATGTGGATTGACGCATGAAACTGGATGTGTCCAACTTGCCCCGTTCAGCGAGGTAATTGCCTCTAATGGCTCATTCTAAAACTTTCTTCCAAGGTTTTCACAATTTCTAAATTATTCGATCAGTTTCATGAACACACCAGCAAATATGTTGCCAAAATGTGATTGTGTTGTTGGATTTTTTAAAATATTGACATTTCAAAATTTTATTTGTTTGAACTATCGTTTTTTTAAGTCTCACTTGACCCACGGTACCTAATGTTAATTTTTGCAATTTCTCATTGTAATAGGCTGTTTTTCATTAAACCGATCAGTCATGAAACGGCCTACTTTCCTACACTGTATTATGCAGTGCGGTAATAGTCATTACGCAACTGAAATCAGTTGCGTAATGCATATAACGCAACTATTTAGAGTTGCGTTATTAATCATTACATAACAATTTTCAGAAATTGCAAAAGAATTCTGAATGCATTCTGATAAAATTCCTGATACCCTCATGTAGTCTTCAACCAAATTGCAAAAAAAAATGTTGTACGCAACTCGATGCAAAACTAGTTCTAGTAATCTAGTAATCGGTTAGTAATCTAGTAAACTAGTAATCGGCACACCCTACAGCTAACAGTTAGACTTAACAAAGAAATTCAAATTTTCACAAATATCAGTAAATTTATGCCTATAAGATGAAGTCATTGTTGGTCTCAAGTGTTCGGAACATGAATCAAAACGGTATGTGTGTGGGCAAGATGACAACAGTGTGTTTGTGTCGTCTCGGCTCCATCGTTGCTAACCGATCAGTCAGAGTTAAGTACACAGCCAATTCAGATTACCGACCCCAGTAAAATTTTACTGGGTTTTGGAACTACGGTTTTTCGGTAATTTTTACAATTACCGAAAAAAACCAGTAAAATAAAATATGTTTTGATTGATGGAAATTACTGACTTAGTCAGTAAAATTGTTGAGCGTTTTTACTGGCTTTCCAGTTTCCCATGCTTTATGCTTTGCTTTTCCGGATACTGTTTTTTCAGAAATCAATACAAATTAAAACCCAATCGACATGAACATGAACATCGACATGCATGTTTCGTACGAATAAACATCTACGGTATGCTCATATCTCAGTGGAAGTAATCGAAAAATGTGTGACAAAATCATTATTTGGTTGGTTTGCATACAAGAGGCAAACTCAATGATGCAGATGAATTTACCTCTTGTATGGAATCCAACCGAATTTAACAATCGTCCTGAGCCGTATTGATTGCTTAAAATGGTTGAGTTTCTCACTAAATTTCGACTACTTACCACGAGAAATCGCAAAATAGGTGCAGGAAAAGTTTGGTTGCCATAGCCGTGTCTCCCGGCGCCGGACGATTTTACAGCAGGAGATTCTCATTTGACACTTTCCCGCACACACTTAGATTATATTACTGGGGTCGGTAAAATTTTACTGGGTTTTGGAACTACCGAAAAAGTCAGTAAAATGAAAACTGTCGCCACGCGTAATAAAAAAGCAAATTTCATCATGTTTTATTTTTTATCAATATATGATAAGGGTATGCGATATGGATTTTTTCCATGTCGATACGAAACGAAACGATACGCGGAATATTTTGCGCTTATAATGACGAAACGAAACGAAATTTAAAAATGTTTCGTGTAACTCGATACGAAATCAAATATCTCACGGAATTTTTCGAAACGAAACGAAATTTTTGAATTTGTTTCGCGGAATACGCGTTTAAGTTGTTTTTTTTTTCTTGTCAAAAGCTGGAAATTTGACAATAGGCATAACAAACGTCTTTTTAAATCCTTTACCATATGGAAACCTTAGCGTTGCTTAGCGGAATCCTTACATGTTTTGGTAAGACCCTTTTCTGTTTGTTTGAAATCTTCTTAATAACTTCATAAGGTTTCATTTCAACATATGTATCTGACACTCACACAAGGCAATGAGTGGGTTTAATTTAAATGTTACAACTAAGAAGTGGGTCGAAAAGCAGTTACAAACATTTAAAACAATCTCAAAAATATTGAGAGGAGCCCAAAATTAATTTGATTTTTAGAAATGCCTTACATTTTTTTAATCATGTGGATGTGATGTAATGCTAATATATACCATAAAACATGGAATAATGATATTCATTTTTTTTGCTGTACTTTATGCTTTGTGGCTTGAATGAATGTGATTGCGGACACAAGTCGATAAGTGATCATGAAAACACAGGCTCTGTCCCAGGTGGAACATAACGCCATAAAGAAGAAGAAAAATAAGTAGAACACAGGAATCACTGGAATATTTGCTTTAGTATTTGCTGGAGTATTGAATTAAATTAAGTTTAAAAAAAATCCATCTACACATACCTAAAACATCAATCAAGATAAATTTAAAAGAACTGCAAAAGTAATAAACTCTAAATAAGATATTGCGACAGCAACTTAACCAGTATTGCCTGTTGGGGTTAATTTAGAAGTTCCGTAAAACGGGGTAACTTTGATAGTTTTTTCGAAGAAAACTTGAATATTTTTGCATGTTGTTTCAAAGATTTACTATTTATATTTTTAAAAATATTTTTATAAGTACTGGCATCCTAGCTATCGATTACAGTCGATAATTTGGCAAAAGATTCATTTTGAATGGATATATAATTTTTCATATAATCGAAAGTTGGTTTTCTGTTTTGGGGTAACTTTGATAATGGAGTATGATTCGAACAAAATTGAATGAATAACGAACATTTGTAGGGCATTGCATACCTCTAGGCGTTTAACGTTATATGGAAATTTCTGACTTAGATTACAAAAATGGTACCAGTTTGTGAATATGCTTTTCGCTAAGAGATTTGAGACCGTATTCAAGTTCTATGATAACTAGGCTATCAAAGATAAGTGGCCAACTATTCAAAACTACATCAAATAGTGATTGTAGAACAGATTGTTTGTAAGCGTTTCGAAAATGCTAAAATTGTGTAAATTTTTTAAATTCGTATAAAAAGCCTAAAATGTTCTTGATTCAAATGAAAACCGCTCTTACATGAAGTGTCATACTAATATTCTTTAGTTTTGCATTCGTTTTGCTTAACTGATTAACAGAAATTATGATATTTCACTTAGTATGCAGTGGGTTACGCATTATCAAAGTTACCCGCATTATCAAAGTTACCCCGTTTTACGGTTCCTAATAAATTTTCTGAAAAAGCCTTGCATAAACTGTGAATTAATTCTTGGAGGGATCAAATCTGGATGAATGCAAACTTTTAAAGTATACCTTGTAGAAAATACTGAAGGTATTTCTATTATTTTGTAGAGCAAATAATGGAGAAATGATCCTATTCCAAAATCTGTGAAGGAATTTCTGGACGATTTCTGGAAGAATTAAGGATTGTTGATATAATCACATTTTCAGATTCTTTGTTCAAAACTGACTACAAAATCACATTTTCACTAAATTTTGAGCCTCGAGAGTATCTTAAAAAATATTTGAAAAATATAAGAAAAAAGTTTTGAACCTGGACTAGGGTAAGTGTTCCCTTAGTTGTGAGTGTTCCTATAGTTGCGGTATATTGCGGAAAAAAAAATGTTTTGCGCTTTTCTATTGTGAAATACCCTAGGTACCCCACCAAACTTGAATCTAAATCCGGAACCAATTAGTCTAGTACACGACACTGAAGACGGCCTTACAGTTGAGGTCGAAATACGCGTATCTGTCAAAGGATACAAACTCTAGTGGAATTAAATGGTATAGTACTAAAATCGGTTTTTTCATCTACTAAATTTAATGTTTGGCTTATTTTATTTCTCAAGATTTAGATGTGCGAAAATCAAAAAAAAAAAATTTTTTTTCGCTTTTCTATTGTGAAATACCCTAGGTACCCCACCAAACTTGAATCTAAATCCGGAACCAATTTTGATGGTGATGCATGAATCAAATTTATAACTGATTTGTGATTATTACTAAAACAAATCATCAAAATCAATCGAACGATGGCGAAACTAGAGAATTTTGAAACTTGATGTCGGTATTGAAAAGGTTAAGACCTTTGCCTTGCGGCCAAATTCCAATACTTGTAATAATACATTATCAGTATTCGCATTTTTTTTAATTGGGGTCGTGAGGAAATTATGTCACGGTATAAGAGGAGAGAGGAGTTGGAGGTGTGGTACAGCGTGAATAAACCTAGATTCATTTTTTGATATAAAATAATGTATGCATCTTCCTTGTTCAAGGTGGATATAAATCGAAGGCATAGGGGGAGGATCCCCCAGTGCCGGACAGCACCCAATACCGGACAAAGTCGAAAAATTGAGAAATGATAATCCAATCAAGATGGTGTATTAGTAGAAAAGGAAGCTATTATGGAGACTAATGTTTGCGTAGAATAACACATCCTTGAAATATGCACGCCTTTTTGAAAAAGTACAAAAGTTTGAAAATTTAAAAAAAATTGACGTATTGCCTTAATTTTGAGCCTATTTAGTTATTATTTCGAATATGAAACAATAATTTGGATCACGCAAACATGTTTGAACATAATCCTTATTTGATAGTATGAATGTATTTTGTACCATAATCAGAGCCGTAGCGTGGCCTCACAGCGCCCTTGGCAAACCTCCCGTTGGGCGCCCCTATGATGCAATTTTGTATGTGATTGAAGTTTTCATTGAACATCCCAAGTAATTATGCGGCTCAAGCTATTATTCATGAATATATGGTGTACATAAAGCTAGCATCTACTGTATGGCTACTTTAAGGTGTCAAAAGGCTTCACAAAAGTCGAGTAAATTTTATAAAATATAACACAAAAATGCCTGTAGAGGGGCCCTTTTCCACTTTAAATAAACTTTAATTGTAGTTATACAATATTGCTAGCTTAACGTATACCGTTATGCATATATTGCTGTTTTTGCTTGGGATACTAGACAATTTCCATAAAGAACCTTTTTAAAATACCGTAATTTCGGGTGAAATTGATCACTTTTCACCGTTTTCCATGTCTGTTTTTCATGGTGCTGCCAATTCCATACAACTTAATGCAGGAAAACAAGTACGACGGTGAGCCTCATTGGCTTATATACTCAAATTTTCATACAGTTGTGATTTTAGTGCTAAAAATCGTCTCTAAAATAAAAAATCAAGGAACTCCGTTTCGGGGTGAAATTGATCACCTGTCAAAACAATTATTGTTAGTTTTGAAAACAAATTTACTTATTTAATTTGGGCCTCCTGAATCCAAATATGGTTACCAAATTCTTAACAATGCAACATATATGGAAATAATAAACAATTAATTTTCAACAATACCGTAGAAAACGCCTAAATGTAGGCAATTTCCGAAGGAATCTTCTGATATCTGTGAAAAAATCAATTATTACAACAAAATGAACAAATTGGTACGAATTTCGATGATAGAATTCGTTTTGGCGATATATTTCAAGCATCCTTACATATTTTCAGGTTGACACCATGTCCAAATCCTTGTTTAAAATTATAAGTTTGTTGGTGTCTGCCAATACCACACAGAACAAGATTATGGAATTTTCTATTATTTTCATAGAAATAATCATTCCTTAACACAAAAAACTTCACAACATGCAATTTGACAAGAGTTAAGACAAACAACGTTCATTTAAATAGGTTGCATTGATTTCTGTGCTCTATAAGAGGGAAATAAAATCGTGTGACACAGTGATCAATTTCACCCTACTGATCAATTTCACCCGAATTTACGGTACTAGGACAACTCTTAAATGAATGCATATATTAAATTGCGACTCAAGCATTCACTAATTCTCGATTACTTTTTCAAATCGACGTAAGTAACTTTCATACGGTTTTGAGAAAATTAATTCAGAAGAATCACAACCTGTCTTCTAAAACTGTTTTAAAATGAATCACCTTTTTTACATTTTTTCGCAGTGTACACCACTTAAATTTTGCATACAATCAGCTCGCGTTCAAAAACTACGTAGTTTCTATTATTTCCCAAAAAAAATAATTACACAAAATGATAAGCCGTTTCATCAAGTTACTTTCGACGTTTTTCTACCAGTGTTAAATCGGCTCAAGTTGTGTTTTGTTTTGATTCGTGGTTAAGTCACTTTGTCTCTCCATACAGCGGGGCGGCGAAAGTAGTGGTTAGGTTGCGAAAGTTGAAAATCTTACTTTCGTCGTTTTGTAAATCCGGAAATTAAACATTCTAAAAGTGAAAAGTTGAGTTGGTACAGGGTGGAACGTGTAGAATTCCGCCTGCTTAACACGTAGGATCGATAAAGTAAGTTTGTATACTTTTTTGACTTGAGTCTGTATGAATAATTTTTCGAGAATTGTGTAAATTCACAAATTGTGTAAGATTTTATAAAATATGTTTTGAAGATATTTGTAAGAAATCTACTGTTCATGAGGCACTTCTGCGGAAACAATTGAGCATAGCATTGAAGAAACTCTTCTTAAAATCAATAGTTTTTATTTTTAATTTCTTAAATACATTTTTTTTATTTCTTGACATTGTTAATTATATTTTCATTTGTTAAAAAGCAAAGGCTTCTAAATATTTTGTAATGATTTTGCCTAACAACTCCTTAAGAAAACATTTTTTTAGTTGTTTTCACAAGAGTCTTCCAATAAGTGGAAGCAAATTCGTCAAATTCTTAGAATAAAATGCAATAAAAAACTTTTTATCAATTTTTTAGTGGAATCAGAGGAAATAATAAGATAATATGCCCAGACAACCAGAAATCGCATGAAAGTTCACGTTGAAACTCGTTTATTCATACTAATTATATCAAACCCGCAAAGCACCGTGGATAAACTCGTCAAATTGATGAGTTTCCTCGCATAAAACACTTTTTTTCTGAGTTCATTTGTACATTTTGTTTCGTCCCGTACACTCGTACAAAGTAAGTCGAATCAATTCGTAGCAGCTGTCAAATCAACATTTGTTATCATAAGTTAAGTCGCTTAAGATAACAGGTTAGTTCGGGAGAATATTTATACACTCGCATTGTATGTTATTAATCATCACATAATATATGCACGCATATCGCCTCCACTTTTGTACGTAGAAGGCCTTTTCGAGACATCTTATAAGTGAAATTTTGCACGTACAAAGCCTCCAGGTGATTTCGTTATGCGTACATTTTGGTTGTCTGGGTGTGTTTCGTTATACCATTTAGAAGTTCAATTCCTAAATAGTAACATGGAAAAATATTAATTTGTTTTATTAGTTAATTAAAAGTTCATGGAATTTGCAACGAATTTATAAGCATCCCTTACTCAATAGCCTTGTTTCTGTGATACTCGTGTTAGTTATTTACTTAAAGAAAATTACAACTGTTCTAGAATCTCCAACACTTCCCCTTCTTGGTTGAATTTCAGAAATGGTATTTAATGTGATCTAAAATTTATTAATGCTAAATCATCTCCAGCGAATCAAAAAAAAAAAAAAAACTATAGTCAGTCAGCGTGGAATATGTTCATACTAGGGAAAAAATAAATTCAATCTTTTTATCTCATGTTTGCTCTCTGAAAATGTTGTTCAGGATTCTGTAAGAGTTCCTCCCACGTGTAGAAATTTTTGAATATTCTGCCCAGCTGCACAGTGATGTCAAGGCGGGGAAAAGTTAAAAATAACTTTCACTAACAATTCTGAAAGTATTTTTGTATTTCTCTTCTAAATTCAAACCCAGAATTTTTGAAGTTCAAATAAAAACTGATTTTTTTACATTTCCTCAAAAAACGTTATCAAAATTCTTGTGTTTGTGCTCCCTAGTAAAATTTATGGGGAATTATAATAAACTTCGACTAAATTTTCAAATGTGAGCACACACTCGAATACATGCTCCGCTTAAACTATACATTTTTATACCAACCTTCAGAAAATCAAAGGTTCATCTTGAGTAAACTTGCACACCATAATTTTCAATTGGTTGAAGAATTTAGGTGCTACAAATCTGTATGGCCAAAATGTTTAAATGGATCCAATGAACATTCTTGTTTAAATCTTGAAAAAAAACCATTTACAAATCATTTGAAAAATTCTAATGCAAATAAGTTGAAGGTCTTTGTATCATGTTTTGTTGTTGCTTGGCTGATGCGTCATATAACTTGACAGATATGATGATCATGATGATGATGAGGTTATCATGGTCAAAGAAGAGTCTATCATACGATGAAGATAAATAGTTTCAGACGGCAATTATCTGGTCATTCATAGTAAGGGATCTTCATTTGGGCATGAACAATCCATTTTAAGACTTTCTATACCATTTGTATGGAGATAAATCACTGTGAGCTGTAATGAAAGGCCTGTTCAAGATTATCTGTCATAATGATCTATTGTACTCTGAGAACCCTGTTCAAGATGCTCTTAGACTTTCAAAAAGACTGTTTAATTCTTATCAAGTTAATTTGAATATTTTTTTTATTTCCAATAGAACCTCTAAATAAATACCACAAACTTGATTTTTGCACAAACCAGTTTTAATAGCTATTAAAAACCATTAGAGATTAAGCAAGTAACCATAATGTTAAAATTTGAAATAAATGTATGGGAATCATGCAAATTACTGAAAAGTATTTGAAAGCGATTCAGGAATTGTTCAAATTTTCCATTATTATGTTAAAAAAATTCTGTTGGAAATTTGTTTTAGGAGGCGCCCTTATTTAATAAATGCCTTTCAAAATTAACAAAATACTTTACGCATTTTGGCGGCCCCCAATGGCTGGCGCCCTTGGCGGGTGCCAACCTGGCCAACCGCACGCTACGGCACTGACCATAATTGAACTAAACATGGACAAATTACAATTTTGGTTGAGCACCTCCTGTCCCCCAGTTTCGGACAGCTTGATTTATTATATGATATCTTTGTAATTATTGCACCATTGTTTCAAAATACATTCATTTTTCATGGATTCCGTCGATCATGGCATCAAACATGCAATAAAATTAAGAAGAAGGAACATTCAGAACAACATCGTAAAATGTGCTATTTTTCATCATATATGAAAGAGGTTTTGGATAGGCATCTTGCAAACTAAGAAAAACTCAAATTATTTTTGTAAATGTTGCAATTGCATTGAATTATAAACTATTTCTATAGTGTACACATTTAATGATGTTCAAATTTACAGAATTCGAGGCATTTCCAGATCGTGTCCGGTGTGGCACCCAATCACTTTTCAAGATCGATCAATTTGGTACTAAAATACATCATCGAAATGCAATGTCAAAATTCATATTTATATTTTTAAATTTATTTTTGTACACCATAAAAATAATAATATATATCATAAATGGTTAACACGAGCACATGCAACTAATATTTTTCGAATTATGAATTTAGTGGCTTAAGTGTCCGGTACTGAGGTATCTCCCCCTACCTCAGAATTTCAAGAGCACAAATCTAATGAACCCGACAGCGGTTCAAGCTGAACACTTGATCGATTGGCTATCGAGTAACCAATCGAGAACCCATACCACAGTTATGAATCTAAGATAAAACGATTCCTAAAGAAACGCCAAAACGTATGCTTTCACTAGCACACCATTCGTTTGCCTCGCAGATAATTTGCTGTTATAGTGTTCTGATCCAAAGGGTCGATTTGATCCATGATACGGACCCATTTTCGACTGTAGCTGCTAGGAGTAGAAGCGAACGCTTTGCTTTTTTTGTTCGAAATTAAACTCGAATTTCGCGAAATTCCGTTTTATTCCGTTTGTTTTCAATTTTCCGTGGAAATATTTTAACAATTTGGCGAAACGAAACGAAATAGCAAAATACAAATTTCGCCTGTGCGAATTCCGTGGAATTCCGCGGAATTTCGTTTCGAAGCGTATTTGACGGAATCATTCGGTATTTCGCATACCCTTAATATATGATATAAAAAGAGAGCTCTCTGCAAAATTTCAGTAAAAAATCTCTGTTTTTCGATTTCTGACATATTTTTTAGTTAACTGACTTTTTCGGTAGTTCCAAAACCCAGTTATTTTTACCGAACAGATTGAGTGTGCATGCACATCAGCTTATTTTGATTTGATTTTAACGACAAGTCAGTAAAAAACATCAACTACTGAATAGTCGGTAATTGTTTTTACTGACTTTTCGGCCTGTTCGGTAATGTTGCAAAATTGGGTCTGACAGCTACCGTAGTTCAGTAAAAAGTAAAAAATATTACTGAACCTCAGAAGTTTTCAATCAAAAAGCTGAAGCTTCAGTATTTTTTATGATTTACAATACGTACCTAGTATAAAAAAATACCGAACAAGCAAATCGTGATTGAGTGTGTAGCTTACAAAGGAAGGCATGTGTTTTCCTTCCGAGCCGGTGATCTACAATATTGGACAAAACAACTTTTTCGATTTTCCATACAAAATGGCCAACTTTGGTAAGCTATACCTCGATTATTTATGGGCCGATTCGAATGAAATCGGACATAACTTGAATTTCAACATATATTTTTAAGTAATTTTTCTAATCACAAGTTCAAAAGCAGTAACGGTTTGACTAAAGTGGATTTTTTGACGATTTTTTATAAATTACATAACTAAACATATTGAAGGAATAGCTTCATGGTATCTTCAGCAAAGTTGCTGAAGACAGTTTTTATGTAGCGCTATCAGATTTTGAGATAAATAGTTTTGAATTTTTCGTCGAAAATTACACTTTAGTTGAATCGTTATTACTTATAAACTAGTGATTGGAAAAATTATTCCAAAATATATGTTAATATTCAAGTTATATCTGATGTTCTGTGAAAGTTTCATTCAAATCGGTCCATAAATAACTGAGATCTAGCTAACCAAAGTGGGGCATTTTGTATGGAAAATCAAAAAAGTTGCAAATGTTTGTCCAATACTGTACGTGATGAGTGATTCCCCAGTCGCACATTTGGCGTCCACGGTAGGTGTTGCTACGGATAACTTTGTAAACATTTAGTATGATCGACACGAAGAAAACCAAGATGGATGGCAGATATTTATACTCGTGTTCGAGTAAGTTGAGAGGACCGCTTGCATAAACACAAATAGCGTGTTGAGAGGAATGCTCAGATCCGAGGTTCTTCTAAAAAGGCTGGTTCTAAAATGTAAACAACCATACAAAATTACGACCAAACAATGGTGAAGGCGTAATCAATTTTCTCGAATATATTCATTTTGGGTATTTGGCACAATTTGATGATTAATTTACCATCAGCGCATTGCAGTAGCACGCACTCAATAACTGCTTGCAAACAAAATCTTTCGAGCGCATTGATTACCTGTCATTTTGCGAATAATAATTTTAACGTTTCCGCTCAAAGCCTTAAAACTGGTTCTGGACTTAGGTTGGCGGCTTTTTAATTTTACTCCCATTTTACAGCCGCCCTCCACCCTTGCTCAGATCAGCAAATAGGGTAAGAGCACATTAAGAGGACCGCGAGTTTTGAGGACCGCTTTAATCTTCTTCTTGCGGGTGGTAAATGACTGGACAATGCGTACCATTGGTACTTCGCGTACCTGCAGGTATAAAATAGACCCCATTTGTGTCCTTAGCCTCTTGTCCAGTAACTCCTATCCCTACCTCCCCGTGGTGCCGCCTGGGGTACGAGTAACCGTAGGGAAGATCGGGTAACCAACCCTGTTGGGACCTTGGTCGTATGCTGACAGGGAAGGGGGGCTCCTCTCTTCTGAGGGTGTAGCTTATCAGAGCGTCTGTTCTCCATGTCAGGGGCGGCTGATCATCGTCCTAGTGCCAGCGTGGGACTCTAAACAGTGCTGTGCACGATGATCCTCCGGAGAGACAGGGGGTTGGTGCAGGCCTTACAAGCCAGCCGTAAAAATCATCAGTACAGGAAGCATACAATGTAAATTCGGACCGGAACAATCGGCATAGACCCAGGCATCGAAAACGGACTAACGATTGGAAACTCGGATCATGGAACTGTAAGTCTCTCAATTTCTTGGGAAGTACCCGCATTCTTTCCGAATTATTGAGGGTCCGCAAGTCGACATCGCTGCAGGAGGTTTGCTGGAAAGGATCGACGGTACATACGTATAGGGATGGTTATACCATCTACCAGAGCTGCGGCAATAGACATGAGCTGGGCACAGCTTTTATCGTGATAGGCGAAATGCAGAGGAGCGTGATTGGGTGGTGGCCAATCGACAACAGAATGTGCAAGTTGAGGATCAAAGGCCGTTTCTTCAATATCAGCATAATCAACGTGCACAGCCCTCACCTAGCAAGTGACGATGACGATAAGGACGCTTTCTACGCGCAGCTGGAACGTGAATACGACGGCTGCCCAAACTATGATGTCAAAATCGTTATCGGAGATCTCAACGTTCAGGTTGGCCAGGAGGAGGAATTTAGACCGATTATAGGGAAGTTCAGCGCTCACCAGCTTACGAACGAAAACGGCCTTAGACTGATTGATTTCGCCGCCTCCAAAAACATGGCCATACGTAGTACCTACTTCCAGCACAGCCTCTCGTATCGGCACACCTGGAGATCACCCCAACAGACTGAATTGCAAATCGACTACGTTTTGATTGATGGAAGACACTTCTCGGACATTGTCGACGTCAGAACCTATCGCGGCGCAAACATCGATTAGGACCACTACCTTGTGACAATTAAAGTGCGCCAACGACTCTCCGTTGTGAACAGCATTCGGTACCGACGCCCGCCACGGTACAATCTGGAACGACTCAAGCTACCCGAAGTCGCAACTGAATACGCGCAAAGCCTTGAAGCAGCGTTGCCGGAAGAAGGAGAGCTTATCGAAGCCCCTCTTGAGGACTGCTGGAGTAGTGCCAAAGCAGCCATTAACAACGCAGCGGAAGGTGCCATTGGGTTCGTGGAAGGGAATCGACGGAACGGTTGGTTCGACGAGGAGTTTCAGACGGTTTTGGACGAGAAGAATGCAGCGTGGGTGATGATGCTGCAGCAAGGCACCCGTCAAAACGTGGAACGATACAAAAAGAAGCGAAGACATCAAATCCATCTATTCCGCGATAAAAAGCGCCGCCTGGAAGAGTTGGAGTGCGAAGAGATGGAGCAGCTGTATCGTTCTCAAGAAACTCAATGCATCCCGCAAAGGCTTTGTGCCGCGAGCCGAAATGTACCGGGATAAGGATGGAGGTATCTTGACGGGCGAACGTGAGGTGATCGAAAGTGGAAGCAGCATTACGATGAACACCTAAACGGCGCAGAGGAGGAAGATCAAGACAGCAGGAGGAATGGCTTCATTAGTACGGCGGATGAGGGAGACGTGCCAACTACCACAATAGGCGAAGTTAAGGATGCTATCAAACAGCTCAAGAACAACAAAGCAGCTGGAAAGGATGGTATTGGAGCGGAACTTATTAAAATGGGCCCGGACAGGTTGGCCACTTGTCTGCACCGATTGATAGCCAGGATCTGGGATACAGAACAGCTACCGGAGGAGTGGAAGAAGGGAATAATATACCCAGTATACAAAAAGGGCGACAAGTTAGAATGTGAGAGCTATCAAGCGATCACCATTCTTAATGCAGCCTATAAAGTGCTTTCCCAGATCATCTTCCGCCGTCTATCGCCACTGGCAAGCAGATTTGTGGGAAGTTATCAAGCCGATTTTGTGCACGGGCGATCGACGACAGACCAAATCTTTATGTCGTGGCAGATCCTCCAAAAGTGTCGCGAATATCAAGTCCCTACGCACCACCTATTCATCGATTTCAAAGCGGCCTATGATACCATCGACCGCTAAGAGCTATGGAAGATTATGGACGAGAATGGTTTCCCCGGGAAACTGACTAGACTGATCAAAGCAAGGACTTCGACAAGGCGATGGTCTTTCCTGCCTCCTGTTCAATATTGTTCTAGAAGGTGTTATGAAACCGGTGGGCTTCAACATGCGGGGCACGATCTTCAATAAATCCAGCCAGTTCATCTGCTTTGCTGACGACGTGGACATTGTCGGAAGAACGTTCCAGGTGGTTTCTGAACAGTATACCAGGCTGAAACGTGAAGCAGATCGGGTTGGATTGAAGGTAAATACGTCGAAGACGAAATATCTGCTGGCCGGAGGAACCAAGCACGATAGAGCTCGCATTGGCAGATGCGTGATGATCGACGGGGATGAGTTCGAGGTGGTGGATGAATTTGTCTACCTTGGATCATTGCACAGTGGGACGGATTGGGGTTTTAGGAGGAAAGATGGAACTCACGCCTTCAATTGTGATTTTTCTTAAAAATGATATTCTACAAAGTTGTTTCTATTATAAAAACAATTTTTTTGGTCGGAACGAAAATTAGGGTGGCCCTTTGTAAAAAAAGATAACCATCAAAACTTTTTTTATTTTAAGGAATATTAAAATAGTTTGTTCTACAAAGTTGAAGATCGGAAAATTTTAAGCTGATTTGACAAAAAAAGTTTTTTCCTAGCTCAAAAATTGACCGTTTTAGAGCATTTTTCGCTATTGATGTAGGGTGGCCCTGCAAAAATAGGTTTTTGTGTGTTTTTTTAGATTTCTCAGCAAAGTTGTCTTCCCTTCATCTTTAGAGCGGATTGAGACGCATGTTTTGAGGTCTGTACAATTTTGTAGGTGATAGTTATAAACATTTTTCATATAAAACAAACTTCAAAAGAGTTCAGTAATAAAAATAAGGAGAAAAGTCTTTTGACAATCAGTGTTGTGAAAAACTCAATTTCTCACAGATTTGAGATTTTTCATGCGTGAGTTGTCAATCATGCAACTCAGCAGTCAAAAAATCATGGGTGAGTTGGCTCACCTTTTTGACTCATTGTCTCGTATTTCCACAGTTTACTCACACACGGCAATAATTTCTTGTTAGTCTGGTAAAATTATGGTAATGCCTTTTAACGTAAACAACAACATTCGGGTTTCACGAGTTTTTGCCGGGTTTTGCGACTGAATCATTTTTTTATGGTTTGAGTTGATTGAGTTGATTTTGCATCAAAATCTCATGCGTGAGATTTGCGAAGCAGATCTCAAATGAGTTTGCTCTCACGGGAGAGCGTATTGATTGAGATTTTGAGTGTGAGTCTATCAACACTGTTGACAATAAATACTAAATTTACCACACGGTTGAATTTCCCGGCATGGCTCCTCCCAAACATCCAAGTACTTCTGTTTTGGGATTTGTCAGGCTTTTTGGGAAACATTCTGATTGGAAGTTACGAATGCTTAATTGCTGCAAATCCGTTTACAAGTAATTTTTCCACCGTAGGAGATATATCGTATCTGAAACGGTATATTACTAAAGTACGATTCCTGATTATGACGCTGACTTTCAAGCCTAGATTAAGGAGAATAACTAAATGCATTATTTGATCATGTTTAGATGTTTTGACTAATTAAGGCTATAATTTAGAGATAGTTAATTTGAGAGTTCTTTTAAAAATCTGTTATTAACGGTTATTAACATATGAACCAGTCATATCGTTAGCAAACAGATCCACCGAAGAATAATACGATTTTTATTCACATTTTCAAGCTATCGTTATGTCAACACATTTTTTTTCTTGTTTTCCCAACTACCCCAACATATAGAAAATGTTTTTTTTTTTTGTTATTACGAAGTTTTTAACTTTTTATCAGAAAAAAATTGTATCAATATTCTTTTTTTTGGCATTGCGTCCCCGCTGGAATAGATCATACTTCTCAGGTTATTGTTGTTAAGAGCACTTCCACAGTTTTTAACTGAGAGCTTTCTTTGCCATTTTTGTCATGTTGCATTCGTGTATCGTATCCAAGGAAGTAAATTAAATTTTCATTACGAAAACATTCTTGTATCTATTTGTTTTCATTAGCTATATCTTTCATGTTTGCGTTTCAATTAGCTCTAAAAGTGATGGGAAGACAGTTTTGCTGAGAAACTTGAAATAATAAAAATAAAATACAACAACCAATTTTTGATGGGCACCCCTACATCAATAGCGAAAAATGCTCTAAAACGGTCAATTTTTGAGCTAGGAAAAAACGTTTTTTGTCAAATCAGCTTAAAATTTTCCGATCTTCAACTTTGTAGAACAAATTATTTCCATATTCCTTAAAATAAAAAAGTTTTGATGGTTATCTTTTTTTACAAAGGGCCACCCTAATTTTCGTTCCGACCAAAAAAATGTTTTTATAATAGAAACAACTTTGTAGAATATCGTTTTTACGTAAAATCACAATTGAAGGCGTGAGTTCCATCTTTCCTCCTAAAACCCCAATCCGTCCCACTGTGCATTGCTAACGTCGGATAACAACTGCAGCAGAGAAATTCGAAGACGTATCATTGCCGGAAGTCGTGCTTACTACGGACTCTACAAGACCTTGCGGTCTGGTAAACTTCACTTCCGTACTAAGTGTACCATGTACAAGACGCTGATAAGACCGGTAGTCCTCTACGGGCATGAGACGTGGACAATGCTCGAGGAGGACCTGCAAGCGCTAGGAGTTTTTGAACGACGTGTGCTTTGGACGATCTTCGGCGGAGTGTGTGAGAACGGCGTATGGAGGAGAAGGATGAACCACGAGCTTGCGCAACACTACGGTGAATCCAGTTCACGAAAGTCGCCAAAGCTGGAAGGGTACGATGGGCGGAACACGTTGTGAGAATGCCGGACAACAATTCCGCAAAAACGGTGTTCACCTCAAATCCGGCCGGTACAAGACGAAGGGAAGCTAAGTGGTTTGACCAAGTGGAGCAGAATCTTGGAAGTGTGGGGCGATCGAGAAACTGGAGGTTAGCAGCCATTGACCGAGTTAATTGGCGTTACATTGTGGCGCAGGTCATGTCTTGAAGGACGTAGAGCCAGCAAAAATTAAGTTATAATCTTCAACATTCATTTGACAGTTTTTTGTGTTTCTCAATGTTCCTGCAGAGATGACGGTAGCGGATGAATGATGAATAATAAAGTGACTGCTGACCATAGCAGCGAAATGAACGCGTGTCGAGTGTTTACAGCACTGGTAGACACGCACATCTACGTAGAAAAGTAACAAGTTATGAGATCTATTACTACGCTTGGCGGAGTGAATCAAAAGTACGAAACAAAAATGCATCCGTGCTCCGGTGTGCCTGTGGTTCGGCGCTTTTTAATTCGCGACTACGAAACAAAAAGAGATTTACAAATCACTCGCACTAATAGGAAACCTCGTAAGGAACTGTCATCGTGTGCGTGGAAAAAAAAGCAAAAACTATATCTCTGCTTGTTTTTCTCACAGAAAACTTAAGAAAACATCCGCGAATTATTCCCCATGTACCTATGTGATAGAATTTTGTGTTTCTTCATTACAGTTTTCAATCGGATTTTTGTGTTCTGCCGAGAAATAGATGGTCTTGTCAAACAGGGAGAAAGTGAAACCAAAGGTCCTAATTAAACTGTCAAACAAGATCTCAGTCGAACAAATTCAATGAGCTTCAAAACGATGTTACACATAATAAACAAAAGATCAACTTTAGTGCAAAGCGATTCTAAAGTGATGTAACTGATTAGCTTATAACACAGCGTAACAAAAACGACATTTTTGCGTGTCTCAAGGATTAAATTATGTGTCTCTAGTAGATTTGGGCTTGCTAAATTTGTTGCCGTTCTCAGAAATGTTCCAGCGTGTCACAGTTTTTAGTTACAGGTCGCCAAAGATAGGTAAAACCCTGGTTTCATTGATGTTTACGTGACATTTAAAGCATGATTTACACCAAGCATGTAAAATAGGACTTTTATGTTCATATCAGATATAAGAACGGTTGAAATTAAATTAAATTAAAAAATCAAATGAGATTGTTTTTTTTTTTTTCAACGTGCTTGCAATCTCCATACAAAACTCTTCGTTTCACATAAATGGCAAAATACAATAGTTTTCTAAACCATCAAAAACTAACTTGTGAGCATTGAAAGTACTATGAATAAGTATTGAAAAACACATGAAGTTTGATTCCTATAGCAAATTAAGCAAATAAATTGCCAAACAAGCCGACAAACTTGCATCCAAGTTGGCTGAAATAGTAAAAGTTTGTATTTTCAAAAGTCAATATGTCAAAAACTAGACGTGCTACGATATTTTTGAAAACGGAAATGGATTACCCTTAATTAAGTAAGTGCTTCAGACAAAAACGCCTTCCGTAGTGTAATTGAAAGATTGTTCGAAATGCCTCAATTATTTATAGTCAATACAAATATTGTTTATAGAGAATGCAAAAAATATCTACACTAGTACTCACAACATATGCTGTTATGTTGGCATGCTCCTAATGTTGATTGCTTTTGTTTTTTTTTTTTAATATTGCTAAAGGTCGATTGGGGACTGGTGGTATGATCGAAATATGGACTACCTCATCGATCAGACATTTTTGTTTTTTGTTTTGGCTTCCAAATGGGAGGTTGTGGATCATTTTTTTGAATTCAGGATTAAGTTCTATTTTTTATCATGCCTTGAAAAGGCTGAAATAAACAATACTAAAAAAAACTCAAAGAGGACCAACTTATAGTACCAAAAGGATCCTCAAACTGATAGAATAAATACAACATCGACCGCCTTGGTCATGACAGAACAGGAAATCAGCTATCGATGGACTCCCAGGCTGGTCCCAATACATACAAAAAGATTATACACCCTTTGTTTAATATTGCCTGAATCTGTATTTAAGATTATTTATCTTATAGAGACGAATGAAGCACTAAAGATTATTGGGGTACCATTAAACTAAAGCTCTTCACATACAGCATGCTATTTGTTGGTATCGTAATCCGGGGTATCATTGATCAGCGGGGTAACATTGATCGGAATGACCCATCTCGTAAAAAGTTCGTATCGCCATTTATTGATGGAACCTTTTCAAATCATGAATTGTTCTTCTCTTTCTTATATTCATAAGCTAATGAAAGTGAAGATTTTTGCGTAAATTGCGTTTACCTTATGCGTAAATTTATCAACTTTTCGAAACAATTATTTCAATGGGTAAGGATGACACTACCGAACATTCATGTCTCACATAAGTTCTGCAAACGATATGAGCAAGGAGAATGCGGTTCTTACTAAAAATGGCATCGCCGAAAACGATTCCGTTGTCAAAACTTTCATAAGTATGCTCAATTAGGCAACATTAACGAATTACTGTTAAGAATATAGAATTCCCTTAGGAAATTGCCTACCTTTAGGCGTATTCCGTGGTTCGAGGTGTTTTTAATTTTGAAATAACTTAAAAATTAAATGACTTGTAAGCGTTTGGCCTTCATATTCGGCTTCGGGAGCCATGATTTCAGTAAGAAACGACATTTTCAATATTACCGAACATTGTTTACATAGGTGATCAATGTTACCCCATATCAGCTAAATCAAAAAATCGCTTAAAACATTTTTTAAACATGCTTAAATTTTTCAAAAAACAAAATACAGTATAAAATCACAAACTATGGGTGGCAGTACATGTTTTAAGAATATAAAATTTGCAACATTTTCGTTTTCAAACGAAATATTTGAGAAATATTCAAAAAAATGATCAATGTTACCCCGGATTACGGTATATAGAAGGCAGACAAACTCCTTAAGGTGACACATCTCGGAATCCAAAGTTGGCCGGCACAATGGCCCCTATTCACGTTTTCAAAAGCACTAAACTGGAGAAATAGTTGACAAATGTTTCTGATCTTCTTATTTTAAGCTTTCTGCGAGTGCACAAAACCAAAATAAAAAGTTCACTGTTGTTGGGTGCTTTCTTCGCGAGATTTGTGCCTTTGAAGTTTTAGTGCAATCTTAAAAGTTGATTAAAAACTATTCCACCTTAACCTTAAAAAAATCGATGTTAGGAAACCTTTTTCCCTAAAATATGCCCAATTTGCAATGTATGGACGACTTTTAGTATATTTAATTACGAAACTTTTTCCTCAAGAATGATCAAAATCTACCGATTTTTTAATTGACTTTAAAGTTTTGAATCATTTTTTTTTTTAGTGTAGAAAATGTTTTTTTTTAGTTTTTAATTTTTTTTTTCTAAAATTCCAGGAAATTTCACGACAGTCCCCCATACAACACTTTTTTGTAGGTCTTACCGTTTTCGAGTTTTACGGGTTTATAAAAGAAAGTAAAAACAACTTTGACCCTTTCCAAATGTATGTCTAGATCGATTTTGAAAAAAACAAAATATGTAAAGTATCTTAGTTTCACATACTTTTGACATCCAGAAAGTTTCATTGAATTCTGAAGGGGTGCTGCCAATCGCGTGTCGATTTGGCGTGAAATCCGTCTAGAGTTATATTGGATTTGATTTCTCTTCACTCTAGGGATAATTTCTTTTTCACCCCATCATATTTTCGCTGATCAACTTCTCCAGAGAATTATCACTATGTGGATAAACAAAAACTTGTGCTGGCGACGGGATTCGAACCTAGAAGTACGCTTAAAAGAACTGCGATGCGTGCACGCTAACCATGCTACCACATCAACTTGACGGAAGTAGTGGTTTGTTTGGTGCACAAAAGCAACTGCTGCTTATGGCGATGGATACAGGAAATTTCTCCATGGATAGGACAATGACAAAATAAACTTCTCACAACTGTGGAAGTGTGCGATTATCTTTTTTCACTTTGTTTTGTTGACGGATACTTTCGCAAGGAAACTTATCACTGAAAATTTATGTGAGGGATAAATCCATTATCGTGAGAGTGAGTGAGAATTCGGAACCTTGTTTCTAATTCAAATACTTGATGTACTTTCGCCAGAATCATTCAGAGTCGAACCAAACCCCTTGATACATATGTGAAATACTCTGGCCAAGCTCCTTTCCCATCAATTGAAGTTCCACCTTTGGTCATGCTTCTTAGAAAAGACAATCACCTCAGTTTTCTCCGGAGAGAATTCGATACCCAGTTTCAAGGCACAAGTAGAAAAATTTTCTAGAGCATCTTGCCGAGGTCCTCGCAGATCATCCGCCTCTGGTCCTGTTCTAAAAACAACGGCATCATGCGCAAGCTGTCTAAGTGAACAGCAATTTTCCACGAAAGCATCATCAAAGTCTCTGACAAAGAAGTTGTAAATAAAGAAGACTTAAGCATGAGCTCTGGGGGAGACCCATGTAACTAATTCGTGAAGTTGTTGAGGTACCGTAAGAAAAGCTCATACGCTTCTTGGACAACAAATTTTTTTGGAGTTTGTCTGAAAGTACCTACATACATCTATGCATGCTAAATAAAAAGCCCCCTTTTACTAAATGTTGATGACAGTGTTGCGTTACACAGAACAGCTCAATAAAAAAGAATTTTATGTTTCAAAGTGATACTAGTTGAGAAATAAAACATCAAATTATGGTAAACTCCATTTGGTGCGACTATAAACCACGCAAAAAACACTCTGTGATGGGAAATTAATCAGGCCAATAATTTCAAACCATTTTCATAGCACTGTACTCCATCATAATTATTCATCCGAATTAGCATACATCCACATTCATTGTTCGTGAAAATTTTCATAAATCAATTTGATGCCACCCGCCTTGAAACTATCGCCAAATCCCACCCACTCGTCCGAGCTGCAATCTATCGGAAGCAACAGGTCCACCAACACAAGGTCGCGCTTCGTGGATACAGATTTTTCCACTTGAGAGAACATATAATCCGTTTATGCTAATTCCCTCGTCCCAATCAGCCTCATCGAAACTATCAGCAATGGGAGTCAACCATTAATTATTGAATAAGTTGGTTGCGCTCAGCAAACTATCCTAAGCCTGTTGAACAATTTCAGAAGAACGATTGGCGTAGTTATTGAACGGACTTGAGTTCCACGTGGGACATCAAAAGTCAAACATAAGTCTACTTGTTGATGATTTCTCTATAAACGTGCTCTTGGATTTTGCGACACTAAGATCAAGGAAGACGGTTTGCATTGGAAATAATTAGATGCAATTTTTCAAGCAATTAAACAGAAATTAGGTTGATGACGAGAGAGCAGGTCAATCAAACGACCGTTTAGAATACGTTAGTTACCAATTAATTTGTACGTGATGGCAATTGGGTCTATTTTGATTCTGGAATCGAGAAGAAATTATTTTTTATATACTTAACGAAGTATGTGGAGTTGAGTGTTTAGTTGTTTGACTTTGAACCCTCGGATTTATCCATGAAAATTCTTCATGTATAATTTAGGTATTGCAATATCTGGTCTAATTATCAGTTAAACTGATATTTGGACCAGATATAACAGGTAGAATACCTCATATAATATATCATGCATGCTCTCCAATCACCAAACTCATAATTGGATCAGGTATTGCAATACCTTTCAGTGCTTTGTTACTCACCTTCCGAAAATAATGTAGTTAGTCCGGAACCTTCTTGAATTTCACATCATGAACCGGGAAACAACTTAATTTCCCAGCACGGTGCACAAAGCAAAAAATGAACAACACTATCTGAACTGCTTCCCAGAAAAATGCCCTCACGTTCGCCATGAATCCTGAGAAACACTGTACACATGGATGATCAACACACGTCCCGTGGATTCATCGGCATAGCATTCTCTTCCGTTTCCCGGAATGAAGCTCCGCATACGGAAAAATGCGGGTAATTTGCGAAGAATGCTGCTTGCCGTTTTTTCTACTCCTTCACGGATCTTTTCCGAGCTTCTGTGCACAGGTGCACTCGGGCATCGATGCTGTTTTGAGACCTGCATATGTCCGGGTCAGTAAATTGAATTCCTCTTTCGTGGGACTGTGGGTAGCCCAGGAGCTGGAGAAGCAAGTCCGCTGTCGATTTCTTCAGGACAAATAACGGCCAAGCATGCAACTTGAAACCGAGACACGCACTCTGTTCGATTCACCAGAAGGAAAGTTTTCCGGACGTCATCATGCGTGGGTGGAGGACGCTTGTAGAATTATGTGGATGTCCAAAGGGGGGTGGAGCGCAAGGTAAATATTTTCGTTTACTGGATTGCTTCTGCCACCCCATCCCTGCCAAACACATTTCCAAGCGATTCGTTTATTGAGGGAATTTTTTTCCCTTCAAATTCAGATGATGCTCCGGTGTTTGGATAGTGGTCTGGTATTTGCTCTATGTGGAGTGGGAGTTAACTTTGTTTGAGGAGCAAAAAAGTTTGTGCTGCTTTCGAACGGTATTCCATAAATCTAAGCCCAATCGAGAGAAGATATGCTCCAGAAGAACACCTGACGGTTGTGTGGGAGGATTAGTTTTTCTTTGGTGAAATTTGTTTCAGAATTTTTGATGGTAACATAGTTATGATGAGAATACATTTTTACAGGTTCACATTTATGCCACATAATCTGTTTAGTTATGGATTAAGCATCTTTTTCTTCTTCTTGGCATTAACGTCCTCACTGGGACAGAGCCTACTTCTCAGCTTAGTGTAATTATGAGCACTTCCACAGTTATTAACTGAGAGCTTTCTTTGCCAAAGTTGCCATTTTCGCATTTGTGTATCGTGTGGCAGGTACGATGATACTCTTTGCCCAGGGAAGTCAAGGAAATTTCCATTACGAAAAGATTCTGGACCGACCGGGAATCGAACCCAGACACCTTCAGCATGGCTTTGCTTTGCAGCCGCGGACTCTAACTACTTGGCTAAGGAAGATTAAGCATCACTGTAAATAAAAATGGACAAGATAATCTTGATTATCAACACTACGAATACGAAGTATTAAAATGCAGATTGAGACAAACAAGTTTAGACGATGGACATTTGTGTTTTAGCCTACATAAAACATATTTATACACTCGGTAGATATACACCCAATTCATAGCCCATAGAGGTTATCATTATGCTCGTAATAACAGGGGCCTTACTTAGCCGAGTGGTTAGAGTCCGTGGCTACAAAGCAAAACTATGCTGAATGTGTCTGGGTCCGATTCCCGGTCGATCTGGGATCTATTTTTAATAGTAAATGGTTTGACTCCCCTGAGCGTAGGCTATCAATGTTCCTGCCACAAGATATACGAATGCGAAAATGGCAACATTGGCGTAGCGAAGATTTCGATCAATATTTACAGCCTTTTGTGTCAAACGTTAAACTTTATTGTTAGGTGATTCTTCCGTCCAACAGATAAAAATGACATAATTTGAAGCAGATTTGTTTCCTTTTCTGGCACCCATACAATTAGAGTGAAATGATAAATTGACGAAAAAACTTTAAAGTCTATTTTTTTATAAACTAAGTGTTGCCACTTACACTACCCGCCATAAGTATGGAATCGCATCATCTAGTATTGCAACACCTCAATTGAATATTTCAGCACCCCCCAAAAAGTTTAGCATCATCCGTAAACTATTACACAAATGACGCAAAAGCTTGGAAACCTTAGTTTCTAGAAAGCTGTGGTCTTCAGCAAAGTTGTTCAGAAGCCTTACGGCGGTCATCAGCTGAAATTTTTAATGCGCCATTTTGCCGCTACGTGGCGCTAGTGTGCATGTAATTTGGTCATATTCTAGCAGGATCTAGCTCATGAACCTGACCACTTAGAATGTTCGTGTCTTCAGCAAAGTTGGTCAGAATCTTAAAAACAATGTGAAACAGCACTGATTGGTTAGCAATTTTGCCGCTACGTGGCGCTAGTGTGCATGTAACCCAGTGAACCACGTATCGTAAAAGAAAGTAAATCTAAAATCACATATTCGTACGTCAAAAATCAGAATCGCACAAGATGCCAAATTAGGCGCTATCAATGTCATCACAAGTTGCTTATAAATCCCAAATACGATTCATAAACGATAATCTGTGTTGACAACAAAAGATGCCGTAAATAGTGCAACATAGAATCGCGTTAAGTTGTATAAACTGACAGATCATATATCAATCCAGAAAGCATCGTATGAATTCGCAATAACTTAGCAAAAATTGCCACCCAAACTTAGTATCTGCTGACGATGGGCCGCAAAGAACAACAAAGTGTGTGCCGCAGTACATGAAACATGCATTGATATTGGCAAATAATCACGTCTCAGTTATGCAACCCTTGGTGGTACAGTGGTAAGGTGTCCGATTCCTAATCCAGAAGTCCCGCGTTTGAGACTCGTTGTAAACTTTTTTTTTTATTTTCATCCAAATTTTGTGGCATCGTATATCTGATCGCAGAAAGTCTAAAAAAAATCGTGCCAAGTACGCATATAGCCTCCACTTTGGCAGGTATATAGCCTTTCCATGCATTCTATACGATTGAATTGATTCATATAGAATGATGTATAACAAAAGTTATACCAACCAAAATGTTGACTGGGAAATTGGTCATATTCTAGACGGCTCTAGCTCATGAACTTGACCACTTAGAATGTTCGTGTCTTCAGCAAAGTTGGTCAGAAGCTTAAAAGCAATCTGAGGCAGCATTGATTGTTTAGAAATTTTGACGACGGTGGCTCTGCTCCTAGCGAAATGATGGATCCGAAATTTTAACTGAATTTTGGAAATAACTTTAAATTAAAACTGTGTACGATTCCTTAAGGCATTAAATATAGCCTATTTTAACAAAAAATGTCAAATATTATTTTTTTTTAACACATAGTAAACAATTATAAGTACTGACCCGATTTTGTCAGCCCCCGATTTTGTCTGCCCCCGATTTTGTCTACCCCTGATTTTGTCAGCTTTTCGACCCGATTTTGTCAGCCTGTTTTAAATTTATTAAAAAAAATGTTTCGCCATGTGGTATTTTCATTAAAATTGATGATGATGTTTAATGTTATGCACGTATGGGCGTAGTCAGAGGGGGCAATGGGAATGCCTCCTCCCCTTTGGACGATGCTAAAAACAATATTACGGGAATTAATCATGTGTTTGTATTCTTAAAAGATTGTCTCCAGCACTCATATTTATATAATTGTTACATGATGATAGATTGGAAAACTTATGAATTATACCAAACAATCAACATTTTTAAAAACATCTGGCCATCAATTATTCGAAGGGTTTATCAAATCTGTTGGGAAACTCAAAAAGGTTCTACAAAATTTATTGTCAGCGGAATATTATCATTAAAGTAATCGGATAAAACACCTCGTATTTCCCCCAGGAACTCCACTCGAGATATCATTCATAATCCTCCAGATATTTCTTCAACGTGTTTGTCTAATTATTCCTGAAATTATTCTATAAATCGTTCCTGGCTGTACCTCGAATTTCTCCAGAGATTCCTCAACAAAATTTAAAGGTGTTTTCTGGAGATGATTCTAAAAATTCCTCCATAAAAACTCAATTTAGTATGCCAAATATTAGACGAGATATGTACAGCGATCTCAAGTATCATAAAACTGTGTTTTGTTACTAAGCAACTTGGCAATTCGCTGGTTAAATCATGCTTAAAATAAAAAAAAACGGGATTTATACAGCCGAGTTAATGACAAAAAAAAACATGTGTGTAGGTTCATTCATGAATTCCTCCGAGAATTTCTCTCAATACTATTTCAAAAAATAATCTATGGATTCCTGTTGAAACTTCTTTTTTTCAAAAATTTCCAAGCAATAATTTTATAAATTGTTCCAGAAACATACTGGATACACCGAAAGGGATTTTCGTCTAAATTAAATTTTCTTTATGCTTGAACCTGAACTCGACCACAAACTTCACTTAAAATTCTAATAGAATATTTTTATTTTTCAAGTAATTACTTCAATAATTATCTCTTTTTAGTCCTTGTTGAATTCATTCCATTTTTATCTTTAGTATGTCTTGAGATAAACTTCAAAATTTGCTCCTTAAAGTTTTATTGAGATTGTGCCTACAATAAACTGTTTAAAAGGTTCCTTAAAAAAAAAGTTTAGTTGAAGCTCTCTTAGGATATTCTTGATGAAGTTTGACCTACGGCTCATTAAAAATCTATTTTTCTGTAATTCCGATATTCCTCCAAAAACTGTTTTAAAAATTTCTTTGGAAATTCATCCAATTACCCTTCTTTTTCTTATCTTTCTCTTATTTTTAATTTCTATGCTTATTGAAAGATTTCCACAGGATTCATCTCACGAGATTTTCAGGAACTTGACTAGGAATTTCACCAAAAACATTTTGAAGCATTAAATCATCCCTAAGGTATAGGAATAATTTATGAGATTTATTCACAACTTCATGTTATGTAATTTATGAATACTTCTGCGCTAAAAACCCAGCAAAAAGTATCATGAAAACTAAAGAAAATTTCTTGGTTTTCAAACAGTAAGAAATATTTTTACATACATTCCATTTCCAAACATTGAGTTTTAAAAC
This sequence comes from Aedes aegypti, assembly GCF_002204515.2. Taxonomy (NCBI): domain Eukaryota; kingdom Metazoa; phylum Arthropoda; class Insecta; order Diptera; family Culicidae; genus Aedes; species Aedes aegypti. Next base: position 82,312,021 of record NC_035109.1, on the reverse strand, counting down.
AATGTTTAGGAAAAATTATATGAAAATTCCGTATGAAACATTCTTTGAATTATACTAAAATGAATTCCAAGAAGAGCTTCGAGGCAATTATTTATGCTATTTCGAAGGAATTTCTAAATCAAGAGGAATTTTAATATGAACCTCTTTAGGAATTTCTGTGTTCTGTAAAAATTCTTATATAATTCATCGATCATGTATAACTAGGAACTCAGGTTGATTCCATCTGTCTTACTGTACAAAACAAAATTGCCTATCAAAGGGACCACGACGAATCGAATCTTTGGAATTTTTCCAATAGGTAAATCACTCAACACTGAAATAAGACGCGTTTAGGACTTTACTTAGCTTACTATGAAAAAATACGGTGGGTATCTTGTATAGTTTTATGTTTCATGCAAAAAGAGTGCAATGTATGATGATCGTTTTGTCGTGAAAATCGTGAATGAAATGTTAAGAACCGATCTTCTCAACCCCCCCCCCCCACCCCCCTGATAAAAAAAAACCTGGCTACGCTAATGGTCATCGACTCCTTAGGTACCGTTCAAATATTACGTAACGCAACAGGGGGAAGGACATAGTGTTACGGTTCATACAAAAATTAAAATCTTCTATACAAAAGTTGTTACGTGGAGGTGGGGTCTAAAATTGACAAATTTTGCGTTACATAATTTTTAAATGAACTGTTGCGGCCAATTCACTTGATCGGCGAAATAATGGACTGTAATATTGTTTGTGGAATAACTAACACATTGTTTTTCAACTCAAAACGATTTAATGAATAAAAATTGACTTTACATGTGTTTGCGTTCACTGCTCTCGAAAGAATGAAAAAGCGAATGGAATGATGCAAAGAATAGAGCAAAAGTTTTTTTTTCTTCTTGTTGGTGCCACTGGTACGCTTCCGTCACGTTCGTCCATCATGGTACGCACCGCCACTGGTAAAACCAAAATTCATCGCAGCAACCGTGCTGCTGGTTTTGCAGCAAATTTTCATTTACTTCAAATCACCGAAGCTTGAAGATGGGTTTCCATCGAACATCCTGCCCCGCGGCTGCGAAGCTGACTTCGAACTTTCCTGGAGGTAGTCGTTGTCTTCAATTGGTAGCGGAGCCAGCTTCGAGATTGGCCGTTTGAAAATCCCTGAAGAAGTTTTCACGTCCACGACTCGTACAAGTGAATCTCTTCCTGCGTACGTTTTCAAAATTATTCCCATAGTCCAGGTTTGCGGCGGAAGATTGTCCTCAATCAGAAGCACAACCATTCCTGGCTGAACGTTGGATTCCCTTGATGTCCATTTACTACGGGTTTGAAGCGTTGTCAAGTACTCCCGTGACCATCGGCCCCAGAAGTGCTCTTTCAGCCTATCCAAATATCTCCACCTCGATAGACGATTCACCGGAACATCAAGACAGGTAGGCTTTGAAACACTCTGCAACGGTCTGCCGATTTGTAGATGAGCTGGAGTAATTGGCATCGGATCGTCTGGATTGTCGTTCAAGCTGAACAGTGGACGTGAATTCAAAATAGCCTCAACGTGTGTCAAGGCAGTGGCAAACTCTTCAAAAGTAAGAACTGCATTCTGGAAAGTTCTTTTCAGGTGAGTTTTGGTGCTTTTCACCCCAGCCTCCCAAAGGCCACCAAAATTTGGTGCCTTGGGAGGGATAAAATGCCACTCGATGTCTCTTGGCAACAACAAATTGTTTATACCTTGAGATTGTACATCATCATGGAGCTGCTGGTACAACTGACGAAGCTCACGTGACGCTCCCACGAAATTTGTTCCGTTATCAGAGAACATTTTTCGCACCAATCCTCGACGGTTCACGAAGCGTTCCAACGCAGCTATGAACGCTTCTGTCGTTAGTTCGGACACTAACTCCAAATGTATATTTTTTGTCGCCAAGCATACAAAAACGGCAATATAACCTTTGACCAGTTTCGGACGATATTTACCTTGCTTTACTGTTACAGGGCCCGCATAATCGACTCCAGTGTACTCGAAAGGTGCGGAGACGTTTACTCGTTCATCGGGTAGACTACCCATTAGCTGCTGGATCCTCGATGGTTTGGTTCGGAAACAGTTCAAGCACCGACGAATAATTTTTCGAACCGCAGATCGGCCACGCAGTAACCAAAATTGCCGACGAACAATTGCAAGCAGTCCGGTCGGCCCAACGTGCATATTTTCTACGTGGAGGGTCCGGATCAGTGCTTCAGTCACAGGATGCGGCGGCAGTATCAACTGATGCTTTGACTCGAATGGCAGGTTGGCATTTTCCAAACGCCTCCCCACTCTCAACAACTTGTCACGGTCCATGAAGGGGCTCAAACCGGCAAAACGCTTCGACGGTTCACCTCTCTCAGCAGCTCTTACTTCTTCTGGCAACTCCATCATTTGGATCACCATAACGATATACTTCAACGCTTGTCTCATTTCAGGAACAGTGAGGTATTTCGATACGATCTTTGGTTGATTGATGACGCGGCTTCGACAATTGAAAATGAATCTACGCACATACGCAATCACTCGTTGCAGTTTCCGAAAATCACTGTATCTGGTGAAGACCGGCAGCATCTCTTCAACGCAAATGGAATCTGATATAACCAGGGTCTTAATCTCCGGAATCTCATTTTCTGGAACCGGTGGGGGTTCCTCTACCACGTACTCCGATTGTTGCAGAAACACTGGTCCCTGCCACCACAGCTTGTTCACACTCAACAGTAATGGCATTTGCCCACGTGATACAATATCGGCAGGGTTTTCAGTGGTTCTCACATACTTCCACGTACAACTAGCAGTGAGATTGTTGATCTGTACCACCCGATTACGAACGAACACCTCAAGGGTTCCGGGTGCTCGTTTCAACCATGCCAGTACAATTTGGCTATCGGACCATAACACAGTAGCGGACACATTTATCTGGACGATGGTTGCCACCTTGGAAACGAGGCGGGATAGCAAAAGAGCCGCAAGAAGCTCCATCCTCGGAATGGTAATGCCCTTCAACGGAGCGACTCTTGATTTTGCACACAGTAAACTCGTAGTTATCAAGTCGCCTTCTCCTAGGCACCGTAAGTATACACATGCACCGTACGCAAGGAGTGAGGCATCCGCAAATCCATGGAGCTCCAAGCGCACGACGCCACTACTCAAGACACACCGCGGCACACTGATTTTGGTAAGTGTAGGCATTGAGCGCTGAAAATTCTTCCACTCTTGGAGAATATCTCCCTCCAACTCTTCGTCCCAGTTCAATTGACATGCCCACAACTTTTGCAACAACATTTTAGCTAACACTACCACCGGTGACACTAAGCCCAACGGGTCGAACAGTTTCGCAATGGTCGAAAGTACATATCTTTTCGTAATCTTATCACTTTCTTCTTGTTTGCACTCAATGCCAAAAAGCAATTTGTCTTCTCGTGGATCCCACAATACACCCAATGCCTTTGTTGCTTCACCACACTCTTGAATTTTAATTAGTTTTTCTTGATTTTCTTCAGGTACGTTTTTTAACACTGCTGGCGAATTCGAGCACCACTTTCTTATGGGGAATCCTCCTTCTGCTAGAAGCTCCGTCACTTCACGTTGGCGTTCGATGGCTTCTTCTTGCGTTGCGGCACCTGACAGCAAGTCATCCACGTACACATCCTTTTTGACCATTTCGGACGCAACCGGATACCGTTCTGCTTCCTCTTCTGCCAATTGAACCAAGCACCTAGTTGCCAGATAGGGAGCCGACGATGTTCCATATGTGACCGTTGCCAGTTCAAGTACTCGAATAGGATCCGCAGGATGCTTTCTCCAGAAAATTCTCAAAAAAGCAGTTTGGCTGGCGTCTATACCAATCTGCCTATACATTTTGGTTACGTCACCCGAAAAGGCATACAAGTAGCAGCGAAATCGAAGAAGGACAGAGAACAGGTCACTCTGCACAGTCGGGCCGATCTTCAATACCTCGTTTAGCGAATATCGGCCAGATTTTGAACTGGCATTGAAGACCACCCTCAACTTTGTCGACGAACTGGATGGTTTCAGGACCGCATGGTGCGGTAAGTAATAACTTCCTTTGCCGGGTACGTCGTCTTTCTCGTAAACCTCTTTGCAGTGTCCAAGTGCCTCATATTCTTCGATGAATGCTGTGTACTGCCGCTTTAATTCCGGATTCCGCGACAGTCTCCTTTCAAGCTGATGAAACCTTTTGAGGGCAAGTTCACGATTGTCGTCTAGCTCACTGACGATATCCTTGAAAGGCATTTTGACAACAAACCTGCCGGTTTCATCTCGGCGATACGTTTCTAAAAAGTGTGCTTCAACTTCCATTTCTTCATTGGTGTTTGGCGAAGAGTCGCCTATTTCTTCGACCGTCCAAAATTTCTCAATGGCATCGTGCAAGGGTTCTTGCAAAGTAACGTTGGAAAGTAAAATGGATTGACTCACCTGAGCATAAGGATCAAACGTACCAGTTACGATCCATCCCAAGTCTGTTTCTCGAAGTGAAGTAGTACCGTTGACTAATGTCACAGTATTCATTCGCAGCAGGTCCCAAACGTAATTTGATGCCAAAATAAGATCAACCTCGTGTGGCTCGTAGAAACGTGGATCCGCGAGCTGTATTCCGTCGGGGATGTTCCATTCTGTCACGTTGATTGTTGCTCCAGGTATCGTTCCGGTTGGACGATCTGAGACCAAACACTCAATACGGTCCTTGTAGTTCGAGTATCGGGACGAAAATTCTATAATCATCCCCTTTCTAGCCTGAGTTTTCACAGCATTTGCTCCAACAACCATGACGTTGCATTTTGTAAACGGCAATTCCAGGACTCGTGCCATGGACTCCGACAGAATATGAGCCTGTGAGCCGGAATCCAGCAACGTGCGGCACGGATGCAGCCGCCCATGCTTGTCCACTACGTCAATAATGGCTGTTTGCAGAAATACCTGTTTAGTTGACTGGAGCATTCCTCCGTTGTAGCACGACGTTGTTACCGACGCACTATTCCTGGTGTTTGACTCTACTGGTACGGAACTGGTCGGTTCAACAGCACCTGACTGCACCAGTGGACCAGTGGCTTGCACAGCACTAACATTTGCTTTATCTTCCTGCTTAGGTGGCGGCAACGATCGAGATGATTCTTCCTCTGGATGCAACATTCCGTGATGCTTGGCACTACACTTGGAACAACTTCGCTCAGATGTACATGCAGCACTACGATGTCCTTTCCGCAGACAGTTGAAGCACACATTTGCTTGCTTCGCTTTTGCATATCTTTGACTGACACTCATGCTTCGAAATGCACTGCACTTAAAGTTCAAATGAGATCCACCACATAGCTCACAAACAATTTCACTGGTTGTTGATACTGCAGCGGACACTTTAGTGGAACTCTTCATTGACGTCGATCCTTTGGAAACTACCGGCTTGGCAGATGATATCACTGATTTACTCGTTTCACAACGCTCAAGAACAAGACACCTTTTCTTCAAGAACTCCACTGTTTCTTCATATTCCGGCAGCTCGCCATGTTCAATGGTACTTTCCCACAATTCACGGGTTTCATTGTCCAAACACGAAGCGAGAATGTGCACCACAATCAACTCGGACACACCTGTAAGCTCTTGATCATGGAACCGCAGGTTCTCGACATGCCTTGTACACTCATTAATTAGTTCTCTTAGCTCTCTGGATGATTTCTTCTCAACTTTCTTCAGCTGCAAAATACCTTCAATATGGATGTCGATGATTCGTCGCTTGTTTTCGTATCGTTCCTCCAGGATCCTCCAGGCCTGCTGGTAGTTATTGTCCTGGATGGTCTTGGCGTCCAGGATACCTTCAGCCTCGCCTACTAGGGCCTTCTCCAGGTGGAATAATTTAATAGCATCGGAATCTGGCGAGTTTCTCATCAAGTCAACGAACATTGATTTAAACTTCGGCCAGTTTTCATATTTCCCGTTGAAAGTGGGCAAAGGCGCCTTCAAAGATTGCTGGTGAATCACATACTGTGGTTTGCCAGCAGCGACCGAACCACTCTGTGGGTTCTCCTGCTGAACTGCTGTAGCGTGAGCATCCAGAAGCGTTTCGATGACCACCAGTGTGTTGTTGTAGATGTCTTCGAACTCGATCAGCTTTCCTTCGTGAACTTCCACTTGCTTATCCGGGACCAGCGAAATGATCCGGTCGTTGACCTCGTTGTACTCGGTGTAGTACTTCTCGATATTTCTTGCGTGGACTCGTAGCTGCTGCTGGGAGATTGTCAGCTCCTGTCCTGGATCAGTCTGGATAGCGTTCCAGATTCGGGTAACTTTCCCTTTAACCTGGCCACGCTTGGTGATGAGTGACTTCAGCTCTTGTTCAGCCATTTTTAATTTCCTCTTTTGCTGCTTTGTGTTCGGAGTATCTTTCTCGGTGTTCTCTACATGGGATGACTCCAGCTTCTCATCGTCTTCTTGACCCACAAGCTTTCGCCACATAGGAACCACGGGATGCTAACGGAACTGCTTTCTGGAATTTTCACCGAGGAATCTCCACGCTTTGGAAATTTCTCGACAAAATGGCGGCACTTAACCCAAACACGACGCTTCTTGCACTCGCGCTGCGGTCAATGCACTACGATACTTTGCGACTCGACGAGATTCACGATGTTGGAGCCTCGTGAAACGCTCTTGTCCGGAACTCATCCGGATCGAATGGACCAATGTTGCGGCCAATTCACTTGATCGGCGAAATAATGGACTGTAATATTGTTTGTGGAATAACTAACACATTGTTTTTCAACTCAAAACGATTTAATGAATAAAAATTGACTTTACATGTGTTTGCGTTCACTGCTCTCGAAAGAATGAAAAAGCGAATGGAATGATGCAAAGAATAGAGCAAAAGTTTTTTTTCTTCTTGTTGGTGCCACTGGTACGCTTCCGTCACGTTCGTCCATCATGGTACGCACCGCCACTGGTAAAACCAAAATTCATCGCAGCAACCGTGCTGCTGGTTTTGCAGCAAATTTTCATTTACTTCAAATCACCGAAGCTTGAAGATGGGTTTCCATCGAACAGAACTCTTAGAAGTCCATGCAAGTTCTTGACGCGGTTCACAAGCAATCATTAACACGTCAAAATTTGAAAAACAGGAACATAATAAAATGACCCGATTTTGTCGGGTTTCCCATTTTATCATCCTAAAATTCATCGAGGGGCTGACAAAATCGGGTCCTCACTGTATTATATTCCACAATGTTTTGAATTTTGTCTATGTAAATAGGTTGGTAGAAAATTCCTTCGGCTAAATATTTGCTGAAGATACGAACATTGTAGGTGGTCAAGATCATGTGCTAGAGCCCGCGAAAATATAACCAAATCTAACTGCACATCTGAGAGAGAGAAGACAGATGGCTTAGATTGCGAGCTCCCAAAAGACAAGGCAACCTGTCATAAACTGCCACTGGAAAACCACATATTTGAAGAGCAAAGCGTGAAATACCGTCAAAATTTAAGTGAAGGTAATTAAAGTTTCTAGGTGTTTTTCGATGACTGCACATTTTAAATAGTTGAATACTTAAATATAGTCGTGTTTTGGCAAACTGCTATTGAATCGTTTTATTCATACCTTTTTCATAGTGAACAACAAGAAGTGAATGATTTTGACCAAAATAAGGTCATTAGACCGTTGTGCACAACCCAGGAACTAAAGAGAGAAGTTTAAGAAGGCAAGTAAACATGCTAACTGTCAGTGAGCTGTCTCCTCTCTCAGCTGTACACTAGCACCAAAATTGCTAACCAATCAGTGCTGCCTCACATTGCCTTTAAGCTTCTGACCAACTTTGCTGAGGACACGAATATTCGAAGTGGTCAGGTCCATGAGCTAGAGCCTACTAGAATATGATCAAATTACATACACACTAGCGCCACGTAGCGGCAAAATTTCTAACCAATCAGTGCTACCTCAGATTCTTTTAAGCTTCTGAACAACTCTGCTGAAGACACGAACATTCTAATTGGTCAGGTTCATGAGCTAGAGCCTGCAAGAATATGACCAATTTACATACACACTAACGCCACGTAGCGGCAAAATTGCTAACCAATCAGTGCTGCCTCAGATTGCTTTTAAACTTCTGAACAACTTTGCTGAAAACACGAACATTCTAAGTGGTCAGGTTCATGAGCTAGAGCCTGCTAGAATATGACCAAATTACATGCACACTAGCGCCACGTAGCGGCAAAATGGCGCATTAAAAATTTCAGCTGATGAACGACGTAAGGCTTCTGAATAACTTTGCTGAAGACCACAGCTTTCTAGAAAGTAAGGTTTCCGAGATATTGCGTTATTAGTGTTAAAGTTTACGGGTGATGCTAAACTTTTCGGGGTGCTGCAATATTCAACTGGGGTGTTGCAATACTGAATTATGCGATTCCATACTTATGGTAGGTAGTGTATGTGTATCCCCAAAGACCCGATGGAAACCAGACAAGGAAGACATAAGGGATGTGTTGGGTAGGCTGGACTTTGATTACATGATGCTTATTTTCAAGTTTTTGAAGCAAGTTAATGTCCATGATTGATTTTGATTTTTGTCACTCCGCTCCTCTACATGACTCCCCTTTTGTCGCTTTTCCACCTTGTTCCCCTCGAAACCCGTTTGTATGTACCGTTACAGGTTGCTATCCAAGCATCAGCATCAATTAGCTCACTGATGTAGTATCCGGAATCATCTAAACACTCAATTTCGGCTGGTTCCGCCATCGGCCGAACAAGTGCATGCTGGGTACAAATGAGCACAACCGTTCGCCACAAAATCCTTCACTAAACTGAGGTGTCGATCACGAGACAGGCATGCAAAGTCTTTTCGCGGTTTTTTCGAGCTTTCCACCTGTCAATTCTAATACGCTTAAATAAAACATACACGATCATACTCTAATAACGCATGCACGCTTATATCAAACATGCACGCTGAAACAAAAACAATCCATATTTAATTATTCCAACTCTAGCTACCATAACCGAGTTACATTAAGATGCAAAAAACCCCATCGAACCTCGACCAAACCGCGAGTTTTACGGTTCCCCAAAACTAACATAGTACAATAAGAAACAATCATGGTTTTGTAATACAAACCCGTCAAATTCATCTGCTTTATGCCTAATGGCATTTAAAATTTAAATAAATGATTAATCATTTTTTAAAAAACTTTGGAATTTCTTGAGGAATCCTACGATACACATAGGGATCTTGTAAGAATTCCAAAAGAAAAAAAGATAAATTTCTGAAAATCTTGCAAAGAGTTCTTTGGAAAGTCGAAACAAAGATTTTCAAAAATTTCATGTTTTTCACCAATAATTTTCTGAGCGAATTTAAAGGGAAGGGATTTTTTGTAGGACTTGGACAAAACAAATTTATATTATAGGAGGGAATGCATAAAGAAAGTTCTCACAGAATATGTAGAAATATCATAAAAATCCGAAGAGGGTAAACGCTCAGCTAGTTAGCAAGACTAAATCGAGTTTCGATAAATGACATAGAGTTTGTTACATGAAAGAATGCAAAAAAGGTCAGATGGGAAAAAAAACCCTTGAACAAGTTAGTAAAGGAGATTAAAAAAAAAATGTTTCAGAAGATATGTATAGAAGCATATCTGTGAGTGCAAGCAGTGTAATTCTCATAGGAGTCCTTAAAGCAATACGCAGTTTGTTCCTTTAGAGAACTCCTAAACCATTATTATTTGTCAACACATTTCATAAAGGTTTGGCAAGTTTACAGTCCTGGAACGATTTATTAGCTTATTTCTTGTAGCATAGCTTAGCATAGCATATACTGTCTGCACATAGCTGCTACTCCGTGATTGATCGGAACTGGTAAGAATTGCACTTAGATCCAAATGAATAAAGGATGGGATTTTTCGCTTGCCCTCGAAGTGCTATTTTAGCAGCTTTCAAATTATTGATTGATAACGGCACCGGCCAAGTCTTTGAAGTTAGTTGGGACGGGGAAGAATGTTAGAGTGTAATGATGATTGCTTGTAGAGACCGAAATACCTCTACATCTCCACAATCACCACGGGAAGGGTGTCGATTAGTGAGGGAGGAAAAGGATCTGGAAGTCGGCTTGAGAGTCGATTTATTAAGCTTATTTCTTGTAAAAGAAAAACTTCCCCGATGAATTTGTAAATAAATCTGAAAACCATTTTTGTTGAACATTGGAGTAATTTCATTTCTCGGAAGAATCAACGTATAACTTTTGGAAAATTGTTTATAAGTACTCAATCAAAATGCCTTTGAGTACTTACTGGAGAAATTTAGAGTACTCCATGGAACAATTTGTGGAAGAATTCAGAAAAAATCTCGGGGAATCCGTGAAGGAATCTTCGCGTATCTTCAGGCACTTTTAAAGTTTCATTGTAACAAGATGTTTGGCAGTAATGGACTCTTCCAGAAGATAATCATAACCCCTCCGGCTATATCTATATTTGTCACACGATATACGAATGTAAATATGTTCAATTGGCAAAGAAAGCTATCATCTAATAAGTGTGGAAATTCTCTAAAAACACTAAGCTGAGGAACAAACTCTTTCTTGGAAGTCCACCAAATGTCATGTTTTCGTTCTTCAAACACATTCTCAACTCTAAAGAACCCCCTCCCTTGCTACACCGCTGGTTATCATTTCACCACATCACCCATCAGTATGATGAATCCATCCAATCTCCGATCTATCCGACTATATCCACCCGACAGAATTGCTTTGTTGTGGTCGAGGGCATTCCATACAGTCAGTGTTCAGGGAGTGCACTCACATCCCCTACCACCCACAATACAACTCTCTCTCGGCAAACGAAAGCACGTCCGAGTGCAGCAATGCAAAAGATTTTCCCTAAACAAATTGCAACCAACTGCTCGTCCACATCGACCAGATGCCATTCCGCTTCCACTGCACTAGTGCTGCCAACAACCCCGTACGTTCTCGAGCGAGTTGAGCGGCGGTTGGTTAGCTTTTGCTCAGTGGAATGTCGGCATCTGGTATGGAAGACGGTTCTGAAAGTGCTTACAAGAGTTAATCAATTGAGTAACTTTGCCCTCTTGAAAGATTCTACAGAACCGAACGGGGCACGTTCGAATCGATAGCGGTTATCCTCGGAGCAAGCGTGCTGCACCGGCCAGTGCTGAAAAACTAGTTGAGAATTTTGAAGGATTCAAAGTTTATTCTTTATTCTGATGATTATGATGAGGGATTATTGTAGTGATCAATTTCTGCATTTATCTTTTCTTGAGGTGAAAAAAATTATATTTCTATATAAATCAATCTCTTTACTAGAAACAGAGGTGCCGGACTCCAAACTGTGTACTATATTCATGCCAGTACTGTACATACTACGCACCTTCTTTGGATGCGGTAAGATGTTTGTCTAAAACACAAAAGTAAAGTGATAGTTTTAGGTTCATCTTCCACTGCATTCCAAGAAATGCTCAGGATTGGAAGTTTCTAAGCTGTACTTGGTATAAAGTACTTTGAGTTTTTTTTTAACCCCAAAACAAAAAAAAAAGATTTATCATCGTTCTCTCTTCGGGGCTCTAGTTCACGGGTCTAATTTATCAAACTTGTTACAACTTGCGATACATTGTCGATCATGAACCGCTACAGATGGGATGTTTTTTTTCGATTGCTTTAATCGTGGTTCTAAATCAAATGAGAATAAATTCAGCAATGTCTACATATTATACAATCTTTCTTAAAGTGAAGATGAATCGAAGCCAAACTTCAAATTTTCAAGAGCACGGATCTGAAAAACCAAACATCCGTTTAAGTTGAAAACTTAATCGATTGGTCACTCGCTGGTAGTGACCAATCGATTAAATTTCCAATTCAAACGGGTGTTCGGTTCCGATTTGTGCTCTTGAAAATTTGAGGTTTGGTTGCGATTCATCTTCACCTTTTTTTTCCTTCTAAGCAATGGGGGGATAATCTGCTCAACAGACTCCGGACCGAGGTCCGGGAGTGTGGGGTTGGGGACCATTTACTACATGCAAGCAGTAAACAGGACTACACCCCCGACCCACTAAACCATTTCCATTGCCGCCAAAACCTTCGTCTCTCCGGGATCACCAAGATGGCATTGCTTCGGAGAGGGGCTATTGCACATCGCATCCTACAGGTTAGCTGCGTAGCCATGCAGCAACGAACATCGATGACACGCTAAGGGGGGTCCACCAAGGTAGCATGCTGGCGCTTTGCCAGCTTCCCAGGTGGTCCTCACCTCCCATTGTCCGCTGAAGGCGGGCAGGGTCGACCACTACGCCCGCGCCCAGCTGCACCGCAGGTATCAAGAACTGATACTGCGGGCTTCGCAATTTGACCTACTGAAGGCTCAGGCCCTATCAGCTAGCACCAGCTGGAATTGCTGACGAAAGGGCCTCCACCTGCCCCGAACAACCAGAGGCTATATCCAACCCAGTAGGCCGGCGCCACGACAGCAGCGCTACCAGGATATTCCCCCCGCGGCCACTTAATCAATGTAAGGGTCGATTTCGACCGTAGGGCACCGGTATGACCTACGTAACCGACTGCGAACCCTTGTACCGCCTGTTGTTTAGTGTCTGCACTAGTCACTCCTCGAGTCCATTCGCCACCTCCTTTGTAGTTCCGAGACGATGTGGGTGATAGCCGATGAAACGGCATTCCAGCCAAACTCGTCTTCACACATCCTCTGGACCAAATTGTCCGGAGTCGTGTCCCGACCGCATGTGGCAAACATGCGGTCACGCATTGTGCGGAAACGCGGGCACACGAACAAAACGTGTTCCGCCGTTTCCTCTAAACCTACACAAACTGGACATTCGGGAGAACCCGCATGACCGAAACGGTGTAGATACTGTCTAAAGCAACCATGGCCCGAAAGGACCATGTCAGGTCATTTCAGGTCAGGTGGAATGTTAGTTCCCCATGGCGCCTATTGACCCAGATATCTAACCTCGGAATCAACCTGTGAGTCCACACTCCCTTGGAGGAACTGTCCCACGCACGCTGCCATTTGACCATAGAGGCCAGTCTGGCAGTCTTGCGTATGCTTCTTGTGCCGCGCCATTCGAAGCACTCCATGTCTTCCATGATAAGGATACCAATAGGCACCATACCGGTGATGACGCAGAGTGCATCGTGTGACACGGTAGGGTACGCGCTCGCAACCCTCAGGCACATGAGCCTATAAGTACTCTCTAGCTTGCTACGGTAGCTATCGGTACTCAAAGCCGTACCCCAAGCCGGGCCACCATACCTCAGTATGGACGAGGCGACACTGGCCAGAAGCTTACGCTTACTGGCGTACACCGCAGAGCTATTGGACATCATCCGGGACAGTGCCACAATAGCTGTGGAGGCTCTTTTGCAGGCATAATCAACGTGGCTACCGAAGGTAAGCTTATCGTCGATCATCACCCCCAAGTGTTTGACGGAGCGCTTCGAAGTGCTCGTGCAGTCGCCTACACTGCTCACCGCTTGCTGTACCGACTTTCGGTTGTTGACAACAACAGCCTCAGTTTTGTGGTGAGCCAATTCATCCACTCCTCCATAATTGCGATCGAGTGGGCTGCAGTCAATTCCACTTCATCGATCGATTCACTGTAGACCTCCAGCGTAATAACGTCGGCAAAGCCAACGATTGCCACACCCGCCGGGAATTTTAATCTCAACACCTCGTCGTACATGACATTCCATAACACCGGACCCAAGATGGAACCTTGCAGAACTCCTGAGGTTATGTGAAAGCACTTCCGACCCACCTCAGTGTCATAGACTAATACCCGATTCTGGAAGTAACTTCCGAGAATCTTGTACAGGTACTCGGGTATCCCCAGACGCAGGAGCGCATCAGCAATAGCCGCCCAACTGGCACTATTAAATGCGTTCCTTACATCCAGAGTCACTACTGTGCAGTAGCGAATACCCCTCCTCTTACGCTGGAGTGCTATCTCAGCGGTTTTCTTAACCGTCAGAATAGCGTCTACGGTGGACCTTCCTTTCCGGAAGCAGAACTGGTTGCTTGAGAGACCATTTACACCCTCAGTGTACCTCAACAGTCTGTTGAGGATGATCTTCTCGAGCACCTTCCCCACCGTGTCAATCAAGCATATTGGTCTGTACGCCGACGGGTCACCGGGTGGTTTCTTCGCCATTGGCAATAGTACCAGGCTCTGCCTCTTCCACACATCTGGAAATATTCCCTTGTCCAGGCATATCTGCATAGGCTAGGGTTGTGGCGCGGAAAGAGCCCCTCAATGATCCCCTCCAGCATCTCTGGAGATTGCTCTGTAGGAGCCATTGCACCTCTTGTCTTCGCCATAACGATCCTGTAGGCATCACCCCACGGATTCGCGTTGGCACTCTGACAGAGTCCCTCGAAGCAGGCCTTTTTGCTTGTCCTTATCTCGGACTTCAGCGCGACTTTTGCAACGGTGAACACCTCCCGTCGTTCTTCACGCTCCTGCTCGGTACGTGCTCGCTGCATCCGTCTCCTGGCCCGTAGGCAGGCACGGCGCAGGTTCGCAATTTCTTGAGTCCACCAGTACGTCGGTTGTCTCCCATTCCTAGGGTGGACTTTTCTAGGCATGGTCGCATCGCATGCACACGAAAGCACCGCTACCAGTTCGTCCTCGCTTAGGCCGAGTAGGTTACGCTCACTGCGGAGTGCCTCTCTAAGTACTTCGTCATTGAAGTACGATGACTTTCGCCTACGAGGGCTTGGCCTTGACCTAGCCGCTTCCTCTACACGCTGGCTGCTGTTGTTGTAGTCGCTACTGTAGCGAACCGCCAGGTGGTCGCTGTGAGTGTAGGCATTGTCTACCCTCCAGTTCGAACTACTCGTTAGGCCAGGACTACAAAAAGTAACGTCGATAATCGACTCCGCTCCGTTTCGGTTGAAGGTACTTTTGGTACCAACATTAGCCAGATCGACATCTAGCACGGCCTAGCAGGATTTGACCTCGCTGGTTCGTGATACGGCTTCCCCATTCCACGGCCCAAGCATTGAAGCCACCCGCTATTACTACTGGCCTTCGCCCTGTCAGCACGGTCGTCATACAGTCCAGCATCTGCGTGAACCGCTCGGTCGACCAACTCGGAGGCGCATAGCAGCTACAGAAGAGGACCCCGTTTACCTTGGCGATCACGAAGCCCTCGTAGGTAGTAGATACCAACTCCGGGACGGGGTATTTACCCGTCGTCCATATCGCCGCCATTTTTCCGGATCCATCCACGACCCAGTTGCCGTTGCCGGCGGGTACTCGGTATGGGTCCAATATGATGGCGATGTCCGTCCCCCACTCAACAACTGACTGATACAACAGTTGCTGAGCTGCGTCACAATGGTTCAGGTTCAGCTGCGTTACCTGCACTGTGACTTTTCGTTTATGGCTCTTCTGAAGGTCGGGCACCTTGAGCCTCCCGTTGGATGCTTGTTGTTCACGGACTTGCCGGAACAAATCAAGCACTTGGGAGGGTTCTTGCAGCCTAGTGCCTTATGACCTTCCTCACCACATCGCCTACACAACTTGGTCCTATCAGGGCCTTTACAACCCCAGGACTTGTGTCCTGGTTCCCTACACCTAAATCAGATCACCGGTTGCTCGTGTATGGTCAGTGAGCATACTGACCAACCAACCTTAGTCTTACCTACCTTAGCGGACTTATTTGCGTCCGCCACAGGTAGGTGTACTAAGGCCACCTGAGTACCTGCCGGACCTTTCCGTAGCCGAACGGCAGCGGTGGGAATCTAAATCTCGCACTGATGCCGCAGTGCCGTGACGAGCTCTTCTGCGTTGGTGATCTCGTCAAGGTTCATCACCTTCAGTGTCACTGACTGCGTTAGAGCCCTCACCTCGACACCCTCGCCAAGGACCTCTTCCGCCAAACTTTTGTAGGCGGCGCCCTTGCGCTCCTTGTCACGCTTAAGTTCGAGGATCATTTCACCTGTACGAGTGCGTCTGACACTGCGTACGTCGGCTCCTAGATCTGCGAGCTACGCGTCACTGCGCATCGCCTTCAGGACTTCCGAGTACTTGAACTCTTCCTTCTTGATGATGATCTTCACCTTAATCAATATTTATTGTTCACCTCAAAAGGACACATTGACTGCAAATTAAAAAGAAGAGACTAACTGCAAGCCGTCAAGGATTTATCCGTTCCTTTTTTGCCCTCCGAAGACTGTCACTATCGAGACTAGGCACGACACCGAATTTAATTAAAATCCCGCTGCAATAAACGGACCCATCCCGTGTAACATCAAACGAAACTCGGCTCTTGTGTCACTCCGCGAAAATTTATTGCCAGTACAGTAACTGGAGGCAACACGCTCTATCGAAGAGTTATGAACATTTGAGCGCTGACTCAATCTCTTCATTCTCCAATGATCGACAGCGATGAACGTCGCTTACCACGGTTCATCCGTTCCAAAACCTTTCCAGTACCTGGTGCTCATGCTATCCTATGTAGTAAGAAGAGCATGACTATCGCATTGCATGCTTCCAGCTAGAGGACAATCGGGGGAAAAATTCCAATATTTTGCACTCAAACCAAGCAACAGAATGTTGTAGTTCACATAATTTTGAGTTTTGGAGATAAAATGTTTATGAATTTTCAAAATTTTCAGACACTCTTTCACGCTAATTTTTAGATAATCAATGTTGGATTGCAGTTCCAGAAAAAAAGCGAAGCGCTTTGCTTCGGGTGCCATCTAAGCCCAAGGTTGCCCCCAGGAAAAAAATTGCATTTTTCCCCTAACATCAACCCCGTCACACCGGAACTGGCGGAATCTGGTTCGGTGAAAGCAGCAACTTTGGCCTGTCAGCTATTTGACATGACAACATTTTCCCATCGTGTGAGTTTTTGTGTAGCACTGCAGCAACAGCTCAGGTTACATCTCAAACAACCATTATCACGTTGTGGGTGGAGGAGAGAAAGCTAGTTAAATCTAGTGAACCGTCGCGGTTCCTAATGAAATGATTTACGAGCGGATTGCCGAGGTAATTTGTCTGCTGAATGGGGACCGAAGGGACAGTGAAAAACGATAGAAGTTGGAACTCGCTGACGGACTTACGAAATGGTTGGAGCGATTTTCAGAGATTATGTCTTGTCCTTGGAAATAAGAAAAAAGCTAAATGGCCACGGAGTTTTTCTTTCGAGTCACAAAGCGGTCTAGATACACAATATGTTTTATGTTGAAAATCGTGATCAATTAGCTGCAATCTGTCTTTTCCTATTATGCTAAGGTTGAATCTTCTAACGAAGCAAATGCATCTTGAATTTAAAAACAACGATGTTTTTTATCGGTATATTTTATTGACCTGAAATAATTTAGCATTTCAAAGCTGTGCAGATATTGCGATTGACAAAAATATAAATGTTATCCCGTAACACAATTTTCGTTTTTATATGTTACAAAGATTTAACTATGTATCTATAGTAAATCTGGTGCATCTCAATAAAATATACACAATTACACAATACCGTTTTGCTTCGAAATCCGGACACTTAAGCACTTTGGAGCATTAAACAGTGGTTTCGTTTATAAATTTGGAGTCTGATGAATATTTTTTTCTGCTTATTATCGAAATAAATATGATTTTCGTCTGTTAGTTGAGTAAAAAAAGCTTAAAATTTGGAATAAATCACTTAAAATATAGAAAAAGGAAGATGCGTTATGCTTCGAAATCCGGACACTCTTTGGAGAGTGTTTCGAAATCCGGACACTTTTGCTTCGAATTCCGGACACTTGGATATTATCATTAAATAACATTTTTCAAAAAATACATGTATATAAAGCATGTTAAATGTTATTTTTCTTTGGAAGTAATATTCTATTTGTTTTGCTTAATATTAAATATCTACAAAATTACACAAACCATTTAATCAGTGTGTAACAGAAGGTCTTGATCCTTTTAATTTTTCCGTAGACTCTTACGTTCGTTATTTTTAATTTTAATAGCTAAATAATTGTTTATTGGTTACCAAAATTCACAGTTGTGTTGAAATACCAATGGTGTGTGATAAATTAATATATCCGTCGTTGGGAATTTAATATGCATCAGCAATCTATTTTCGGTAGTTTAATCTCCAAATGAAATCTAAACTCTATGCAGAACATAGAAGAATGCAATTTAAAAAAAAGGCGGGTTTTAACAATTCATTCACCTGGTATTTGTACTGTTGATATTTTTCTAGGTCTCAAATAAGTGATGCTACAATAATCGATGGTTCCTATTCTCAGCAAATAAATAAAACCATTGAATATGCAATGAGGTAATCCGTTGAGCATGTTCACTTTTAATAACCAATGAGTGGTTGTGGTTTGACATTTAAATAATTAACTTAAAATAGTTTGTAGTTAACTTACTCAAATATGATGCTATTTTGTGGTACGCACAATTGACTTATTGTGAGCGAAGGTACTGGGGCACATATACCGTGTTGATTCTAAGTGTGCGGATGATTTGAATCCCGGATACCGACCTTGAATCACCCAAAAATATTGTTTGACACTTTTTATGCTTGGAGAATGTAGAAGACATCGTGGACATATGGATTCTAGGTAAACAAATCTCGCATACTCTGAGATAACGCCCTAAAAGCCATTGGTAGCCACGTGTGTAGCTCGTTGTTTCTGAGCAAATGAAATAATAAGCATCCAAACCAACATAACGGACAGGTAGATAAAGATCATTTCTTCCACATAGTGTTGTTAAATAACATGAAAATCCATTCAAATGCTCAGAAACAATGAGCTACACACATGGTTACCAATGGCTTTTAGGGCGAGATCAAAAGTTATGCGAGAAATAGAATTTGGATCAAAAACACCTTGAAAAAGACCACTTTCCGGCTTTCAAAGCGACCGACAATTCGATGCAACACGGTATCGTACTATTTCATTGCACAATTTGATTTCTCTGTCCATGTATGATCGAAAATCGGAGTTTCACTTTGTAGTTCAATACGTTTTTAAGATAAAGATTTACTTCACAATATCTTCAATAAAACAATCAAGATTAGAATTGGTTTCATTGTAGAACAACTATGCTTTAAAATCTGAGTTTCTCATCTAATTTTCAGAACAATTGTTGAATCATATAAAACAGGTACAGTGGGGTTCCGTTTTTGGCAACAAAGTTGAAATTTTCAGTTGCCAAAAACGGAACCGTGCCAAAATCGGAACCCATATTTCAAATTTTATTCTTCAATTATTGGTTTTGAAAGCATCATTACAATGTTAATACATCATTTTTATGGAATTTTAAGGCGTTGAGACTTTGAAAAGGTTCACTTCGAAGCATTTTCCCGAAGGGTTATACTATGCTATGAATCTATAGCTCCGTAATATTAAATCTGACAAACGATTTTCTGGTCGCGTTTTTACGCCTCAACGTCAACAATTTTTTTTTTTTTAGAAGTTTTATTCATAATTTTTGTATAAAAGGGCCTTGTAAAACCAATAATCGCATAAGTGACTTTTATTGAAGAACTGGACATTTTCTTAAAACTATGAGAGAAAACGAAAAAAAAATGTTTTCTGTTAAAGACGTATTTGCGAATCAAAAGCGCTGGGCAAAATGGCATGACCTTTTTAGGGGACGGACCTGGTGTAGTGGTTAGAACACTCGCCTCTCACGCCGAGGACCTGGGATCGAATCCCATCCCCGACATAGTCACTTATGACGTAAAAAGTTATAGTGACGACTTCCTTCGGAAGGGAAGTAAAGCCGTTGGTCCCGAGATGAACTAGCCCAGGGCTAAAAATCTCGTTAATAAAGTCAAACCAACAATGACCTTTTTTTCTAATTAAATGAACATTTAAAATCAGTTTAACTTTTGAACTTTAGCGTAAAATTTGAAAAATTCGGTAAGTTTGGAATTGCTCCTTCAATTTATGTTTCTGAAAAAGTAAATCATTTTATAATGATTGGTTAACTGTATCAAAAGGGTAAACATGAGCATGAGAAGATGCATAAATGTCTTGTAATTGTGTAGAATTTAATTTTTACTTGCAATAATTTTTAATTCAGCTTGATATATGTTTTACACCTGCCTTATGAAATCAACTGAAATTTACAGGATCCTGTTATGAAACCTCAAGAACCTTATAGGAATCTTCAGGTTCTCATGAGAAGCATCTTGCCAAGCATCATGCCAAGCATCCGTAGGATCTCGCATAGATTTCTCAGGATCTTGCTAAGGATTTTGCTATGAGTTAACATCTTGGAATTCCGCTGCGATGTTGCCGAAAATTCTCAAGTCTCTGATGAAAAAATTTAAAAGTTTATTATTATTAGGCTACCACTAGCACACCTCAAATTCCGCTGGAAACCTTTTCAAAATCCTCAAGCTTTCGCCGGAAATATTAAAAATACTACTAGAAATTCACATTATCCCGCTTAAAATTTACAGGACGCCCTAGAGTTTATTAGGAATCACCAGCTTTTGGACATAATACTCCATAACCAGTTATACACTCTAAAGATCCCTCAAGAAGCTCCCAGTGTCCGCTTGGAATCTGCAGATATCCTCAAGAATTCGTTAAAATTTCTGCAAAGTCCCACAAGAACGAAGAATCCCTTAAGGGTTCTCCAGGTTACAGTTAGGAAACTCATAGACTCAGCTCGTAAGGAACATTTTGATGATGTTGAGACCCGTATCTTTGATTAACAATCTTGTACTGAATTCTGGATCGCCTCTTAACAAATCTAACGCCTTATAGAGTCTATAAAAAAGAGAGAACGTAGCTTTAAATAGTTGACGCAGAAATATCAATATACACACCACATATGTACCACAGACAAAAAGGAAAAACACTCTCAGTCGTATTTATCGCAGCTTCAATGGTATTATTGAAAATAAATTGTAATTTGGACTGTATTCGCATTTGTCATGTTATTAAATGAAATTTAAAAAAAAGTTATGATACACGACATTTTACTGTACATATTTGTATCTTTTATCGCGATGTGTTTTTACATACGCAATGTATATAAATCCATAATAATAAAGACGAATCTATGACAAAAGGTCGAAAGACAAAAGGTCGAAAGGACAGAAGGTCGAAAGACAAAAGGTCGAAAGAACAAAAGGTCGAAGAACAAAAAATAAGGGACAAAAGGTCGAAAATCTTTTTTCAAAGGAAAAAATTCCCACCAAGTAAATAATTTTGGACTTTTTGTCCTTTCGACCTTTTGTCCTTTCGACGTTTTGTCTTTAGACCTTTTGTCCATAAACCAATAAAGACAGCGAGCCAAAATTTATGATTGTAACTCTGTGTAAGTCATAGATTTTTCGTTGCTCTTATGTCGGTGCTGGTGCTTTGTTCGAACAAGCAGTTCCAAATTTGAAGATCAGTGTTTTTTTTATTGTATCACCTACTGGCAGACTCAAGTGGGCTGGTCACTCAATATGAATGCCTATGAAAAGAGATTGGTCTTAAGTAGAGATACTGGTGGAGATTATTGGTGTCATGAAACGTTGCATATGTATGACCAATGACCATTCTGAAGTAAATAAGCGCGCACGCGAGTCCTTAGTAGTTGGTGAGATTTGGGGAAACATCGACGAAAAAGGAGATCTGGAATGTAATCGGTGTGGAGTTGACATGCTACTCAAGTGACTAAAGCAACAGACACGATAATATTTACAAAAAAATACAAATTTTAATGGAATTGAAAAATGTTGCCAAAAACGGATCCATTTTGTTGCCAAAATCGGGGGGTGCCAAAATCGGAGCATGCCAAAAACGGAATCCCACTGTATATGTTTATTCTCATATATATTGTTAAAACACATTATCATATCATTATCATCATATAAATATGTTTTGAAGTCATTCACAGTTCATCTTCACATTGGGAATTGATTTTTAAGACTGAAAACAATTTCTATTCGTTAATCATGTATGGAACTTAACTATATAGTTCAATTACGTGTGTTTGATTAGCTTTTCTTCAAGATTAAGCACTTTCACGTCATTTGAAACCACCAGGCAATAGGGAAAATATCAGATTTCTATAATAAACATATCAAGAGTTAACGGTAGTGTCCAAATTTTGTTTATTACTACTTACCAGAAGTTTTAAACATGAGCGTCCGGCATTTGAAACATATCAGAATTTTGCTTCGAAATCCGGACACCTGCAATTTGTATTAAAAACACGCAATTTATCCATTTTCAAAACAATTCCACTTCATGTCTCACTTACTCGAATACAATATCAACCGTTTAGAACATAAAACAACGTGTAAAAGCTTTTAAACTTTTTATAATAAGGAAGAATAAATTCAACTGAATCTTAACCAACTGGCTAAGCAGTGCAAAAACAAGTACGCACGATGACAAGCGATTATGTTTTTCATGTTTTTCCGGTAATTTTCGCCACCTACTACGATGCCAATACATTTGAAATGTTCAATTTTAATGTATTATTTGATTGGAATGCTAACATTTACATTTGATGTTATTTTCAACAGCAGAAAATGCTGAAATTGATCAGAGTGTCCGGCTTTCGAAGCGTCCGGGAATTCGATGCAAAACGGTACACAATTTGTTCTTCAAGTCAAAACAGAGTCTACATTGATTTTTTTTAGAAATCACTACAATTTAACCTTTCGGCTGTCGCGCGAATTTTTGTAACTTTGTACAGCACTCTTGGATTTGCGAATATCCCAGGAGCCTGACCACTTGGCGTCTTCGACAAAAATGTTCAGTAACTCAAGGGCCATCATTATGTTAGCCAAGAAATTCGAGTTTTTGCCACTAGGCGGTGCTAGTCAGCATGATACTTTTATTTTGCAGATCTCAGGATCATGCCCACTTAGAAAGATAGCGTCTTGAGCAAAGTTGTTCAATAATTCAAGGACTATCATTGTTCGAGCAAGTTCATTCAAAATTTTGTCACTAGGCGGTGCTAGAGAACATGAAACTTTTGTTTTGCGGATATCTCACGAGCGTAACCACTTAGAAAGATGGCGTCTTCGGGAAAGTTGTTTGGTTGATTGTAAATTTTGCTGCCAGGTGATGCTAGTGAGCATGAAAATTTGTTCTGTATACATCTTACCACTAGGTAAGATGGCGTTCATGCTCACTAGCGCATTCTGGTGGCAAAGGCTTGGATTGCTTGACTCAAATAATGATAGCCCTTGATCTATTGAACTACTTTGCGGAGAACGCCATCTTTCTAAGTGGTCAGGCTCCTGAGATATATGCAAAACAAAAGTTACATGCCCACTAATGCCACCTGGCGGTCATATTCCGAATTAAATGAGGTACCATCAGATAGCGCTCCACATTCAGAACAACTTTACTGAAAACCCCAATTTTACAAACTATCTGGATTTTGAGATATACCGATTTCAATTTGTGATCTACTCGAAACATATATAGTGCACTGATTATAATGCGACTTCTATGTACAGATGTTGATTTTACCGCATTATTTAGGGCCATACTGTAAACAAAAGCTATCGAGTATTGTACTTAAGAAGATTCTTGCGGAATACATTTTGGTTTGGTGTCGATAGATATATTTGTTGCAAAATAATAGCATATGTACAGGAATCGACTGTGATGGAGGTTATTTTTTTGGGTTTTCGGCTTTCAGTCTATAGGAATCATAAACGTATTTCCGTTCTACACCTGACATGTGACTGAAACGTCAGGTGTGGAACGGAAATCCATTTATGATTCCTATAGACTGAAAGCCGAAAACCCAAAAACATAATGATAGCATATAAATCACAACTGTTGTACAAAGTACAACAGCACGACAGCCCGAAGGTTAATATTACCAAGATTTTGTCTCGTAATATTTCATCTGATTTCGTAAATTACCATACATTATGAAGTCCTTGAACATTAAAAAACGATATAAAACTTTATACGCTACCTGTCTTGTAAAGTGCATTCAGTTTTTCAATTATTTTTTGTACACTGATTCTCACCCACCTACTGATATTTGGTGACAGCAAAATAGTATTTTTCGTACACTGTTGAAAATAAAGCAGATTTTACATCATATAAACTTCATTTATGTGATACAAACATGATGTCATGTAAATTTAGGTGCGATAACAAGCGGGCTGCTGGGGCCCAGATAGCCGTAGCGGTAAACGCGCAGCTATTCAGCACGACCAAGCTGAGGGTCGTGGGTTCGAATCCCACCGGTCGAGGATCTTTTCGGGTTGGAAATTTTCTCGACTTCCCAGGGCATAAAGTATCTTCGTACCTGCCACACGATATACGAATGCAAAAATGGTCATTGGCATAGTAAGCTCTCAGTTAATAACTGTGGAAGTGCTCATAAGAACACTAAGCTGAGAAGCAGGCTTTGTCCCAGTGAGGACGTAACGCCAGAAAGAAGAAGAAGAAGAACAAGCGGGCCCACATAGGAGAGAGTAAACGCGTAGCTATTCAGCAATACCAAGCTGAGGGTTGTTTGTTCGAATCCCACCGGTCGAGAATCGTTTTGTAAGAGATTTTTTCTTAACTTCCAAGGGTATCCAAGGGTAAAGTATCTTCGTACCTGCCACTCAATATACACATGCAAAAATCGTCATTCGGCAAAGAAAGAATTCAGTTAACAATTCTGGAAGTGCTCATAAGAACGCTGAGCTGAGAAGCAGGCTCTGACACAGTTGTGACGTAATGCCAGAAAGAAAAAGAAAAATATTTTGTTAATTTGTATCACATGTCTCGTAATCAAACTAGCTCTGTTGGTTTACATGACATATAACTGAAGTTTACATGATAAGTCGATGAAGTTTAAAGGAATAGTCACGCTCCAATTATACGCAGAAATTATATGTGCGGCAATTATATGCATACATTTATAAGTTTTGTTAAAATAATGTAGAACTAAGTTGAATTTTGTATTTTGTGAACTATAACCCCGCTACACAAAAAAAGGCCAAGAGCAGCATTTCATACCTCGTGTCATTGTTGAGTAAGGATAGCCCAATTTTAAAAAGAAAGATCATGGGGAATCAAATTCAAGTGGATTTAGTGAACGTTAAGCAATGGGGTTCATTTTGTTGTTTTACAGAGATAGTTCTAGGTGCTTACTAGCAGGTATGATTTTTAATGTCCATTTATGCGCCGAATCTCTTATTTTACTTTTGTCTCTATTGAAAATGATTTACAAGACAATTTCAAGTGGTAATGGAGTGAAATTTTTCAGAATGATATGAGTTTCTGCATCACAGACTACAACAATTTCACACTTTAAGTTCATATACCCCAACTCTATTACATTATTTGTTTTCTATTATATTTTTTTAAAATTAAAATTCATTCATTAAAATTTTAAAATGTAAACATTTGATAGAGAAGTAGATTTGGAAACATGTAGTACAGATTTATGTCCAATTCCTCTTTTTTCAACAAAGTTGATAGTTTCCTCTCCTCTCATGAAGTCTATGAAGAGTATTTCGCTACTCAAGTTTTGAAAATGTAAACACATTTATGAAAAAGCATACATAGAAAGTCGACAATATATATGGGAAGCTTATTTAACACCAAACCCTTTATTAAGATATGGAATAGGCTGTGAATACTCCTTACACAGCGCAACAAAAATGACATTTTTGCGTGTCTCAAGGATCAAATTATGTGTCTCCAGTAGATTTGGGGTTGCTGAATCTGATGCCGTTCTCAGAAATATCTCAGCACGTCACAATTTTCAGCTACAGGTCGCCAAAGTTGCATAACACACTTGTTTTATTGTTATTTACATGAAATCTAAAGTATGATTTATCAAACTTTTTTGTGATATAATCTACCAAACATGCTGTATAGGACTTGAGCTTTCAATTTAGATACAATTTAGTTGAAATTTCACGATAAAATTTAGTTTAAATCGATTTTTTCAACATGCTTTCAGTCTCCATACAAAATTCTTCGTTTCTCTTGTATGGCGAAACACAATACTTTTCTGAACCATCAAAAAATAACTTTTCCGCATCAAAAGTATCATAAACTTAGATGATAAGTATTGTTATACACATAAAGTTTGAATTCTGTGGCAAAATAAGCAAATAAATTACCTTACAAGCTGGCAAACTTGCATGCAAGTTAGCTGAAATAGTCAATTTTTACTTTTTCAACAATTAATATCTCAAAAACTAGACGTGCTATGATATTTCTGTAAACGAAAATGGATTCAGCAACCCTTAATTAAGTAAAGAGAGGTTTTTTGATGCTGGAGACAAAAACGTGTTCCGCAGTGTTATCAATTGACCCGTTGTCAAACCAACTCGTGACACACAAAAAACATTCATTTTTGGTAAAAGAAAGGAAGGTGGGTTAAATCTAGAGTTTAATAGACATGATGAAACTTACTTCCGCAGTTAGGAAAAATAGCATTTTATGGTAAGGTTCTGAAAAATTCTACTTCGTAATCATTAAAACAAATTTTGAGAAAAAAAAAACTTCAAAATGGGTGTTTACATCTGTTTCCACACTGTTTGAAATCATTTTGAACCTATAATCAAATTTTTTCAAACAATGCAAAATTTTTGGAAAAATAATTGGAATATCTAGGATCAATCGCTATTCGCATTCAACAAAGACACGAAATATGGAATTCTTCGCTACTTTTGGCTAGTTTTTGCCCTTTGTGTGCTGATTTTTACTTTTGCCTAACTATATAAGGTTGCTTAACATATACCCGGCAAGTGGATTACAATAAAATTGTAGCACAAATATATCAAGATTTGTTACAAATAACAAATTTTGTTTCATTTTTGTTAGGAGGACTTTGAGCTCATGGAGGAAAATATAACATATTTGAAACAGAATCAGTTATAATAACAAAGGCTGTTTCAAATTTGTTTCAATCTAAAATATAATTATAACGCAACTTATAATAAAAAATTAAAAGCAATTGCTTATTACAAATTACGTTATAATTCATATGTGGAAAATAACAAAATTAGTTAAATTTTTGTTTTATTTGAAACACAATTAGTTACATTTTTTAAATTTTAACATATTTTGTTTAGTGTAGAGGAAATTTGATTATAATTTTTGTTAATTCAACGACTTACCAGCCAAAATTATAACAAATTTTGTTAAAATCCACTGGTCGGGTAGGCAAAAACAATACGTCTCAAAACAATCCTTACGTCTACTTTTCCCCGAATGTCGTTTCCCCGAGTGTAATTTCCCAGAATTATCAGTTTCCCGAATAACCCTTTTCCGAAATTATTTTTTTTTCTTTCTATCTTTATTAACGAGATTTTTAGCCCTAGGCTAGTTCATCGCGGGACCAACGGTTTTACTTCCCTTCCGAAGGAAGTCGTCACTGAAATATTTAGTGACTATCTCGGGGATGGGATTCGATCCCAGGTCCTCGGCGTGAGAGGCGTGTGTTCTAACCCCTACACCAGGTCCGTCTTTTCCCGAAATGCCATTTACCCGAAAACTGATACCGCTCAAAAAGATGCAAGAATAATCTTCAGAAGCACCCTTATGAACAAGAAAGGACGACAGGCAATCGAAAGAAAAAGATATTTGGGCGTTATCGAATAAACACATATTGCCAAAAATAATAATAACAACGGTAAAACTAAAACGAACCGCCAATGGAATAGAGAAGGATGCATACTAGATGACCGGTTCGTTCAACCAACCCCCTCCCCCCTCCCAAACTTATGAAGTTCTGAGAAATATGAGTGCCAAAATCTTTGCGGGGAAGTAGGAAATTCGAGGAAACGGGGCATTTGGGGAACTTACATTCGAGGAAAAGTAGGATAACCCCTTACGATAGCTCCAACAACGCCTTCACATAAAAAATCAAATGATGGTTTATTTTGTTTTGTAAGTTAGAACAAAAACTATAATTTTTATGACAAGAACCAACAAATGAACAATGTATTTTCTAATTCTAATCGATTTGCATATTTCCATACACCCCTACGTAAGCCTCTTATTTGAACAACATTTGAACCACTTTTACCAGTGTCTGTTTATTTCATTGTTTTTATCGATTGCTGATATTCGACCTGCTCAACAACAACCTTGACTGCTCCGATCTCTTGGAAAGGCTACGCTTCAACGCACCGGGAAGGTCGACGAGAAGATTCGATTTCTTCAGAAGGGCTACGCATCGCACCCAGTATGGGCAGAATAACCCTCTAAATATGTGTTGTCAACGTTTTAATGAAGTGTACCACTTGTTTGACTTTAATTTGTCCAAAAATGTGTTTAGATTAAGAATTAGCGCATAAGCTATAGTCTGTACGATAGTGAGTTTTATCGAAGACTTTTACAATAAATAAATATACTGTCAACAACGCCTACCCTCAGTAGGATTCGTCATCGTAGATTTCTTTTTTGTGTGAACGTTTTTTTTTTTTCGATAATACATTCACGAATCTGGTAGAACGTGAATTCAGTGCTTCAATTACTTTTTCTACACTGATTATCTCATCCACTTACACTGAGGCAAATGTCTCGCATGATTTTCATAAGATCACACTAATAAACACGTTTTTATTATTTTTGATTGGATATTAAGACACTTGTGTATTTCATACAACGAGATTGAAATTTATACGAATAATGTATGTTTTTCATAACTATCAATCTTCAATTTAATAAGAACGCTTATGAACCACATTGCTCATCTGACAATAACAAAATCTAAGCTCGAATACTGAACATTATCATAAAAAATGTCCGAGATCTATTAAGGTTTAATAGTTAAGACAAGTTAAAACTGTGTTTATTCATCCACCATAAAGTCGAAAACATCATAAGGTGGACATGAATAGGGACCACCTTTTAATTTTCATGACAAAAATCTAGATAACAAAATAAAAGGTCTTACATTCAAATTCTATCGATTGGTCGCAACCAACGAGTTACTAATTAGTCAAATTTTCAGGCGATTGGTTGTTTTGATCTCCAAATTTGTACTCTTGAAAATTCTCAGAGTGGTTTGGTTTGGTATAAGGTGTTTTTGAGGCAAAGGGTTGAGATATGTCAAGGCATAGGTACAAGTTTTCAAAACGGTCGCGAACCACGATTTAAAAACTGCTGGTATAGCCCATATTTTTTATTTTTTTTTGATTAATTAACTAAAAATGACCAGTGATCAGTATCATTGATAATCATCGACACAGATTCTGAAAATATTAAGTTTTTTAGTAAAATATCGAGAAACAATAAAGTTATCGCAAATTGGAATATATTTTCAAGACTAACCAATTTAACCTGCTGGTAAAGTGGTTCTAATATTTTTTTTTATGAAATCTTACTTATCTAAAAAACTACTTCTATTTTTTTGTTTTTTTTTCTTCAATATTTTATTTTTGAAAAACAATAATTTGATTCATAAAACAACCACAACCACATCATCAATCTGACGATTCCATAGTTTTATGATGTTCTAAACTACATTCATGATAAGTGAAAAGCTTAAACCATGTTTACATAACAAATGTTGCAGCATGTGTTGTTGAGAAAAAAAAAACATAACCAAAATAGCCTGATATTTCTGCAATTTCATAGCAACAATAAAATACAAGAAATTGTTAAAGACCGATTTGTACCCTGAAACACAATACCAAAGTGCATTAAATTGATGAATTACCAAACTTTCCATGCTTACGTTATCTGACATCGATACCATTTTAATTTTACATCCAGCCATTCAGTCTGCCGCAAAGTCCTGGGTTCGTTCATTAGGCTCACGTTTCAATCAGTTTCTCTTTCTGTAGGAGAAGTGCGCAATAACCATACCCTTTTCCAACACTCAATCAGTTGCGAGTTTTCTTTCCACACATGTCCTATCTCCGCAGCCAGCACCACTTTCCGCAAAGAAATCATTCCATCAGTCTTGTCTTGATGTCTAAAGCCAGTTCTGTCCAATTAGCAAAGTGTCATCCTCGTTTTTGATGGGTACCATTGAACCGTCGTCGTCGTTCTCAGTCCAATTCAAAGCGAACCTATCTAACATTGGACGTTGTTATGGCCCATCCTCCCGTAAGACATCGGTCTATTGAACCGATCCGTTTTTCAATTTTAATTGGTTTCAGCTTTTCTTTCACTGCGGCACAATGTTTACGCCAGATGTGTGCACTGCCGTACTGGGATGAGCTTAGAATTGGAAGAATTGGCCTGAAGAAAAAGTTCGATTATAGGATATTGATTATTTACTGTATTGAGACGTATCCATATCTAAGTTTGAAATTTGTGTGAAAAGAATATCAAAGGCAACGACAACGAAACGTTTGGTTTGCCGAAACGATTACCGAACGGTCAGCTGTTGAGATTTCTGTAAATGAATTACCGAACTCGGTGATTTTATCAAAGTATACAATCGTAGATTAATTAGGACGTGAGTTAACATTTAATGCCTTTCTGAAGTTTAAAGAAGAAATCAAAAACAGACATTTTTGCAAAACAGGAAAAACAAAAGAAGGAAAACGCACAAAAGTTGAAAATGAAAGTTCGCGTCCAACTTCCTCTACCGTAAAAAAATCCTACGATACAGGTATATCAAATTAAAACAGCTTCCTGCCTCCCAGTGCAACCAACCAACAGTTCACTCAGCAACGCAAACCAAAGAACAGTAAACGTTACTAGAAAAACTGGGTCCTTCCTCATTACGTCCCATCCGGGATAGAAACAACTTCGAAAGTCCTGGAGAATCGCAAAAAAAAAAACAGCCCTGTTGCTCTCAAGCAAACGCAACTGGTGGACGATTGTTAAATAACCGACCGGATGATGCTAGCAGCAAGTCCGAAGGGAGAAGTTTTTGTAATCTTATTTTTAAATTGAATTCTCCAAACTCCTTGCCGGGACTGCTGGGTGGAATGGAATTTTCTTTGCCGTTTAGCCTTTTTGATTCTGTTGTTGGTATGCGAAGGAGGTTACTTCCCCTCCAGGTTTCGAATTGTAATCAAAATAATTGCTCCGGAAGCAGCGAATGTGTCGTTCATGACATACGTAACGGTGGTCTTATTTATGTTTATTGTGACACGAAGGGTTCACAGCGAAGAATAAATTGAAACGTCACGTCGTTTTCATTGCAAATTATTTGCGCCGTGAATAATGAGTACCGTAAAACGGAGTAACTTTGATAGTTTTTTCGAAGAAAACTTGAATAATTATGTATGTTGTTTCAAAGAATTATAGTTTATGTTTTTAAAACAAGTACTGGCATCCTAGCTATCGATTGCAGTTGATAGATTGCCAACAAATTTATTTTGAATGGATATATAATTTTTCATATAATCGAAGGTCGGCTTTCTGTTTTGGGGTAACTTTGATAATGGAGTATAAATCGAATGAATAACGAACATTTATAGGACATTACATACCTCTAGGCGTTTAACGTTAAATGGAAATTTCTGACATAGATTACAAAAATGGTCCCAGTTTGTGAAAATTATATTCGCTACGAGATTTGAGACCAAATCAAAGATATATGATAACTAGGCTGTCAGAGATAAGTGACCAATTATTCAAAACTACACCAAATAGTGATCGTAGAACAGATTGTTTGTAAGCGTTTTGAAAATGCTGAAATCGTTTCAATTTTTAAAATTCGTATATTAAACCTCAAATGCTCTCAATTCAAATGAAAACTGCTCTTACACGAAGTGTCATACTAATATCCTTTAATTTTGCATTCGTTTTCCTTAACCGATCAACATAAATTACACTGCGGAACACGTTTTTGTCTCAAGCACCACGATACAGCTATTCACTTGATTAAGGGTTGCTGAATCCATTGCCGTTTTGATAGTCTGGTTGGATGTTGAAAATGCAAAAATTGGCTACTTCAGCCAACTTGCATGCAAGTTTGCCAGCTTGTAAGGCAATTTATTTGCCTAATTTGCCACAGAATTCCAACTATATGTATATAACAATACTTATCGGCAAAGTTTATAATACTTTCGATGCGGAAAAGTTATTTTTTGATGGTTTGAAAAAGTGTTGTATTTTCCCATATAAGAGAAACGAAGAATTTTGTATGGAGACAGCAAACATGTCGAAAAAATCAGTTTGATCTAAATTTAATGGCGCAATTTCAACCAAATTTAATCCAAAATGAGAGTTTAACTGCAAAACAGCATGCTTAGTGGATTGATTCACAAAAAAGTTTGATAAATTATAGTTTAAATTTTATGTAAACCTCAATAAAATCAGTGTTTTTTTACAACTTTGGCGATCTGTAGCCAAAAATTGTGACGTGCTGGAACATTTATGAAAATGACATCAGATTCAGCAACCCCAAACCTACTCGAGACACATAATTTGATCCTTGAGAAACGCAAAAGTGTCATTTTTGTTACGCTGTGTTATGATATTTCGTTCAGTATGTGGTGGGTATCGCAATATCAAAGTTACCCGCATTATCAAAGATACCCCGTTTTACGGTACGTATACAACAATTGTTGTAACCACATATATGAACCGACGAGATCGGTTTAAAGGTCGGTTGATGTCATTTCATCTATTTTATTTAAATTATTAAAATGCAATTTGGATGTAATTTTCACGACTAGAGTGATTTGTATAAAAAAAGAAATGGCGTGATTTTACTATTTGTTACTATTACGTAATGAATGTATGACTCACGTTTCCAAAAGATAAATTGTTTACCGCATGAGAAATGTTAATCACAGTTAGGCAACTCAGGGGCCCAGATAGCCATAGCGGTAAACGCGCAGTTATTCAGCATGATCATGCTGAGGGTCGTGGGTTCGAATCCCGCTGGTCGAGGATCTTTTCGTAAAGGAAATTTTCTCGATTCCCAGGGCATAGAGTATCTTTGTACCTGACACACGATATACATATGCAAAAATGGTCAATCGGCATAAAAGGTCTCAGTTAATAACTGTGGAAGTGCTCATAAGAACACTAATCTGAGAAGCAGGCTTTGTTCCAGTAGGGACGTAACGCCAGAAAGAAGAAGAATTTAGGCAACTCACCTCAAAACACATTGTTTGTTGCGAGCCCTACATCTCAGTAAATGGGCACCTTGAATCACTGGTTCACAGCAAAAAAAATTGTAGTATCACGTTGATTTCACTGCATATCTTTCACGCCTTGATTTTAAAATGCATCTCTCATAAATCAGGCGACGTATTGGTTCGTAGGCGTTGAAAATGGATGACGATTCTCCAACTTCTTGTAATTGAAATTTCGTAATCACAGTGGTGTAGCTAGGGTTCTCGGAGCCCGGTGGGGAGTCATATTCGGGGCTCCATCCAAATAGAGGTACCAATTGACTAATCAATTGATCGAAATAATAATATATCAATATTAAACTTTGGAATTGAAAATAATAGACTTTGTGTTCATCTATTGTTGAAGTCATTTAAGTAAGTGTTGCATCTACATTTCCTGCCCCTATCGGTAAAGATGGGCGTGGCCAGGAATAGTAATATTCATGCTTTTGATAATGTTGTTAAGATTGGGCCAAGGTTTGCTCCCCAGCCTTGTTTCTGAAAGCCAGACTGCTTTGAGATTATCAAATGACAATTGAATATCACTAGTATCCAATCTACGAAGTATACCGTAACTACGCTAACGCTATCTATTTTTTTCTATCTTTATTAACGAGATTTTTAGCCTTGGGCTAGTTCATCTCGGGACCAACGGCTTTACTTCCCTTCCGAAGGAAGTCATCACTGAAATTTTTAGTGACTATCTCGGGGATGGGATTCGATCCCAGGTCCTCGGCGTGAGAGGCGTGTGTTCTAACCACTACACCAGGTCCGTCCCCAATGCTATCTATTGTTGAAGTCGATTTTGACTTTTTTTAAGTAATCAAAATGTCAGCCACCTTAGGGCTGATATCGGCAAGGGCTAAATAAAATTTTTTTGGAGAGTTCATGCCTCACAAATGAAGCCAAAATGAGACTGAACTGGAGTACACATTTCGATAAGGATTTCTCAAATAATCCGACCAGACAACTTTCAAAGCGACATTCTAAAAGATTCTGAGTTCGTGATTTTCTTTAGAAATTTCATGAAAATGTAATTCAAGTATTTGCTAAGAGCTTTCTTCAACATTAAACAATTCCTTCACAGACTTCACAAGGAATTCCTCCAATTTTTATTGGAGGTAACTAATAAAATCCTCTAAAAAAAAATTCCAATGATACCCGCAAATTTTTTTTTTCCAATGATTCCCTCAGAAAAATTCGCAGACTAGCCTGATGAAATACATACTATACAGAAGTCTTCTAAATATCTCCGGGTCTCCTCTGGACCCTCGAGAAAGCATCCATGTTTTCTAAGAAACTAATAATGAAATAACTATAAAATTATCTAACCAAAATCTGCTTTCTTGGAAAAATCCTTATAGATTTTGTGGAATAATCCCTGAAAGAATTAATGGAGAAATTTCTGGGATAATCTATGCCATTGACTATTGAAGGATTGATTCTGAAAACGGCTGGAAGTATTTCTGAAAAATTGCCATGAGAGATTTTTGAGGAATTCTCGTATGATTTCTCGAATTATATGTTTAGACAAATAACATCAATCGTAGAATAAAACTTTGATATTTTCCTAGAAAAAATCTGGAGAAATTTTTGAAATGTATCCCTTATACATGGAGAAATCATTCTGTTGTTGGACTGCTGAAGGAATATCTAAAGCAAATTTTGAAGGAACAAGATAAGATATAACTAATTTCAAGACAAATTCCTGGAAGAATTTGTAGATAAATCTCCGTCAGAATTCCTGAAATCGTGAAGTGTCCAATTGGAATTTTTCAACGATGTGGAAAAAAACAGATATTCCTGACGACGTACGATACATCCGAACAGAAAAATTTGGGAAAAAGGATGAAAAGTACGAAAAGTTCTTCATATTTCACGACAGGTTTAATCAACGGTGAAAACTTTTATATCCTGCAAATAAAAAATAAAATAATATGTTAATCAGTCCACAGTTCGGGAAGTCTCCCTTCTGCGCCAACTGCAGCCAGTACTTATAGCTCAGAAATACCGTAGGTACGAACAGATAAAAGGTACCAAGCCAAAAGGCAGAATAATTAATATTACTTGAGATAGGTAGACATGACAGTCCTTTCCCCTTTAGAAACTTTCTAATAACTCTTTAAAAGTTAGCTACAAGTTGCAACAACTCATACAACGAACAATCGAAAATATATCCAAAGAATTCCACGATCTTATTTTAAATACGCAATTTTGCTAATTCCAAGACTACAACAAAACATTCAAATCATTGGATTTTACTACTCAACATTACATTTGACAAATTCGTCAACACTAAAGAACAATTTCGTTCATCTTCATACAGCAATCGCTTCACAAAAGAACAACTATGTTCACAATAAACGACAATTTCGTCAGCTCTGAAGAACAATTTGGTTCAACACAAATTGGCAATTTCACCACACTTTCAAAAACAGATACAATTGGCAATTCGCCACCCCAAAGAAAATCGATTATCTTCAACACACGTTTCCATGATCCTCGTCGCCACTTTTATATCCTGCAAATAAAAAATAAAATAATATGTTAATCAGTCCACAGTTCGGGAAGTCTCTCTTCTGCGCCAACTGCAGTCAGTACTTATAGCTCTGAAATACCGTAGGTACGAACAGATAAAAGGTACCAAGCCAAAAGGCAGAATAATTAATATTACTTGAGATAGGTAGACATGACAAAAACTACAGAAATGAATGCATTAAAAAACGGCTTCTGCCCAGCTACCGAAAGCATACCATGCCTCCATTGTTTTTTGCCAGCCCTAGCATGAGTTCACTTTGCTTCAGCTACTTTGGAGATGCTGAAAAAGGAAAAAGTCGAATTTGTAGAAAAATGACAGAATCCATCGAGTTGCCCAGAACTACGCCCCATTGAAATATATTGGGCAATAGTCAAACGGCATCTTAAGAAGAATGGAAGAGAAGCAAGCTCCACAGATTTGTTTTAAGAAAATGTGGTCAGCAGCACAACGAAAAGTTACAAAAAAGTTGAACAGAAACTTATGGGAGGTATCAAGAGAAAAGTGAGAGCGTTCTCCAGGAATGCTCAATAAATGTTCAAACTTATGTGAATTTGGTCGAAATTACGTTGATTTCCATATATGTTAAGTGAACTCATGAATTTATTTATTCGAATTATCGAAATATGACTTGCTACTTTTCAAGAATATATAAAATATTGCGTACAAATATTCATTTTGGCTAGATTCAGGATATGGCTCATAATAAAAAATTTCCATACCAGTTGCTGGCTTCCTAAGGCTCAAGTTATAGAGAGCCCCCTGATATTCGATGATTAACAGAATGTATTTTTTAATCCAAAACCATAATTTTCTGTTCAAAAGTACTGTTCTGTAGTATTGAAATAAACGCAACCTTTATTAATACAAGATATAGGGGTCTCCACTCATTTCCAATTCATGGCTTCTTAAAATCAGATTTCCTTGCCGTGATACATTTCAGTTTGTCAACAACTCATCTTATCTAATTTAAGGACTTTCCACCATGATTTCGGGGCCCACAAGAACTCGGGCCCGGTGTAGACCACACCCCCTAGCTACGCTACTGCGTAATTCTAGAAATTTCACCAGGAATTCCTGTACCTTTGATTTTTTTTCCAAAGAACTCATCCAGAATCTGTTCAGTAATGTTTGGAACAATTCATCCTTGTTTGTGACAATACCTCCAATACCTCCTAAGATTTTCATTAGAAATAACTATTTTTTTTATGAAGTACTCTACGATATTATATAAGTATTTGCTTTAAAGACGTTAACCTTACCATAAGGCTAGGGAAGACTGCATGAAGAGGCTGCAGTAAACTCTTTTGTGGATGAACTGAAAGTATCCTGGGAAAATCTTTGGACAAACTTCTGGACTAATTCTAACCCTTGGAAAAAATTCTGGAGAAATCCTTGGAGAAATGTGAGAAATTTCTGAAGGAAACTCTAGAGGCAATCCTGGCGGAATCCGTAGAGCAATCAATGGAATGATCCCTAAAAGAATCGCAGAAAAAACCCTGGAGGAAGCTCTGGAGGTATTCCTGGAAAAATTTCTAGAGGAATAACTGGAATAGTTCCGGCGAAATCTCTGGAGAAATAGCTGGAGGAATTCTTGTAGGAATCAATGGAGAACTCTCTGGATGGAACTCTGGATGAATCCCTAGAATAATACCCGAAGAAATTCCTGTCGGAACTCCTGATGGAATTCTTGGAGGAATCTCTAGAGAAATTCCTGAAGGAATCTCTGGAAGAATGCTTGAAGGAATCGCTGGAGGAGTTCCTGCAGGAATCCCTGGAGGAATTCATGAAGGGATTTCTGGAGAAATTCTTGGAGAAATCCCTGGAAGAACATTTGGAGGAATCCCTAGAGGAATTTTTAGTGAAATATTTGGAGGAATTACTAGAAAAATCCTTGGAGGAATCTTCAGAGAAATCCGTGGAGAAATCTATGGAGAAATCCCTAGAAAAATCTGGAGAATCTCTGGAGAAATCCTTGGACGAATTCCTGAAAAATCTCTGGAGTAATCATTGGAGGAATCTCTGGAGGAATCCTAGGAGTTATCTCTGGAGAGAACTCTAGAAGAATCCCTGAAGGCATCAAAGAAGGAATCTCTAGAGAAATTTTTAGATAAATTCCTGAAAGAATCACTGGAAAAATCTTTGTGGGAATCCCTGGATGAATCCTTGGAGGAAACCATGGTGGAATCTTTAGAAAAACCATCAATCTTTAGAATAGTCCCTGGAGGAAACCCCTAAAAAAACACTCTGAAGAAATAACTGGTGAAATTTCTGGAAGAATCTCTGGAAAAATTCATAGAGAAATTTTTGTAGAAATCCCTGGAGGAAACTTAGGAGGAATTCCAAGATAATCGATAGAGAGATTCCTGGAAAAATTCTAGGATGAATCTCTGAAAGAATTCCTGGAAGATTCCCTGAAGGAATCCCTGGAGAAATCCCTGGAGGAATCTCTGAAGTAATCATTGGAGGAATTCCGTGAGGAATCAGTGGAGATATCTCTGTAGAAAACTCTAGAGGCATCCCTGAAGGAATCAAAGGAGGAATCTTAAGAGAAATTCCGGGAAGAATTACTGGACGAATCATTGAGGGAATCCCTGGACGAGTTCCTGCAGGAATCCCTGGAGGAATCCTTGGAGGAAACCAGGAGGAAACCCTGGAGGAATTCCAAGATGAATCCCTAGAAGAATTTCTGGAGGAATCCCTGAAGGAATCCTTGGGGAATCACTAAGAGAAATCCCTGGAGGAATCTCTGGAGAAATTCCTGGTGGAATATTTAGAGGAAACCCTATGGAGTATTCTCTAGATAAACCACTGGAATAGTCTCTAGAGAAATCCCTGAAGAAATTCCTTGAGGAATCCCTGGAATAATTCATAGAGAAATCCCTGTAAGAATCCTTGGAGGAATTCCTGGAGAAATTCTTGAAGGACTCTCTAGCAAAATCACTGTAAAAGTCTGTGGAGGAATTCCTGGAGGAATCCCTGGATAAATGCCTAGAGTAATTCCTTGAGGAATCCCTGAAAGAATCCCTGAAGGAATCCATGAAGAAATCCCTAGAGGATTGCTTGGAAGAAGCTCCGGAGGAATCTCTAGAGAAATCACAGGAATGGTCCCTGGAGAATCCCTTTTAAAAAAACCCTGAAAAAATTCCTGGAGGAATCCCTGAAAGAATTCGTAGAGAAATCCCTGAACCAATCTCAGGAAAAATTCTTGGAGGAATCTCGGAAGGAATTCCTGGAGAAATCCCTGGAGAAATTCCTGGAAGAATCCTTGGAAGAGTTCCTGGAAGAACCCCTGGTAGAACTCCTGGAGACATCCCTGGAGGAATTTCTGGAGCAATTCCAGGATGAGAAATCCTTCGAGTGGCTGCATTCTTCTGTAAACTTTTATAAAATGTTATTTTGAACAACTTTGTCGAAGACACTTTCGATCTAA
The DNA here is from genome assembly GCF_002204515.2 of Aedes aegypti. NCBI lineage: Eukaryota > Metazoa > Arthropoda > Insecta > Diptera > Culicidae > Aedes > Aedes aegypti. The sequence goes on along the minus strand of NC_035109.1, from coordinate 82,273,076 downwards.
CTCTTCATTTGATCTAATTTAACTGTATCTGAAAGTTTTAACTTAGCGTGGATCCGAAATATCAGTTATTTTAGTGTACACTTTATGTTTTCAGTTTTACGTGAATGTGGTCTTCAGAAGAGTTATAGAGGAAGTAATGATACATTTTTGCAAGTTTGTAATTCTTGTGATTTTGAAGTTATAAGCAAAATTTAGGTAAAAAACTATGAAATCTTTGGATGCCCATAACCCATGGAGTAGGTTCGATAAACATTTTCTTTTAGCGGCATTCGAAAGGCCATACATTAAGCAACTTTTGCTGCAAAAACTGAAGTGAATTTGGAATTATACCATTCAGTACTGATAAAATAATAAAAATCGCAATACCATACATAGTATACAACAACAAGTATATGGAAGTGGCTATTCACTATAGTGTTTCTCAGTAAAAAAAAATAAGGTGATCTACATCTGAATCGAATCATCATTTCTACATTTTCAATTCACATTTCTCCAAAAAGTTGTGTATGGGAAAGTTGTAGATCTAGCTAAAACCTACAACTTTGCTGAAGGCAGCACACCGTTAAAATCTGGTTTTTAAATCTGGTGAGATACAGTCGAATTTCGAGTTTTTAAAATCTATTTTTGACGTAAATTTTCTAAATTTTCAAAAATTACGTTCTCACAGTTTTTGCAGCTAAAGTTTCCTAATGTATGGCTTTTCGAATGCCGCTAAAAGAAAAAAATATCTAACCTACTCCCTGATATGGAAATCTAAAAATTTCTTAATTTTTGACTTAAATCTGTTTATAACTTCAAAATCGCAAGAATTATAAAATTGTAATGTTCAGCAAAAATAGTATCTTTACTCCCTCTACAACTCTTGTGAACACCACATTCGCGTAAAACTGAAAACAAAAAAGTGTGGACCCAAATAACTTATTTTTCGGGTCCTCCCTTAGTTAGAACGATCAGAATCAATTTTCTTACTCAAATGAAGAGTTAGATCAAAAGTGTCTTCGACAAAGTTGTCCAAAATAACATTTTATAAAAGTTTGCAGAAGAGCGCAGCCACCAATTTCGTCAAACAAAAAAGTTTGAGCCAAAATTCAAACTTAAATGAGGACCTATTCAACTTTTTTTTTTTCTTAGAAGATGCAAAACTCAATTACGAATAACTTCTCCAGAGAAAATGAACGTCTGAAATTGACGAGCACCGAGAAAACACCTTTTTCCTACTAAATTGTCTATGCGGACCACTAATTTTATCACCTTAATCGTAGAAATAGAGGGATTGTTCATATAATACTTAACATTTTTAAATCATATATCAAAAACGCGAAATGCAATCAAATTTGGTCAAAATCTCAAGTTCTGATTGTAGTTTGATTAAAATGATCTGAAATATATGTGGAAAAGAAGTATTTTAAATGAACTTAGTTTGAAAAATATTGTCAAAAATATCTAAAATATTGAATTATTCGAATAGCTCCATCTTGAAAATCAGCAAATTTCTGCAATAAAATCAAACTTTTTGAGTGAGATCTAAAGATGGTATTTGATCTGTACTATTAGAAATGGCACCAACATGACGCGATAAGAGTTGTTTCTTTTGAAAAAAAAACTCATCAAAATTACATAAGTGTAATATTGGATAGTACTGAATCTTCAACCAAACAGTTTTGTTCATCCTCATGCGTGATTAAAGTGTTTAACTATAAGCTTTGACATATTGCATAACATTAGGGAAATATTGCATTTCTGAAATATAAATTTGTACACAATTTATTCTATTATCACATTTTTCAATTTTCTAGGTTCAGTTAATATGACGGTATGAAAATCAAAGAAATTTAAATATAGGTCCAATTTCAATTATGGTTCATAATTTTTTTACCTAGTGCATTAGGTATATTTTAAAATGATAAATAACGTAAAAATCTCAAACTCATGTTAAGTAGTTTTGGCTGCCTCTTAATATGGAACCCGACCATCGTGCAAAAACGGAAATGGTTCATGGTGTCAACTCAATGCCAGTCGCATCGTGTACAGCGTACCTATCTAATGAAAAAAGCTCGTTTGTTATACACAGCACAAGCGTGGTGGCGCTGGCGATGGCCGAAGGTGCAACCTTCGTAGAGTACATTGTTAGTTTTGGAGTGAAGGATAATACAGCGTGACAAAAATGACATTTTTGCGTGTCTAAAGGACCAAATAATGTTCCTCTAGTTGATTTGAGGATGCTGTAGTGATGTCGGTTACAGATATGTTGCAGCACGTCTCAATTTTTAGCCAAAGTTGTATAGAAAATTGTTTAGAGTGATGTTTACATGAAATTTGAAGTATGGTTTATCGAACTTTTTTGTAATCTAATCCACCAAGCAATCGAAATAGGACTTCAACTTTTATTCTAATTGCACGATTAAATTTTGATTAAGTCGATTTTTCAACAAGCTTGCAGTCTTTATGCAAAATTCTTTGTTTCTCTTATGACAGTATACAGTACTTTTCTATACCATCAAAAATAACTTCTGAGCATTGAAAGTATTATGAATCTTTTGGATTAGTACTGTTATACACATGAAGTTTGAATCTTGTGGCGAATTAATCAATTAAATTGCCATACCAGCTGGCAAACTTGCATGCAAGTTGTCTTGAATAGTTAATTTTTGCACTTTCAACAGTCAATATCTCAAAAACTGGACGTGCAATGATATTCTTGGATAAGGCAATGAACTCAGCAACCCTTAATTAAGTAAATAGCGGAATTTTGGTGCTTGAGGCAAAAACGTGTTCTGCAGTGTATCAAATACTGGTATTTTGCGTGATAAGTGTGAATATTGCCTTGTGAGGCAGTTCGCACCCCTCCAAGCACGTCTTTAGTTTGATCCCATCCCAAAAATGCGAAATCAAGCCAATACTGCATACCCATGCCATTTAACCACCCAACCCTAATTCCACCGAGCAAAAAAAGAAAACTTAATCCCACCCCACTTCCAGAAGTCACAAGGGGCAACCAACAATCTTTATGACGTCTTCGGGATGGAAAATTCTTGTTTCCGTAATTATCCGTAATCCGTGAGCTGCCGGAGTGGAATGCAATCTGCCACCCTTCCCCGTTTCCTTACGCACATCGGATGCCACTTTTTCACCACCAAGTCCACACCACCTCAAAGAAGGGCACCAAGGTTTGTCTTCCTTGGCAGCATTTTATTTATATCGGGAATGGAAATCCGCTTGCTTGACTATACCCGAGCAGGAGAAAATTGCTGGAGAATGTCAAGTTACGGAATATTATACCATCGGTTGTAAGTTATGAACATACCGGAAAATGTCCATAACTTACAACCTGAATAAGGTAGGAAAGCCCCAAGCATAAGAGGTAAGATACCTCAAATAATATCTCATGCATGTTCTACAACTACCAAACTGATAATTAGATCAGTTTTTATAATACCTCAATGATACATGATGAATTTTTAAGTAGGATTGCATGAGATAATATGAGAGGTATTTTACTTTTTATCTAAGAGTTTTTTCATACCTTGATGAGGAGGTACGCATCGAAAATTATTTAGTGCGGAAGAATCTCGGATATTCTTCTGCTCGGGTACCACCTTTTGCAGCACCGCCAATGAAAGCAGTGCTGCAACTGAACGCTTGGTGGAAAACGGAACCAAAGTAATCCTTCCTCCCAGAGGGAACAACGACTCCACTTCACGGTCGTCGTCGTCTTGGCTTTTGTCGGGATCGAGATAGGCATCATTGCCTAAGCTTTTGTTGTCCTTGTTGTTATTATTATTGTTGTTGTTGGCGGGGAAAAGCATGAAATCTAGATTAAATGCTGAACCGAGGAGAACAAATGAGGCTTATTGGAGCGAGAGGGAAAGACTACCACCGCCGTTAGGAAATAAACTTCGATGCAGCAGCATCAAGTTACGAAATGCTGATAAAGAATAATTCTGAAAGGAAACGTCTGTAAAGTGGTTGTTTTTGGAGAATAAGAAGAAAGTTTCGCTTATTCATTGGAATTTCATTTTTGAGGAGAAGTTTTCCTCGGCAATTTTGATTTTATTTTGTGGGCCACGTGGTCGTGTCTTTGGCAGTTTCCCTGGGGGTAGTTGAACGAAAATCAATACCATCTTTGCCAATTTCCGAAATTTAACTGTCTTGTACTATAACTTGTTTTTCGTCTTCATAGTCATTAAAACGATTACGTTGACTGCTTTATAATCTTCGCCTACGTTTCGTTTCGGGAGTGGACCTTCTTCAGGACTCGATATTAAATCAACAAAACATAATTTTGAAAAAAGTTAAAAGGTCGGCACATTTTTACCTATCGACGTTTTGTCTGTCTATCGTTTGTCGAAGATTCTGGTTCCGAACTTTGTAAGAAAAGTTATGTTCATTAAGTTCGCGTAATGAAACTTCGTGACATTTAAGATGTACGAATCGCTTACAGAAAAACTAATGTGGCGAAAACCAAATACTGCACTCTCTACTGATAATATTCCATTGTACTACTATTCGAAGCACCTAATTCTGTTTGAAACCGTTCTGGTGCAGCATTTTCCAGCGAGAGCAAAAATAGCAGCAAAAGTACCGCTCAGTTTCCTCCTCCAGCATAAGTACCAGCTCTTACGCCACTCAAAGTGGAAGCTTTTGCTCTTTTTCCACCTGCTTGTTACCAGCCAGGGGAGCATTTTTTCTTCTTACTTTTTAGCAAAGGATACGATGTTTTCAAAACAACTCAATTGATTACTTTTGTGTGCCTGAACTCTTTGTTGCTTCCATTCCTACGTGCAAAATGCTGTGGGAGGAAACACTTTGCGCTATATCCCGTCCACGCTCCATCGATAAAAGGACTTTTTTTTCGTTCCCGGAGTTGGTGTTGAAGAGGAAAGAATGGCCTGGGGTATAATGCACTCTCGAAGCAAAATGCATCTTGTTAATTTCTTTGGGATAAGCAACTGGAGCAGATAGATTCATCTCAAAATAAACTAAATTTGTAAAAGTTTGGTCAGTAGAAACCTTTGTGATCTAAATTATGAACAATTGTATTATCTTATAAGCAAAAATCATCAACAGTCCTATTTGTTTCCAATTTAATAAACTAACATTATACAATAGGGTAGATTTTGCATCATCACTAAAGGCGAAATCCGCAAAGGATACAAGCATTAGTGGAATTGAATGGTGAAATTCAGTTTGCATTTACCAGGAAGGTATCAATTTGACCCCAGTTCCCCCTACCGCACACCGGGGCAGACAAACATAAATAAGATGAAGTTGGTTACGAGCGACACGCTACAGATGCGATGCCAATGGTCTTCCGTCGCAATTGCTGTTGCTTGCTTTTGCTGGGTGGACGACGAGAAAAGTTTATCTTCGAACATGAACCCATTTATAAAACTTAATCCTCCCTCGGGAGGCAATTGGACTCGTTCTCGCTTCGCACTCATCACCTCTGCTATTGTGCTGCTGGTGATCATACGACTGGTTGGCAGGGATGCCAGATTGGAAGATATGTCCGCTTTTGAAAGACATTAGAGTAGACCTTCGTATTGTGTATACACAAATCATTTCTACTCTCGGAAGTATTTAAAACTACCTTAAGCAATAAAACAGCACTTTTCAGTGCGACAAAAATGGTGCTTTTCGTGCTTCATAAACAGTGCTTTTCAGTTTTATGTTTTCTACCTTTTTGATCCTTGTTTGAACGATTGTGCTACTTTTCCCCGAATGTCGTTTCCCCGAATGTCGGTTCCCCGAACGCCAGTTCCCCGAATGACCCTTTTCCCCGAATGCCATTTCCCCGAATGACCCAGTTCCCCGAAAAGTGGTACTGTTCGAATAGGAGCTCTAATAGTTTTTAGTAGCAATATGGTGAACTAGAAAGAACGATAGGCAATCGAAAGAAGGAGGTATTTGGTCTTTCTCGACTATACACATGTTGCCAAAAATGCTGAGGACGGTAAAACTCTTAAGAACCACCAATCAAATAAAGAAGGGTGCATATCAGATGACCAGTACGTTCACTTACCTGAAATGTAAAAAGTTATGACAATTATGATTGCCAAAAACTGTTCGGGGAAGTGGGTTATTCGGGGAAACGGGATATTCGGGGAACAGGCATTCGGGGAACTGGCGTTCGGGGAAACGACATTCGGGGAACCGACATTCGGGAAAAAGTAGCACAACCGTTTGAACTCATGCCTTCGATATTTCGTTGGACCCGTTAGCGAAAGCTCGCGGTGGTAATCCTTCTTGAACACCGTCTTCAGAAAAAAAAAATCCCTTAGAAGATCACGTCCTCATTCGTTTATTCACTGAACATGTTTGCAACCACGAGCAAAAGGAAGGATGAATCTAAATTTTCAATTCCTTCCAAAAAGTGGGTTAAAAAAATCACTCAACGTGGTAAAATGCAAGAAGGGACGTTTCTCCGAAATGTGCGCTTGCAGAGTGAGTTAATGTTGATAATTACGTCAAAATAAGCAATAAGTTTCAAACTTGTTTTTAATTATGAATCGTGGTTTACGGCCAACCAGCCGAGTGGAAGTTTAACAACTACCGAAGAGCTAAACATTACATATAATTTGCAATTGGATTAGATGGACAAATTGATGTGAAGATTTGCGAAAAACTTGCACGTCTTCTCAGTTAGAATCGAACTCACGACTCCCCGATCTCTAGTTGGGGCGCGTTACCACTACGCCATGAGAGGACTCATGAACGCAGAAGTTAACCTGAATTCGATTTCAGCTCAATAATCAAGTGGTTCTTTTTCGCAAAGTGCACCTCTTTCGGAAGAATTAGATGCCCATCCAAACACAACGCTTTCTATATATATCCAATGCCTAGCCCGAGAGCTCAAAATTTAAAATAATCTATTAACGCACATCTCAATCCAAGTGATCCCAAATAATTTGATCAAGAAACTTAAGTATAAGGGCAAATTCGCACTTTTTTCCCATCTACATCAGAGATGTCAACCTTCATTCCTTTTACGCTGATCCGACGGCTTGCCGCTGAGCCCTGTGTCAACTGCTTGGACGGGTGATACGGAACTCACGCTAGCTTGACTGCCCAGTTGTTCTTTTACATACGGATTTCATTGATCGAATTAAAAAAATGTGCTATTTTAAACTAATTCTGTCAAATGTTCCGGAAATATCGATTTTCTGTTTCAGCGACTATTTTTATCAAATTACCTCTAAAAATCATGTTTTGTCAATTAATTAGCATTTTTGAACGTTTTGAGTGAGAACTGTATTTTTGGTTAGCATTTGTATGGGATGCGGCCACTGTACGACGCCCTCATAAGTGCTACGGAGTTGGATTTTGGATTAGGTATATGGTCAGGATTCTTCTAAAAAGCTGGCGATAGACCGAGGGCACGTTTAAGTTTTTTTAAGTTTAATCTTTTGAATGCCGGCAATCAACAGATAAGATATTTGTTTTATTTGTTGTATACATTATTCCGTTTCGAATAGTACTACAGTCGACTCTCCATAACTCGATATTCAAGAGACCATCGACTCTTAGAACTATCGAGTTACAGAATAAAGTGACACAAAAATCACAAAATTGAAGGAAAAAATTTCTGTATTTTCAATACATATATAATCACATCTGCTAGATAGCAATATTATATTATTGATAGTATTTTACAAACTATTATTTGAAAACTTTTTCCGTAATTCTCGGAAAATCACGTTATTTTTACTAACAATATTTTGTTTTTATTTTCATGTTAACGAGTTATAGAAATATCGACTTTTGAAGAGCACGATGTATGGAAATTTGAAAGGACCAAAAAATCCATCGAGTTATAGAGTATATCGAGTTGTAAAGAATCGACCATATGAACCGGTTTTGTTAATGTAGAGTAAGCTCTAAATATCTGCTTAGTAAGAATTTAAAAACATTAAAGAATTTTAAATAAGGTCGCGTGAATAAGTTGACGTGTAACTAAACAAAGGAACAAAATATGCATTGTAGTGCGCGAATCAAAAAGTTTTCTGCTCTGCGTCTTTAATGCACAACCGATCCTCAGTGGAAATTTTAAAGTACACGCGTAAAAAAAAACTGTAGCAAATTCGATACGTATTTTCTTCCAAACGCGGTCTACCCGTTTGTGCGTGATTCCGAACCGTCTATAGCCAAATTTACAAGTAAAACAAACAAATCACTACCGTAGTATTTATTACGATTTAACAATGCACTTTAAAACAAAATCTAGAGAGTATCATGGAACAAACTCACCGGAACCTCAAATCGGGTATCTGTTGTTAAAGATGATCGTTCCGGTTCCAGTGGAAGCATTCACAAGCTTCCGTGCCAATGTGTTGAAGCATATTATCACTAAAAAATGGAACGTTTGGAAAAGCACAGCACATTCTCCTTTGAAAATTGGTTTATCACTCCGCCAAAGACATTTTATATGGAGAATGTCGGTCCCCAAGGAGCATCGGAATATCTTCAAAACCAGATCATCAATTATTAATGTCGTATTTAAAACTAGAAGAGTTTTTTGAAAACTTGTAAATCGTTGAAACAAAGTTATCGCGATTTGATTTTTTTTTGTAGTAAAAAATGAACCTACTGTTAGAGGGATTAATATCGAATTAATCTACCCAAGGAAAACCCTATGACAATATTGACGCAGGTAATTTGAGTAACTGTAACAGTAACTCAACGAGTAACTGTTCGAAATGCTCCAAATAAAAATATCCCTGCTTATTCCGACTCTTCACCAACCGAGATCGCAACGAAAAATAATCAGAAAATGTACCTACTTCTAGTAATATGTCTCTTTCCTAATCATGATTTTTTACCTGAACAATTGAATCAAAGGATTGACGGGATTTTCATAAGCACCGAAATGACTGAAGCATTCCAAGTTGATGTAAAATTTATCAATAAAATTGTTATTTGTAAATTCTGTAATAAAACACATTTTTCCAATATTTCAAATTGCAATGCTCGTTTTTGAATAGTAAAAAAGACGAGTTGTTTAATTATCTAACAGCTAGCAGTTGTTACGGAAACTAATTTGAATCCTAAATTCAAAATCAAAAAGGATCCACATTTTTTTATTAATCGTTGTGATCGACTGGATGGATCATGTGGTGGAGTTGTAATCATAATTCAACGGCGTATAGCATCAACTTTTTTTTTGTCATTTGAAACCAACATTTTTGAAACTCTGGGTGTGTCTTTGAAACACAGTATGGTAAATAAACTTTCATAGCTGCCTATTTACCTTTTCAATGCACTGGACAGCAAGTTTATTTGCAACTAGTGGTCCCGACAAACTTCGTCTTGCCATCAAGTAGGCTGTTGAAAAATGTCATGGAACCTCCCATATAAAATGACATATTAGTACCCTCCCGTTTTACCAAATTTTCCGAGAAATTCCCTAAGCTTTTCCGTCGCACGAACACATCGGAACCCTTCAAGAAGACAACAGTGAAAGAATTGTGCAAATCGGTTGTCCCGTTCTCAGGGCATTTCGTGACATACAAACACCACTCCATTTTTATTCATATAGATAAGTCATTTTTTTTGTCATTGGTGCCTATCACTCCACATTCAATTAATAACGATTCGACTGCAATCATATGAAACAAATATCGATAGTAATCTTGATTAACATATCTCTGCAAACGAAACTTGATATTAACAATATTAAAACAATCTTAAAACTTTAACAAATTTCATTGTTGACGCAATGAGCATTGCAATAGAGCGGTTCCACGGAAAATGACGACTTTTTTCCCAAATTTCATTTCTATATTTTTTGATTTGGATGAAATTTTGCACATGCTTTCTTTATGCCCAAAAATGCCTTTTTGCATCATCGGTTCGCCACTTTGACTCTAGCCTTACTTTTGAGAAGGGCCTAAGAAAAAATTCCTTAATAATTTTCAAAAAAATATAACTTAGAAACGGTTTGTCCGAACAGTTTGGAGTCTTCCGCAAAGTTTTAGGTTATTGTTGGGACTATCTGGAAAAAATATACACTGTAAAAAAAATGTTGTAATATTTTATGTTTCGAAAATAAAGCTTAAAAATCAATTTTCTCAAATATCGTATTTTTGATTTCTTTTTTTATATGTTAAAGTAGACAAAAAATGGAGTCTTTTGCACAGTAGGTCCAGATGGAGATATCATGGACAAAAAAGTTATGATTTTTAAAAAAAGCTGAATTTTTAAAAATGATCATAATAAACTTTTTAAATGTTTTTCAACTCGATTTTATGAAAGTACGCAAAATTTACAACAAAAAAAGTACACGGGAAAATCTGGCTAACTTTTACCGTTTTAAAGATACAGCGATTTTAATACAAAATTTTGATATAATTTTCAATTTTCGGTAATTTTTGAATGTTTTTCGAGGCTTATAAGCCTAAAAATTTTTTCATTGTCTGAAAGAGCAGATAATTTTTGACTAAAATGTTTGAAAAAATATTGATTTGGTAATTTTTCATGGTATGAGGCGAAATAAAAAATTTATTTATTTTTTAAACGAAACACAACTTCAACAATCAACATTGTGATATTTCGATATGCAATTATCAAGAAAATATGGAACAAAATGTTAAAAGTTAAAAAATAACAAAATAACGAATATAAAGCAATCAATACGTGAAATGGATTTATATCGATTTAAGATAATGAAATATTTCCATTCTAAAACAAAAGCTTTATGAGTAGAGGAGTAACGTGCCCAGTTGTCTCACACAAATATAACTGATGTTTTCTTAAAGTACACTGTCCATAACTGCATATTTGTAACATTCGACAAAAGTAGGCATTGAGTAAATGGAACACCAAGTGTGCATTTTATGGCAGTATGGGAGAAAACTAAAATTTCTAAAAATTACCGGGAACTCAAAAGTGCTTATTTGAGGCTGATATTTTGTACAACTCATATCGCATACTGAGTGAATTGTCAGAAAAAAAATCTGATAGAAATTTCATTGCTATCACATTACGAGGCCCATTTAAAATCTTAACCCTCTAATACCCAAATTTTTATTTTCGATCTAAATATCATTTTTAGTTATCTAAAATCGTTCTAAACACGTTTTGGGCAATGATTTATTTTTATTCACAAATCTATGGATTTCGGTTTTTGATTTTTATAATTTTTATTTTTGAACATCCCTACCCTTTTTCATTTTTTCTTGAAGCCTCTTCTAGTTACTGATTTTTGGCAATAATAAAAATTCAAATTTTTACGCTAATTTTAAAAATATTAAATGTTTAATATTTTTCTGGAAATATTTTTATTTTCCGTGTATTTAACGGAAAAACAGGTTTAAAATTATTTGAATACCACCAAGCTCTTCTTTTCTGATAGGTTGATCGTAGAAAAATATAAAAGGTACGATTTTTTATATTACACGTTAAATGAACCCCGGGTATTTGTAAGTTATATAAGAATACAATTTTTCAAACAATTTTCAAAAATACAAAAAAGTTTCAAAAGTCATAAAAAACTTTTCTTATATGCATGTTATGAGTCAAGGTTTTAGCCAAAAATAAAATCATTTTGATTTCCGAGCTACGAAAAAATACACAAAATTTCAAAGTGTACCCCGTCTAAAGGCGGGGTTGGGTATTAGAGGGTTAATGTGACTGTTATGCGGTTATAATTACCAATGTGACAAAATAACTTGGTATTGTTTTCGAATTTTCTAGAACAATCTCAAAGCTTTCAGAAGTTGATCGAAAATATTTATCATTTGATGACTCTCCATGGTATTAACTCCATTTTGTCAAAAATGTCGAATGTGGCTGTTTTGCAGTTATGGGCAGTACAGCACGTTGGTATATTTTTGTGGTCGGACAGAAACGTACCAAATAGTTGATTCAAGTACCCATGTTGGTATAAAAAAAGAGCTGATGCAGCAAAGACACAAGCAAATGATAATCAAGTGAATAGATAGCTGAGAACAATGAAGTTTAAAATGAACACCATCAACAAAGGTTGTGTAAATGTGTTTTCAAAAAAGTGTTCAAAAATTTACCGAAATCTCACGGAAAGTAATATTACCAAATTAGTTGAACTAGGATTTGCAGATGAAAATCAGCTTGATAAACAATTTCAAATTTGCGATTCGTGTCGTTTACAATTGGCCAAAAGAACAGCATTATCAAACAGTGATGACTTATAAAGTAGTGAAGAGGAAGATGCTTGCATGGAATAGGAAACAATAGAAGCATCAGCATCAGCAACTTCAATACAGTCAACGGATTCCAATATGAATGTTCCTAGTCAGGAGTCATTGAAAGCAACGTCAGCAACTTCAAAAGAATTAACAAACTCCAACTTGAATGTTTCTAGTAAGGAGACATTAGAAGCAACGTCAGCAACATCGATTGAGACAACGGATTCCAACGTCCCTGAATACATCCAAAAAGTGAATATCGATATTTTCAATGAGTCAATATCAAGTATACTCGTAGCGCCGATTGATAAGACAAAAATTAGTTCTACTAAATATGTCACGAAAAAATATCACGAGATAGTCAACAACATTAGACAAAACATCTTTGCGCTGAATAAGGAAGCTAAATTGGATGAAAATAGAACTGGAGAATTCTATGAAATAATTGAGCAGCTCAAAGAAAATTTTACTAGTGAAGGGACGACAAGGGCAGAGCAATTTCAACTCTTAATTGTATTGCCTAAATCATGGACAGCCGAGACAATTAAGAATACATTTGATACAACTTTATACACGTCAACGGAAGCAAAACAATTACTGAACAAAAGCGGCGTGCATTCTAATATTGGTCCGAGGGCAACCACTGGACTGAATGAAAATATCGAGCACGCGGTTATGCAATTTTACGAGGATGATGAAACCAGTCGAGCAATGTCTGGTCAGCGTGATTGTGTAACAATTAGGAAGGACGGAAAACTCCAAGCTGTTCAGAAAAGGCTCATGACTACCACATTGCAAGAGGCCTACAACCGATTCCAGGAATTGAACACTGAAATACAAATCGGATTTTCATTCTTTGCTAAACTTCGGCCTAAAAACTGTAAACTCTTAACTAGCTCGGGAACTCACAACGTTTGTGTATGTACCATTCACGAAAATGTGAATCTCATAAACCACAGCTCAAAAAAAATACGGTTTATCTAATGAATTAAAAGTGTTTACAGATACATAGTTTGATATGTGAAAATGCAACAGTAGATAGTTTTTAGAAAAAAAGTTATTAGAAGAAATGGATGAAAAATTTGTTGATGAAATTATTTTTGAACAATGGGTCACAACTGATAGATGCGATATAGAGACGTTCACAAAACAGAAGGAGGAGTTTGTTTCTTATTTCACTCAAAAGTTAGAAAAATTGATACCACATAATTTAATTAAAAAAGAGCAGTCTCCTTTTTTGAAAAATAAAAAAATAACTTGCAGGAAAGAGAATTTGTAGCTATGGTGAATGGCATTTTTTCGCAACATCGCATGGCATAGGGCCCTGCGATGCATTAGAGGGAACAGTAAAACGCATGGCTACAAGGGCTAGTCTAGCTAAAGAACGTGAACATCCCACCAAAAATGCCAAGGAATTATTTGATTGGGCTCAAAAGCGAAAGGAGGAGCAATTAACACAAATTTTCTTTTCTTATGCAACTACAACAGAGTATGAACATATCAAGGAGCAGTTTAATGAACAATATTCGAAAGCAATAACTATTCAGGGAACACAAAAATACCATTCAGTTATTCCAGTTTCCGTAGATAAAATAGAAGTTAGGCAAACTGTAATGATAGTAAAAAAATGGAAACATTATGAAAAAGTAAAAAATCTGTATCAAGATAGGACGCTCCATCATTGTATAAGAACATGAAATAAAATGCTTTCAGAAAAAAAAATCTTCTTTATTTTATCAACTCGAAAAACATCCGAAAACAACCAAAAGTTGTGAATTTTGAGTAAATTTAATTTTAAAATCGCTGTATCTCGGAAACGGTAGCAATTAGCAAAATTTTCTCATGTACCTTTTTTGTTGCAAATTTTGCGTACTTTCATAAAATCGGGTCGAAAAGCATTCAAAAAGTTTATTTAGACCATACTGAAAAATCAACCTTTCTTTTTTGAAAAATCTTAACTTTTTTGTCAATGATTTCTCCATCTTGACCCACTGTGTAGAAGACTCCATTTTTTGTCAACTTCAAAATATAAAAAAAAATAAAAAAAAACGATTTTTGAGAAAATAGATTTTTAAGCTTTATTTTCGTAAAAAAAATTCAACATTTTTTTGACACTGTATATTTTTCCCAGATAGTTCCAACAATAACCTTAAACTTTGCGGAAGACACCAAACCGATCAGACAAATAGTTTCTGAGTTTTAATTTCTTGAAAGTTGTTAAGGCCTTTTTTTCTTAGGTCCTTCTCAAAAGTAACGCTAGGGTAAAAATGGTGAACCGATGATGCAAATAGGCGTTTTTGGGTATAAAAAAGCATATGCCAAATTTCAGCCAAATCAAAAAATACAAAAGTAAACCGACATTCGAATTCAAATGGGACCGCTCACATGTAAAATTACTTTTTTGTTCAATACCTTCAAGGATACGTTTTTGTGTGTTTTTCTTCACTAAGGAACACTTTCATAATGTCCATTAAAAACGACACTTTATTGGATTAAACTATAGCGGGATTACGTGTTCTTTTGGCCGACGTATGCCTTCACTGGTGGCTAGCGAAAAACTAAAAGCTGAGTGGATATCAGGGTGCTGACCGCCCGATCTACTATCGTGTACTGAGAGAGAGTTTGAGAAACTCTCCACTCGATAAGAGGTATCAGTGTCTAATCTATAAAGCTCATTTCGGTGAATCCAAACAAGTAGATCATATGAATTTTATGAAAAAATATTATAACTTGGGTTAAATATCATTTTAAAAGCCGCTTATCACACTTAAATTTAAGCAAAATCACGGTACTGAACAATACACAGTTCAAGCTGAAACATGTTTATATTCCCAGGGTTTCAGACCGCTTTCCACCATTCGACAAGTGCAAATGTTAAAGACAAGACATGTGAAGAATTTAACTAGATTGATGACGTTTTAAAAGTTTTCATCAAGAGTTATTGAACAAGATGGCTACATGATAAATCTAAACGGTATCAACGGATCCTTTGCTTTCGTCTCTACTTCCTGAGATCATCAGCGTCATTTACAAATTCTTAACTGAAGAATTATATAAAAAGAAATACAATCTACGACATTATCAACTAAGAAGAGTTTTCTAAATTGACCCAAATTTGGACAAAATTTAGATCATTTATGGTAGTTATCCTGAACATTGTAAATTTAGAGTTGTAAAACATTGAAAGACATTTTTCAAGTAATTGAAAGGCATCAAAAAAACACTTGGCATCCTGGTTGGTTTGTCTCCTCTCTACCCCAAGTATCTGCCAAGCATAACAAAAGAAACTTTGCTGCCATTTTTCGTGGAGAGTTGATAATAATAATTGATATTACTTTCTATCTTCTTAACGCTTTCGAACGTGCACCAATCTACCTGCATACCCCCCACCGCCATCTCTACCACGCTGAACCTGAACTTTGGCAACACATCACAAAACGGATCTCGGAAAAAGAGTGCAAAGTGTGGCCAAGAGCTTTTCAACCATGCACAAGCGGCACAAGTTTTTAATCCGATTGGGAAAACTTGCACGTCGTTGATGCTTCATTCGATGCGAACTAAACAGAGCTGAAGGAAGAAATCGTGGAGACGCATGGTACCGTAAACCGGGGACGAATTGATCAGTATTCTACGACTTTCTGTTATATCATCATCATACTTCGTTGATAACACCTGGGGCGAAATTGATCAGGTCTTAAAATAAAAATGTGCTTATCTACTAAATTTGGTTCGGGAATTGTTATTGGGTATCCACCTGATCAAACTCACCCCAGATTACGGTACTTTGCTGTTGCGTTGTAGTCTACCGTTTAATCGGTGGGAAATACTTTTTTTTTCTTTTCTTCTCCTATCAAAGTAGCATCAGCAAGTCAAACTCCTGGCAGACAGCGCCACGCAGCACAGCTAATTGACTTAGTTCGTAACTAACGCAACCGTTAATTATCCATTCGGAACGCCAGTCAACTCGTAGTTTTGCTATGCGGTGTTATGGTTTGCGTGTTTTCCTGGGAATCTTTGGCCCAACTTAGCGCAAACTGTTGTTTGTGGTGAACAAATTGTTAACACATGTTTGTGGATGGCATGGAGGAGGAGTAGTGTTCAACGAATTTCGCAGGAATTGAACGTGAACATGAAAATGTATTCAATTCATATCTCTACTGGTATGCCGTCCAGTCATTTTTCTATGAGTTCCTATAGAGTAAAGTTGGACAAAATTTTAAGTGGGATAAGAGTTTCTTTTCTAGCTCAATTATAAACAAATGTTATAAATGTCATAAAGTTTTGGTTGCTATTCAAGTGAGAGACTTTCACTCCAAATATTATAGAAATTGATTGAGATTTAGAAAAAATTATGGCAATTTTTCATTTAATGGAATACAATGAAAATACATTTTTATTCGATTTTTATGTAAGGGCGTTTCTAAGCTTTTACAGGGATGCTTTGAGCTGTATTAGTTTTGCAAAAAAAAATTGACCCATAGTGTGGCAAAAATTCGTGACATATATTATCTCGCTGAAAAAAATACAAATATCTTAAAATGCAAATTGGCTACTACCTACTACCTTAAATAACTTTAACCTTACTTAAATAATGTCTCATTTACTTCACTCATGCCTCCCATGAGCAGTCTATCACTCATAGACTCATCCGCCGACATCGATTTGCTCCAGTGACATGGTGAACAGACCTCGACGCAGCGGATACGTTGATCAAAAGCTGTTTACCTTGAACCGGATGCCTGCTTCCGACCCTTTACAAGTTTAATGAAGCGTTGCCTCAGTCATGAACAGAACACCATGAAGCAAAAACAAAATAGAAAAACGAGCGAGCAAAAACCTTTCCACTCTACACAGAAGACACAATTTCAAAGCACTCGATATAAACCCCATCCGCACTTCCAAGGACCCAAGCAAACATAACCGTTGGCAAGAGATGTTTTTATAGAAACTGTGTGTGTGCTCTTGAGTAGCAATTTAACTCGACCGGTGGGAATAGCTACCTATTTTATTATAAAATGGAAAATTTTGAAGAGCACTCAATTTGGTGATTTCACCCCGAATCGAAAGTTGATTTCTAGTAAGACTCAAAACAATCAAAACTCGATACATCTTTGTGCCCTTTGAACGGCTTAACAAGTTCATACAAGTAGGTTCTTTCCCAGGAACCAATAACGTTAATCGCCATTGACCTTCCGAAACTATAAACCATCGCACAGTGTTTTAAATAATCGATTTCGCGATCAAAATATAATGCCTTGAGAAGTATTGCTTTTAGATGTACGTTGTTGTCAAAAATGTTTTCAGATGAGAAAAACGTTTCGTCTGGAATACTGCCGTTATACGAATAATTGTCCCATGTTCCAAAAACGCAATTTAAGATTTTTTTCGTTCCGTTTTATTAGAAGTTAGGATAAATTTGAAGGAAATCTTCACAATAATATGAGGAAATGGGTGTTATTTAGAGTCATGAGTTGTTTTAGGGAAAAAATAAGAATAGAATTAGAAGTGGGACGGTTATGCCTAGATATACCGAGTTTTAGGGGTTTTCTACGCATAAGAGTCCCAATAACTGTAGCAGACATATTTAGACCAAACACAATGCTCATGATGGTAGCTTTGACTTGAATTTTATACCGGAAGTGGAAGATCTGTATTGTACAGCCTGTGTTGAGGGGGTTCCGGGTCATTTGGCCGAACGCCATTTGGCCGAGAGGGTCATTTGGCCGAATGCCATTTGGCCATTTGGCCGAATGCCGTTTGGCCGAAATTGAAAATAAAAGATGATGGATAAAAGTTAGCATAAATTTTCAATGAATTTCAAAGCTGAATTTCAAAGAACAATTTATTCTAAAAGAAGGATAAATCATCATGTATGTACAGCTCTTTAGTATTAGTTCAAGAAATATTCAATGCTGAAAGAAGAACATCCTAAATGAAAATAATTATGAACTTCTCTGCTAGCGGTAATAGTAGTCAGCAGTGGTTTTCGCATTGCGTTTGTAGTCAGTTTTTGACAGTAACTAAAAGACAGTTTAAGATTTATTCGTCCTTCTGTGGCATCGGTTCGTTTCAATGCTTCCAATCGTATTAAGCGATTTTATTCATAGTTGTAGCAAACACAAGTTTTGGCTTCTTCTTTTCTCGACGGAGAAACTATGAACCTATTTGACGTTCACTGAATCATTCAGTTTGTTGATATACGAAACCAACGGTGCAGAGTTAATCTTGGAGGAGAATGAAATCTTACCTTAGTTCACCCTTGCGCTAAATAATATGTTTTTAATAAGATTCTCTATGATCGTATTATAAGCCATAATTCTAATAAACTATGAAAAGTATTCAAATATGTAAGAACAGCCTATGATCAAAAAAGAAAAAATTTCTTATAAAAATTAGAGCAAGTGTAATGCAAAAAATTATTATATTAGTATAACTACAAAGAACAGCCAATAATTTAAAGAATATAAAATTCCCAAAAAAATATAAGATTTATTATTGCCAATAGTTATGGAACCAGTTAAAACCGAAAGAATAGCCTATGTTTAAAAGAAGAAAAAATTCTGATGAAAATCAATTAGGAGTAAACCTATCACACCGTTGGTAATTCAGAAACGACTTAGAGTCTTGACGCGAGTTCGTACTGAATTAACGGATCGTTTTAATTATTCTCTTGGAGCACTAATATAGCGACAAATATGATGTCCGGCCACATTATCAAAATCAACAAATGTACCTGATTAGTTATCGGGCCACACTTATGACTCCTACTTATCAGCGTTGAAGCAATTTTTTTTTGTGATTCGACCAAACGGCATTCGGTCAAATGCCATTCGGGCAAACGGCATTCGGCCAAATGGCCGGACACCGTTGAGGGTCCGTACGAAGGCTCATGTGTCATTAAGCAAAGATGGAGTAGGTCATATCAGAATCACTAGAATAAGAATCAGATCTGATACACTTGAATATAGAATTGATCAGACCTGAATCACTTTAATTTAATATGATTCCGTCCCTAATCACTTCAACTTCCAAATGCCAAAGGCTTTCTGAACAGCATTCTGGAGATTCCATCTTATCAAATTCATTAGGTATAGGTACAGTCATTCCTCCAGAACCAGAGTAAAAGTTGGTTTTCATGACTAATTTGGACCGTAGTAAAATCAAGAGATAGAGCTGGAATGAAGTACTCATTTAAACATATGATCATGAGCGCTACATGATGACAAAATTATAGCTCAAACTGTTTCCTGGATGCCCTTGACTTTCCGAACAACTTTGCCGAAGACACAAACTTTCTATCTCATCTGGTTCAAAAGATATTATTTGTTTCATATATTAATTTAATATCCGTACTAGTGCAAACTAGTGGAAAAATTATGAATCAAACGATTTGCTATTCGGATGTCCTTTACTTTCAGAACAACTTTGCCAAAGACCCGAACTTTCTATTTCTTGTGGATCACAAGCTAGAACTAGTTTAAAATGCTCAATTTTACATGCTCACTAGCGCTACCTAGCGGCAAAATCGCGAACTAAACTATTTGCTTTCTGGATACAGGTGTCTGGGTTCAATTTCCGGTCGGTCCAGGATCTTTTCGTAATGGAAATTTCCTTGACTTCCCTGGGCATAGAATATCTTCGTACTTGCCACATGATATACGAATGCGAAAATGGCAACTTTGCCAAAGAAAGCTCTCAGTTAATAACTGTGGAAGTGCTCATAAGAACACTAAACTGAAAGGCCGGCTCTGTCCCAGTGGGTACGTTAATGCCAAGAAGAAGAAGTAAACAAGTAAGATCAACTCATTCTCTCTCGAAAGAGCCATACAAAGTTGAGATCACATATATAATCCTAGATATATGGATAAAGAACTTCGTTTATTTTTTATGGGTGTCCCTAGGTGTAACTTGTTTGTTGCTCAACGAAAATACTTTCGATTTGTTGCATTTCATTGTTAAAATACATTTATTTATAAGACCGCAGAATTTAGTAAAAGCCAGAGTTTCTTCACCACTCATTTTTAAATAAATTTCTTCAAATGGGTCAGCCATCGCATTGACCTCAAACATTATTAAAAAATCACCGATAACTATCAAACTTCAAAAGGTAGGGGGCAATCTATTAATTACGTAAACCAATTTTGATGGTTTTTAGACCCCCCAGGGGAGGTGGGGGTAAGATTTTTTGCATAAAATTTAAAAATATTTGTATGGCGCGTAGAAATCTTAGACCCCATCTCCCCCATAACCCCTTACTTAATTGATGGATGACCCCTTGAGACTCACTCTTTTGGGCAAAAACGTATTTTCTGTCATCCCAAACAACTTTGTATGGTATGTCAATATGCCAATTAATGGTTTAAACAATTTTGCTTGAAAAACTAATTTTAAGAGGAGTTATAAACAAAATGTTTCATATTTCAGTACCAATATCATATAGGTTTTCAGATAGATAGATTCTGGTCCCCTTAATTTGGTGTATTATAAAAAATTGTTCGTAATTACAACTTTTCTAAAGAAAATCGATTTCGAACTTTAACAATTGAGAAAAACATCTTAATTCTTGAAGGATTAGTAATGAAATTCATTTCGATCATACAAAAATGAAATGCCTTAAGGTGCTAATGAGTTTCGAAACCTCACGCACATGAGAGCATTCGGTTTTGATAAGGTTTTCATAGCAAAGGAGAATAGAACCTGCGAGCGAAAACAACATCAATATCAAAATTGTTATCATTTCGCAAAACGATCTATTGCCGTGACCACAAACGCACTCCCAAAACTTGAGTGAATCTAACTAAATCTTAATTTATCAAGATCTCAAAGCATCAAACATCTACAAGCAAAAGTTTTTTAAGTTATTCTATTTTGATCTTAAATCTGATAATTCGAAACACTGTATATCAGTCGGCACGCGTCGACATGGTGTGGGATAGATATGCGCTCTTCTTTTGACCCAGCAAACTTGGGTAAACATTCCCAACCGATGACGTTTGTGTGGCCATGGCCCATGGTTAGCTGGTCACCCACACGGGAATCGGAAAACGGAGCACGAAAAACAGTAGTAGGTAGGGATAAAAAAGTGGCTCGAGAATTGACCCGGTTTCATATCAATTGGCCACTTGAGTGGAGATGTCAGTTCGATTGGCAAGAGTAACACACCAACGATGCAGAGTTGATGTGGCCACCAGAGCCTAACAGTGGTTCAGTTTTTCGAAAAGGTGACAAGACCTCGGTTTCCAAGCGTAGTTTCAAGTTGAAAAACAAAGTCAAGCATTCATCTCTTACATCGTATTCTATATAACTCAGAACTACTATGCTATGCAGGAAGCTTCAGAATCATTTTCAAAATTTGATATTGAATCTTCTGTTGATCTTTCTTCCTGGTATTATACCAACTAGTCCATATTGGTACAGCATACAAAATGGCCAGCCTGAAAATTTGTTTGAAAATCAAGAGCTTGTTCTTAAGACAAAGTTTTGTTTTTCTATTGATATGTTGATCATCATCTTCTTGGCATTACGTCCTCACTGGGACAGAGCTTGTTTCTCAGCTTAGTGTTCTTATGAGCACCTCCACAGTTATTGACTGAGAGCTTTCTTTGTCAAAGTTGCCATTTTAGCATTCGTATGTCGTGTGACAGGTACGATTTTACTCTGTGCCCAGGGAAGTCAAGGAAATTTCCATTACGAAATGATCCTGGACCGACCGGGATTCGAACCCAGACACCTTCAGCATGGCATTGCTTGGTAGCCACGGACACTAACCACTCGGCTAAGGAAGGCCCCAGATATGTTGATGTAGACATTTTATATATTTGCTTGAATGCCCTCAATTTGTTTTTTGAAAGTTAATTTGTATGATTTGACAGGTAGCTTTGGATTGTTGGAAAATTACAGGTTTTTAATTGACAAACAAGCCTTCGTGCCAAACACTGTAAAATGCTATTTCTATGTCTAGAAGAGCAAGACCAGTAGAATAGTCCTCAAATTTGTTGGAAAGAATCATATTTGTTACGCGTAAAAGTTAATTAGTGGTCGAATTTCTATGTCGGAATTAGAATTGTTCATTGGCAAAATTTGAAATTCCGTTGTTGTTCAAAAATACCTTCATAAAAAGTTTACTGATTGAGGAAAGCAAACTAATTGGACGATAGCTAGAAGCTTTTGCAAGATTTTTGCCCGGTTTTTAAATTTGTTTGAACTTGTCTTTGTTCTAATTGTCAGGAAAATATGCCAACTAAAAACATTTATTAAATATATGAGCCAATATGATTTTTCTCATCAGGACCACTGCGCGTCCTGTCCATGAGGCAATGGGGATGTGGTGTGGAATGGCTTATTCACATGTGAGTCTAGCGCTGAGGCACTTGTTGCGGCCAACCGAACAAACGGAACACGGGGTGGGGTTCGTCTCTCTGTGCTGTGTGGAAGGATGTTTGGACGCGGTTCGATGGCTTCAAATACCCGTAATCGATGATAGTGTGGTGCGGTGAGGGGATGGGATCCAGCTGGGAATTGTCGCCGTGTTTATTTTACGAGTGCTTTTCTCTATGCGAATGGGGAGTTTAACCCTATGTGGGTGGGAAGTCTGCTGTGGGAATTAGCTTAAAGCATCAGTTGTTTGGCTTGAAGTTGTTGAACGGGTTCGTTGGTTAATGTTCGAAGAATAGTAGGATTACTCACTAACAATGCGACAATTACCCGATAAATGATTTTTGAGACCTTTTACTCAATATGACTACCTACCATTTGCGTTGGGACAGTGGGTAACGGGAGCCAACCATCCTTCCAGAATACTACATTCCACGCCTCAGAAATATTTCATTACAATAAAAATGAAATGGATATAACCCAATTCAAATACAACTATAACTATGCATAGGTGTGAGTAGGCTTTAAACATAAGCAATTCTTTGAATAAGACATGCATGTTACAAGAAAATGTTATTTCATATAAAAACTGATTTATTATTTAACAGTGAAGCATTTGTAGAAACTTTCAAATTCTCCCACAAGTTAGATGAAATATTATTCAAATTTCCAATATAAACTTAACCAAGAGACCAAAAATCTTATTCCATGTTTGTTCCTTAACTATATTATACAAGCCATTTTTCTTGATTGCATTAAAACTTTAAACAGCTCCACAAGCTTTTTTTAATTTATTCAAAATTAATTTCGATAGAAATTTCTCTTAGATTTTTTTCCAAATAATTAACACAAAACTAGTGGAACTTCTACCACGAATTTAACCCGTTAACGCCCAAGGTATCTCACAATTGGAATTCAGCTCCGTTTTTGTTATTCATAGTCGTATTCCCATAAATGAAACCTTATTTCACCAAAAAAAATTCAAGTCTATGGTGGGGATCCAAAAAATTTCTTGAAAGTGTGTCGTCCATATCTAGTTGTTCTATAAGTTTATTTTCGAGATTAATCAAATATATTTTCATGCTCTTCGACTCATTACAATGTAAACAAGTTGAAAAAAAACTGCAGGTGAGGGATAATTCATAAATTACGTCCCGTACAGAAGAGGAAGGAGGGGGTTATAAGGAAACGTGACTACCCATATAAAAATTGAAATCCACACAAAAAAGAAAAGAAAAATTGAGGAGGATGAATATGAATATTTACGTGACGTAATTTATGGACGTATCCTGATAAAGAAATTGCAACATAAATAATTAAAATTGCATAGGCGAAAGATGCATGCCAGAACTGAATCATTTAGTGACTTCAATTCAATTTTCTGGTCTACCACGTAAGTAAGATACAAACATACATACTTTCCCATACATGTACATGTACAATTATGCACACTTACACCCTTTATACCAAAAACAAAATAAAATCTTACGTCAAATATTTTGATTATAAAAAAACCTACAGATGTTTCAGAATAGTCTCCAAAAAGATTCTATAAAACTTGCCAGCTGATAATGAAAACATAACTATCAAAATATTGTTTTCTGGGTCAAGTTATTAGTATACAATGCGGCTCGGATCTGACAGCGATCGAAATATATATTTGGCAATATCAGAATATCGTTAGTGCTAATCAAAAAGTCTGGACAAACATTTGAAAAGGGCCCAAAAGGTCTTAAACCATTTTTAGAAACGTTGCTGTTGAGCCCTTTTTAGCCCGCCCACGCAAACTAACACCACTATCAGAAAGATTGGTGTTAGCTCTTCCTGATAGTGGTATTGGTGAGCATGATCGAGTTGAATTGGGCTCAACAGCGACTTGCAAAGTCAATGTTTAGCAATGTCGATGTGCCCTTTTGAAATGTTTGTCCAGAGTTGTCCTTCAGTCCAATGACAATCAAATGTTGCACTCCAACTATTACATGCTTTAAAGACGTGAATATTTGAAGCCAACATTATTCGTCTATATCCACCGATAGAACCGAATCCACGCGGTCCAAGATTTTTGACACTATAGCGGGCAAGAATACCTGGGGAGCATACGGAAGCGTGCCCGCTAAAATGTCACAATTCTTGGACCGAGTAAGTTCAGCAAGGCTCTTTACTGCTATCTCAACGTGTCGCTGGTTCTAAAAAGCAAACAACCATACAAAAATACGACCAAACAATGGTGAAGGCGTAATCAATTTTCTCGAACATTTTTAGGAATTTAGTAGAATTTTCTGGTTAAATTGGTAACAACGCACTGCAGTAGCGCGTAGTAAATAACTGCTTGCAAACAATATCTTTAAGCGCATTCATTACCTGTAATTTTGCGAATAGTAATTTTTACTTTTCCATGTTAAGCCATAAAACTGGTTCTGGACTTAGGTTGGTGGCTCTTTTACTCTCACTTGGAGTTGAGTTCATGGATGGATCAGTCAATTTGTCGGTTTTTTCGTTCTTCACTCCCTTCAAAAGGTCATCTTTTTCATTCGACGGCTAGAAAACATGTGTTTTCTTCTTTTAGCCTTCAATAAATGGTGTCAAGGTTCATCTAAAAATGTAAGGAGCATTGCATCCGAAATAAGCGATTGTTGCTCGACTCGATAGTAAGTAGGTATCCATTGTTTTGATCTAGGCAGACCAATTTCTTAGTTCCGCATATAAAAGAAATTCCCAGCTAATTAGTTTTTTTTTTTTTGCAAAGTTGTTCATCGTTTTCGAAGATACCAAATTTTTTATCACTGAACTTCAATATAGGCGAATAAAATATTTGCCGACTAGCACCGTCATGAGAATGACTTCCGAACTAAGAAGGTTTTAGGCGAATAGCTTTCTTTGGATTTAATCAGTGAACTGATATATAAGCGAATAAAATGTGTGCCCAGTGGTGCCATATAGGTGAGTTCCGAAGTAATAAGTTTCCAGGCGAATAGGTCTCATTTAGTTCTTCAACTTAGTTAAAGACACTAACTTTGTATTCAATCACTGGATTGAGATATAAGCAAATAATATGTTTGTCTGCTAGCGCCACCTTGGGAGAGTTTTTCAAACTACTATGTTTCTGGGTGAATAGATCCCATTTAGTTGAACACTTTTGTCGAAGACACCAATTCCGAATGTCATCGCTGGACTGAAATATAAAAAATGACCACTAGCACCATCATGTGAATGTTTTCCGAACCAATAAGGTTTTAGGCGAATAGGATTCATTTAGTTGTTCAACATTGTCCAAGATACAAACTTTGTATCTAATCACTTGACTGAGATATTAGCAAAATAAAATCTTTGCCCAGTAGCGCCATCTTGCGAGTGTTATAAGGTTTTATGTGACTAAGAATCATTTAGTTGTTCAACATTGTCGAAGACACCAATTTTGTATATCATAACAGAACTGAGATGCAAGCAAATACAACATTTGCCCACTAGCGCCATCTAGTGAATGTTTTCCGAACTAATAGTTTTCGGGTGAATAGATCTCATTCAGTTGAACACATTTGTCGAAGACACCAACGTTGTATCTCATCACTGAACAGATATATGAACAATTAAAATGTTCAACCATTAGCGCCATCTTTTGAGTGTTTTCCGAACTAATAAGGTTTTAGGCGAATAGGTCTCATTACTGGACTAAGATATAAGCAAATAAAGTTTTTGCTCACTAGCGCCATCTTGAGAGCGTTTTCCGAATTTATAAGGTTCTATGCATATAGATATTATTGAGTTGTTCAATTTTGTCGAAGACACCACTTTTGTATCTCATACCTGGACTAAGATATAAGCAAATGAAGTTTTGGCTCACTAGCGCCATCTTGGGAGTGTTTTCCGAATTTTTAAGGTTCTATGCGAATAGGTATTATTTAATTGTTCAACATTGTCGAAGACACTAATATTGTATCTCATCGCTGGACTGAGATATGAACGAAGCAAATATTTGTACGCCGGAAAGTTGTTTTCATATGTTGCTTATATATGCGACATTTGTTGGCGTCTGAGCGCCACCTGGTGAGTTAATTCTGAATTAAAATAGTTACCAAGTGGAAGTCAGCAGTCCTGCGATCAACTTTGCAGAAGACAGTTTTCTCCTAAACCTCTAAAGTATACTCAAAGCTGAATATCAAGTTGAACAAACTATTTTTAATCTACAGTTCTAACTTTTGTTCAGCAAACCTGAATGATATTGATTAAAGGTTAGAGCCATTGTCGAAAAATTGTCCAGCTGTAGGTTGAGAAAAATGTTTCGGTCAAACGTCAAAGTAATTATTATTAAACTGTACATGCTTTAAACGCACACGGGCCTCTCATTTGTCGAAAAAAAAAACTTGTGAATTCGGCATCGATGACCTTGGTTAACAACAAGATAGAACACTACATTCAATCAGATTTCTTCGTCACATTTTTAATCAACTGTACGAAATCGCAATCATTGTCAACTTGCGTTGACAACAATAATTATTAAATATATATATTGATAAGTATTGATTTTTCAATTTTAAAACAAAAATCACAACACACTGGGACAGCTTACTT
Organism: Aedes aegypti; assembly: GCF_002204515.2. Taxonomy (NCBI): domain Eukaryota; kingdom Metazoa; phylum Arthropoda; class Insecta; order Diptera; family Culicidae; genus Aedes; species Aedes aegypti. The sequence goes on along the minus strand of NC_035109.1, from coordinate 82,245,972 downwards.
ATGTGTTTTTGCATAGCACAGCTATTACTTCTCCAGCCTCAATGCACTCTTCAACATAGCTCTTATTCAGACAAGTTAATAAGGTATTCCCTTGCTGTTGATGATGTTCACTCAGTCTCTTGTGGAGCAGATGTCAAGGTAAGTGGTTATGAATCAGAGAATCCCAGTTCAATTTTTCGTTATAGAGGTCTCCAAGCAAACTGCCACGAAAACCAACACAAGATCAATCTTACACAAGTCAATTTCCTCAGAATGAAAACGTATCGATGTTTGTTTAACGTCATTGAGCTTTCGGTCAACATCAGTCGAACAAGAAAGTGGTGTTTTTAAGCAATTCTGTTTATATATGCATTCTCACAGCAAACAAAAGCAGTGTAGTGACAGTTCTCACAGGAAACAAAGAAAAGTTTGTCAACATTGCACTACTACGCAGGCAACTGGATTGGTCTATTGAAGGGGCTTCAATAGGCGCATGTTAGACCTTTATTCAGCCTTTTTTATAGATTCAATTAAGCTTAAGGCTGAATAAAATCGCCAGAATTAGATGTTTAATGGCTGAACAACAGTGTGTGGAGGCTATGAACAGCTTTTGTTGTTTTGTTGTTGTTTTCTTACCTGTGTATCCTGAATTTTATATATTGCAATTTTGGGCCAAACTTTCCATTTTACGGTTCAAGGAAAAGCAGCTGTCACATCACTGATTTGCATTGGTAAATCATCAGTAGGCTTCAATGATACCTTGGATACCGTCTTGATGATTGTTATGTGTTGATATTTTTCAAAGCGTTTTCTCTTTCAAGCATACTATGATTGAATTGTTTTCTTCAATGAGGGAATAATTTCGAAGCCTGCGGTAGAACTCTGCGGCTACCGTAAACCGGAAAATTTTCTTAACAACCGTAAACAATGTTTATAAAAACATAAATTTATGTTTGTTGACGATTTCTTGAAAACATTGCCATTTTTAAACAGGTTTTGTTTTTTTTTTCACATATTAATAATATAAATGCATGACATTCTAATTGAATATAAGTATTTGAACATATTTGCATTAAACTTCAAGCTGTAACAACAAAAAGCCACACGCGGACCCAGTTTTCTTTCTTCGCGACAATAAAGCTAATGTTCTTGACTAGTCGTAGACAAAAAATTAGCTGTCGCCGTCTTTCTCTTCATAAGTTGTCAAGAATTTTGTTCCCAATAACACTAGGAAAACATTAACAAGATTTTTCGGAGAAAGTTTAAAATCAATTCCTTCCAAAATTTTGTCATTTAATTCACCAGAAACTTCGTCACATACTCTTCCAAGAGTTTCAGGGGAAATACCTTTAATATTCTGGACGGCTCCATCCCATTACCCCGAACGCCACAACCCTGAATGGGTCATCACCCCGAACGCCACTACCCCGAATGAGCCATTACCCGAATAGTATGAGATACAGTGTAGCAAAGATGCATCAGTTTTGAGGGCAAAAATGCGTCTCTAATGAAAACTGGTAATTAACGGCGCGTAAAATTGATCGGTAAAATGTTCATCGTGTATTTTCTCTTCTTTTATATGTCAGCTATTTTTTTCAAATATCTTGTTGACAACTATATTCTTCTGATTCTTTCTGAGACAGTGTCTGTTTATTAGCTCAGTGGGCACTTTCGCAGTTCAACGGTTCATTCACAAATTTCAAAACGCCAAAATTGCTTTTTTGGACACCTACCCACCCCCTCGTACCAATTTTTTGTATGGAAATTCTACATATTGTGTAAGGGCTGTAACATTTTGAGGACAATCACCCACAACATTTTTGTCCCCTTCAGCGTTACGAATAAAATAAGCTTTTTATTGATTGAGACCTTTCCTTTCCAATTTACCATTCTTGTACATGTGCCTCTAGGCCTAGGGACGTCAAGGAAATGTTCAATGCATAAGATCCACCACCGGAGGAATTCGAACCCATAACCCTCAATATGGTCTTGCTGAACAGCTGCGTGATCATCGGAATTTGAACTTCTTGGTGATGTCCATATTTCATTTTTGTTTTTAAACAAATATTTTCCTTACTTATGAATATAGGTTGTCCATAGCATCACGATGTTATAGTGATCATTCATGTCATAATCGCAAACATTTCAGCAGAAATTTGCCCTTCTTTCTTAGCTGTTCTTTCAAGTTTTCGTTGGATAAGCTAGTCACTAATATTTCCATTTAGAACAGCTTTTTTTAAAGAATATATATAGAAAGGCATCCACTAAAGTGAATCCTGCTATAATTCTAACCACTTTTCTGCCATTATCATTTCTTCATGGTCGTAAATAAAAAAAATATTTTTGTGATTGTATCATTGAAATTTAAATTAATGATCCCACAAACCAACGAAAGGTTTTACTGTAGCGGTCAGAGGCCGCCGATTTTCTAACATGTACAAGTGTATTAACGTTTCCGGAACGGTTGTCTATCAGGTTGGTCTTTAAGCGAGTTCCATAGAATAACACTTGCAGCGACTTTCTCGGGGTGATCTTCTATTACTTACGAAAAAAATCTTTAAGAAGATCTTAATGCTAGTAGCCCTACAAAAAATGTGTAAATGAAGTGGGTACCGACGGCCAATAAAAGACTTAACTACATCCTAATGTTGTACATATTATAGCTATCTTTTTCATAATAAATTTATCCTTCGTTTCGAAATGTTCTTCAGAGCATTGCAATGGCAGTGTGAATCTAATCAAAATTAGAGGACAATTCCAAACGAAACTTAATATGCAAAAATTATTTGCTGAAAAACTAGCTGCTTTTTGACGTTAACTACGTCTTACGGCAATATACTGGGTGTCAATTGAAAATCTAAAATTTTGCGACCGTCACGAAATTATGAAAGATTTTGAACGCTAATAACTCAGTCATTTATCGATAGATTTTAAAAATTTTCCCACCAATCGGTCGGAAACGTACACAGCAATTTCCTCGAATGGAGAAAACTATTGAATATCGACAATAAACTATTGAAAATTTTGAAAATGTCGACCCCTTTCTAACGCAACCAATCACGTGCAAGCAGTTTTCCACGCTTCTTTTGCGTTCCGCTTCGCACTATAAAAGCAGACCGATTCCTGCTTCTTCGCTCATTCTTCTTTTTGCCGTCAGACTGTGAACATGGTCGGCGAGCAAGTCTCGAGTGCCTTTCGCATTCTCAGCTCAGTTTTCAATGGAACGCGAATGGAACAACAACACGCCGCCACGACTGAAGCCGCTTGTTGAAGCGCCCATCGTCATCGCCACCGCAAACCTCATCGGGCGAGGAGGATTTCTACCAGTGCGCCGTCAAAATGTGTCTGTGTTACGCAAATTCAATAATTCAATCGGCCCTTTACAGAGCCAACAAATGTGTTTCAAAGAATTGATTGTGTAATATTCCTTAATTTGTTCGAGATGGCTGAAGAAAATCGACCAAAGCCGCCTGTTGAAGCGCACATCGTCATCAGCACCGAAAATCTCACCGGGTGAGGAGGATTGCAACCAGTGCGCCGTCAAAATGTGTCCGTGTTACGCAAATTCAACAATTCAATCGGCACTTTTCAGAGCCAATAAATGTATTTTAAAGAGTTGATTGTGTAATATTATTTAATTTGTTCGAGATGGCTGAAGAAAATCGACCAAAGCCGCCAAAATGTGTCCGTGTTACGCAAATTCAACAATTCAATCGGCCCTTTCCGGAGCCAACAAATGTGTTTTAAAGAGTTAATTGTGTAATATTCCCTAATGTGTTTACCACATACTTGCTATAATCTCTTAATTCATCTCATGGCATCATACAATAATTGATTACGAATAATTGACAATACGGCAATTTGAGGATGTTTCCGAGGACGCTGGGATGCAATATATTTTCTATTGTTAAGGAATGATTCACATATTACGTAACACAAAATTTGCCAGCTTTGGTTCCCCTTCTTTCCCTACGTAATAAAAGATTTTAAATTGTGACGTTAACTACGTCTCACGGCAATATACTGGGTGTCAATTGGAAATCTATAATGTTGCGACCATTACGATATTTAGTTTGAACTAAAGGAAGGCTGCAACTATGACAATCGACTTAAATTCAAATGCAAAAAATCACTTGGGGTTGTTAACGTCATGCGGTCGTGTCTTGTACACAACCCCCACTGATTTTTATCTTTTAATACTTGAAAAATATATTGTATAAGGTACCGTGGGGTAAGTGGATACAGAAAAATGAATAGTCAACTTCATTGTTATGTACAGCTAACGTGAATAATGTAATTCAAACTTTTTTCTGTGGATAACAAATGAGGGACTAATATACTTCAAATAATTGATTATTTAGATTTTTCTGATTGTTATGTATTGAGTATGAGGGACTTAGAAATTTGCGCCAAATGATCCACTTGCCCCACCATGGTGGGGTAAGTGGATCACCAAAAGAAAAAAATCTGTTCTCAAAACAAATGTAATGTAATTATGTATAGTAAGAATGATATTACTCTCGTTCTTATTATTAGTGCTAGTAATGATACATTTCAATACTTTAAAATTAAAAAATATCTTTATTTGATCAAAATATATTAAAAAATATGTATACATTAGTTTACACTAATTCGCACAACAAAAAAAAACATTGTAACTAGAATAATTTGGAGAAAATTCATCCATATATACACATAAGTTATACAGGAGCATTGTAGGATTATTTCTAACGATGTTTTGGATGAACACTCGTAGTTTGAACATATTAGTTGCATTTATTTTTGAATAACAAACTGAAATCTTTTTATTCTATTTATGAATACGTTTGTATCATCTGTCTAGAATAATTTATATGGTCAGATAAGGTACGACAATATGTTTTCAATTGGAGAATTAGTATATTTAGCACTTTTGCAACTCAGCTTACATAAACCACAGAAAGTTTTGTGTGAGTTTTGAAATTATTATTATTTTATTTATTTTTTTTTTATACCAGAAAGGTTAAAAAAACTTTAAGGTGGATTAATACAAATTCTTTATGGTCAATTTGACAAGTTTAACCTGGGAATGAAAAAAATAAAGGAAAACAACATTTTCGAATATTAAAACTTATTAAAATTCTCGTAGCAGTCTGCCAATAAATGATAATAATACTTGATCCACTTACCCCACCCAATTAAAAAGTAGGGGTAAATGTAACATTTACAATATATCTGTATTTATTTATGAAAATCACATATTTTTCATTGTGATTCATTCAAATAGAACTGAAATGCTCACCATGTGTCGAAAAAACTAATAGAATTTCGATTTTAGACAGAGATACAATGAATTTTTGATTGATGGAAAACAATTTTGAAATTAATCAATTTTTGCAACTAACAAGTTTGCTTGTGTTAGTGTGCGTGTAGTACCAGTTTTGCAATAGTATCAGTATGGACGTAAGAATATAACCTATAACGAAGCAATGGTGCGAAAACATTCAACATATTCAAGTAATTATGCTTAATATTGAGAAATGATCCACTTACCCAACTGATACACTTCCCCCACTGTACCTTACTCTTTAAATACTCATAAGGAATCGTTCAATTATCTCCCCACTCTCTATCTAGAATAAGTCTAAAAATGCTATGCATTCGGGGTAATGGCGTTCGGGGTAGTGGCATTCGGGATAGTGGCATAGAGTCATTCTGGAAACAAAGTCAAATATGTCGCAAATTTCTTGTTTGTCTATCATTGTAGCTGTTGTAGTCTGTTGATATTGACTTTTAAATAAATAGCTTTGATAACATTATGGAAAAAAGACCTGTAAAAATCGTGGAAAACAATTAATTTTTCCAACATTAAGGTTGTTCCGTACGGAACGTGCGGAAAAAGCACAAACGACAATTCGTTTACACACCCAATCCGAATGTAGCGAAACACTCACCGAATAGAGCCCCCAGCGTGACCCATCCTAGCTACGTCACTGAGAGTGCGAGTTACATCAGTTGAATTGAGTTCCACCCGTGAGTTCCAGTAAGAGATTCCCGCCATCATTGTCATCGTCATCAACTGCCCATAACTGCATATTTGTAACATTCGACAAAAGTAGGCATTGAGTAAATGGAACGTTAAGTGTGCATTTTATGGCAGTATGGGAGAAAACTAAAATTTTCTAAAAATTACCAGGAACTCAAAAGTGCTTATTTGAGGTTAATATTTTGTACAACTGATATCACATACTAGGTGAATAGTCAGAAAATAATTCTGATAGAAATTTCATTGCTATTACATTACAAGGCTCATTTATAATCTCAGTGTGACTGTTATGCGGTTATTATTACCAATGTGACAAAACAACTTGGTATTTTTTTCGAATTTTCTAGAACAATCTCACAGATTTCAGTAAGTTGATCGAAAGTATTTATCATTTAATTACTCTCCATGGTATTAACTCCAATTTGTCAAAAATGTCGAATGTGACTGTTTTGCAGTTATGGGCAGTCAAGGTTCTCACTGGAACTCACCACAACAGCAACGAAACGATGAGTGCAGATGCTTCGCAAATGTTCCACGCGCGTCTGGAACACGTGTCCGGCTAGAGCGCGAACTTTCTAGAACGTGTAGTATAAATACGTGACCATCTCACCCGTACGATCAGTATTGTTTTAACATCCGCGCGCGTGTAATCGAGTGAACAAGTGAAAAGTAACTCAAGTAAATAGTGAAGTGTAAATAGTTAAATGCAGAGTAGTAGAAAAAAGTAGTGTAGTGATCAGGCTTTGCAGAATTCGCTCTTATTTGAGTATGAAGCACGATCAAAGAAAGCAAAGAAAAACATCACATCTGTTGCGGTCCACGATCGTCATTGTATCGCAAGGTGTAACAAGTCTGATAAATGAAAGCAGCGAGCAAGAGCCCCAAAGAGAGAGCGATGATAAAACCCATTTTACTCGTTTGTTTACCGTTGGGGATAGGTGTTTTTCTTTACTGGCACGATAAACAATCCACGAACTTCCAATAGCAATAGTGTCCCCCAGGCTTGGAGCATGTGTAGAGGGGTTTTATCATGCAATACTATCCCCCCAATCTGATCAAAGTTGTAGCAGTATACGATAAACAGCCTCTCATAATGTGCAGCATGTTATGATAGTTACAGAGAGCGATACGTGAGCGATTCTCACAATTTTCTCAGGATTCAATCCCTGGTAGTGATTGAAAAGTGTGGTGTATTCTTTCATCCGAAATCCCGACCCACGATATACAGTCCACCCCGACCCGACCGGAGTTGGCCACGGTGAACAGCGCCAACAAAGGTTTATAACTAGAAACTTTGTTGTTTTTCGAAACCCAAATGTTCTGCTAAAAATTTTCATTGAACTATTAGTTAATTTCGCAAAAAACTGCATTTAAACAATACAAGCAATGCGCCAAACAATTCATCAAAAAGTTGTTCAGATATGCTGTCAGAAATTACCTAGTGAATCTTTGATTTTTTTTTTTCGAATTTGAATTGTGACTCCAGAAATTGCTTAAGAGATATAGTATATATTTTACGAATAAATTCTGTTGAAATTCCTTTTTTTTCTGTTTTTTTTTAGGGATTCTGTTATGAACTATTTTCTGTTCAAATCATTCTAAATGAATTACAAGTAAATTTTGCTTGTATATCTGTCATTTTCAACACCGCTAGCGCATGAAGGCTCACCATAGTAGCATGTCCGAAAGACCTTGAAACTATTGAGAACCAGAGCTACAGGTCCAAAACCCTGATAAAGATAGATGGTTGTGAACGGACAATGTTGTATCGTGTCAGCACCGAGAAGGCAGCCTCTCTAGCACGATGTAGGTAGCGCAGGTACCAAACCAGGTAGGCCTATCGAAGAACTTGGATAGTGGAACGTGAGAACTTTGAACGGACCCGCGCGTGTTGGGCTCCTGGCTCGTGAACTGCGGAATGTCGGCGTGAACGTGGCAGCTATCCAGAAAATACGGTGGCCGAGAACCGGAGGACCCAAGCGGTGGACCCCATCGCCAACACTTCATTCAAGTACCACATCTACTACAGCGGTGGCGACAGAACACAACGTGGAGTTGGCTTCATAGTGATTGGGAAGCAGATGAAGCGAATTAAGCAACCGAATCTGTGTTTTGAGAATGAAGTGCAAGTTCTTCAACTACAGTCTGATCAGCATATATGCGCCAACGAACAATAAGCCCGATGACATGAAGGATGAGTTCTATGAGAGCCTGGATAAGGCCTACAGAGAAAACCCAAAACAAGATGTCAAGATAGTAATCGGCGACGCAAATGTGCAGATTGGGAAAGAAAATTTCTTCCGACCCGTCATTGGAACAGAAAGCCTCCATTCCGTTACTAATGATAATGGCCTGCGGCTAGTAACCTTCGCTTCTGCTAGAGGGATGGCAATCAGCAGTCCTACTTCGCACGAAAGAATATCCGCAAACATACCTGGCGACACCCGAGTGGTGATGCCTCCTCCCAAATAGACCACGTGCTGGTTGACCAGTGACATTTCTCAGATGTCATGGACGTCAGGACCTCACGAGGTCCTAATATCGACTCGGATCATTATCTCGTAGTAGTTAAAATTCGGGCGCGGTTATCCAGCGTCACGAGTTCCACAACAAACCGCTGCGCTTCAATATACAACGCTTGTCGACTGATGGGGTAGCTGCACAGTATACCAGCAACTAGATGAGCAGTTGGGAAGAATCAACGTTGCTGGAGATGTCGACAGCCTGTAGGACCCTATCCATGAAGCTGTGACAACAACGGCGCGGCATGATAGGCACTGGTCAACGACGAAGACGTACGACTGGTTCGATGAAGAGTGCCAGAGAGTGACAGACATAAAGAATGTCGCCAGAAGCCGTATGCTTGTGACCAGTACCCGACAGAAAAGAGAGCAATACAGGGCAGCAAGAGCCGAAGAAAACCGAATCCACCGCAGAAAGGAAAGGCAGCATGAAGAAAGTGTGGTAGCTGAAGCTCAAGAAAGCATGAACCGGAGTGATATGTGGAGATTCTATGCAACGGTCAATGGTGCGTGGCACAATACCGAACCAGTGACCGGCATGTGCAATGATAGAGAAGGGAATTTGCTAACCGATAAAATGGCGGTGACTGCCAGATGGAAGGAGCACTTTCAGCTATTGTTGAATGGTGAAAAAGGAAATGTAGCGAGGAACAGGATGAATATTGATGATGACGATCAAGCTGTGGACTCACCGACCATAGGAGATCAGGCTATCAGCGAGCTGAAGAACTGTAAGGTTGCTGGGAAGGACGAGCTTCTCAAGCACGGAAGTGAGCAGCTTTATCAATCGATTCACTTCTGAAGGTATGGGAGGACGAAGAATTGTCCACCGGTTGGTTGGATGGCCTCATACGCTCAATCTACAAGAAAGGGCATAGACTGGAGTGCGCTAATTATAGAGGAATTACCTTGCTGAATTTGGCATACAAAATTCTGTCACGCATCTTGTTTAACAGACTGAGTCCACTCGGCGAATACCATGCTGGTTTTCGTGAGGGCCGTTCAACAACGGACCAGATGTTTAGCTTGCGAATGATCCTAGATAAATTCCGAGAGTCTGACTTGCAGACTCACCATCTGTTTATTGATTTCAAGGCGGCGTATAACTCAGTGAAAAGAAAAAAAGCTTTGCCAGATATGGTCTAAACATGGTTTTCCGGCGAAACAAATTAGGCTGATACGTGCTACGCTGGATGGTTCAAAATCAAGTGTTTGGATCACAGACAAGGTGTTCACCTCGTTCGTCAAGTAAGATGGGTTGAAGCAGGGAGACACACTTTCAAATTTACTGTTCAACATTGCACTCGAGGGTGCTATTAGGAGATCTGGCGTGCAGAAATATGGCACTATTATCACAAGGTCACCCATGCTCTTTGGCTTTGCGGACGATATAGAGCTAATTGGAATCGATTGCAGGTCAGTGGAAGAGGCCTTCGTGCCTCTGAAGAGGGAGACAGCGAGGATAGCCTTACCACTAATTCTACCAAAACTAAGTACATGGTTGCATGTACAACGACGTTTCCCGCGACGTGTTGCGGCTGCGAGTAGGGCTTTTTACGAATACGCTGGCTGTACGCAGTGGAAGAGGACCTAGCGACCCTAAACGTTCGGGGCAACTGGAGAAGTTTCGCCCAAGACCGACGAAGATGAAGCTCTACAATACGCCCGGAAATGGTGTGACGCTACGCTGTAGCCATCAAGGTATCAAGGTAGGTATCTGTCATTTGCTTTGAGCACAACTTCTGAAAAAGCTGTTAAAGAAATTTATGAAGAAATCTTCGGAAATATCTTTATACATATTCCTGAAAAACTTTATATCTTTGTTTCCTTGAGTAACTTTTGGAGAAACTCCTTTGAAAATCTCTTAAGACACTACATGAATAACTGGAAGATTGATATCTTGATAGATTATCAAAACGACTCAAAACACAACTTTTTTTTGAAGAATATTTAGTAATTTAATGAAATTTTTAAATTTATAACTATTGTACTGCTCACCTAATAAGGTGTCGAACCCAGTGTTATCAGTGTTTTTGCCTCGTGAGCTTGAGCCGTGGATGTTACTCCAGTATCGCCAGATCAGCTGCACTTACACAAGGAACCAACCGAATGACTGCTTGGGACTAACAAACACCCTCAGTGTATAAGTGCTGGTGATCTTCTATTTTTTTGGCAACAATGGTGCCAGCCACGTCAGAATGCAGACCAATGTGGGCAAGGGGGAGGAAATAATGTTGCACTTATACTGGCCCATTGTAGACCGTGGAGTCCGACTGCATCTACGACAGTTCATGCGGGTGTGTATGGATTGGGGAAAAGGCATGGCAAAGAGGTTTGCTTTTGTGGTTAGCAGTCTGCCTACACGGAGAAATCAGACTACCCAAAAAATAAGTTCTTTTTACTCAAATTTGGGTAAACAGCTTTTAGTTTTTACCCACGGTTGGGTTGTTTTGCCTCTCGCGCAACAGCAATGTTGTCAAAAAAACAGAGAGAGACGCGCCAAATTTGGGTTCTTCCGAGTTTACCTAACGTTAAGTTGATTTTACCCACTACGGAGACTTCGAAAGCTAACGCTGGGTAGATTATTTTTTCACTGAGTTGTTTTTTGCTGTGAACGAATAATAGTCTTGAGAGTGATAGATTAAGAATGGAAGATAGAAGCAAGTGAGAGATATACAACTACAAAGTACAAGGAAAGGGACAGGCCTGGGATTGAACCCATGACCTTCTGCTTATGGAGCAGAAGCGGTAGTCATTAGACCACCAATCCTGTCAATGTTTCTGCCTCGTGTGCTGAAAACTACCCACTGCGAATTTTTGACCCGAATCAATCTACTATAAACAAAATTTCAAGTTTACTCAAACAGATTTCCAATACATTTGTGTGACACGATATTTCTATGAGTCGATGTCCCTTAAGATATCAACTAATAAAGGTTTGACTGTAACTAAAAATTCATGAAAACTACGCGATCCGCGAAAATTTTGAATCTAGCCTTGAGTATGAACTACGGATACGTCTCCGACAGCAGAACACGCTGCCCCACCATCCTATGCACCCTCCAGAAAAAAATCCTACGCCAATATTGGCCACCAATGCTCTGTCCGAACTTCCTTTATCGGGTTTTATCTGGATCCGATTTGCGATAAACCAGAGTAGCTACCCCTCTGTAAAACGACGACCACAACTCCAACAGTTTGAAACTTGTCAAGCAGCGAAAACTACGATTCCCACAAACCATCCACCACCACCACCACCAGTGCCGAAACGAGATGACGAGTGGCACAAGCCGTTTTTCCGATAACAGCACGATTTTACACCATCAAAGAGGAGGAGGGTGCCATCCTCGTAGTTCGGTCGCAGCAACGCCAGGCGACTAACTGATGGGACTCGGTACAGTCAGGTATCCGGTTAGATGCTGCCACCCACTTTACGCCAATCGCAATGACTAGAACGTCATCCATTCGATTTAGGTGAAATTCTTTAGCTGATGACCCAGGCTACCAGAAGTTGCATAAGCATTTACGTAAAAAGTCGTTCATTAGTATTAATTACATCACACCCGCTCAACGCGAGCAAATAAATGATATCGTTTGATTGACGAGTCTTCTCGCATAAAATGCTATTTTCTGATTTCAACAGTGCATTTTGATTCGAAGTAAATCGAATCAATCCGAAGCAGCGGTCATATTAATTTTGTTGTCATAAATCAAAACGCATAAGATTACAGATTGATTCACAATAAAATCTATACTCTCGCATTGTATGCCATTTTTCATCATATAAATGCACATATATCGCCTCCACTTTTGTACGTTTGAGCCTTTTAAGGAACCTCTTTTACGGAATCTTTGCACATTTAAGCGAACGCATAACGTAAAACGTGATTTCGTTATTTTGTTTTACTGGTTGTCTGAGGGGAGTTTATATGATGTCTCAATCATCAACGAAAAATTTGCTTTATGCCATCCAAAAATCGCTGAGAAATTAAGGTTAGAGGAAAATGGGTGTCAGCGCCCAATAAAAAACCTGACTGTAGCCGTCTGGATGCGAAAGAGCCCCGCTCCGAGCGAGTGAGAGTGAAGTGGATCGCTTATGGCATACTTGTGAATCAATTTAGCAAATTTCCCATGAATAAATTACATCGTTTATTTAATGGGCGCGGATGGGAAACAAGTTTGCCTCAATGTAGTGGAAAGTGATGGATAAATCTTTGAATAGCTCGTGTCGCAACGGGTGATTAAAAAAGCGCTAGAACAAAGCGCATAATCTGACGGCTAAGTGATTTAACTAGGGAAGAGCAGTACTATCATTCATTCAACGACCATCGTTATGATGGTTGAACGGAGAATAGGAGTATAGAAAAGAATTTGATTAATTTATAAAGTTGAGTCAAAGTCAACTCAATAAGACCATGAGCTTGTCATTTCTCAATGAAGTACGCATTCAAGTTCCAAAAAGTTTGAATAAAGTTTCGAAAGGATCACCGAATTCCGTGATTTTTTTTTTTATTTTGCTCTTTATCCGAAATAAAGATACACGTGTTTTTGGATTTTTTGATTAGGGTGACCATTTTCGAAACCATCACCTTTTGCGTTATGTGATGCTAATATCAGCAAAGTTTCACGAATAAGATGTTGCGAAAAGACCTTATACGTACAAAAGTGGAAGTAATATACGAGCATATTTTATATGCGACTCAATTTATGATAACAAAGTTGATTTAATAGCTACTACGGATTGATGTGCAAGTATGCGGGACGAAATCAAATGGACATATGAACTCAAAAAAGAGCGTTTAACGCGAAGAAACTCATCGATCAAACTCAATTTGTAAGAATACGACTTTGTTCGTCAACTGTTATGCGTCTTCTGGTTGTCTGGGTTCAGTATGCTCATAAGGAATTTCAGACTACATATTTAGAGTACCGAACGAAAATCTTAGAAACTTTAAAGTGTAAAAGTTTCCATGCTTCGAGGAATATCCTGAGAAAGCTTTCAAGCTTAATAATTCTAAACAAGTTCGGAATTTTTGAGAGGACGAAAATAAAAACATGGTTTCATTCATCAATAAAAGTATTAACAACTTAATTTAAATTACTTAAGTTAAGTTTCATTGTTCACAACTTAATAAGATTTATTGATGTGCGCCCTTGCATGTGTTTGGCAATTCGAAGTATAACTCCCAGGATTCAAGACAAAGATTACTCAATTCAGATGCAATATATTTGAGTTGCACCTTACGTAAAAAATGACAATTCAAACAAGTTCTAGCAATAGTTTTTTTTATTTAATTAGTGTTTTTTGTATAAACCGCGCAAATTTTTTTTTTGCAAAAATTACAGTTTATTTCAGGCGTATATTGATTTTGGCGTAAATTTAAAAGACACTACACGTTAATGCTTCCAGTGGGCTGTTTGCCCTTTGAAGGAAGCACCACACTAGACAACGGACTAGCATGCAACGCCCAGTGGCACAGTCAGAAAGCATTCCTCTCGAAAAGTTTTCGGCCTGAGGCGGGAATCGAACCCACATTCCTTAGCACGACGCGGCTAAATGCCTCGGTGACACTAACCGCACGGCTACGAAGCCCACAAATTCAATTGTATTCATTGTGCTTCAGTAAGATAATATGGCACAAGTTTTCATTTTTAAGCAATAAAGTAGAGTGTGGTAAAAGATTCGTTTCAAGATTTCTAGCTCAATTCAAAACAAATGTTATAAAAGTTCACGTTGATTGTTTCAGCCAATTAATATTATATTTGTTAGGGTGTTTCGAACACTATTCAAGTAAGTACGGCTCAAAGCAGAGAGCGGTACAAGGAAACAAGGGCCGAAAAAACGGATCCATCGCAGAAAGAAAAAGAAGCATGAAGAGGCAGTAATTGCTCAGGTGCAAGAAGCTTTGGAACAGAACAACATGCGACAGTTCTACGAGTCCGTAAATGGTGTGCGGAGAAAAACAGCGCCGTCTCCCGCCATGTGCAACGACCGCGAAGGAAACTTGCTGACAGATAAAACAGGCCGCCAGGTGGAAAGAGTACTTCGAGTCATTGTTGAACGGAGGTAATGGAAGTGGATCTGGTAGCAGAATTCAAATCGATGACGATGGACTGGCTGTGGAACCTCCAACGCTAGATGAGGTAAAAAAAAAGGCGTACAAAATCATGTCTGGAATTCTGTTCAACAGATTGAGACCGTATGAGGAGTCCTTTGTCGGCGAATAACAAGCTAGTTTTCTAGTGAGCGGATCAACGACGGATCAAATGTTAACCCTGCGTCAAATCCTAGATAAATTCCAGGAGTACAACTTGCAGACTCATCATCTGTTTGTAGATTTCAAAGCAGCGTACGATTCAGTGAAGAGAAACGAGTTGTGGCAAATTATGTTCGAACATGGCTTTCCGGCGAAGCTGATTAGACTGCTTCGTGCAACGCTTGATGGATCGAAACCAAGTGTGCGAGATGTCGTCATCGTTCGTAACCTTAGATGGATTGAAACAGGGTGACGCTCTTTCTAACTTGTTATTTAACATAGCGTTCGAAGGTGCTATCAGGAGAGCCGGTGTGCAGAGAAGCGAAGCGGTACCATTATCACACATTCTCATATGCTCCTTGGCTAGGCGGACGATATCGGCATCATCGGGATTGACCGTCGGGCAGTGGAAGAGGCGTTCGTGCCTTTCAAGAGGGAGACAGCGAGGATTGGGCTCACGATCATTACAACAAAAACGAAGTACATGATAGCTGGTGGTCAACGTGGGTCCGGACGTGTTAGTGGTAGCGAAATGGTGCTAGGTGGTGAAAAGTTTGAAGTGGTGGAAGTATTTGTGTATCTTGGAACACTAGTGACATGCGATAATGATGTTACCCGCGAAGTGAAAAAACGTATTGCAGCTGCGAGTCGGGCTTTCTACAGGCTCCGTAGCCAGCTAAAGTCCCGTAGCCTGCAAACGAAAACAAAACTCGCGTTATACAAGACACTGATCTTTCCGGTTGTCCTATATGGCCATGAATCATTGACATTGAAGGAAGTCGACCGGAGAGCTTTCGGGGTGTTTGAACATAAAGTGCTGCGAACAATACTCGGCGGTAAACTAGAAAACGACAGCTGGCGGCGTCGCATGAATCACGAGTTGTACCAAGTGTATAAAGAGGTGGATATTTTCAAGCGCATAAAACACGGCAGGCTGCGTTGGGCTGGTCACGTTGCCCGTATGCCGGAAGAACGACAAGCAAAGATAATATTCAACAGAGAACCCGGACGAGGCCGCCGATTCCGTGGCAGGCCGCGCACACGATGGCTTTTTGCGGTTGAGGAGGACTTGAGGGCGCTTAACGTTCAGGGCGACTGGAAGCGATTGGCCCAGGACCGAGCCCAGTGGAGAAGACTCATCCATTCGGCGCAGATTCATCTTTGCGAATTGTAGCCCATCAAGTATCAAGTAAGTAAGTACGGCTCTTAACGATTTCATGAGAAGGGTGCTCCATTTCACATAAGACCGTTTCGCATAAGGACATTTGACATATTGGACTTTACGCATAAAGCAGTTTCATACAAGAACAGGTATCATTTTAAAGAAAGTATATAATTTTCGTTACCTCAAATATCCATTATGCGAAACGCCCTTATGTGAATTGTTCCACCCCTCTTCGCTGCATATCCATAAGACACGTTCCATATTTATCTACTTTAGCCAGATAGTCCGCTTTCTCATTGCCCAAGATAGGTAATGAGAAAGCGTCCATGCCAAGGTAATAGTATATGAGCGGTTTGACAAAACATTCAATGTTTGGGTACATATTTTGTTCAAGAAGTACGCTGAGTACTTCGCCGGCTTCATTGACTTTGACAGCCATTCTTTTCAGAAATTCAAGTTTTTGAGGTAAAACACAAAGTTCAGATTTACGCTTGTTTGTGTTATTACTCTGTTCATTTTTCATTTTCTAAAGATCTGTAGGTGAGTGAGAATCTGTTGTAAAGATTAAAAGATCTCCATCTCCACAATTTGCCCCAGTTGACTGATGTGGTCTCCGTCAGCGATGAGCGACCATGTCAACCGCACGCAAGTTAATTGAATCCAGCTGAAAATTGCGCTCGCTCGCTCGTTCTCCCTAAAGTAGCAGGATGGGAAACCACACAGTTTGACCGGCCATTAGTGGCAAGACGAAGCATTCCTAAAGCGTTTTTTAAGCAGCTCCATTGTCAGGGCAGTGTCATTGGGACAGACAGCATTATCTGCCAACGGGGGTTGATTATGAATAATGCAAAACAAGACTCAAGAATAAATCAAGATTAGCACAGGGAAGGAAAGTTAGCATGTCGAGTTTTTACTTTGACATGACGCTTGGATTGATGATTACACGCCTCGTTTGTGCGAAAACTGACTACGGTTACGGAACATATTTTCAGTCTTTAAGAAAAAGTTACCTCGTCTTCTTCTTCTTGGAATTTTCGTCCTCTTTGGGACAGAGCCTGCTTCTCAGCTTAGTGTTCTTATGAGCACTTCCACAGTTATTTACTGAGTGCTTTCTTTGCCAAAGTTGCCATTTTTGCATTCGTATATCGTGTGGCAGGTACGATGATACTCTATGCCCAGGGAAGTCAAAGAAATTTCTTTTACGAAAAGATCCTGGACCGACCGGGATTCGAACCCAGACACCTTCAGCATGGCTTTGCTTTGAAGCCGCGGACTCTAACCACTCCCATAATTAAGTAACCTCGCCCTGCGGGGCAAATGGGACAAACTTAATTTATTTTTTTTTTAATCCAACTCAAAATATTGATGGTTGACATTCAACGAATAATGTAGTTTCTTTTAAGACTAGAGGGCTACCAGTCTTGAAATTCGAAATTCAATGCATTGAATGATTAACGGTCGCCATATAAGGTTATTATTGTAGCAACAAAAAGAATATAACAAAATAACAAAAATACTTGTTTTGGACGTATTCCTTTGAAAATACCTGAATGCAAAGCTTTATCTATAAATCCATCTTTCCAAATCTTCGATCCAAACACTGCAATCATATCGAAGCAGATAGAAATCAATAATGCGTAGCAAATATCCTGTTTATGTCACAGAGCCCATCTTCAATCTCGTTTTCGCTCACTTCCGGAAACTTTGACGACTTTATCCACGAGCAAGAGAGGGCTGAATTGTTATAGCCTGAAGGCACTTGTTTGCTTTATACTTATATGCCGAATGTTGGCAGCGAAGCACATAATATTCAAACCGCAATCTGTGATTTCCTGCGTTTTCCTAGACCCTCCCGAAGTTGTTGCCCCCCTCTCTTGAAAAGCGTGCGGCCCACAATGAAGAGGAAATTTCTGCGCTCGTTGTCGACACTGCCGTCGTTGAGCCTTTGATTTGTTGAAAGCCGCACGAGGCTGGGCAAAAAATGGCCCTGGTCCCGAGCAGAATCTTGAAACAGCATTATAACTAGAGGGTCTTGTTTCCCGGACTCAAAAAAATCCCGGGATTCGGGAATTTATTTTTAAAAATCCCGGGATTTCCCGGGATCCCGGGACAAAAATAAGATGCTTCCAAAACGAATATAGAACGGCCGGAGCGGGCATTAAAGCAATATTTAGTTTTATAGAGCAGATTCATAATAATCGAACCTGTTTTTGAAGGTTAAGACGGATTAAAATTGGCAAAAACAATGTTCTCTTAGATTTAATTCATCTGCAGTTGAAGTCAATGGGCATTTATTAAGGTAAACGAAAAAATAAATCAAAAGTGATACATAAGGTATAGGTATAGGTGATACCAATCACTCTAGAATTCAACCAAAATTATTTACATTCTTGTGTCATATGGAATCTTTATGCTAATAAATTATTAGCATGACAGCCACAGGCATGTTAGTCCTGGAAAAGTGTGAGGTACACTGGGCAAACTAAAACGGTTACTGTAAGATAAAGTGGCATCAATAAAATTTTAATGTTTTTCAACCATCTAAGCATTTTTTGACAAACGGAACAAACTGTAGAAAAACCTATTACAGTATATTGGAAATTACGTTTCTTACATACTGGGACCCAGATAGCCGTAGCGGTAAACGCGCAGCTAATCAGCATGACCAAGCTGAGGGTCGTGGGTTCGAATCCCACCGGTCGAGGATCTTTTCGGGTTGGAAATTTTCTCGACTTCCCAGGACATAGAGTATCTTCGTACCTGCCACACGATATACACATGCAAAAATGGTCATCGGCATAGTAAGCTCTCAATTAATAACTGTGGAAGTGCTCATAAGAACACTAAGCTGAGAAGCAGGCTCTGTCCCAGTGGGGACGTAAACGCCAGAAAGGAGAAGAAGAACATATCAGAAAAAAAAGTATAGTCTTTGCCACCACTTTGGTTTCTGGCCGGCATCACTTCCAGGCAAGCACAGTTAAAATAACGACAACGAACTTTTTGAATACTGCGATAAACCTCAATAAAAACGCTTATTTAGTAAGCTAAATACAATAACTAAAATACATTCTTGTATCAACAGTCACCAGAAAAATATACAGCTTGTTTTGTTCCATTATAAGAAAATAATACAACAGTATTTTCTAGTTCAACATGCAATTTCGGGAAATCCCGGGATTTTCGAAAATATCCCGGGATTCAGGATATTTTAGATCCCGGGATTTCCCGGGATTTTCATCCCGGCATTCCCGGGACAAGACCCTCTAATTATAACAACTAATGTTATTCATCTGAAAAAAAAATGAGATTATGTGTAATAGAAGAAGCTGACTGTAACAAAATTATTACAGATATTGCTATGATTATAACAAAATTCTAACACATTAAGTAACAAACAAAACATTTGAATAACTTAATTCTCATTTTTATGTTCTATTTTAAGGAGTGTTACTGTTACTAAGCGTAAAAGTAAAAAAATCTTACTTTTTATAAACTTGACCAAGACGGGAGTTGAACTGCGACATATCTAACACTTGTTACAATTTGAAATTATGCCGACAAAATGGAATAAAAATTTCCTTGAGTGAAACCGAATAAATTGCAGCCACCATGACCTTAACGCCGTTAAATTGTCTAATACACGCAAAGACATTCCTCAATATCGCACATAGAGTGTCGCACCGATACGAGGCCCAGAATCCAGCACTCGAATACAATGAGCTATTGTAGATCGAATAATACTCGAGTGTGGATGGCCAAGTGAAAGCCCCGAAAACCACTAAAAAGTGCATGCCTTTAATACTGTGCGGTGAAACAGTGCTTGATTAATGCAAAGTGCCCAAAAAACCCTACAATCAAATAGGTACCAGACTTGAAAACGCACAAGTGTTCACAGCCCACGCTAATTGAATCCCATTGGCGGGCTCTAACCAGGTAAAAAATTGCCTAAATTTGGGTACGATAGTGCAATAACCCATGCATTTCACTTAAAGGATCGGTTGATTGCATCAAAGGCGTGCCACTTGCATGATTCACGGGACCTAAGCTAACCAGCACGACAGGTAAATTCATGCACTATTCAATAAACGAGCCTCCATGAATCCTTATGCATCTGCATCATGCCCACAGTTCATTTTCGCAACACGTGGAATGGGTTAGTGAACGAATTTCCTAATCGTTCGGAACACAAGGCCTTCGCAAGGTAACATATGACCCTTGGGATCCGCTGGGAGTGGACTAACAGGCCTACCCTCAATAGAGGGCCTTTTACTTCCAGCTTCAAGTTCCAAAAACCGATCCGGCTTCGCCGGAGATCACTCTAAAAGGGCCCAGCATTCCAGCGCAAAGATCTACAAGCAGAATCGTCATTCGAGGGGTGGACCTTCTCGTAATTGCATCCCAGCTACCAGTGCATCAGGGCAGTGACATCGGCATAGTGCGACAAGATCACCTGCATCGGTGCAACACGTCGCCTTGTGCCATGCGACAAGGAAGCCCGCGACATCAAGGGCTGCGTGACATCTTTGGCCTGCAACGACACTGGATGCAAGTGATGCGTCAGTGTTAGGAGGTGACACGACATTCAACAGTGCATCGGATGTTGCGGACAAGCGCAGTGAATCGTATGGCAGACATCGGCAGTAGCCACAGTGAGTGCAGCATACGGGGCCCCCACCGAAGAAGATAATCTTGTGAGAGGATGTCAATGTATGTATTCCATTTGGTGGATAGGATAATAGGATACTAAGATGAGTCATTATATCAAAACTAATAGCTTAACTAGTGGAGTTATGATGTTTTCTTATTATTGAGTCTGTTGGCTTATAGTTTAACAGCCACAAGTAGCTAGCCGGCTACAAAAGTTTGAGTTGAGTGGAGTGAGGCCACTCGATAGATAGCTTTCCACTTTCGTTGGCTCCACCTCATCCTTGTGAGCATTCCCAGCAATTTATAGCGTTTTTCGATTACCCAAGACTAATTCCCACCCCAAAAGGAATTTTGTCACATTGGCGCCCAGACTAAAAAACCCACATTCGGGTTCGGTTGTCTTCGCGTACGCGTCTGTCAAGTGAGTGATCAGCGATTGGGACAGTGTAGTGAGCTGTGCAAGTGCAAGTGCATCACAATGGACTGGAATCATCTTACACCGGAGGAGATAGACTTCGAGCTTCTTTTACGCAACACGACTGGAATTCGAGGGAAGGATCTGGACTGGAAAATTTCAAGATTGATACAGCTTATCGACCGAGAGAGAAATGGGACGCCGGCACCTAGTTGTTCATCTCACGTTGCATCAGACATGGACAGCATATACCACTGCCAAACAACACTTTCTCCAATCTTTCTCGCCTTGAACGCAGCCTTCAAGCAAGGAAACAAAATCCAGGTGGCATCATTGAGGTCAAGATTGCTGCATTACAAGTTTAGGCTTTCGCTTATATCGGACTCTATGATCTTAGAAAATGCAAAAAAATCTGCAGCAAAAGTTTGCAACGCTCTTCAACAAATCGAGGAATTCCTGCAGGAGAATACCACAGGCGTTCACGATGGAAATGAAGATCCTGAAGACCTTCCTAGTGACCCGGAAACACTGAAGCGGTTGAAGATTGCTCAGCTCCAATCAAGCATCGACGAAGCAGGGAAGCAGCAAAAACTATTAGAACGAGAACTTCAACAAGAACTACAAAATGAGAACATTCAGCAAGGCTCTTCAAATCAGGATAAAAGGATTCTCGATACACATCAACAACAACAGTTCCTCGATCAAAAACAACAACAGCAGCAGTTCATACCGCAGCAATCTCTTCAGGATCCTGCC
This sequence comes from Aedes aegypti, assembly GCF_002204515.2. Taxonomy (NCBI): domain Eukaryota; kingdom Metazoa; phylum Arthropoda; class Insecta; order Diptera; family Culicidae; genus Aedes; species Aedes aegypti. Next base: position 82,224,206 of record NC_035109.1, on the reverse strand, counting down.
GAACTCCGTCAACCTCCAAACCATCAAGAGCAACGTCTGCAGCATGAACAACAGCAAGGATTTCAGCAAGAGCAGAGCCTTCATCTACTTTTGAATCAGATGCAATTGCAGCAGCAACAGTTGGAGCAGCAACTTCAGCAGGAGCAACACAGACGACAGCAATTAGAATGGCAGTTACAACACCAGCAGCAACAGCAAAGCTTGGCTGCGGTGCAGCAGCAAGCGAACCCCGCCCCAAACTACACCTATGGATCCATATCTGGATACTGGGGTCCTCAGATACAGCGAGAATCCGGGATGGCTCAAGATTCCCGCAGAAACATTCCAACACCACCGGCTGGCGTCGTATATAGGCCTAATACACCGAGATCCCTTCAACAACCTATTTCCAATCGGTTTCAGCAACCAGTTCACAAATGGCCATTCGAATACGCTGGAGAAAACAACATCGTGAAGTTAGGAGAATTTTTGAATCAAGTGAATACCTATGCCGTCACGGAAGGTATGGATGACCAATCACTACTTCGCTCAATCAAGCATCTTCTGAAAGGCCGTGCTCTTCAGTGGTACACACGCTCGTACCTCGATCTAACGACATGGGAGATCTTCAAAGCGGAGATCAAACAGGAGTTCTTGCCTCCAAACTATTCAGAGATAGTCAAACAAGATTTGTATTTACGATTCCAAGGACCGGATGAGCCGTTCACAAATTTTTATAGAGATTTGGTGGCGGCATTCGAAATCGTAGAACCGGCAATTTCAGAAGCTGAGAAACTGTTCATTCTGAAATCACATTTGAATTCGGATTTTTCGCCGATCGCTGCAGCATCGCGATCCACCTGTGTCAGAGATCTCGTCACAGTATGCAAGGATTTTGAGGTGTCACGGTCCTACTCTATTCGAGGACGTGCTCCAACAACTGCACGAGCGTTAGCGTCTCGCCCTGAACAGACCATATTCCAGCGGCCGGTCTTAAACAGAATGGAGAGTGTAAATCGGCCCCTGCAAAATAGACAATTTGGAGCCGCTCAAGTCAATATGATGGAACTGAATCAAGATGTAGAGGAAGAACCGGATTCAGCAAATATCATGGAACGAGAAGCCTTCCAGCTAGATTTGGCTTTCCGAAACGAAGCAGCGAGAAACTCGGTGGAAGAAGTGAGCGCTCTGCGAGCGACCAACTGGAGAGGGCGATCGTCTGAAAATGTACCTCAAGCATCGGCTGGAGAAATCAGTAGCAGAGATTTAGCAACAGCAATCGTCTGCTGGCAATGCGAGAGTCCTGGTCATACCTACTTAAGATGCCCTAACCCGAAACGTTTTCTTTTCTGCTACAGCTGCGGCAAGAAGGGTTGCACTACGCGTAACTGCGATGCCTGTATCTTACGTTGGCGACAATTAGAAGCGCACAATGCCTCTCAGGTTCCGGGAAACCGGAATTGGGAGAACCCGCAGTAAAGGGGGTGGGATCTCCCGAAAAGGCTGACGTTCCCTTACTCAACAACATTCCCGCTTTCAAGAAAGCGGAATCCATAATCATAAATGCAGACAACAAAGATAACCGTCCTTATGCCTCAATATCAATTCTAGGACGAAAGCTGCGTGGACTACTTGACAGTGGCGCAACATGCAGTCTCATAGGAGGTTCCCTATCCAAAATTGCTGACGAACTTGGCCTGAGTAAGTTTCCGGTTAAAGGAGAAGTAAAAACAGCTGACAATTCTCCGCATACAGTCTCATTCTATTCACATGTGCCGATCGCTTACAATAACAAGAACGTAACATTGCCCATGCTTTTCATCGAATCAATGCCACCCATATTGATTTTGGGCATGGATTTCTGGGATAAATTCGGGGTAAAACCTGTCATCTGTGGAATCACGGAGAACATGACATCTGAATGCTCAGTCATTGGGACACTGACGACAAGACAACAACAAGATCTCCAGCAAGCAATTCGAACATTTCCAACATCAGGAAATCAGGGTCGATTAGGTAGGACCAACATATATTGCCACAAAATAGATACTGGGAAGGCATCTCCTTTCAAGCAAAAATATTACCCAATGTCCAAATTCGTATTAGATGACCTAAATAAAGAAGTGGACAGAATGCTATCACTAGGGGTAATAGAAGAAGCAGTTTGCTGTCCCTGGAATAACGCAACGGTGGCTGTGAAGAAAAAAGATGGCTCTATGCGGCTGTGCCTGGATGCCCGGAAATTGAATTCTGTTCTGGTTCAGGAAGCGTACCCTATTCCCCAAATAGCATCCATCGTGAACAATCTGAGTGGATCCAAATATCTTTCGTCAATTGATTTAGAATCAGCGTTTTGGCAGATACCACTTGAAGAGGAATCGAAACAGAAAACTGCTTTCACTATTCCCCAGCGCGGGCACTACCAGTTCACAGTGGTGCCCTTCGGTCTCTCAACAGCTAGTCAAGCACTTTCACGGGTCATGAATCATTTATTCATAGATCTCGAACCAAAAGTTTTTGTCTACTTAGACGACCTCGTGCTGGCCACCAATTCTTTTGAAGAACATCTAGAGCTGCTACATGAAATCGCACGCAGGTTGAAAGCTGCTGGTTTGACCATAAATGCGGAAAAATCAGTATTCTGTCGGAAAAGCTTGAAATACCTGGGGTACGTCCTTGATGAAACTGGCTGGCATGTGGATGAAGAAAAGGTAGAGGCAATCAGCAAATTTCCTACGCCAACCAGTAAAAAGGAAATTCAACGTTTCATCGGCATGTGTGGTTGGTACCGGAGATTCATTAAGGACTTCTCGAAGACGGCTGCTCCACTTACAGAATTGACCAAGACAAAGATCAAGTTTAAGTGGACAGATGTATGCGAGAAAGCTTTTCAAACCCTCAAATCTCACCTAACATCGGCTCCAATACTCGCAACACCAGATTACAGCCAGCCTTTTGCAATTGCTTGCGATGCATCTGATGTCGCCATAGGAGGAGTACTTACGCAGGAAACTGAAGGCCAAGAGAAGGTGATATGCTACTTCTCGCAAAAATTATCATCCTCCGAGAGAAAATACTCGGTGACGCAACGTGAGTGTCTTGCAGTAATTCGTTCCATCGAAAAGTTTCGAGGATACGTCGAAGGTACGCATTTTACAGTCTACTGCGACCATTCAAGTCTCACTTACCTTAAGACGATGAAGAACCCTACTTCGCTTTTAGCTAGATGGATTTTACGAATGAATGCGTACTCTTTCGATATTAAATACCGTAAAGGCAGTGCCAACATAGTGCCAGATTGCCTTAGTCGAGTAGAAATCGTGAATGCAGTCTCTACATCAGCCGATCCATGGTTTGACAAATTAGTCAAAGAAGTTCAAACTAATAAAGACAAATTCCCTGACTTTAGGATCATAGGTGAACATCTGTACAAAAACTGCATCATTAAGGACGAGGTGGGAAGCAAAGCTCATCGCTGGAAAAAAGTCGTTCCAACTAGTCAACGTCTTGACTTAATACACCGATTTCATGATGTTCCAACGGCAGCTCATCTGGGAGGCGAACGCACAGTCAAACGTATCCAGCGAGATTATTATTGGCCCCAAATGGCCAACGATATATGGAAATATGTACAATCTTGCGAAGTTTGCAAAGCTATTAAAGCACCCAACACAACTCTAACTCCTAATCTAGGCAACCCAAAACCTGCACAATTACCATGGGAGCTGATTTCAATCGACTGGATTGGACCACTTACCAGATCCACGAAAGGAAATACTGTGCTTTTGGTGATAGTGGACTGGATAACAAAATTCGTGATAACCGAACCGTTTCGCACGGCCAATGCTCAAAAAATGACCACGTTCCTGGAACAATACGTCTTTCTCAGGTTTTCAACACCGAGGATCATTGTTTCTGATTCTGGTTCACAATTCCTATCACAGGTATTCCAGAGCCTGCTCAAACGCTACAATGTAATCCACATGAGGACGGCCTTCTATACACCTATGTGCAATGCCGCCGAAAGAACCAACCGGACATTGATTACTTGTGTAAGAGCCCTGCTTGAGGAAGACCAAAGGGACTGGGATGTGCACATTCAGCAAGTAGTTTGTGCGATAAACACAGCCAAGCACGAAACCCTCGGATGCAGTCCCTATTTTTGCAACTTTGGTAGGGACCACATATTATACACCGACCAATACCCGTTAGCAAAACTTAATTCATCAGACGATCCAACTGCCACACAGAAAGCACGAATCCGGTGTATACAGAACATTCAACACTTCGTGTTAACGAAAATCAAGACCGCCCATGACACAAGCAAACAAAGGTACGATTTACGAGCACGAAACAGAAGCTTCGAGGTTGGAGAGATAGTATGGAGAAGATCCTTCGAATTGTCAAATGCAGCTGAACATCGGACGAAAAAACTTGGGGCAAAATTCATCCCCTGTATAGTACGTCAAGTTCAAGGATGCAACAATTACCTGTTGGAAGACATCAGAACCGCAAAATCTGGTGTTTACCATTCGAAGGACATCAAATCTGACTAACCGTCATAGGCACCAGCTATGAAAATGACTCTCCACAGTCTGACCAAGAGCGACTACGCCAACGAACTCGTTTGCTGACGAATTTGAAGGCCCTACAACATTACAGAAACCTCGTCGTCAGCAAGCAACAAAACCATAACCACCCAAAACGTTCAGCTATGTCCACAGCACTTCACTGTCAACAAGGAGCAACATCTGCCAGGAAAACATCGATACCGGATAGCTACCAGTCTACGACTTTGCCATTATCCGGAGAGATTAACCAACACTGCCCGACTACGAGTATTTCGCCACCAGAACATGATTGCTACTGACGAGAAGGCGAAACGTCTCAGCAGGCATCCTTGGCACAGCAAGTAGTCTTGAGCATCTCAACTACACGGCATTCAGACTGAGGTTGCAGGACGGAAGCCTACACTCCAATGCACGCTTTCGATCCCATATCAACAATAGTAATCGCTCACTCCGGGAAAAAAGATCACTCACTAAAGTCTGGAGTATTATGAACGCCAAAATTAACGCTTATTGCTAACTCAAACTTCTCATGACTCAGATATGTATATATATATATATATATATATATATATATATATCCTATGCTGTTTAGTAATGAAATATAATGCAGCTCACACAATAATCCCAATATAATTTGAAATGTATTTTCTTGGCAAAATTTCTGGCGCCCAACAACTAAATCGTAACTCAGGTGTTGGCGACGCAATTGGCCCTAATCATAGTGTAGAACTAGAAGTAGCATTAGAGATATTCCGCAGCGCAGCTGCAGCGGTGAAGAAATTAGTTTCTTGAATTGATCTGGCACGAAACGTGTAACCAAGAACAAGTATACCGTTAGCTAATAAGATGTGTAGTGAAGTACCGTAGATATATAAGAACTATACGCAATACTCGATGTACAACTAAAAGATGATCTGTTCGAGATTGTTAGATAGCATAAAAATCAATTAGCCTCTCCAAGACCTGATCATCAGCAGATAGACGAAATTTTTGCGAATGCAGCATTCGCAAAAATTTCGTAACCCTTTGTGTGATGTTGTGTTACAATTTGAAATTATGCCGACAAAATGGAATAAAAATTTCCTTGAGTGAAACCGAATAAATTGCAGCCACCATGACCTTAACGCCGTTAAATTGTCTAATACACGCAAAGACATTCCTCAATATCGCACATAGAGTGTCGCACCGATACGAGGCCCAGAATCCAGCACTCGAATACAATGAGCTATTGTAGATCGAACAATACTCGAGTGTGGATGGCCAAGTGAAAGCCCCGAAAACCACTAAAAAGTGCATGCCTTTAATACTGTGCGGTGAAACAGTGCTTGATTAATGCAAAGTGCCCAAAAAACCCTACAATCAAATAGGTACCAGACTTGAAAACGCACAAGTGTTCACAGCCCACGCTAATTGAATCCCATTGGTGGGCTCTAACCAGGTAAAAAATTGCCTAAATTTGGGTACGATAGTGCAATAACCCATGCATTTCACTTAAAGGATCGGTTGATTGCATCAAAGGCGTGCCACTTGCATGATTCACGGGACCTAAGCTAACCAGCACGACAGGTAAATTCATGCACTATTCAATAAACGAGCCTCCATGAATCCTTATGCATCTGCATCATGCCCACAGTTCATTTTCGCAACACGTGGAATGGGTTAGTGAACGAATTTCCTAATCGTTCGGAACACAAGGCCTTCGCAAGGTAACATATGACCCTTGGGATCCGCTGGGAGTGGACTAACAGGCCTACCCTCAATAGAGGGCCTTTTACTTCCAGCTTCAAGTTCCAAAAACCGATCCGGCTTCGCCGGAGATCACTCTAAAAGGGCCCAGCATTCCAGCGCAAAGATCTACAAGCAGAATCGTCATTCGAGGGGTGGACCTTCTCGTAATTGCATCCCAGCTACCAGTGCATCAGGGCAGTGACATCGGCATAGTGCGACAAGATCACCTGCATCGGTGCAACACGTCGCCTTGTGCCATGCGACAAGGAAGCCCGCGACATCAAGGGCTGCGTGACATCTTTGGCCTGCAACGACACTGGATGCAAGTGATGCGTCAGTGTTAGGAGGTGACACGACATTCAACAGTGCATCGGATGTTGCGGACAAGCGCAGTGAATCGTATGGCAGACATCGGCAGTAGCCACAGTGAGTGCAGCATACGGGGCCCCCACCGAAGAAGATAATCTTGTGAGAGGATGTCAATGTATGTATTCCATTTGGTGGATAGGATAATAGGATACTAAGATGAGTCATTATATCAAAACTAATAGCTTAACTAGTGGAGTTATGATGTTTTCTTATTATTGAGTCTGTTGGCTTATAGTTTAACAGCCACAAGTAGCTAGCCGGCTACAAAAGTTTGAGTTGAGTGGAGTGAGGCCACTCGATAGATAGCTTTCCACTTTCGTTGGCTCCACCTCATCCTTGTGAGCATTCCCAGCAATTTATAGCGTTTTTCGATTACCCAAGACTAATTCCCACCCCAAAAGGAATTTTGTCACACACTATGGCCGGCGCCTCTACCAATAAGGCTATCAGTATACCTGAGTGGAAAATGAATATGATATGAATCGAAACAGTTCTACATTTTTACAGCTATTTCTGATTCAGAAATCTTTACCGACGTGATATATCTACCAGATGTCAGGTCTGAGTCGGGTTAAATTATACCCGATGTTAGACGAATCTCATGTTGACATCAGGTAAAAGTAGTGTTGGTGATAAAATGTCGATGTCGAGTAAATATCAGGTTAAATCCCTGCAAGGAAAACGTTGACATACTTATCATATTGTTTATTTATTTGGATATGCTTTCGTAATCGGGATACCAAAATAACCGTGGGGAGTGAGGCTCGTATTCACTTTGCTTCTTTTCGTGGAAAAACTTTGTGGTATGCTTCTTTTCATGGGTCGATGACGACGACGAGAAAACTTAAGGCGAAATGAACGCGTCTTGGCAACGGAAAAGAGAAGGTGGAGTCTATCTCGGGAAAAAGTTAAGTGTTTCACCGATGAAGCGATGCGGCCACGGTGTCACCCTTAGATAAGTGTTACGGGTCTCGGGGACTATATTTAGTACACGTTTTGTCTCATCTAGCTGAGAATTCAGAAAGAGACATTATGTAAACGATTACGGGGCCCTAAAGTTACCGGGGATTTGCTGGAAAAATGAAAGTTCGGCTCATTAGACGCTGCTGGTGGGAATGATGGTATGGGAGGGGAAATAGATCGGTTTGATGGCACTGGGAGGTATGCTAAGTGAAAATGAGGGGTTCGGGGGGACATTTAGATAAGAGGGGTTGAAGAAAAACCAATCGTGGGGTTTCATGGGAGGGTGGATTAAATATTGGACGAGAAGTGTAGATAATACTTATCGACATGCTGGAAATCGATGACATACCTGGAAGAGGAGAACAATTGATTAATAAACTGTTTCTTAGCAATATGGAGAATTGAATACGAATTTGGAAGAATCTTCAACAAACATTGAAGGGTTTTATTAATAATTACGTTCTATGTTTTTTTAAACAAGATTCTACAGAATCCTTGAATAAAATTCGACAGAATCCTTGAACAGGATTCGACAGGATTCTTGAACAGCATTTGACAGGGATTCGAACGACTCCTTGAAAGGGATTCGAACGAAACCTTGACAGAGATTCGAACGAATCCTTGACAGAGATTCGGACGAATCCTTGACAGGGATTCGAACCAATTCTTGACAGGGATTCGAACGAATCCTTGAGAGGAATTTGAATGAATCTTTGACAGGGATTCGAACGAATCCTTGACAGGGATTTGCACGAATCCTTGACAGGGATTCGAACGAATCCTTGACAGGTTTTTGCACGAATCCTTGAGAGGAATTTGAACGAATCCTTGACAGGGATTTGAACGAATCCTTGACAGGGATTCGAACGAATCCATGACAAGGATTTGCACGAATCCAGGACGAATGACAGGAATTTGAACGAACCCTTGACAGGGATTCGAACCAATTCTTGACAGGGATTCGAACCAATTCTTGACCCGGATTCAAACGAATCCTTGACAGGGATTCGAACGAATCCTTGAAAGAGATTCGAACGAATCCTTGACAGAGATTCGAACGAATTCTTGACAGAGATTCGGACGAATCCTTGACAGGGATTCGAACCAATTCTTGACAGGGATTCGAACGATCCTTGAGAGGAATTTGAACGAATCCGTGACAAGGCTTCGAACCAATTCTTGACAGGGATTCTAACGAATTCTTGACAGGGATTCGAACCAATTCTTGACATGGATTCAAACGAATCCTTGACAGGGTTTAAACCAGTGATTCCCAAAGTGGGCGAATTCGCCCCCCTGGGGGCGATTTTTAGGTCCAGGGGGGCGAAAATTTGTAAAACTGAATTCGGGGGGCGAAAATGCTAGAAAGGGGGCGAAAGTGGGAGCAATTGAAAAATAAAAATAGAATCAAAGTTTGTGAGAAACACTCATATTTAAATGATAGCATATACATCTGAGGGAGAATTTATTTGAAACCTGACTATTTCATCGGTTCTTTACACTAAACGCACTCGTTTTTAAATTATGATGAACAAATTTGACGATTGTCATTGAGATTTGATAAAAATAAAATTTAATGTATTTTGAAAGAAGAAGCTATTGGCGATGTTCGAAATTTATTTCTAAGAACAAAGTAAAGTTTGGTGACTTTTTGTTAGAGGATCTTTAGAATAAGGCATTTTTCTCACACATATGATAAACTACTCATTTTGATATTTTGTTGACACGCATACTAATCAGTATTTATAGTACAAATCATTAAAAAAATTGACTTTGGTGGACGAAAATCGGGTTTCAAAGATAAAATCACTGAATCCCATAATAGGCCTGACTGACATAAAATTGCATGGATCGAAGCTCGAAAAAATCTAAGTTGAACGTGTTATTTAAGTAAATGAAGAGTTTTAAAAAAACTCAGTTCTTTTTCTTATATTTTGTATATAGATTGGACATTTTTCATAAATTCATTTTAACAACTTAAGAAACATTAAAAAAAGACAAAAAAGCACAAAGTGTGCCGAACATTTTTCGATGATCGCACATAAGCCAGGATAGATTTGTTGATACAAAAACAATTGATGCATATGATAAATATGATTATTTTACTGATATAAGTAGAAGACACTCTCTTTGGGGTAATTTATTGAAGCATTATGATAAGGGACAATGGAATTCCGAGAAATTTGGCCTTTGCCGCAAAAAAATAATGAAATCCCGTGAAATGCCGCGAAATTAGTTAAATTTGTCGAATTTATTTGATAACCACAGTGAATTCCAAGTTTTTGTTTATGAAAATGGTTTAATCATCTTGACGTGGAAGTTCCATCAAAAATGTTTTATCGTTTAGTTTCAACTTGGACGTCTTTCTTTTTTTTTTTTGTTTTGAATTTTTTAGTACCACTCTGAGATAAAGCATATCATCTAAATATGTAAAATAAAAACTACATTTAATGAAATTCCGTGAAATTTACATATATAAAGGCTATTTTCACTAAAAATATGTATTTTTATGTATAAAATAGCCAAAATTTTGGGACCGCGACATACCCGCGAAATTTTAAAATTATTGCTAGGTCAAACGCGAAATTTCTGGAATTTTGCAGCGAATATCCATAGTCCATATGATTGACTGCTATATACCTTAAATTTGACCAATTTTTGGTATACTTATGAGGAAATATTGATACTTATGAGGAAATATGATACTAGCGTACATCGTAAGTTTAACGCTTAATACAAATATTGAAATTTCGTATCAGGGGGGCGATTCCGAAAAATAGGGGGTCCCAAGGGGGCGAAAGTCAAAAAAGTTTGGGAAACACTGGTTTAAACCAATCCTTGACAGGGATTCGAACGAATCCTTGACAGGGATTCGAACGAATCCTTGACAGGGATTCGAACGAATCCTTGACAGGGATTCGAACGAATCCTTGACAGGGATTCCAACGAATCCTTGACAGGGATTCGAACGAATCCTTGACAGGGATTCGAACGAATCCTTGACAGGGATTCGAACGAATCCTTGACAGGGATTCGAACGAATCCTTGACAGGGATTCGAACGAATCCTTGACAGGGATTCGAACGAATCCTTGACAGGGATTCGAACGAATCCTTGACAGGGATTCGAACGAATCCTTGACAGGGATTCGAACGAATCCTTGACAGGGATTCGAACGAATCCTTGACAGGGATTCGAACGAATCCTTGACAGGGATTCGAACGAATCCTTGACAGGGATTCGAACGAATCCTTGACAGGGATTCGAACGAATCCTTGACAGGGATTCGAACGAATCCTTGACAGGGATTCGAACGAATCCTTGACAGGGATTCGAACGAATCCTTGACAGGGATTCGAACGAATCCTTGACAGGGATTCGAACGAATCCTTGACAGGGATTCGAACGAATCCTTGACAGGGATTCGAACGAATCCTTGACAGGGATTCAAACGAATCCTTGACAGGGATTCGAACGAATCCTTGACAGGTATTTGCACGAATCCTTGAGAGGAATTTGAACCAATTCTTGACAGGGATTCGAACGAATTCTTGACAGGGATTCGAACGAATCATTGACAGGGATTCGAATGACATGAATTTGAACCAATTCTTGACAGGGATTCGAACCAATTCTTGACAGGGATTCGAACGAATCCTTGAGAGGAATTTGAATGAATCTTTAACAGGGATTCGAACGAATCCATGACAGGGATTCGAACGAATCCTTCACAGGGATTTGCAAGAATCCTTCACAGGGATTTGCAAGAATCCTTGAGATGAATTCGAACGAACCCTTGGCAAGGATCCGAACGAATCCTTGACAGGGATTCGAACCAATTCTTGACATGGATTCGAACGAATTCTTGACAGGGATTCGAACCAATTCTTGACACGGATTCAAACGAATCCTTGACAGGGATCCGAACGAATCCTTGACAGGGATTCGAACCAATTCTTGACAGGGATTCAAACGATCCTTGAGAGGAATTTGAATGAATCCTTGACAGGGATTCGAACAAATCCTTGACAGGGATTCGAACGACTCCTTGAAAGGGATTCGAACGAATCCTTGACAGAGATTCAAACGAATCCTTGACAGAGATTCGGACGAATCCTCGACAGGGATTCAAACCAATTCTTGACAGGGATTCGAACGATCCTTGAGAGGAATTTGAATGAATCCTTGACAGGGATTCGAACGAATCCTTGACAGGGATTTGCACGAATCCTTGACAGGGATTCGAACGAATCCTTGACAGGTATTTGCACGAATCCTTGAGAGGAATTTGAACGAATCCTTGACAGGGATCCGAACGAATCCTTGACAGGGATTTGAACGAATCCTTGACAGGGATTCGAACGAATCCATGACAAGGATTTGCACGAATCCAGGACGAATGACAGGAATTTGAACGAACCCTTGACAGGGATTCGAACCAATTCTTGACAGGGATTCGAACCAATTCTTGACCCGGATTCAAACGAATCCTTGACAGGGATTCGAACGAATCCTTGAAAGAGATTCGAACGAATCCTTGACAGAGATTCGAACGAATCCTTGACAGAGATTCGGACGAATCCTTGACAGGGATTCGAACCAATTCTTGACAGGGATTCGAACGATCCTTGAGAGGAATTTGAACGAATCCGTGACAAGGCTTCGAACCAATTCTTGACAGGGATTCTAACGAATTCTTGACAGGGATTCGAACCAATTCTTGACATGGATTCAAACGAATCCTTGACAGGGTTTAAACGAATCCTTGACAGGGATTCGAACGAATCCTTGACAGGGATTCGAACGAATCCTTGACAGGGATTCGAACGAATCCTTGACAGGGATTCGAACGAATCCTTGACAGGGATTCGAACGAATCCTTGACAGGGATTCCAACGAATCCTTGACAGGGATTCGAACGAATCCTTGACAGGGATTCGAACGAATCCTTGACAGGGATTCGAACGAATCCTTGACATGGATTCGAACGAATCCTTGACAGGGATTCGAACGAATCCTTGACAGGGATTCGAACGAATCCTTGACAGGGATTCGAACGAATCCTTGACAGGGATTCGAACGAATCCTTGACAGGGATTCGAACGAATCCTTGACAGGGATTCGAACGAATCCTTGACAGGGATTCGAACGAATCCTTGACAGGGATTCGAACGAATCCTTGACAGGGATTCGAACGAATCCTTGACAGGGATTCGAACGAATCCTTGACAGGGATTCGAACGAATCCTTGACAGGGATTCGAACGAATCCTTGACAGGGATTCGAACGAATCCTTGACAGGGATTCGAACGAATCCTTGACAGGGATTCGAACGAATCCTTGACAGGGATTCGAACGAATCCTTGACAGGGATTCGAACGAATCCTTGACAGGGATTCGAACGAATCCTTGACAGGGATTCGAACGAATCCTTGACAGGGATTCAAACGAATCCTTGACAGGTATTTGCACGAATCCTTGAGAGGAATTTGAACCAATTCTTGACAGGGATTCGAACGAATTCTTGACAGGGATTCGAACGAATCATTGACAGGGATTCGAATGACATGAATTTGAACCAATTCTTGACAGGGATTCGAACCAATTCTTGACAGGGATTCGAACGAATCCTTGAGAGGAATTTGAATGAATCTTTAACAGGGATTCGAACGAATCCATGACAGGGATTCGAACGAATCCTTCACAGGGATTTGCAAGAATCCTTCACAGGGATTTGCAAGAATCCTTGAGATGAATTCGAACGAACCCTTGGCAAGGATCCGAACGAATCCTTGACAGGGATTCGAACCAATTCTTGACATGGATTCGAACGAATTCTTGACAGGGATTTGAACGAACCCTTGACATGGATCCGAACGAATCCTTGACAGGGATTCGAACCAATTCTTGACAGGGATTCAAACGATCCTTGAGAGGAATTTGAATGGATCCTTGACAGGGATTCGAACAAATCCTTGACAGGGATTCGAACGACTCCTTGAAAGGGATTCGAACGAATCCTTGACAGAGATTCGAACGAATCCTTGACAGAGATTCGGACGAATCCTTGACAGGGATTCGAACGAATTCTTGACAGGGATTCGAACGATCCTTGAGAGGAATTTGAATGAATCCTTGACAGGGATTCGAACGAATCCTTGACAGGTATTTGCACGAATCCTTGAGAGGAATTTGAACGAATCCTTGACAGGGATCCGAACAAATCCTTGACAGGGATTTGAACGAATCCTTGACAGGGATTCGAACGAATCCATGACAAGGATTTGCACGAATCCAGGACGAATGACAGGAATTTGAACGTACCCTTGACAGGGATTCGAACCAATTCTTGACAGGGATTCGAACCAATTCTTGACACGGATTCAAACGAATCCTTGACAGGGATTCGAACGAATCCTTGGCAGGGATTCGAACGAATCCTTGAAAGGGATTCGAACGAATCCTTGACAGAGATTCGAACGAATCCTTGACAGAGATTCGAACGAATCCTTGACAGAGATTCGGACGAATCCTTGACAGGGATTCGAACCAATTCTTGACAGGGATTCTAACGAATTCTTGACAGGGATTCGAACGAATTCTTGACATGGATTCAAACGAATCCTTGACAGGGATTAAAACGAATCCTTGACAGGGATTCGAACGAATCCTTGACAGGGATTCGAACGAATCCTTGACAGGTATTTGCACGAATCCTTGAGAGGAATTTGAACCAATCCTTGACAGGGATTCAAACGAACCCTTGACAGGGATTCGAACGAATCCTTGACAGGGATTCGAACGCATCCTTGACAGGGATTCGAACGAATCCTTGACAGGTATTTGCACGAATCCTTGAGAGGAATTTGAACCAATTCTTGACAGGGATTCGAACGAATTCTTGACATGGATTCGAACGAATCCTTGAAAGGAATTTGAATGAATCCTTGACAGGGATCCTTGACAGGTATTTGCACGAATCCTTGAGAGGAATTTGTACGAATCCTTGACAGGGATTCGAACGAATCCTTGACAGGGATTCGAACGAATCCTTGACAGGGATTCGAACGAATCCTTGACAGGGATTCGAACGAATCCTTGACAGGGATTTGAACGAATCCTTGACAGGGATTCGAACGAATCCTTGACAGGGATTTAAACGAATCCTTGACAGGGATTCAAACGAATCCTTGACAGGGATTCGAACGAATCCTTGACAGGGATTTTATTTAACTCTTGACAGGGATTCATCAGAATTCTTGAATTTCATGCATCCTTGAGAAAAGGAAGATTTTCACCAAATTTTACCCAATCGGTGTGCGTTACAAACGACGACGACCAAAATTTGATTTCCCGCTTCAACAAATTGCCAACTTATGAATGATAAATACCGTTAGCATTACTCATTTACCGCAAGTGTCCGCCTTACCGAACGGCACCAACAGTCACAGCTTATGCTCCGATTGAAGTGAAAACATTGTTTCAATTTGGTAATGCACCCACCATCATCCATTATTTACTCGCATAAACGAAATGAATATTTTCACTCAAAGCCATGCATTTAATATTTTCCTAGGAGGATATTAAGCACACTCGAAAAACGTCCAACCTCCCCAAACCGACCCTCCCGCCTGCAAAATGTGTGCGCAGTGCAAATTTGTCCACACGTGCAAATAATCGGTTTTCAGTTGGTGGTGCCGGCCCGGAATCGGCATTTTATTTTACATTTATATTTTTTTTTTCGACTCCTACCACTCGAGCATCGAAAATTGCATAAATCTGTGTTGACTGCATCAGGAACGGTAGCAGTAGCAGGAGCACCCATATATATTTCCTTTGTTTAAGGTTTTCTTGTATCAACTCGTCCTGGTTCATGCATGGTACCAAATCAAATGCTGTGACACAGGGTCGCTATAAGGATTGGGGAATGAATCCTGACAGAAAATTACTCCGAGATCGTACTTGTAATATCTTGAAACACTTTCTTAAATAATAAGTTAAAAATCATTTTACAATATTTGCGATGCCGTCTTCTGTATTGCGTGTATTATTTTTTATTTGTTTCATTAAAGTATTTTGATCAGAGAGCTGATATAAACTTAAGAACTGGGACAGGGTTGTTTAAGGTTGTGGTAGTAAAACAATCTCCAAAATAATTGAATTTCACACGAATATGGAACAACGTTTAGAACGGTCGATTTTTCGAGGATATCAAAATTAAATTCGACAATCTTTATTTTAAATTTAAAAAAGGCTTGTTCTTCGGAAGCATTATCAATCAGAATCCTGATGGAAAAAATCAAGTAATTTTTGGAGCAGCAATTTTACAGATATAATGAAATTATTTTTCTCCGATATTTTTAGAGATAAATAATATTAATTTGAAGGGAACTGATATGACTAGAATTTTTAGGTTTAAAGTATGTCCTAACGGAAGTGTGATTGTAGTAATAATATGAAAAATAACTTACGCCTTCCTAGAATTACTTATTCAGTCCCCAATTCACATTTAAGGCACAATAGAAAAACAATTGCTTTATTTTTAGAATACATTTCAAAGTACATTGATAATCATCAAAACTGGCAACACTGCTGCAATAAAATCGATTTTAATTTCCACATTATAGTTTCATAATATGTTATTCTGCGACTACTGGTTGAAATATTCGGAGAAAAACGTTTACAATTTGCTGTAGATTGATAAATATGCGTGCATCATTTTAAAGGTATGAGACTTTTTAGTAAAACGACCATAAAGAGTAAAATTTGTACTTAAGACTGCGAAAAATAATGTTAAACTTTGACGAACAGCTTTTCTTAGGAGTTTTTGGGAAAACTATTTAGCTCTTCAACCAAAAGCATTTTCTAAGGACTGTTCATTTTATAATGTGGACACTTTGGACATGCAATATCTTTTTAATTTATCAATGAAATCGAAATCGGTTTTCTGTACATCGTTCGACTAATATTGTACAATGCTGTGGTAATAAAAAAGTTACCAAAATAATATGATTTCACACTATTCGCGCAGCTATTCAGCAAGACCAAACTGAGGGTCGTGGGTTCGAATCCCACCGGTCGAGGATCTTTTCGGGTTGGAAATTTTCTCGACTTCCCAGGGCATAGAGTATCTTCGTGCCTGCCACACGATATACGCATGCAAAAATGGTCATTGGCACAGTAAGCTCTCAGTTAATAACTGTGGAAGTGCTCTTAAGAACACTAAGCTGAAAAGCAGACTCTGTCCCAGTGGGAACGTAATGCCAGAAAGAAGAAGATGATTTCACACTAATAAGGCACAACGTTTAGAACGGTCGATTTTTGGAGGTTATCAAAATCAGAGATTATTAAAAATCGGCAGGAAAATTCAACAATTTATATTTTTTATTTTCAAAAAATGGTTGTACTTAGAAAGCATCATCAATTAGAAGCTTGCAAAAAATATCAAGTTATTTTTGGAGAAGCAATTTTGCAGATATCATAAAATCATTTTTTATCAATTTTTTTTAAAGAAAAATATCTTAAATTTAAATGGAACTGATATGAGTAGAATTTTAAGGTTTAAAGTACGTCCAGACGGAAGTAATAATATAGTATTTATAATAAAAATAACTTACGCCTTCATAGAGTTGCTGATTTAGTCCCCACGTCATATTTTAAGCACAATAGAAAAACAAATAATTTATTTTCAGAAGACCACTCAAAGCACAATGACAATCATCAAGATTGGGAACACTGCTTGAATTAATTCAAATTTATTTTGCATGATATTGACAGAATTATCTGGAAACTCATTAAATAACTTTTTTAGATAAGGTACCGTGGGGCAAGTGGGTAATGGAATTCGCATAGTTGAGATTCTTCAAATTCTAGAGACTTTAAATTGAAACAAATGAGGTGGTATATATTTTTTAGCTTGACTCCCACCAAATATAAGCAGCATGCTGAAATTGATTTTTATGAAAAATTGAAGAAAAAAGTACAGAAAAAGTTTTTGAAAAATGTCTCCTTACTTTTCACTTGCCCCAAAAGTGGGGCAAGTGAAAAGTTTATCGATTTGAACAATAAATTCAAAAACAAACAGTTATATTCACGGTTTCTATTAGCTTTAACATGTGTTAATGCTTCCCAATGAACAATAACATAAGTAACATGTAAACAAAGAAAATGTTATTCTTTTCACTTGATTTTTTTTTCTGTTCAGTTATGTTAGTTGAAAAGATTCGACAACTTTATAACTGCAACATTTCCAATGTTAGTTCTTACATTATAGGACAGCAATTGCATTTCTACTTTGTAGAATTTCCACCACTCGTTATTTGTTTTTGAGAAAGTCGGATATGACGTCGGATAACTCTTCGGGAGAAATCAAACGGAATCCTTCAGTCAACGTATTTAGAATCTTTTTTATGTGGATAGACCTATACCCCATTTTTATGTTTTGAACTAGTCTTACATAAACATTCCACGAGATTTCCGTGTGTTCTCTAATATTGCAACTTTTCAGTCAAAGTCTCCTTTTAGTTAGCTGCCCGAAGTAGACATATTAATATTGTAATGTTTGGCAACATATTTAAGAGAAGTTCCATGACTTCTAATAGCTTTTAACGCTTGAGTAAAGTGTTTCTTGAATTATCAGCACGTTATGTTTTTCTATGATAATTGCGAACCCTGTTTACTTATGGCTACTTAAAGAGAAAACACAAATTCAATCTTTAATGATAAACTTTTCACTTGCCCCACCTGATAAGAAAATTGACGGTGTTATTTTTGTTTTGTTAGTTATTTTTAGGTCTACGTCGAATTAATTCTAAAACTTTTTTTATTGCAGTTTGAAACTGTCACAGAGGACAACTAAGAAGTGGTACAGGAAATTATTTTCCGCAACTTTTTTCCACTGAAAATATTAAAATAAGATTGTACGCCGCCAACTTGTTACGGAGTAACAGTTGAGAGGTTAACCATTTTTCGCTCTATTATGCAATAATGGCTGAAAAATCTCAAAAATTTCTTACCTATCGTAATGTTCTCAATTGCCTCGAAGGTTTACGCAAGAGTTTAAAACGTTAATTCACATATTCAGTAAAATATATCAATTGTTTTCAATTACTCCATTTACCCACTTGCCCCGCGGTACCTTACTGAGTAAAATATAAAATAGTTTCAACATGAGTTCATCAAGGAAGTCAAAATAATAATTTAAGAAATTTTTCAAAATTTAAGGGCTGATGTTTTCGGCACTACAAGTGATAAATATTACAATTACTTTCTGTCAACGAGCTTGTCTGTTCTCGCATGAGTGTGCATCGTATGAGACTGTGCATGTCAATGCACAGTGGTCCAGGAATCAGTTTTACGCGGAAAGATGCATTTTGAGCTTTAGAATGAAACATTAGACAAAAACGGTCTTCTACAAAGTTGTTTGTATTAGTTAAGCCCTTTGTTTGGTGTTATTGAAAATTAGGGTGGACCACATTTTCATAGAAATTGTGTAACTAATTTTCTTATTTGTAGAAATTATATCATACATGCTTCAGTAAAGTTATAGACCATTCAATTTCAAGCAACTTTGCCAAAAAATGTTTTTTTTTTATCTCTTAAATTGACCGATTTAGAGCTTTTTACCTGCAGTGACATAGGGTGGTCCGAACAAAACTGGTTTTCTGGCTCTAGAGTTTTCATTTGAGTTACAAAAATATCACATCTGTAGTTTTTTGATATAATATACAATTTTATTTTGTCTTTTGAATGTCGTCAAAAGAATTTTTTTATGTTTGCCCCAATCAGAGAAATTCACAATCAAAGTAGGTACGTTTTTGGAAGAAAAACAACAATAACTCCTAAACGGAAGGAGATAGCGAGTTTCTTCACTCACCAAATTACGCATTTTTCAAAGCTCTAAAAGTGTTTCATAGACTGTTTTGATGAGAAACTTGAATTGAAAACTCTAGAGCCAGAAAACCAGTTTTGTTCGGACCACCCTATGTCACCGTAGGAAAAAAGCTCTAAATCGGTCAATTTAAGAGATACAAAAAATTTTTTTTTGGCAAAGTTGCTTGAAATTGAATGGTCTACAACTTTGCTGAAGCATGTATAATATAATTTCTACGAATAAGAAAGTTACTTTAATCATTTCTATGAAAATGTGGTTCACCCTAATTTTCAATAACACCAAACAAAGGGCTCAACTAATACAAACAACTTTGTACAAGACCGTTTTTGTCTAATGTTTCATTCTAAAGCTCAGAATGCATCTTTCCGCGTAAAACTGATTCCTGGACCATAGTGCAATGGTTTGCTACTCCGTGATTGATCGGAACAGGTAAAAATTGCACTTCGATCCAAACGAATAACGGATGATGACGCTTATTCTCAAAGTGCACATTTCAGCAGATTTAATATTATTCACCAATAACGGCACCGACGAAGTCCTTACAGTCAGTTGGGGTAGGATGTAATGTTAGTGTGTAATGATTGTTGCTACTAAAGACCGATAATACCTCTGCATCTCCACAAGCACCACGATTGTACCCCGTTTGGCATAAAATCATTTGGAATAATGGTCGTTTGGCATAGTGGCCGTTTGGCATAATGGTCATTTGGCATAATGGTCGTTTGGAATAATGAATGACTTAGAATGAATATCGGTATTTTTGAATCTTTTACCGAGATCAACACCACCGAGCCCACAACAAAAAAAATAGTTGGTTTTCAATAAGCATGGTGTTCCTACAGAGATTTTCTAAGCTATAAATGTCAAAAATTGTTGAGACATTTGAGAGCATAACTAAATAAAACTCGTAACGAGTCTGGTGGAAGATCTTTTCGAGATTATATTTTTTTCCTACATCTCAGAACATAGAGTATCTTTGAGCTTGTTGCGATATACATATTTGAAAATATTAAATTGACAAAGAAAGTTCGCAAAAGAATATTTCGTTCATAGAATATTTCGCAGCAGATTAAGCCCTGTCCAAGTTTAGACGTAACACTTGATGAAAATTACTTGATAAAGGAAAGGGAAAATTTATTTGTAAAATATTTCAAGCTCTAATCCAAAGAACTTTTATTGCATCATGATGCTAAAATAGCCTATATAAGAGAGCATAAAATTTTTCGGCGAGATGGGCCAACCCTGGCCTTAGCCTGTCACATCAGTGACACACGCAAAGGAAAAAAAATCGTTTAAAATGTTTGAGGCTCCAATTCAAAAATATATTCCCACAACATAACTCAGCTAAGCTATACCAAATAATACAAATTTAAAAGAGTATAAATATAAAGAATAGCCTATTTAAAAAAAAAGTCAAAATTTATGATTGAGGTGTGAAGATGAATCGAAGCCAAACTTAAAATTTTCAGGAGCACGGATCTGGAGAACCAAACATCCGTTTAAGCTGAAAACTTGATCGATTGGTCGCTAGCTGGTGGTGACCAATCGATTAGGTTTTCAGCTCAAACGGATGTTTGGTTCTCCAGATCCGTGCTCTTGAAAATTTGAATTTTGGCTTCGATTCATCTTCACCTTAAATCAATAGAAGATTGGACGCCAAAAATAATCGCGGCATAGTACAACGAAACGACATAAAAAATTGCGATCAGAATCATCGATTCCCCGAATTCCATTTCCTCGAATGACCGGTTTCCCCGAAAAGTGGTGCAATTTAAATAGAAGCTATAATAGTCTTCAGTGACTGGATAGTGAACGAGGAACAACGATAAGCAATCAAAAGAAGGAGGTATTCCGTCATTCTTGGCTATATACATGTTGGCAAAAATGCTGAGGACGGTAAAACTCGAAAGAACCGCCAATGAAATAAAGAAGGGTGCATATTAGATGGTTAGTTCGTTCACTACCCTAAAATGTATGAAGTTACGACAATTATGAGTGCCAACAACTTTTCGGGGACGTGAGCTAATCGGGGAAATATTTTTATTTCCGGAGTTAATATGCGGCGATTTATATAAAAAGTATGGAAAATCTGTATGATGCATGGATGAATTTTAAATTATCCCACATCTACGGCTTAGTTTTTCAAGACCTAGGGTGATGTGCTAGTATCCATCGTATTAAGTGTTGATCAGTGAGAACTGCAATTTTCCCAGTATTGCAGTAAATGATGCTGATACAAACCGATGCCAAACAATTCTTTCTCAAAACGGCTTTAGCATTGTACAATAACATTTTGATAAATCTTGATCTCTTTTTGGAAATAATGCAAAGAAAATGCATCTTACCATATTCTCAGTCCGTCGTATCGTTTTCAACTCCGTCGCAATCAGTTTCCAGATTCGTCTCACAACTTACGGCTCACTGTGTGTATTGAATGGTTAAAACACAACATATCAACGCTATAATAAAATGTTTTACTAGAATATATAGATCTACGGGCATCTCCCTCCATTCCTTCAGCATGTTGGAATATACTAATTTCCTTTAAAATTAATTGTTCGTCATCAAAATTCAGCCCAAATATATGAACACAATTCCTTTTGACCGTACAATTATGGCATTTGCTCACAGTACAAAACAACACAATCAAAGGAACCGTATTTTTACGTCGAGCGTGTGCACACATTGATGCGCACAAGCTTTTTTTTTCTCAGTACGACGGATAGAACTTTGTTTACATTCTCAATTATACGCGGCGGTGGAATGAGATCCTTCAGTGAAGAAGTACGAAGGTTTTCCATAGTGAAAATAAGTGCCCGGCGAAGTAAGTCACCCACGGGGGCAGCAAGAAACTTGTGTTGGAAAGTGGTGTGACTGATGTCGATCTCTAAGCATTTCTCTCAAATCGTGTTCGTCCATGCGATTTCGGTGAAAAAGTGTAAAGTGGATAATTGAACTGAAGATATTTATCGAAATACATTAGTTTCATTGCATTTCTGGTGTACAGGTGGACGAATCATAAAAGCTTTCACAAAATTACATTTGGAAAATGAATCTATGTTGCAGGTAAGTTGGAATATCCGCCGTAGTGGAACATTTTCAGTTTGATACGATGAATAGTAGCTCTTACGACGATGTAGAACGAAACCCTATCTGGAATTAGAATATCTGAAAAAGGAAGCAAAAGTGTGATTGTGTCCGGAATGAAAATCATGAAGGTGCCGAATATTCCTTTTTCTCAAAATGAATTCAAGATGTGGAATCCAAATCTTTAACCACCATTCAAAATCCAAGTGTTTGCAAGACCTTATTACGCTGAGGTTTCATACAAAAAGATTCAATTCATATGTTTTTCGATGTCCGTTATATGAATCGAAACGGTAAAGTCATCGTCAAGATTAACGTCCGATTTCCAAATTTATGCAAGTTTGGCATTTTTTGTATTTTTAGGAAAGTATGCCAACTCAAAAAAAAGATTAACCATATTATACAAGTACGATAAGCAGCTCTGGCCGTAGTAGCCCCCTCAATCAATAAAAAGCTATGCCCCCATCAAAAACTTGAAACCACCCTGTTCAAGTGCAAGCTCGACGGCAAGTTACCTGGTGTTCCTATCAACATCATACTTTTCGCTCAAATCCATCCCTTCATGTATGTAAGGGGAACAAGAACGACGAGTTTCCCAAGCATTTCATTTCATCCGGATCTTTTCCAGCGCGGCGAACTCTCGTCTAGTCAACGAACGATGCTTGACTGTTCTAGACGGGACGTTGATGTTGATTTTTGACGTAGAAGTACGTCTTTCTTCTCTATACAGGAGTGAAATTGGAATTTCAAAACCAGGAGCGTTACGTTGGCATGAAATATTTTAAACGTTTATAACTTTGCACTGGCTTAACGGAATTTCTTGATTAGCACCTCAATCGAAAGCCAAGACATCAAAGCTTCATGTCGTTTACTTACTGAATCCCACATACCTGTCTAAATAGTTTAATAACTGTTTTAAAAGAGAACGTTGATTTCAAGCAAATCTATAAATAGGGGTGGCTAGAGAAAATTTGACGTCATTTGCTTTTCACTCTCCGATTGGCTCGCATCTCAGCAGGCGACAGATCGGCTTGCTCTGACCGGACGTGCTTTTCAAGCACAGACATCGATAGCGAAGGACGCCCCCGTTTGTCTTGCTTCGCTCAAATCAAACTGTCGAGCGAGCGAGAGAAGATGCCGTCCGAAGCTAAAGCCATCACCGCTGCCGCCGCCTAGAAGAAGAGGAAGCAGTCCACAGGAGAAATTGCGGTCGAACTGTGAACACGGTCGGGCGAGTCATTCTCGCTTTGTGGTTCACCGCTTGTTTGCGTTCACCCAGCCATCGTCATCGCCGCCGCAAATTTAATCGGCCGAGAAGCTGTTGACCCGCGCTTCAAAATTTCGACTCGTGATGAAATCATCATTGGTGGTCAAGAAGCAATCCCGTTAGGAGCAAATACCAGAAGCCCCCTGAGTTTTGCTGGTCCGAGCAGTGTTTTTATCCGTAACAACATCGAAGCTAACAAAGCCATCGGTTCTTTTCAGAGCCATCAAATTTGTGGAAAAGAGTTAAAAGAGAAATATTTCCGATTTTATTTATAACTTCTAATATTCCTAAATCAATTTCACAGCTTCATACAAAATTTCATTTGTCACGAATAATTTATGACTCAACCATTTGAGATTGTACTCGTGGACGCTGCTGCAGTGCCGTCGGGGTGAGTGCTCAACATTTCACAACGATTGCAAAATAGAGTGGCTTTTCCAACAGCGCCTTTTATGTTCCATATTTTATGGGAACACTTTGATTAGGAAAATTATCCCATGTGACAAAATTGCGACATGTTTAGAATGCTTTTGAAAAGACATTCTCATTGAACAATTGTAATAATTTTGGCACTCATGGATCAGAAATTTACCGTCATAATAAAGAAAACTATTAATTATCAATAGCTCGTATTGAATATTTAGGGAATGCCAATCATTCCAACAATTCATGTTCGACCAATTTCTCACGTAATAGTATTCTCCGCAATTTTCAAGTAATTCCAAGCCCAACACATTATTGGCACATACCCATTTCCCAGATTGGTCGTTCAGAAAGCGAAGAGCACAAAAGGGAGGAGCATCATCTGCTATTCCAAGGTTATAAAACATGCTGCCTTCGTTGGATTCAGTTTCATTCCATTTCCGCTTTCGAGCTGGTAAGAGCTCCTCCGAACTTGCTTAGCGAGAAGTACCTCGCTGCTAGAAGCTTGCTGAGCTGTTAATCCAGAATCTGGTTTGTGAAATCACTCAAGATTTCAAGATTGAGCTACGTTTCCAGATTTCAACTAAATCCCTGTGATCCGCTACCCTGTTTCTGTTGTGCACCCATGAATTATTCAGCTGGTTTGTCGAATAAACTGAGAACTTATTCACATCTTCTTCTTCTTGGCATAACGTCCTCACTGGAACAGAGCCTGCTTCTCAGCTTAGGGTTTTTATGACACTTCCACAGTTATTAACTGAGAGCTTTCTTTGCCAAAGTTTCCATTTTTGCATTCGTATATCGTGTGACAGGTACGATTATACTCTATGCCAAGGGAAGTCATAAAAATTCCCATTCCGAAAAGATCCTGGACCGACCGGGAATCGAACCAAGATACCTTCAGCATGGCTTTGCTTTGTAGCCGCGGACACTAACCACTCGGCTAAGGAAGGCCCCAACTTATTCGCATGCATTTGCAACTTTTTCGATTTTCCATACAAAATGACCAACTTTGGTAAGTTAGATCTCAGTTATCATGGAAATATTTTCGAATGAAACTTTCACAGAACATCAGATGTAACTTGAATTTTAACATATATTTTTGAATAATTTTTCCAATCACAAGTTTATAAGTAACGGTTTGACTAAACTGTAATTTTCGACGAAAAATTCAAAACTTTTTATCTTAAAATTTCATAGCCTTACACAAAAACTGTCTTCAGCAAACTTATTCATCTCGTCAAAGTCTACAACTTTGCTGAAGATACCATGAAGCTATTCCTTCAATATGTTTAGTTATGTCAATTATAAAAAATCGTCAAAAAATTCACTTTAGTCAAACCGTAACTGCTTTTCAACGTGTGATTGGAAAAATCACTCAAAAACATATGTTAAAATTTAAGTTATGTCTGATATTCTGTGAAAATTTCATTCAAATCGGTCCATAAATAACTGAGATATAGTTTATCAAAGTCGGTCATTTTGCATGAAAAATCAATAGAGTTGCCTTTTTTTTCTCAGCGAAGAATTACACCATCAACGAAAATAGCGCGAAAGCAATGACCAATCGCGTGCGAGTAGCGAACGGAGTGACGAAACAACCAAGCGAGAACCCCACCACTCGCCATCGGTGAACGGAGCTCGAGCAAATAAAACCACTGGTTGTTCTGCTCCCAGCTCATTCACAAATCGAACGGCATAACGAACGGATCAAGCAGCGGAGCAGCAAAGAAGAGCGCGTGAAAGCCACAGCAGTGTGCGAGTAGCGAACGGAACCAGAGATCAACGAAGCGAAAGCAACAACTGAAAATCATTCAGTGGACGGATTAGTAGTCAGCGCGAACCGGCGACCTGTTGGAAAGTAACGCCAGCGAAATATACACCATCTGCCTCTCCTTACCATTCATATTCTTGTACATGATGAATTCAATGAAATGGTTTGGTTTGGCGATGAAGCAAAGAGTCATTAAGGATGATTTTACTTAACAAAGAGTTGTTGATAAATATTCCAATCAATAAGAGTTGTTTTGAAAAAGTTCACTTTTATCAGAATTTTCCTCGGAAAATTTCTGCTTTACCAAAGAGTTGTTAATGAAATTCCTGCAGTAAAGGGTCGAGTTTCTCCCCACGAATATATCCAGCCAGGACCAGTCATGGAGGACAATCCATCCAGAGCATCACGGCCCCCGCTTCCAAAATTCTCGAGTACGGAAATTGGAAAATGTATTAAAATTGCGACATTAAAATCAATAAATTGTTTCTTGACCAATTGTAATGAGCAACTATTGATCTGAATTGATTTTTCTACATGTTGTCTATTGCGTTAATCTGAAAAATAGGCTATATGAAATTGATTTCTTGGCAAGGGATGTACAAGATGAGCATTATGCTGTTATTGCATCCCGACGGCACTGCAGCAGCGTTCTTGGAACATCCTCAAATTGTCGTATTGTCGATTATTCGTGATAAATCAGATATTGTATGATGCTACGAGATGAATTAAGAGATTATAGCAAGTTTTTGGTAAGCACATTAAGAAATAACACTAGCTATATTATCACGAGAAGTTCTTACTAGCTCGAAAGTGTAAATGAAATGAACCGAATCCTGTTGTTGTTACAGAGGGATTTTAATCCGAAGGTCATTCGTCCCTTAAATGAACCGAATCTGTCAAAGATAGTATGTTTTACATAATTTGAATTGCAGATGATGCTCCTCCCTTTCGTATTCTTCGCCTTCTTCTGATTGACCAATCTAGGATAAGGTACATGAAGTTGATGTCTTGGTTAGGGATTTACATATCTTGGAAAATTCACATGCGCGTTCGTATGGACAGTAAAAATATCAACATTATTTTAATAGCTTACAATAAATTAAAATCACGCATGATATTCAATAGTTTTCTTTATTATGACGGTAAATTTCTGATCCATGGGTGCCAAAATTATTACAATTGTTCAATGAGAATGTCTATTCGAATGCATTCTTAAAATGTCGCAATTTTGTTACATGTGATAATTTTGCTAATCAAAGTGTTCCCACAAAATATGGAACATCAAAGACGCTGTTGGAAATGCCACTCTATTTTACAATTGTTGTGGAATGTTGAGCACTCACCCCGACGGCACTGAAGCAGAGTCCGCGAGTACAATCTCAAATGGTTGAGTCATAAATTATTCATGACAAATGAAATTTAGTATGAAGCTGTGAAATTGATTTAGCAATATAAGAAGTCATATATAAAGTCGGAAATATTTCTCTTTTAACTCTTTTCCACCAACTTGATGGCCCTGAAAAGGGCCGATGGCTTTGTTAGCTTTGATGCTCTTACAGATAAATAACACTGCGGGATGTTATCAGTTGATTGCCATGGTCAAACGGGGAATCCTCAACTCAAATGTATAAATTTGAGCAAGTTATTTGCTTATACGACGAACCGAAAGATTCGTGGCGTGGATGACGCACAACAATAACAGGTAGTGGATCACCGGGCTTAAGTTGAAATCTGATGATGGCGGCGATGACGATGGCTGGGTGAATGCAAACAAGCGGTGAAGCACAAAGCCAGAATGACTTGCCCGACCGTGTTCACAGTTCGACCGCAAATTTTCCTTTGGACTACTTCCTCTTCTTCTTCTTCTTGGCGGCGGCAGCGGTGATGACTTTGGCTTCGGACGGCATCTTCTCTCGCTCGCTCGACAGTTTGATTTGAGCGAAGCAAGACAAACGGGGAAGTCCTTCGCTATCGATGTCTGTGCCTGAGAAGCACGCCCGGTCAGAGCAAGACGATCTGTCGCCTGCTGAGATGCGATCCAAGCGGAGAATGGAAAGCAAATGAGGTCAAATTTTCTCTAGCCACCCCTATTTATAGATTTGCTTGAAATCAACGTTCTCTTCTAAAACAGTTATTAAACTATTTAGACAGTTATGTGGGATTCAGTAAGTAAACGACATGACCCTTTGATGTCTTGTCTTTCAATTGAGGTGCCATTCAAGGAATTTCGTTAAACCAGAAAACAGTTATAAGAGTTCAAAATATTTCATGCCAACGTAAGGCTCTTGGTTTTGAAACTCCAATTTCACTCCTGTATAGAGAATTTTTATTTTACTTTCAAACTGTGCGGCATAATCAAATGCAAACGCATTCAGTTCCCGATGGTTAGCGCCTGTGCTTTTACTGTTCATAAGTCGCAAGGTGGAACTTTCCCCGAGGTCGTGTACGACTATGACAAAAGCCAGGATCAGCAATTGGTATATGTTGGTTTGTCGCGGGTTACTTCACTGCAAGGGCTATTTTTGACAAACTCTTCCAATTTTTTGACGTTGGATAACGTCTTACGGCAACATACTGGGGTACAATTTCGAAAAACGAAAAATAGCTCGCGTCACGAAAAGTTGTTAGATTTTGACTTTTAATAACTTACTAACGCCTAGATAGATTTTCAAGATTCTTGCACCAATCGATTGGAAATCTTTCGAATCTACTCCAACAATGAAAACTATTGATTATCATGACTACACTATTGAAAAATTGGGAAATATCTAAGCATGTCTTATTTTT
Organism: Aedes aegypti; assembly: GCF_002204515.2. Lineage (NCBI taxonomy): Eukaryota > Metazoa > Arthropoda > Insecta > Diptera > Culicidae > Aedes > Aedes aegypti. Next base: position 82,195,365 of record NC_035109.1, on the reverse strand, counting down.
TATAGAAAAGCACATTTTTCTTGTGTATTCCTGACACAGACATCATTGCGCGATATCTTAGCCACTTTCGTCATTCAAAGGGAAACGCCTCTTTCGGTCTTCTTCTTACTTCTCTTTATTATCTCGTGTTCAGTCGAAGCCAACCAAACTCGACTTCACGCGCGCATCAGTCAATCGTTGACCAGCAACCGGAGAAGGACTCATATCGGAATAAAATTTACACGTTCGTCGCTGCTGCTGCTGTTTATTCCCAAGCTAAAAGCTGCGGGTTCCGTGTAATCGCTCATCATGGCCCTTGGCATCCAGCTAGCCCATCGAATTCGTGGAGAATGCGTCCAGAAACCTTGATAATTACCGTCGGAGGAGTGAGCAAACCATCGAATACAAGGATGGACAAGAGAGCACAAAATTACCGACCGCATTTTAATTTAATCGTTTTCGGTGATCTTTTGGTGTGTTTCTGTCTAACAATGGAATGAAAACCCAGTTTGATCGACGGTGACTACCACCAACCGTCCTTTTCAGGACGACAATTTCATTTTAAAAGAGTTGTGAGAATTTTCCACCGTGAAGAGCGACATTACTGATGATTGAATGTGATTGATTCAGATTTTGGTCAGTCATTTGCACGCAACCATAAATGGGAAATAAATTTCCCATTGTGCGCGCGCGGGGCGATCCTCGACAGTGTGTGCATGAGTCGGATAAATTGCGAACGGCACTTGAATGAAGAATTCCTCCCGGTTTGTTTCGCATTTAGAGATGATCGCATAATGCCGTTGTCGCCATCGCTACCTAAATGATACTAGAGCGATCAGTATCAACTCGTCGAACACAGAGCTAAAACTAATAAGAAACAGCTTTGTTGTCTTTCGATTTGGTAAGACATTGTCGAACGAATGGAAATACGCACACAGAAAAGACTGCTACCACCGCCCGACCCGAACGACGGGAACCTATGTTAAACTTTGTTTGCCATTTATCTCCGTTGAAAACTAATCATCCGAAACTATAATTGATAACTAAATAAATTATTGAATCAATTGAGGCCCTGAAAAGGGCAGTTGTTTGAAAATTGCAATGCAATTTCAGCACGTTCGCCACGGATACGACGAGTATCGAAAGGCTTCGGAACCCACTTAAGCAATCAATCTTAGTGGATCATGCGTGGACCTTCAAGCGGAATATTTATTGGTAGAGCAAAAGTTATCGCTCATGCTTCTTCTTCCATCGACCGGTTGAAGAGTTAATCGAACCAACCAAATAATAACACAAAATGTTCATAATAGGTCAACAATGGCAACAAATGCAACAAATAGTGTGAAAATTGATTAGAAGAGCACTTATTTTCGACCTACAAGAATTCCATGCCAATTTTCGGATTTTCATACAAAGTAGGCCAAAACCGTATCGAAAATCGGTCGAAAGTTAGTGTTGAGTCGAAAATTGGTGCTGTTCTCTCAGAAATCTTTCATAAGTTCGTGACGGTCTCAAGCCAGGAAATAGAAGATGCTAATGTTATCCAACGTCACTTTGGCGGTCGTATCTCGGAAACAACCTCTTACTTTTTAAGTTCAATCACGCCAAAGGTAGCAATTCTACCAAGAGGGTTGACTTGAGGAATGAGCTGCAGCGCTTAGGCAATCATCGATTAGTGACGCTTTGAGACGAACTGCGTGAAATACTGGATCATAGCGGCCAAGCCTGCATATTGATGAGTATCAATGTACAGAGCCTAAATGCTCATGCAATGGATATTGCTACAGACCAAAGCACTGGACCGATTCTATCGATTATCACGATCGAAGCACCCGAGCTATCAAACATCTAATCTACTGGAGGAGTTTGGCGAAACCGGCCAGAAACCGATCACCCAACCAAGCAACACAAGGAAGCAACGACCAAACAAACAAATTCAATCATCTGGCATTATTCCTGGAACACCAAACACTGGTTCTCGGAACCACAGAACGACAAATGGTTCTTTTCAGGACTACCAAAATAAGTCCAAAAAGAGTTAACTTCTGAAAACTTCATCCGATCAATAACAACACAAAACTAGTACACTTACAAATTCATACACTTGACACTTCTACGTCAACCCCGCGGTAATGTAATAGACATTACCCACCCCAAATTTTTTTTTTTCACTAGGGCATGTTCATCGTTGAAACTCATGGATGAAAAACGAGCGGCGATTAATCCACTTGCTGGATATTTTTCCTGAACTGAAATCTTCCAGCGAAGACTCTATTTATGTAGTCCGCACATGACTGAAACACATTTTTTCCGAATGAAACTATTGCATTTCTTCACATCACGAGCAACAAACATCGCCGCCTCCGCCTAGACAAGTGAGTCGTGTGTATGGTGGGCTTCATAGTCAACAAGTGTGAGCCATGCTCAGCTCGAGCTATTGCTGGATGATCGTCCTTCCCTTTGCCGGTCGCCATAATTATGGGTACCGTAATGCGGGGTGACATTGATTAGTTTTTTTTTATATTCCTTTAAATTTAATCCACAAATGCAAATGTTAAATGCTGTACTTTGTTTTCAGAAAGCTTTAAGCATGTTCAATAGATTGCATATATTTTTAGTTATTATGAAATTGAAAACGCATTGGAGCGCGGAATACGATAGGCAACTATCAAAGGGAATTCTGCATTATTTGTAGTAATTCGATAATTTTACTGTATTTAATACACTTATGCAAATTTTGCTCACAAATTTGTTTTGGCAATGCCACTTCCAGTAAAAGTAACATTTTACTTGCTTATATCGTATGTAGAGCTCATATGATGCATAAATCTTCGACAGTGATATCCATTATCAAATAAATCATTGTTTCAAAAAATTGAAAAAAAATATGGGTGAACAAAACAGAATTGTCGAAAAAAAAACCTTTTTTAATTATCGGATGAATATAAATGCATTGGAAATGTTCCAAAGAAAAATGTTGACTCGAATGTTTTAAGAGAATGGTAATTCCAATCAATATTACCCCGTTTTACGGTCGCCTGAAAAAAAAAATCGCACTGCTCGTGCTGCACATGTTGCCTCTACTAGAGACCTAATGCGGATAAGGTTTCCATGATTTGTTTTTATACCAGGAATATGTTTTTGTGGGTTTGTTGGAGCGCAAGTTGAGTGGTTGGTGCTTCGTTTGCATGTGGGATGGATGATGTACCCAAACAGAAGAACTTCTAGCGTGTAGTTATGGATTAAGAGTTTTACCGTCATGTGATAACTACTGTCAATGTGATTCGAAGTTGCGAATTAATGCGAGAAAAGTAAACAATGTGCTGTTGAGAATGAGAAGATAACTCTAAAATCTTTGTTGAAGAACTATGGATATTGATTGATCAATACGTTTTTAAGTCGTCAACCAGTTCGGACGCGTTTGTTAATTGCTCCAGCCCACCTGTGCGCGTTTTCATTTGTGATTAAATTTTTATTACATCAGCTTTTAGTAGCTACAGGTGCCGTGCGCGATATTATTTATAATCGAATCAGTTTTTTTTTTTTGTCACGCGTAATGAGTTGCGAAATTTGTGCTTGCGACACTTCTGTCGACTCGGTCTTGTGGTCATGTGTAGGCTGCCCGCGGAAGTTCCATGCAAACTGCATTGGTGTCACCGTGCAGAGGGGTTCACTGCGGAGGAGAGACAGGAAGGTAGTGGACGTTAACTCTTACGTACTACCATGCTGTGAATCCTGTCAAGAGCTAATTCAGGCGAAATTAGATTTTAACGGACTATTGGAGCAACAAAAAGTTCTCGAAAAACAGCTGAATGCCAATACGGAAGTGATGCACAGACTCTCGCTTCATCAAGAAAAACCCAATGTTGTCCACGAAGCTATCGAAGGTATGGAGATTTTGCTTACTAGCGTAAGAAATGAGCTGGCAGCAATAAATAAAAACAGCAGCTTGGCTGGGAGTGTCGTTGCCATCAAGAATCATATTACCGGTCTTCTTGATACCGCAATAACGGCAACTACTGAAAATATGTACTCCACGCTAAAAACGGTGACATCCGATATATCTACTGACCTGCGCAACATAAACGATGAAATTAGCCATTTAAGTCAATTATCAATTGACACAGCGGCAAGTTGCGCGATGAATTCAAATCCAATGTTGGGGCTGGACATCCTCGATGAATTAAAGTCTTTGTCCGCAAATATATTGACAAACAAAAATACGTCGGCTCCACCATCAATAGAATATCCAAGTTTGGAAGCCGAATTGAATAATAAAATTGCTGAGGTATCAGGATGGCGACTAATTGGAAACAGAAAAGTTTGGAAAGCCGATTGGACGCAATATGACATGCGCCAAAGCTTTCACAAAAGGCAGCAAAATATGGCCGATAAAGCAAAAAAGCGTAGAAAGCGGAGAATCAGGAACGCTAACAAAAATTGTAATAAGAACAACATTAACAACAACAACGTGAACATTAATCACCATTGCCGTAATAATGTCCCATCCAAAATTCATCACAAAGTAAGCAAACAACAGAATAACAATCACGGAAATTTCGCCTTCAACAATAACCACGAAAGGAGTCATCAACTTCCTCCTGACAGAGAGCTTCTTGCGGCAGCGAAACATCATTTCTCTAGACCGCCAACAAATTATCGACCAACCATGCAGTTTAAAAGAGGAGAAATTTTAAACCCATATCCGGCGAGGGAGGCGCCCCGGCAGTCCGTTGCAGTACCACCCCCGAACTGGACGACGGAAGGATCTTCAACTGGTGGATCTTGTGAAGCATGCGGTGCATGCCGGCATTCGTGTTTTCTACGGAATTGACGGACCCCTCAGAGGCAGAAAATAATTCAATTCAACCCGGTGAAGCTAATCAGCACTTGGTAACAAATAATAATGACAATTCACCATATGGTTTAACAGACTTAAATAACGAACTACCAATAATTTCTTCTGAAACACAGCCAACTGAAATTTTAATCTATTGTCAGAACTTTAATCGCATGAAAAGTGCTTTTAAAATTAATGAAATTCATAAAAATATATTAAGTTCATCGTACTCAATCATATTGGGTACAGAAACAAGTTGGAATGATGATGTGAAAAGTGAAGAAATTTTTGGTAGCAATTACAACGTATTTCGCAATGATCGTGACTTACTTTTGACACAAAGAAGATCGGGCGGAGGAGTCGTCGTTGCAATATCATCAAATTTCAGTTCTGAAATCATTGATTCACCTAAATTTAAAGAATTTGAGCATGTGTGGTTTAAATCAAATATTGGTAATGAAACTCATATTTTTGTATCAGTTTACTTTCCCCCAGATCAGGCTTGTAAGTCAACATACGAGAGTTTTTTCCTGATAGCAGAAGAAATCATAACTCAACTTCCTCCCGAAAACAAGGTGCATATTTATGGCGATTTCAATCAACGTAATGCAGATTTCATCCCTGATTTTGAAAACGAGAGTATTCTACTCCCTGTTGTTGGCGATAATGAAACTTTGCAATTTATTTTTGACAAAACTGCATCCTTAGGCCTTAATCAAATAAATCACGTAAAAAATAAACAAAACTGTTACCTAGATTTTTTATTGACAAATATGCATGAAGATTTCTGTGTAAGTGAGTCAATTTCACCATTATGGAAAAATGAAGCGTTTCACACGGCAATAGAATATTCTATGTTTATGCATATTTATCATACTCCTCACGAATATGTGTATGAGAATATTTTCGATTATAGTAGAGCCAATTATACTAATATTAGATTAAAATTAGATAACGCAAATTGGCAATCTGTTTTGAGAAATCAAAATAATATTGAATGTGCAATAGAAATCTTTTACAATTCATTGTGGGAAACCTGTTAAGAAGAGACGAAGGAATCACAACTCAAAAAATCCAATTCGGTTCAACAAGCAAATCATAAATTTGAAAAATCGAAAACAAAAAGCTCACAAAGTTTACAGAAGATATAAAAAACCAGACGATTTAGAAAAATATTTGGTTATTTGCGACCAACTCAATTTAGCCATTTCTACAGCACTTACCGAGTACAACATAAAAACTGAAAATGAAATAAAGTCATGTCCAAAGAATTTTTTCAATTACGTTAAAACTAAACTCAAATCGTGCAACTTTCCATCAACAATGACTTTGGATGAAAAAGTAGGAAATAATTCTGAAGATATTTGCAATCTTTTCGCAAAATTTTTTCAAGAAAATTATTCAACATTTTCGGAAAACGATCGAGATTATTCTTACTTTTCACATTTTGCTGACTTTCCGAGTGATGTTGGCGTTAATTCTATAAATGTTCAAGACATTTTGTTTGGTCTTCAAAATTTGGACGCCACTAAAGGATCAGGGCCAGATGAAATTCCACCCGGATTCATTAAAAACTTAGCAACTGAACTCACAACTCCATTATTTTGGTTATTCAATATGTCTCTTCAAACTGGTCAATTTCCAAAGGTATGGAAAAAATCATTCCTTATACCTATATACAAATCAGGTAAGAAATCGGACATTCGAAATTATCGCGGTATTGCTATTATGTCATGTATTCCAAAACTTTTCGAGTCAATTGTAAACAAAAATATGTTTGCCCAAATAAAAAATCGTATAACAAACGCTCAACACGGCTTTTTCAAAGGTCGTTCGACCACTACGAACCTTCTGGAATTTGTAAGTTACTCACTGAGTGCAATGGATAAAGGTTACTTCGTAGAAGCTCTTTACACTGACTTTAGTAAAGCATTTGATAAACTTGACATTCCAATGTTGACTTTCAAGCTTGAAAAAATGGGAATCGAAATGAGTCTCCTAAAGTGGATCAAGTCCTATTTAAACGACCGTCAGCAAATAGTAAAATTCAATGGGAAAAGATCAAATCCAATACATGTTACATCTGGAGTACCTCAAGGCTCACACTTAGGCCCTCTTCTTTTTATTTTATATGTTAATGACGTTTCTTATATTCTAAACAAACTGAGGGTCCTTATATATGCTGACGACATGAAGCTATTTTTAGAAATAAAGAATGATGACGATCATAATGTTTTTAAGAATGAGATACAGATTTTCTACACGTGGTGCTGCAAAAGTTTATTGGAATTGAATATAAAAAAATGTAACCTCATAAGTTATAGCAGAAAACGAACCACACCAAATATGTCTATTGTTTTAGGAAACGAACATGTAAAAAAATGTGATAAAATAAGAGACTTAGGAGTTATCTTAGACTCAAAACTATCATTTGTAGATCACTATAATGCAATAATTCATAGAGCAGGAAATATGCTCAATTTCATAAAACGATTTGGCCAACACTTCCGTGATCCTTACACATTAAAAATACTTTATGTTGCATATGTAAGATCAATATTAGAATATTGTAGTATTGTTTGGTCACCTTACACAAAAAAACATGAAGAACGTATAGAATCGATACAAAAGCAGTTTTTATTATACGCACTACGTAATTTAGGCTGGTCAGTACTTCCTCTACCATCATATGAATCACGATGCATGCTTATCAATATGAAATCACTGAAAGTGCGTCGTGATTATGCTATGGTTTCTTTTGTTAACGATATTGTTTCACAGCGCAGTGATTCTGCTGATATACTTTCAAAACTGAATTTTTATACTCCAACTCGTCACTTGTGCAATCGTTACTTGTTCACAGTAGGTCATCATCGCACGAACTACGCTAAATTTAGTCCGTTGAATCAGATGATGACTATATATAATCAGCATTGTGAAATGATTGATGTTAACATGTCTCGAACAAAACTGAAAAAATACTTTTTTGATATACAAAACAATAGTAACTGAGGAATGTATTATGAATCGAGTGTACTCAACAAATTTATAGTATATAATCAAATAGATATTAAGAACACAATGTAATTTAGAATGGTCTACAAAATGCTTGACGTCAAATAAATAAATAAATAAACAAAAATTATAGTTTTTATCAGAATTCCCAATTCGTTGTTGCTTGTGGACCCCTTGGTGGCCGTTATTACTCCACAATCAATTTTAGTTTGTTTCTTCATAATAAATTAACATTTTCCCGGCAACTTAACCTCACAATTCAGATTCCAGTACGGTCTTGCTTTGTATCCAACTGGACTAAGAAAGGCGTTAGGTCTGACCTCCATCAAAATGGACCCGATTGATACGCACCTGCCTGCAGCACAGCATATAACAAACATCTTAAAACCTACGCACAAATCCAAAGCCATGAACAGAAACTCCATTTGACGGACCGGAAGCGTTTTGCCAGTATCAGCTACGTGGCAGCCAACCGCACAATCCGCAATGACTATCCTTCAACACAGGAATGACGATAACAGCGAACATCATTCACCGGCAGACATTGGCCAACGGCAGGCAGCAGCCGCAGAAAATGAAGGAAATTCAATTGTTCGCTTTTTCCCGGTTCCACCGGAAGGTGCCAATCGGAACAATTGACCATGTCCTCTGCCCTTCCAGGAGCGTTTTCCGTCGCGATACTGGGCCTACAATAGCCTTCGCCTCTCGCCGTCAGTCTGCCCGGAGCAGAAAAGGTCGGAAATGATAATCACTTCGGCTTATCGGTAGTAAGCCCTAGTAGTGTACGTCGCGTCGATGTGGTTGCGGTTCGGGAGGGTTAAAAAATTACGTACAAAGCATTTTGGGTAGTCTGCTACTCACAAGTAAAAAGTAAGCACGATTATGCAGCGTTATTAGGAACCTGGGAGGGAGAAACCGATGCAAAATTTATGTACGTCATAGTGAGCCGAGATTCTACTGTCACGAACTGTCACTGTGAACCCAGATCATGAAGAATGGACAAACTTGATAAAAGCACGTAATTGATCAAAACAAATTTTTGCATTCCAACAAAGTTGACAACAGTCGGTTGAAAATCAATTCCTGCAACACCCAAAAGCAATGCCACGATAGTACCTTTTAATATGATCGAAAATAAAGTAATGAAACACTCATCTTTTTACTGTTTTCCAATCATCATTAAAATTGAATGCACATAAAACTATGGCCCTTTTTCCAAGTTTGTTCAGAAAGATTGAAGGTACACAATAAAAGAAAACTAGCGATTTTCCCCAAGCCTGCCTTGATTGTCGTTGGTGAGCGGGAGTTATCTTGCAATTTGGAAAAGTGTTGTGTCATATTTCGTGTGTAGTATCGGTGCCTCTCTCCCAGTTAGGGACCATTATTATTTTTCACTGACATGCCGTGGGTTACTACGATGAAATCATTTTTCTCATTATGTCAATGATCTTTACTTCCCGTTATAACATTAACATGTACATTATTTGCGCTTCTTGAATTTAACCGGTTTAATGAAGTTCTTCCATACTTAGTACCTCCACTATTGGTCTACCCCTGGGAGGGAGGCACAGATACTACACACGAAATATAGATCAACGTTTGTTTGAACTGTAAGATAAATCCAGCTTGCCAACAACAATCAAGGCAGGCTTGGGGAAAATCGCTAGTTTTCTTTTGTTGTGTACTTTCGATCTTTCCTGACAAACATGGAAAAAGAGCCACAGTTTTCTATGCACTAAATATTCATTTTCATTGCAAAAAGTAAAACGGAGTCTTGAACGGAGTGCTTCGTGAAGCCGAAGCACGACAGTTCGGTTTTGCGTCGTCCGATAGATTTTGCTCACGGTTTCGCGCGTGTTTTCGTTGCCGTAGATTTTTTTTTGTTTTGGAGCGTTTTGCTAGGTAGTTCTTCGTGAAGCACAAGCAGGACGGTTCGAATTTGCGTCGTCAGATAGGTTTTGCTCACAGTTTCTCGCGTGGTGTCGTCGCCGAAGAATTTTTTATTTCCTGTTTTGGAGCGTCTTGCTGGGTAGGGTTTTGGGAAGGCACAAGCAAGACGGTTTGTTTTCGGGACGCCAAGAAGTTTTGCTGTCAGTGTCAGTTTTGTGTTCAGTCGAGGATGGATTACCAACTGGTGAGTTCGTTTCATGCTTGTGATAACACATTTTTTCTTGAAAGCGTAACTTTTATGTAATATTAAAACAAACTATGTATGGTTCGTCACTACAAGTGTCGGCATTATTCCTGTTTCATATAATTTAAAATCTATACATGTAATTTTCAGTTTTCGTCATTAATAAAAACATCTTTTGAATTGTTCGACATTATAGATGTTAAGGCAGCGTCCATTTATTACGTAACGCTAAAATTGAAAATTTTTGACCCCCTCCCCCCCGTCCGTAACGCTTTTTGTATGGAAAATTTTATGTTTTTGTATGAAACGTAACGCTTGAGCCCACTCCCCCCCCTCCCCCTCGAGCGTTACGTAATTTGTGGATGCCGCCTAACGTATTTTTTAAAGCTTCTACCAAAAACTTCTCGAGATAAAAATACAAAACTAGCTTTAAATATAAGTCGTATATTTCCCCCTTGTCCATGGATCGCATCATCGACCAGAGGTGACTCTCAGATCTTTTCCTCCCTCACTAAAAAACACCCTTCCCGTGGTGATTGTGGAGATGCAAAGGTATTATCGGTCTCTAGAAACAACAATCATTACACCCTAACATTCCTCCCCCATCTCAACTGACTGTAAGGACTTGGCCGGCGCCGTTATTGATCAATAATATTAGATCTGCTAAAATTGCACTTCGAGAGTAAGCGGAAACTCCCATCCCTTATTCATTTGGATCGTAGTGCAATTCTTACCAGTTCCGATCAAACACGGAGTAGCAACCATTGACATGTACAGTCAGTCTATGCTATGCTATCCTATTTTCATTGCAAAAAGTAAAACGATGCGTTTTCAATGCTTTATATTCAATCAGATTGAAAGGTGCTCACGTGACATTACTTGCATTGTGTGCATGAATTGATTTTCATTCGATTTTTGTCATTTTTGATGAAATGCGAAAATGTGTTTTAATCAGTTACGCGCTTTTTCCATGTTAGTCCATGAGATCTGGACTCACAGTGATAGTTCGTGACAGCGGAATCCCGGCTCACTATGACGTACAGAAATTTTGTATTGGTTTCTCCCTCCCAGGTCTACCCTATTTTAGAATAAAAAACACCTTAAACCGCGGAAAGGTATTCAATTTACTGAGGAAATTTTCATTCTTCGTCTCCTATGAGACATGAATCTCTAATAGTGTCATCCATAATCATGGAAATCATTGTTTCAAAAACATGGAAAATTTACGCATGAGTAAATCACAAATTTATCAAAAATCTTGATTTTCGTTAAGCTTATTATCGAACTTTTATAAACAAAAACAAAACATTTTGATTAATCTTACCTTTTTTTACGGTACTTATCTAAATGACATTCAATACTTTAAGCGACGTTTGAGACATTTTGATTCTTATCATATGTAATGATGACAAAATTTCTTCTTTTGCGTCTTGAACTAACAATACTCGTAATGCCAAATTGCGAAATTAATTGTGCTCCTTTGCTCTTTCGGCCACAGAGGATATGCGGAACGGAGTAATATGCGCTTCCAATGAAACCGCTCCTCCGTTTCAAACGGATTGTGTGTTGCAAAATCCAGATATTTTAAAAATTTAAGGTGAAGGTAAAACGAAGCCAAACCTCAAATTTTCAAGAGCACAAATCTGGAAAACCATACATCCGTTTGGGCTGCAAACTTAATCGATTGGTCACTAACTGGTGGTGACCAATCGATTAAGTTTTCTGCTCAAACGGGTGTTCGGTTCTCCAGATTTGTGCTCTTGAAAATTTGAAGTTTGGCTTCGATTCATCTTCACCTTAAATGCATGTAGTTGCAATAGCAGTAGTATTCATTCAGCGTAACCTATCCAATGGCCATTCGTAGTAGATGTTTCGCTAAATATCACCTGAAGGAGTGTGGATATCGTATTTTTTAGGTGATTATTTGCCCTTAACTGCCCTTAAGCTGAAGAAACATACTTAAATTGTGAGAAGTTCAATAAAATAGGAAAACTGCACTTACGCCTTTTGTGCCATTTCCTAACCTATACCGTCAAACGGGACTTCTTTTGACATTATTTCCACATTCTTTGAGGAATTATAGCTCTAAGAATTATGGATAGATTTCGATAATTTTTTCATATATTTAAATTGTATATGTGCGTAACAAATGTGCAAAATATGAGACAAATCCATCAAGAAATAAAAATATTGCTTGAATAGAGAAAAAAAATGTGTCCTTCGAAACAAAAAAGGGGCTACTTTGGACACTTTTAGAAATTAATACAATTTGGTAATAAAATGACTTGTTCTCATCAATTTAAAACAGATTTTATAGATTATCATTCATTATGATGTTTTTGAAAGTTTTTTCGTCGACAAACGTAATATAGAAAATTGTAAAGCTTGGAAACAATAGACATATAAGGGGATTTTTTTTATTTCCGTACGGGTTTGGGCCGAAGGGTCTCAGATTTTCATGAAGCTTTTTCCACAGGCAGGGCTCATCAATATATGAATTAAAAAAAATTGAAAAAAATTCAGGGTCGTCTATTTTCCCGGAAAACTCAGTTGGAATTTGTTTTGTTTTCCCCTGACACTACTTACTTTGAAAAATCATAACTCAAGAACGAAGCATCATAGAAACAAAGTTTTTTTTATGAGAATGATAGCAAATTTTCTCAGGAATAAAAAAATATTAACTGGAAAAAGTTTTCCACAAAATTTTCCACCGTTGTGAAAATTCGTAAAGAAAAGCCGGAAAAACTATGCTCTTGGAAAATTTTCAAAAAAATATTTTTGAGAAGATAATTTCATAAGCTTTAATCGCTGAAATTTTTAAAATGGTATTTTTTCAATTTTTAGTTATGGCCAATTTTGTAAAAAATGTGCAAATGTGCCATTTTGAGCCTTTTCTTTGAAAAATCATAACTCAAGAACGAAGCATCGTAGAAACAAAGTTTTTTATATGAAAATGAAAGAAAATTTTCTCAGAAACAAAAAAAATATTAACTGGAAACAGTTTTCCACAAAATTTTCCACCGTTGAGAAAATTCGTAAACAAAAGCCGGAAAAACTATGTTCCAATTAGTGGAAAACTTTCAAAAATTTATTTTTGTGAAGGTAATTTCATAAGCTTTAATCGCTGAAATTTTTGTAATGTACTTTTTTCCGTTTTTGAGTTATGGCCAATTTTGTGGAAAATGACCATATAAGCCTTTTCTTTGAAAACTCATATTTCAATCGAAGCATCGGAAAACAAAGATTCTTTATCAAGGCAATTGCAAATTTTCTAAAACATTTGAAAAAAATATATGGGATTGGTTTTAATGAAGTATAAGTCGGAATGGATGATATTTTTCATGAAAAATGACACCGCTAAGAAAAACTGAAAAAACTGTTTCTGCCTCAATTTTTCATTACACTGAAAAAGGGTTCTTTCTTTTCTATGGAACAAATAAGATTATTATTATTTTTTTCAAATTTTATTTATTCAATTATTCAGTATATACCTTACATTTTCATCTTAATACCATTTATTTTTTCAACCGGGAAGATTGTCTTTGGTTGATAACACCAGAAGATTTTCGTTTCTTTGTATTATTAAGAACAAAGCATGCTGTATTTTCTTGGTTTTCATGTGCATCTGTGAATTCACTAGCAAAAATGCTTCGTTCGTCTTTTGGTATATATGAACGATATTTTTTGTTCCGGATCGCAGCAAGCCGTGCGCGCGAGTAGCTGTGTTCAAAATTTTCTGTCGCTTTCATCTCGGTTTCGCGTTCCTTTTTTTGATTCGGCCGAGGAGACATTGAAACGGCTGATGGTACTATGCCATCCGGATAATGATTAAGGAAAAAAGTTTGTGAAGTGACAATAGTGGATGATATATATAATCTCTATTCAATAACACCTAACACTTGTTAGGCAATGGAAATTGCAGCGGCCGAGCGCAACGTGTGCATCGGCAAAAAGGAACTGGAGCTGAAGTACCTCACGGGAATCAGGAATTGAGAAGTATTAGTATATTGGGTGAGATCCTTCCGACATAGTTTGAAACTATCATTGAAGTTAATTTAACTAGCTGCGTAAATTTTTTTTACAAATGTTAAAGTGTTTCAGGGGATAAATGATTGCTGTTTAGAGGTAGATGGATCAATTTCTTTTCTTTTCAGAGAGCGATCAATGGCGCTATAGCCTAGGCTTTTTCAGCCAGGACACGAGGGAGAAATACCTATGTCCCATCCCTGGAAAGAAGCAAACAAAAGGAGTGTGCATTAACATTTTTAGCAACGCCACTTCCAACGATTTCACTCACCTTCCCTTGTATGAAACGGTTGGTACGGTTGTCCCCGTTTCTTCTATCATAATATTGAAAAATTCTCGTCTATCACGTTATTCATCCGTGAATAATCTGATCGCCGTAATTTTTTGATTATCTTCAAACCCAAGTCCGCACAGTGGGCCTGGCCATTTTTATATTTGTAACATATTGACGATATGCTGCAAATATGAATGCTGACAAGAAAATACTGGAATAATTTCTAGTATTTCCAGGATGCTTTTCAATATTGGCTGTGTAAGCGCTTAGATTAGATTAGATATGAATGATATTTTTTGTTCCAATTTGAAAATAAGCTTTATAAACTTATAAATGTATAAATTTGTAAACAGCTCATCTTGGCAATATTTGATCATATATTAGGAACGAAAAATGAGCGTATTTAAAAAATGTTTAGGATTGGATCTTATTGATCACTCTTTTCAAATATACTTTGTTTGTAAGCTGAAATAGCTAATCGGGTTATCATTATTTATTTTCCTTAACGGTGAAAAATGTCCTGGGAAACTTATTCCATTTCAAAAAATCTCAAAATTTGATTCCGATTTGACAAAAAAAAATGTTTCTGTGACGCTTTTATCTTCAGTTTTGATTTTCGAACGGAAAGACTTGTACGAGAAATCTGGGCATTTTTCACAAAACTATGACCAAACGCAGGAATTAAAAAGTAGTACATCTTAAAAAATTTTTAGTGATTGAAATTTATAAAATTCTGTTCTCAAAAATATTTCTTTGAAAATCTTACACGAGTTGGAACATAGTTTTCCCGGCTTTTCTTTACGAATTTTCTCAACGGTGGAAAATTTTGTGGAAAACTGTTTCCAGTTAACATTCTATTCCTTAGAAAATTTGCTTTCATTTTCATTAAAAAAAACTTTGTTTCTACGATGCTTCTTTCTTGATCTATGATTTTTGAAAGAAAAGGCTCAAAATGGCACATTTGCACATTTTTTGCAAAATTGGCCATAACTCAAAATCGAAGAAAATACCATTTCAAAAATTTCAGCGATTACAGTTTATGAAATTACCTTCTCAAAAATATTTTTTTGAAAATTTTCCACGCGTTGGAGCATAGTTTTTTCGGCTTTCCTTCACGAATTTTCTCAACGGTGGAAAATTTTGTGGAAAACTTTTACCAGTTAATTTTTTTTTATTCCTGAGAAAATTTGCTTTCATTTTCATAAAAAAAAAAACTTTGTTTCTTTGATGCTTCGTTCTTGAGTTATGATTTTTCAAAGTAAGTAGTGTCAGGGGAAAACAAAAAATTTTCAACTAAGTTTTCCGGGAAAATAGGCGACCCTCATTTTCATTTTTTTTTTCAGAATATAAATCACTTGGAAACATTATTGATGCAGTAATAGGGTATATAAGCGGTGGAAATGCTGTTATTATGCGAATGAATAGTGCTTAAAATACCTAGGGTCGGTGTTCCCTTAGTGGACAGTCCCCTATAGTCGCACTAGTGGCTTTTTACGGCCGTTTTGCTATACCTAAATCTATTCAAAACATTTTTTGACATGAAGGTCAGGAGCTATTTATCTAAGTACCATTGATACACAGATTGATTTTGTTCAAAAAATAATCTAAATAATTAGTTTTGCTTAAAATTTGAGCTCCTTTGCACCTATAGTAAACCTATTGTTCCTTTAGTAGCACTACTTAGAGAAACTATTTTTTTATCTTACGAAATAATTGATGAATTAAGAACTTTTTTTACATCAAACGAAAGCTTTCGATCCACACTTTGTACGAAAAATATAAAAGTTTTGTTAAAATACGGTTTTGATAAGTATTTTATCAACGCCGTGATGCTAGTGCTACTATAGGAACAGAAATTAGAAATGGTGCTACTATAGGCACATGTATTCCTATAGTGGCACACGCAATAATAAATACAAACATTTGCGTTTTCGTAGTTTTCATATTTTTCTCACAAAACCAAGATAAAAAGCTTTCAGATGATGTTAAAATAACGACGCTAGCGTTGTTTTTCGATTTTATACGAATTTTTGTTCTTAGCTATGCGGCTATTGGTACATCGACCCTATATGTGTTTATAATTTGGACATTATTTGCTATACAGTTACAGTTTTGTTACATTGACATTCCCCTTCATGAAAACCGTAGTTTTCAAACCATCCCCTTTCACCAGGGCGCGGCGGCGACGGTTACGGTACGATAGTCTGTTGTTGTAACCAGGAAGCAGGGAACTGCGGTTTGGCAAAAGGTCGGTGGAAAGTGTACCTAATTATTTCTAGTTTGCCCACCCAAAAGCTGGAAGCTCCGGCAAATGGAAATTGATTTATGGCTTTTTGCGGTAGGAGATAAGTGGCGCTTATCGATGGCGGTTCGTTGGCAAATGGTGGGGATATTGATTTTTATCGGGTGCAGTTGGGTTAGAGAACAAACAAGGAGGTGTAACCGGTTTGTAGGTGTGCATTGAGCGTGTGGAACTAATTGAAATTTGATACTTAATGTTAAAAAAAGTGATGAAGCATAATCATGTCGCACATTTTTAAATCATGGTTTCTTATTTTGCTTTGAAATGTTTACGGTTATAAAGCTTCATTGTCAGCACAGTGTTTTATGAGCAATTTCAAAATTATTACTTGAGAGCTTTTTCATCAAAATTATTTTTTTGAATTCATGCAGCGAGTCAACTTATGTATAACAATCTTCTTCTTCTTAGAATTACGTCCTCACTAGGACAGAGCCTGCTTTTCAGCTTAGTGTTCTTATGAGCACTTCCACAGTTATTAACTAAAGCTTATGAAATTAATAATTAAATTAATTTCAAATTAGCTTCTCAAAAATATTTTTTTGAAAATTTTCCACGAGTTGGAGCATAGTTTTTCCGACTTTTCTTTACGAATTTTCTCAACGGTGGCAAATTTTGTGGAAAACTTTTTCCAGTTAATATTTTTTTTATTCCTGGGAAAATTTGCTTTCATTATCATAAAAAAAAACTTTGTTTCTACGATGCTTCTTTCTTGAATTATGATTTTTCAAAGAAAAGGCTCAAAATGGCACATTTGCACATTTTTTACAAAATTGGCCATAACTCAAAAACGAAAAAAAAGTACATTTCAAAAATTTCAGCAATTAAAGCTTATGAAATTATCTCCTCAAAACATTTGTTTTGAAAATTTTCTACGAGTTGGAGCATAAATTTTCCGGCTTTTCTTTACAAATTTTCTCAACGGTGGAAAATTTTGTGGAAAACTTTTTCAAGTTTATATATTTTTTTATTCCTAAGAAAATTTGCTTTCATTTTCATGAAAAAAAAAACTTTGTCTCTATGATGCTTCGTTCTTGAGTTATGATTTTTCAAAGTAAGTAGTGTCAGAGGAAAACAAACAAATTCCAACTGAGTTTTCCGGGAAAATAAGCTCCGAATTTTTCTAATTTTTTTATTCATATATTGATGAGCCCTGCCTGTGGAAAAAGTTTCATGAAAATCTGAGACCCTTCGGCCCACTTTGTACGGAAATAAAAAAAAATCCCTAAATTCAATTTCTGCCATTGAACAGCTCGGATTTTGACATGGACATTCGACCAATCACCAACTTTTACGATTAATGCGTTATATATTTAGGTTAAGTTAGGTTTAGTTAATTGAAAGCGTATTTTTTCTCTTATAAGCAGGTGAAATCAATTCAACCTCAACGACAAACCTGAAAGAGGCTTGACATAGTACAAAGCAAACCATTGAATAACTAAGTATCCAAGGAAGAGCACAGTACGACAAATCCATCGATAGCACAAAAGTTTCTCGTTCTCCCAATACCAGTGCCAAATGCGTATAATGCAAACGTCATTGAATTTAAAAATATACTTACGGTGATTGGGGCGTATCCATTTGTGCATAACGTTACGATAAGCCCGGAGCGCAGTTTACCCAGCATCAAAAATAATGGAAAAATACCGCCACAAAAAAAAAGTTCATCCACTGTAATCGCACACTTCAACATTGAAACGAACGATTTCTGACGACGAGTTTTCCGAAACGGGAGAAAAAACTTTTCCTGCTCTGATTTGTGAATGGCAGAGTCGACGCGAGCGGGTAACATTTGAGCACGTTGAAATTCGATTTCCTTCATCCTGTGGAATGCCAAATGCACGAAGGTAAACGCGGGGTGCTCCTGCTTCTTTCTTCCAGGTGCTTTCGCTGTATGTGCACACAGTTGTTCAAACAATTACGGGCGCAGTGTCGGCGGCGTCTGGGAATGGGAGTTGAAAGAGACTTTCGCAGCAACAGATGCCGTTGCGTTGCACAGTGGTGCCACCCACAGATAAAAACCGTTTTTTTTTCATTCCCTCATGCTTTTAACGATTGAATGTGATCTTAAGAATATAGAAATGTAATACTTTTCACTTCTTCTTCTTATTGGAATTACGTCCTCACTGGGACAAAGTTTGCTTCTCAGCTTAGTGTTCTTATGCGCACTTCCACAGTTATTAACTGAGAGCTTTCTTTGCCAAAGTTGTCATTTTCGCATTCGTATATCGTGTGGCAGGTACAATGATACTCTATGCCCGGGGAAGTCAAGGAAATTTTTATTACGAAAAGATCCTGGACAGACCAGGAATCGAACCCAGACATCTTCAGCATAGCTTTGCTCTGTAATCACGAACTTCAACCACTCGACTTAGGAAGGCTGCTTATAATTCTTTACACTTTCCCGTTAGATATTTCTAGTAAGGCTTTTAATGATGGACCAAATTTTCCTATTTTTAAAACATGTAAAATTTAAATTTCTTTTGATAATAAACCTTGCAGTCTTGCACTATAAACAGAGGGTTGATAATATATTTCTAACAGGTGTTCATTAAAAATGATAATTTTTCCAGCCATATACTGGAAACAAATTTTGAAGAACTCAGTATATTTTATTAATAAGATAATGTTTATACAGGGGATAGGCAAAATGATTGAGATAGGCAAAATTTTGCCCAAATTCAAACGCGTATAACTTTATGAAAAATGGATGAAATTGGATGCATCTGGAAGCAGTCGACGGCAAATTTGGTCCAGTTTTAGGAACTTCCTTGGCCATGCATATTGGCCACTGGACACCGGAGATGTTCCGGATTTTCTGAGGTCATGTCCAAATGTCATTTTTTCTGTCGCTTGTGTTTTTGTGCGGTGTAAAGTTAAGCCTTGATTACACTACGCGCGCAATGCGCGAACGTTCGCTCAAAAAAGTTCGTCCAATATTCGCGCGAACTGTTCGTGGTTCTGTAAGTACAAATTGTTCGCCCATGTATTACACAGTTCGAACAAACACGTCTTTGGTTCCATGACTGTTGGTCGTAGCAACCAATGTGTGGTGTATTCATTGTTCGTCAAAATGTCGCTGGTGCTGTTGTTGTTATCAAAGTATATTATTAACAAACGATTTCCCTCAACTAATCTTTCTTTACTTCCAGATATAATTTTGTAATTCCCCAATGAATTTCTTCAAAAACCCTTGCAAACATCAGTGCAAGATTGTTGAGAATTGTCTAAAGGAATGACCTAGTAAAAATGCCGAGGAAATCGTTTGGAAATTTCGTCGGAAACTCAAGAACTGCATTATTTTTTGAAAT
Organism: Aedes aegypti; assembly: GCF_002204515.2. Lineage (NCBI taxonomy): Eukaryota > Metazoa > Arthropoda > Insecta > Diptera > Culicidae > Aedes > Aedes aegypti. The sequence goes on along the minus strand of NC_035109.1, from coordinate 82,175,487 downwards.
TCCCCTGGATATCGTTTATTGAATGTTTCATCGATTCCTTCCGAAACCCATTGAATACCTCCAGGAAAAACTTTTGTTCGGTACCAAATTTTCTAGACCGGTTTCGATAGGGCTCCAGAAATACCTCCAGCAACTCGTTCAGGAATTTTGCCAGGAGTTCCTTCTGGGATTCATCCATGGATTATTGCAGGAATTTTTGTAAGAATATGTATTTCTACAAGGAATCCTATAACGATTTTGTCAGAAGTTTCTGCCGAAATGCCTTTAGCAAACCAAAGGATTATTCAGGAAACCATTCCAATTGTTACTCCTTCAGAGATTATTCCAAAGATTCATCAAGCGATTTCTACTTATACTCCTCTAATAATTATTCCAGAAACACATAATAATTCCTCTAGGAACATCGCTTTGGGGATTTTTGCTGAGATGTTCTCAAGGCTCTCTCAAGGTTTCACTTCGACAGTTTTTTCAAAGAAATTCCTCAAGTAATCCTCTCGACATTTTTCTAGGAATTATTTCCGACTTTTTCTTCATAGATCGCTCCAAGGATTCTTCCAGAGTTTCCACCGAGAATTCATCTGAGGATTCTTCAAGAAATAACTTCATAAATTCCTATAGTGATTCGTCAAGAGTTTCCTTCAGCAATTCTCCAAGAAAACTTACTACATAAATTATTCTTATGATTTTTTCCAGGTAATCAGAAATCCCTTTGAAATTTCTCCAGAGATTCAACCTGGATCTCCAAAAAATCCCCAGGGGATTCTTCTAAAACTTCCTCTATAAATTCCTACAGAGATTCACCCATGAATTTCTTCAAGGATTTCATCAAATAGAATTAGTCCTCCAGGTTTCAACTCCGATTTTTTTTAAGAGATTTTTCCTGGAACTCCTTTTCTTAAGAAAGTTTTTGAAGAATCCCTGGATAAGTTCCTGGAGGGATTCCTGGAGCAATCCCTGAAAGAATCACTTAAAAAAATCTAGAGTAAAGTCTAGAGGAATCATCGGTGAAATTTAAGAATCCTGGAGGAACTCTTGCAAATGCCTATGGAATGATTCCCAAGGAAATCTATGGAGAAATTCTTAAAGAAATCCTTGAAACATAAACATTTTGGCTACACATACTTTATTTTTCCAACGTTTTTTTTTCTTTTAAAATAAAGTCTACGTAGACGAAAAGTATATTTCATTACAATATACAGTTGATTCTCTATCAGATCATCCCTGGATCAATTTCTAGAGTAAACCACTGAAGATTTTATGAAGCCTAGGAGGAATTCTTGAAAAAAAACTGTAGAAAATCTCTGAAATCTCTAAAGAGATCCCCTTGAGAGATTTTGCTAGATCCGGGGATTTGGAAGAATCTCTGGAGAAACGCCCATAAAAAGGATTTTCTAAGTTAATTAATGAAAGACTTTTAGATACATCTTTGAAGGAATCCCTCGAGAATCCTTAGAGGTATCCTAGATAGCATCACTGTAGAAATTTTGCTGATGGAATCCTGGGAAAACATCATGTACAGATTTTTCTGAAGAACACCTTTTTGATTTTTCTGAATTATCCTTAGAGGAATCCATTGATTTTTTTTGGAGAAATGTCAGGTGAATAATTCGGATCAATGAAGAGATTTTCCAAAGTGAATTGATGTAGAAAATTTACTGGAGGAATTTTTGTATGCATTTTCTAAATGTTATTCCTGAAGAAATTGTTACGGAATTTTTTTATGAAATTCCTGCAGGAACTCATGGGAAAATATCTGGAAGAACTTCAAAAGGAATCCCTGGATACTTGTTTGGAAGCCAGAACGAATCTCTCGAGAAATGCCAGGGGAATCCCTGTAGGATTATCTAGAGCGATCCTTGGAGTAGGTCATGGAGCAAGTAATATCTTGAGTTATTCTTTACGAGATCATTCTAGTGTAATTCCTGGAACAATTCCTGGAGAATGCCTTGAAGATATCTTTGTAGAGATTTTCCAAGAGGAATCTTTGGAGAAGTCTCTGAAAATAAAAATTCAAGGACAAAAATTCCGGAGTACTCCTGAAAATCCTGGAGGAATTCTTGAAGAAATTCCTGGAAGAATACCAGTAAAGATTTTACTGGAGGGATCAATAAAGGAATTAGTGGAGACATTCCTGCAGGAACTGTTGAAGGTAATCCTGGAGCCCTATCAGAAATGTTCTAAAATGTCTCATGGCGAAATCTCTTGCAAAGGCCCTGGTAGAATCACTGAAGAAACCCCTATAGAGATTTAGGGAGAGATTTCTAGTAAAATCTCTGGAGGAATCTCCAAATGAATTTCTAGTGACATCTCTGGAAGAGTCAGTACATAACTGTAGAAGTTCTCATAAGGACAATAAGCTGAGAAGTAGGCTCTATCCTGGTTGGGAAATAACGCTAGAAACAAGAAGGAGAATTTTATATTTGTCTTTTGGCAACGGTCTTTTAAGATCTGGATGAAAAATCATTAATTTTGTGCTGTCGAAAATGTTCACATCATACCCTACTGGAACCGAACCGTCATACCACACATACGTATAAACTACTGAATGTGATATGTACCTTTCCAGTTCCGGTTGTCCTTGTGCCATTGTGCTCAGAATGGCCATACCTACAAAACTGTCCAGAGTTCTAATCTAGGAATCCCTATCTTTCATATAAAGCTTAAGGCTCAAGAATCCATCATTAAATCATCAGCAATCATCAAAAATTAAAAACCATTTTGTTCGTTAAAATTTCAATCAATCCTTATAAAAATCTATTATCGTATTTCAAGTGGCAAGTGAAATACAATGATAGATTTTCAAAAGCATTGGTTCGATTTTGAGCAAAAAACTGGTTTTGAAAATTTATAAAACGATGATGGTTATTTTCCTCGTAATATAAATGTGAATTTTTTTCTAAATGCTTTAGGAAGGAATAATTCTTGCACGGATTTTTTACAGGAACAGTTTCAGATCCATTCCAATGGCTCTCCAGAAATTTATTGAGGACTTCAACAAAACAAAACTTCCCGGGATTTCATTTTCAACTAATTGAACAGGCTAACGTTGTATTGCCACCCAGGAGGTCGTTTTATTACTCATAATTTTCTCCAAATCTCTAAAGTGTCTATTTTTCCAGAGATTCTTCACATAATTTTGCAAGAAATTTATCCAAAACATAGAAGAACTTTCAATCACAACCGTATTGCCTACACCAGTTCCGATAAAGCTCTAATTCATTACTCCAGGGATTTCTTCACAGAGTTCTACCTGAGACTTCACTGGTGATTTCTCCAGACTTTTCCAGGTAATTCTCCATAAATTTAGCCATTTGTAAAAGGATTGTTCCAGGTATTTTTCCAGAAAAATATAGACATAGATTTCTCCAGCGAAATCTCTACAGCACTTTTTCCAGATTTTTTTCCAAGGATACTCCAGGAGTTTCCTCAAGGGATTTCTCCAAAGATGTGTACAAGGATTCCTTCAGCAATTCACCCACATCCTTCTGAGATTTTTCCAGCTTTTTCTTCAGGGTTTTCACCAGAGATTACTCCAGAAAACCCATTTTATTGTTCCTCCAAGAGTTGTCCTAGGGATTTTTTCAGAAATCCCTCCAGAAATTTTCCCAGGAATTCCTCCATAGATTTTCCCGGGTATTCCTACAAAAACTCCAGCAAGTATTTCTTCAGGGATTTTGCCAGAGATTTAACCAGAGATTCCTTCAGGATTTCTCCCAGAAGTTCCTTTAGGGATTCCTCCGTCAATCCTACAGGGAATTGTTAATATTGTTTCTATAGAATTGCTCTTGGAAGCCTTCCAAGTATTTCTCCAGGAATTTATTTACGGATTTCTAGAAAAAATCTTCATGGAAGGAGTTTCTGCGATCATTCTTGAAAGAATCCTTAAAAGGAATCTTAGGATTATTTCTGATGAAATTTCTGGAGGAATTCATGATGGAATTTATCTTTGGAAGAATTTCTGGAGAAGTTCATGGAAAGATCCCTGAAGGTATTTTTTGAGGCCTTAATCACTTGTCTAAAATTACCTTTAAGGTAAATCCCTGGAAGATTTGTTAAAGAAGTTTTGTAATTATAAAAATCCTCAAATTCTTTTCTTTTGCGATTTTTCTAAAACTATCTCTAGGAGAATTTCTGGAGAAAACTCTTGAAGATCCCTTTAGTAATTTGTGAAGTAATTACTTGTAGAATGCTAGGAGAAATTTCTTGTCGAATCCCCACAGGAATTCCAGATAGAATCACTGAAGCAATCCGTTGAGTATCCCTGAAAAAAATCTCCGGAATAATTCATGGAAGAATTTTGAGAGGACTACATATGGAATACACTGAATGCATCCTCTGAGGAGTTTCTGTAGAAATATCTGAAGTTATCCTTAAAGAAATTGTCCTAGTGTAACTCCTGGAGGAATCCCTGAAGACATCTCTGCAAGAATCCCAGTAGAAGCATTCTGGAAGAATGGTTGGAGAAGTCTCTGGAAGAATTTCTGGAAAAATATCTGAAGAAACATCATGAGGAATCACTTGAAAAATACCTGTAAGAATCTCTGGAAGAATCCCTGGACCAATCCTTGAAAAAATCATGGAGGAATTCTTGGAGATAATCCTGGAAGAATATTATTAAAAAAAAAATTTCAAGTTACTGCTCTTGAGGAACTCGTTGCGAAATTTCTAGAGGAATCACTGTAGAGATTTTTCTTGAGGAATCCCTGGAATATTCCTTGGAGAAAACCCTGGAAGTATCCCTGGAGGAACTCCAGGCAGAATTTTTGGAGGAACTGCTGAAGGTGCTCCTGGAGCCCTGTCTGATCCGGTCCTTAAAAATCTGGTTGCGATCAAAACTTCTTCGTGATGGAAACTCTGTCAAAATTGTTGTATGGATCACTGTAGAGATTATCTATAATAATTTTATGGTAAAATCCATGGAGGAATCTTCCAAAAAAATCCTGGACAAATCTCTGGAAGAGCCTTGGGGAAATTTTCCACCAACACCAATGTTTTCATTCTCAATCTGACCAGGACGAATGAATATTTTGATTTCCTTTCCTACTACAAAACTTTCTACCGTTGCTATGCAACGCAAGTTCGACGAACCAACATGTTTGAATGCACGAATATGTTCCTACAAAATGTTCGCTAGTAGTTCGTGCACATATTACACAGTTCACGCAAACATTCGTGCAACTTGCACAAATGTTCGTGCATTGCACGCACTGTGTAATCAAGGCTTTAGATAGATGTTTGCAATTTTCCTAGAAACTAGAACTAATAGGAAGTTGAATGCCACCGGACGCATTAAGATTGGTTGGAAATCTTCAGAAATATGACCATTTCCGTAAAACTGGTTCCGGAAAGCATGGTCAGTCATGTTTGTATTTCCAATCATGTAAATATTATCCGGAGCTATATCCAAGTGGACATCAACCTTAAAAATGATGTTTCCTGCAGCGTATTCAGAACCATTAGATGCACAGACCACTCTATAGAAGGTTCCAGGTGCCCTGGGGGAAGTGGTCAATTAGGAACATATCTGGAACCATATCAATATGGGCATCAAACTTCATGATTTTCAAAGGTTATGCTTTCCGAAGCATTTCCAGCACCACCGGCTGCCATAACCACTTTATAGTAGATTCCAGGTGCCCCGGGGATGTGGCCAATTCAAAACATGTCCGAAAACACATCAATATGGGTAAAAACATCAAGATTTTTGAAGGTGATGCTAATAGAAGTATTTATAGCGCAACTTATTTATATGACCACTGTATAGTAGGTTCCATGGGCCCTGGGGGATGAGGTCATGTTTCGAGTTGGCCACATCTCTAGGAGCCCCTGGAATATACTATAGAGTGATTATTATATCTTGTGGTTCTGAAAATGCTCGCCATTTTCCAAGTCACATGGATCTTACTGTTTATGGTAGAATGTGATTCTAAACAGATGAACGGACATGTTCCGAATTGGCCACATCCCCCGGGGCACCTGGAACCTACTATAAAGTGGTTATGGCAGCCGGTGATGCTGGAAATGCTTCGGAAAGCATAACCTTTGAAAATAATGATGTTTGATGCCCATATTGATATGGTTCCGGATATGTGCCTAATTGACCACTTCCCCCAGGGCACCTGGAACGTTCTATAGAGTGGTCTGTGCATCTAATGGCTCTGAATACGCTGCAGGAAACATCATTTTTAAGGTTGATGTCCACTTGGATATAGCTCCGGATAATATTTACATGATTGGAAATACAAACATGACTGACCATGCTTTCCGGAACCAGTTTTACGGAAATGGTCATATTTCTTAAGATTTCCAATCAATCATAATGCGTCCGGTGGCATTCAACTTCCTAATAGTTCTAGTTTCTAGGAAAATTGCAAACATCTATCTAACTTTACACCGCACAAAAACACAAGCGACATAAAAAATGACATTTGGACATGACCTCAGAAAATCCGGAACATCTCCGGTGTCCAGTGGCCAATATGCATGGCCAAGAAAGTTCCTAAAACTGGACCAAATTTGCCGTCGACTGCTTCCAGATGCATCCAATTTCATCCATTTTTCATAAAGTTATAAGCATTTGAATTTGGGCAAAATTTTGCCTATCTCAATCATTTTGCCTATCCCCTGTACTTCATAAAATCGTCAACAAATATTGGGGCAGGAGCTCTGATTAGGCGCACGACGCAACTTAGTCGCGATGCTCTCACAAGAGCGCTGGATGGCACTGACGTCCATCATCCGGATACGATTCCGGAACCTCGTGGTCAACTGCTGCGTATCCTAGTCCCGCCAATGGATCATAAAATAAACAAAACAACCGCTATGAAATGCATAAATAGCGCCATCGTAGACTTGTATGTTTGACAGAACAGCAATGCTGTAACAAAATCAAACCTATATACGGTGATCCCGCTGTTTTGATGCGGTGAGTGCCAAATAAGTGACCTTCAATGATCCATTATTTATATATACAAGGGCACTGAGAAATCCGAAAAAAAAACTCAATGGGACGGCACTGGAGCAAGTTGGTCGGATTCCATTCATTCGGCACGTACGGTAAAACCATACAACACGCTTGCGGAGTGCTTACCGTTTCGACGCCATCTTTGATTGAAATGACAGCACCCGAGCAAAAAGAAACATGTCACCCACTTTTGTGGGAGTCCAGAAACACAGACGCAAGCATCGTGATCGAAGGATTAAATACTACTCACGAATTTTAACCAATCCAAATACATGATTTTTTGTATTGTTTAGTAATTTTCGACCCACTCATATAATTTTGGCCTACCTTGTATGGAAATCCGAAAATCGGCACAGAATTCTTGTAGGTCGAACATTAGTACGATATTGATGATAATTTGAATTGCGATAGTTTCTTAAAAAATCATGACATATTTTCGATTATCTTTGGTTGATTTGTGGCGAAGTCTATGATAAAATCCTAGTGAGTTCTAAGGCAAATGATCGGCAGAATAAGAAAAAAAAAATTAGCTTGTTTCAGATTTGAGATATCATAGCAAACATTCCATTCCACCTTCTCAATAATTCGATTATTAAGAACCAAGAAAAATGCGTTAGAACATGATTTAAAGCTTTAGAACCTATTTTGGCCAAGAAACGCAAACTCATGAATTTAATGAATCAAAGATTGACCAGGTTTGATGGCCTAGAATTGGCGCCAAACGGATCAAGGTTGCAAGGTGCAAATGGTCTGCAGAAACATGTTTTTCAAAGTGAAAAAAAGTGTTTTTTTCTTGTTGGAGGTTATATCTGAAGACGATTTGTGGAAGATGGTGCAGTGCGTGCATTTTAATGGGATGTGATCAGTTACGGCTTTAACAAGCGTGTCCATTTATGTTATGTAGTGTTCATTGCTAGAGGAGCGACGGATTGCAAAGGAGTTTCGAAAAAGCAATTTGGTGAGTTTGTTCTGATCAGCAGCGCATAATCACAATGCGTAAATTAGCGGTTCCACAGAAAATGACGAATTTTTTCCCAAATTTAATTTTAATATTTTTTGATTTGGATGAAATTTTGCACATGCTTTCTTTATGCCCAAAAATGCCTTTTTGCATCATCGGTTCGCCATTTTGACTCTAGCCATACTTTTGAGAAGGGCTTAAGAAAAATCCCTAATAATTTTCAAAAAACTATAACTTAGAAACGGTTTGTCCGATCAATTTGGAGTCTTGCGCAAAGTTTTTGATTATTGTAGGGACTATCTGGAAAAATATGCACTGTAAAAAAAACATGTTGTTATTTTTGTTTATTTCGAAAATAAAGCTTAAAAATAAATTTTCTCAAAAATTGTATTTTTGATTTATTTTTATTTTTTTTTTTCATATGTTAAAGTAGACAAAAAATGAAGTCTTTTGCACAGTGGGTCAAGATGGAGAAATCATGGACAAAAAAGTTATGATTTTTTAAAAAAAGGTGAATTTTTAAAAATGATCATAATAAACTTTATAAATGTTTTTCAACTCGATTTTATGAAAGTACGCAATATTTACAACAAAAAAGGTGTACGGGAAAATCAGGCTAACTTTTACCGTTTTAAAGATACAGCGATTTTAATACAAAATTATGATATAATTTTCAATTTTCGGTCATTTTCCAATGTCCTCATGTCCCAATGGCTCATAAGCCTAGAAATTTGTTCATTGTCTGAAAGAGCAGATAATTTTTGACTGAAATGTTTGAAAAAATATTGATTTGGTAATTTTTCATGGTAAGAGGCGAAATAAAAAATGTGCCCAGTAAAAATGATTTATTTATTTATTAACGAAACACAACTTCAACATTGAACATTGTGATATTTTGATATGTAATTATCAAGAAAATATGGAACAAAATGTAAGAAGTTAATAAATAACAAAATAACGAATATACAGCAATCAATACGTGAAATGCATTCATATCGATTTAAGATAATGAAATATTTCCTTTCGAAAACAAAAGCTTTATGAGTAGAGGAGTAACGTGCCCAGTTGTCTCACACAAATATACCTGATGTTTTCTTACCCATGTTGATATAAAAAAGAGCTGATGCAGCAAAGACACAAGCAAGTGATAATCAAGTGAAAAGTAAAATTTTAAAAGATAGCTTAGAACAATGAAGTATAAAATGAACACCATCAACAAAGGTTGTATTTTCAAAAAAGTGTTCAAAAAGTTACCGAAATCTCACGGAAAGTAATATTGCCAAATTGATTGAACTAGGATTTGCAGATGAAAATCAGCTAAATAAACTATTTAAAATTTGCGATGGAACACAAAAATAACATTCATTTATTCCAGTTTCCGTAGATAAAAAAGAAGTTTGGCAATTTTCAAACTGTAGTGATAGTAAAAAAATTGTAAACATTTTGAAAAAGTAAGAAATCTGTAAAATAAAAAAATTACAACATGTTTTTTACAGTGTATATTTTTTTCCAGATAGTTCCAACAATAACCTAAAACTTTGCGGAAGACACCAAACCGATCATACAAATAGTTTCTGAGTTTTAATTTTTAGAAAACTGTTAAGGCTAAGAAAAAAATTAGGCCCTTCTCAAAAGTAGCGCTAGGGTAAAAATGGCGAACCGATTATACAAATAGGCATTTTTGGGTATTAAGAAAGCATATGCCAAATTTCAGCCAAATCAAAAAATACAAAAGTAAACCGACATTCGAGTTCAAATGGAACCGCTCAAATATTCAATTTTAGTCGGCCCGAACGTCTACCAAACGTATCCCGAGCAGAAGAAAATAACTACTGAATACCAAATTGAGGTATTCCATACCAGATAATTTCCAATACTACATACCTGAATGAGGTATGAATTAGCCCTGCATAAGAGGTAAAATACCTGAAATAATATCTCAAACATATTCTACGAACACCAAACTGATAACTAGATCAGGTATTGTAATACCTCAATAATACTTGATGGATTTTCATATGAAAATGAAATTTTTCAATTGTAGTTCAATACCTCCAGCAGACCTCAATAGCTGTTTAATACCTCAATGAAGTATTTTTAATTGTTTTAAAGATTTTTTTCAATACCTTTATTATACCAAATTGAGGTATTGACAACTGAACAATACCTAATTTTGGTATGATACCAAAAAATGGTATGCATAAGTTATTGAGGAGTTATTTGTTCCTCCTCGGGATCCTATGGCACTACCCTTTCCATCAACATTCCACAACATCCCGTGACATCTATGAAAGGTCGTAGAGTTCTCTGCATCTTTCTTAAGTAGGTGTTAAATAAATCAGGACGCAAGGACGTGGCCAGGACAGCTTTCGACTATTGGAGGATGCTTCAATCTTGTCTAAGAGTTAGAGGTTAGTCCCAAATTTCTGACTTTGGTAACGGACGGAAAGGAGGCAACGCTCATACAATGATCTAGGACTGTACCCCCTACGAATTTGTGCGAAATGCTTAATGCCAATTCGCAATCCAGCCATGCAATGCAAAATTTTATGAAAAAAAAATCATCTAAAGTGAATTTAGCAGTTTTGGGCCATAAGGGTATGCGAAATACCGAATGATTCCGTCAAATACGCTTCGAAACGAAATTCCGCGGAATTCCACGAAACTCGCACAGGCGAAATTTGTATTTTGCTATTTCGTTTCGTTTCGCCAAATTGTTAAAATATTTCCACGGAAAATTGAAAACAAATGGAATAAAACGGAATTTCGCGAAATTCAAGTTTAATTTCGAACAAAAAAAGGCAAAGCGTTCGCTTCTACTCCTAGCTACAGTCAAAAATGGGTCCGTATTATGGATCAAATCGACTCATATCATGGATCAGAACACTATAACAGCAAATTATCTGCGAGGCAAACGAATGGTGTGTTAGTGAAAGCATACGTTTTGGCGTTTCTTTAGGAATCGTCTTATCTTAGATTCATAACTGTGGTATGGTTTTCAATGCCCCACAAATATGAATCAACGCTTCTAGGCATATGTATGACATTTTATTTCCTACGAATGGAACAAATGTGTTTAAGCATGTTATTGTTGATTGCGATGCTGTATAGATTTATGGTTCGCGTAGGTATAATGGATTATGCGTAATTGCTACTCTATTTGATGAGATATTCTCCGTTTAATCCAACTTTGATCCATATCTGTGTGCTATCCATAACTATCCAGTCAATACTGGGATGACTGTAGTATTGGCTAGTCCGCAGGATATGATAAACTGCACTTGTACGTTGTAAAGTTTCCAAAAACGCCCATTTGGGACCGTCCATAAATGACGTAGCATTTTAGGGGGAGGGAGAATTTGCTACGAACCATGTATTAGGTATGGGAAAATACACTACGATGGGGGAGGTGGGTGTCAAAATTGGTTAAAAAAAGCTACGTCATTTATGGACGCTGTCTTTGCCCTAAATTCCTTGCGACGAATAGCCCAGGAAAGGAACAACTGCGTTTGATGAACTACCGCAATGTTATCTTCCATGAGAATGAAGAGAGCAAAACCACGATTTCCTTCGGGGAACATCGCGTGTCCTTTTGATTAAATCCGTTAATATATCGCAAAAATTGTTGGTACACAAATGTAAAAAAAAGCTGTGGACGTGAGTACCTGATGTTTCGGGTTTGCTCAGGTGGTGCAGATTATTGATGCGCGGATTAGTTCCCTCTCTTGCTTTCCCGCTATGACGTCACTTTTAGCTCTGCATAAGAACAGCGGGAGAATAGAAGAGAAAATTTATAGCACGCTTCAATGAGTAAAGGCTCTCCCTAATCAACGCGATTTTTTCCGCGATGGCGACGAAAAATCGCCGCGATTTCGTTGTTGGGTCATAAAACTCTACATGTAGCAGCGAAATCGCAGCGATTGTTTGTCGCTGTCGTTGTAAGAAATTGCGTTGATTTGGGTCATCCAAAGCCACACCTCAAATCTTCAAGAGCACAAATCTAAAGAATCAGACGTCCATTCAAGCTGAAAACTCTATCGATTGGTTACTCGATGGCCAATCGATCAAGTGTTCAGCTTGAGCCGCTGTCGGGTTCGTTAGATTTGTGCTCTTGAAATTCTGAAGTATGCCTTCGATTTATATTCACCTTAAACAAGGAAGATGCATACATTATTTTATATCAAAAAATGAATCTAGGTTTATTCATACTGTACCACACCACCAACTCCTCTCTCATCTTATAACGTGACATAATTTCCTCACGACCCCTAATTAAAAAAAATAAAATACGAATATTGATAATATATCATTACAAGGAATTGGAAGCCAAATGCACCATCAAAATTGGTTCCGGATTTAGATTCAAGTTTGGTGGGGTACCAAGGATCAGTGCTGGGAATGGTAATAGTAGTAGGCTTGAATTGCGAGAAAGTCACGTGGCTTTCTGACTACAGTAGTTCAAAAACGTTGAATCGCATCAAGTAGCCTATGTTGGGTGCATGAATTTTCTAAATCGTTAGTATCATTGAAGGCTCTAAATGCGGGAAATGCAGCGGGAAATAGAACATTTTTCTACAGTAATTTTGGGTAAGCAACGGGTGTTTTGCTATTTTCAAGGCTGTTTGCCTACAGCAGCGATGGGCGTGAGTTTCACTGGATTCGCTGACTGTGATTGGCTTTGCTTGGCTACTGTAGAGTGAATTTCAGATTCTTTCCCAACCCTGCCTAGGATATTTCACAATGAAAAAACGCAACATTTTTTTTCGATTTTCGCACATCTAAATCTCGAGAAAAAAAAATATGCCAAACATTAAATTTAGCTCACTGAAAGACGGATTGTCTGAACGAACATGGGTGAACTTGTCAATCTTATTTGCGGTTTCAATATTTTTCAAATATTTGCTTAAAATACTCTCGAGGCTCAAAATTTAGTGAAAATGTGATTTTGTAGTCAGTTTAAAACAAAGACTCGGAAAATGAGTTAATATCAACAATCCTAAATTCTTCCAGAAATCGTCCAGAAATTCTTTCACAGATTTTGGAAAAGGATCATTTCTCCAGTATTTGCTCTACAATATAATAGAAATACCTTCATCTGGGGCCCAGATAGCTAAAGTGGTAAGCGCGCAGCTATTCAGCAAGACCAAGCTGAGGGTCCGGGGTTCGAATCCCACCGGTCGAGGATCTTTTCGGGTTGGAAATTTTCTTGACTTCCCAGGGCATAGAGTATCATCGTACCTGCCACACGATATACGCATGCAAAAATGGTCATTGGCATAGTAGGCTCTCAGTTAATAACTGTGGAAGTGCTCATAAGAACACTAAGCTGAGAAGTAGGCTCTGTCCCAGTAAGGACGTAACGCCAAAAAGAAGAAGACCTTCAGTATTTTCTACCAGGTTTACTCTATAAGTTTTTGCATTCATCCAGATTAGATTCCTCCAAGAATTAGTTCACTGTTTATGCAAGGCTTTTCTAGAAAATTTATTAGGAACTTCTAACTTAACCTCAACAGGCAATCCTGGTTAAGTTGCTGCCGCAATATCTCTTGGAGTTTATTACTTTTTCAGTTCTTTGAAATTTATCTTGACTGATTTCTTAGGTATGTGATGATGGATTCTTCAAAATATAATTTAATTCAATACTCCAGCAAATACTAAAGCAAATATTCCAGTGATTCCTCTGTTCTACTTATTTTTCTTCTTTCTAGCGTTATGTTCCAACTGGCACAGAGTCTGCTTCTCAGTTTAGTGCTTTCATGATCACTTATCGACTTGTGTCCCCAATCACATTCATTCAAGCCACAAAGCATAAAGTACAGCAAAAAAAATAAATATCATTATTCCATGTTTAATGGTATATATTAGCATAACGTCACATCCACATGATTAAAAAAATTGTAAGGCATTGAAAATCAAATTAATTTTGGGTCCCTCTCAATATTTTTGAGATTGTTTTAAATGTTTGTAACTGCTTTTCGACCCACTTCTTAGTTGTAACATTTAAATTAAACCCACTCATTGCCTTGTGTGAATGTCAGATATGTTGAAATGAAACCTTATAACGTTGTTAAGAAGATTTCAAACAAACAGAAAAGAGTCTTACCAAAACATGTAAGGATTGAGCAACACTAAGGATTCCATATGGTAGAGGATTTAAAAAGACGTTTTTTAAGCCTGTTGTCAAATTTCCAGCTTTTGACAAGAAAAAAAGACATAAACGTGTATTCCGCGAAACAAATTGAAAAATTTCGTTTCGTTTCGAAAAATTCCGTGAGATATTCGATTTCGTATCGAGTTACACGAAACATTTTTAAATTTCGTTTCGTTTCGTCATTATCAGCGCAAGATATTCCGCGTATCGTTTCGTTTCGTATCGACATGGAAAAAATCCATATCGCATACCCTTATTGGGCCATGCTAGACCCGTGTTGGCTATGTAATAGGTTCCAGAGGTCCCGGTAATGTGGCCAATTTGCAATTTCGTAGGACAAAATTGCATAATTTTCTGAAAAAATCACCTGAAGTAATCTAAGCAGCCCTAGACCATGTTTTGGCAATTCGGTGGCCGTATAATAGGCCCCGGACGTTCCGGAGCTCTTGGTTATGTGGTCAATTTACATTTTCAACTGAGCCATGTGACATATCAATAGTTGCATAATTTTGTGAAAAAATCACATGAGGTTATTTTAGCAGTCCTGGGCCATGTTGGACAATAGGAGGCCATACAATGGGTTCCGGAGGTTCCAGAGACATCGGTTTATGGTCCATTTACAATTACATAGAGCTCAACCAAGCGACATACACAAATTTGCATAATTTTATTAAAAGATCACGTAAAGTAATCTAAGCAGTCCTCGGTGTTGATGGATTCATCTTAATCCAGCCACATGCTGAAAAACTGCATAACTGTTTTGTTTTTTCGATAGATTTTGTTAAATTTTTCAGAACTTGTCAGAAAACTATTGTAGTTAATGGTCCGAAGATTATGGGAACATGGTCCAAGTGGTTCCGGACTTATTTAATATAAAGACTGGACACGGAAAAAAAGAAATACACATAAATGATCACAAAAAATTAATTTTAAATCGGATACTTCTCAAATTTTTTAGGGATTAAATAACTACACGGTGTCTTTGTGGAGCAACTTTATTACAAAAAAATAGGTAAGTCTGAAATTTCATACTAAAAGCAATTATGTTTTTCTCTTTCATTTGCGACCAAAATCAAAATAATCGGTCGGGGGGTCCAGAACATTTGTTTTTAATTTTGTGTAATGTGTTTATGGATATGTGTTGTTGTACCGACGCACATTGCGTGGAACATATGGAGGTACGGAATAAAATGCAAGATCAAACCATTTGAATACCTTGGCATAGAAATTAAAGTTGTTCTTGGTCAAAAGAGCTGTAATAACCATAAATAAACGCATAATCGCAAAACTGTCTCAAGCATAATTTTAATTATTTTCCACGAAAACCCTTGAAAATCGTACAGTGACCCCACGCAGTTGAATCACCCACAATTTATGAATCAGCTGATTTCAAAAGACAAAATTATTATCAAACTTGTCACAAAACATCACAGAATTATTTTTACACATAGTTTCTTATCAGTAAAAATAATTCTGTGATGTTTTGTGACAAGTTTGATAATAATTTTGTCTTTTGAAGTCAGCTGATTAATAAATTGTGGGTGATTCAACTGCGTGGGGTGACTGTACCTAAATTGATCATAATGATGTAAGAAGTTATTAGGAAATATTTCTCGCATAACTTATGATCTCGTCCTAAGGTGAAGATGCATCGAAGTCAAACCTCGAATTTTCAAGAGCACAAATCTAGAGAACCAGACAACCTTTTACGTCGAACATTTTATTGATTGGTCGCCACCAGCGAGTGACCAGTGAGTTACCGGTTATCTGCTTCTCTAGACTTGTGCTTTTGATCGTAGCATTGTGAAATAAAGTGTAAATCCATTCGTTTGCTCAGTAATAACAAGCTACACACTTGGTCACCTATGGCTTTTAGGACGAGATCATACATTATGCGAATTTTCTCTTTTTACTCGTAGATACAAAAGTGAAATACTGGAATCTTTTCAATTGTATTACATACTTGCACATAAATTACAAATCTTAATAATTTAATTTTTTTTATTGGAAATGGTTGCTTTATTTGTTATTCTACCAGGTGAATACTTATAGATGGATAACAGTTTTATAAAATAACCAGTCGCATTTGAAAAAAGCGCTGAAATCTTTACTAATATCCATTTTCCAGTAATCCTAGTATACTTAAATATTTAATTACAGATATACATACGTACATTCATTTAAATATACATCCAAACATATGTAGGGAGAGATCCCTCAGTACCGGACACTTAAGCCACTAAATTCATAATTCGAAAACTATTGATTTTATGGGCTCGTGTTACCCATTTGTGATAAATATTATCATTTTTATAGTGTACAAAACTAAATTTGAAAATATAAATATGAATTTTGACAATGCATTTTGATGATGTTTTTTTGTACCAAATTGATCGATCTTGAAAGGTGGCACCCAATACCGGACACGATCTGGAAATGCCTCGAATTCTGCAAATTTGAACATCATTGAATGTGTTCACTATAGGAATAGTTTATAATTACCAATTCAATGCATTTGCAACATTTACAAGAATAATTTGAGTTTTTCTTAATTTGCAAGATGCCCATCAAAAAACTCTTCGATATATGATGGAAAATAGCACATTTTACGATGTTGTTCTGAATGTTCATTCTTCTTAATTTTATTGCATGTTTGATACCATGATCGACGGAACCCATGAAAAATGAAAGTATTTTGAGACACTGACGCAATAATTACAAAGATATCATATAACAAATGAAGCTGTCCGAAACTGAGGGACAGGAGGTGCTTAACGAAAATTGTAATTTGTCCATATTTAGCTCAATTATGGTACAAAATACATTCATTCTATCAAATTAGGATCATGTGCGATCATGCTTGTGTGATCCAAAGTATTTTTTCATATTCAAAATAATTACTAAATAGGCTCAACATTAAGAAAATACGTCAATTTTTGAAAGATTTTCAAACTTTTCTACTTTTTTAAAAAGGCATGCATATTTCAAGGATTCGTTATTCTACGCAAACATTAGTCTACATAATAGCTTTCTTTTCTACTAATACACCATCTTGATTGGGCCACGATTCCTCAATATATCGACTTTGTCCGGTATTGGGTGCTGTCCGGCACTGGGGGATCTCCCCCTACATTAGTTCTCTTCAGGTGCGTGACTAGAAATGAGCCTTTTCACTTATTGAATGGCCTAAATAAGCAACCGCCTAGTTGGTTGCTAGGTTGCTAAGTAGCTTGGTTGCTCCAACATCTGAGTTGCTATGATCCTCCATCTCCCCCCTTTAATCCATCAAGTAGGATCGCACCTTGAAGGCAGCCGTATCATACGTCTAGCTCTGTCAGGAACGGAATCCACAACTGGAGAAGCTGGTACTTCTTCTTCGGATGCTTCGGAATAAAAAGAGTCGTCAGATTCATTTGGATTTTCATTCAAAGCAGGTATCTCGGGTTCGTCGTCATCAGCGTTCATAATGCGCCTTGTAAATTCAGAACTGGAGAGTCCAAATCCGTCGAAGAATACTGATAGAGGTGATGGATCTTGCAAAGTGAAAGTAAAGTGAAAGTGAAAAGTAGAATAAAAGTAGAAGTAAAGTAAAGTGTAATAGTGCAGAGCCAATTTTTTTCAGGAACACGTTGTTTCAATTGATTCGCATGGGAACGGATTAGGCGTTGACGGTCTTCTAGGTACACGTTATAGTTTACTTTTCCGATTCGCTCTACGATGGTAGCCTTCTCCTCGTGTTGTTTTGATGCACTTGCGCGTATACTTGCTCTGCTGTTACAAACTGTTGTTTTACAGCACCATGCTTCTTATTAAAAACTGTGTTTTGCTTCTCTGCTTTGTCACAGGATGTTGATGGAACTTCTGTTGGCGGTTGCAGCAGTGAGAAAATAGTTCGAATTGGCCTCTGGAACATCATTTCGGCAGGAGATTTTCCACCTAAGTCGCTTGATGGAGTGGTACGATATACTTGGAGAAAAACTTGCAAAGCTTCTTCCAAGGTCTCTGCTCCCGAACGAATTTTTCGTAAGCTTCGCTTTAGGGTATCCACAAATCACTCTGCCAGTTAATTTGATTGAGAATGGTAAGGGGCTGTACGAATGTGGTTGATGCCGAGGCTCTCATAGAATGTCCGGAATTCATAGCTGGTAAATTGAGTTCCGTTGTCAGATACGAGGGTTACTGGAACACCGAATGTTGAAAACATCTGTTTGAGGAGCTTGATTGTTGTTTTGGAGGTCATTGTCTGAGTCGCAAACACTTCTGGCCATTTTGTATACGGATCGACAGCCACGAGAAAGTACATAACGTCGACAGGACCTGCATAATCCAGATGGATGCGTGACCAAGGCTTCTGCTATCCGTTGGATTGAATTTCTCTCTTGAGCAAATTTCTTTGTTATGGTAGAACAATGAGTTTTTATGCTGGGATAATAAGTTTGTACCTATATTACATTACAAGCGTGTTTGGAACATATCTCAAAATTTCTTCATAGTAATTTCCATATAAACCTACATTGTCATTGGGCCACCTTTAAATCACCACCTAGAAAGCTTAGCTTAGCTTAGCTTAGACTGACTACACATATCAATGGTTGCTATTCCGTGATCGACCGAAGTCAGTGAAAATGCACAAAGAATCAACTAGAAGTTCAGCTGGGATTGGCCATAATCTTCTTCAGTGTGCATAATTCAGTGCCTCTATTTATACAGGGTCAATAACGGCGCCGGCCACGTCCTTGCAGTCAGGTGGGATTGAGGGAAGGAATGTTAGTGTGTAACCTCTGCTTTTTGGAGACCGTGTTTGCCTCTGCATCTCCACAAAGGTTACTGGGAGGGATGTTTGTTAATGGGGAGGATCGTTGGGTCAAAGGATTCACTTTGATAAGCGATTAGACCATGATAAACAATGATTTGTGAGATATATACATGCTTATACGTAAATATAATTGTTCATATAATTTCTATGTAGAGGAAAATTATGCCGACACTTGAGGTGACGAACCATTCAAAGTTTGTTGAACAAATACCTAAATGTAACAATCCTACAGCTGTCAGTACGAAAGCATGTGTTATTATATTTTACTCATTTGAAAAGAAACAAAAGACTCAATTGGTTGGCGAACTATCCAAAGTTTGTTGAATAAAGTGAACCTTTCGCAAGTCTACACTTGTAGTGTCGAACCATTCAAAGTTTTTTTAATTACAAAAATAAAGGTATATAAGGGGTGTTCTGAAAAAAAAATGTTAAACATAAATAAATCATGAATCAGAGTTTGTGTCGACACTCACAGTGACGAACCATCCATAGTTTGTTGAAACATCATATTTACATCCCACCATTGTAACGATTAAATGTGCAGTCATACATATTTTATAGATTAGAAATAGTAGCATGAAACGAGCTCACCAATTGATCCGTTATCCTTGACTGAGCAGCCACAATCCACTTTCAGCTTCACTCGTTTGCTCGGCTAGCACTCAGAAAAACAAAAAATAGGCGCGCGACCCGAAAAAAACACACGGACGACAGCTCGGGCTTTCTTGACGCACTGCCCAGGAGCAAGCGTCAAGGTCGTCGAAAGATCAAAAAGAACGAACCGATCGCGGCACTTTTTAACTTACTCCAACCGAACTCCCCGATCACGCCACTTTTTCACTTACGAGATCGACGCGCGACATGTTTGATCCTGCCCTCGTCGCTCGCTCCGGCAAAAGCAAGCGTTAAGGTCGAAAGATCAAACAGAACTCCACCTTTAAATCACCACCTAGAAAGCTGAAAATTTCACAGAACACTATTTATATATTAAGGATGACAAGGAACATATGGAAGATTGGATTCTCAAATTTTTAAATTTTGAACCACCCCAATGTACATAAACACACGGATACGCAAATACAAACATATGTGCAAGTCTCTCGAAATCAAACAAAAAAAAATACTCTAGACCCCCCGACCGATTATTATGGTTTTTGCAGCAAATGAACGTGAGAGACCTAAATTTTATTGTGGCGAAGTTTCAGACTTACCTACACGCAAAAAAATCCGTTCCCTTATTCGTGAGCAAACAGTCATGGTAAACGGAACGCACTGCTTTTTCTGTTTCATGATTTAGTTCCCAAAAGCGTGAGTCTTTGCGTTCATTTTCCATGAACGTAACCACTAATCCTAGAACACAGTTCATACCTGCTCCACTGGTACGCTTGCTTAGTAACGCTTTCAATACCATGACTCTGAAATCACGATATCTAGAACCCATAACATCATATTCGCGATGTGCTTCCTGATAACGTGAACTCTGTTCATGCGCGCTGTCAAAAATGGTAACGCATGCGCAAAACCAAACATACGGTAGTCAACAAAGAAGCCAATGTGAGCCTGTAGTGTTCGCTTTCCAATGAATGTTTAATTGACATGTGATACCTTTTTTGTGATTATAATCATTTTTCAGTTCTTTATGTTGCTGTAAATGTGGTGCCAATTATTTGAGAGCTGTTGCTGTTTGCTGCTGGATGTTTACATTCCCCCATCACCCAGAGCATAGCTTACAACGGGACTGATTTCTGCTGCATTCGCTGTGCCGTCTTTTTCGTATTCCGCTGCAACTAAAACAGACTAAATATGCATGCTGCTAAATATACGCAGCGCAGGATATTTAGGTTTGAAAATTGAAATTCTCTTTAGAAAAGGGGCAATAATGAAGGATCTTATAACAATTATTTATGATAAAAATCAAGGTTTTCAAAACACCATTATAAACGCGTTCCTGTTTCCGAGAACATAGTTCTAGATAACCAGAACAAAAATCACGGATCGCAAGCGGTACGAATGTTTTGTGGAACATAGTTCCTGAATCCATGATTTTTATTCATGGTGTATATTCGTAAAGCGAAAAACTGCTTGTTCTGGGTCTCGTGACTGAATGTTCTCTTTTTTCGGAACGGTTTATTTTGCGTGTATTTTTTGTAATAAAGTTGTTCTGCGAAACACACCGTGACTATATATTAGCTATGTTTTGGCATAATTTAATTATTGAATTTAACATAAACTCCATTTCAGCTACCATATTTTAAAAAGGACATGTTATATTAAAAAAAAATGAGATGGTGTCAATGGCAACTACCGTTTTGTCTCAAATTCTGAACAGTAGTTATTTCAGAGGTAGGAATGGAATAAATATTTTCCCAATTTTTAAATACACAGAACTTGAATCATAGAAATATTTATTATCCTGTGGTGAAATTGGAGTGGTTTTCATGCAAAATCGTTATTAAAAAAAGAGTGCTGGAATTTGAAACAAAACGGTACCATAAAACGGAGCAACCTTGATAATGCGGATAACTTTGATAGTTAGGGATGCACAGCGTTCCAACTGAAATAACATTATTTCTGTTAATCAGTTAAGCAAATCGCATGCAAAAGTGAAGAGTATTAGCATGACACTTCATGTCAGAGCTATATTCATTGGAATCGATAACATTTTAAGCTTTATATTAGAAATTTGAAAATCGGTGAGATTTCATCAACTGTTCTACGATCATTATTCGATGATTTTTTTTTTTCAAGAGTTCGCCACAGACAGCCCAGTCATAGAAGAACACGAATCCAGTCTCGAATCTCTGAGCAAATTTCATTTAAAAAAGTTGGGGCCATTTTTGTAATCGAAGTCAGAAATTTCCACATAATGTTAAACGCCTAGAGGTATGCAACTAAATAATTTATTCGGTATTGTTCGAAATATACATTTTATATTCCAAAAATGTTTGATTTGTGTTGAATTCAATATATAAAAGTGAATATCAATCGACATTTTTTCAGAAATATTATTTTATAGCAATTCATAAAGACTTATAATGGTGTTTGTCTTACATGTTTGATCTCAAAACACTTTTTGGAGATGATTTTCTCCAAAAATTGAGTTGAGTTCAGTTTTGAACATCTAATCCACGCTCTCTATTAACATTCTCTAATCAAGTTACAACTGCAATGATGCCAAATAGTAGTTTGGATGTCGATTTTCATGTATTTACATGCCAATTATCAGTTACCCCAAAACTGAAAATCGGCTCTCAATTATATGAAAAATTAGCAGTCCATTCAGCAACCTTTCAACTGCAATCGATAACTGAGATACCAGTAATAGTTTTGAAAATAAAAATTGAAAATCTTTCAAATTCAATGCAGTAATATTCAGATGTTTATCAAAAAAACAATCAAATTAATCCCGTTTAACGGTTCGTAAAAATAACTGGTTCTATTCAAAATACAGTTGGTTTGGCAATTATAAATGGTATTGTTCATCATATATTGAACATATATTGACCACTTTTCACAAAAAATATAACCACTGTGCGTTGGTTGGTCCGCCCTGTGTGGGTATCTTACCCCCTTCGCTAAGAGCAAATTCGCGGAATTCGATATAGACGAGATGATGGATGGATGGGCCAAGGGACCAAGAAGGGTGGCAAACTGACGACGACAACGAAGAGGAGGCCATGTGTGTTTGTGTCGTCGGAAAGCCATGATGAGAAATATTTTCACATGAATTATAAATAAAAGGATGGCTGGATGCTGTTACCGCTACTGTGTGTCCCAGGGGCCCTTTGTTTTTCCGCTACCGTGGGCATTCGGCTCAGAGAGCGAAAAAATGAAACCGGTGTGGTCGGAGATGGTTTAATGTGAGTTTCCGTATGGAAAATGAGATATACGATTCAAAGCGAAGGTCCTGTTTGCAGGGAGATCAAGGTTTATGAAAGGCAGTTCAGCAGAGGCCAAACCTGGCTGCGTTGACGGAAAATTTGAAACGCAGCTGTTGATTTCCCTGTTGGGTTGTGGAAAAGTTACTTCTTGTAAGCCATCAGCCATCTATTGATGGCTGCCGGTGGGGTGGATTCATCAGAAACATTAATTGAGATAAACGTTAAGAAGAAATCAATTTGCTATCACTTTGCCTTCAATCAAGCTAGAGGGTTGTGCGAATTCAAGGAACAGATGGTTTCAAACAGCCATGTTAAACTTCACTGTATGCATGCAACAAAACCTCTTTACGCTTCAATGCTTATTTTTAGACAGGAAAAAAAAACTTACTAGTTTATTAGTTTACGCTCCGCTCTATGAGAACTCTATTGATATCGCTAAAGGGACTTTCGAGCAAACTAATGTGAAGACTGTGGACTTCTATATATTCTATATAGAATTGTGTATAAATTCATTTGAAGACATTTGTGGTGACTTTTGTGGTACTTTTATGGAAGCCTCTCAAGAGACTTCTATAGATACTTTTGTAGAGAACTCTGTGAATTGTGTATAATTACAATCCACGAAAGGCTTTCAAATAAGTTGAAATTGAGAACGCCTGTTTTGAATCCTTTCCTCAAAACGGTCAAAATGGAAAACCTTTCGTCATTTTAGTTGATCCTTCGGTCGACAGCCCGAAAAAAAAAACTCTCCTCAAAAGGGATAACGACCATTCCTTTCAATTCACACCTCCATTTTTCGAGATTGGAATCGAAATTCAAAAGGTGCCCTAATCTAATTCGGGTCGTTTGATCTGAACCTGGTTTTCACACACATACCCACCCCATAGAAACCCACACAACCTCTTCAACGCAATTTGTCGATCTGAAGGGGAATTGAAGGGATAAATGGAATGGTCACAGAGCAGAGAAGAGCCAATTTTCCGCCAATTTAGTCGAGGGAAACCGCCGTCGGTTAATCACCTCCATAAATGATAACAGATGAATGATGTCTCGGGGAGAAGTTCCTTCCTCGAAGCCGTCGGAGGTCATCAAGTGGGGGGGCGGGGTGACACTTTCTCCGTCGATCGATCATTTACCGGCGCGGAAACAGATGGCGTTCTAGTCACACTCGTATATTAGGGAGCTGTCATCAGTCATTGTTTGCGTGTCGTCAACTCACGTGATGTCATTAGTATTGTCAGCTGTGAGCTGCTGGAAGAAAGTGTACGTGTGCTACGTGTGAAGTGTGCCAGAACGACGGTGACAATAAGGACATAAATGTAATAATCATTCATCATAACTTGGACGGGAGGATTTCACGTTTGCAGACTGGTTCATGGGAAATTGAATAAACTCGATTTGATAGTGTACAGACCTATCTCTACTATGGGGCCTACCTTAGTCTACATCCGCGGCTAAAAAGCAAAGCCACGCTGGAGGTTAGAATCCTGGACGGTCACAATTTTTTGCGTAATGGAAATTTTGATTTCCCTGGGAAAAAGTTATAATCATACCTCATAAGGAAGAACAAAAAATTTGCTTCTATTTATGCATGCCATATTTTGGAGACATAGTTCAGTAGTCAATATCTCAATCTGGTAATATTTCGGAATTGGAAAATAAGTATAAAACAATTGAAAATACCTCATTGAGGTATTCTAGTGCTTCCGCTTTTATATGAAAATCAATCATTTATTATTAAGGTATTGAAATACCTGATCTAATTATCAGTTTGATATTTGCAGACCATGCGTGAGATATTATTTGAGGTATTTTACCTCTTATGCTACACAATGATGGAGACGAACCATACATCGGCTGAAAGTCTCAATAAAAAAGATAGTAATAATAATAATAATTATGCCGGACTCTTTCATACCTCATTCAGTATTGGAAATTATATATCTGATATGGTATTCAGTAGCAATTTTCTTCTGCTCGGGGTGCCATGCGAAAATGGTAACTTTGGCAAAGAAAGCTCCCAAGTTATAACCTTGGAAGTGCTCATTGAACACTAAGCTAAGAAAAATCATATGACAAAAAGTCAAAAAGAGAAATGTCGAAAAAAAAGTAAGGTTGAAAGACAAAAGGTCGAAAAGAGAAAAGGTCGGAGAGGAAAAAAGAAAAGACCGAAGGCCATCAACCTTTTTTCTTTTTCAATTTCTCAACAAATTTCCCAACAAGCAAACTATTTTTGATGTTTTGTCCTTTCGACGTTACGTCTTTCAAATTTTTGCCCCTAAACCGCTGTCTTCTGTTCCAGACGGGATGTCATGCCAGGAAGAAACCCTGATACTTCATGTAAAGTACTAATTGGCACCGCATACATATGGGGATCCGTAGATTACACTGGAAAAGTGGAAGATATGAGAAACACACGATTTTTCAATTTTCTGATTGAACTTTTTTTTGGTATACCTTGGTAATAACTTGAAAATGATCCAATACTGCAAGATCTGAGAAAAGCATTAAAATATCGCCACATTTTCGTGCAAAAGGTAATCCTCAAAATAAGTTTTTTGTCTATATCTGTGTGATTACACGTCTCATTGAAAATCTCTAAGGTGCATTCGAGAGGCAATGAAATGGTCTTACTTCGAGTTTTCAACTAATTGTGCGTACTTAATTTTTACTTGAAATTGTGACATATTCTATACTTTATACAAAAAATGTAACTTTGTTCTTAGTATTTAATAGACCGAATCTTACATTGATTGTGACATCAGACTCTTCACAAATTTCGAAGAAAAAAATCATCCTTTTCTTGAATCAATGAAACAGTCAGTCTAACCATCGTGGAAAAGTGATGATTCACCTGTGACCCGTATATTTTAGTTAATAACTCTTCCGTTTTTCGTTCAGTTTTAATTGTCTACCCAAGTAGTCAAAAAGCACTGCCGTATAATAGCCCTATAAGCCTAAAAAGGCGAATTAGCAGGCCCTTGGTTACTTAGGATTGGCTTAATCGAAAGAAAATCTATACGGCTTTCGTTAATTGACAATTTTAATAGTCTAAGTACTTAAAACGGACTCTACGAATCAGACGAGATGAATAAAATTCAAAAATTGCATTATTGGCTACGTTCTAGCCAAGGAAAAAAGGTATGTTTTAGCAACTCTACCAAAGCACGAACCGCTTCTATCTAATTGCAGTATTTAAAATTTTGAAAATTACGTCAATTAACTTGCAAAATTAACTTGTTTTCCAATATTCCAAAGGCAATTTGTCTGATATATCATACTTAAAGTTGACCCCAAACTTTAACACGATGATTACCCTAATAGCCCTACATGTTTTTCCTCTTCTAGAAATCCTTCTACGATTGATTTGGTCTTAACCGACTCTAGTCATCTTTGTAGCCAATTAGTCACTCATGCTGATTTTGATTCTGATCATGTCCCTGTTACATTTCAAATAACCCATAAAGCGATTCTCAATCCTATCAGCTAAACTTTCAATTATTTTCGTGCCGACTGGAATATATATAAAACATATATTGACTCCAATCTAGATGTTAACATTTCTTTACAAACAAAACTTGATATTGACAATGCTCTTAAAACTTTAACAAATTTCATTGTTAAAGCCAGGAGCATTACAATTCCAAAATGTGAAGTAAAATTTGAATCCGTGTTTATAGACGATGATGTTAAACTCTAATAATCTTTATATAATAGGGGAACATGGTCCAATTCGGACCTAGTAACAGTTTTTTGGCTATATCTTTTCAGCACGATGGACGACATGGAAAGTTTTATGGTTTCTTGGCGCGCGTATTTTTCTCTCAGAGTGTTTTGTGATATCTCTTACCAGGACATGACTAGACATATTTGTGCAAAATTCTCCAAAAGGTCCGAATTGGACCAACCCTGTTCCGATTCGGACCCCCCATGTTCTTATTCGGACCACCCTATATTTTATCGCTTTATCCTCTGGTAGTTATTAAATATAGCTCCGATTTGTTTGGTATCAAAGCTTGTTGAACTTTTGCTATAAGCGCAAGCATAAAAAATAACTCAATGTTTAAAAAATTCCAATTTAGTTCGAGTCAGAACTAGCTCAAGTAAAATGTGAATTTCATTAAAATAAAACATAGGAACCTTGTTCAAATTTGAGTACAGTAAACTTTTTCTAACTGGATTTTAAACTGACCATCATGTGTGGAAGATATAATGACAAAGAACACATATTTTTTAATTCTGGAGCTTTTTGTTATATTGCCAAAATTTATTGGAAAAAGCCACTTTTGCTAAGAATATAGTAAAATTCCAACATAATGAATCATGACATGAAAATATCGGGTTAAAAAGGTGAACTTGTTTGTAAAACTGAAAGAAAGAGCATCGAGTCTCGAGACAACAAGTTGGAGTAGTATTGACATACATTTTAGGGTCAAAGTACGCTATATTAATGTGATTACAAAATTAAGGCACACTTCAAATATTCATGTTTAAAACACATTATATCAGGCAAGGAAAAGTTGATTGTATTGTTCTCAGCACTCGTAATTGTTTTTTTAATCGTATTGTCAAACAAATTTCGAAAGCTGTATTCAAAATAGCAAATCCAGCTGGTGAATATGCATCCCATTCGTCGTAGCTAGTGCCAATAGTGTCCGAATGGTAGTCAACCGGGCCACCGGTGCGAAAGTCTCCTCGTAGTCCACGTGTCTCTTTTGCGCATAGCCCTTAGCTACCAGCCTCGCCTTGTAGCGCGCAGGACGCCCGTCAGCATCCGTCTTCAGGTTAAACACCCACTTTCACGGTACGAGTTGTACCTTGGCAGGGCGTTTGATCACGGTCCACGTTTGGTTCTTCTGCAAAGCCACCAACTCGTCTCGGATTGCTTCCCTCCAGTCAGGCTCGTTCTGATGACCTTTTACATCATTGTAACATTCGGGAACCTGTAGGGAATTCGCACCAGCAGAAAGGGCCTTGTACGTAAGAAAATCTGAAAACCAACCTGGTCTCCTGCACTCTCGACCACTAGACCTCGGAACTTCACCAGTAGTTTTGTTCCTTTCTGATTGTGGTGGTTGCACCTTCCTCGTCGTTGTCTTCCACTTCCGTAGCAAAATCTTCGTCGGGGTCTTGATCACCAACATCCTCATCGTCGGAGTCACGAGCATTACTTCGAGCTTCTCCAACTGCTTTAATCATCTGCTGCTTTTCAATTTCCCCCTCTTGCTCGGGAGCCGGCGATACGTCCTCCGGAATTACTAATCGTCCGTCGCTCTCACTCGGTGCCTTGAATGGGAATGCTGCTTCGTTGCAGCGGACATCGCGGGCCACAAACATTTTCCGCTTTTCTTGATCCCAAAGACGATATCCAGTTGGTGCGTAACCGAGCATCACACACTTTTGTCCGGTTGGATCCAGCTTACCTCTCTTCTGTTTCGGTACCCAAGAAAACGCTTGGCACCCGAAAACTCGCAGCTTGGTTACATCAGGCTTTTCTCCATGCCACCGTTCAGCAGGCGTTCCCTTACCTTTGATTGCTTCAGTCGGACTTCTGTTGGTAACGTAGACAGCATTCAGGACCGCTTCTCCCCAAAGATACTTCGGCGCACTCGACTCGGTCAGCATCGCTCGCATCTTCTCTACTATAGTGCGGTTGAAACGTTCCACCACACCATTTTGCTGCGGGGTGTACCCGACCGTTGACTCCACTTGAATGCCTTTTGCATCATAGTAGGCTAGCTGCTCTTTTGAAAAATACTCACGTCCGAGGTCGCACCGCAAATTTGCTATTTTCGCCCCAAATTTAGCCGTCGCCATCGCTTCGTATACCTTGAAATAATCGAACACTTGGTCCTTTTTCTTCAGCAGGTACACGACTCCGAAGTGCGTATAGTCGTCCACGAACGACAGAAAGTAGCGGTATCCATCCGAAGTTGACGGGGTGATTTGCCCACACACGTCCGTGTGCACGCGCTCCAGGGGCCTTCGAGTTTGCGGTCTTGTACCACAAAACGGTTGTCTTACCATGTTGCTCTCAGCGCAAGCGTCGCAAAATTTTGCATCACCATGAAGACCATCCAGCCCGTCCACCATCGCGGAATTTTTCAGCTTGAGCACATTCTTGAAGCTAAGGTGCCCATACCGCTTATGCCACAGCTGTAGCTCCGTGTTGCTACCGGCTGCCAATGCCGATCCACTTGGCAAACGATTCATCCGCAGATAAAAAAGGTTGCCCTTCGATTTCGCCACACCGATGGTTTCGCCGTCCTTCGTCAAAATGGCACGATCCGGCTTGAATTCCACGTGCACGCCCGCGTTCAGCAACTTTGACAACGACATCAGGTTGTATTTCAGTTGCTTGACGAGCAACACGTGTCCAAACGACAACGTGTACCGATTTTCACCTACGCATAACCTGGCCTTCACGGTACCTTCCTTCGTTGCTACCAGCCTCTCACCATCCTTTGCACTGTCGATATGAAGCGGCACGTGCAGCTCGTGGATCTCCTGAAAGTAACCTTCGTCACCGACCATGTGGGAACTCGCTCGCGAATCTAGGACCCACTCGATTTCGTCCGGCTTTTCCGACACCTTCGTTCCGGACACAAGCGCCACCGCACTTACCGGCGAATTTCGATGATTGTGGCCGTCGATTTCCGGATCTGGTCACCAACACCACTCCATCAGACCCGCTCGCAGCACTCGAACCGGATTCTCTTCCAGATCGCTTTTGCTCCTCCGCTAGAAGGCGTGCTTTGGCGGTCTCAAGCTTCAGTTGGTCGTCCAAATTTTCCATCGCCGTGGTAATCACATCGTAACTAGGTGGCAACGAAATAAACAGTTGACTCACCAGGTCGAGCTCCGTAACCGTGGCACCGGCGTTTTTCAGCTGTCTTCCCAGCTCATCGAACCGACGGAAATGGTCCGCCAGGGGGGTTCCTTCCTCCATCCGCAACAACGCCATCGACCGCCGGATGTACGTCTGGGCTGCAAAACCTTTTTTGGCATAGGTATTTGCCAACGACGCCCACATCTCTCTTGCGGTTTGCTTGTCACGAATATATTCCAGATGGCTGTCCGCAATGTATGCCACCAGAAGCGCTTTCACTTTTTCGTCCTTCTCCAGGAAAGCGGTCCTCGCTGGTTCCTCCACCGGGGGTCCTCCGTGATGGTTTCCTTCACTCCATGCGCCGAAAGTTGGGTCTCCACCCGGAACTTCCACGTGTCGTAGCCTTCACCGGCGAACTGCACGATTCCTGCTTTCTTCGCACTGAACATCTTGGGGCTGGAACGGCTTCGAGAACTTTTCACTTTTCACTGGCTCTTAGGTATGGCGTGACTGGGCCCATAACCTAAAGAGAAACACGTGGTAACACTAACAAACTGGTGGTTTATTTGAAACTGATTTCTGGTACTGGCGACAGGGTGATATTTATACTACTATGGTTGCTATGCAGTTCCCAAGTAACACAGAAAACATCTAATGATCCGCTATCTAAAAGCGATGTTATATTTAGGTCTTATAGATAACATTCAATGCATCTTCTGTTTTAAAACTGTTTGACGATGTTTTAGAAGAACTTATCCATTCGGCAAACGTAGGAATCATGAATGTGTTATAATTTTGGTCGATCAATGTATATTTTACTTGATTAAATCATCACCCATACTTAAAATCAGCCGATGTTAATTAAGTTGTAAAATTCATTTTGAAAACATGATGATTGGATATTACCAGTTTAAAAACCTTTTTGCACATGCTTGTTTTGGATGTTGTGGTAAAGAAGTTAGAATAATGTTTTTTTCCTGTTAATTAAAAACATATTTATCATTGGTCTTTTTGACATCTGAATTCCTCTTCTTAGATGTATTCAGAGTTTTGTGTTTTTGAGCGAAAATTGAACGAAAAAATTGTTTATGCAAGTGGAAAACGAAAATGCTTAAACATATTCACCATATAATGTACAAAATGAAAACCTGCTGGATGTTGCGAATATTTTCAATGACGCGAACATTTTATCTTAAAGACGATACTTGAAATTCTTGTAAATGAACAAAACAACAAGCCATGGTTTTGAACGTGTATGTTAAGCGCATTTAAAGCTTCATTCAAAAGCAAAAGTTATTTCAACATAATGTTCTCCTCTATCGCTACTTACTTGACCTATTACAGCACCGATCAGAAGAATTCAAAAATGTTGCAAGTGATGAACAAATAATTGCTAACACAATTATGATTTTCAGCACGGCAAGTTAAGAATGAGCTCACTGCAATCATAATGTATGATGTTGTTTTTTAATATTCACTTTCTTCTGAATTATAAAATACAAATCGATTGAATCATCAAAGAAACCATTACAAATAATTGTCACCCGCACTGTACACTGTACGCTTTCGGTCAAATCCACCATGTTGATTGTTTGTCTGCTCAGACGATAATTCCACTCCGGATAAATTACACAGAACACGAATTGAGATTTGGCGTCCTATGCGCGGCGCATGAATTATCAATGCGTACAACTGTTAGTTTCACCATAAATCTTGTTCGGCACATACAACAACAGACCCTCCTAGCACAAATGTCACCCTATGTTTTATAATTCGAAAACAGATTCAAAAATGTGCTGCTATTTGTTATCTCGCAAGATATTTCAATTTGTTCATGGCACTTGTAGATAAAATCAATGATGAAATTATTTTGTTTTTGTTTTTGGAGCTGTCAAAAAATTTCAAGCAATACACAATATGCCCTTGTATTTTAACTGCCAGCTTACGTTTTAATAACTTGATTATAACTTGCTGGTCATAATTATGTATGGAATAGCAACGATATCACATATCATAATGCTTCGAGAAGTATGAAATAAGTATTATAAAACACTATATGGAACTGGAAAGATGTTTTTAAAGCCGCCGAATTTGCGCTTTTTCGGTCATAAACGTGTATTAAATTTAGTATTGTATATTCGAAGCAAAACAGCGACGATGTACCAAAGGTGTATTCTGAGCTTATCTAAGACTAGTTGTGTTACTTGGGTTGTTATATATAATGATCATAGCAACAGGGAAACTAACTGTATATAATATGGAATTCAAATATTACTGAGTTGCTTTGATTTCAACACTTTCAAATCATCAAAAAGTATTCTTTTAGTGACGAAATTATTACAGACTTATTTGCTTAGTATTCCTTAAAACTAAAAGCTTATAAGTACTAGCTAAATTTTTGCAGTATATTAAACACATACATAAGTATACAAGCTGGTAAATATGCATGCGAGTTAACTGAAATCGATAAATGATGCAGTTTTAATAGTCATTATCTCAAAAACCAGAAGTGATACGACATTCTTGAGAAGAGGAATGGAATCATCGATCTCGAATCAAGTAAATAGCGAAATTTTGGTACGTGAGACAAAAACTTGTTCCACAGGGTAATTGAAGCAAAGTAAAATTTTGTAGATTCTAGCTACATAATAACAAGTACAATAGTGAACGTTCATCGTAGCTCATCTGCTATGATCTAATTTGACGCTCAAGTACTCGCCTTCCTTAAAGCTAATGCAGAGATTCCGCTTTCTCATTGCCCGACATGGAGCAATGACAACAATTTCAAACCAGTATGATAGTGTTAGAAATCTAGCACTCACTGACTTTTGGATTCACATCACAGCAACCATAGACTTATAAACTGTAATGTAATTTATTCATTCCAATCTTAACCGTCATCCAATAAAGACGTTTGTAATAAAGCTCCAGTTCTTCAAGCTGCGTTTTACTCAAGATTTCAAGAGGTTATGGGCGAAAGCAAGAAGGAAGTAGCCGTTCACGGGATCCAGCAGTTTTCCGGAACCGGCTACGATACCTGGAAGTTCCGCGTTCAAGTCTACCTCGAAGCCTCGAAGGTGTGGGATGCAGTCGTCAAGGATGTTCCAGCAGAAAGCGGGGAAGCAGCCAAGTTCAAGGACATGGACTGTAAGGCGAAGTCCCTGATGGTGAGCCTTATCTCCGACGAGTATCTGGGATGTATCCGGGAGAAGTCTACAACCAAGGAAATATGGAAGGTTCTCGAAGATACGTTCGCCAAGAAGTTGGCCGGTAAGCAAACATTTATACGGAAGCAAATCGCTCGTCTGCAGCTGAAGGAAGCGGCATCGTTGCGTGCCCACCTGCTGAAGTTTGAGGACCTCGTTCGGCAGCTCCGGGTGGCCGGTTCAAAACTAGAAGAAAGCGACGTCTGTGCGGCCCTCAGTTTGACCCTCCCGGAGTCCTACGATCCCCTGATGACAGCCTTTGAAAATTTGCCGGAGGACGCGTTGACATACGAGTTGATGAAAACCCGGTTGCTAAGCGACGAGTCGAAGCGTTTGGACCGGATACATAGCAACGACGAAAAACCAACTGCATTCGCCGGTGACCAACGGAAGAAGCAAGGAAGCGAGAAGTTCAACGGGAAGTGCCATGCCTGTGGCAAACGGGGCCACATGAAGAAGGATTGCCGGAAGAAGACGAACGCCAACGTTGCCAGTGAGCCAAGATCGGTTATCTATATGGCGGCCGGCCGTGCGGACGGCGTAAAAGCAAGGAGAGATGCGGTGAGAAGATCGAATTTCTGCTGGACTCGGGGGCCAGCGACCATATGGTGAACACGAAGCAGCATTGTTCGACCATGGAAGTCCTCGATAAACCTGTGCACATTGCTGTAGCGAAGAATGGAGAATCCCTCGTGGCCAAGGAATCAGGTGTTGTCAGCGGAATGAGCAACCGTGGCGTTCTGATGCATGCGAAGGATGTTCTCTTTGTTCCCTCTCTCAGGGACAACCTCATGTCCGTGAAAAAGCTGACAAATGCCGGCGTGGAAGTCATTTTCAACTAAAAATACGTAACGCTGAAGAAGGATGGTGAGACGATTGCGACGGCACATATGCGGGGCAACCTCTACGTTATGGAAATCGCAGTGCAACGGGCCAATGCAAGCTTGGCTGAAGCGGATAGTGCAACCCTCTGGCATCGTCGTTTCGGTCACGTCAGTGAAAGTGGAATGGCCACTCTGGTGCGTAAGAACCTGGCCCTTGGTGTGCGTTTCAAGCCGGAGAAGATCAAGATCTGTGACGCGTGTGTCCTGGGAAAACACAGCCGGGACCCGTTCAATGGTGTAAGAGACCGGGCGACCAGACCGTTGGAGCGTATCCATTCGGACGTGTGTGGGCCGATTGAGCCTGCATCCTGGAAAGGTCATCGCTATCTGCTCTCGTTCATCGATGACTACTCGCATTTCGCTGTGGTGTACCTGATCAGGAAGAAAAACCGGAAGTTTTTGAAAAATTCAAGGAATTTGAAGCGATGGCGACTGCGGCTTGTGGCACGAAGATTTCAAAACTGACCGTGGACCGGGGACGTGAGTACTTCCCAACCAGCCAGAAGAACTACTACAAAGCGAAGGGGATTCAGGTCGAGCCAACTGTAGCCTACTCTCCGCAACAAAATGGAGTGGCGGAGAGATTCAACAGGACCCTTATCGAGAAGGTGCGTACCATGCACATTGAATCTCATGCTCCAAAATCGTTCTGGTGTGAAGCGGTGCTGTCGGCCGTGTTCCTGATCAATCGGAGCCCAACCTTGGCTGTTCCAAGAAACGTTACGCCTGCTGATCTATGGTACGGTCGGAAGCCAAGTCTGGAGAAGGCACGCGTTTTTGGTTGTCAAGCCTATGCCTGGATACCGAGTCAACGGAGGAAGAAGCTCGACGCGAAGAGTCGACAGCTGATCATGGTTGGTTACGCGCCCAATGGCTACCGGCTGTGGGACAAGGACGAAAGGAGAATCGTGATTGCTCGTGACGTCAAGTTCAATGAAAACTACTTTCCGTGTGCCAACAATGCAAGAGATCGCGCGGAAGAGAGACTGGTGGTACCCTTGATCTACGAGCAAGAGGGGGAAGAACATGCCAAGGAAGCCATTGATGAGGACGCCATCCAACCTGATGATGCGGCGGTCGGTCCATTCGACCCGTCCGACCACGAAGGCGAACTTCTAACCGAGGATGATACCGATGACGAAGCTGCGACGGAACTAGCCAACCCTGCGCTCCCTTCGCAATCAGATCTGGACATGTCCTCCGGCCCTAGAGGCGACCAGTCCGAGAGGCGCAGCGAACGGGAATGCCATTTTCCGGGTAAGTTCCTTGATTATCTTACTGGATTTAGAGCTAGTGCTGTTGGTCCTCCCTTTCCTTCAGACGTTCCCGAAACATACGATGAAATCCGTACCCGTGAGGATCGTGCCCTCTGGAACCAGGCGGTGCAGGACGAGCTCCGTTCAATGAAGACAGCGTTTCTCCACGGTATGCTGAAGGAAGATTTGTTCATGGAAGTACCCCAAGGCGTGAAGGCGAAGCCCGGCAGCGTGTGCAAGCTGCAGAGGTCGTTGTACGGGTTGAAGCAAGCACCACGTTGCTGGAACAAAAGGTTCAACTCAGCGCTTCTGAAGTAGGGATTCAGCAGATCCCACCGTGACTACTGTCTCTACGTGTGCAACACTGAAGGCGATGAAGTTTTTTTAGTGCTGTACGTCGACGAGCTCCTGATAGCCGGACGGAACATTCGAACAATTGAGAAGCTGAAGCGCCGTCTTTCCGATGAGTTCGAAATAACCGATTGCGGCGAAGCAAGGTTTTTCTTGGGGATGCGGCTCGCTTACAATCCGGAGCATGTTGACCTGAAGTTGACCCAAGAAACAGCTGCCACGAAGATCTTGGAGAAGTTCGGTATGACTGAATGTAACCCCGCCAAGAATCCGATGGAGAAAGGATTGCAGCTGTATCGTGAAGGATGTCACACTTTCCAGCCATTCCGGGAGTTGCTGAGCAGCCTGATGTATCAAATGCTGTGTGTACGCCCGGATTTGTGCTACCCGGTCAGCTACTTGGGAAGGTTCCAGCAATTACCAACGGACAATCACTGGCAGGCGCTGAAGCGAGTTGTCAGATACCTCAAAGAGACGGCTACCCTGGGACTACACTACAAGAGAAACGAGGACAGCAGACCGCTCGTCGGATACGTGGACGCCGACTGGGCATCCGATGCGGAAGATCGGAAGTCGGTAACAGGTTTCCTGTTCAAAGTCTACGGCTCGACGTTATCCTGGGCTAGTCGGAAGCAACCAACGGTCTCCATATCGTCAAACGAGGCCGAATACGTCGCACTGAGTGCAGCCGTATCGGAAGCTATCTGGTTGTCCGGAATTTTGAAAGACCTCAACTGCAAGAAGCTGACGGACCTGTACCAATATACGAAGACAACCGTGGCCAAGAATGCTGAATCGAAGCGCATCAAGCACGTGGATATCAAGCACCACTTTATCAAGGACCATGTGGCTGCCGGGACCATCAAGATCGAACCGATCAGCACCACCGAGCAGCAAGCAGACCTTTTCACGAAAGCGTTAGATGTCACCCGGTTCCAATCCCTCAGGAGCAAGATCGGGGTCATCGATTGAGAGGGGGTGTTAGAAATCAAGCATTCGCTGACTTCTGGATTCATAACGCAAGATGATGTTTCTATCTATGGCTTATAGATCCAAACTTTTGAAATTGATGCGGCTTCACTGTATATCCCCGTTAGGATTCCTTTGCATCCAGGGCCTGAAAACAAACCAGTCTACCATGCAGTCATCCATTATCAGAATCAGTACTCTCTTCTGAGCACTTGGCAACAAAGCGCTGGCCGAACCGACAAACAGTAATTTACTGAGGAGCTTCGACCGAAGTCCATCCTCTTCACTTCTTTTGGCGGTATGGCGATGCGAAAAGGGTTTCGAATTCGGATGCTGTATCGTAGCCGCCAAGCAAGTACAGTGGAACGAATTTGACCCTTGGGACGTGATAAGGATGAAGGTGAATTTCACGATACTCGTGGCTACATGTACCCTTGTAGGGTAACAGTTCCATAGTTCATCCTAGTACCATATATTCGTCCTTATGGGATTTACACAGCAAAAAAAATTATATAAGCCGACGTAAGTTTTGGTTATGATACAAAAATCAGACGTAAGTAAGTATGATCACATTCATTTTGCAACTATATTCCGTTTAAAACGTTATCGGATTCGAGCATGACTTGCAGAAAATTGAACTCAATTCTCTCATCATGATAATATAGCCTAGAGTGCCTTTCACTTCCTCAACCTCGTTTTTTTTAATTATGCATATTTTAGTCTCATAAAAAAATTAAAAAAAAAGTGTTTCAATCCTTAGTTTTGAATAGGATATGATTACAAAGATGAATAACTGTAACACTTACCCTACAATGTTTAAATGGGTTTTCTCCAAAGTTGGCTGCGATGATGTTCGCATATTCAGACTCCGAGACCGGGATCTCGTCCGGATGGAAATGAAGCGAATATTTATAGAACTTCCCCCACCTCCCCCCTGATCTCTGTTTACAAACGGATGGGTTTGTTGCTATGACAGTTGAAACAGTGGAAAACTTCCCAGGGTTAGGAAGTGGTTTTGGGGATGCGGTGAGTGGTTTGTTCCCTCCGAGAGAGAAAGAGAGAGTGGCGAATCACGAATGATGAAATTCATTTCAGCCAGTAGTTTTGTTGTGGTTTGTGGAAAATTGTTTTGGTTTAATTAAAATGTCAACAGCTTGTAATTCATTTCGGAGCTCTGTTTGCGGACGGTCAGACGATTTCTGATGCGGATTCGTTCGCAGTTTATGAAATGGAATGCATATTTATTTGATTTTCTAGATGTGCAATGTAGGCTAAGCTGATCACGAATAATAAAACGAACTTCTTATTCTTATTTCTGTCTTTACATTTCAACTGGGACAGTTTTGCAGTTCCCTTCTAGGAAGCATCCAGAAAGATTGGAAACCTATGTTCTTCAGAAATACGAATGTAAAAATGCTGAAAAGAAAGCTTTTTTATAATAACCATAGAAGTCATAGAACAATAATTTGAAACAAAAAAAAAGGCTCTGGCTCACTTAGAATCCAACTGAACAACAGGAAAAAAAAATGAAAACTATGTAGAAAAGTCACATTTAGCATTGAGAAAATTTATCTAAACAGAAGCTACAGTTCATTACGGAAATATTTTAATAAACCTCTTCAATCCAATCAATGGCAGAAACAATTTCACTACTCACGCGCATAAAAAGATGGATGGATTGTTTCTACCTGTTGGATCTATAGAGTCTCCCAACCACTCTATCAACCACCCCCATAAGAAGCCATTAATTTAATGACTCCCTGTAAGCCATCCCCTAGTTCCAGTTCCAATGGAGCTGAACCACTTTCAGTTGGTCCATTTTGCTTCCTACTACTACTATTTGATGAAGTGGCCCAAATAAGGGAATAATCCTCACTCACTCATCTCACTGATCTATACCAAAGTACAAGAGCATGGCATCGCAGCAGCAAAAAATCCCCCCTATAATCCTCAAATAAAACCAAATCCTTTACTGGCACGGTTACTCACTATGGAAGCTACTTTAGCGCTGCCATCACTAGGTACCGAAAAATGGTGAAACTTCGATACCTTTTTTTAGAAGATTCCCGCAGTATCAAACTTGCTCCGTTTCACGGTACCTCTGCCTTCTGCGTTGGCAATGCGAAAGCCGAGCGCATCGGGTTTACCTTGCATAATTCAGTAAGTACTGTAAGTACCACCGCAAACGGCAAAATACTCATCTCAGCAGCGATAGTGGCCAAGTCCTATCCTAAGTGCGACCAATGGAGCGCGCTAGCCAAAAGAGTCTGATTTTTCGCATCAACGTCGAGTAAACTTGGAAGAACACCACTTTCATCATTTTCGGCTTATAATTTGCGCTCGGACGAACTGTGTGAGCGTTTTGGGTCCTGATGGTGATGGGTGATCTTTCGGGGGAACATATTTTCTTTGTTGAGGATGTTCCAAGAAACGTAGCTTAGCTGGACCAAGTGCTTTGAAGCAATTTTCTTTTTGGTGGGATCTATCGATTGAACATACTGCTTTATGTTGCCATTGCATTGAATTCATAGCAAAATGTAATGGATTCACTGCAATTCTCAACCAATGATAGAAGAAATATATAAAACTAAAGCTCTAGACATCTGTAGGACATGGAAACATTTCCAGAAACTTGAAGGAAATTTCCAGTACCCAACTCAGTGCCGTCGGTGCCAATATCGGGGTCATAGTACCAAACATTGTATGCGCAAAATGCGGGGGCAACCATAAGTCTAACTTTTGAGATTGCCTTTCGCGCTAACGAATCGATGAGGCTGGTACCAGGCAGATCCAGGCCGGAATCCTCCAAGCAAAATCTCCAACAATTATTGTTTTTTTAGTTGGCCATCGCTTACTTAAAAATCATACCCATCAAGTAAATTTTAATTATACGGATAAAAATTAGGATGTGAATGGACCTAATTTTCTTCCGACGAATCTTTTAAATTCGAATGGAAATACTCAAGGAAATTCCTATGCCTATGTTATCGCAAGAAAATTCAGTTCATTCCAATCAAATTTTCTTCCAAAAAGTTAACCGTTCAAGTTGACATAGGTAACTTCTGTTCCGTCTATTCATCGATGGAAAATCCCAACAGAAAATCATCTGAAAATGCACCTACTTCTAGTATCATGTCTCCCTTTGATTTTGATTTTTTGACTAAACAAATAATTGATGCAATGCTAAAACCCAGTTAGTTCACTGGAAGTTGAGTGGTTTGATCTGCCGAATGAGTGAATAGAACTTAGCCAGTAGGTATTTTTTCGCATGGCTGCAAATGAAAACAACTTCTACCCCATCAACTCAAAATTAGGTTAACGCACAAACCCCCGGAATTAAGTGGAATGAACTCACTTTTGAGTACTTCAATTTCTCCGTGCAGAACAGAGCTTGAACCGCAATGAAATATCGCGTAACTTTTAAAAACATCCTAAGTAACAAATATAAACAAATCGAGATTTTCACTACAAAGCATTAGTTTTGCACCACTTAACATCACATTAGAATACTCATATTGATACATATACTATATATACATATATATAAAAATGACCATTGTTCAAATCTGCATCGCTTTTTATCTTTTCTCACGGCACATTACTAAAGGACCTATCTAACATTGAGAGGCTCTCTTTGTTTACTTTCTCTTTCATTAATAACTGCATCACATTAATCTCTTCTGTTGCGTTTTTTGTATGAAACGCTAGTCAAGGAAATTGACTTTCGATCTATAGTGAAAAACATCCCAAAATCTTTAGTGTTCCACTGTTATAATCGAAAGAGAACGAGAGAGGAGAGAATCTCTCATTTGTACATAGGTCCTTTAGTAATGTTCCGCGAGAATTGTTACTTTGGACCTTTGATCAGAGAATCAACCGTACGTCCTAAGTAACACCACGATCAAACACGTTACTTAGAACTTTTCTCGAATAGCTTTGGAATATAGTTCAAATGAGAGAATTATTTGTACAATCGGGTCTAAGATACTCTTTATAATTATAAAAGGTCACATTGATAGTTTATCAATCCACTTATTTGATATTCTCAGAGCAGCACTGCATCCCAAAATTGTAAACGCTTAAGTTACCAAAGGAGAATGAAGTACGTAAAATTGTACATTGGTCGTTTCGTCAAAATTTTTTTTTTTTTTTTTTTTTTTTTTTTTTTTTTTTTTTTTTTTTTTTTTTTATTTCTTTATTAGTATCATTCCAAACATTACATTCATTATTTCTTATATCTAGATGTTCTGTGTTATTAGACAACACTATCATCCTAATTTGGTAAAACAAATCTAAGATTTTATTAACATTTTGTTAACAACATATTATATTTCATTTGCCGTAGCAGTTCAGATTTTTTACAGGTGAGTTGATTTCACCTGCTTATAAGAGAAAAAAAAAGTTTTTAATATACTTAACCTAACTTAACCTAAACATATAACGCATTAATCGTGGCAATAGAAGATTGTAACGATTTTTGCCTGAAATTATTGATTATTTTATTTGACATTTGTTCCAATGTTTCAACATTGGATATCCTATGTAACTCATTGGTACTATACCAGGGAGGAAGCCTCAGAATCATTTTCAAAATTTTATTTTGAATTCTCTGCAGAGCTTTCTTCCTGGTATTACAACAGCTAGTCCATATTGGTACAGCATACAACATGGCTGGCCTGAAAATTTGTTTGAATATCAAAAGCTTGTTCTTAAGACAAAGTTTTGATTTTCTATTAATAAGGGGATAGAGACATTTTACATATTTGTTACATTTGGCTTGAATGCCCTCAATGTGATTTTTGAAAGTTAAATTCTTATCTAGCATGAGTCCTAGATACTTAACTTCATCTGACCAATTTATTGGAACCCCTCTCATCGTGACAACATGTCTACTTGAAGGTTTCAAATAAAGAGCTTTTGGTTTATGTGGGAATATTATTAGTTGAGTTTTGGAAGCATTAGGAGAAATCTTCCATTTTTGCAAGTATGAAGAAAAAATATCCAAACTTTTTTGCAATCGACTACAGATGACACGCAGGCTTCGTCCTTTGGCGGAGAGGCCTGTGTCATCCGCAAACAAAGATTTTTGACATCCCTGAGGTAACTCAGGTAAGTCAGATGTGAAAATATTGTATAATATTGGTCCCAAAATGCTGCCTTGAGGAACACCAGCTCTTACAGGAAGTCTTTCAGATCTGGAGTTCTGATAATTAACCTGAAGTGTACGATTTGACAGATAACTTTGAATTATTCTAACAATGTATGTTGGAAAATTAAAATTTTTCAATTTTACAATCAAACCTTCATGCCAAACACTGTCGAATGCTTTTTCTATGTCTAGAAGAGCAAGACCAGTAGAGTAGCCTTCAGATTTGTTGGAACGGATCAAATTTGTTACACGTAAAAGTTGATGAGTGGTCGAATGTCCATGGCGGAATCCGAACTGTTCATTCGCAAAAATTGAATTCACGTTGATGTGGGCCATCATTCTGTTCAAAATAACCTTTTCAAAAAGTTTACTGATGGAGGAAAGCAAACTGATTGGACGATAGCTAGAAGCTTCTGCAGGATTTTTGTCTGGTTTTAAAATTGGAACAACCTTAGCATTTTTCCATTTGTCAGGAAAATACGCTAATTGAAAACATTTGTTAAATATATTAACTAGAAATGATAAGCTACTTTCTGGAAGTTTCTTGATGAGGATGTAGAAAATTCCATCATCGCCAGGAGCTTTCATATTTTTGAATTTTTTAATAATAGTTCTCACTTCTTCCAAATCAGTCTCCCAGGCATTTTCGAAAACGTTCTCTTGATTGAGAATATTTTCGAACTCCTGAGTAACTTCATTTTCAATTGGACTAGTAAGTCCTAAATTAAAATTGTGCGCACTTTCAAACTGCATAGCAAGTTTTTGAGCTTTTTCGCAATTAGTTAGTAATAATTTGTTTTCCTCTTTCAATGCCGGTATAGGCTTCTAAGGTTTTTTCAAGATTTTAGATAATTTCCAAAAGGGCTTAGAGCCGGGGTCCAATTGAGAAATTTTATTTTCAAAATTTTTGTTTCTTAAATCTGCAAAACGTTTCTTGATTTCTTTCTGCAAATCCTGCCATATAATTTTCATAGCAGGATCACGAGTGCGTTGAAATTGCCTTCTCCTCACGTTTTTAAGACGGATCAAGAGTTTAAGATCATCGTCTATAATCACGGATTCAAATTTTACTTCACATTTTGGAATTGCAATGTTTCTGGCTTCAACAATGGAATTTGTTAAAGTTTCAAGAGCATTGTCAATATCAATTTTAGTTTCTAAAGAAATGTTAACATCAAGATTAGAGTCAACATACGTTTCATATATATTCCAGTCGGCTCGTAAATAATTGAAAGTGGAGCTGATAGGATTGAGAATCGCTTCATGCGATATTTGAAATGTAACAGGGACATGATCAGAATCAAAATCAGCATGAGTAACTAATTGGCTACAAAGATGACTAGAGTCGGTTAAGACCAAGTCAATCGTAGATGGATTTCTAGAAGAGGAAAAACATGTAGGGCTATCAGAGTATTGAATTGAGAAATATCCTGAAGAGCACTCATCAAATAAAATTCTGCCGTTGGAATTACTTTGAAAATTATTCCATGACCGATGTTTGGCATTAAAGTCACCAATGACAAAAAAATTTGACTTATTGCGAGTTAATTTTCGCAAGTCAGTTTGAAGCCAATTAACTTGCTGTCCAGAGCATTGAAAAGGCAAATAGGCAGCTATGAAAGTATATTTACCAAACTGTGTTTCAACAGAAACACCTAAAGTTTCAAAAACTTTAGTTTCAAATGACGAAAACAGTTGATGTTTTATACGCCTATGAATGATGATTGCAACTCCCCCACATGCCCCATCAAGTCGATCATTACGATAAACAAAAAAGTTAGGATCTTTTTTAAATTTGGATCCAGGTTTTAAATAAGTTTCGGTAATAAATGCTATATGCACGTTATTAGCTGTAAGAAAATTAAACAGCTCGTCCTCTTTACCATTCAGAGAACGAGCATTCCAATTTAAAATATTTAAATTATTATTTGGATCCATTAGAAAAACGTAATCCAATAACAATTTTATTTGTAAATTTTACACCTACTTGGACTGCTTCAGTCATAGTGGTGGCTTTGAACATTGCATCAATCATTAGATTCAATTGTTCAGTTAGAAAATTAAAATCAGAGGCAGACATATCATCTGATGATTTCCCATTGGAATTTTCGGTAGACGAAGAAGC
Organism: Aedes aegypti; assembly: GCF_002204515.2. Lineage (NCBI taxonomy): Eukaryota > Metazoa > Arthropoda > Insecta > Diptera > Culicidae > Aedes > Aedes aegypti. Next base: position 82,131,945 of record NC_035109.1, on the reverse strand, counting down.
GGGGTAGGAGTTACCTGTGGCGGTATGGTTTTTTCCATTTGATTTGAAACAAGTAGAATGGGTACTCATGGAACGAACAGGGGAAGAGTTCAAATTACCTGCTACGATATCGGCAAAGGATTTACCGTGGGTAGATACATTCGAAATTGAAAGATTCGAACGGCTACTCGACGGATTAAAATTTGTTTGTGAATGAGCATGATTATGATCTTCCTGGTGGGTATGATTCCTAATCAAGCGATCGTTAACTGAAAAATGAGCATTGTTCGATACTCTACCAGGCAAATTCCGGAAACGACCGTTATCGTAACGGATATTATCCTTCATCTGCTTGGCACGAGCCTCAACGACTCTTTTGCGTGAAATGCATTCCCAAAAGTTAGCTTTGTGAGGGCCCTTGCAATTGGCGCATTGAAATTTTCTGGTATCTTCTTTCACAGGACAGTCGTCCTTAGCGTGAGAAGAACCTCCGCAAATCATGCATTTAGCATCCATGCGACAATTTTTTGTACCATGACCCCACTTTTGGCACCGACGGCACTGAGTGGGGTTCTGGTAATTTCCTCCAGGTTTCTGGAAATGTTCCCACGTCACACGGACATCGAACATAAGTTTAGCTTTTTCTAAAGCTTTAATATTATTTAGTTCTTTTTTGTTAAAGTGAACTAAATAATATTCTTGAGAAAGCCCTTTCCGAACAATGCCAGATTGGGTTCTCTTTTTCATAATGATTACTTGGACTGGGGAAAATCCAAGTAAATCATTTATTCCATTTTTGATCTCTTCAGGTGACTTATAGTCACTTGAGAGACCTTTCAAGACGACTTTGAACAAACGTTCAGTTTTGTCGTCATAAGTAAAAAATTTGTGCTTCTTCTCTTCAAGATATCTGAGAAGAAGTTCGCGATCTTTAAGAGTTTCCGGCAAAACGCGACAGTCTCCTTTCTTTGCGATTTGGAAGGAAACCTTGATTCCCCTAATGGAGTTCAAGATCTCCTGCCTAAATCCCCCAAATTCGGAACAACTGACCACGATAGGCGGCACTCTTTGCTTCCTCACTTGAATCAAAGAGCCTGGGCTAGAGGCTGCTTCGATTTGGTGTTCGGAAAATTTGTCTAGAGCATCGAACTGATTGCTCATTTCAATACAATTATTCATTTCACCCTTGGAAGAAACTTCGCATTCCGGGGAAGCGTCCTTTCTTCCATTCTTGCCACGTGTAGTGACAGTTTTAAAACCCACTTTTTTGGAAGGAAGTAGTGAATTCAGAGATTCACCCTTCCTTTTGTTAGTTGTTGATACCATGTTTAGTTAATAAACGAGAAAGACGTGACCTTCGAGAGGTTTTTTCCCTAGACGGTGTCCAAGAAGGATTACCACCGCTAGCTTTCGCCAACGGGTCCAACGAAAAATCGAAGGCACGGGTCCAAACAAGGATCGTAAAGGGATCAATAGTAGAAAAAATAGTACTGAAAAGTACTGTTTAAGTAGCACTGAAAAGTACCGTTTTTAATTTTAGCACTGAAAAGTACTGTTTGTGTAGCACTGAAAAGTACTGTTTTATTGCTTTAGGTAGTTTTTAAGAAAACTTCCAAGAGCAGAGAGAATTCGTGTACGCACAGCACGAAGGTACGATGCGCACTGTTTCGTCAAAATAATGTTTTACGTGTTTTAATGGTTGGGATCGACATTTTCTCAGCTTCCACTCCTCTCTTCACATTGTTTACGTATCGAGTGCAAACTAGGGGAATGAAATTGTACAAACTGATGTCATTGTATCGATCCGATCCAGATCCAGAGATGACCAAGCATGTGATTCCCGGTAGCAACACGAGCAATGCTTAGCGCGGCTTGCACGCGCATTTGCAGAGCGATCGATCACCGAAGAGAGGAGAAACTAGATGTATGTATTTGTTTGGTGCTTACTACTATGCGAACTTTTGATCAGAGAACCTACCACATGTCCTATGTAACGTTTATCAATAAACACGATTCTAATGTTACATAGGACATTCGTGAATATAGCTTTGGAATATAGTTCAATCGTCGGAATGATTAGTAGAACCGTGTCTGAGACACTGTTTAGAAGTATAGAATGCCACAATGACTATTTCTCAATATTTTAGTCGATATTTTCAGAGTCGCACTGCCTCGCAATATTGAATACGCTCAAGTATAACAAAAAGAGAATGAAGTCCACAAAACTGTATTTTGGTCTTTTTGCCAAATCATGTTTTACGCTTCCGCTGGATTGGATCAGAATTCTCTCAGCTTCCACTTCTTTTTTCATATTATCTGCGTATTGAGTGCATGTAGGGGGATGATATTGAGCACGAGATTGAGCATCATGATCTTACTGAATCAATCCGATTCAGATCCTTGGTCGATCAAACATATACATATGCTTCCCGGCAGCAACACGGCATGGGTTTACTAAAACACTATTGACGGCGTCGTCACCATTCTCCACCGCTATTTCTCGCGTAACAATTCTAAAGGGCCAATGATCAAATTGTAAACAAATCGGGTTTTGATACCATTCGATAGCATCTCCCAACACCCACAAACTATGCAAACATTGTCAACATAATCGTAAAACTTATAAACTCGATTTTCAAAACGGCCAATAAACGCTTTTTTCCAAATCATTCATTGGCCTCTGCTTGACACGGCCAATGATCGGTTCTCGCTCCATCAAGAGGGCCTACAATCGGAAAATTTCGCAAACTGTCATTGGCCTTAGCATGGTGAGAGGCCAATGACTCTCTCTTGCTCATTCATTGAAAACCGAAAAGGCCTAGCCTTGAGCCAATCACGCTAATAAAATTCTATTTTTGCCAATAAAAAAGGCCCATGCCTTGTTGAAAATTGCAAATGGGCCAAGCAATTAAACTCATCATTTTTTCCACATTTTTGTCAGTTTTCAGAATAAAATCGATTATTAGCGTGTACTAATAGTAAATCGTCACTCAACTAGCTAAAAATCACATTGATTGATTTGAATACTGAGAAATATGAATTAAAAATGTTGTGAATAATTTCAAATCGAATTTTCGCAGAGTCAACGATCTGAGGATTGGCCCTTTTGAATTGTTACGCGAGATTTCTTGTTTGCGCTGACTACTGAGTGCCAAATGCAACACAGTCGTCACCACCCCTCGTGCAGTGGTAAACTCACACACAAATAAGTGTGGGCAAAACCAGCATTGAAACGGGGGGAAGATTGAGAGAGAATCAGCGAGAATTACACTGCAACAAAATGAGCAGTTCAACTTGAATGTTGAAGCAGTACAACGCACGTGGATACAAAATGAAATAAAACATGCTTGCTGTGTGCTCAAATCAAAATGTCCTATGTTACTATAACTGAAACAAAATGACCGAAGTGAATGTCCAATGTAACAATTGTTGATACAGAATGACCTATGTGATTTATCCTATGTACATATTTTTGGTAAAAACTTATGTTTTTTTTATAAAAATCAGTGGAATTTCCAAATAAATTTTCAAAATATAATTTCTTACGTTGAACTCTATTACACTGCTTCCCTCTGCAAGCAACACAGTGGGGAAAAATTGTTTCAGTTTGATACAGTTTCAAAATATATTTTCACAACCTTCAAGCTCGATTTACTCGAAAAGTGTGAATTGTTAGATAAGTCGTTTTGAAAAGTTACGCTTTCCTTTATTATAAACTGTGAACTGTCTTTGCCAATTTACTATTTTCAAATATGTATATCATAGCAAGCTCAAAGATACTCTGTGTTCTGGAATTAGCATTAGCATTAGCATTGAGCAACTCGCACAAATTCGTAGGTGGTACAGTCCTAGACCATTGTATGAAGGTTGCCTCCTTCCCGTCCATTAGTTATTTGGTTAGTCTCGAATTTCAGACTAATCTCTGACTCTTAGACAAGATTGACGCATCCAACAGTTGAGAGCTGTCCTGGCCACGTCCTTGCGAATGCTAAGGAAAGGGAGAGGATGATTAATTGAATACCTACTTAAGCAAAATGCAGAGAACTCTACAACCTCTCATAGGTGTTACGGGATATTGTGGAGTGTTAATGGGAAGGGTAAGGCCATAGGATACGTTCGGTAGACGTTCTGGCAAGCATGTGGAAAATATTGGTTGAAAACCGCAACAAACTCACCGAATTTTGAACACCTGTGCAATCCATTGTTCGTCTCAACATACAAAGGCTTAATAAAATCACTCCGATGACGTGTTGAGACGATTCCGCTTGCTTTAGGCTTCTTCAAGTACTACCCAGCAAAACACACGAAAAACGACAACACACACCGATCTGATACTCTGTGCTCTGGAATGTAGGAAAAAAAAATCCGAAAAGGTCTTCCACCACACTAGTGATCCTTTATAGAGAGATAAGCGGAAGTAAAATTGAATGATTTGGCAACAGACCAGCAGTGCTGGTTTTGCTCGGCATCGAGAATAATATTGTAACACGGACATGACTTCCTCATTGCTAAAAAGTGTATTTTGTTTCGTTATAGATCTTCGAGCTACATATCCAAACTAATAAACAACCGAAAAAATCAACAACTACAAGTCGTATTGACAAATATTTAAAAACAGAAAAATATTTCATTGTTTTGCTTTATGCAAAATTACTTTTACCGAAATAATTTCAAGCGGATTGCATTATTCCTCAAGAAAAGTTCAAAACAAACATAACGCATGTTCGTTTGGCTCACACTTTGACAGCTCTCGCTGCTCGATTGGCTCACACTTTGACAGAAATGTCAGCTTCCGCAAATCTCTCTTATAAAGGATTACTACACAACACTCGTCACGAGTTCTATTAAGTGATGCTCTCTAATGTCACAACAATTTTTGACATCCACAACTTGGCAAATCTCTGAACGAACACCACGCTTGTTGAATACCTACCAAACATTTTTGCTATGGGCTCGTTGGTGTTGATCTCGCTAAAAGCTTCAAAAAATGCCGATATTCATCCAAAATCACTCATTATGCTAAACAACTTTATGCAAAACGAGAAATGTTGCCAATTTTTTTCAATTAATTTCTACGATATTATACGAGTTGCAGTTAATGTATGGATTTTTTAAGTGAATTCTTATAAGGGAAATAATCATCACAGGACGTCGAGCAGGCTATCCTCCAATAATAATGGAGTGACTGGGCTGCTTTATGATAAAACATATAAAACAGCATTATTTGTATTCTTCAAAAACTACGAATTTTGGGAAGCGAATTTCCAGCATATTGACGCTTTTTTGTGCAAAGTTGTTAAAAAATTGCGCTTATTGCACACAACGACAGGCTGCTTCTAGCGATAACCAATCGGCTTATCTTTCGTTTGTCACTCGTTCTACCGCAAAGACAGAACCACCACGCTTATTCTGTGTACGACAAGCGAGGTTTTTCCATTATTAATGAACGAAATAAAAGAACGTAACTATTGAAGGGCTTTTGCCAATAATAAGTGACATGTGAATTGATTCAGAAGGTTTTGTTTTGTTTTATTTTTAGCATGTGATTTTTTTTTTTACCAAAATTCTGTAGGGGGGCTAGCTTTCCTGGCCCTCCTGGCCTCCATGTTCCTACGCCATTGCAGAGCTGCCTATTTGCCTTCACAATTCACGGAGCAGCAAGTTATTTGCTTCAAAATGACTTGTGGAAATTGACTCGCAATAAAACAAATGTTTTTAACAACTACCGAAGAGCTAAACATTGCATATACCGTAAAATCGGGTGTAATTGATCAGAAGGGTGAAATTGATCAACGTATCACACGATTTCATTTATTTGTAATGGAGCACAAATATCAATGCAAGCTGCAGTAAATGAACGTTGTTTGTCTTAACTATTGTCGAATTGTGTGTTGTGAAGTTTTTTTTGCGTTAAAAAATGTTTATTACTATGAAAATAACGTAAAATTTCAAAATCATGCACGGTACAGTATTGACAAACACCTATGAACTTCTATTTATAAGCAAGGATTTAAACATGGTTTACACCTGAAAGTTTGTGAGGATGCTTGAGATATATCCCCAAACCAGATTTCATCAAAAAAAAACACGTACCAATTAGCTCATATGGTTGAAATAATTAAATTTCTGCTAGATATCATTGAATTCCTTAGGAAATTGCATACATTTAGGCGTTTTCCGCGTAATTCTTGAAACTTAACTATTCGTTATTTATATAAATATTGCATTGTTAAGAATTTGACAAGCATATTCGGATTCAGGGAGCTCAAATTCATCATGTAGAGTTGTTTTGAAAACTAACAATAATGGCATTGACAAGTGATCCATTTCACCCCGAAATGAGATCGTCTGATTTTTTATTTTGGGGATATTTGTTAACACTAAAATGACATTTGTTAGAAAATTGCGGTACATAAGTCGATGAGGCTCACCTTCGTACTTGTTTTCCTGCATTTACTTATTTGGCATATTATAGAAAACAGACTAGAAAAACCGTGAAAAATGATCAAATTCACCCGAAATTACGGTACTTTGCAATTGGATTAAATGGACAAATTGATGTGAAGTTTTGCGAAAAAGTTACACGTCTTCTCAGTGAGAATCGAACTCACGACTCCCTGATCTCTATTTAGGGCGCGTTACCCATACGCCATGAGAGGACTCATGGACGCAGAAGTTAACCTGCATTCGATTCCAGCTTTTTTTTCCTTTTTCGCTAAGTGCACCTCTTTCGGAAGAATTAGATGCCTATCCAAACACAACGCTTTCTATTGATATCCAATGCCTAGCCCATCATGTCCCTGTTTCTAATCCTATCAGCTCCACTTTCAATTATTTACGAGCTTGGAAATTATATGGCGGGATTTGCAGAAAGAAATTAAAACACGATATTCTCAATAAGGAAATAAAAATTTAGAAAATAAAATTTCTCAATTGGACCCTGGCTCTAAGCCATTTTGTAAATTATTCAAAATAAAAAAAAACCGAAACCAATTCTGGATTTGAAAGAGAAAAATAAATAATTACTAGAGATACTAAAAATTATATTGGAGTACCTTGTATCTTTTAATTCCGTCCTAAATGCTAATCTTTGACAGCTACGCGTATACAGTATACAGTTATTGTATAAGAAATAGATTTCTTGCTAAATTTTATACTTAAAAGACAAAAAATAATTTGACGAGCTCGTCTTTTCAATGTTTAATATTACCTTCATAGATCGAGAATGAAGTTATTATGTGGAGTTATAGCTTATCGGTAGTTGTAGCTTACCTGAAAATAAAATAAAAATGAATTGTTGTTAGTTTTGTACAGTAAGCAGAGGATCAAATAATGCATTTCGATAAGTTCTAAATTCAGATACACATATGTATAACTGCAATATGAGAGAATAATGTATAATCCGTAAGACATAATCTGTGTCATAAATTTATGAAGTAAATCAAATATAAATCTAAGAAGAGAAATTTACAGGGTGAAAGTCTCCACAAATATGGTTAATAATCATAACAAAGTATAAATTATGAACCGACTTTATTTTACCGCATTCTGAAATGTAAACGGATTGAATTCCCAAAGACTGTTTCTCTCTCTTTTCCTTGCTGCTGATTATTATTCAATCGCATTGTGCTCCGAATATTCCGCATACCGAATTCCGTAACAAGATCCCTAATTAAACATCACCCAAGTCCGTCCGGAATCGACACCCTCTCATTCAGTCATGAATTCCGGTGCCAAGGTCCATTGTTCTCCGCCGTCGGTTCTTCATCCGGCCGAATCATTTTACGTGTATACACATTTACACTGGCCAGGATTTTTCCGGAACAATGAATCGCACCCCCGAATTTTACCCTTCCAAACGTCCTGACCACTCATTTTCCCCACTCATGCACTCTAATATGAATCCACCCGGAAAATGTGTTCTCTACCTGTACCAAGCGTTGCACTCCACGCTCGAATTGATTTCAAGCTCCAGCCCCACCCCAACCAACCCAAACTTCCACACTGGACTCACTGGAAAGCGGTGAAGCCCAAAACAGAAAAGATTATCATCAACATCATCATCATCGTCATCGGTTGAACGAGGCTAATGAAATTAATAAATTCCAGGCTCCGGGAAGCTACGGGGCAGAAAGCAAACACATTCTTTGCAAGCACCTTTCTTGGGCCCATCATCACCACCGCTTGGAAAAAATTGAGTGCTACAAGAGGATGTCAAATTCAACCGAGCAGCATTGGTGTAGGAAAGATGGGACCAGGGGAGGGGACTGCAGGAATGCCTTCAAGAAAATCTTTAAGAAATTTTTGAAAACTTCCAGATATTCCATCAGGGATTCCTCCCGAAAAATTAGCAGAAATTTTTTTAAAGACTCCTTCATAAATTTCTTTATAGATGCTATGCTGTTCGAGCATAGCAGTTGCAATAGCGGCGCACCAAATCACTAGATCGTGAAATTCATCACCACATCACTTCAAAGAGTCGGTTATTCGCCGGAAATAGCAGCCACAATTCGCATTAAATTTCACGAATAATTACACGTGATTTCCACTCAACAAGGGGTTGATGAATTGCCACCGTTGACAACAGCCGAAGACATTGATTCTGATTCGAGATAGAGATTGGGATTCGATTTGCACTGCAAGGCACTTTACTTACTGCGTGGAGGAACAAACGGGAAATATAAATGAACAAATCATATGATTTCATCAGTGCAGTTGAAAGTGCATAAGGAGATATGTTGAAAATTTAACTAAACTTAATTTTGACGGAAAAGCAGATGGGACTAACTCGTGATTCACGGCAGTGTATGGTGTGTGGATAATTTGATCGTACAGTGTCTCGTACAATTGTAGTTACTGTTGCTGGTTTAATATTCAGTGTTGATCCAAATTTAAATTACTTTACAATTCAAACTATTTACAAATATTCACAACGTACTGATCAGATGCTCTCAATGATTTCTTCTAAAATATCTCTGGAGGTTTTCCCAAATATTTCAAAACAAATTTTTCCAGAGCGGTCTCCACAATAACACCTAAAGAATTTTCTTAATAAATTTTATAAGGTATTATTTCAAGAATTTCTCCAGGGATTTCCAAGAATTCCAGCAGAAATGCTTCTAGTGATTCCTCTGTACATACCTCCAGGAAAAAAGCAACAAAGAATAATCCAATTTTTTTACATGGATTCCTTCAGGATTTTTTTCAGGATTTTTTTTGGGAATTCCTCCAAGGTTTTCTGGAGAGTCTTTTTCAGGGATTCCTAAAGCTATTTTCCCAGGGATACCAGTCAAGATTCTTCCTGCAATTCTTCCAGAGACTCCTTCAAGGACTCCACCAGGAAAATCACTACAGGGATTTATTCAGTGATGTCTCCAGGGATTTCTTCAAAAATTTCACCAGGGGTTACTCTAGAATAATCTCTACAGAGATTTATCAAGTGGTTGGTCCAGAAATTCTCCACAAGATTCTTCCAAGGATACTCGCAAGGATTTCATCAGTAATTTCTCTAGAGATTCTTCCAGGAATTCTTCTAGAGATTCCTTCAGAGATTTTTCTCGGAATTCTTCCAGGGTTCTACCAGAAATTCCTCCATGGATTCCACAAAGAATTACATGAGAACTTCCCATGAATCTCATATGATTTTTTTGAGAAATTCCACCATAAATTCCCTCAATGACTCCATCAGGAATGTCCCCAGGAATTCATTAAAGAATTCCTCACGTGATTCTCTCAAGAATAAATGTTTCAAAAATTTCCTGCTAAACTTTTAAAATATTTCTAGATATATTCATAGACAAATTCCTTTACGAACCCCTGGAGGAAGCCATAGAAAAATAAATGAAGAATGGAGAAATCCCTAGAAGAATTCAAGAAAGAATACCTGCGTTGATCCTTGAAGGAACCATTGGTTAAATCTCTGGAAAAATACTTGCAGGACTCTCTGGAAGAATTTTCCAAATAACATGTGTATCAATACTGGAAGAACCCATACATAGAGATTTTCCGTCGATTTTCATCAAAAACATTGAACATCTTTGATAGTCTCCGGAAAACTGTTCGGAAATTGCACCACAAATGTATGAAAATATTTTGGCAAGTAGTATTAAGCGGATGACAATTTGATATGAATAATATCATAGAATTTACAAAAAAAAAAACATTTAATGGAAGTCCTAAATTTTAATTCAATTCTATCCCCTCTATCAACAGCTTCAATTTTTAGCGATAAACAAATATTCAAATCGCTATGACTTTTTTGTTTCTCAATATGTTTGCACCATTTTTCACAAGTTCTCAAAAAGCTCTTCTGTTTTCAGAATATGCGTAGACCTTTGGTCATCTGGTTTTGAAGGTTTCCCGATGTTCTTTGGGAGACCAACGTTTTTCATATGAAAACATCTTTATACGTTATTTTATTTAAAGCAATTACATTATCTCCAAGAAATTCTAAAATTACAATATGATCTTGTTTGAAGTTGAGAAGATCCTCTTACGGGAAGAGTGGAACCACGAACATTCTTAAAAAACTGTTACACCAAATCGCTTCATTTTTTCACAACAGACAATTGTTTCGAAAAGTGAATAACACGAAATATTTAAGTGGGCTAAGGGTGCGCGTCGGTCCTCCAAGAAAATAAGATGAGTTTTTTTGAGAACTTGTAAGAAAACGGTACAAAAATAATAAAAAAAAAAACAAAAAGTAATAGCGATGTGAATATTTTTTTGTTGTGAAAAAAAAACGATGCTGCTAGTAGAGGGGTGGAGAATTATAAAAATTTAAAAGGCAGCTTAGAAAAAGTTTTACGCGTAATTATTACAAAAAAAATCTACTGAAGTTCACAATAACCTATATAGAATATTCACGTAAAAAATGTAAAAATCTTCTAAGAGATTATTTTCAGGATACTCTGCGGATATCCTAATAACGGACCAGATTTGTGGGGTAATAATTTGAAAATTTCTTGTAGATATTTTTAAGGAAATTATTGAAAGAATGATTAATTGGATCTCTAATAGGTATTATGTAGGAACAATTTGAGGAACTCCTCTCTTTGAGGATTTCCTTCAAGTAATTTATGATTCAAGTAATTTGCTTGGAAATTCTTAATGGTCAGTCTTCATATCTTTTTCCGAAGATGAAACAAGAATTTAGTCAAATTAGCACTTACGTGTTCCACTAAAAGGAACAATGTGTTGAATAAATTCCATCAAAACAGTTTTAAAAGTTTCATTCAGTCTTTCATCGTTATGGCCCAAGTAGGTCAGATCTGTTGGGTATAATACCGAATGTGTAATTAAGACGAAAGAGTTAAGAACGAAGTGAAAATAGGCTATAAAAAAAGGAAAATTTCTGTTTTCTGTAAAGTATTGAAATTTTTTCCCTAAACACCCATTCGGTCTCAAGAATTTCTGCCTTTCGGTCAAATCACCCATTCGGCCTAACGTACTTTGGCCTAACGCACTTCGGCCTTATGATCTGAAACGCGCGTCTGAGAACCGATTAATCTTCAGCGAAGATGAACAAGCTCCAGACACTAGATGAGGTTGAAAAGGCAATCGGAGAGTTCAAGAACTGTAAGGGTGCTAGAAAAGACGAGCTCCCGGCCAAACTTTTCAAGCAAGGTAGTGAGCAGCTGTACAGAATACTGCGCCGTATTCTATTAAGGATATGGGAGGAAGAAAAACTACCTGGTAGCAGGCTGGCGGGTCTCATCTGAACTCTGTATGAGAAGGGATACAGACTGAAGAGCGCCAATTACAGATGAATAACGCTTCTCAATTCGGCTTACAAATTTCTATTGCGCTTGCTGTTTAACAGACTGAGACCACTCCAGGAGTCCTTCGTCGGCGAATGCCAAGCTGATTTTCGTGAGGGCGGTACGACAACGGTCCAGATGTTTACCTTGCGAATGATCCTAGACGAAATTCCGGGTTCATTGATTTCAGGGCGGCGTACGAAACAGTGAAGGAAAATGAGTTATGGCAAATAATGATGTGACATGGTTTTCCGACGAAACTGATTAGCCTGATTCGTGCAACGTTAGATAGATCGGAATCAAGTGTGCGAGTTGCGGATGAGATTTAGACCTCCTACAATCAGATGGATTGAAGCAAGGAGATGCGCTTTCAACCCTTTTGTTTAACATTGCCCTAGAATGAGCTATTAGGAGAGCAAACGTGCAAAGAAGCGCTACCATCGTCATGCGGTCGCATATGCTCCTAAGGCAGCGTCCATTTATTACGTAACGCCAAAATTGGAAATTTTTGACCCCTCCCCCCCCCTCTCCGTAACGCTTTTTGTATGAAAAATTTCAAATTTTTGTATGAGCCGTAACGCATGAGCCTACTCCCCCCTCCCCCTAGAGCGTTATGTAATTTGTGGATGCCGCCTAAGTTTCGCGGATGATATGGATATAATAGGAATCGATCGTCGAGCCATGGAAGAAGTATTCGTGCCTTTTAAAAGGGTGCCAGCGAGGATTGGACTTACCGTCAACACCAGCAAAACAAAGTATATGATCGCTGGTAGACAGCGTGGTTCATAAAGAAGTCATAAAGAATCTGTATGCAAATTTTCAGGCGATTCAAAAAATACAAAAATAATCGGGTTTGCGAAACGGCGTGGAACCGCTCTGGAGTAACACATCCTTGAAATACGCATGCTTTTCAAAAATTCACAAATGTTTAGAATCAGATAACGAACGATGTATTGCCTTATATTTGAACTAACTCTTCCCTTAAGGTGAAACATCTCGGAATCCAAAGATGGCCGTCACAATAGCCGACTTGTACCCCTATTCACGTTTTCAAAGGCACAAAACTGGAGAAATAGTTGGCAAACGTTTCTGATCGTTTTATTTTAAGCTTTCTGCTAGTGCACAAAGCCAAAATAAAAAGTACACTGTTATTGGATGCTTTCTTCGCGAGATTCGTGTCTTTGAAGTTTCAGTGCAATCTTAGAAGTTGATTCCAAACTGTGTCACCTTAAATTCGAACGATACGCAATCAGGATAAAAAATAATCTTATTTTGATTATATGAAAACATTTTACATAAAATTTTAAGTAACTGAGGGAAAAACATTATTCAAGTTTGCATGTCATGTCCCCCGATTTCAAAAAAACGTGATTTGCTACAGGATATCATTATAATACAGCAACAATATTTTAAAATACAATAATGTTCAGCAACATGATTGAAGTTTTTTTGAAAGAATAATAATCTCTCCAGGAAAGGGATCTTTGAAGGAAATATTGGAATAATCCAAGATTTTTCTTTAAAAAATCCTAGCCACGTCTCCGGATCCAATCGGGAGATAGGAGAGTGGCACTGGGCGGTCGGTTTGGTGGTGGTGGTGGTCGCTCCTGTCGGTTTTGTCGTCATAATTTTAATTTAATTTACCCCAACATGGATGACGACGGAGAGGCCGGCAGACCGACCCTTCATAGGTACAGCTACTGGTAGACACGACACGACAGGACGGTTATGGCTTTCGGGTTGTATTTATTAAATTTAGCATACACTACGAGTGCTGTAAAGCTCTTCTGCTGTCTTGTTTTAACCTTGGGGACTTGTCGGAAAGACATGGAACATCTTTTTTTTACAACCGTGGTAATGGAGAAGAGAGCATCACCCCTGCAAACAGATGAGGGGGGAGGGGGAGCATAACGAGCGTTCATGTTGTCATTGATGTCCTGGTTGTGGTGAATGAACTGCCTGAAATGCCTTGTCGTCGATGCTTAGATATTTTTATCTGACGCCAGCCTGCGCCGGATTAGATTTAAATTTTTAATGTTTTCATTGCAAACGTTTTGAAAATAAGAAAAGTGATTTTTGATTCGAAAGATTTCCGTCCGAAATATTCAGCACTTCAAGTGCCTTCGTCTATGCTCTAGAGGATACTTTCAACCCTCAAAACACACCTCCAAAAGAATTACACTCATTATGCTTTCTCAAGCATTATACTAATTTCCCATTTCACGGTGAGACTAACTCATTGAACCAAAACGACCGAATTCATAATTAAGTATTGTACGCTCCGGTCCTAACCACATATGAAAGGCTTCAAATATTGAGACGAATCGAATCTAACCCCCAATCGACCGTCGTACCATAAATGTCCCGAACGATTATCGATTATTGACACATTCAACCGCAAATGTTTTATTAATGTTGACCATTCAATCCGAACCGAACTCGTCGAGCTGGGGTCGTCAATTCCATGAGGTGCACAGTGAGACGAAACTGAAAATTGACGGTCAAAACCTCTTAGAGGCGTTTTAGGCCATAGGTTTCTTCGGGACATAGTTTTGAATTAGAATCCCGAGTTATAATAATAAATCATTTTTAAATTATACTTAATAGGGCAGCCGAGAAAAAAAAATATTTTTATTTTTAATATTTTTAGGGCGTTCATCACTTCAGCAAAGTTTTAGATCTATTTATTTTCAACAACTTTGCTGAACATACTTGATATTTTTGACTTCGTTTTCACAGTTAAATTTTTAAATTCAACCTATTTTATAATAAATATCAGTTTTTTGACCATTTCTATGATCAATGTGCATTTTATGAACGTGACATATTCAACAACATTTTATATATTATAAAAATACACAACTTTGCCGAATAAACCAAAGCCGTAAAATCGTCACATAGAAAGATATATTGAATTTAGGTTAATTTTTTTATAATTTTCGATCATTTTTCTAGGCAAGTTTCTCCTGAATCGGCACTTTTCGGCAGCCATATTTAGTATACTTTGATGCCTTATTATATTGGTTAAAGCCACATGGCAATATAATGATCGGGTCTCGCAGGGCACATTGATTTCAATCATTTTTTGACGAGCTTGGAATTTCGATCTTAAATAATTTTTTGACCTTTGTATGCTCACAGTGCAATCCAAAAACGTCTTCGGTACATTGTTTTGAATTGGCATCCCGGCTTATAATAAAAAATACTTTTTTTTAAATTATACTGCATAGGGCACCCGAGAAAAAAATATGTTTTTGAAAATAAATAATTTTAGAGTGATCATCACTTCAGCAAAGTTTTAGATCTATTCATTTTCAACGACTTTGCTGAACATACTAGATATTTTTGACTTCGTTTTCATGGTTAAATTTTTAAATTTAACCTATTTTACAATAGATATCAGTTTTTTGACCATTTCTACGTACAATGTGAAATTTATGAACAAGACATGGTCGGAGTTCTGCTAAACCGCACCAAGTGCCATTTTTTTCAAAAATGAGTTATTCACTCCAGAGGATTCAGATAATCATAACCTTGCTCCATTATAAATATCGAATTGTTCAAACAGTCCTTCGTTGTACAACTTTATATTTTTTTTTTCTCAGGCAGGATACGTGAAACTGAATATGTATCCAACTAGAGCGAACCATAAACCTAATCTTGCAATTGGAAGTAATTTAATATTCTGATTCAAAACGGCATTTTTTTCGAATTTTCCCTTAAACATTGCAAAGTGGCCATTCAGGACAACTTACAGGAACTTACAGGAACACCATCGTATTTTAGCGTGTAATGTAAGCGAACAGCTATGTAAAAAATCAATTGTTTCGGTGGTGCAGATCTACTTTCATTGAAATCAGGGCTGGCATCAACTCGCACAATGCGCGCAAAGAGCAGAATTTAGCCACTGCACAAAGAGGAGACAGACGCGCGCAAAGTGTAACAACACGAACACAATGAGGGCACGCAGTCGGAAAGAGAGTGTAAGCGATTACGCAAAGAGTTATGCTGACGGAGTGTGTTGGCAAAACATGCTCAAAGTGTACACAATTTGGCTCTTTTTGCCTTATAACATGGGTATTTTTAAAACGAGACCAACGAATAGATGTCGGATATCGATGTCCGTAGTTGTTTTGGAATTCAAGATGGCGACTTCCGGTTTGTGAAAAGCGCTTCAAGCCCATGCAATATGGGTATTTTTGGAACGGGGCCGACGAGTAGATGCCGGAAATCGATGTCCGTTGTCGTTTTGGAATCCAAGATGGCGACTTCCGGTTTGTGAAAAGCGCTTCAAACCCATGCAATATGGGTATTTTGGAACGGGACCGACGAGTAGATGACGGAAACCGATGTCTGACGCCGTTTTGGAATCCAAGATGGCGACTTCCGGTTTGTGAAAATCCCTTCAAACCCATGCAATATGGGTATTTTTGGAACGGGGCCGACGAGTAGATGACGGAAATCGATATCCGTTGTCGTTTTGGAATCCAAGATGGCGACTTCCGGTTTGTGAAAAGCGCTTCAAACCCATGCAATATGGGTATTTTTGGAACTGGACCGACGAGTAGATGACGGAAATCGATATCCGTTGTCGTTTTGGAATCCAAGATGGCGACTTCCGGTTTGTGAAAATCACTTTGAACCCATGCAATATGGGTATTTTTGGAACGGGGCCGATGAGTAGATGACGGAAATCGATGTCTGACGCCATTTTGGAATCCAAGATGGCGACTTCCGGTTTGTGAAAAGCGCTTCAAGCCCATGCAATATAGGTATTTTTGGAACGGGGCCGACGAGTAGATGACGGAAATCGATATCCGTTGTCGTTTTGGAATCCAAGATGGCGACTTCCGGTTTGTGAAAAGTGCTTCAAACCCATGCAATATGGGTATTTTTGGAACGGGGCCGACGAGTAGATGACGGAAATCGATGTCTGACGCCATTTTGGAATCCAAGATGGCGACTTCCGGTTTGTGAAAAGCGCTTCAAGCCCATGCAATATGGGTATTTTTGGAACGGGGCCGACGAGTAGATGACGGAAATCGATGTCTGACGCCGTTTTGGAATCCAAGATGGCGACTTCCGGTTTGTGAAAAGTGCTTCAAACCCATGCAATATGGGTATTTTTGGAACGGGGCCGACGAGTAGATGACGGAAATCGATGTCTGACGCCGTTTTGGAATCCAAGATGGCGACTTCCGGTTTGTGAAAAGCGCTTCAAACCCATGCAATATGGGTATTTTTGGAACGGGACCGACGAGTAGATGACGAAAATCGATATCCGTTGTCGTTTTGGAATCCAAGATGGCGACTTCCGGTTTGTGAAAATCACTTTGAACCCATGCAATATGGGTATTTTTGGAACGGGGCCGATGAGTAGATGACGGAAATCGATGTCTGACGCCATTTTGGAATCCAAGATGGCGACTTCCGGTTTGTGAAAAGTGCTTCAAGCCCATGCAATATGGGTATTTTTGGAACGGGGCCGACGAGTAGATGACGGAAATCGATATCCGTTGTCGTTTTGGAATCCAAGATGGCGACTTCCGGTTTGTGAAAAGCGCTTCAAGCCCATGCAATATGGGTATTTTTGGAACGGGGCCGATGAGTAGATGACGGAAATCGATGTCTGACGCCATTTTGGAATCCAAGATGGCGACTTCCGGTTTGTGAAAAGTGCTTCAAGCCCATGCAATATGGGTATTTTTGGAACGGGGCCGACGAGTAGATGCCGGAAATCGATGTCTGGCACCAATTTGGAATCCAAGATTTGTGAAATCACTTTAAACCGGATTTCGCCATCTTGGATTTCAAAACGACACCGGACATCGATTTCCGCCATCTACTCGTCAGTCCCGTTCCAAAAATACCCATATTGCATGGGCTTGAAGCACTTTTCACAAACCGGAAGTCGCCATCTTGGATTCCAAAATGGCGTCATACATCGATTTCCGTCATCTACTCATCGGCCCCGTTCCAAAAATACCCATATTGCATGGGCTTGAAGCGCTTTTCACAAACCGGAAGTCGCCATCTTGGATTCCAAAATGGCGTCAGACATCGATTTCCGTCATCTACTCGTCGGCCCCGTTCCAAAAATACCCATATTGCATGGGTTTGAAGCACTTTTCACAAACCGGAAGTCGCCATCTTGGATTCCAAAACGACAACGGATATCGATTTCCGTCATCTACTCGTCGGTCCCGTTCCAAAAATACCCATATTGCATGGGTTTGAAGCGCTTTTCACAAACCGGAAGTCGCCATCTTGGATTCCAAAACGGCGTCAGACATCGATTTCCGTCATCTACTCGTCGGCCCCGTTCCAAAAATACCCATATTGCATGGGCTTGAAGCACTTTTCACAAACCGGAAGTCGCCATCTTGGATTCCAAAACGGCGTCAGACATCGATTTCCGTCATCTACTCGTCGGCCCCGTTCCAAAAATACCCATATTGCATGGGCTTGAAGCACTTTTCACAAACCGGAAGTCGCCATCTTGGATTCCAAAATGGCGTCAGACATCGATTTCCGTCATCTACTCATCGGCCCCGTTCCAAAAATACCCATATTGCATGGGTTCAAAGTGATTTTCACAAACCGGAAGTCGCCATCTTGGATTCCAAAACGACAACGGATATCGATTTCCGTCATCTACTCGTCGGCCCCGTTCCAAAAATACCCATATTGCATGGGTTTGAAGCACTTTTCACAAACCGGAAGTCGCCATCTTGGATTCCAAAACGGCGTCAGACATCGATTTCCGTCATCTACTCGTCGGCCCCGTTCCAAAAATACCCATATTGCATGGGCTTGAAGCGCTTTTCACAAACCGGAAGTCGCCATCTTGGATTCCAAAATGGCGTCAGACATCGATTTCCGTCATCTACTCGTCGGCCCCGTTCCAAAAATACCCATATTGCATGGGTTTGAAGCACTTTTCACAAACCGGAAGTCGCCATCTTGGATTCCAAAACGACAACGGATATCGATTTCCGTCATCTACTCGTCGGCCCCGTTCCAAAAATACCTATATTGCATGGGCTTGAAGCGCTTTTCACAAACCGGAAGTCGCCATCTTGGATTCCAAAATGGCGTCAGACATCGATTTCCGTCATCTACTCATCGGCCCCGTTCCAAAAATACCCATATTGCATGGGTTCAAAGTGATTTTCACAAACCGGAAGTCGCCATCTTGGATTCCAAAACGACAACGGATATCGATTTCCGTCATCTACTCGTCGGTCCAGTTCCAAAAATACCCATATTGCATGGGTTTGAAGGGATTTTCACAAACCGGAAGTCGCCATCTTGGATTCCAAAATGGCGTCAGACATCGATTTCCGTCATCTACTCATCGGCCCCGTTCCAAAAATACCCATATTGCATGGGTTCAAAGTGATTTTCACAAACCGGAAGTCGCCATCTTTGATTCCAAAACGACACCGGACATCGATTTCCGGCATCTACTCGTCGGCCCCGTTCCAAAAATACTCCCATATGTTCCAATAGAAGCTCCTATAGAAGCATTCGGTAGGTACTCAATGAGCCACACAAAGAGTGTGTGTTCACCATTTTCCATCAACACTTTGTGTCGAAGGATGCATTGCAGCGAGAGCAGAAACACAAAGAGGCGTCAAAGAGGGAAGAACCAGTGAGAAAGTGTAGCTGTCGCACTGCACTCAAATTCATGATCAACACAAAGTGCGCGCTCTTTGTGTTTTTCTGTTTTCACTGAGGAGATGCCAGCCCTGATTGAAATTTTGTTTAGCCACACCGCACCGAGTACAATTTATATAAAAATCGTGGACACGAGTTCGAATCCCGACTGATATTTTTTTACCTATTTCCTTAAAAAAAAGTCATAAAAACAATCAACTTTCAGTTTATGGCCGTCTTCAGTGTCGTGTACTAGACTCGACGAAGACGGCCTTACAGTTGAGGTCGAAATACGCGTATCTGTCAGAGGATACAAACTCTAGTGGAATTAAATGGTATAGTACTAAATTCGGTTTTTTCATCTACTTATAGGTATTCTACTAAACAGCTCGAAGATTTATTATCAAAATTATGGTTTTGGCACTTGGTGCGGTTTAGCAGAACTTGACCACATGTTCTACAACACTTTATGTATCACAAAAATACATGAAATTTCCGAACATACCAAAGCTGTGAAATCATCACATCGGAAGATATAATGAAGTTATCGTAAAATTTATATAATTTTTAACCATTTTTAGAAACAAGTTTCTCCTGAATCGGCACTTTTCGGCAGCTATAATCAGTAAACTTTGATGTCTCATTATATCGGGTCTCACAAGGAAGTCAATGTTCCCTTTTTTGACAAGCATGGAATAGTATTTTTACATCAAATAGTTTTTTTTACCTTTTGTGTGCTCACAGTGCAATCAATAAACTTGAGATATTCTGTTATTTTTTAAATCATAAAACATAGTTGAAGACATCTGTGTTAGCTGACAAGCTGTAAAAGTATTGCTTAGCTTAGCTTAGCTTAGCTTAGACTGACTACACATATCAATGGTTGCTATTCCGTGAATGACCGAAGTCTGTGAAAATGCACAAAGAATCAACTAGAAGTTCGGCTGGGATTGGCCATAATCTTCTTCAATGTGCATAATTCAGTGCCTTTATTTATACAGGGTCAATAACGGCGCCGGCCACGTCCTTGTAGTCAGGTGGGATTGGGGAAAGGAATGTTAGTGTGTAACCTTTGCTATTTGGAGACAGTGTTTGCCTCTGCATCTCCACAAAGGTTACTGGGAGGGATGTTTGTTAATGGGAAGGATCGTTGGGTTACAGGATTCACTTTGATAAGCGATTAGACCATGAAAAATAATGATTTGTGAAATATACACATGCTTATATGTAAATATAATATGTTCATT
Source organism: Aedes aegypti (assembly GCF_002204515.2). NCBI lineage: Eukaryota > Metazoa > Arthropoda > Insecta > Diptera > Culicidae > Aedes > Aedes aegypti. The sequence continues at coordinate 82,111,301 of NC_035109.1, read as the reverse complement.
TGATATGAACAATTTCTAAGTAGAGGAAAATTATGCCGACACTTGAGGTGACGAACCATTCAAAGTTTGTTGAACAAATACCTAAATGTAACATTCCTACAGCTGTCAGGACGAAAGCATATGTTATTATATTTTACTTATTTTAAAAGAAACAAAAAACTCGATTGTTTGGATCATCATAGAACACTCTAATTCTTACGCCGACACTTACAGTGGCGAACCATCCAAAGTTTGTTGGATAAAGTAAACCTTTTGCAAGTCTACACTTGTAGTGTCGAACTATTAAATTTTTTTAATTACAAAAATAAAGGTAAAACGGGGTGTTCTTAAAATAAAAAAAATGTTAAACATAAATAATTCATGAATCAGAGTTTGTGTCGACACTCACAGTGACGAACCATTCATAGTTTGTTGAAAATCAATATTTACGTCCCACCATTGTAACGATTCAATGTGCAGTCATACATATTTTATAGATTAAAAAAATAGTAGCATGAAACGAGCTCACCAATTGATCCGTTATCCTTGACTGAGCAGCCACAATCCACTCTCAGCTTCACTCGTTTGCTCGGCTATATAGAAGCACTCAGAAAAAATAGGCGCGCGACCCGAAAAGGAAAAAAAAACTGACGACTGCTCGGGCTTTCTTGACGCAATGCCCAGGAGCAAGCGTCAAGGTCGAAGGATCAAAAAGAACTAACCGATCGCGGCACTTTTCACTTACTCTGACTGAACTAACCGATCACGCCACTTTTTCTCTTACTAGACCGATGCGCGACATGTTTGATCCTGCCCTCGTCGCTCGCCCCCGCAGGAGCAAGCGCCAAGGTCGAAAGATCAAACAGAACTCATGTGTTAGCTGACAAGCTGTAAAAGTATTGCATCGAAAAACATAATGTTTTTTTTTATTAAAATAAATACTATTTTTGAGAATTTACTAGGTAGGTTGTATCTTGTACCAGAAGTTCGGGCAATAGTTCACTTTTGCTGGCACAACAACCTAATGGTTCAAAAATTACAGGAATTAAACATAACAGGTGAAATCATGTTTATCTCTATTATTATTAGCTTTTTATCATAAAATACATATTATCATTTGTTCTTAAATTTTTCACGCATTGTGACCGAAGCCGAATAATCGTCGGCTACTGCGATCTGTTTTTTGATCTGTTGTTTGAATATATTGTTTTGTTATATAATAAATACAGAGTATTCCAAGTTTATTGATTGCACTGTGAGCACACATAGGTCAAAAAATTATTTAAAATAGAAATTCCAAGCTCGTTAGAAAATGGTTGAAATCAATGTGCCCTGCGAGACCTGATCATTCTATTGCCATGGGGCTTTAACCAATATAATGAAGCATCAAAGTGTACTAAATATGACTGCTGAAAAGTGCCGAATCAGGAGAAACTTGCCTAGAAAAATGGTCAAAAATTATAAAAAAATAACCTAAATTCAATATATCTTTCGATGTGACGATTTTACGGCTTTGGTTTATTCGGCAAAGTTGTGTATTTTTATAATATATAAAATTTTGTTGAATATGTCATGTTCATAAATTGCACATTGATCATAGAAATGGTAAAAAAACTGATAATTATTATAAAATAGGTTAAATTTCAAAATTTAACTGTGAAAACGAAGTCAAAAATATCAAGTATGTTCAGCAAAGTTGTTGAAAATAAATAGATCTGAAACTTTGCTGAAGTGATGAACGCACTAAAAATATTTTTTCAAAATAATATTTTTTCTCGGGTGCCCTAATTAGTATAATTTAAAAATGATTTATTATTATAACTCGGGATTCTAATTCAAAACTATGTCCCGAAGAAACCTATGGCCTCTAAGAGGTTTTGACCACCAATTTTCAGTTTCGTCCCACTGTGAGGTGTGTGCGCTTATTGGCTACTTGCACACATTTGCTCCATCATTCTGTGTAGCACTTAATTCAGAGACAATTAAGCGGAACACTCAGTAAAAAGTATTTTTTGAAGCTAACTCAAGAGATTATTTGAATCTCAAATTGAGAAGGAATGTTATTTGTGTGCCTTCACAGAATAAAATATCAATTTTGAGGACAGTTCGGTTTTGCGTCATCCGATTGATTTTGCTGACGGATTCGCGCGTTTTCGTCGTCGGAGATTTTTTTTCCCCTGTTTTGGAGCGTCTTGCTGGGTACGTATTTGGGAAGGCCCAAGCAAGACGGTTTATTTTCTGGACGCCAAGAAGTTTTGCTGTCAGTGTCAGATTTGTGTTCAGTCGAGAATGGATTACCAACTGGTGAGTTCGTTTCATGCTTATGATAACACATATTTTCTTGAAAGCGTAACTTTTACGTAATATTAAAACAAACTCTGTATGGTTTGTCACTATAGGTGTCAGCATTATGCTCGTTTCTTATACAATTTGAATATACATATATTTTTCTCTTTTTGACATTATTAAAAATTATCTTTTGAATTGTTCGACGTTGTGAATGTTGACGTATTTTCTAAAACTTCTTCCATATCGAGACAAAATGCACAGTAATACTCATATGTAATTTTCAAACAAACTATGAATGGTTCGTCACTACAAGTGTCGGCATTATTCCTGTTTCATATAAGTTAAAATATATACATGTAATTTTCAGTTCTCGTCATTAATAAAAACGTCTTTTGAATTGTTCGACATTGTAGATGTTGACGTATTTTTTCCAAAAACTTCTCGAGACAAAAATACAAAACTAGCTTTAAATACAAGTCGTATATTTCCCCCTTGTCCATGGATCGCATCACCGACCAGAGGTGACTCCCAGATCTTTTCCTCCCTCACTAATAAACACCCTTCCCGTGGTGATTGTGGAGATGCAGAGGTATTCTCGGTCTCTAGAAGCAACAATCATTACACCCTAACATTCCTTCCCCATCCCAACTGACTGTAAGGACTTGGCCGGCGCCGTTATTGATCAATAATATTAGATCTGCTAAAATTGCACTTCGAGAGTAAGCGGAAACTCCCATCCCTTATTCATTTGGATCGTAGTGCAATTCTTACCAGTTCCGATCAATCACGGAGTAGCAACCATTGACATGTACAGTCAGTCTATGCTATGCTATGCTATGCTTCACAGAATAAAATATCAATTTAATCATAAAGTGCGATGATGATGTCAATGTCTAGATTATTGCTGCAGTTTGTCTATGTCCTGTGCACTATGAACCAAAAATCAAAATTTCGCGACCGATTTTTGTCTGTTATTGAAGAGCTCGCCATTTTGTCGCGAAATTTTGCATTCTGGTCCATAGTGCTGTCTACTGCAGGCGGACGAAAGTTCGATTTCATATTAATTATAGATTTCATCGTGGGTTCTGGTGGCGTTTGAAGCGCATAAACCGACGTGGGTCATTCACTTCGGCTCGGTGTGGTTCGTTAGGACTGTCCCCAGGTTTAGCATATTAGTATCCGCCATGTTGACTGTTGAATAAATAAATTGGCTCCGGGGGTTTGTGTGTTTAGATACGATTCCTTGCTGCTGCTGCTGCTGCTGCTGCTGCTGTGTAATTGATTACCCATCTCCATATCTTGTATGTTTGATCGCTCGAGGGGACAGCAGCCGCACATCTGGTTCATCTACATTTTGGGTTATTTACTAATTAAGGGATTGTACGACTGCAACGAACACGAATTTGCCAGAAGGGAAATTAATCTTCTTCTTTTTGGCATAACGTTTCAACTGAGAGAAAGCCTTTTTCTTAGTTAAGTTCTCAGTCTTGTTTCTATGAACCTTTCACAGCTATTAACCCCTCTACCGGCACCTTCATTTTCACCACTAAAAATTATTCAAAATGCGATAACTTTTTTGTTTTTTGATATTTTTGCACCACCTTTTCACAAGCTCTCGAAAAACTCTTCTTTTTTTAGAATATGTTTCTATATTCATAATTGGTCATCTGGATCCGGAGATATTCCAAAATTCCTTGGGGGACCGACGCGTAGCCATAACCCACGTTAATATCTCAGGCTACAGAATTTTTATCGTATTCGGATATTCACTCCTGGACAAATAAAGACCTTGAAAACTTAAAAAAACTCATGTCGTAATTTTGAGATTTCTCCAAGAACACTGAACCGATTTGTATGATTTCTTCAGAGTAGCTCCTTAATACCTGGCATTGTATGGTACACATTTTATTTATTTATTTTTTTTTTTTTTGATAAATTGATCAAACACAAAATAGCCACCAAAGACATTTTATATGGAGAATGTCGGTCCCCCAAGGAATATCGGAATATGTTCAAAACTAGTTCACCAATGATTAATATCGACATGGATTCTTAAACTAGAAGAGTTTTTTGAGATTTTGTAAAAAAAAGGTGTAAAAATATTGAGGAACAAAAAAGTTATCGCGATTTGAATATTTTTAGCGGTAAAAAATGGAGCTGCCGGTAGAGGGGTTAACTCTAACTAATGGGGCAGTCCCCTATTCAGCATCAATGAGACCCCCTTCTACACTACCTCAAGGTCGGCGTATGCGTTTGAATTCTCCGCGACCAAGAAAACACTTGAATATCAGTTTCGCGACATTAATCCCACTTTATTCAATTTTTGCACACAGACACCTTTACTTTCTTCTTCCCACTTTCTTACTGGCTATCTCCTACCTTGCACTTCTCCTTCTGCTTTTCTTCTGGTGGTTTTGGTGGCGGGCCCTTTCTTCATTCCGCTACTACACATTCGTCCTTGCTTCGTCGCCGCCGGTTCGCTCCTCTCCTCGGTTGGACTACGACCGCGACTCCTCTTCTTGCGTCCTTCCTGCCATCTTCTTCTTCCTAGGCCTTGGCTTGACGATGCTGCGTTGCTGCTGGAAAAATGGCGTTTACAGACGAGACCTCAAGCACAAGACACAACGTCACTCATTGTCTGTCTCGAGGGTAACGAAGATGACTGTAGCGTACTTCTAGGCGGTAGGACCACTCAAGATCTTCGGGTCTACTACGCGCACTCCATGACCTACGCACTACAACAAGGCCGGCAACGGCCAAGATCACTCCAAGGTAACACTAAGGGTCCTGCGGGCATTTTGGAAACACAAAAGGGGTGTCTTGATAATGGCGACGATTGGGGCTCTTGTGTAGGGTCTGTTACCTGGGTGTTTCCACTAATCCACACTATCCATAGCTGTCTATTCATCGACTCTTTGCACAACTTTTTCTACGCTATACAAATTTCTTAAATTTATGACTGACGTCTATTTCACTTAAATATCGATAATGCTCCAGAGCAATGGTGGATGTGCTTTTCAGAACCCTCGATCTACGCAGCCTAAAATATGTTGTAAATTTCAATATTTTTTCATGCACATATTTGGAGCATCAAATTAAAATGAAATATCAACGATCAATCAAATACTTCAATCGAACACACTTCAAATTCACACGATCATGTAACATTCAAGCACCTTTAGTTGAAAATTGAACGTAATGCGGTAACAATAAATGAATTTTGTTTATTTTTACCTGTTTACACAATTTTGAAATTTAAATAGTTTTATCTGTGTAGAGTTTTCCGCTATATCTGGATTCACCCCATCATAACTCCTTTTACGCCACTACATCGCGAAAATGTCAACAATCTCGGACAGACAGACACACCACTGGTTACAAAACTTAGAGATTTCATTGTCAAACGATCACTTTTGTATTTATGGCAAGCATGAAGATGCGAGAATATTTTCAACTCGAAGAGTTCTACTAGTTGAATTCTAATCTACCACACATAGCATGGTCTTGATGAAATCAGCTCATTTATTGCTTTTACTATTAGGACACTTATGGTGAAGGTGAATCGAAGCCAAAGTTTAAATTTTCAAGAGCACGGATCTGGAGAACCAAACATCCGTTTGAGCTGAAAACCTAATCGATTGATCACCACCAGCTAGTGACCAATTGATTAAGTTTTCAGCTTAAACGGATGTTCGGTTCACATTATCCGTGCTCTTGAAAAATTGAACTTTGGCTTCGATTTATCTTCACCTTAAGATGAAGCGTGTCAGAATCCAAATATGGCTGTCACAATGGTCGACTTGTACCCATACTCACGATTTCAAAAGCACTTAAAAATTGAACGTGCGATGTCAAATTTCTTATTTTGAACTTTCTGCTGGAGCATGAAACTAAAAAAGAAAATGAACTGACGTTTGATGCTTTTTTCGTGAGATTTGGGTTCATAATTGAAGAGAATGGGGTCAGAATTTAGTGTGAAAAAAAATCGCATCAGGAATGTGTGGTTTGATTCCTTTGCATGCTCCTTTAGGGTGAGCGACACAACTGGTGAGCTCGTTTCATGCTAATTTCTATCTTGGCAGCGTTACGTTTATGTTATTTTCAAACAAACTATAGAAGGCTCGCGACCACAAGTGTCGACATAAACACTTAATCCGGTTTCATTTAATTTCAATACATATACACAAACTCTTTTTTCGTCACTATAAAAATAATCTTTAAATAGATCGACATTGTAAATGTCTAAACATTTTTTTATTCTCCAACCAATATCTACAAATATCTTTCACCGCGAGTCAACATTCTAACATTTTATTCCGGGTCCCAAATGACTGTAAGGACCTGGTGCCGTTATTGATCATTAATATGAGAGCTGCCAAAATGTGCACATCGAGAATAAGCGGAAAGTCCCATCTCTTAATCATTTGAATAGAAGTGCTATTCTTACCATTTACGATTGATTACGGAGAAGCAATCATTGACATAAACAGTCAATCTATGCAACGGTTTTCAGATCTACGCCGCGGAGCACTTGGTGCTTGAAAATTGGAACCAATACTTTGAAATATCTAAATTTTTTTTCTTTAAATACGCACACAAATAATATCAAACCAAGCCGTACCTGAAATTTTCCAGAGCACAGATTTGGAGAATAAAACAACCGATCGCGTTTAAATTTTATGGATTAGTAACTTGTACTTGTGTAAAATTTGTACTGTTCAAAATTTAGAGTTATATTTGAGGGATTTAAAAGTAAAGGGTGTTAAAACCTTTTCAGCAGTTTCTCATTTTATACAAATTGTATGGGAGCAGTGTTGGTAGCAATCACGGTAGTCAACACGTTTTCGTTGACATTCGACAGTCGTTGCCTTCAGCAATCACAGTACGACCGATCCAACTAACATACGAGAGAAAAATGTTAATTAAATGCAGCTGACCACGGTGGCGTTACCAGATAACGTTACAGTTTTGTTTATTTCTAACATTTTTCGTAATAAGAGCTGCTTGTATTAGTGTCACATATGACATAACAAGCAATATTATACTATTCTTGTTGTTAATGATCGGACATTTCTGAAATCTATGCAAAATTCATGATTTATGAAAATGTCATCGTGTCAGACGACATTTTTTACACAGTTTTTGTGTTTCTTGATATTTATTCCATCGCTCGTCTTTTCGCTCGTGATGTGTGTGAAAAGTGATGGTAGCGGATGAGTGTAGAAAAATTATTTAATTGCTGATCATGGAAGCGAAACGAACGTTGTGAAAAAAGGTTATTATGTGAACTTTGATGCGACTTCTGGTTGTCTGGGTCGGTTTATTTGATTGAACATGTTTATTTTTACTTCAGGTTTAATCTTTACGTTACCGGCTTCCGACATGGCATTTTGCCATGTCGTCAATTTCCATTCGATTTTTTTGAAATCACCTTCAATTGACTTTAAAAAGGTACTGGAATATGTGCGATGTGCTTAGGAGTGGCAACATATTTTTACACAGAGCCTATTCCTTATTTATAGACATGTTCTGTCGAATTCACGAAGATTGCGACGTTGCTCAACAGGTTTTGGCCATGAAGCTAAAATGTCTTTACGGAACTAGTACCAGGTGCTTAGGAGTGACCTTATTGGTGACACCTAGTTTATTTGCCATTAATTGACATATTCTTTCGAATTCATGAATATTGAGACGTCACAGGGCCTGTGTTGGGCATAAAACAGAAATATCCCTCGTGAAGCCCTGACGGAACCTGTTCTTGGAGTTCTGGAGTGGCCACATCAGTTGAAATTAAGCTGTTTCATCTTTTATTGACATGTTATTTGGAATTTACAAAAATTGAGATGTTGCTCGACATCTTTTGGACAAACAACGGAAATGTCCCCGCAGAGGCCCTGGCGGAACTGTCAGGTACTCTTGAGTGGCCAAATCTGTTGATTTTAAACTTATTCTTCCTTTATTGGCATGTCCTTTCGAATTCATGAAGATTGAGACATTGCAATGTATGTTTTGGACATAAAACGGAATTGTCCCAAAAGAGGCTCTTGTGGAACCTGTGTCAGGAGCTCTAGAATGACCACATCTGTTTGTAATGAGTGTGTTCTTCTTTTACTGCCATGTTCTCTCGAATTTATGAAAATTGAGACGTCACACGGTATGTTTTGGACATGAAACGGAAATGTCCCCAAAGGGGCCCTAGCGAAACCGACTACGGTGTTCTGAAACGGTCCACTATTTGAAATTATGTTTAATTGATGACAACCGATCATTATCTTACGTTTTACATAAAAACTTCGGTTTTGTAATTGCAATAAAAAAAATAATCCCATTTCCAAGTGCCAAATTTGGCACCCTCGTGACTTCAGTACAACCCGGAATATTTCCGGTATAGCTCTGAATTCAGCATTGTCTATTTATGACAAACAACTTGTTATTTTGCAGAACAAACATCACCAATGTAAATACTTAAGCAATAAATATTGAAGGTTTTGTTGTCTCATCACCCGATATATGAATGCGTTTATTGCTACTTTGAAATAAAGAAAAAGTTTAAGTAGGTACTAGTTGTGCAAGTGCTTTTGAACTCTCATACATAGGTTCTGTACCAGTGGTGATGCAGCGCCATGAAAAAGAGGAGAATATTTGAAAGAAACCGTCTATGAATGTTTCTAAATCTCGAAAACTTATTCAAATAGTCTCAAGTCAGAAAAGTGAGCAAACTTACTTTATCGATCCTATGCGTTCCGCAGACGAAATTCCACACGTTCCGCTCTTACCCAACTAGATTTTTTACTTCACAACTAGAACGTTTAATTTCAGAATTACAAATCGGCGTAAGAAAGAATTTCAACTTTCGCAACCCAACCGCTACTTTCACCGTTCCGTTGTATGAAGCGACAAAGTGACTTAACCATGAATCAAAACAAAACACTACTTGAGCCGCTTTTACACTGGTAGAAAAACGTCGAAAGTAATTGAATGAAACGGCTTATCATTTTTGCGGGGCCCAGATAGCCGTAGCGGTAAACGCGCAGCTATTCAGCAAGACCAAGCTGAGGGTCGTGGGTTCGAATCCCACCGGTCGAGGATCTTTTCGGGTTGGAAATTTTCTCGACTTCCCTGGCCATAGAGTATCTTCGTACCTGCCACACGATATACACATGCAAAAATGGTCATTGGCATAGTAAGCTCTCAGTTAATAACTGTGGAAGTGCTTATAAGAACAGCTGAGAAGCAGGCTCTGTCCCAGTGGGGACGTAACGCCAGAAAGAAGAAGGCTTATCATTTTGTTATTATTATTTTTGCGAGAAATAAAAGCAACTACCTAGTTTTTGAACCCGAGCTGATTGTATGCATAATTTGAGCGATATAAACGGTGAAAAAATCTTAAATAGGTGATTTATTTCAAAACAGTTTTAGAAGACATGTTGTAATTCTCCTTAATTAGTTTTCTCAAAACCGTATGAAAGTTACTTAGGTCGATTTGAAAAAGCAATCGAAAAATCATAACTTGACCTTTGACTTTGACTTCAATTTCAATCGGATTCAACTGATCTTTCTAGAAGCCTTAAAAATCTGAACCAATTCTAAAACACACATTTGTACCTGGGGAGTGCGAAGTAGATATCAACAAGCAGCCAGGCTGCTGTCAAGCTAAAATTTTCATAAAAATTATCTGAGTATGCCTAGGAGCTTGCAGACATTACTTAGTCACGCTAAAATATGTTAGACGTTTCATGTTACACGAAAACTGCAAACTTTGAAGAAATATTATACTTGGTCTTGTTTATGCATAAGTTTTTATAAACGGTTTTAAATACATTTCTTATCAATGTACGGTCAGAAACTATGTGATGCAGCTGAATTATTGAACTTATTGCCTGCATCAAACTGCAGAAGCTTTTTGTGAAGTATTTAAACCTTGAAAATGGTTTCCTGCGAGACTAGCAAACAAACAACTGTAAGCACTGGTGGAAAATATTGTGTTCAAATTGAATAAATAAAATGTTCGAGTTTGCACCCCTTAGATTTGTACTATTAAAACGACAGTAACAAAATCTACAGAGTACTGCAATGTCACATCGTTTTCTATGTATACAGCTCGGGCCGTGAATAATGCGTAAAATTACACTTAAACTATTGTAATAACATTAGGGGTATTCACTTAAAGTAGCGTAAATTGAGATATTGACGATGAAACGTTTCAAATGAAATATTCCTGATCTGGCTGCAGGCGATAAAAACAAAAAAATCTATAACCTAGTTACCCAACAAAACTATCAAGCTTGTCAACAGTTTGTTTATATAAATTACGAACTTTTATTCGAATCGTTTCAGCTAAGGTTCACCTTAGCTGACGAACCTTCGACTGTATTATTCACAGCACCCAGAACTCCTACCAGTTCGTCAACGAAAACCAACCTTTGTGCTGTTGCTGCAAGAACATTTTATTCAACTTGTTATTGTCAAAATTGTTACCACCGCTTTTAATAATTTCTCAATATCATTCAAGTGATCCCAAGGAAAATTTTGCTTATGATTCATAAACGGAAAACAACGCAGCCTTTATACCTACTCAAATATCCAATTGCTGAACCCACTAGAACCCAAATCGATGGATGAAATGGTAGTCGATGTGCCTTGCGTTCAGTTTGGTTAAGACACAGGGTCCATTAATTACCTAAGACAACCTCCCCCACGAAAAGATTTTTGAAAGAAAATGAAAAGTTATTAGCATGGCGCGTAAGAAAACTCACACTGCCATCCCTTCCACCATAACCCCTTACTCGATAAATGAATAGCCCCAATATTTCTTAGACTCAGACATAACACTCTGCCACCTAGTTCATTTTATTCCTCACTGTGACGATTCGATATCCCATAAAAACAGTACCTCTTTCACTTGAAACAACTCGTTCTATGATCATACTCATTTATTCATCTAACTTTTCCCCAGTCTTTTATTTAATTCTCCCAGATCTACCTATCGACAATCCTACTCTCATCTACGTTTTCCAGTTGTTTTTCATGATTTGTTGTTTGTTTGTAAATAACGTACTCAAGTTGATATGATGACTGACGCATTCTTGGATTGGTTGACTGTTGAATTTCTACGGCTTGAAATGTTTCCTACGCAGTTTACGCAATTTTGTGAAACATTTGAGATAAACAGTTTATCACGATATACGCAGGGATTTATGCCGTTAAGTGAATACCCCTATTATAAAATGATGTGATAAGTCAATTAACATCATTCGATAAACTTCATGCGCAGTGAAATGGACGTAATATTAAAATTTATGTTTATAAAAAACAGAATGTTAATATGATTTTTCATGAACCACATAAACTAACAAACTAATCTAAAAGCAAACAAAAATGCCTTCTTTATTCCTCAAGTCTTAAGAAAATCACTTGGATATTATCGAAAGACAACCCTTCTACCTGAATGATTTTTCCAAGCTGCTAATCACATACAGTTTGATTTATGAAATTCGTCTGCAAGCGAACTTCAAATGAGTGGACCAAGATGAATGCTCAGATAAATGATTACACAGCGTAACAAAAATTACATTTTTGCATGTCTCCAGGATCAAATAATGTGTCTCTAATAGATTTGGGGCTGCTGAATTTGATGCCGTTCTTAGAAATGTTCCAGCACATCACAATTTTTAGTTACAGGTCGTCAAAGTTGCATAAAACACTGGTTTCATTGATGTTTACATAAAATTTAAACAATGATTTATCAAAAAAAAAATTGGAATCTAATCCACAAAGCATGCAAAATAGGACTTTAACTTTCATTTCAGATATAAATTGGTTGATATTACAGGAAAAATGTAGATTAAATCGATTTTTTCAACATGCTTGCAGTCTCCATACAAAATTCTTCGTTTCTCTCATACGGCAAAGTACAATGCTTTTCTAAATCAACAAAAAATAACTTTAAGGCATCGGAAGTATTATGAACTTTGTAGATAAATATTGTTATACACATGAAGTTTGAGTTCAGAAGCAAATTAAGCAAATAAATTGCCGCAACCCTCAATTGAGTAAATAGCGGTATTTTGGTGCTTGAGACAAAAGCGTGTTCCGCAGTGTTATCACCTCACACCCACCTAATTTCGACAGCAGATTCAATCGGGTTCGAGATGAATAAACAGAGCTTCTTTTAAGCGACATTCAATTTAATCTCCAATCAAAACAACCACGCACTTTTGAGGTGCCGTTGTCATTCAATTACCGGAGAGTTGAAAGATACGACGTGATGACATCGTCATCGTCGATTGCGACTCGGACCGTTACCGGGAATGCTCCGTCAAGGACATGGATTCCCGGCGCAAAACTTATTATTTTTAGCACGTTGACAACATCTGTATCTATTCCCAGTGCCGTTGCTCCCGTCGTTAATCCCGATCCAGAATGGGGATGGATGCGACGCAATAATGTGACCCCGACCAAAAATAAATCTCCTGGAACGTTCTCCGGCTGACTGGGGGGGATGTTCCGGAGTCGCAAATTTGACACGTTCTGGATTTTTTGCATGGAAAAAGGGTATGATCTAAGGCAAACAGACGTAATACTGACGAAAATTCCATCGACTACCCTATAAATGATTAGTCTAAATTTCTAATACATACTTCACAACCAAAGGCGCGGGCATTGTGTTTCGTGTTCGACGTTTCCCTATAGTTAGTTCTGCAAGGCTTGTTGAGTAATATATTTTTTGTGCAATATAGCCACCAGGCGTTTAGTGGTGTGAAAAGAAAATCGTTCTACATGGTACTTCTACTTGTCTCTGGTATGGCGGTTTGGAAACGGTTTACGTAGATGTGGGTGTGTCTGTCAACCGAAGCTTTGATCGATTGAAGTTATTTGCACGCGTAGATATGGAAAAGAAATTAGCCGCATAAATCACGCCCTGTCTTTCCAAGAGCGACGGAGCGCCTCCGCGATTGGCCTCATCTGCTACGCATCGACGTGGAACAAATTCGAGTGAAAACCAGCGAAAGGAGCATACATTTTGCTGGGTGGTTGTTTGGAAGTCGAAGAAGTTTGAAGACATTGATCCTTCCGTGAACGAATGGCGTTCTTTTTCGTCTGTCTGGCGTTGCGTTATAATTGGACAGGTTCTCTCAGTTTTGTAGTTAGCAATTTAACGGTCAAGGGCGACCTTTAAGAAAAAATCACCAATTTCTCGCAAGATTACAATTTTGACTCCACCCGCACCCTTGTACTGGAGGTGCTCCTGTGCTCCTGAAGGTAGGCAAATTTCAAGTCACAGATAATTTTCGGAACCGACTTTAATGTGGTCACTATATGAGGGAGTTTTAAGGAACAACGCATCAACGTAAACCTTATGAGAAACGATTGATTTGGATTCTACTATTTGTCCTGCATTTGATTGAACCTACAACTGACCGTTTCCGGGTACCCGGGACGTCTCATCTAGAGAATTGAAACGGATTAATATCCCACAAATCTATAGCTGGTTCTTCAGGACATTAAGTCCGAGTGGTCACATCTGGTACAATTTAAACGGTGCAAAACTCATCATTTATAATGTTGACTTTCAGATCTTAATGATTTATGCAAATCAAAATATTTCTCATTGGAAATCTAATTTGGCATGTCCCAGCAAATCGCGCTTTTTCGCCCGATATAACTTCGGCCGCAGGAATATTTCCGAGCTTCTCTGGCCATTTTTAGAAACTAAATATTTGTATTCATGAAGTATTCGCTGAGCAGTGAGTGTTCTAGTACTTTTCCTTTCACTCAGGCATATTTGGGTTAAATATATTTTAGTTTAGTTCAATCATACTTTCGGATTTATTGTTTGATGTTTCTTTGATTGTTTTTTTTTTTTTTTTTCAGAATGATATGTTAGTTCTTCTGGCAGCACGCTTAAGTTCCACAGTCTGTGAGTAGTTGTGTTAATTAGATCTCCTTTCTTATCACTGCCAACCGATAGATCGATAGAAGCGATCGTTCCGATCGTATAGTCTACAAATTCAGCACTGACTCTCGGTATCACTGCCGATATCGGAGCAGCAGTTAGTTATTAGCAGTGTTAGCCATGAGTAAGCAGTGCACGAGAGTGCTTCAATTAGGATTTGCCGAAGAAAAGACTATGGAGCTACAAACCTTCATTTTATTCAACCGAAGTATCAATAAACGAAAGAATTATTTGATAAAATGCCACGAGTATTTCCTGGAAGAATTCAAGATAACTCCACGGAAAAATTATTCGAAAGACATCTCTTATAAAATTCAAATCAATTTCCTAGTGAAATACTAAAAAGAATTTCTGAAAAATTTTCTAGTATAATACCTTAAACTAATCTAGACAAATTCTTGTACATCCAAAATGTCTATAGATTTTTATAACAGAAAATCGTGGCAAATTTAAGAATTGTCCTAAGAAGAAATGCAATAATATTCATAATACATTATATTTTTTTTCCAAAGCTCATGGAATTATTTCTTTTTGAAATCTTTACAAAATGCCTGGATAAATTTCTAAGAAAACTCTGGAAAATTCCAGAAGCAGAATAAGCTGAATTTTTGGAGGAATCTCTAAAACATGTTTGGACAAAATTACACAAAACTTCATTTTTTAATGTTTTTCCAATTTTCATATTCGGTTAATGAAGATCGAGAGAGCTCTCCTCGGTGGATTATCGATTTCGCTAAGAAAGTTTGTCCGGATTCCATTCCTGTTGATCGCGTGCGACGAGATATTCCGGTGGATAGGGATGCCATGGATAGACCATTTTCGATGGTTGAATTCTCATTTGCTCTCCTTTCATGTAACAATTCCGCTCCAGGAATGGATCGAATCAAGTTCAATTTGCTTAAGGGCCTACCTGACGTCGCAAAGAGGCGCCTATTGAACTTGTTTAATCACTTTCTGGAGTGTAACATTATTCCGGATGACTGGAGGCAGGTCAGAGTAATAGCCATTCAAAAACCCGGGAAACCCGCGTCGAACTATAATTCATACCGTCCAATTGCGATATTCGCAAGTTGTTAGAGAAGATGATTCTCTTTCGACTGGATAAATGGGTTGAATCGAGTGGCTTGCTGTCAGATACGCAGTTTGGTTTTCGCAGAGGAAAAGGAACGAACGACTGTCTTGCGCTACTTTCTTCAGAAATTCAGCTTGCCTTTGCTCAAAAAGAGCAGATAGGTTCAGTATTTTTGGATATTAAGGGTGCTTTTAATTCAGTTTGTGTTGATGTCCTTTCAAACAAACTCCAAGCAAGTGGCCTTTCATCAATTTTGAACAATTTTTTGTACAATTTGTTGTCCGAGAAGCATATGAGTTTTACTCATGGCAACTTGTCAGTTTCACGAATTAGCTACATGGGTCTTCCCCAGGGGTCATGTCTAAGTCCCCTTCTTTATAATTTTTATGTGAGAGGTATTGATGACTGTCTCATGGAAAATTGCTCGTTAAGACAGCTTGCAGACGACTGTGTTGTTTCTGTCACAGGACCAACAGCAGCCGAACTACAAGGACCTTTACAAGATACTCTGGACAATTTGTCTACTTGGGCCTTAAAGCTGGGTATCGAATTCTCTGCGGAGAAAACTGAGATGGTTGTCTTTTCAAAGAAACACAAACCTGCCAAGTTTCCGCTTACACTCATGGGTAAGACAATCACTCATAGCTTGTCATCTAAATATTTCGGGGTCTGGTTCGACGCCAAATGCACCTGGGGGAAACACATTGTGTATCTAACACAGAAATGCCAAAAACGAATCAACTCCATGCGAACTATAACCGGAACATGGTGGGGAGCCCATCCGGAAGATCTGATCAAGCTGTACCAAACAACCATCTTGTCGGTCTTAGAGTACGGTAGCTTTTGTTTTCAATCCGCGGCGAAAACACATATGCTGAAGGTACAGCAGATTCATTACCGTTGTCTTCGCATCGCGCTAGGCTGCATGAACTCGACTCACACAATGAGTTTAGAGGTACTTGCAGGAGTACAGCCCCTGACAGACAGGCTTCTTCCTTGCTCTTGGCTTATCCTCTTTCTCCCCCTTTTAATGATCAACTACAAAAGAGAAGCGATTTTACCCACACACAAACTGAGCGTACGAGCTCTGCGGGATGAAGAGTTCACACGTTTGTGTTTTGTTATTTTCATTCCCACAGTGGTGAAGAGCTTGTTTTGACAACCTCAGTGCTTAAAAGAGAAGGTGATTATTTTCTCCCTTTCTCAGTTAGGGGGAGAGCATGTTTTCCCATTTCTCAGTTCGGGGAAGAGCATTTCCAGACAGCTCTTCGTTGTCTCTTTGTAGCTCTTTGCCCAAAAGGGCAAAGAGGACAGCGAAATCATGCTCTTGTGTTGACGGAGAAACCAACCTCAGTTCATCCCAAAAGCAATGATGATGTGTTTGCAGAGCCTCGCAGTAAGCTGGAGCTGTCAAATGGAAGATGTGCGTTTGGATAGAGCCAACGTTTCTCTCCACTCTCTCAGCCACGGATTATTCAACCAACACCGAATGCTGGTTCATAATTGTTGTGAGCGTACGAGGTCGCTTCATCTATCAGATCAAGATGAGCAAAATAAAGCCTGCTGACAGATCGTTTCGCGGAGTTAACACTCAGGTTCCTTATCCGTTGTGAGGTTCTCAATCCATTGGTTATTGAAAACTACGAAAAGCTGCTTGAACATAACCCTCAAACTCGTTTCATGAGTGTGTACTACTGGTACATGACGCTGGAGGTTAGCCCATCTTCGGTTAACACCAATCGTGATAACTTCCTAGAATTCGACTGTTCCTCTGTAGTATTTGATTTGTCCATGAAGCAAGATATCCATGGTATACCAGATCACTTTCGTTCAAAGTTTATCCCTCCCATGTTTGCAAGTAAATTTGGGCATGTCAGCAACAACCGGCAATTCTTCACTGATGGGTCAAAAATGGATGATATCACTGGTTTCGGTGTTTACAACGTTTTTCATAGCGCCTTCTTCATGCTTCAAAAGCCATGTTCTGTAAATATTGCTGAGCTAGCAGCTATACATTACGCCTTAGAGTACATCAGTTCTCTCCCACCCGAGCACTTCTTCATTTTTTCCGACAGTCTAAGCTCTCTGGAGGCTGTTCGGTCAATGAAGCCAGTGAAGCAATAGAATACGCCAAGCATTTAGTGTTTTGTCAAATCGCTCTTACACTATTACCCTAGCTTGGGTCCCTTCCCATTGCTTCATTGCGGGCAATGAGAAAGCGGACTTTCTGGCTAAGGTAGGCGTTAAAGAAGGCGATGTTTACGAGCGTCAAATCGCCTTCGATGATTTTTTTGCATTGGCCCGTCGGGAGACCTTGATCAGCTGGCAACAGAAATGGAGAGACGGAGAAATGGGTAGATGGCTGCATTCCATACTTCCACAGGTGTCGAAAAAACCATGGTTTAAGGGGTTGGGCATGAGCCATGATTTCATTCGTGTCATGTGTCGGCTTATGTCCAATCACTATTCGTTAAATGCGCATACCTCAGAAAGCAGTCTCTGTGTTTGCGGCGTGGCTTACCAGGATATCGAACATGTTGTGTGGGGATGCAGTGAGCATCGTATCATCAGATCCGAACTGACTGAAACTCTCCGGATCCAAGGAAAACAGCAGAAACCTGTCAGGGAAGTGTTGGCGTGCCTTGATTTAGAATATATGAATTTAATCTATCTGTTTTTGAAGCATATCAATATCCGAGTTTGATTGTGTTCTTTCCCTATCTTTCTTTTTTCCCTTTCAAATTGTCCTCTTCTCGTCGTGTCTCCCACAAACCGTTTCTGTTTAGTTTCATTACAGATCTGGACATCCTGTCCTTTCAAGCTTCATCAGCTTAGTAGTCTAAGTAGCTTAAGAAATCCCGATAAATCCTTTCCTTCCCTATTACAAATGTATTAACTATCCTTAAAACTAACATAGCTTTTAAAAAAAGTTCAAATTTCAAATAATGTAAAAAAAAGAAAAGATTTCGGCTCTGTTATGCCCTACGGCGCCTGAGCCTGCCAAATAAACGAGATAAGTAAAAAAAAATTTCATATGAAATAGATATTTTTGACAAAATTTCATGATGAAGAAATTTTTCATCAAAAGGTTTTTCTAAGAACAATTTTTCGTTGTTTTCCAAAAATTGTTGTTGTTTTTTTGTCGAAATAGACGAAATGATGGTGAAATAAGTATCTCGAAATCATTCAAAACTATTATGATTCCATTTTATTATTCCTCTATAGAAGTACCTATTTCAGAATTATTTCCAGCTCAACCCCTCTACTAGCAGCATATTTTTTTCATTACAAAAAAATAATCCCAATAATGTCGATTGCGATCATTAGTAATCTAGATCCGAAGATATTCCGAAATTTCGTGGTGGAATGTAGCTCTAACCTACGTAAATATCTCAGGCCTCAGATATTTTTCTCATGATTGGTAATCCGCAATTCGAAAAATACTTTGAATAAAGTTTGTTGTTGTGTTGAAATGAAACAAATTGGTGCAACCGTTTTTGAGAAATGACCACAAATATTTTTGCTACCCATTCGGCTGTAAAAAGATCTTGAAAACTGCAAGAAACATTATATTGTATTTTTAGATTTCTTGGTGACAACTAACTCTATTTGTATGAGTTTTTCACAGAAGCTCCTATTGAATAATGTATAGTCCACATTTTATTTTTTTGTTAAATTGACTAAAAGAGCGGTCAAAGATATTATATATGGGAACTATAACCCAAACTGTATCGTAATATCTCCAAAACGAGATAATCAATGCACTATGGGCCAGGGACGCAATCTGGCTAGACAAAATTTATAACTCGGTAACGAAGCATTTCTGGCATTAGGTGTCCTTGGCATTTTTTTTCTTTTTTTGTAACAACGAGAACCATCTACTAACATAATCGGATAGTTTTTAAAGCGTCCGCATAGGTGGCGCCACAATTTATTTTCTTACTGCGACGTTCTAGAGACTTGGCATGTTCGGCAAGCAAAAAATATTATATTTTTAATCTTGTAATCGGCTCAAATTGTGGGGACAAGAGGCCACTCGCACGATACAAAATCCAGTGTTATACTATTGGTTGCATGTAGATGTCATTGTATTCTATTGTACATATTTTATGACTCAGTGATTGTAATGTAAATTGTTTGAAATGCAAATAAACAAGTTCATGTCCGACCTCCCAATATGCAGGATGCCTTTCGGAGGCGACTATATGGGTAAATTCGGTGCGTTATTTATCTTTGAAAAGGAATTCAATGTTCCGAACACAACGTAGGGGCTCTTCCTGGTAGCAACGGTGAGAAAAATCGTTTTTTTTACTAATTTGGTCTTATTTTGCCAATAACAAAAAAAACAGTAGGCTGTGGAATTTGGACGTATTTAAAATGAACTACTTTGCCGAACATGCCAAGTCTCTATATACTGCATTTAATTTGTAATAACTCGCAAATTGCTACTT
Organism: Aedes aegypti; assembly: GCF_002204515.2. Taxonomy (NCBI): domain Eukaryota; kingdom Metazoa; phylum Arthropoda; class Insecta; order Diptera; family Culicidae; genus Aedes; species Aedes aegypti. The sequence goes on along the minus strand of NC_035109.1, from coordinate 82,091,554 downwards.
CTTGAGAAGTGATCATTCTGATCATTGTGGTTCAAAATAATTTCAAAATTCTTATTGTATCATCAAAACGTCTTTATCCTACAAAAACAAAAAAATTTGAAAATCCACAAAAAAAACTTTTTAATGAAAAATTTTACCATCATGAAACATTGACACAAACATCTGTTTCTTATAAAGATGTTATGGTGAAAACTTTTTGTGTGATTTAAAAATTAAGTTCTATCTCTAAATTTTTCACGATAAAAATAAAAAACCGGTGTATTGTTCCTTCTTGTAGTCTAAACGGTTTACTAAAACTCTCCATAGAACATTTACATCTAGAATCAATAGTTTGGGGACTACATTTTTTTTTTAATAAATCGCATGAAAAAACCAAAAATCGCCATTTTTAGAAGGTATAATTGAGTCAAAATGATCGATTTACCCGGAAAACAATTATTCTACCATACAAAAAACATGTGTACACTTTAATGCAAATCGATTTTAAATTTTTGGCAACCTGTTACTAAAAATTGTGACGTGTTGGAACATTTCTGTTTCAATGTAACCAGCAGTGAATGAACATTGTTTGTCGGAACATTTCTGTGAACGGCATCAGATTCAGCGACCACAAATCTACTAGAGACACATAGTTTGATCCTGGAGACACGCAAAAATGTCATTTTTGTTACACTGTGTTATGGAAGAATTTTTGAGCAAATATCTGGACCAGGGTAGGGAAAAATCTTGAAATTCACTCTACAGTAGCCAAGCAAAGCCAATCACAATCAGCGAAGCCAGTGAAACTCACGCCCATTGCTGCTGTAGGCAAAAAGCCTTGAAAATAGCAAAACACCCGTTGATAAGGGTAACCCAGAATTACTGCAGAAAAATGTTCTATTTCCCACTGCATTTCCCGCATTTAGAGCCTTCAATGACACTCATGATTTAGAAAATTCGTGGCTCCAAAATAAGCTACTTGATGAGATTCACGTTTTTGAACTACTGTACTGGAGAGCCACGTGATTTTCGCAAAAATTCAAGCCTACTACTATTACCATTCCCAGCACTGATCTGGACAAATCGTTTAAGATTACCCTTGGCAGAATTTGTAGGAATTTCATAATATTTGTTTGCAGATTTGTAACAAGCTCTTGAAAAAACCAGTGAACAATTACTAGTAAGATGGTAAGAAACAGTAGCACAACCAGGATTTGATTCTGGGAGGTTTACCAATTTTCAGATACTTTTTAATAAGATATATTTCTATAAAAAATCGAGTTGTACGTTTTTAGAATGACACTTCCAAGACAGCAAACACCAAGCCGTTCCCATAACGGACGTTAGCCACGAGGAAGAACGTTTCAAGTAATACTGTTTCATATGGTATGCCCTCTTCAACATCTAATCCAATTTCTCTTGCCGTTCCCTTACGGTACCTATCCATCTAGTATTCATTGCTTTTTTCTCCATGCTCTCTCTTACTTCGAGCAGAATAGACCGATATGCCGATAAACAAATTCAAAATACTGTACTTACCTTTTCTTCATTTATCATACCAATGTAGCGTAGACACTACTGAAAAACAATTACAAATAGCTGAAAAATGGATCAGTATACTCAATCCAATCTTTGTAAATATCAACACACAATCATTTATTGTTATGACATTATAATGCATATTATTCAGCTGCAATAACACACAACACAAGATTGCATACAAGAAGAAGTAAACATAAATTGTGTGAGAGTTGAATAGGGTAGAGGAGTACAAATAGGGCAAGGTGAACTCTACCAAATCAGTTGGAAATAAATCGTGAACTCGAAAATAATTCTTCGTGTAATTATTCCCTACCGGATCGTATCCGCGGGAACAGACTACTTAACACAAAATCTTGGACAAAATTCTTAAAGAACTGTGTACACGAATTTCACGGATAACATGATTAGGATTCCAATAGAATCTTCAATAGGATTCCATAGACTTCTATCCAGGATTTTCATCGAATTCAATGCTTAACTTTCAAAAGTCCTGGGCAAGGTTACAATATAACTCTAGGTAAGGTTTCAATAGAAACTTAGGTAAATTTATCATATCACTATAAGCAGGTTTCTCTTGAAATCCTGGACAGCATTCTCAAACATTTCAAGGTAGGATTTTGGAATGAATATTGGGAGATATTCTGAAGCAATTCATAGCACAATTCTTGTAGAATTCTGGACAGAATTCTCACTTTATTCTGACCAAGATTTTCGCATATGCTTGATCAGAATTTTCACTCATCCCGGATCATGATTCTCAAAATGAATTATGCAGGATTTAACATAATACTAGATAAGATTCTGGTAGAATTCTGAGTATGATAGTTATAATATCCTGGGCATTAATCATCTAAAAATGGGATGGACTTTTCAAAAAGCTCTTGGCAAGATTATTGCATGATTTAAAAAGGACCTTTACCAAAATCTAGCAGAATATCGTGTTTTACAATTTCTTCAGGATAAATTTACTTAATTTTGTGACTTTGGTTGAATTTCATATGAACGCATTCAAAATTATGGCCCGCCACACAAAATCGTTTCTGCGATTTGACCCGCAGGCTGGTTGGGCAGGGCTGGTTTAAGTGCAGCAATTTACAATACAGCCCTCAATGTTGCAGTAGGTTGATAGTAGATCAGCATAGTAAAACCACCATTAAACTTTGTTTTTATATGACTTTGTAATTCACTATTGTAGTGGGACGTCAATTTTTCTGATTGACAAATCGTGACTCGGAATTTCCAACATTTTTTGAATGAATGCTCATGATTCACCCATAAAATATAATGTAATTCATGATTCACGCCAACAAAATCTCAATTGTTGAAAATCCGAATGGGGCTGAAATGCTTCCATCGTAAACTAAATACTTCTTGCGGAATTTATATGTTCTGAAGGTCAACTCAACGCCTTATATTTGTTTTTAGAAAAGGCTAAAAAACTGTGTTGTTTATTAGCTTATTACTACTAATTCGCAGGTATGTTATTATATGTGTCAAACTCTTCAGAGGTCTACAAATTTGAAATGAAACACAACGTAGAAGAATATTGTGTGGGGCGAGATGACAACAGTGTGTTTGTGTCGTCTCGGCCCGATCGTTGCTCACCGATCAATCAGTCATAGTGGAGTGGTTTACTAAGGAGGACGTGTGTTCCCTTCCGAAGTGGTTGTCTGCGTGATGGGTGATTTCACAGTAACAGTTTGATGTTACACATTGGCGAGCGTGACAGGTTCTGCTACGGATATTTTAGTTTAATATCATAGCAAAAAAGTGAACTTTTTCAACCGAAATTCTTTCTGTGGAAATCACCCATTGCGTAGTGCAGTGTAAATAAAGTGCGACCGAGACGAAGCAAACCAAGATGGGTGGTAGGTATAGGCAAATAGTTTCAAAGCTAAACGATCACTTCGATATCTAGTGGCCAGTAGAAGAACCGTCATAAAAGGGGTTTGGGTTGAGAAGGCACTGTGTGCAGCATAGAAAGAACCACTTTTTCTCGGAACAGTTGTTTTGTAGACGATCATAAAGCACTGAAAAACATGATAAACTTTTTTCATTCGAATATGAACAGATCTGGTCGATGCTCTTGAACGATTAGTGGGAGAAAATTGGAAAATTGATGTTTGGCAACATAGGTTATAAACATCCGGATTCTTTGTGAGTGGTTAAATTTGTTGAGAAATCACAAGTATCGCAAGAATAATGGTTTACATTCATCATGCCAATGGAAAAAAAGTACAATAATCGATTGATTATGACGTAACTTTTGGGTTGAAAAATTGAATTTTGGACGTAAATAAACATTTTCAGTGATATTTCTCTCGTTCTTTCTTAGCAAGCTCTATGACGGTGGCGCATTATATAGGCCTTTTCATGTGATAGGGTCGTCTATGCAATGTCTATGTTTACATCGGTGGAGGACCGGTGCTAACACGAGCCTGTCATTTTCATAGAAGAACTGTCAAAAAGCTTCCAGATCAGCTGATTTGGAATGGTATGTGAAAAGACATATTTGCCAATGGACTTATCCACGTCTTTCTTTACTGTCGATTTTCTTTTTCTTTTCCGCTCTGAATGCGGGCCGTGTTTACATAAAATGACATCCGGATCAACATCCAGTGAAGGAATGTTCACCGGATGAACATTGAGTGGATGAATGTGTAGGGTATAAGCACCGGTTTTGGCCAGCCTAAAAGAAAATGTGGATAAAAAATAAATGGGAAACCGTATTTATACTACAAATATGTCAAATGCAAGCTTTCAATCCATGTTATGTGTGCAAAATATCAAAACTGAGCTAAAACCATGTTTCAACTTTGAAAATCCCGTTGGTCAATATAGGCCAACGGAATCAGTTTCGGCCAGAGATTTAACTTCGGTTCCTAAATTGGCCAATCGCATTGATTTCTCATAAGAGTGGCCAAATTAGGAGTGCCTTGGCCAAATTAGGTGTATGGGAGTTAAAATTATAAAGAAAATGAATTGTTTCTCTTATGTGCTGAATCAATGTGGACGAGTAAATGAATGTAGCTCTATCATGTGAATGTGATCCACTGAACACAAAAGGTTTTTATGCTGATTGGCTATGTAAAACGATGTATAATCCCCTATGGCTACAACTGGCGTATGGCCAAAACCGGTGCTTCTACCCTAGCTAAATTGTTCATTTTCTGTAAACACGACCCACAATAAAGGTTTTCTTCCCGCTAGAAGTTGCAACGTGATGTCATCGTAGATAAATTCATATTCAATCATGTTGGAGCGAGTTGAGAGAGCCGCCACAGCTTGCAAACAAACAAAAAGCGAGATGATATAAGAAAATTGGGTAAGTGCGCATTGTTAGGATCGCCACCTCTCAATCATTATTATATATTGAATTGCGAGTTGAGAGGGCCGCATGCGAAGAGATGTGCAGCAAGTTAAGAGGACCGCAAAAATCAGTAAATAGGGTAAGAGCGCGTTGTGAGGACCGCCACCTTGGAATAATAGCGAGTTGAGAGGACCGCTTGTAACATGATTAATAGCGAGTTGAGAGGACCGCTGAGATCGGAAAATAGGGTAAGAGCGCGTTGTGAGGACCGCCACCTTTCACTTACATTGTAGAGCGAGTTGAGAGGACCACAGAAATCTGAAAATAGGGTAAGAGCGCGTTAGGAGGACCGCTACCTTTGAATAATAGCGAGTTTGGATGACCGCTTGTAACTGATGAATAGCGAGTTAAAAGGGCCGCTGAGATATTGAAATAGAGTAAGTGCGTGTTGTGAAGACTGCCACCTTTGACTAATAGTGAGAAAAATAGAGGGCTGAGAGGACCACTTGAAAATTGATTAATAGCGAGTTGAGAGGACCACTGAGATCGAAAAATTGACTTTGACGTTGGCTCCGCATCAGAGTACTTTGCATCACCTGAAAAAACACGATTATGGTTTGGTGTTGTGAAGTCAATGAATGGATTGGTCTAGAGTCTAGAGCTGCGCGATGCATTTTGCGTTGTGAGAAGTTTATATCTGAATTTTGGAAGGATTGAGTTTTGAAGAGAGATGACAGCCATGAAATTGGTGGCCAAACTGTATTAGTTATAGAAGAGATATAGAACGCAATGAGCGGCTCAATTGCTTGTGCTAGGTTGTGAGAGAATACAAAACTGGAGATCTTGGGTTAAGTAATATTGAGATGTGTTATAGGAATCGCCTATACAGAACAGAGACAAAAAAGGGATTTTGCGAGGAAATTTGCGCCTACAAAGTAAAATGAGAGTCTTGCTGCACATTGGTGTTCAACAGTTTTTTTTTTTTCTTTAGCTAAGGTCCTTGAGAATTAATGAATCGTCGTAGTATGAATTGCGGCGTGAGTGAGTGAATGGTTCCATCGGTGGTCAGAGACTCTGTTACGATAGAAACCAGGCTTCAGACTTTGTGCAGGAATGCTACGCATTCTGTTTTTTTTTTTCAGCTATGGTGCTTGATAGAGGACTGCCATACTCTTCTTCTTCTTCTTTCTGGCTTTACGTCCCAACTGGGACAAAGCCTGCTACTCAGATTAGTATTCTTATGAGCACTTCCACAGTTATTAACTGAGAGCTTTCTTTGCCGATTGACCATTTTTGCATGTGTATATCGTGTGGCAGGTACGAAGATGCTTCTATGCCCTGGGAATCGAGAAAATTTCCTTTACGAAAAGATCCTTGACCAGCGGGATTCGAACCCACGACCCTCAGCATGGTCATGCTGAATAGCTGCGCGTTGACCGCTACGGCTATCTGGGCCCCTGACTGCCATACTCCTTGGGAATGATTTTCGCGGAGTACGCACTGAGAGTTTTATTCATTTGAAGTAGGGTACCTATTCGGTACGCATCAGTGAGGAAGTAGCTACCGAGGTTATTTTTTTTTGTTCAAAATACGTTATTTCATAGTTTTTTTTTCTCCGGAGAGAAAGGGGATGTGTGGGGCGAGATGACAACAGTATGTTTGTGTCGTCTCGGTCCGATCGTTGCTCACCGATCAATCAGTCATAGTGGAGTGGTTTACTAAGGTAGACGTGTGTTCCCTTCCGAAGTGGTTGTCTGCGTGATGGGTGATTTCACAGTAACAGTTTGATGTTACACAAATATAGCTACGAAAACTACAGAAATTCACAGTGTTACTACGAATCAAACTGAGCTACTTCACTGTAGCAACACATCATATGTGTTGAAATGAGCCTTATAGTTCAACGAGTCTGGGTAGGTTTGATTGACCCCCAAAACCCCCCTTAGTTGACTCACTTGGAAGAAATATTACCATTTAGAAGAATCCAGTTAATTTGTTTTTCTCCGTCAGCCCTCCCCCCTTACTACACATATGTGTACAGATATTGATCAATAGCTTTTTTATCAATCGACCATTTTTGCGTTTGTAAATCCTGTGCCAGAAAAGAAAAAAAAACATTAAAGCGAAAAAACATCGACTGTCGAAATTTAAACCTACGAAAATGGTTTTATTGAATATATTTGCGTTTACCGCTACAGTTTTTTGAATACTGAGTTTTATTTGCATCAAATTTTAAAGTTATACTGCGTTCAGACTAGGGCTTTATTATCAGAAACGATTAAACTCATTTTTTTCTGAACATAACATATATGTTACTCCATATTAAGCTGGATTATTTTATAAATTATTTTCAAAAATCAGCAAACAGAAGCCTACGAGAGAAGTAGAAAATGTTAAAGATGTTACAATTACGCGCTTCAGATAGGTGTTAAATAGCGAAAAATGAAAGGTATTTAGATTGAAAACAGTGTGTTTTTGAGAGTTGAAAAGTATTTTTTCCTATTCAGACGAATTCATTGACCCACCGAGAAAGTTCAACAAATCAGTGCCCAATTTTGTTTGTTTTTGTCGAGTCAACTTAATAATGCCCCTCGTTTGCCAGAGTAGCCCTACCTAGAACAAAAAAAGTGGAAGGAAAAAAATCGCCCTGAACCAACAAATCCATGGAAAAGCCATCGGCTGGGAGGGGGTGCGATGTTTGCGCTTCTCGGAGAACGTTGAAAAATGCTTTTAATGCGTGAGACCACGTACACATGCTACCAACAGCAGCGATCCCTGCAGTGCTTGCTTTCTAGAAAAGAGCCCACCTTCTTCGAATTCCAGCAGACTTGGTCCTGGTGCCGGCTTGTGTGTGCTTGGGGGGGACATTGATGGTGACTGGCCACTCCCCGCGGACATGGGTCCGAAGGGATGCTGCTAATGAAATTAAAGCTCTATCGATTGCCATCGATGACCATGGGATTCAAGTGGAAGAAAAGTGAAACCCCTTGAGAAATTTCCTGGGATGGGTGGGAAAATCTGTGGGATTCTGCTAATTGATCGCGTTTCAGTGATTTTTTCTTCATGGGAAAATAAAGCACTCTTTGGAAGAAAAACAAAGGGACAGACTTTTTCAATTAGCTTCTAGGATCGATTTCATTAGATTTCAAACAAAAAATCCTTTGATTGTAAGGATGCGACAACTCTGAACTTAAGAAATACCCTTTGAATCCAGTCTTTGTGGATATTTTTTTTCTTTTGCTGTTTTTTTTTTTTTTTTTTTTTTTTTTTTTGTTGGGAAGGATAAGCCACTGCGTCCATTGGATTGAACTTTTGTGGCATGTCCCTTTTTACTATTCGCATCATTGAAGGAACTAAAACTGTCCACCATGAATCAAGTGAACAGCTTAAGCACTTTGACGCGTCTTTTCCCAGTCAGGCAAAATAGAGTTAATAAAACCCACAACCTTACTGGGATTTCCAGTCCAAATTTCACTTGGTGGTAAATAACCCCCGTTTAGAAATTTGGATCTGCGCTTGTATAATGCACTACAACTGCAGAGCAGGTGTTCCGAGGTTTCGCGTTCCATGTTACAGAAACGACAGATATCATTCTGAACCTGACCAATATTCTTTAAATGATATCTACTCGGACAGTGTCCAGTTAATAGGCCAATGTATATACAAAGAACTCTCTTGTTGAGCTCTAAGAGTCTTTTCGTGATAGTTTCATTTGGAACTAAAAATCTTTTAGATTGATTACACCTTGTGGTGATCTTTTGCTGTACTACGATCTCACTGCAACTTTGGTCCGTGACAGCATTGCAAATGGATCTCTTTTTGATCGTGGATAAGTCGTTGAACCGTAAATCATTAATTAATTTTATTCACGGTGCCATTAACCATTCATTTTCTGCAAACACTGTAAAATAAATCCCTTATCAACTAGCAAAACTGAAATGTTCACAGCATGATCGATACAAACGATAGAGATGATGCGTAGGCGCTTTCACTGGCGGCCATTGGCAACAGCATCCTATTTGCCCCGTGATGTACCACCATCACGAATCAGCATCCAATTTCCAATCCTCGAACGGGGGGCCTCGTTAGCAACCACATCGTGTACCCGAGCAAGCCCAACGGCAAGCGTACCTGTGTTGTCTTGTGCCTGTTTGTTAAATTTCAATAGAAGCCAATCCTCCACCACCACCACCGACCGTTCCAAACCAGAATCCGAAATCCGATAACCCGTTTTTGGCATCGACGTCCGGCATCCGGCTCCACCATCATTTCATTCCGCACCACAGGTTGTCAACTCTCGCGCGGCGTTGGGATAACAACATTAAACGTTTGGGCATGACTGATTTAGGGCACCGGAAATTGGCTAAACATTCCCGTCACGCATGTCACTGCCATTCGATACCGGGAGCTGACCGATCGAAACAGGTAACATCAATATGTTACCGTGAAATGGGGGAAGCTTTGATAATGCGGGACACTTCATAACACAGCTATTTTCGTTGAAATCGAGAAGATTTGTCATTATATTAAAATATTAAAAATTTAAAAATGCTCAGGGATTCGTTCTCCTTCGTCGTAAGTGCCATTATTCGTCGTATTAAACTTCAAATGTTCCACTACGGTGGATATTCAATCTTACCTGCAACAAAGATTAATTTTCCAAGTGTCCGTTATGGTTCGTACAATCGTACATCAAAAATGCAATAAAACTACTGTATTTCGATATACATAGGTTGTTAATCATACCTATGGTTTTCTGGTGAGTTGCAATCTTGGTTGCAATGATGATGTCGCGCTACACGATTAGTGTTTATCTGCAACAACCAGACAGCTCACCAATCCATCCCGAAGTGGATCGTGCTGAGTTGAGAAGGAGAGTGAAAGAAGGAAGGCACAAAAGTTTGTTTTGACAGCTCTGCAGAAAGCGCGCGCTCGATTCTAAACATTTTAAATGATCGGATATTATTATTTTTCCGCTATTGGATGTTCTATGGTTTGGTTGATTGAAGAAAAATTTTGTTTTAAAAGCAGCTCTATTTATTTTGCAACATGTTGCCGCATAAAATAGTAAATAATATAACAAATTTAATTGAAATTATTTCAAATTATAATCAATTTAATTTCAAGCAGGTTGGTTGTGCATTATGAAAAAATCTCATTACTTTAAAATTGCACGTTGTTGATTCATGTCAAGTGGTGAACATGTTCGGCTTTACAAATCTTGTTTTAAATATCGAATAACAAGACATGCAATTCAACAAGAATTATTGATTACAATAGACTTTTAATATTTTATTTTTTTAATTTTTAATAATCAATTCTAAGTCATTGCGGAAAAAATATACATGAAAATCAAATTCCTCCTAAGAGGGATGTGGACGTGACTCATTCTAATTAAAATTGTCGTTTAATTATGGGGAGAAATAAGAGTTTCTATTGTTTCATACAAACATATTTTTTATAATTACTAGTAAATATTGATACAACATAATTCAAGTATTTAAATAACAAATATATCCTTATCCTCGAAAACTCATTAGAATGGTATATAACTCTTTGAACTGTTATTTCATTAAGATGTGCTAAAATTCACCTAAAAAATATTTATTTTTAAATTAATTTTAATCTTGATGTTACGAGCTGTGTCGACAGTGAAATTTAATGCCACACAATAAATGAATTTGAATCAAGTATTTTATATAAAAAATCCCTAATTATTGTTCCTGCAAATAGTTTAGAATTCTTTAGGGAATTCCCCTGATATCCTTCCTCAAATCACTCATGAATCTTTCAAAACCCCTCTGGGATTGTTCTGGACATCTTAATAACCTTTCTGGTATCTCTCTATGTTCTTCTGGACATCTTTTTGGAATTCTGGCAGAAATCCCTCTGTGATTTTTTTATGTAAAAAATACTTTTGAAATCCTGGAAATTGAATTAGTACTAAGTACTATGCTATATTCTACCAAAAATCCTGATGCAATTCTTCCGGATATTTTTAGAGCATTTTTCCAAAAATTATGCTAGGACTCTACTAGAAATTCCTCTGGAATTCTTCCAAAAATAACACTGGGTTTTTCCGGAAATTCTTCTGGAATTCTTACGAGAATGCCTCTGAGATGCTTTCAGAAATTTATTTTGTAATGCTTTCGGATATCTTTGGGGATTCTCCCGAAAATCTTTCTGAAATCCTTATATAAATGTCACTGTGATTTGTACGTCAACATCCTTAAAATACTTCTGAAACTCCTCCAAAAATCCTGTTGGAATTCTTCCGAATATCTTCGAAGGATTATTTCAGGAAACCTTCTGGGATTGTTTCGGAAATCTTTCTGAGGATCCTTGAAATCCTTCCTACTAGATTTTTTCGAGGATTCTTATAGGAACTCTTCCCGCATTACTCCTAGAATCCAGGAGCATCCTAATTTTTTTCAAGAAAACTCTGTAATTATTTTTTCGAGTATCTCCCTAGTATTCTTTCGAAAATTCTTATCAAATACCTATAGGTTGCTTTCGGAAATCCTGTTGCAAGACTCCGAAATATCTTTCAGAAATGATTCCAGACATTTTTCTGGAATTTCTCAAGAAATACCATTGGAGTTCATCGAAGAAAAAACTAGAATTTGTAAAGAAATTATTTAAGGATTTTGGTAAAAATCTGAAGGACTCCCATGAGGATGCTTGGGAGAATTCCAAATGGATTTTTAATGTATTTTTAAGAATCCCAGGAGTTTTTTCCCAAGAATACATGGAAGATTTTCAGGAAACTCGCAGGTTTTCAGAAGAGTTCATGAATATTTTCCAGAATAATTCGAGAGCGATATCTAGAAGAACTTCAAGAAGATTTATGGAAAAAAGTCGAAAGGAATTTCCAGAACTATTTAAAAGTAACTTTCAGAAGATTCTCAGAAAGATTTTCAAAAGAATAACAGAGGTATTTTTTAAAAGTCGTCGAGAGCTGTCCAGAAGTTTGAATGTTTAAATTCAAGTGCAATTTCTAGAACATCATCAAGGATTTTGGGAAATTTCCAAGGAAATTACCTGATACATAAATCAAGAAAAAAAAACACTTCTCGATGAATTTATAGAAAGAGTGAGAGATTGTTCCAGAAGTTTAGAAGTTTTTTTTTCCAAAGAATCTTAGAAAAACATTGAGAATCACAGAGACATTTCCGGGACAATTTCAAACGGATATTCGAAACTATCCCAGAAAGTTATCTGGAAATAATTAAGCAGGATTTCCGTAAAAATCGTAGATGAATTTCTTTAAAAGTGCCATCACCCTGGCATGGTTAAAGCAATTTTTTAGAGGGATTTTTGGATGAATTTAAGACAAATTTCCCGAAAATTTTTGGTTAGATTTCCATAAAAAAAAAGTTTTCCAAATAAATCCCCGAGAGATATCTGGAAGTTTTTCAACAGGATTTCCGAAAATATTATACAAGATTTTTGGAAAAACTCCATAAGGGTTTACGAAAAAGTCACAGAGGAATATCCGTAAGAATCCCAAGATAGTCAATCAGAATAATCCAAGATCAATCGGAATAATCCAAGTCATGTTTCTGAAAGAATCTCAGAGGGATATTCGATGAAGTCCCATGGAGTTTCACGGAAGAACTACTGAAGGATTTCTGAGAAAATATCAAAGTGATTAATAAAATAATTTTGGATGGATTTCCAGAAGAAATCTACTTTTGTAAGAATCACCGAATGATTTCTGGAAGAATCCTCAAACATATTCAGAAGAATCCCAGATTTTTTTAAATAGACTCCATTCCTTTGGAAAGCAATCATAGAAACATTTTCGACAGAATTCTAGGGAAATTTTACGGAAGAATCCCTAAAGGGTTTGCATTTATACCCAAGAGGGGTTTCCAAGGTAATTCAAGAGGAATTCCCAGGGAGATTTTTGGAAAATCAGAGAGATAACTACATAAAATAATTTCAGAAGGATTTTCGAAAGAATCTCAGTGAATTTTCAGGAAGTCCCCTAGCACCGCAACTATCTTATTAACATATTAATAACATACAGTATTGGACAAAACATGTGCAACTTTTTCGATTTTCCATACAAAATGACCAACTTTGGTGAGCTAGAGCTCAGTTATTTATGGACCAATTTGAATGAAATTTGCACAGAACATCGGGTCAGCTACCTTGAGCATGGTCTCTTGGAGCGGTACCGATGCTTCAATAGAACCAGTGCCAGACGCTCCCTTTTTACGGCTCTTTCCCGTATGATCGCCTTCGAGGACAGTGCTTGTTCTCTTATTGCTAGACAGTAGAGTAGCTAGGTGGGTGCCCAGACAACCAGAAGTCGCATAACAGTTTACGAGCAAAGTCGTTTATTTATGCAAATTGCATCACATTCGCACTACATGGTGGATGAAATCGTTTGATTAATGGGTTTCCTCGCATAAAACGTTATTTTCTGAGTTCATATGTACATTTTTCTTCGTTCCGTATACTCGTACAAAGTTAGTCGGATCAATCCGTAGCAGCTGTCAAATGAACTTTGTTATCATAAATTAAGTCGCATAAGAGTACAAATTGATTCGCAATAAAATCGATACACTCGCATAGCATGTTATTTTTCATCATATAAAAATGCACGTATATCGCCTCCACTTTTGTACGTATAAGGCCTTTTCGCACCATCTTATATGTGAAACTTTCCACATATAAGCATCGCATAACACAAAAAGGGATTCCGTTATACGTACATTCTGGTTGTCTGGGTGCGGTCCGCACCGGGCCCCGAGTTCATGAGCCTATGCATGATATAAAACGTTTGACTTTTACTGTGCGCCCTGTTTTCAAGTTGCCTGCGTGAGAGAGCGAGACAGCACCAACACACGGCGCACAGTAAAAGTCAAAAGAACAAAAGAATTTATGGCACGTACAAAGGCTAATAGGGGACACCAAATTATGGTTAGAGTTTCATTTAAAATTATGATATTGATTTCTAGAAAACTAACACGTAAACAGGCAGATAAAAAATCAGTGTGAAGGTGACCTTGCTCGGCAATGTGTAGGGGCCCCATGATCTATGTTATTAGTGTTAATAGTAGCCTGAATACATAATTGTATATAGAACTGATTTGGAGGTATGACCGTATTCTTAAACTAGTCGGTTTTCATTTCAATTATAGTTGAAAAAAAAATACCATCTTCGAGACATGGTTTGTACACATCCAAGACGAGTAGTAGATCTCTTCGGGTATACTTCTGAGATCTCCTTCAGAAATGCCTCTATAGATTCCACTATCAAGTCTCCCAAAAAATCTTCCTACAATGCTACAACGTTTTTCTTGAATATTTTGATTTCCTCAGTTGTAACTATGAAAGTTCTTCCAAAGTTTCCTGTAGAAGTTATCTTAAGGAAAAAAATCATTCTACAGTTCTTGAAGAAATATATAAGAAAAGTCCTATGCCAGTTCCTTTATTTATCAATTCAGGAATTATGTGGATTTCTTCAAGCATTAATCCACATTTTCTTTAGGACTTGCTCCTAAAATTCGTACAGGGATTATCCGACGATATATAATTAATACTTTTCCAGGAATTCATCTTCAAATTTCTAGGATTCCTCATGGAGCTCATTCATTCTACAGATTTCTTCGATATTTTGTAACCGTTCAGTTACAGAATTTCTAGATTTATTTTAATTTTGTGCATTTTGTAGGGTGAACTGTAGTGTTTTTTTGGTTTGTGTTTGGTAAAATTCGTAATTGTTTGTGACAAGCATAAATTGTAATTTAAATAAACTGTGGATAAAATGGGCGTTGGGTGGAAATCAACTGTGGTAGGAAATGTAGGCAACATGCAAGGTAATGGACGATGTTTATGCTACCAAGGATGGAAATATGGAGTAAGGATAAGGAACACAAGGAAATTATGGACTGGAGGGAATCATAAGGCTTGAGCTAGATCGCCATGATCACTTTTTGATCGGCGTTCGTGTGAGACACAAGTGAGTGAGAGTTAGGTGGCAAAATTTGTGAAGTTCAGTGAACCGTAGGAGAGGACATTGAACCCGTTCATTCAGGACCTTTTATTAGTGCCTTTTGGTACTGAGCGATAATACGCCATCCTCACAGTCCACACGATTCGGCCTAGATCGGGTATCCGATCTACGCCTAACCGCAAAAGACTACTCTCAGGTCTCATTCTTACCGACCGTATGAGAGATCATCCTCGGGCCGTTGAGCCCTAAACATAAAGGAGGACCCTTCTCGGCGTGGCCAATACGGTCCCGTCCGTGGTCCGTCGATTCCGACAAAGAAGGAAGACGCCGTTAGCCAAGCCTAGGTCACGTAAGTGGCCGATTCACAGTGGAAACGCCATTCCACTTGTCCACCGTCACCAGACCCGATCCTCAGCAACCGACGCCATCAACCGCCATTGCCATCAGCAGTCATCAGCGAGCGCTCGCCATCGCAACGGTACGTACCCAACGATCCTGAACCGCCTTAAAACCACAATAGCCCAATAAACACAATAGACACTCCACAGTAGTTTTTTCAATAAATTAGATCTTTTTCCTCCAAACACACACACTTCTCAATAGCCAAAGAAAGACCATAGTTCCCGCACACTTAGATCCGCGTAGCCCCTCCGAATTACCCAGTAGCATGCCGGCCCTGCGACACAGTTCAGGGGTCTCATGCTACTGAGCTAGATATCCGGGAGTCTTGGTTCTGCCGTGAGCCTATAGAGCTGCATCAGTGTAAGTCTCAAACAGTCTCAATTGGCGACCAACGTTAAAGTCGTGAACGGTAATCGGAGGAACGATTAGTATTTGAAAAAAATCTTGAGATTTTTTAAACGGGCGACAGGTGAATGCACAATCAATTAGTTGATTGTGCAATCCGACATTTGATATCCGCTAATCATAGTTCGCAAGTCGACAAATGGAAGCGTGAAGACATTGGCTACATTCGGTTCCGTTAAGAGTGCGAAAAAGAAGAAGCAACAAAAGCAGTAAAAAGTTGATGGAATTCGGAGACTGGGACAAGTTTTGAAATTGGTGCTGGTGACTAACCTTGAAGGACATACACTTAACCAAAAACACTTGAACATTTCTTAAAGGTCCTGAATGAACTTGAATACAAAATACAAAACAACACAAAAGATAGCGCATTTATTGAATTATTTTTGAATTTCTTCTCATATACTACTTCTTATTTTCTAGCTTAAGTTTTTATTATATTTTATTTATTGTTGAATTTGCATTGATAATCTAGAGTTAATTAGCATATGTTGCACTGAATTATTGAATTTTTATTGAACTTTACTAAATCACTGTATTTGAACAAAATGGATTCCATGTATTCTCGCCAATATCGTTCGATGAATGTAAACCACCTCCTGGACGACGAGTTAGAATATGAGCTTGCATTACGCAAAGTTGAGTTTACTAGTGGTGAATCTAGGGATATAAAGCGAAGGAAATTACGTAATGCATTGAAAGAAGAACGAGAGTCTAATAGTTTTGTTTCACGGAGAATATCAGAAGAGGCACGTGAATCAGAATTACGCCTGGTAGAAGAGAAATTAGCCATGATCAGAGATTCGTTTGAAAATAGAAAGGCAAAGAAGACAGAACTTCCCCAGTTCGAAACGCGTCTGGTTCACCTGTATTTTCGGTTGCTACGTTTGAAAAAAGTGTTCAACACTGGTGGGTTGGAACAAATAGCCCTCGGTTTGTTGAACAGTAATTTCTCACGGAATAGTAGGGACCCAGAGGTTGACGGGGAATACTCTGGAGGGTTAGTCAACCAACCAGGACACGAAAGTGCCCAAAATCCAGAGAGCATAGACAGTGAAGAAAGTGAAGAGGAAGTAGAAGAAGAATCGAACCCACGAACTGATAACGAGAAAGAGGAAAGTAGCGAAAAGAGCGATGTACTTGATTTTACCGTGAGAAATGCGAATAGTAGGAGATCCAGTACTCCCAGAGCTAAAGAGGACAAGGTCGTCAACGCTGATGAACTGTTCGACAGGATCATGCAGCAAGTGGATAGAGCCATAACGTCCAAGTTGAAAACCTTGAACATAGGAACTAGAGTAGAGGATAAAGAAGTGAAGAAAATTGAAAAGTTGTCAAGTAGGCCGTCAGTAAGGGAAACTAAGCCGTACAAAGCAGTAGCAAAAGTAAACAGGCAACCGGAAAAGGAGGGTGAACAGAGAGACGCAGGTAGGTCAAAAAAGAAACGAAATAGGGTTTATTCCGAATCATCTAATGAGAGTAGAGCTAGCGAGCGAGATAGTGACCGTAATAGCGAGAGTGCAGACACAGAAACCGAGGTCGAAGAACAAACGGATAACGGAAGACGGTTGAAGCGAAGGCCCAGACCAGTCTGTGACTGGAAATTGAAATATGATGGTAGAGATGATGGAAGAGGTTTGAATAAATTTGTGTCTGAAGTAGAGTTCATGGCTGAAGCGGAGAACATCAGTAAACGCAGTTTATTCAACGAGGCTATACACCTGTTTTCCGGTGACGCTAGAGCCTGGTATATAGAGGGAAGGAGGAATCGAGAGTTTCGTAATTGGAATGAACTTGTAGTCGAATTGAAGTTAGAATATCAACCACCCGATATGGACTACCATTACGAACAGCAAGCGGCCGCCAGAAGGCAGAAGCGAGGAGAAAAATTCCAGGATTATTATTATGCGGTAAAGGACATTTTTGAGCAGATGGCTTCTCCGCCAACGGATCAACGGAAATTTGAAATTATTTTCAGAAATCTCCGTTCGGACTATAAAAACTCATTGTTGGTAAAAGGAGTCCGAACGTTGAGAATGTTGAAGGTGTGGGGGCGTAAATTGGGCTCAGCCAACTGGTTCTTGTATCGCAAGCAGGAGGGTGAACAAGGGTCGAAATCAGCACAAGTGCATGAAATTACCACAGCGTCACCAGCCCGTGAACAAAGGCCTCCGAGGAACAATTGGAAGGAATCGGGTTTCAAAAGTAGACAATCGTGGAGGAATCCGAACTCTGGTGGATATCAAGGTCCTAGAAATGATCCTCGAGGGTTCAGAAAACCTTCACCGGAAAGCAGCAAATCAGACCAACAGACGAAACCCAAACAAATGCAGTCAAATGAAGATCCGAAAGAGGGGAGTAGCAAAGAACTTCTGCAGAAGAGAGTGGATGCGTATCGCATTCCAGAGAGGACAGTGTGCTACAATTGTCGTGGAAATTATCACCATTCAAGCGCCTGTTTGAAAGCTAAGGAAGTTTTTTGCGTAGCTTGCGGATTTCAAGGATTTCTCAAACCGGATTGCCCATTTTGTGGAAAAAACGGGAAGCGGTCGATGTAAGAGGTCGTCGACGCAAACCTAAAAAGCCTCTAACGAAATTTGTTTCTTCTTCTCGAGAAATAGAAGAGTTGATTGTGCAGGTTGACGGAGATAATCGTCCTTTTGCAAAAGTTGATATCTTGGGATTTTCAGTGATCGGCTTGTTAGATTGCGGAGCACAGATGACGGTTTTAGGAGTTGGTTGCGATAAACTTCTACGTGACCTAAAATTGAAGCTGCTGCCAACTGATTTGAAGCTGACGACTGCTGAGGGATCTCGTTTAAACGTTAAAGGATACGTCAATCTACCTATAACATTCAATGGCAAAACTCGACTGGTAACAGCCATCGTTGCGCCCACCCTGAACCGACGCCTTATTTTAGGAATGAATTTCTGGAATGTTTTCAGAATAGAACCATCAATAAATCAGGAAGAATGTGCTGTAGAGGAGATAAGATGTGAGCTGGATGAGGAACTAAAATTTACTGAGGAAGAAGAACAGATGTTAGAGGATGTAAAGAAGGAGTTTAAGGTTTTCAAAGAAGGAGATCAGTTGGAGGTAACGCCCCTGATATCACACAAAATTGAATTTGAGGACTCGTTCAAAAATGCTGGTCCAATACGTTTGAACCCGTACCCTTGGTCTCCAGAAATCCAGAAATGCGTAAATGACGAGTTGGATAAATGGTTGGCGTCTGGAGTAGTGGAACGATCAAACAGTGATTGGGCTCTGCTTATAGTTCCAGTGACCAAAAAGGGTGAATCCGGAGCTGAGGGACGCATAAAGGTACGCATGTGCTTAGATGCTAGGAAATTAAATGAAAGAACCCGTAGAGATGCATATCCTCTTCCGCATCAGGACCGTATACTAGGAAGGCTGAGTGCTTCTAAATATTTGTCAACGATAGATTTATCAAAGGCGTTTTGGCAAATTCCGTTACAACCAGAATCCCGGAAGTATACGGCATTCCGAGTGTTTGGAAGAGGACTTTTCCAGTTCACTAGACTACCGTTTGGATTGGTCAACAGTCCGGCGACTTTATCGCGTTTAATGGACCAAGTGTTGGGTTACGGTGAACTGGAGCCAAACGTGTTTGTGTACCTTGACGACATCGTCATAGTAAGTAACACGTTGGAGGAACATCTCCGGAGCCTTAAAGAGGTTGCAAAACGTCTTAAAGCAGCAAATCTTTCAATCAACATTGAAAAATCTAAATTTTGCGTGCAAGAGCTTCCATACTTAGGATTTGTATTATCCAAAAATGGCATTCGACCTAATCCTGATAAGATTGAAGCCATTGTGAACTTCGAGCGACCCACTTCAATAAGGTCCCTAAGACGTTTTCTGGGCATGGTAAATTACTACCGACGATTTATATCGGATTTTAGTGAAGTGACGGCTCCTTTAACTAATTTATTGAAGGGAAAACCGAAAATTGTTCACTGGAATGATGAAGCTGAAAATGCATTCATTATTTTGAAAGAAAAACTGATCACAGCTCCAATCTTAGCCTGTCCGGATTTCGGAAGGCCATTTACCATTCAGACCGATGCGAGTGACACCGCTATAGCGGGAGTTCTCACACAGGATGTGGATGGGAAGGAACACGTAATTGCGTATTTTTCCCGGAAGCTTACGACCTCACAGCGTTCATGGAAAGCGGCAGAGAAGGAAGGAGTGGCTGCTCTAGAGGCGATTGAAAAATTTAGGCCTTATGTAGAGGGAGCTCGGTTTACCTTGATTACGGATTCGTCAGCGCTTTCATTCATAATGAACTCTAAATGGAAACCGTCATCCAAACTTAGCCGCTGGAGCATGTTACTTCAGCAATATGATATGGTCGTCAAACACAGGAAAGGATCCGAAAACGTAGTTCCAGATGCACTTTCACGTGCAGTGGAAACTATAGATTTGAGCAAAGAAGATTGGTACAACCGGATGTACAAAAAAGTCTCAGATACTCCTGATAATTTTCCAGACTTCAAAATTGAACAAGATAAACTGTATAAACTTGTCTCTTCGCCCACGGATGCAATGGATTACCAATTTGAATGGAAGCTTTGTTTACCGGAAAATTTACGCCTCGAGGTAATAAAGCAGGAACATGATCAATCATTGCATCCAGGGTATGAAAAAACTATTCATAGGCTGAAAATACGGTATTACTGGCCTAAAATGGCCATGCAGGTCAAGAAACACGTGCGTTCATGCAGTGTATGCAGACAATGCAAACCCTCGACTTTGCCAACAGCGCCTGTCATGGGAAACCAAAGAGTGAGCAGCAAACCGTTTCAGATTTTGGCACTCGACTTTATTCAAAATCTTCCCCGCAGTCGCAATGGGAAGAGTCATTTGATGGTCCTAATGGATTTATTCTCAAAATGGACTCTTCTGCTACCGATTAGGAGGATTGAGAGCAAAGAGGTGTGTCGTCTAGTAGAGGATTGCTGGTTCAGGAGATTTGGAACCCCAGAGGTCGTTATTTCCGATAACGCTACCACTTTCACCGGAAAGGAATTTCAGGCGTTGTTGGTTCGCAGAGGGATACAACACTGGCCTAACTCGCGTCATCACAGTCAGGCCAATCCTGTTGAACGGATAAATCGCACTATAAATGCATGCTTACGGACTTATATGGAGAAGGATCAGCGATTATGGGACACCAGAATAGCTGAGGTCGAGGAATTGCTGAACACTACCATACATAGCTCCACTGGTCTATCTCCCTATCGGATTATATACGGACATGAAAAAATCACTATGGGCAATGAGCATCGATTAGAGCGAGATACAAAAGACATCTCTTTAGCAAAAAGAGACGAAATACGTCAGAAATTGAATGAAAATATATTCAAAATTGTTGCTGACAATTTGAAGAAAAGTCACGAAAAGGTCCGAAAAACTTATAACCTACGACATAGGAAATTTTGTCCGACTTACCATGTAGGACAGAAGGTCTACAAGCGTAATTTTAGACAATCGTCGGCCGCAGAGCGGTATAATGCGAAGTACGGGCCGCTGTATATGCCATGTGTCATTGTGGCGAGACGTGGAAGCAGCTCCTACGAGGTGGCTGATAGCTCGGGTAAAATCCTAGGGGTTTTCTCTGCTGCAGACCTTCGTCCCGGGGATGATGAAAAGCCCTAAAACACAAACTAGGGTTAATACCAACAGCACAATATTGTATCGGCATCGTTGTACAAAGCCTGTAGTTGCCGCTTATGGATCCTCATCTGGTATTCATAAACATAACGGGGTCATCGTTCGACCTAGGGCTGCTGTGCACTCTTGTGCGTAGAGATCGTTCATGCTCATGGTTGTGCTCTCGCGTATCCACATTTGGAGCGAGAGATGGGTAACTCATGAGTGCAGGGAGTTTAAGAGCCAATATGAAAGTATCTGGTTTCTGCGATCGTCCAGTTGTTCGATCGATAATTGCTAGCAAAAAGAGAAAGCGAGTTGGCAGCAGTATGATTGATATAGGGTGACGTCACATAGGAGTTAGTATTAGGGATCATTGAGGAAGAAAGGAGAGATGTTCTTTTGTTTAGGCGCCGTACAAAAGAACCGTGCTAGCACGTTGAGGAGGAATGCTTTCCTAGATATAAGGGAGAGAGATAATAATTCAAGATAAACGTTTAATTGCATGTAATGAATAGTAAATTATAAATAACCTGTTTGTAATAAGTATTAAATTAAAAGAAAAACGATCGTTGAAACAGTCAAACAGAGCACTTACCCTAAACAATAGAAGAGTCAGTTTAGCGTCCAATAGACATGATAGGCTCGTTCTCAGCATAATTCCCTATTAGTCGGGTGGCCAACCGGCTGAATCATGCTGGGAATAATCCATATGTTTCCAATGTTTGTCCATGATCAGTTAGTTCGTCCAATAGATTCGCCACTATTTTAATATATCTTGTCCAGTTTGATTCTTGTTTTTAATTGTCCAATTGTAGATTTCCAATTTTAGTGTCCGTCCAGATAGAATGTGCAATAGTAACTACTCAACCATCTCCTTTTCATTAGCTACCGTTGGTAGTATTGGATAAAAGAGAGTAATGGTAGACTTATCGTTTAACCATAATGGGTGCGTGCTTATCAACACACATACTAACAAGATAAAATCACACGTGATTGATTATGGCAAGTTCCTTAGGGGAACTTGGCCATTAGTTGTCAGCTGATTTTAAAATGTTGTGTCATGTCTCAAAAAAAAACTTTTAATCAATTTTATACTGCTTCGCGATTCGAAAAAAATAAGAAAATTATTATAGCATTTGTCTTTGTGGTTTCAATTTGTTAATGAGCGTTTTATGTAGGTAAAAAATATATACAGTGAGAGGCAAAATAAAGTGCCCACCTTACCAGTTTTCGAATTTCTCTCATTGATTTGGTTCAAATTAAAGTTAACACACCTAAATCTTTTGTGATATTTTATTTTTGATGTTCTTTTAAAGTTGCACTTACGAAATTTTGATAAAAAAAAGAATTTTACTTAAAGAAAAAGAAAATCAATTTGTATTGAAAAAAAAGTAGTGACAAAAATAAGTGCCCACTTCCTTCTTGGCCCCAGAAAAGATGATTTAAGAAAAATAAAAAGCAATTTAATAGTTAATGTGTCCTCCTTTGGCCTTAAGGACTTGCTGGAGGCTCTTCGGCATGCTTTTCACCAGGTTTTGTAGGTGTTGTGGATCTAGTTCTTCCCAGGCGCGCTCCAAGGCTTCAAAATAATTATTTTTGTTGGTAACACCAGTTTTTTCAACCCTGGCATCGAGAATCGCCCACAAATTCTCGATGGGGTTGAGGTCTGGGCTTTGTGGAGGCCATTCCAGCGGTTTAATCCGACAAGACCGGAAAAAAGACTTGGTCTTCTTTCCAGTATGCTTCGGGTCGTTGTTCTAGAGAAATATGAATTTCTCTTCAAGGCCCGTCTGGATCAGCGAAACCTCCAGATTTTCCAGCAAGATGTTAATGTAGGAATCTGCCATCATTATTCCGTCGATTTTCACGAGGTTTTCTACTCCACTCCATGAAAAACACCCCCAGACCATCACATTTCCTCCTCCATGCTTCACCGTTCCTTGGATGTGGTGCTCTGCATCACACACGAGCCCGCCGCTCTCGGTTAGACAGCTCGAGCTTCAGGAGCGCCACATCCAAGGAACGGTGACGCATGGAAGTGTGATGTGATGAAATGTGATGGTCTGGGGGTGTTTTTCATGGAGTGGAGTAGGAAGCGTCGTGAAAATCGACGGAATAATGACGGCAGATTCCTACATTAACATCTTGCTGGAAAATCTGGAGGTTTCGCTGATCCAGACGGGCCTTGAAGAGAAATTCATATTTCTCTAGAACAACGACCCGAAGCATACTGGAAAGAAGACCAAGTCTTTCTTCCGGTCTTGTCGGATTAAACCGCTGGAATGGCCTCCACAAAGCCCAGACCTCAACCCCATCGAGAATTTGTGGGCGATTCTCGATGCTAGGGTTGAAAAAACTGGTGTTACCAACAAAAATAATTATTTTGAAGCCTTGGAGCGCGCCTGGGAAGAACTAGATCCACAACACCTACAAAACCTGGTGAAAAGCATGCCGAAGAGCCTCCAGCAAGTCCTTAAGGCCAAAGGAGGACACATTAACTATTAAATTGCTTTTTATTTTTCTTAAATCATCTTTTCTGGGGCCAAGAAGGAAGTGGGCACTTATTTTTGTCACTACTTTTTTTTCAATACAAATTGATTTTCTTTTTCTTTAAGTAAAATTCTTTTTTTAATCAAAATTTCGTAAGTGCAACTTTAAAAGAACATCAAAAATAAAATATCACAAAAGATTTAGGTGTGTTAACTTTAATTTGAACCAAATCAATGAGAGAAATTCGAAAACTGGTAAGGTGGGCACTTTATTTTGCCTCTCACTGTACAAATAATTGAAGATCTTCAATTATTTACCGTGGTGGGAGGATAGTGTAACCGTTCAGTTACAGAATTTCTAGATTTATTTTAATTTTGTGCATTTTGTAGGGTGAACTGTAGTGTTTTTTTGGTTTGTGTTTGGTAAAATTCGTAATTGTTTGTGACAAGCATAAATTGTAATTTAAATAAACTGTGGATAAAATGGGCGTTGGGTGGAAATCAACTGTGGTAGGAAATGTAGGCAACATGCAAGGTAATGGACGATGTTTATGCTACCAAGGATGGAAATATGGAGTAAGGATAAGGAACACAAGGAAATTATGGACTGGAGGGAATCATAAGGCTTGAGCTAGATCGCCATGATCACTTTTTGATCGGCGTTCGTGTGAGACACAAGTGAGTGAGAGTTAGGTGGCAAAATTTGTGAAGTTCGGTGAACCGTAGGAGAGGACATTGAACCCGTTCATTCAGGACCTTTTATTAGTGCCTTTTGGTACTGAGCGATAATACGCCATCCTCACAGTCCACACGATTCGGCCTAGATCGGGTATCCGATCTACGCCTAACCGCAAAAGACTACTCTCAGGTCTCATTCTTACCGACCGTATGAGAGATCATCCTCGGGCCGTTGAGCCCTAAACATAAAGGAGGACCCTTCTCGGCGTGGCCAATACGGTCCCGTCCGTGGTCCGTCGATTCCGACAAAGAAGGAAGACGCCGTTAGCCAAGCCTAGGTCACGTAAGTGGCCGATTCACAGTGGAAACGCCATTCCACTTGTCCACCGTCACCAGACCCGATCCTCAGCAACCGACGCCATCAACCGCCATTGCCATCAGCAGTCATCAGCGAGCGCTCGCCATCGCAACGGTACGTACCCAACGATCCTGAACCGCCTTAAAACCACAATAGCCCAATAAACACAATAGACACTCCACAGTAGTTTTTTCAATAAATTAGATCTTTTTCCTCCAAACACACACACTTCTCAATAGCCAAAGAAAGACCATAGTTCCCGCACACTTAGATCCGCGTAGCCCCTCCGAATTACCCAGTAGCATGCCGGCCCTGCGACACAGTTCAGGGGTCTCATGCTACTGAGCTAGATATCCGGGAGTCTTGGTTCTGCCGTGAGCCTATAGAGCTGC
The DNA here is from genome assembly GCF_002204515.2 of Aedes aegypti. Taxonomy (NCBI): domain Eukaryota; kingdom Metazoa; phylum Arthropoda; class Insecta; order Diptera; family Culicidae; genus Aedes; species Aedes aegypti. The sequence continues at coordinate 82,066,352 of NC_035109.1, read as the reverse complement.
ATCAGTGTAAGTCTCAAACAGTCTCAATTTCATGCGAAATTACTTCTGCAGTTCTTCCCAGCAATTTCTCATGTTTTTTTTTTTCAAGTAAAATCTTCATGGCTTCTTCTAAAAGTTCATCTGAGGTTCCACACTATAGCTAATACTACAGTAAATATTCTAGTAATTCCAATCATATTAGCAATTCAGTTACGAAATCCTTCAAGACTCCCTCAAGAGCCCAATAGTTCTTTCAGAGAACTTTGTGGGAGTTCATCAAGGGTTAAACTGGGTTCAAAATGAACCGAGTTTCATCATTTGTTTTGAGATTTCCTTCTGAAATCTTTCCCTTTTTTTATTTCATCAATAATTTAAAAAAAAATCTATGATCTCTTTCTGGAGATATTTCTGGGAAATTCTTTAGAGACATCTTTGGGAAAGCTCTCTATAATTTCTATCAAATTTCCTGAAGGAATCTTAGCAACAATCACTGGAGTAATTTCTGAAGGAATTATCTGATTGAATTCTGAACGATAATTTTGAAGGAAATTCTAGAAAATTACGGGAGAAGATAATGGTTGAAATCTCGAAGATATTGTAAACGATAATCTTGTTTGAAGTTTTTTAAAAATGATGGTAAAATCATTGGATACATGCCTTGAGCACTTATGGTTTTCTTGAAAAATTTCTTAACAACATGAACTCCTGAAGACATTATTGTAGTTCATTTGGTAATTTATTTGAAGCAAATCTTGAGCAAATTTATCGATCTTGAAGGCATCAAGAATTTCATCATCAATCCCGAATCAAAAACACAAAATTGAAGAATTGTCCAAACTTTCTTAAAATACCTAATTGAAGCTGTAATGAATCATTGCTTTCCAGCGCTACTTCATCAGCTAATATGTCTACTTCCAAGTCTCTTCACTAGAAGTCCTCTTGATATTTTTTAATGAACTAAGGTGTTTTTCTTAACAAAAATTAAGGAATAATGTGAATATGCATCGAAGCCAAACCTCAAATTTACAAGAGCACAAATCTAGAGAACTAAACATCCGTTCAAGCCGAAAACTTAATCGATTGGTCACCACCAGCATGTGTCCAATTGATAAAGTTTTCAGCTTGAACCGCTATCTGGTACTCTAGTTTTGTGCTCTTGAAAATTTGAGGTTTGGCTTCCATGAAAATGTTTTTTTTTTTTTGCTTCCATATATATTGAATTTGTAAGAATTCAGCAATCATACTTTAATTCGAAGACATTGAATTCACTATTTACTAAGAGTAGTATTTTAAACATACCGTCACCAAGGGTGATCAAAATCTCCCCTAAATTAGAGTCATCGTCATGATACAGTACGCCGAAGTAGTGAAACACAAATTTAACGACGGTATTTTTTCAACATTTAAATCATAATTGACATCTCATTTAACTTTTTTTCTTCTTATATGTATATTTTTATCTGGATAGTGATGTGTAAAACAATAATTAGACAATTTAACGTTGGATTTAAACACATAATGACAAAAAACAGACACTAGTAAGTAGACAACACAAAATTATACCGACGACATACATATACCTAATTGTGAACATTATTTTTAGTTATCTTAAGAAGAAGGTAAAATACATTGCGCCGAAACGTCGGAAAATAGAAAATCACTGTTTTCCTCTGATTTCTTGAGACTGCATGCCAAACCAAAGCGAAGAAAACTATTAACAGTCGATAAATCAAGCTAACATCGTTTTTTATAATTCAAATATTATTATAATTACAAAAAATGCATTGAAATTTTAATACATATATTATATAATAGCCTGTTAAGTCAGTCGTCGTACTTGTTTTCATTTGTTTAATGAGTTGAAATAAACAATATTATAAAACAAAGCCTTGAAAAATTTCGAAAACTGATCAATTTCACCCGAGTCTACGGTACTCGGGAAACATAAACCTCGACCATCGTGTTTTACCAACATCTCCAACGGATGGACAAATCCGGCGAACGGGCCAACGGAAGGTTTGTATTTCCTAAAACTCCACCGTTGCGTTGGTTGGCTGGCAAACGGAAAATCCTTCGCTTCTCGGTCCCGATTCAAGCATCGAACCTTTTACACACGGACCTGTGGGTTTTTACGAGACGATAAACTCGCCAAAGTTACGAGGTGCTGTTTATGAAGGCTATTAGCGTGACCGGGCTTTTCGGCGCATGGCGCCCCAACATTGTTATACTGACTGTTGCAAGCACACAGAGTGGTACTTGTTTCGATTTTGAACAATGGCGAGCACTAACGGTGCGCGCGGAATCAAAGCACGTTGTCTGCAGTAATTTTGCAACAAAACGGATGCGATCCTATGTGTAGTACGCAGCATAATCTGGGTCTTTCTATGCACCAAAAGTCCCTCATAGGATATCGGGAAAACCCGAAAAGCTAGGCTTTCAAACAAACATGGTAATTGACGTCTCTGTCGGGTTCTATTTTCATTGTGCGCCCATGCAGATGCATAAGCAAAATTATCGACCATTCTGCAAGGGATTCAAACTATCGGTGAACTACTTCTTCTTCTTACCATTACGTTCCCACTGGAACAAAACCTGATTTTCAGCTTAGAGTTCTTATGAGCACTTCTGCAGTAATTAATTGGAAGGTTTTGTGTGGTCCAGAGAAGTCATACATATTTCCATTAACGAAAAGTTCCTAGACCGACCAAAAGCCGAACCCAGACACCTTTAACATGACTTCACTTTGTAGCCGCGCACGTTACCACTAGGCTAAAGAAGGTCCCATCGTTAAACTGTATTTACATATTCATTACCTACCGTTTAGATTCGAATTGCCGGACGCTTCGAAAGCCGGACACTACTATTATTTTTTTTTTTTTTTCATTTTTAGCAATATAAATTTATTTTTCTATATCATACTTATGTACAGAACTATTCTTTAAGTTTAATTGTTCGTTATAGAAGTTGATACCGTTTTGACTCATATTCCGAACACTTAAGGCCAACAGTGACTTCAAATGCATCTGATTGGCATAAATTGGCTGATATTTGTGTGAATTTTAATTTCTTCGCAAAGTCTAACTGTTAGCTGTTGGGTGTACTAGTAATAATGTTGATTCATTTAGTTTTGTATAGTTTTTACGTAAAAGAATGGAACAACAATTTGATTCAAATGCCGAACACTGTGTTTATTCTGTCTCATATTCCGAACACCTTGATTCAAATTCCGAACAGCACGAATAAATCGTACTCAAATAAATAATTTCGCAAATAAATTTATCTGAGCTTGTTCTACTGGTCTCGAACTAGAGAATCATCACCACTCCCGCGGTAAAAATTGTATTGGAAACGTGAAAATTTAATTGCAATTGACTGCCATTTCCTTGTTATTCGGTGACATATTTCAACGAAACATTTCAACCAAATCGCCATACAAAAACCGAGTATTCGGAATATGAGTCTGTTCGGAATTTGAGACAAAACGGTATATCGCAGAAGGCTGGAATAAATTGGAAATAAAAATAAAAACAAAATGTGTATCGATACTCTGCACATTTCAGTGTTTGTTGGACTGAATCCAGGCGTTAGGGTGAGGTGAGGGCATCAATTTTTCCAAAACTTTTTTCACCTTTCTGGTGACTTCAGCGCTTGTTTAGACTCGAGACTTTTATGTTTATGCAAAGTAAACTGTTCTAAATCCTGAAAATTTAAGTTAGTGAGCTGAATTTCATACAAAATATGCAAATAAATCGTCAAAAAGAAATGTCCGGAATTCGAAGCAATCTAACTATAATGTCCGGATTTCGAAGCAAGACACACCACTTGTATTTGCATTTCTAACGTACTTTGAATTATTACTCGAATTTTTTCTGATACCACGCCAAAAACTAAACATTTAATTTTATAATAAGTCACAGTGCCTTATGAAAACAGATATCATCAATTATTAAAACGATGTTTGAAGTTGACCTGGTGCTCAAGTGTCCGGATTTCGAGTCAAAACGGTACATTCATGTGAGTATAGTAAACATCAGGTAAAGGGGACGCTATCCAATCTCAGCAGCAACAGGTCAATCATCGATGGCATAGATAAAGCCCTAAAGGGTTACATGACATCATTGCTAGTCTCGTAAAGCAGCCCTCGATGAGGATATTTTCATTCGCTTCTTTTGCATTCAATATCCAATATCCATATATTCAATGGAACACAATCAGAAGTTTCTACTGGATTTTCAACATCGTTATTTATGAGGCAAAAATAACGATATTCTTAGACCTTAAAGTTTAGTGGATTGTTCAGCTGTTAAAAGTGCGATAAAATTATAGTATACTGTAATAGTAATTCACGGAACAAGTTGCAGAATGATGAATTTTAGAGCACGAGTCGCAAATTTATCCCTGCTGTAAAAATTAAGTTCTGTTATTAGTTACGTACTAAATTTTTTGCCATATGGTAGAAGGCCGCTTGAGGGTATTAAAAATCATATTGGGATACATTGAACATCATTTGGCAAATTTCTAACAATTGTTATGTAATGATTCATTACGCAACTCAAAATGGTTGCATAATGAAAAGGCGTCGCATAATATTCATTATGTAACTGACCTCAGTTGCGTCATGACTATTACCGTACTGCATATTTCAGTGCAGCAAAGTGGGCCATTCCATGACAGATTGGCGTGATGGCATATTACCATGAGAAATTGCAAAATAGTAGTTTTTGCAATTTCTCATCGTAATAGGCTGTTTTTCATCACGCCAATCTGTCATGAAACGGCCTTCTTTCCTGCACTGAAGTATGCAGTGCGGGAATAGTCACTACGCAACTGAAACTAGTGCTGTAATTATTCATTACGCAACGCTTTCTCATTATGCAACTGTTTTGAGTTGCGTAATGAATCATAGCACGACAATTTTTCACAAATTGTGAAATAATGGTGAAAGCATTCCGACATAAATTCTGATACCCTCAAGTGGTTTTCTACGAAATTTCAAAAGATGTTGTACGTAACTCATTGCAGAACTCGATTTTTATAGCACTCGTCGTAATTAATTCACGACTCGTGCTGCAAATATCATCATTTTGCAACTTGTTCCGTAAACTACTATTACGGAACAAGTTGCAGAATGACAATTTTTACAGCACGAATCGCACATTTATCCTACGAGGCTTGCCGAGTTGGATAATTACGACGAGTGCTGTAAAAACCCTACGTAATAGATTGGAATTTTAGGTAAACATGGCTAACATGTGAATGGAATTTCTGATATAAAAAACGATATTCAACTTGTAAGAAACTTCATAGATCAAAATGAATTCAAGTACATTTCACCGGGTCTACAGGCGTAGTTGGTGATCTTTCAGAAACTTGCCAACAAGTGTTCGAACCCACGACCCTCAGCTTGGTCTTGCTGAATAGCTGCGCGTTTACCGCTACGGCTCTCTGGGCCCCATGTGTAATATCTATACCATGTTATATAGTTATGTTCTACCAAGTTTTGAGTGTATTGACTATTGATTGTTATTTGATTATCCATCAATTCCTTTAAGGAGCAATGGATACTGAATACTCACGCACATGCATGCTCTTAAGTTTGGTTCATTTCAATAGATGATTTTGTGTAATAACAACAATTGATATTTATGATGTTCTAACGCGTCAATCTTCCCTTTATTTTGAAAAAGGCCTTTAATGTGTCGTTATTTCGCGAAGAAGTAATTTCTCCCTCCCAGGTATTCTCTAAAACACAAATTACAATCTTGTAGAATTTTGTATAGCTTTTGTTCTTGAAATAGTCTAACGAATGTATTTGATATTGAGATATGATTGAAACAAAAAATAATATCCGTATCCTTAGTGAAAATTCATAAATAATGGCTTAAATATTCCTAGAATATTTGTTTCTAGAATAATTGGCAAATCAATCTTTGCAAAGAAGGGCAAAAACGAAATTCATTTCTGCTGCAACTCACTAAAAGTTTTCATGGAAAAGTTTGTAAATGTTCTCCTTGGTTATTCTTCTAAGAAAATTAATAAAAATGAATTGTACAAGCTTTTTTCTTTGTTCTGTAGAATCTAGAAACTCAAGGAAAGTGTTCTTGCAAATATATCGACAGAGCTTAGGGGTCGTCCAAAAATAACGTAGCATTTTAGGGGGGTATTAACGAATCAGGGACGACGTTTGACGAGAAGGAGAGAGGGGTTCATAACTAGCGGACGTAGCATATTGAATTGATATTCATTTTTTTTGTTGATCAAGCAGGTTTTGTGTAATGAAATAAATTGAATGAAAGAAGATAAGTGATTGGTACAATAAAAATGGGATTAGCTAAAAGCAAATTTTAACTATTATTAGTTAAAATTCTATAATGATGATGTATATTTGGTTACTTTACAATAAATAATTTGAAACATTTCAAACGAGAGTACCGTAAAACGGGGTAACTTTGATAGTTTTTTCGAAGAAAACTTCAATATTTATGCATGCTGTTTCAAAGAATAATAATTTATATTTTTAAAACAAGTACTGGCATCCTAGCTATCGATTGCAGTCGATAGATTTCCAAAAGATTTATTATGAATGGATATATAATTTTTCATATAATCGAAAGTTGGTTTTCTGTTTTGGGGTAACTTTGATAATGGAGTATGAATCGAGCAAAATTGAATGAATAACGAACATTTGTAGGGCATTGCATACCTCTAGGCGTTTAACGTTATATGGAAATTTCTGACTTAGATTACAAAAATGGTCCCAGTTTGTGAAAATGCTATTCGCTAAGAGAATTGAGACCGTATTCAAGTTCTATGATAACTAGGCTGTCAAAGATAAGTGGCCAACTGTTCAAAACTACATCAAATAGTGATCGTAGAACAGATTGTTTGTAAGCGTTTCGAAAATGCTAAAATTGTGTCAATTTTTAATATTCGTATAAAAAGCCTCAAATGCACTTGATTCCAATGGAAATAGCTTTGACATGAAGTGTATTAGTATGACTCTTTACTTTTGCATTCGTTTTGCTTAACTGATTAACAGAAACTTCGTTATTTCGTTTAATATGTTGTGGGTCTCGCACTATCAAAGTTACCCGCATTATCAAAGTTACCCCGTTTTACGGTAATTGAAATTAACGATTTATGTGAAAATGTTCAATTTCAAGTGAAAATATTTTATAAGTCCAAAATAATCCTTGAAACAACGTAATAGGCTCACGATATTCATTTTAGTTTTTCACTGCTATCTCAATTTACCCAATCAAATTTCTTTTTTTCTGTTTCAGATATTCAACAGTAAAAACATAAGTTTATGCAATGTTTTGCATTTAGAAGCTGTCAAATTACTTTAGAGTTCCAAAAGATTGGATTTATTATCAAAAAATTTTACGTTTTTCAATATCCATATTTTGGTCTTTTCAAGCCCTCAGCAGAATACCAACAGTCAGTAACACAGACAGGAAATAGGATTGATAATAGACTTTTCATCGAATACTAAATAAACGCTACATCACACCATTATCTTCTGACTGTCCTGATCTTTCAGCCAATAAACCATTTCAAACTTTTGTTTTTGAATCTATGAATTTCAATGTATTTGAATTATTTTTGTCGCAGTTCCATGGATAAGAAGTAAAATAATGGAAGGGAGAGGGGTTGTGATGCTACGTATTTTCCAGAGGGATCCATGATCCATATCACCGCCAACCCAGGAAAGGAAACCAATCTTTGACTTCGCCTTCCTTGTTAAAAATCTAACCGCGTTTGGTGCTCCCGCAATTGAAATTTGCATTTCGAACGCACACAGCAATATAAAGGTAGTTCTAAACCGACCAAAATGCCAAATTGGGCCCATCATATCGTTCGACAGAACATTTCATTGATAAATCAAATTCAATACGTTCGGTTTTGGAATCCAAAAACGTGCTGACTGTTGTATTAAAGGGTTCCTTTAATGAGAACTGACCCGGCCCCCCTGAAGCCTTAATCCGGCACTGCTTAGAGTTGTAGGATTCCGATCAGAGTATCCTAGTAGTTTCCGAGATCTACATGAACAAATTTGGGAATATAACTTGAGTTTTCTTAGTTTGATCGTTGGGCTACCCTAATGGTATATTATATTTGTTTGAGTGAAGGTACGTTTGTAGTCCAATGTTCAAGCAAGTTTTTCGAATAATCGTAAACAGTGTTTTGGATTCAAAACTTGATAGAACATATTTTATTGAGCTAGTTTGGATGCAAACTTTATTCATTAAAGTCACATAGGTCACTGGTTACGTGTGTTGATCTGATGCCTATATAAAAATAAATTCTTGGATAACCATACACAATCGTTTGTCTTAAAATTTGTGAGATTATGTTTGTATGAGATCGCTGATCAAAAACGTCAAATAAAATAAATAAAAAAATATCATTCTTGGTTGATATATTTAACAAATGTTTTCAATTAGCATATTTTCCTGTCAAATGGAAAAATGCTAAGGTTGTTCCAATTTTGAAACCAGACAAAAATCCTGCAGAGGCTTCTAGCTATCGTCCAATCAGTTTGCTTTCCTCCATCAGTAAACTTTCTGAAAAGGTCTTCTTGAACAGAATGATGGCCCACATCAACGAAAATTCAATTTTTGCCAATGAACAGTTCGGATTCCACCATGGATATTCGACCACTCATCAACTTTTACGTGAAACAAATTTAATCCGTTTCAACAAATCTGAAGGTTATTCGAATTCTACTACTAGATCTACTGGTCTTGCTCTTTTAGACATAGCAAAACCATTCGACAGTGTTTGGCATAGAGACGTTCTGATACTTCCGATATATCGGAATATAGATATTTTGCTTTCGATATTCGATATTTTGGTATCGATATTTCCTTTTCAATATATCGGTGGTATCGATATTTCCTTCCGGTATATCGTAAACCAATATTTGGATAACAATTGTAGGGTTTTCTCGTAAAACAATTGATTTTTAAATATTTGAAATCAGATCACATACCAATTGTTACATGATGTATCGTAAAAGAAGATATTCATGCTTATATCGATCAAAATTCCGATAATATGGAGGGTTCAAAAAATGGTTTGCGAATCGTAGGAAACTCAACGTCAGTAAACTAATAGAACAAGTGTTTTGCGCCTTTAAAATATATCAAATGATATTGTGATATATCAATATTTTGATTCAATATATCGGTGGTATCGATATTTCGATTCGATAATCGTATCGAATAAAATATCGATACTTCGCAATATCGGAACGTCCCTAGTTTGGCATGAAGGTTTGATCGTAAAATTAAAAAACTTTAATTTTCCAACATACATTGTTAGAATAATTCAAAGTTATCTGTCCAATCGTACACTTCAGGTTAATTATCAGAACTCCAGATCTGAAAGACTTCCTGTAAGAGCTGGTGTTCCACAAGGCAGCATTTTGGGACCAATATTATACAATGTATTCTCATCTGACTTACCTGAGTTATCCAATGTTGAAAGATTGGAACAAATGTCAAATAAAATAATCAACAGTTTCAGGCAAAAATCGTTACAATCTTCTATTGCCACAATCAATGCTTTTCAATGTCAAAATTTTTAAAAAATTGGAATGCTTATAGCACCTTCCCATACGGAATATCGAATCAGCAAATATTGCCAACCGATAGTAATTCGGAAAAGGTCATTGGGAAAAACATTTTCCGATGACGTTTTCCATAGGGAACGATGATATTGTCGCAATATTCAATTGTCAAAGTCACGTGATATTCGTGTTATTTAACAGCACTGGCTACGGCAAATGAAATGTAATATGTTGTTGACAAAATGTTAATAAAATCTTAGATTTGATTTACCAAATTAGGATGATAGTGTAGTATAACAACACAGAACACCTAGATATAAGAAATGAATGTAATGTTTGGAATGAAACTAATAAAGAAATTAAAAAAAAGCCGTTGGTCGCGAGATAAACTAGCCCAGGGCAAATAAACTCGCTAAAAAAAAACAAAAAAAAAAACAAATACATATAAATTTCATTCACGCAATATGTATTACAAAAACTGAATTTTTCGTACATTGGGTTACTGGCCGGTACTGGCCGGGGTACGAGTATCCTTAGGGAAGATCGGGTAACCAACCCCCGGTGGGAACTTTGGTCGTATGCTGACAGGGAAGGGGGGGGGGTTTGCTTTTGCTTTTGCTTCTGCAAACCATGAGCGTCTGTACTCCATGTTAGGAGCGACTCACAACAGCGTCTGTTCCCCATGTCAGGGGCAGTTGATCATCGTCCGAGTGCCAGAGAAGGACTCTAAGCTAAACTGCGCACTATGGTCCTCCGAACATTTAGGGGGAATGGTCCTCCGGAAATCTAGGGGGTTGGTGTCAGGCCCTGCAAGCCAGCCGTAAAAAAATCAAGCAACGAAGAGAATACGAACCGGGACAATCGGCGAAGACCACAGCGACGTAAAGGGACTAGCGATTGGAAGCTCGGTACGTGGAACTGTAAATCTCTCAACTTAATCGGGAGCACACGCATACTCGCCGACGTGCTGAAGGACCGTGGTTTCGGCATCGTAGCGTTGCAGGAAGTGTGTTGGAAGGGATCAATGGTGCGAACGTTTAGAGGTAACCATACCATCTACCAGAGCTGCGGCAATACACATGAGCTGGGAACAGCTTTTATAGTGATGGGTGATATGCAGAGGCGCGTGATCGGGTGGTGACCGATCAATGAGAGAATGTGCAAGTTGAGGATCAAAGGCCGGTTCTTCAACTTCAGCATAATAAACGTGCACAGCCCTCACTCCGGAAGCACTGATGATGAAAAAGACGCTTTTTACGCGCAGCTTGAACGCATCATAGGAGATCTAAACGCTCAGGTTGGCCAGGAGGAGGAATTCAGACCAACGATTGGAAAGTTCAGCGCCCACCGGCTGACGAACGAAAACGGCCTACGACTAATTGATTTTGCCGCCTCCAAGAATATGGCCATTCGTAGCACCTACTTCCAGCACAGCCTTCCGTACCGATACACCTGGAGATCACCACAGCAGACAGAATCGCAAATCGACCACGTTCTGATTGATGGTCGGCACTTCTCCGACATTATCGACGTCAGGACCTATCGTGGCGCTAACATCGACTCTGACCACTATCTGGTGATGGTCAAACTGCGCCCAAAACTCTCCGTCGTTAACAACGTACGGTACCGACGGCCGCCCCGGTATGACCTAGAGCGGCTCAAGCAACCGGATGTCGCAGCGGCATACGCGCAGCAACTCGAGGCTGCATTACCGGAAGAGGGTGAGCTGGACGAAGCCCCTCTTGAGGACTGCGGAGCAGCCATCAACGATGCAGCTGAGAGCAACGTCGGGTACGTGGGACGGAGTCGACGGAACGATTGGTTCGACGAGGAGTGCCAGGAGGTTTTGAAGGAGAAGAATGCAGCGCGGGCGGTCATGCTGCAGCAAGGGACCCGGCAGAACGTGGAACGCTATAAACGGAAACGGCAACAGCAGACCCGCCTCTTTCGGGAGAAAAAACGTCGCCTAGAGGAGACGGAATGCGAGGAGATGGAACAGGTGTGCCGGTCTCAGGAAACGCGTAGGTTCTATCAGAAGCTCAACGCATCCCGCAACGGCTTCGTGCCGCGAGCCGAGATGTGCAGGGATAAGGATGGGAGCATTCTGACGGACGAGCGTGAGGTGATCGAAAGGTGGAGGCAGCACTTCGACGAGCACCTGAATGGTGCTGAGAGCACAGGCAATGAAGGAAGGGACAACGGAGGAAATGCCTTCTTCAGTACTGCGGAAGATGGAAACCAACCAGCCCCCACTTTGAGGGAGGTTAAGGATGCCATTCACCAGCTCAAGAACAACAAAGCTGCTGGTAAGGATGGTATCGGAGCTGAACTCATAAAGATGGGTCCGGAAAGGCTGGCCATTTGTCTGCACCGGCTGATAGGCACAATCTGGGAAACAGAACAGCTACCGGAGGAGTGGAAGGAAGGGGTAATCTGCCCCATCTACAAGAAAGGCGACAAGTTAGACTGTGAGAACTTTCGAGCGATCACCATTCTAAATGCAGCCTACAAAGTATTATCCCAGATCATCTTCCGCCGTCTGTCACCTGTAGTAAACGAGTTCGTGGGAAGTTATCAAGCCGGCTTCGTTGACGGCCGATCGACAACGGACCAGATCTTTACTGTACGGCAAATCCTCCAAAAATGTCGTGAATACCAGGTCCCAACGCATCACCTTTTCATCGATTTCAAGGCGGCATACGACAGTATGGACCGTGTAGAGCTATGGAAAATCATGGACGAGAACAGCTTTCCCGGGAAGCTCACGAGACTGATAAGAGCGACGATGGAAGGTGTGCAAAATTGTGTGAAGGCGAACACTCCAGTTCGTTTGGATCCCACCGTGGACTACGACAAGGTGATGGACTTTCGTGCCTGTTGTTCAATATTGCGCTAGAAGGTGTTATGCGGAGAGCCGGGCTTAACAGCCGGGGTACGATTTTTACGAGATCCAGTCAATTTGTTTGCTTCGCGGATGATATGGACATCGTCGGCCGAACATTTGAAAAGGTGGCAGACCTGTACACCCGCCTGAAACGCGAGGCAGCAAAAGTTGGACTGGTGGTGAATGCGGCCAAGACAAAGTACATGCTAGCTGGTGGGGCCGAGCGCGACAGGGCTCGCCTAGGTAGCAGTGTTACGATAGACGGGGGTACGTTCGAGGTGGTCGACGAGTTCGTCTACCTTGGATCCTTGCTGACGGCTGACAATAACGTTAGCCGTGAAATACGGAGGCGCATCATCAGTGGAAGTCAGGCCATATTCTGGAGGCCATAGAAGATACTGCGGTCAAAAAAGATTCACGCCAGCACCAAATGTACCATGTACAAAACGCTCATAGGGCCGGTAGTCCTCTACGGGCATGAAACGTGGACGATGCTCGAGGAGGACCTGCAAGCACTTGGAGTCTTCGAACGTCGGGTGCTTAGGACGATCTTCGGCGGTGTGCAGGAGAACGGTGTGTGGCGGCGAAGGATGAACCACGAGCTCGCCCAACTCTACGGCGAACCCAGTATCCAGAAGGTGGCCAAAGCTGGAAGGATACGATGGGCAGGGCATGTTGCAAGAATGCCGGACAGCAACCCTGCAAAGATGGTGTTCGCCTCGGATCCAGTCGGTACAAAAAGGCGTGGGGCGCAGCGAGCTAGGTGGGCGGATCAAGTGTGTATCGATTTGGCGAGCGTGGGGCAGAACCGAGGATGGAGAGATGCGGCCACGAACCGAGTATTGTGGCGTGAAATTGTTGATTCAGTGTTATCTGTGTAGATGTTAACTAAATAAATGAAAATAAAAAATTTACGTCAGCAAAGGCTTGTATAGGGAGATGCTATCCATTCCACAGGTCAACATGTGGCATTGAAAAAGGCACAACCATTTCTATGCCATCATTGCTACTGTCGTTAAGCATCCTTAGACGAGAATATTTTCACCAGAATCATTAGCATTCAATATCTTTTTTATTTCAATAAATTTTAAATTAGTTCGCCTGGGATTCAACCTGCGCAATTCCTTCTGAAAAACACTCCAAACAATTTTTCCCATTTTTCATATTTTTCCCGCGTAACACGTCATCAATGGTACCGTAAAACGGGGTAACTTTGATAATGCGGGTAACTTTGATAATGCGAGACTCTTAACATACTAAACGAAATAACAAAGTTCCTGTTAATCTGTTAAGCAAAACGAATGCAAAAGTAAAGAGTATTAGTATGACACTTCATGTTAAAGCTATTTTCGTTGGAATCAAGTACATTTGAGGATTTATATGCATATATGGAAAATTTATAAGATTTTAGCAATTTTGAAATGCTCTCAAACAATCTGTTTTACGATCACTATTTGATGAAGTCATAATGAATTCGTCACTTATACTTGGTAGCCTAGTTATAGTAGAACTCGAATTCGGTCTCAAAACTCTTAGCGAATACTATTTTTACAAACTGGGACCATTTTTGTAATCTAAGTCAGAAATTTCCATATAGCGTTAAACGCCTAAAGATATGCAACGCCCTACAAATGTTCTGTAATTCATTCAATTTTGTTCGCGTGATGCTGCATTATCAAAGTTACCCCAAAACAGAAAACCGACTTTCGATTATATGAAAAATTATATATCCATTAAGAATAAATCTTTTGGAAATCTATCAACTGGAATCGATAGTTAGGATTCCAGTACTTGTTTTAAAAATATGAATTAAAATTCTTTGAAACAGCATGCATAAATATTCAAGTTTTCTTCGAAAAAACTATCAAAGTTACCCCGTTTTACGGTACTTTGATGGCACTTCTATAATATTGTCAATTCTGCTCCCCCTGGTTTAAGAGCCACCATCAACTGTTGCTTCACCTAGGGGGAAGCAGCGAGCCGAACAGACCCATGCTCGGGGAATAAAAATAGAACTTCCCAAAAGCACACTACACATTGAGACACATAAAGCCACACGCACGCTTCTAAAAGTTCAACCAGAGCGTGAAAACAAGCTCGTGATTGGAATATTTTATTATTATGTTTTCTTTAGTGAATGCCTCCGTCGTCGTCGATGGTGCTCTGTTCGGCTTTCGCACACGGAGTCAGAAGCTTAGACCGGCGATTACTCGGGAGCGGCACTGATTCTGATGTAGAGTGTCACATCAAGTGGTCTGCCGGGCACTAGACCGATTCAAGTGGTGGAATTGTTTGGAGTACGGGAGGTTGCTCTGGACAATGGATCTAAGTGAGCGAAAGGTCTTTCGTCTAATTTCTTTGCACATCTAAGAGTCGAATATTTGTGCGCTTGCAGAAAATATCCAAAAAGTTTCGTTTTACGTTTCTTCGATTTACGAAATGGTTAAATTTTTCAAACTTACTCAATTTCCGTCCCAATTATAGTACATTAGTAATCTATAAGTAGCTTTTCAGCTAGCGAAAGCTCAACCAAATCGTATAATTGCCCTTAGCAAGATCATTTTTCCACGTCGGTCACAGACCCGGTGAACCTGTCTAATCGGAAAACCTTCCCCCATACGTCAGCGTCCAGAGGATGGATAAAAAATAACGCAAAATCAGATCAGACAGGGGGAAGGAAGCGTGCCGATTATTGATTTTCCCCATCATGAGAACTTTCGGACCGTTCTGCTCGCTAAAGCCGCCGGCAGTCCGGAGAATGTGCAAACTGCCACTGTATTGTGTATGAAACGACCATAAACTGAGCTGGTGATGTAGGTTATGCAGGGACAGGAAAAAACATCAAACTTAAGCTAACATGGGTTCCACCGTCTTCGTAACTGGAAGCTGGTTCGTAGGTTTGGTCGGAGTATAAGGAGGGAACGGGTGTGTCAAGATGATCAAAGGATTTTCCTCCACACGGATGGTGAAAGCGAATGTAAAAAGTTGACCCCAAAGTCTGATGGTGAGTGTGTGCAATTGCTATGAATTTTCTTGGCCAGAAGAGAGATGAAATTGCCACAATCCGATTGAATCGGAAAGTTTGTTTTATGCCCTGCTGTCATAAAAATGTACACGCTTCGTATTTGAGTTCGATTGCAACTTAGTGCCACAATCCGGTTGTTTGGATGAAATGGCTATGGCCTTTGCACTTACTTCTGCCAGGCACAACAGCATTTCTTGGTTGGTCCATCGGATGTTTTCTTCAAACCATCCAGTGCCGTTTTGGTATTGAGAATTTCTTGATAATAAATCTTGCTTGGTCCAGATAGTCACAGCGGTAAACGTGCAGCTACCCAGTAATACCAAGCTGGCGGTCATGGGTTCGAATCCCAACGGTCGAGGATCTTTTCGTAATGAAAATTATCTCGACTTCCTAGGGCACAGAATATCTTCGTACCTGTCACACGATATACAAATGCGAAAATGGCAACTTTGGCAAAGAAAGCTCTCAGGGGAAGAAAGGGGAAGCATAGGGGAAGATCTCCCAGTACCGGATACCTTAGCCGCTAAATTCATAATTCAAAATCTATTGATTGTTTGCAACCCATTAATGATAAAAATTATCATTTTTGTAGCGTACAAAAAAAATATCACTAAGAATGATGTAGTTTAGTACCAAATTGACAAATCTCATAAGGTGGCCCCTTCGAGGTGAACCTGCCTCGTGCTGAAAGCCTCACTGAAAAGATAATAATAAATGATGGCCTCCAATACCGAACACAATCTAAAAATGCTTCGAATTCTGTTAATTTGTACATCATTGAATGTTTTTACTCCAGGAATAGTATTTCATTTCCAATTCAATGCAATTGCAACGTTCATAAGAGTAATTTGAGTTTTACTTAGTCTGCAAGTCGTCCAGAAAAATAACACATTTTGCGTGAGTTGTTCAGAATTTTCATTCATCTCATTTGTATTGCCTATTTTATACCATGATCGATGAAATTCATAATCCATACATTCATTTAGAGACATTGTTGCAAAATTTACAAAGATATCATGTAACAAATCAAGCTGTCTGAAACTGGGGGACAGAAGGTGGGTACTGTCCGATATTGGGGGAATTTTTAAATTCAATCTATTCTTGAACGAAACAGATTTAGACGAATGTCTCAACATACATCCTTATTTCCAACTAGTTGTCCTGGCAAACTTCGTCTTGCCATCAAGTAGGCTGTTGAAAAATGTCATTGAACCTCCCATACAAAATGACATATAAGTACTCTCCCGTTTTACCAAAGTTTCCGAGAACTTCCCTAAACTTTTTTGTCACACGTACACGTCGGAACTCTTCAAGAATACAACAGCGAAAGAATTATGCAAATCGGTAGTCCCGTTCTCAAGCCATTTCGTGACATACAAACACCTCTCCATTTTTATTAATATTAATAGATAAATAGATAGATAGAACTCCTTCAGCATCAACACCTGGAATGTTTCTCGTCCAACACTTATCTTGAAATAAAAGAACATTTTTTCAAGCATTACTTTTTATGATTGTTCTGAGATTCTGCATTAAACCACTTCATAAATTCCTTCTAAAACACCCTTGCGTGGAGAATTTTTCTGGAACATCCTTATAGAATGCATCAATTATCCAGAAGTTCATCAAGAGATACCTCTCAGGACACCTTGAGGATGTCATAGAAGGTGTTTCTCTTGGATTCCTTCAGAATAAATACCAGTAATCTAAATCATCTATATAAATTCCAAAGTTTTGCGAGAAGAAAAAAGCACGCAAACTCCCATACAAAAAGGCAGATAAGTTTCCTCCCGTATGTCCGACTATTTCGAAGGCATTCCTTTTTTTCAACTCACGAATATATCGCGGCACCTAAAAAGAGAGCAGTGAAAGAATCGGTTGAATCTGTTGACTCATGTTCACGCCATTTCGTGACATAAAAACACAATTTCATTTTTATTTATATACATGAGTCCTTCGAAAAAATATGGTTATTTTTTCTTTAAAAATCCTCGATTGAAATGTTGCAAAAAAAAAGGCAAGTGACTTGTATGTATTTCACATGACTAAATTCTAAACGTATACCTTATTATGTTGTCAAAAAAAAACTTGAAAATAATAAAATAAATTTCTGAGGCATAGAAGTTGCATTTTTCCAACTATTCAGATATTTGTCAGAAGACTTCACAAAAAAAGTAGCAAACACCGAATCCCCTGAAGAAAACACTTCCAGAAAAGCTGTAGGATTTTTTCGATATAATGTCTCAAATAGACCCTAGAAAATCCTACAAAGTATGCTTGCAAATGTTCAAATGACATTTCTGCAGACATTCCGTTAACTTTTAGGAGAAATTCCTGTAATAAATCTTGCAGGTATTCTTCGGAAAGCCTCGCCTAGAAGAATGTTGTTGTTGGAACGGACCTGGTGTAGTGGATAGAAGAGATAGTCACTAATAATTTCAGAGACGACTTTCTTCGGAAGGGAAGAAAACCCGTTGGTCCCAAAATGAGCTAATCCAGGGCTAAAAATCTCGTTAATAAAGGTAGAAAAAAAGTTGTTTATACAGCCATTCCATGAAAAACCGATCTAGTGGGTCTCCGAATTCCGTGCAAATTTGCTATTTTGTTCCTCATCCAAAATAAGGATACATGTATTTTTGGATTTTTTGATTAGGGTGACCATTTCCGAAATAGGGTGACCAGAAAAATTGCGATTTTGCAAAATTTTTATTTAAAATAAAATTATAACTTTTGAACCGTTCGACCGATTTTCAATCTTTTTGGACGAAATGAAGGCTAAAGATTTTTACTTTTCAGAAAAAATATAAAATTTCACAAAAATTGTGTTTTTTACATGAAAAACTCAATAGTTTCCGGTTTTTTTTGTGTTTTGAAGGCCTCAGGACCAAAGGGGCTATTGCTGCTCTCATTTTTTCTTAAAAGTTCAGAAAATTTTACGTAAACTGTCAAATTTTCAGCGATGTCTGTTTTTTAGGTTTTGAGATATATTTTTTTGAAAATAAAAAATCAGTCATTTTTCATCGGCACACACTGTAGATCTCAGCGCATTAGATTTGTAATGTTTAAAAAAATCATAACTTTTGAACAGCTCAACCGATCTTTTTTATGGAATGAAAGCTTAAGGTCTCAACTTTTCAGAAAAAATAGAAAAAATAGAAAACTATCAAAAAAAAATTATATTTTTTCACGTTTAAACATATTTTTATCAGATTTTTCAATTTTGTCTGAATAGTTGAAATTTTAGGCTTTCATTCCATACAAAAAGATTGGAAATCGGTTAAGCTGTTCAAAAGTTATAATTTTTTTTAAACATTACAAATCTAATGCGCTGAGATCTACAGTGTGTGCCGATAAAAAATGACTGATTTTTTATTTTCAAAAAAATATATATCAAAAACTAAAAAACATACATCGCTGAAAATTTGACAGTATACGTAAAATTTTCTGAATTTTCAAGAAAAAATTAGAACAGCGATAGCCCCTTTGGTACCGAGGCCTTCAAAACACACAAAAACGGAAACTAATGAGTTTTTCATGTAAAAAACATAATTTTTGTGAAATTTTATATTTTTCCTGAAAAGTCAAAATCTTTAGCCTTCATTTCGTCCAAAAAGATTGAAAATCGGTCGAACGGTTCAAAAGTTATAATATTTTTAAAAATAAAAATTTTGCAAAATCGCGATTTTTCTGGTCACCCTATTTCGGAAATGGTCACCCTAATCAAAAAATCCAAAAATACGTGTATCCTTATTTCAGATAAGGAACAAAATAGCAAATTTTCACGGAATTCGGAGACCCACTAGATCGGTTTTTCATGGAATGGCTGTATTAAAGTTTAAAGGTATTTGCTCGCCTTACTAGTGATTTTAGTATTTTATTTTTTGCAAAAAGTGAAGGGTTAAAGTTCAATTTGTAGTTTTGAATATTTTATGTTGACACTGTTTGCCTATGTGTGTATGCATCGCTTCCACAACAACTGCATTGTAGAAGTGTATAGATGAGGGAAGGTTATAAACGGGTCATCAAGTGGCTCGGTAGCTTAGTTGGTAAAGCACTTGTCTAACATACAAGAGTCGTAGGTGCGAATCCAACCTGAGAGCATGGATTCTTTTCATAATTCAAGCGTGTGCTAGAATAAAAGCGTAAGTCGCAAGAAAGATTTCTCTTCATCGATCCTCTCTTCTGTGAATGGAGGTGACAAGCTGCAAGTTTTTCCGCATTTTCCTCATCAGGACGCAAGATTGCATCGCTGCCAAGCGGTCCGAAGTGAAAAAATGCTGACAAACTTGCATCTTGTTACCTTTATTCACAGAAGAGATGATCGATGAAGAGAAATCGATTATGCGACTTACGCCCTTATTTTAGCACACGCTTCAATTTATCCAGTTGTACCACGCGCGATAAATTAATTAAGTTTCTATAAGTTTTAGGCTTTCAGTCTACACAAATCATGAACAGATTTCCCTTCAACATTCCTGTACATTGAGTTAATTAATTTAATAAAGGATCTTAAATCATAACTCCACAAGTAACCGCACAATAATAAGCTAAAAAGACTGTGTAGACGTGAGGCCAGATAAAAGAAAAGCCTTTGTGGATTGACTATTGAATAGGCACTTCCTGTAGTTTTCCTAGAGAAAGATTACCAATTGTCGCCCTATTCATATGACATATACATGTAGTATAAGTTCTAACCGTATGATTTCTTATAGCCAACAGAGAAACATCTTCGACCGTCGCAAATCCGAGACATAACTCACTCGCAACCGGTTCCCACGACGAACCCTCCAGCAAGCAGCGCGTTGCAACATTGTTTCGCCTAACCGAGTCAAAATTTATCACACCGCAGCTTTCCCAGCAGTTCCAAAAGCGCATCGGAAAAGTTTTCCCATCTCTGCCAAATATAGAACGAACTATGGAATCATCTAATCGTTTTCACTTTATGAGACCCACACACATACACACAGTCACGATTCGTTCGTCGTCTCCTGCTGGCTACCAAAGGCTTCTTGCTGAAACTTATTGCACACGACGATGAATATTGAATGTGGAACGAAAAGCGCTCCTTCTTCCCGCTGTCGTCGTCCTTGCCCATAGAGGAAGGTGGGGTGAATGTTTCTTTTTGAGATTTCCAGCTCAATTCAAATCAAATGCTTTAAATGTAATTTTCTGTCGAACATTATTTGCATGGAGAGCATACTTTGCAGAACTCGTTCTCATTTGATTTCGAAGCACGATCAAGGTAAGCAAAGAAAAACATCGCATCTGTATCGGTCCATGATCGGCAATGTTTCACAATTTGTAACAAGTTTGATAAACAGCAGCAGCGAACGAGAGCCCCAAAGAGAAAGAGCGATGAAAACAAAACATTTCTCGCTAATTTATCATTGGGAGTACCGTTTTGTCTCAAATTCCGAACAGACTCATATTCCGAACACTCGCTTTTTGTATGGCGATTTGGCTGAAATGTTGCGCTGAAATATGTCACCAAATAACAAGGAAATGGCAGTCAATTGCAATTCAATTTTAACGTCTCCAATATAATTTATAAAGCGGGGGTAGTGATGATTCTCTAGTTTGAGACCAGTAGGATCAGCTCAAATAATTTTATTTGCGAAATTATTCATTTGAATATGATTTATTCGTGCTGTTCGGAATATGAGACAGACTCAACACAGTGTTCGGCATTTGAATCAAAATGTCGTTCCATACTTTAACGTGAAAACAATATTAAAACTAATAAAATCAACATTATTATCGGTACACCCACCAGCTAACAGTTAGGCTTTGCGAATAAATTAAAATTTACATAAATATCAACTTATTTATGCCAATCAGATGCATTTGAAGTCACTGCTGGCCTTAAGTGTTCGGAATATGAGTCAAAACGGTAGGTGTTTTGTATTACTGACATGCCAAACAAACCCCAAACATCCTATAGCAGTAGTGCGCTCCTGGTATGAAGCTTGTTTGGATGGTTTTTATCATGCACTGTTATCCCTCGATATAATCCGAGCTATAGCAGTAGACAATAAACAGACTCTCATGATGTGCTGCGGATCATGCTTATTACAGAGAGTTATAAGTGAGAGATACTCTCAATTTTCTCAGAACTCAACTCCTGATGGAGATAAGTGAAAATTGAATACAATACCAGCAGTGAAAAATCGCAAAAGATCGTTGAATCGCAAAAGATCGTTTAATGAATTTTGAGGCTGTAATAAAAATATTCGAATTTAAGTTTGTTCAGCAAAGTTTTGTCAAATATATTGAAACCCCGCTGGGCGGTATATATATTTCTTTTCAAGTTTTATACATTTTAAGGAAATATTTATTACTTCACTAAGGTCGAACTTTTGCCCCACCTTACTCTAAACTTACGCTCATTGAAAATCAAAGAGATCCATGACGACGACGGCGACGACGAGGATCCTCGACGGTACTGTGGTAACGATACCGAACGAAATGGGACCAGTTACGGAAATAGATAAAACTGCTCAAAAGCGGAAGATCTGTTGAATCATTGCCTGCCGTATGATTTTGGAGACGTGCGCTGGTGTTGCTGCTTACGGGCAGGGGTTCCCAACTGATTGCTTCATCTTGTATGAAGTTTCCTAGGTCTTATTTTCGTTGGCAAAAAGAATCAGAATGAGTATTTGTTGAAGTAAATGTACGATTTGACGTAATCCAATAACAATTTGATTTGTAAATTTTACACCAACTTGGACTGCTTCAGTCATAGTGGGGGCTTTGAACATTGCATCAATCATTAGATTCAATTGTTCAGTTAGAAAAATAAAATCAGAGGGAGACATACCACTTGAAGTGGGTACATCTGATGATTTTCCGTTAGAATTTTCGGTAGACGAAGAGGCGGAGTAGAAGTTTCCTGTTGCAGCAGGGTTCTTTTTTTCATTTGATTTGAAACAATTAGAACGGGTACTCCTAGTATGAAAAGTGGAGGAGTTCAAATTACCTGCTACGATATCGGCAAAGGATTTACCGTGGGTAGATACATTCGAAATTAAAAGATTCGAACGGCTATCCGACGGATCAAAATTAGTTTGTGAATGAGCATGATTATAATCTTCCTGGTGGGTATGATTCTTGCTCAAGCGATCGTTAACTGAAAAATGAGCATTGTTCGAATTTCGGAAATTCCGGAAACGACCGTAATCGTAACGGACATTACCGTTCATCTGCCTGGCACGAGCCTCGACGACTCGCCTATACGAAGGGCATACCCAAAAAATAGACTTATGATTGCCCCCGGAATTCGCGCATATGAATTTATTGGTATCTTCCTTCACAGGACAGACGTCCTTAGCGTGAACAGAGCCTTCGCAAATCATGCATTTATTATCCATACGGCAATCTTTGGTACCATGACCCCACTTTTGGCACCGATGGCACTGAGTGGGGTTCTGGTAATTTCCTCCAGGTTTCTGGAAATGTTTCCATGTCACACGGACATCGAACATAAGTCTTGCTTTTCTAAAGCTTTAATATTATTTAGATCTTTTTTGTTAAAGTGAACTAAATAATATTCTTGAGAAAGCCCTACCCGAACAATGCCAGATTGGGTTCTCTTTTCCATAATGGTAATTTCGGCTGGGGAAAATCCAAGTAAATCATTTATTCCATTTTTGATCTCTTTTGGGTATTTATAGTAACTTGAGAGACCTTTCAAGACAACTTTAAACAAGCGTTTAGTTTTGTCGCCATAAATTAAAAAATATGCTTCTTCTCTTTAAGATGTTTGAGAAGAAGTTCGCGATCTTTATTAGTATCCGGAAAACGTAACAGTCTCCTTTCTTTGCGATTTGGAAAGAAATCATGATTGCCCTAATGAAGTTCAAGATCTCCTGTCTAAATCCCCCAAATTCGGAACAACTGACCACGATGATAGGCGGCACTCTTTGTTCTCTCACTTCTATCAAAGAGCCTGGGCTAGCGACTTCTTCAATTTGATGTTCGGAAAATTTGTCTATAGCATCGACTGGTTGCTTGAGATTGAGAACCGGTTTGCAAACAAATTCCCAAAATTCCTGGAGAGAAAATTCGAGAGGGGATTTGAGTTCGGAAAAAGTTCCTGTTCAGGACCGGGTATAATTCGTAATGTAGAATCCAGATATCCATTAGATCGACTAATGTCAAATCGAAACTACGCTATTCACCATTACATTGATAGAAATCAGCTCTATACTCTAGTAGGTAGTAAATCGTTAAATACAGAAATAAAGTCAGTCGTTATCAGAAAGTCAACCGAACCAGTTGGAATATAGTTCAACCCAAATTGTAGTGCAGTGCACGGTAAAAATTAATAAAGTTATTTAAAGTGAAGGTATACTCCGTTCCTGTTCACCGATTATAACCCGAAGAAGGAACTACGCAGACTATCTGGTGCCTTGATGACCATTTCTCGTTGGATGGTGAGTCGTTGTCATTGAAGTAGGGTCCTTTCGAAGCCACATCCTGCCACTCCCGAACCGTTGCCCCAACATAAAACTGGTGCCGTGACCAGGATTGTGGCAATTCTTTCCGGCGAAGACATCTCCGACCATATTCGCCTTCCATCCGCGGGACAACGAAGCCCGCTTGACTCGCCATCTTTGACGCCAAGGACTGGACAATACCGATTGTTCCACCTGTATTGTGGAACATTCTCGACGCCATACTAGCCATCCGGCTATTGAGTATTCCGCCATCAAAGCCTACCCTGAATAGGAACAAAGAGGACCTATTGTGACCCGGAGCCACGCCAACCGCCATTGTGGTACCATCCGACCTGGTGTTTCGAATTCCTGGAGTGTTCCTGCTTTTCTCAAAAATACAAGGCCTGTTGAGAACAGGCAAAAGGTAATTGCCTGTCCAACCTCTTTTTCCCGTGTTTGCTGGTGCTTTTTAGATCCTTTTTGCTTTGCATGTGCATGCCGATTGATGCCGATCTACCCTATCGGTGAAAGTGAAAGCCCGCCATCCATGAGTTGATTCCGTACGCCGTGCTACAAACGAGACCCGTGTATTACGATTCAGATTCCTGCGACTCCAAACCACGCCGTGGTGGTTCACATCAGCGTATGCAGCAGTGAAGCCTGCGACTCACTACGGGATAAAATCCTTGCGCGGTTTTTCCGACGTGTCCATTTGCTGACCTTGTGGACCATCCGTGACTACGCCGCAGTACCCAAGTACAGCCCATCCGCTCGTTCTTCGTTGAGTTCCTGTTTTTTGGAATTATACAAGGCATATTGACTGCCTTGGTCAGGTGAGAACCTCTCCAAGAGATTATTTTCTTTTGCGCCAGTGCTCCCTGGTCTTTCGTTCGATAGATTCCCGAGCTCGCTGAAATCATGGACGACGAACGCCGTAAGCAGATCTTGACATCCCGTCGCACCACCCTGCTAGCCTCGCTGGGACGTGCGGAGCAGTTTATGACGCAATACCAGGAGGAACGGGACAAGCTCGAGGTCGAATTGCGGCTGGAAAACCTAGATGTGATCTGGCAGGGGTTAGAGGACGTGCAGGCCGAATTGGAGGAAATGGAGGAAAGTAGCGAAGGCATGGTGAGAAATTTATCCTATTGTGCTACAGTGGAACTGTCATAGTCTAAAACCTAAATTAGACACATTTAAGTTTTTGCTTCACAATTCCGATTGTGATATATTTGCACTCTGTGAAACATGGCTTTCTTCTGAAGATGATCTTAACTTCTACGACTTTAACATTATACGCCAGGATCGAGATGATAATTACGGGGGTGTGCTTTTAGGGATCAAAAAGTGCCATTCATTCTACAGAATCCCCATCCCGACTCATCCAGGCATAGAAATCGTTGCTTGCCAAATAAACGTAAAGGGTAAAGATCTTTGCGTAGCTTCTGTTTATATTCCTCCAAGAGTTTCAATAAACCGCCGTCATCTTTGGAATGCAGTCTCTATGCTCTCATTCCCGGTTTTAATACTGGGTGATATGAACTCCCATGGTACTGGATGGGGCGAATCTTATGACGATTATAGAGCGGCTATTTTCTATGACTTATGCGATGATTTCAACTTGAATATTTTAAACACAGGTGAAGTGACACGTATTTCATCCGACGGCAAAGAAAGCCGCCTTGACCTGTCTTTGGGTTCAAGTTCACTATCATTCGATTGCATGTGGAAGGTTATCGATGATCCCCATGGTAGTGATCACTTGCCCATAATAACTTCTATCAGAAATAATTTTGAAAGGTCAGAACAGTCAATTCAGGTTCCTTTTGACCTCACTAGGAATATAGATTGGCAAAAATTTGCATCAGCGGTAACTTTCGGTATCGAATCATTCAACACTCTCCCACCGTTGGATGAGTATCGATTCCTATCAGAATTGATTTATAATAGTGCATTAGAATCCCAAAAGCAACGAGTTCCAAGTGCATCCTTCAAAAGACGACCAGCCACACCTGGTTGGGATGATGAATGCACTCAGTTGTATCGAGAAAAATCTAATGCCTTTAAAGCTTTTCGTAGATACGGTACCTCAGAACTTTATTTAGAGTACTCGAAGCTCGAAAAAAGACTGAAGAATCTTATTAAAGCGAAGAAGCGTAGCTATTGGCGACATTTCATCGATGGCCTCTCACGAGAAACTTCAATGACGACGCTTTGGAGAGTGGCTCGCAACATGCGAAACCGCTCATCCTCAAATGAGAGTGACGAATACTCCAATCGTTGGATATTCAACTTCGCAAAAAAGGTCTGTCCAGACTCAGTTCCAGCTCAACCGCCATTTTGGGAAACCCAGAGAGACGATGCGTTGGACAGGCCATTCACTATGCTGGAATTTTCTATGGCTCTTCTTTCATCAAACAACTCCTCTCCGGGACGCGATATGATTAAGTTCAATCTTCTTAAAAATCTCCCTGATATCGCTAAAAGACGGTTGCTTGACCTGTTCAACTTATTCAT
Organism: Aedes aegypti; assembly: GCF_002204515.2. Classification (NCBI taxonomy): domain Eukaryota; kingdom Metazoa; phylum Arthropoda; class Insecta; order Diptera; family Culicidae; genus Aedes; species Aedes aegypti. The sequence continues at coordinate 82,039,938 of NC_035109.1, read as the reverse complement.
GGAGCACAACATTGTTCCATCTGAATGGAGACAGGTCAAAGTAATAGCTATTCAAAAGCCTGGGAAACCAGCGTCTGATCATAATTCGTACCGCCCGATCGCTATGTTATCATGTTTAAGGAAATTGTTAGAAAAAATGATCCTATCCCGACTCGATCACTGGGTCGAATCAAACAACATGCTTTCCAGTACTCAATTTGGCTTTCGCAAGGGCAAAGGAACAAACGATTGTCTAGCGTTGCTTTCATCAGATATTCAACTAGCTTTTGCGGACAAGGAGCAATTGGCTTCGGTTTTCTTGGATATTAAGGGCGCTTTTGATTCAGTTTCCATAGAGATATTGTCAGAAAGCCTGCACAATAGTGGACTACCTGGAATATTGAATAATTTCTTGTACAATCTGTTGTCAGAAAAACACATGAGCTTCACTCTCGGTCAACTGACAACTTCCAGAATTAGCTATATGGGTCTTCCCCAAGGCTCATGTCTAAGTCCCTTGCTTTATAATTTTTATGTTAAAGATATTGACAACTGTTTGGAAGAACCATGCACGCTTAGACAACTTGCAGATGATGCTGTGGTCTCTATGAAGGGCCCACGAGCGGAAATCTTGCAAAGACCATTGCAAAATTCCCTTGATAATCTATCCACTTGGGCTAGAAATTTAGGGATCGAGTTTGCGCCGCAAAAAACTCAACTGGTTGTATTTTCAAGGAAGCGGAATCCTGCCCAACTAAAGCTTAAGCTATTGGGAACAGACATCGACCAGTCTTTGACTTCAAAATACCTTGGGGTCTGGTTTGATTCAAAAGGCACTTGGCGAACCCATATTAGGTATGTAACGGAAAAATGCCAACAAAGGATCAATTTTCTACGAACAATTACCGGAACATGGTGGGGTGCTCACCCGGAAGACCTCATAAAACTCTATAAAACAACAATTCTCTCTGTTCTAGAGTATGGCTCTTTCTGTTTTCTCTCAGCAGCAAACAGCCACCTTATTAAATTGGAACGAATTCAATATCGTTGTTTGCGTATCGCCCTAGGTTGTATGCATTCGACTCACAATGCGAGCCTGGAGGTGCTGGCAGGGGTTTTACCACTACAGAACCGATTCTGGGAGCTCTCGCTAAGAATACTTATTAAGTGTGGGGTGAGCAACACACTCGTTATCGAAAACTTCGAAGAAATGCTCAAACTGAATACTCAGTCAAAATTCATGAGAGTTTATCTCTACTACATGTCATCTGACATAAGTCTTCCATGTTATAACCCTCCACGTGTACGCTTCACCAATGACAGTTCCTCTGTTGAATACGATCTGTCCATGAAACAAGCTATTCATGGAATCCCAGATCAACTTCGATGTATAACGATTCCACGTATTTTTAACGCAAAGTACCAGAATGTCGATTTCTACAGGAGATATTTCACTGACGGGTCCCGCATCAATGGATCCACTGGCTTCGGTGTCTTCAATGAAAACTCTTCCGCCTTCCGAAAACTTCAGGAACCTTGCACGGTTTACGTTGCTGAGCTGGCAGCAATCAACTTCGCATTGGGGATGATCTCAAACATGCCCGCAGACCACTTCTTCATCTTTTCGGATAGCCTCAGTTCTATTGAGGCACTTCGATCGATGAAACATGTTAAGCATGCATCTTACTTTCTTACACAAATAAGAGAGCAGATGTGTGCACTGGTCGAAAGATCATATAAGATTACCTTTGTATGGGTCCCCTCACATTGCTTAATTTATGGCAATGAGAAGGCGGACTCTCTCGCAAAGGTGGGCGCTGAGGAAGGTGAGATTTATGATAGACAAATTTCACACGATGAATTTTTTCATTTAGTACGTCAAAGTTCTCTTCACGGTTGGCAAAGCGATTGGCTAAATGACCAATTGGGACGGTGGTTACATTCCATAATTCCTAAAGTTTCCTTGCGAGCGTGGTGGAATGGTTTGGATGTAGGTCGAGATTTCATTCGCGTGATGTCAAGACTCATGTCCAACCATTACTCGCTAGGTACACATTTGCACAGGATTAACCTCGCGCTGAGCAATGTTTGTAATAGGTGTGGTTATGGTTATGATGACATCGATCACGTAGTTTGGAAATGCCCGGATATGGACGCCTCCAGAGCGCAACTTTTGGATACCCTTGCGGCCCGAGGTAGACAACCCTATGTTCCTGTTAGAGATGTGTTGGGCACCCGCGATCTCATTTACATGGTCGCAATTTACGATTTTCTTCGCTTGTCCAGTATAAAAGTTTAATTCTCCTGTGTTCTCTTCTCCAGTTTTTTTTTTTCTCTGTGTTTTGTCCCCTGTATGTTGGATTGAGGATCCTGGCCATCCGGCAGACGAATACCGGCAAGAAATTGGTACCAACGCCACTACACGTTCATCGCGATACCACGATATACCTCCCGGATGTGCTGCAGAAAACCCTAAACCCAATCCTCACCATGTCCTTCCTTCCAAAAATTGTGACCATTAACCTCGAGTTGCCACGAGTACCCTGGCTCCATCCCATACTAATCTTAGTACAAAAAAGTGAATGATTTGTAAACAATACAAAAAATGAATTTCGGCTCCGTAAAGCGTTAAACGCGATTGAGCCTCAAATAAATGAAATAGAAAAAAAAAAAAAAAATTTATCCTATCGCTCTAACTTTGAAACTCTGCTATTCAAAATAAAAGCCTTTCTACGCTCTAAACTTCCTGCTCCTATCACTGTGCACGGAAATCTCCCTCAAACCGCTACCACTGGGGCTTCTTCCACTCTAAAGGGTTTGAAACTGCCTACTATCTCATTGCCTGAGTTCTCTGGGGACTACAAAGACTGGTTAGCTTTTCACGACACATTTCTGGCACTAATACACGCGAACCCGGATGTGGCGGACATCCAAAAATTCCACTATTTAAGAGCTGCTATCAAGGGCGAGGCTGCTCAATTAATTGAGTCGATTGGGATCAGCGCTGCTAATTACCAATTGGCGTGGGACGCTCTCGTTTCCCGTTACGCAAACGAGTATCTCCTTAGGAAGCGTCATCTACAAGCCTTGCTGGACTGTCCGAAGATGAAGAGAGAGTCAGCGTCCGCCTTGCATGCCATAGTTGATGATTTCGAGCGACATGTAAAGATTCTAGGTCAACTGGGTGAGCCTGTCGAGTCATGGAGTACCATCCTAGAACATATCCTGTGTACACGATTGCACGATGACACCTTGAAGGCCTGGGAGGACTACGCGTCTACCTTGAATGCTGTCACATACAAGAGCCTCGTCGAATTCCTCCAGCGTCGTATGCGGGTCCTCGAATCGATTTCCGTTAACCAATGCCACCAATCAACCCCAGTGCAACCACATACCTCGTTCCCCAAAAAGCCATTCCCGATGAAAGTTTCCTCCCATGCAGCCATTGAAGGTTCGTCGATGAAATGCTACGCTTGCGACCAACGTCATCCTCTGATAAGGTGCTTCAAATTCGAGAAATTGCCGATCGCCGAGAAGATGAATCTGCTCAACTCTAAACGCCTCTGTCTCAACTGCTTCCGTAATGATCATCTGGCTCGAAACTGTAATTCGAAGTATAGTTGCAAGGTTTGCCAAAAACGTCACCATTCGTTGATTCACTCTGCATACACAGAGAACTCCACCCGTGCTCATGTTGTTCCGTCTCCTTCCAAGTCCACCGTACAAACGAACGTGGCCACCTCTGAACCAATTCCACTGCTATCAGCGTCCACACTGTCCGAGCCAGAAGAAAGCGTATGTAGCATACCGATGCAGGGTTGTGGAAAAAACGTTTTTATGTTGACTGTAGTTCTCAAAGTCGTCGACTGCTACGGTCAAGAGCATATGGCAAGAGCTCTCTTAGATTGTGCATCCCAGCCAAATATAATCTCCGAGAACATGGCCCAGATTCTGCGTTTGCAACGCAGCAGAGTAAATGTTTTGATTCACGGTGTTGGTGAAAAGCCACAGCAGGCAAGAAACTCTGTCCGAACCCAGATCCGCTCACGAAAGGAAGATTTTGCTCTCGATGTTGACTTTTTGGTTCTAAAAAGCGTCATTCCTAGGCTCCCTGCCTACGAGGTGTCCACCGACAACTGGAATCTTCCCAAGGACCTCTTCTACGCCGATCCAAACTTTAATAAGAGCTCTGGTATAGACATGATCATTGGCAACGAACATTTCTTCTCATGTTTCACATCAGCTGCCAGAATTCACTTGTCAGAATCGTTACCTCTACTGGTAGATAGCACCTTTGGTTGGATAGTCTCTGGTGCGGCCAACATTCCTAAGAACATTCCTGAAGCATCCGCTTGTTCCATCACTACCATGTCCTTGGTATCACTAGAAGAAAGTTTGGAACGTTTTTGGGAGATTGAAGAGCTTCCAACTCGATCTGCCTACTCATTAGACGAGAAAAACTGCGAGGAACTTTATGCATCCACTGTCAGTCGAAACTCCGAAGGGCGGTATATAGTGCGATTACCACGTAAATCAAATTTCGATGAACTTGTTGGGGAATCCAAAGCCACTGCGTTACGTCGCTTTGAGCTGCTCGAACGGAGACTTGATCGTGACTCCCATCTTAAAGAAGAATACCATAAATTCATGCGTGAGTATTTGGAACTAGGCCATATGCGATTGGTCTCCGATGATGAACTAGACGGCGCAATGCAATGTTTCCTACCCCATCACCCCGTGATGAAAGACTCCAGCACAACGACAAAGGTACGGGTCGTTTTTGATGCCTCCGCCAAAACGTCTTCAGGTCACTCACTGAATGAAGCGTTACTTGTAGGACCTGTAGTGCAGGACGATCTTCATGCAATTTGTCTCCGTTTCCGAACCTTCCCTGTAGCTGTGGTGAGCGATGTTGCAAAAATGTATCGCCAGATTTTGCATCACCCCGACGATACCCCCTTCCAACAAATTTTGTTCCGATTCGACAAAACTGATCCAGTTCAAACCTACCGCCTTCTTACCGTGACGTACGGTATGGCACCGTCTGCTTTCCTTGCAACACGCACCTTAATTCAACTAGCCGACGATGAAGGACATACTTACCCACTGGGAGGACCAGCTATCAGGAAAGGGTTTTATGTAGACGACTTTATCGGTGGTGCGCAATCGATCCAGGAAGCAATCCAACTGAGGACCGAGTTAGGGGAACTGATGGCAAAGGGAGGATTCTGTTTAAGGAAGTGGACATCCAACAAACTTGAAGTTCTTCAGGGACTGGAATCTGACCAAATCGGTACTCAGTCCGCAATTCAATTCGATAAAGACGAGACAATCAAGGCTCTAGGGATAAGATGGGAACCCGAGGCGGACATCTTCCGATTTGAGGCCGCCATACGACCAACTCATGGACCAATCACAAAAAGAGTCATCCTATCCGGAATATCGCAGCTTTTTGATCCTTTGGGGATCGTTTCGCCAGTTGTCATCCGTGCGAAAATGTTGATGCAGCTCCTCTGGTTACAGCCATGCGGCTGGGATGATCCAGTTTCGGAATCGATCGCTAGCAAATGGAAAAGCTACGCAGAACAGTTGCCGAATCTCTCTAACTTTCACGTACCACGTTATGCTCTACTTCCGAAGGCGACGATCCAGCTACATTCTTTTTCCGACGCGTCAGAATCGGCCTACGGTGCATGCACATACGCCCGATCCCTAGATTCCCACGGCAACATAACCGTCCACCTACTTGCATCAAAATCACGAGTTTCTCCACTAAAACGTATCAGCCTCCCTCGACTAGAATTGTGTGCAGCCGATCTCGCAACGAAGTTGCATTCCAAAATCAGCGAAGCACTCCAAATCGACATTTCTGCTTCTTACTTTTGGTGTGACTCCACCGTGACACTCCAATGGATTCGAGCTCCTCCCAACACCTGGAAGACGTTTGTGGCCAATCGTGTTTCAGCTATTCAATCAGCTAGCCAGGGAGCGCACTGGAACCACGTAGCTGGCAAACAGAATCCCGCTGACTACGTTTCGCGAGGCATGGAAATCGACGATTTCATCCAATGCACAGATTGGAAGCACGGCCCCGAATGGCTTTCGCTACCCGAACAGCAATGGCCGTGTGAAAGAGTGCCAGATTATCCAACGGACGGAAAAGAACGCCGAAAGCTCATCGTAGCAGCAACCAGAAGCGAACCTATCGACCCGAATCCTTATTTCGCTCGATTCTCCTCGCATACATCAATGGTCCGCATCACTGCATACTGCTTGCGATTTATTAACCGCTGTCGTGGAAAATGTCGCACACTTTCCCCCAATAGTAGTCCACTACCCAGTAGAATCCTTTCACAACCCGAGCTCACCACGGCCCAACTAGTATTGGTGAAATTGGTTCAGGCTGATGGTTTCAAGGAAGAGTTAAAATGCCTCCACAATGGCAATGCAGTTTCGAAAAGGTCGCCAGTCCGACGCTTAAGCCCCATAATCGACCCTGACGGTATAATTAGAGTGGGAGGGAGATTAAATCTGTTAGAGCAACCATACATTACTAAGCACCCTATCCTCCTACCAAACCCTCACCCCTACACACGCCTTCTCGCTAAATACTATCACCTACGGCTAATCCATGGTGGCGGCCGACTCACATTAGCCGCAATGCGTGAACATTTTTGGCCTATCCGTGGACGAAGGTTAGTCCAAAGCATCATTCATGCCTGCTTCCGCTGCACCCGAGCAAGTCCCGTTCCAGCAACGCAACAGCTTGGCCAGCTTCCTGTTCATCGCATCCGTCCGAGCCGACCATTCAGCATCACCGGAGTTGACTTCGCTGGGCCTGTGTATCTGAAAGCCATCCACAAAAGAGCACAACCAGCGAAAGCCTACATCTGCATCTTTGTGTGTTTCAGCACTAAAGCCGTCCACATCGAGCTTGTTGGGGACCTATCGACCTCAGCTTTCCTGGCGGCATTCCGCAGATTTGTATCCCGTCGTGGTCGTCCTTCCGATGTCTACTCCGACAACGGGAAAAATTTTGAGGGAGCAAAAAATACGTTGGAGGAAGTATGTCGTCTGCTTCAGGACAACGCCGAAAGCATCCACTCCTTTTGCGCTACCGAAACCATCAACTGGCACCTCTGTCCACCAAAGGCGCCTCATTTTGGTGGATTATGGGAGGCAGCTGTTAAAGTTGCCAAAACCCATTTGTATCGCCAACTCGGAAACTCTCGTCTAACATTCGAGGAGATGGCGACCCTATTGACCCAAATAGAGGCAGCAATGAACAGCCGGCCGCTAGTGCCCCTCTCGGAAGATCCAAACGACCTGGCGTGCCTAACTCCTGCTCACTTCTTAATAGGATCAACGATGCACGCCGTCCCCGAACAGGATCTTACCAAGGCTCCTATCAGCATGCTCGATCGTCTCCAAGCGACACAGCGGACATATCAGCAGTTTTGGCATCATTGGCGAAGCGAATATTTACAGGAGCTGCAACTATGCACCAAGAACAGCAAGCCGAATAATGCATTTCTCCCCGGCCGGTTGGTAATCCTCGTCGACGAACAGCAACATCCAGTGAAGTGGCCACTCGCCCGCATCGTCGATACCCATCCCGGCAACGATCAGCTCACTCGAGTAGTGACCTTGAGGACTGCTCGTGGTATAATCAAACGGCCGATAACAAAAATTTGTTTGCTGCCTTCCTATGATGACCTGGAGTGTGTGCCTCAAGCCGACGAAAATTTAAACGACACAACCGCCGACTAAGATGATAGCGACACAGATCCAGCAATCAGCAGTACATTAGTAGTGGAAACGTCTAGAAGAAAGATAAAGTGCGATAGTGTTAGTAATTAGTTAAGCAACATTTACACTTTGTTTCCTTTTATATGATATTCAATTTGAAATCTTTTAGTGGCGCGTAGAAATAGTTGATACCATTGCATTGAATTATTGAAATTGAATATTTCAAGGTGGCGGTGATGTTCAGGACCGGGTATAATTCGTAATGTAGAATCCAGATATCCATTAGATCGACTAATGTCAAATCGAAACTACGCTATTCACCATTACATTGATAGAAATCAGCTCTATACTCTAGTAGGTAGTAAATCGTTAAATACAGAAATAAAGTCAGTCGTTATCAGAAAGTCAACCGAACCAGTTGGAATATAGTTCAACCCAAATTGTAGTGCAGTGCACGGTAAAAATTAATAAAGTTATTTAAAGTGAAGGTATACTCCGTTCCTGTTCACCGATTATAACCCGAAGAAGGAACTACGCAGACTATCTGGTGCCTTGATGACCATTTCTCGTTGGATGGTGAGTCGTTGTCATTGAAGTAGGGTCCTTTCGAAGCCACATCCTGCCACTCCCGAACCGTTGCCCCAACAGTTCCAGATAACAAAAACCAAATTCAAACGCAATTGAAAGCCTCTGCCGTCCGTAGACAACTGTCCAATGCGGACCCAAAAGCGTCGGAAGAAATTGCATCGAGCTGTTGGTGGGGGGATGGGGAAGAAAACGGAAATGTAAAGTGGATGGTGTATCCTTCGTCAGAAAATTTCCGACATTTCAACTTCCAGCTGATTGGGCCGGTACCGGGAAGGATCAGCCAGCCGGATTGCTTGCTGCTGACTGCCTGTTACCTACATTTTTTCCCGAGCAGTGCGGTTTAGCAGCGAGCAGATCGGAGATGGGGTCCATCGGTGCGAAGCACTATGGGGCAGGAATTTAAAATTTTGCGACAAAATTCCAAGATTTAAGTGTGAAATAAACTTAAAAATGCATACAAAATACAAAACTTTGAATCGAATATGTGATAATAATTAAGTTTATGAATTTAAGGGAAACACTTCTAATTTTTAGACGGGGTTGGTGGACTAATGGCTACCACTTTGTAGTTGTATTTTCCACTTACATCTATCATCCACTCTTACCATATAACCATAGACGGATAAAAAACCGTTCATCTACGCTTCCATTCTTCCATCATTATAGCACGTCTTTCCTTACGTCTGATACATAGGCAGTCTGCTAACCGAAAAGCAAGCCGCTCTGCCATAAAATTTACCCGTATACTAGAGTGGTTTAAAAATCGTTTTTGCTCCACACCGCTCATTCGATTCAAGATCAAATTCTGAGTGTCCTCCCAAAAAACGCTTAAAAGTTTATATGGGAATTATTATGGAAAAAGTGAGCAAATCATTCAATCGGTCATAATGACCATGTGCTCCTGGGGATTAGAGCTACGTTAAAACTGTGAGATACATTCATCAGCTACAACTTTGCCGAAGACCGTTTTCAAATCGGACGCCTCAGTAATTAGTTTTTATATGTGTTGTAAAACTTAGACTGTAATAATTGGGCGGATCTGCAGGCATCACTGGATATATGCAGTGAAACATAGTAGCCATGATTTATGTGTGCTATCTTTCGCGCCACATACAGCAATGTTGTCTGTTCATAAGATAAATAAGCACTGTAGAAGAATTTGCGATTGAATATTGTCTGTTTCATTCACAACAAAACGCGCCGCCAACTTTCGAACAGACTGAAAAAAATCATCGCCAGCAAACCAATCAAAGGAGGTGCTTTGCTTTTGTGTTGGCAAGACTGGGGAAACGTCAAATGCCAGAAAATAAATCAAAGGAGGTGATTTGCCATTGTGTTGGTAAGACTGGTGTAACGTAAAATTCACAGCGGTTGCTTGGCTGGCGACGATTTTGGCGACGGTTTCACCGGCGACGATTACAAATCGTCGCGTCCGATAGGGTGCAAAATTTACAATATTAACCAATAACGAATTACTGAGATTATCCGGTCTACTGTGGGCCAGTTTTAAATGCATAATCAATTCCTCGCCCATTTCCTCATTGGTCTGCATTCTGACGTGGCAGGCGCCATTGATGCCTAAAAAATAGAAGATCACCAGTACTTATACACCGAGGATGCTTGTTAGTCCCAAGCAGTTATCTAGTTTGTTCCATGTGTAAGTGCAGCTGATCTGGCGATATTGGAGATGCAAACATGGGCGGCCAATCAAGCTGAAGCTCAATAAAAAAGCTATCAATACACAGTGGTTCATATGCATAAAAATTTACAAACTAGGTTTGTTTGAAAATGATGCAAACTACATATACACAACCGCGGTTGTCGCGTTCTACTTTTTTGTTTTAATCCAGGATCGTTAGTATCAAATCGTCGCGGGGAAGATACTTAGAAAATTGCCACGAATATGGTAATATTTTGTCGAAATAAAAATCACTATGCGTTTAGCAGTATTCCCAAAGTGTTTCCATATTTTTCCTATATAGTTCCTATAAGTTTTTCACAGAATTACATTTTTTTTATATAAAAGTTTTTATTCTGTCATTGAAGTTTACTTAACTTATTGCTATTTACATATTTCTTCAGATTTCAGAGTCAAGGTGGAAACTTAAAGCATCAGTGTCTATTTGATTATTGTTATTGATTATAAAGGCTACGTATTGAATGAATATTTTTAGGATTGACAATCTGTCAGCTCGATTGACTCTTTTGAGTATAGGGTTTTTCAAATCTTGAAATGTGAAACCTCTATTAGCAACTATGTTACGTAATCTGTTCTGCAATATAGTCCATGCTCTCGATACTCGTCGGCAAGTTGAAAGTTTGTGCTTGAGGTCTTCCGGTACGTTACAAATCTCACACGTAGGCGAATCAGCGCGCTGCATTCTGTGCAGCAAATCTTGATGAGGAACTTTGTTGTTGACCAGCATGTAGTAGAGACCACGCTCTGTACCGTTGAGTCGGCGATCAGCGATGTTTCGCCAAATACGTTTCCAATCCCGGTTAGGATTTTCCCTCACGACTTTTGCTTGTTCTGCTCCTAGTACAAATTCTCTAAGTACCCCACTGGATGAAGGATTCATTTTTGTTGCATTAGAAAGATACGAAAATTCCAAAGCAACCAATTTAAGGCACGGGCAGTTGCTTGGAATCGCTTGCAGATCTGGAGGGTTTTGCACTTGGTTCAAGAATCGGCTGTAGAATGGCATGCATTGCAGCTCGATAAGATGCCGATTTATGAGCAGAGCTTTGCATTTTTGTCCTGGTAGCTGCAGTTTAAGTCCACCAAGTTCAACTGGTAGAGCTAGCTGTTGTATAGGGACACGCTTAATTTGACCATTCCATAAAAAACTTCCTATCAATGACGTCAGTTTAGCAATATGCAGATTATTGATGGTTACAACGGACGAAACGTACCATATCTTCGAGGTGATCCAAGTATTCAAAAGGATTATCTTTTGGTGGAGAGTCAGAGAACGACAGCGATGCAACCACAGCTGTTGAGCAAAACTATGGACTAGAGGATCCCAATTGATTTTGCTCATTAATCTAACAGAATTAGCAAAATTGATTCCGAGTATTTTTACTGTGTCCACTGTTTGTAGCCAAGGAACAACCAGTCGGGTATTGTTGTTTATGTGACCGATGTCTACACCCAACGTTTTGTTGTAGTTGAGTTTGGCTCCAGCTATCGCACCAAAACGATCGAAAGCAATCTTCACGCTCTCAATTTTTTCCAGGCTTGTAGTGATGATCGTAATATCGTCAGCATATGCTGTTACAAGATCGTCGGGTCCACTGCAGATTCTTTCCAAATTTGGTAGCAGTGGTTGTATGTACAAAACAAACAGATGCATTGCGATTGGATCGCCCTGCCGAACTGACCGTTGTATTGGAAACGAAGGTGATAGGTTTCCATTGACAAGAATCCTGGAGGTGAAAAGCTGCCCAATTTTGTTGAGCAGAGCTATCAGATCAGTGTTGAATCCTAAGGACTCCATCGTGCGGAAAAGGAATCTTCGATCAACCCGATCGAAAGCGTGATCGGGATCGAATGATATCATTTTCCCACGCAGTCTTTTTTCCTTTAAAGAAGCGATCCGGTCTTTGATAGACAGGGTTGCTTGGAAAATATTGTTGTTTCCATTTGAACATTTCTGAGCATCACTTAATATACCACTCTCAACAAGTGTTTGGTTCAATCTTAGCTTGATTATCCTTGAGAAAAGTTTGTAATCAGCATTGAGAAAAGATATAGGTCGGAAAGATTTGATTGATTTGTCTGGTCCCTTTTTCTTGACCAAGACTATCACTCCTGCCACAAATTTATTCGAAAAGTTCCCACTTAGAGCTTCATTCATAATAAGGTTCAACTGTCTATGAGTTATATCGAAGGTTTTTGCATAAAACTCGATGGGAATGCCGTCGCAGTCCGGAGATTTTTTGAAGGAACTTGTTCTGATAGCTTGGAATAATTCACCAGTCGTGATCTCATCCATACAACGGCCATTAGATAGACTATCGGCTGTTATAACCCTCTCCATGACAAAATCATTGCCAGTTTCGATTTCGGTTTCCGTGTAAAGTTGTTGGAAATAGGCAAAGATGTGTTGCTCAATCTGATCGGTGTTGGTTAACAAACCATCGTTATCTGTAACCAGCTGATTTATTACTGTTTTCCGCCGTCATGTTTCGCCAAGTTGGAACGCTGAAAGAGGCTCCCCCGCAATTCTTGTTTCATTGATCTGCGTATCAACGTATCCGAAATTCGTCTTTGAAGAATAAGCATCTGGCTTTCAATTCGATTTATGGTAGTAAGGACCAAAGGGTTACCAAAATACTCATCATATGCTGTATCAAGTTGAGTGTATAGTTGTTGATGTCTTCGGTTGAATTCGGAATATTGTTCTCGCGACTTCCATCGGAAAAAGGACAGGATTTTTTTCTTCGCATACATGGTCCACCAATCCATCCACGATGAGTAGTACCTCCGTTGTCGAAGCCAATAGTTCCAACTCAATTCGAACTCCGCTATATTGTCGGTTGATAATATCTGAGGACGAATGGACCAAAATCCTCTCCCATGTTCCACTCCCATATGAGGCAAGCACAGGCGGAGTGTTAGTGCCTTATGGTTGGTAAACGAACAAACATGAGTGTTGGTTGAACGAAGTTGATTCCGCAGGCTACGACTCACATACAATCGATCAATCCTTGATGCAGAGTTATGTGTTATATAGGTATACCCACTTTGACTTCTTCTGAGAGCAGCCCATACATCCACCAGTTGTAAATGTTGCAATGTATGTCGAAGAGCGGCACTGTAGTTGCTATTACCGGTAGAATCTCTCGCATTCACCACAGAGTTAAAATCACCGCCCATTACTGCATGCTCAGTAGCTTCCCGCAAATAATACGAGAGTGTATTGTTAAAGAAATTCTCGCGGAACATTACTAAAGGACCTACGTACAAATGAGAGATTCTCTCCTCTCTCGTTCTCTTTCCATTATAACAGTGGAATACTAAAGATTTTGGGAAGTTTTTCGCTATAGATCGAAAGTCAATTTCCTTGACTAGCGTTTCATACAAAAAACACAACAGAAGAGGTTAATGTCACTCAGTTATTAATGAAAGAGAAAGTAAACAAAGAGAGCCTCTCAATGTTAGATAGGTCCTTTAGTAATGTTTCGCGAGAAATCTTCTCGCTGGGTTCTTTGTAATACTCCCGACGGAGCGTAAATATTGCATAGGGTAACTGAGTTATTCAACCGCAACACAATCAACCTGCCATCCAAGCTTCTGTCGACATGGGAGATAGAGATATGTTGCTTAACAGCTATGGCTGTACCTCGTTTGGTATGATCGGCGTTCGTCATAGTGTTATAGCCTGGAATAGTCATTTGTTTATCTTCAACTTCTTGAAGCAGAATTACGTCGAGATCCAGGAGACGGATGAAGTTGTGCAGTGCATTTATTTTAATTTGATTAGATATGGTGTTAATATTAAGTGAAGCTATAGTGTAACTAAATGTAGCCACTGATTCTAATCAAATCCTGCGTCGGTGTTGCGAAGAACCTTGTGATGTCTCTTACTTTGTCTTCGATCCTTCTTGCTATTGGCAGAAGCTGCAGAGTCATCGGTAATGTTCCCATCATCTCTCTTGTGTTTGCTGGTCGAGTTACTCATAGTGGAGCATGGAAGTATTGGTGGCTTGAAGGTGGTATGTGCGGTGTTGGACTCCATGGAGATTTCTGTGGACAAATTGAGAGGATTCGTTGCTTGTATTTCCAGACCCTCTACGGTGGTGTCCATCTGCTCCGTTTGCACTACAACAGTTGGATTCTCCGGTGGTTTGAGAGTAGCAACGGTAGAGCCGTTTGTTTTGGTCGTTGTACCCTCGCTATCGCTGATCTCGTATACATCCGTGAAGAGGTTGTTTGTATCTTTTGGCGCAGCTGGCTTTTGCTTGAGAACTCCAGCATAGCTGGTTCCACCAGATGCATTTAGACGTTCGTTCACGCTTGCCTTTTGGACAAGGAGTTTTTTATTTTGTACACATGGAATTCCAGTGTGTATGTATTCTCCGCAGTGCTTACATGTAGCGCGCTGTCCGGAGTAAGTGACGTATGTGTTTTCACCACAAATACTGACGAAAGATTTTATTGGTTGTTGGAGTAACATTTTCACGAGGCGAATACCTGTCGGTAGTCCAGCAAATTCGTAATCGTCCGTCCAGAGCAATTCTTGGACTGAAAACACTTCTCCATACTGAGTCAAATACGCAGTCACTTGTTCATCTGTTATGTCCATAGACAAATCATGCAGTTTGACATGTACGCATCCGTCTTCCATCTGAATGCGCAACCTGTATTTTTTCTTGTTGCGCTAGTATTCGTGACGGTTGTCATGCTGTTTTACGATCTCCTGCGCAGTGGCAAGATTAATAGTTTCAACGAACGCACAGTTGTAGATGTGACTAATCTGTATTCTACAGACTTTCTCCTTAGAGAGTCCAAGATCGCTCGCGACGAACTTGTGAATCTCTTTGAAAGAGGGTTTTTTAGGAATGTCCGAGAAATCGATTCTGAACGTGTTTTCGCGATTTTTCCCTGAAGACATTTCGCGATTGTTTGGAAAACCACAAGGGTACGAAATACCAGCCGACGAGCGGCGCACAGTGGGACGAAATCAAAAAAAGTGGGACATGTGTGTTTGTGCTGAAACTATTGGTTTTAGCGTTTCGACATGTTCTACGAAGTTTCATCATTTGTTGAGTACTTAATTTAGACACTGAAAAAAAAAATCACTTTAAGTCATATACACTGAGAAAAAAAATTAACTTTTTTATTTATTGTCAAAATTGAAAACTGTCCAAGGAAGTATTGTAGGCGACATCATTTCATGAAAGTTTGTCGAAGACGGAAAAGCTCTATCTCCTACACTGACGAAGTTAGGGGGTAAAAATGATGGGTACCCCCTTAAAATTCATATTTACTCCATAACTTCTAAATTTGAATTTCTACATTTTTACAATGTTCTACAATGTTTAAGGTGCTGTTAAAATACATATTTTTGCCAAAGACACTGAAGCACTAGCTCTTCATTTCGAAGATTTACGAATGATTTTCTGATTTTTTCACATCAAATTTAAGTGTACATATCTTGTAAAGTTGCAAGTAGTGACAGCTAATTTTAGCATCATGCTGTTCCTCAACCTATGCCCTTTCAATTTATGTACGAATAATTGCGGGGTCAAGCGGGGCTCATCGCAGTTTGTTTAGTTGAAAATAGTATTTCCTTAAAAATAAATGTATGTTTTCTAAATTTTATTTATTGTTTTTTTTTCTATCTGTTATTTTTTTTTATGTTTTGATATGATATTTAACTCTTGGCCCATTTTAGGAACGGCAAATTAATAATGTTTACTGTGCAAGTTTCAATTTGACGTGGTTGTAGAGGAAAAGTTGTTGTTTCCGTGAAAATTACTGTTTTTTTTTAAGTGTATCAAATGCTATCAGGCTTATTAATAGTTAAACACAGTATTATTAATCCTTAAATACTCAAATTTGCCCCTATACTAGATACCGTCTGTCACTTTTTGTAATTTTGCAAAGCTAGGAAATCAATGCATATACAGATATACAGCGCTATAATAGATATCTAAGCGATGTCATTGACAGCTATCAAAACAAATTTGTATCTTACTATGTTTTTAATGTTCTCAGGAGATTGTTTATAACTAACATTGTAGTATATACAATCAAATTGTACAGTTGAATCAGTTGAACAGTTGATTATAAGTTTATAGCGGTATTCAGCACTTTGATACACTTAGAAAAATGTTGTAAGATACACGGAAAAATAAATATTACTTTAAAAAATATAACTGTTCAAATTTTGACAAAAACTGTAAAACACAACATTTTATCATCGTTTAAAATAAGCAAACCTTAAAAATTCCATACCAAATGAAAACAAAACTTAAGAACTATACCTTATACATAAAAACTACAAAAAATATATATTTAATTATAGGAAATACAATTTTCAATTAAACAAACTGCGATGAGCCCCGCTTGACCCCGCAATTATTCGTACATATATTGAAAGGGCATAGGTTGAGGAACAGCATGATGCTAAAATTAGCTGCTACTACTTGCAACTTTACAAGATATGTACACTTAAATTTGATGTGAAAAAATCAGAAAATCATTCGTAAATCTTCAAAATGAAGAGCTAGCGCTTCAGTGTCTTTGGCAAAAATGTGTATTTTAACAGTACCTTAAACATTGTAGAACATTGTAAAAATGTAGAATTTCAAATTTAGAAGTTATGGAGTAAATATGAATTTTAAGGGGGTACCCATCATTTTTACCCCCTAACTTCGTCAGTGTAGGAGATAGAGCTTTTCCGTCTTCGACAAACTTTCATGAAATGGTGTCGCCTACAATACTTCCTTGGACAGTTTTCAAGTTTGACAATAAATAAAAAAGTTAATTTTTTTTCTCAGTGTATATGACTTGAATTGAAATTTTTTTCAGTGTCTTAATTAAGTACTCAACAAATGATGAAACTTTGTAGAACATGTCGAAACGCTAAACCCAATAGTTTCAGCACAAACACACATGTCCCACTTTTTTTCATTTCGTCCCATTGTGCGGCGCTGTGACTATTTTCCGCGATAAAGTCGCCGATTTATCTTTAACTTTTGAACGATATTGATATTCCGAGAAAACGCGTCTGCATTGCATGGGACAAGCAAGCTAACTGACCACATTAGGAATCTAACAGGATTTCCATAGTATTCCAACAGTATTCTCAAAAAATATCCACCGGATTTCCACAGAATTTACCCAGGATCCTCATAAGCACCACACGGTATTCCCATAGGATTCTCACACAATTTCAACAAATTACTTAAAGGTTTCGTGCAAAGTTCTCAGAGAGTTCTTATATGACCAGTACTGTAAACATTCAACATTTTTCATGACGTTCGTTTCGCGATCAGCAGTCAATTGCTTTATCTACACTCATCTGCTATCGACCCAAAAACCACATTTGAAATCCAGGATCTATATTGTAATCCCAGGATCCATTCCGAAATCCAGAAATTGACAATCGAAATTCAAATCTATACTGAAATCCTAGGATCCACACCGGAAGTTCTAGGATGCACACTGGAGTCTCAGGATTCACTTTGTAAGCCAAGGACCCGTGTTCCTATCCCAGGATCCACACTTAAATTACAAGATTCATTCTGAAATTTCAACATCCAAACTGACACACTACTAACCACACATCATTCCCCGGAATATCTCAACAGGGAAATCAGACTCAGCAAGAAAGCCAGGCTGGAGGAGCTCTGTCACAACGCCAATTCAAAACCGTGGAGTGACGCCTACAGAGTTGCAATGGCGAAGTTGAGAGGTCCAGCTGTACCACCCGATAGGTATCCGTAGAAGATGAAACTATCATTGAAGCGCTATTCCCGCGCACGACCCGACTAGCTGGCCGTCCACACCGTACGGAGCTCAGGATGACGCGGTGGTGAAAGCTTTAAGGTGAAGGTGAATCGAAGCCAAACTTCAAATTTTCAAGAGCACGGATCTGGAGAACCAAACTTCCGTTGAAGCTGAAAACTTAATCGATTGGTCACTAGCTGGTGGTGACCAATCGATTAGGTTTTCAGCTCAAACGGGTGTTTGGTTCTCCAGATCCGTGCTCTTGATAATTTGAAGTTTGGCTTCGATTCATCTTCACCTTAAAAATCAGAAAGGCGCTGGGACTAGACGGTATCCTTCTGCTGCTGCCGAAACCAGGCAAGCCACCAGGAGATCCTTCAGCTTCAGATATGTCTGCTGGACACAGTTGGCAAAGTGCCGGAGCAAGTAATCCTAAACAGGCTTACGAAATACATGGAGGGATAAAACGGCTTGTGCGTCATGCAGTTCGGCTTTCGGTAGGGTAGATACACCGTTGATGCCATCCAAACGGTCGTTCTACTCCCTTAGCAAGGTCGGGTGATACTGACCCGAAACGGCGAGTGGGCTAATGGCGCAAGCTGCCCCTGTCTCGTAAAACCGTAGCAGGCCTTAGAATACGTTCCAAATCCGTCGCCTGGTTGTTCCAACTGGGCGATAGTAGGCTCAGATGCCATTACCTGACTTGCGCCGATCCAGCTCTGAACAAAGTACCCCATAAAGCACTATTTCAACCCTAGCATTGCATAGATAACCATGGGATCATAAAGGCGGCTATTCCAGCAGAGTTGGATAGCGGCTCTTAGGGGGACCCATAAGAGATGATCAACCAAAACAAACAACTAGCGGAATGTGGAGAGGCTTCTGGACCTATCAGTAACCGGCTAAGGTTCCCGCCAAGAAAATAGGCGACCAACATCGACTTAAGCGAGAACAGTGTGAGCAAAAGCCTAGACACTGTGACGACGGCAGGCACTGGCCGCTCCAGTGCAGCATGTGAGGCGACCGATGGCCCGGGACTAATTGAGGCCATAAATCGGAATAGGGAGTACCTTCCGAAAATGCAGGTAGCTGTTGA
This sequence comes from Aedes aegypti, assembly GCF_002204515.2. Lineage (NCBI taxonomy): Eukaryota > Metazoa > Arthropoda > Insecta > Diptera > Culicidae > Aedes > Aedes aegypti. Next base: position 82,021,066 of record NC_035109.1, on the reverse strand, counting down.
GCATCTCGATGTCATCATTGAGTTTGTTAAGAGCAAAAGCAATGTCAGCAAAGACTTGAAAACAAGTCTACTGAAATTGCGACAATCAGTCCTAGCTGCAAAGCAGGACTACGAGAAAGCCAAGATACAACGTGGCAAGGTAGAAGGCGAAACAGACACTAAGTCGTGTCACACGGAAGAGTTTTCCTTCACAGGACACGCGAATATATCTGATGATATTATTCGATACGCGATGCGAAAGAGAGAACCTTCTGAGGATGAATACGTGGGAAAAGACGTATGGTTGCTAAGGGAAAAGTGACCTACGCGGCCGTCCTCTAGAGCGAAAAAGCTGACACGAGCCAAGCTCCGCGATCAAGAGGACATGGCAACGGTATTGAGGCCAAAACCAAGCCTAAGGCCAAGGAAGCCAAGAAAAAAAAAACCACGGGATATTTCGAACCAGGCAGTACATCCACAGGAACCACAGGCGCAAGGTAACAGCAACCCTTGGATACGAGTCGGGGGAAAAAAAGAAAGGAGAAAACCGAAAACGGAGCCCAAGAAGAATGCTAAACCGAAAACAGCGAAAGGTAGGAATTTAGGCGATACGAAGCACGGAGAAGTTATCGTCATTGAGCGCAGATGTGCGGAGCATAAGGCGGACTACGATTGGTGAAATGATCCTAGTCTTAGAGAAAGACGCCAAGCATAAGGGTGCAGTCTATAAATAACTGGCACAAGAAGTACATGGCAACGAGGTTGATGTAAGATCTCTGACTGCAGAAGCGACTCTGCAATGTAAAAATCTGGATGAGGTCACCGATGCAGCAGGGGTCTCGGCTGCCCTCAAAGAGCAGTGTGACATCGACGTAGCCGGCAGAGATGCATTTTGAACGCTCATGAGCTGTGAGCGATCGCCAATGTCCATTTAAATGCTCACGTGTTCATTAGGGTTTCCAAATTTCCCGGGATTTGATTTCCCGGGAAACGGGAAATAAATTTGCCATTTCCCGGAAAATCCCGGGATCCCGGGAAATTTTCAAAATCGTGAAAATTGAGCAAATTTGATGTTTTTTTAATTATTCGTATTTTTGTTATATTTTTTTTATACCAATAAACTTGTATGGTACCTACATTCTCTTTTTTAAGTAATTTATTGATGTTTCTCAAAAAAATCTATTGATTTCGTTGTGTACGCTAGGTTTAAGAACAACACAAATTATGATATTGAGTCCATGTGGAGATTATTTTTGACACATCGTATGAAGTTCAAATAATATGTACAGGACGGACTCGATTATCCGGAGTTTGTTCTTTGATATACTTGTTTTTGAGATTTTATGCATAAATTTAATTTGGTATTGCAATATACAATATGAATGGTTTTGCAGCTTTGGATATAGGTAAAAAAGGGGGTTTGAAAAAGAGGTTTTTTGTATGCCGGTCAAAATAATTTCTTCCCAAGACCCCCAATGTTCCTAAAAATTACTTCTGGCTACGCCACTGCATTATACAAACAAAACAACTAAAAAATATAATATTTAAGTTCTTTTAATGCAGATTTTCTTTTTTTTAGTGATTCGATTATTAGGAAGATTAGATTATCCGGAGTGAAACAAAATTGATACAACGGATAATCGAGTCCGACCTGTACCGACATTAAATTGAACCTTCCAAACACTAGAATAAAAACCAACTAGAGTCAAACGATGGAAAATGTGACGGTTAAATCCATAAACACTTTATGAGCGTACTCAATTCATGGATGATCCATTGAAAAATCCTGTATTTTGTATAGCATATAATCTATTTTGGAAAAAAAACATATCGTCAAAGAGCTATCAATTTTATCAACAACTATTTGATTACAAAAAAAAAACAACAAATCAATATCCAAGTATAGCTAGTGATCTAGCAAGATAATTGCATTGGTAAAACTGGTATGAAAAGTAAATTATACGATAGTTTAGGTTTGAAAATGGATGGTCAATCCTATTTCAATAGAACTACTCGGGAAATACAGAAATCCCGGGAAATACGAGAATCCCGGGAAACAGGAAATCATTTCCCGGGAAACGGGAATCCCGGGAAATCTCATTTCCCGGGAAATGTTCCCGGGATTGAAAACTCTAGTGTTCATGTTCAGCTTTTCGAACACACACACGGCAACTAGATTGATCACGAAGTAGTGATCTCCAAAGACAGATTTAACGAACATTTACTAACTTCAACCTTAGCGTTCCAAACTAGCAACATTTGAATAAATCGCGAATTTGCTTAGAAGGGCCAAACACCAAACCAATTTTTGATTTTTTTTTTTTAGGCCAAAGACTATGAGGTTGGAGTGTTTTTGGCAATCCCTTATTGGATCATTTTTGTACCCCTACAAGCGCTAGTTTAGGGGAGGGCCATAAGTCGTGGAAATGCAGTGGTCCCGACATAATTGAGCTGTGCAGAAAATGCGGCACCGAAGGCCATAGAGCAAGCGATTGTAAGCAAATCGCTAAATGTCTTATATGTGTCGACAGAGCAGACAACGGACACTTAACGGGTGGCCCCAAATGTACAGGCACAAGCAGAGTATCAAAGTAGCCAAGACGGAAGTAACACAGTTGAAATCAGTCTCGGAAACGACGCGATAGCAAAAATCAAAGGCGTATTCTATTCCAGTTGTTATGCGTCCCCAAGGAATTTTCCCACATGATCGACAGGATGATAGCCGAACTGGCTAATCAGCAACCTGGTGACTTTGATGCATGGGCAGTGAAGTGGGGTGGCTACTGCATCAATAAAAGAGGCCAACTATTGTTGGAATCCCTGGCGCGTTAAAAGGCTCGCAGAAATTGTGCTGAAGTGATTATCGACGTGACGTTCTGTAGTCCTAACTTTTTTGGTACTATAAACTGGTGCGTTGATGACGGTTATACTCATAGCGATCATCAATCGATTCGCTATAGTATAATACCAGGCGGGCGAAGGGCAGTGCGATGTAACCGAAACAACCAAAATGTACGTATAACGAAATCACCTGGAGGCTTTGTATGTGCAAAATTTCACTGATAAGATGTCGCGAAAAGGCCTTCTACGTACAAAAGTGGAGGCGATATGCGTGTATATATTATGTGATGAATAATAACATACAATGCGAGTGTATAAATATTCTATCGATCTAACCTGTGATCTAATGCGACTTAACTTATGATAACAAATGGTGATTTGACAGCTGCTACGGATTAAACCGACTTACTTTGTACGAGTGTACGGGATGGAACAAAATGTACAAATGAACTCAGAAAAGAAGTGTGTTATGCGAGGAAACTCATCAATCTGACGAGTTTATCCACGGTGTTTTGCGGGTTTGATGTAATTAGTATGAATAAACGAGTTGTAACGTGAACTTTCATGCGATTTCTGGTTGTCTGGGAACTCAACCCAAGCCCGAATTGGAAAACAGCGCGCTTATACGGCGAAGTATTCACCGAAGCCCTGAGGCGCGAACGGAATACTCTGGACCTAAACGGTGAAGAGCTAGTTGCTCACAGGTAGTATGTACTGGTGGTGCGAATCAATTGAAAATCTTCGAGCAATCTGCCTTCGGGCTAGACGAAGATTGCAACGTTCACGCACAGAAGCACAAAGAGAAGAACGCGGTGCAGCATTCAGAGAGGCAAAGTTGGCTCTCAAAAAGGAAATCAAGAGTTGAAAACGGGCATGCTTTGATAGTCTATGCGAGAGTACCAATTCAAGTCCATGGGATGACGCCTACAGAGTGCTAATGGCTAAGACCAAAGGTGCCATAGCGCCCCAAGAGAAGTCGCCCGAGTTGCTGCGATCGGTAATCCACGTAATCTTTCTGCATCATCCCACAGGCCCATGGCCCCTAGCGCCGTATGCGGTAGATGAAGGAGAAGAAGTGGCGACGGTGACGAACAAAGAGCTGGCAGAAGTCGTGAGATCATTCGCGTCGAACAAGGCACCGGGATCCGATGGTATCCCGAATGTTGCCTTCAAAGTGGCAGTGAATGTGGATCCGGATATATTCAGAACCACGATGCACGCTGTATAGATCAAGATTCCTTGATTCCTTTCTGGATATATGGAAGCGACAGAAATTGGTGCTACTACCAAAGGCGGGGAAACCACCAGGTGAACCGTCGGTGTATAGACGTATATGTCTACTAGATACGACGGGCAAGTTGTTGGAGAGGTTGATCCTCAACATGCTAGTACCGTATACGGAAGGTGCGGACGGCCTGTCCAACAACCAGTTTAGATTCAGAAAAGTTAAATCTACTCTGGACGCTATCAAGTTGGTCGTTCAGACCGCTGAGGCGCCAATCGAGCATAAAAGGAGCGGCATGCGTTACTGCGCAGTTGTCACTCTGAATGTGAAGAATGTATACAACAGTTCAAGCTCTGAAGCAAGAGCCCACGCACTTCACAGCCTCAAGGTATCGTTGCAGTTGTGTAAGCTTCTAGAAAGCTATTTTGATGGTAGGATTCTACTTTATGACATGGAGGAGGAGCAGAAAAGTGTTCAAATTACCGCAGGAGTACCTCAAGGTTCAATCCTGGGCCCGATGTTATGGAATGCGATGTGCGATGACGTACTAAGACAGCCCCATCTGACGGGTGTTAGAATTGTTAGCTTCATCGATGACATCACCCTTGTTATCTATGGCGAATCGGTGGAGGAAGTAGAGTTGACAGCAGTGCACTCTATCTCCATAGCTGAGGTATGGATGAAGTCTAGGAAACTAGGACTGGCCCATCACAAGACTGAGATGGTGGTGGTCAACAACCGCAAATCCGAGCAACGAGCGCTTATCTCGGTATGAGAATGCACGGTAGAGTTCAAGCGATCCCTTAGCCATCTTGGGGTAGTGATCGATGACAAACTCAGCTTCTCTAGCCACGTTATACGGGTATGACGGCGCTTTCGAGGATGATGTATAACAGCTTTGCTGTATTTGCCAGCAAACGCAAGCTCCTGGCAGGCGTGGCACTATCCATATTGAGGTATGAATGACCAATCTGGTGAAAAGCGAGCCTAAAGCGGTTGGAAAGCACGTATAGGATCATAAGTTCAATAGTAACAGGCGCATGCCGGACGGTTTCTTAAAAGGCCGTATGCATCATAGCGGGGGTGACGCCCATCGGGCTCATTATCAAGGAAGATGTTCAATGCTTCAACCAAAAAGATACCAGAGGAGTCCGCAACACGTGTAAAGAGGCTACGCTCAAAGGTTGGCAGCAAGAATGGGATAACTCCACTAAAGGTAGATGGACCCATCGGATAATATCAAATGTATCAGATTGGTATAAAAGAAACCAAGAGGAAGTGAACTTCCACCTGACGCAGTTTCTGTCAGGACATGGTTGTTATAGGCAGTACCTGCATAGGTTCGGGCACTCAGAATCTCCTGCGTGTCCCAGTTGTGCTGGTGTGGAGGAAACAACGGAGTATGACGTGTTCGATTGTACCCGTTTCATTGTTAAGGGGGTTCGCATGCTCGCTACATGCGGAGGGGACACGTGTCCTGACAATATAATACAGAGATAGTGAACGGATACCGAGTGCTGGAATGCAATAACTACGGCTGTCACTGACATTATGGTAGAATTGCATAATTATGCTTTGGGTTCAAAATCATTATATTTCATTACACAAAAATATTTGTATACATTTCGCAAATTTTTGTTAATATAAGGTGTAAATCGTCTCATATAATTAATTATCAAAAACAATTTTGTCACGAAATTTTGGTTTCTGGCCCACAGTACTAAGGTCCACCGTCTTCATCCCATTTTATTGCGGCGAGGGCTCTTGTATTTCAATTCAGCGACACTCGAACTCGGAGCGAAATCGGTCGGTCAGTCGTTGGTATTACCTACTCTCTGTTACAATAGGAACGGTGTGGCGCGGTGGTGAGATTCGAGGCTTTTTAGCCCAAGTGTCATTGCTAATGGATTCAGTGCTCCGCCACCATTAGGTACTGACTGTCACTACCACCGACCGACCGAAAGACCGATGAAGGAATGGGAATGATGCTGCAAGAACCCGAAGTCTGAGAGCTAAGTGGAGCAAATTTGCATACTAAATAGAACGTGACTTGATCCTTATGTAGGGCTTGAATTCCGTGTCCTTTGCTGAAGATGAGAGAAAGGAGGGGAGTCAAGTAGATGATGGTTATGATTGAGGTAAGTTTTTTACCTGAATAGTTATACTGTTGAGTGCAATTGAGTGGGGGTTTTGCGTGAAAAGAAAATCGGAGGATGATGCTGAAGTGGTGGTTTCTTTTGATAAGCAGAATAACGATTACGTGGTCGTAAGGATAAATGTTGATCAAATCATGGAATGCATATAAATGGGTTCGTTGATGAAACGTATGATACGGAGACCGGTGAACCTTGTGTGTGTTATCCATTTCGTACACTCAGAAACACGGACAGTCACAGAATGACGAAATTTTAGTAATTTATGACTATTTTCTATCTGTCTCTTTTTCATTCTGCAGGGAATTTTATTCCTATTTGTCAATTCACCTGGGTTAAAGCATCGCTAAGCTTCAACCCAGACGAAATGACATTTAGTGTAGAAATTCACAGCAGAATGAAAGAGAGGCAGATAGAAAATAGTCATTAATGCATTAACTTTTATTTCTGAGTGTACCACATCATGATGTATATCGATGTACCAAGCGTTAACATAGCCATTTTGGCAAAATTTGAAAAAAAATTGTGGAGAAAAATGGTCATATCTCTTTAACAAACTATTCTAAAATTTTGAAAAAGACCTTTCTCTCCAACGATACAAGTCGTGACGTAGGACAAACCCCACGCTCCACGCCCATTCCAAAAAAAAAACCGATTCCGTTACTTCGCATTCCACTTCCTGGGCCGCTTCCGGAACAACATCTAAAATTCCATCATCTTCCGGTTGCTTCCCCGCATTCAAAGAACGACCTTCTCAAAAATACAGTCACCTGGCAGCCGTGTCATCGATTAAATTTCCGGACGGAAATTGCTTTGACCTTACTTTTTTATTTAAGCTCACAAAACCGGAGCTTCAGTAAACAGTCCCGTTGGAAAATTGCTGTTTCCGATTTGTTTTCGTCACTAAAGTTACAGATGACGACATCACGCAGAACTGCTATTTCTATGTTGATTATGAGGTTTAAATATCGTATATGTATTCTGGTGGATTTGATTCCAAGAAATTAACTTCATGCTCAGATTTGTTTTCTGTCTAACGTTATTCAGCGGAAATCATTCGTCACCACTCGGAGAAATGACAAGAACGTCCGACGATGTTGCAGCAAATCAAAACGATTCCACTTCTTGTGAAAGCTTGTTATTTTTAATTCAATTTGCATATTTGATGAAATCCACGAACTTATTTGTATCCAATCTGGTTCTGTTTATGACTGAACAAGAAATTACTGCTCAAATTCAAGCTGAACCGCATTTCACAAGCATTTTGTACAACGCAACGAAATAGATGATAAAATGGCTAATAATGATGCTATTTTTCATAATTTTTTAACACAAATTGTGTATGGATAAAGAATAATCAAAACAAATGGTTTATTGAATTGTAAGGATTGCTTGAACCTTTTTAACAATCTAGAATAGGTAAAAGATGCCAACATAAAAAAATAATACATACACTGTGAAATACATAGATAGCGCCACCGTAAACTTTTATGTTCGACAGAACAGCAATACTGTCACAAGGTTGAATCCCATGAACGGTGCCGCCTTTGTTTTGATGTGGATAGTGTTGGAAGAGTCACTTACAATGATCCATTTTTCAAAATATGCATTCGAATCGTCTACTCAGCGCAACTTTGTGAATAAATAATCGGAAAAGCATAACTTTGTACCGTGCTGCATCGAATAGCCGTACGCTTTGGAAGCCGGACACATGCCTTTTTCACGGTGTTTTTGGATCATATTCCGAATAATTTTCTCCTGGAATCCATAATTAAGATGTCCTCTGCATTCTCCATGCATAAAAGATGTCGAAAAAAGAATTTTTTGGGGGGTTTAAAGCCAGTGTCGAAACGTCCGGACACTACGAATCAACATATCTTACAAAATTTTCGTCTGCACCGCCTTCAACAGTCAGAAACGTGTTGAAAAATACTTCAATTGAGATTTCAATATTACTGATTTTTTTCTGTAAGTTTATCACCCATATGAAGAGTATTTGCAAGTTTTCAGAAAATCGTTCCAAACAAAACTCATGATCCCTAATACGGATATAAAAAGGTAGTCTCTTGCTATTTTTGTACGATTCTAATTTTAGTTTAAGCAGTTATTTAAAGAAATTCTACAATTATATCAGTTATAATGCTGTTTTTCTGAATAAAAAGTTGAAACATATATGACTAAACCGTCTTGGGCGATCCCAATTTCAGTAAAAATATTTGCTTTCTGTTTCACAAAATTAACAAAATTCAACTGAAACATAAAGTTTGATTAGTTAATATAGATTTAAAACAGAGTTTTAAGACTTGTTTTATATACCGTCATCTGGGGTAGAATTGATCGCAATGACCCTCCCCGTAATAAGTTCGAATCAACATTTATCCGCGTAATATTTTCAATGCATGAATGGTAACTCTTTTCCTTCTATTAATGAGCTATTAAACATCAAGGTTCTCGTGATTTTTTTCTTTTTCGTTTTGTAAACTTTTCAACTTTTGGAAACAATGATTTTTATGATTCTGGATGACACGATCAACGAATCATGTCTCATATGAGTTCTGAAAAAAATATGAGAAAGAGAAATGCGATTGTTACTAAAAATGGCATCGCCAAAAACGATACCGCGGTCAAAACTTTTATAAATGTGTTCAGTTAAGCGTAATTCACAAATCACTATAAAAAAATGCAGAATTTCATTTGGAAATTCCCTATCTTCAGGCGTATTCCGCAATGCAAGGTGATTTAAATAACCCAAAAAATTAACGACTTGTAAGAGTTTGGCCATCATATTCGGTTTCAGGGACTATGATTTTAGAAAACAATGATGTTTTCATGGGTGATCAATGTTAGCTGAATCCAAATCAATGAAACTGAAGCGAAAAACTACCTAAACGTTTTTTCAAACATGCATTAAACTTTCAGAAAACAAATACAGTATACAGACGAGCAATGGGTGTCAGTACTTGTTGTAAAAGTATAAAACTTGCAACATATGTATTTCAAAATGATCTTTTTAAGAATTAGGAAAAAAAATGATCAATGTTTTCCCAGATTACGATACAATTTTTTTCTTTTCAAACTTGGAATCAGCACCCTTATTCTTATTTACACTGAGGAAAGCAAACGTAAGACTGTCATAAGATTTGCTTATGGAATTACGACACAAGAAAAATCTTTGAAATTCATAAGACCATCGTATGGTTTTCGGCAGATATTGTTTCCATAATACACCTCGAAGGAATTTTGTAAGATGATCTTATGAACCAGCATTGACTTGATAACAAAATCCATAGATAGTCTTATGAATTACGTTCTGATCCATTCTTGGTTCCATAAGACTGTCTTGTGTAATTTGAGCTTTAGATTATAAATTTCAATGAATGAATAATATTAATCCGCGTTGAAAAATAGGTTAACCAACTTGGGAAAATCAAATTTTCATCCATTTTGTCATGCCGCAATTCGATTAAAGCACTTTACTGTAAGCATTAGAATCGATTTGCGATACGACAAAATGGATGAAAATTCGATTTTCTCTAGTTGGCTAACCTATTTTGAACGCGAAGAAGTATATTATAGCAGCGAAACATTATTGAGAAAAGTTGTGAAGAACGCCTGAATTGGTGCAAGTTTACGTTAGGGGCGGATTAATGGATGAGGGGGGTTTGTGATTTCTTACGCGTCATACAAATTGTTTTGAATTTTCATTCAAAAATCTTATTCTTTGGATCCAATTCCTTAATCTGATCGAAAGAAAGTGTTAGTTACAGCGGAATTGATGATAAATAGAAAATATTTACCCTTTGATGCATTAGAAACGGAGTCAGCCAGCGACAAATCAGCAAACACGTCCATTTCGGAAGCCATATTGAATTTATGATAGTGAAATGGCTGTACCGAGAAAATTTGCCTCACGTGGTTCTTCACAATGATGAGCAATGGGGTTCATAAGCGTTCTTATGACATTGACAATTGATTGTTATGAAAAAATTACACTTGTCTTATGAATCTCAATCTCGTCGAATGAAATACGCAAGTGTCTTATGAACCAACAAAAAAATAATAAAAAACGCGTTCATTAGTTTGACTTTATGAAAATCATGCGAGATTTTTGCCTCAGTGTACGTATGAAAGTTCTTTCGATCAAAAATCGTTTGCATTCCCATTTACGGCAGTCAAGTGGACCCTAGATTCGACCGAAAGATGGATCCCCAGTAAAAGAGAATAGGGGTGAATAAGTTTATTTACTAAATTAAAAGGTCAATTGAAAAACACATTTAAAATTTTACAAATAATTGAATTTATTGATTCTGGATTCTAAGCACTCATTCCTTGAGGATTTGAACAATTGTTATTACTGTTTTTCACAATAATTTAGTTTAAAAATCAAATGGTTTCGTAATCTCAAAACTCAGTTTTTTGTTAATTAGCTCAACTTTATTTGGAATATAAGAGAAATTTACCTCCTCATGTTTTTTTTTCAATTTCAGGAATATCTACGTGATCATATTTTGGTTCAAGTCCTTCTCAGAATTGGGCACAACTTATGCCAAGGATTTGAAAACAATCCAGCCTATAATTTAATGAGAATTTTTTGGCCAATTTGACGTAGGTGTTAACATGGGGAAATTTCTATTGCGTTCCAAATAAAGTTGAGCTAATCTATATAAATAAAAATGGAGTGGTGTTTGTATGTCACGAATTTGCTTGAAAACTGGCTATCAGATAAAGAAGATTCTTTCATAGCTATGTTTCTCAAGTACTCCGACGTGTTTGCGTGCATAAAAATATCAGGATATTAATCGAGAAAGTCGGAAAAACGAGAGTGAACGGAACTGTCATTTTGTATGGTATCTTTCATGGCTTTTTCAAAAGCCTACTTGATGACAAGACGAAGTTTGCCGGAACCACTAGTTGACAAATAAAAACTTGATCCAGCAAATAAAAACTGGAAAAATAGGAAGCTCAGTAACAAAATCTTGGGCACAGAATCACTCACATGAATTTTATGAAAGCCTTGGGCAGTATTCTCACAAAATCCTTAGCAGAATCCTTGGCAGGATCAGCAAACATATTTATGGGCAGAGTATTCATGTAATCCTAGGATTTTGACAGAATGCTGAACAAGATTTATTTATGATCCTGAACAGCTATTGCGCAGATTCCAGTATAGGATCTGAATCTTAGGCAAAATTCTCAAAGAATCTTGCGCATGATATTCATTCAACAAAATTCTCGAAAACAAATTGAGCAGCATTCTCACAGTACCCAGGACATCATTTTGTTAGCATAATGAAGAATTCTTTAAACATTTCAGAAGGCTTATTATTGAATTTTGAATTCCATACTCGTAAAGTGCAGGGCCGGAAAGCAGAAAGTATCTATTTTTTTCTAATGATTTTTTTTCGATGGACTGGCTTTCTTTCAATTTTATGAAAGTGGATTTCATTGTGCACTCCAAAAAATTTGACCCGCCACTGTTTCTGAGATTCATCCTGCGCTTTTAAAAGGTTGGGCAGGTCTGATTCATAGCCTCCAGTTTAACCTCACTTTGCGATGTTACTTCATTTCACAGTAATATGCATCAACTCGATTTTTTTTTATTTGATATTTGTTCGAATGACGTTTGGTCAAAAACATGATTTGAAATTATTTATTAAAAGATGTTTTGACAAAATAGGCTTACGGCCGAAATGGAATTTTTGCACAACAGTATGCAAGGTTTGAACATTGAAAACGTTCAATCAAAAATGTATGTTAAGTAAATTATAGCATTACAATTCTAAAATAAATCGTTTTATGCGACGTTTCGCGACGTTGGTGGAATAACATATTCTTTTGAATAAATTGAATTACCAACTGTTGTTTGAGAAAAAACGGGACGATTTATGTAGTTTAAGTTTGAAAAATCATATGTCTCGTTTGAGATTTGAAGTTATACAAGTCAAAGTTAAAACTAGAGGTCGGCTCGACGAGATAGACCAGGTCGAAGCCTGACTCCTACTAACCATCTCATTGAGCCAACGATGGCTTATGAGTAGTATGGTGGAAACAAGGAAGCATTCCGACACTGAAAATAAAATCTCTCGCAGAAGTTCGTAGGCACACTTAGGAGAGTCATATTGGGCATCTAAGAAAGCCAAAGGAGGAGTTGTGAAGGAGAACGTGGAGTCGTGACTAGCTTTCATGGTTTCATGTAGGTCAACGGCGCTTCAGAATCGTTACCCGTTCTGTGGCGTAGTTGGTTAACGTGCCCAGCCTAGCGTCGTGTCGTGGGATCAAAGCCCACCAGAATGATTCCATTATTTTTCTCAATTTTACATCTCAATTTGTCCAAATGGATTTTTGTATCTACGACCTTCAGTTTTTTATGTTTCTTTATTATTCTTTTAAAATATCATCATTCTTTGAAAGACTGCTCAATAAGTTATTTCATTACTAAACGATTTGAAAATAAAGGTTTTTTGAATTTCTTATTCTTTAAAAATGTCATCGTTTTTCGTAATGAATCCTCATTTAATGGAAACATTCGTATGTTTTTTTTTTTTCAATAACAGGTTTAAGGTGAAGATGAATCGAAGCCAAACTTCAAATTTTCAAGAGCACGAAACATCGGTTTAAGCTGAAAACTTAATCGATTGGTCACTAGCTGGTGGTGAGCAATCGATTAAGTTTTCAGCCCAAACGGATGTTTGGTTCTCCAGATTCGTGCTCTTGAAAATTTGAGGTTTGGCTTCGATTCATCTTCACCTTAAAAGCTTACAATTACTATTTTATGTGTCTTTATTAACGAGATTTTTAGCCCTCTTCATCTTGGAATCAATGCAATGCAATCAATGCATGTCCCTTTCGAAGAAAGTTGTCACTATAACCTTCCGATCATAAGTGTCTTTCTTGGGGATCGGATACGATATCGAAATGTCATAAGCTTCCTATCACAATAAAACGTTTTTTGATCAAATGTCTATTTGACGAAATGTCCGTTCGGCCAAACGCACTTTCGACTAAAGGAGCTCATCTCGTTCTAATCACAAAAGTCAGAAAATTGAACTTTCTTTTGTAAGAAAACTGTTTAAAAAGAAAATAATTAAAAACAAATAAGATCAACTTGCGATTGAATGCTGTCTTTCATCCTACTTATTTCATCAAAATAAGAAAAAAGTTTATGGTCAAAATGTCGAAAGTCAAAAGGTGGAACAAGATTTGCATGGTGGGAAATTTTTCCTTCTTTGAAAAAATATATTCCGCTTTTCATCCCTCCTATTTTGTTCTTCGACCTTTTGTCTTATCGTTCTTCACAAGGAATTTCTCAAGAGATTCCTGTGGTATTTTTTTTTTTTTTTGAGATTCCTTAGGTGATTACTACAAGATTTTTTCCAGAGATTCCTTCATGTGTTGTTCTGAGGATTCATCGAGGAACATTTACAGTGTTCGTCCAGAGATTTCCCATGAATATCTCTAGGTAATCTTTGCTAATTTCTTCATGAATGGTTTTATGAAAACTCATGATTTTTTTTAGGAAATCCTTTAGTAATGTTTCAGACATTACTCCTACAACTTCTTCTGTGTATTTTTCGATATTTCTACGTGAGTTTTTAGTGAGTCGATAGCGAATAGATTCAAATGATTCAATGAAGAATCAAGTGTGATAAGTAAGTTAGAGTCCACGGCTACAAAGCAAAGCCATCCCGGTCGGTCCACAATCTTTCGTAATGGAAATTTCCTTGATTTCCTGGGCATAGAGTATCATCGTACCTGCCACACGATATACGAATGTAAAAATGGCAACTTTGGCAAAGAATGCTCTCTGTTAATAAGTGTGGAAATGCTCATGAGAATATTAAGCTGAGAAGCAAGCTCTGCCCCAGTGAGAGCGTAACGCCAAGAAGGAGAATACGAACCAGATAGCCCTTCAGAATAGTTTCTCGTGTGGACCATATCATCACGATACCAGCAAGACACGCATTTATAAACATTTTGATCCACTTTCAATACCAAATCTAAATCAATAGAAGCGCAGTGCATCAATATGAATTCATTAATTTTATCTTCCCATTCATTGACATTGAAATCAAAAGCTTTGCTCTATGCTCGATTGCTTTTGGCCATAATCTAGCAGACGCAGCTTTCCCCAAATTCCTTTGATGTCCTACTATTATTCAATGTCATTTCAACGGCTTCAAATTAATTCTATGAATCGCTATGACTGAGAGATAGATCATGAATTAAACGGGTTGAATACTACCTGTTTCCCCAAGCAACTAGTAGCACACTCGTTTCACAACATACCAATTCGTAAAGCTTTTGTAGTTTGACGCCAGATTTAGACATTGGTCACAGATTAACACGAGTTCTAGTACATTGCCCTTTATGAATCATTTATTATGCATGAAGCCTACACATTCACCTTCAACTACAACTTTGACCGTTAGAGTCCGTTTCTTGGAAACATCCCCTTTGTGTTAGTTATCAACGGTTCATTACGAGCTAGAGCCAAAATCCCTTACAAGCACATATCTAGCAAAAACCAGTTAACACTTCCGTTCGACAGACCTTTAAGCTTTTGGTGTCGAAGCGTTTATTTTTTCGTGGGTAAAAGTTCGTGCCACTAATGCGAATAGAATGATCCGTGCTCCTAATTTTTCCGCTGAGTGCTCATTTTTCACCGCCCCCAAACGAGTTGGTCGAGTTTGGGAAGCGGAAACGGAGAGAACGACCAGTATAGGTATAGTAGTTTGCGTTCCACGGAAGTTCCGCTGTAACATATCGTTCGGACATGTAGTAAAACGTTACGTTGACTGCGGTGTGGTGATTAGTAATGAGGGCAAACGGAGTAAAACGTTGATCGATCCACCTGCTTGGAACGATTGTGCTACTTTTTCCCCGAATTTTGTTTCTTCGTCATTTTCCCGATCACCGAATTTTTCTTTTCTTCGAATGTACGTTTCCTCGTGAAGTTATGTAGTTCAAACAGCAGCATAAAAAGCGCTTTTTGGGCAACGAAAACAATTTTTTTTTGCAATTTCTCGTCGTAATAGGCTGTTTATTATCACGCCAATCTGTCAGGAAACTGCTTACTTTCCTACACTGAATTATGCAGTGTGGTAATAGTCTGAGACGAGAGTCGCGAAGACGGTCTTCTTTTCCTGTGATTGCTGATTTTTTTCTTATTCCTCATTGTGTTTATACACGGTAAAAAATCAGCACGTTCGATTGAATGGACAGATCTCTTGGTTTAATTCAAAACACCAATCACCATAATTTGAAGAGTTCTAACTTTGGATTGGCTCTACTGTCTCCAGCACTAGATTATGAAGTGAAAAGTCGTTGATTTTGAACATCATGTCTCTTGTATGGAAGCATTCATTGACAGCTAGTTGTAGAAACTGATTGAAATTAATTCGAGTCCTCTTAACAGATGCAAGTTGGTATCGAGGTAAGATTCAAGACTAGCACTCCGAAGATCGAAGGTTCAAATCTGGGTCGGATGGAAACGATTGTTTTTTTTTTCATTTTTTTTATTTCAAATCAAAACATGCAACGTTGAATTCAAAGGATGTTTCTTTAAAATTGCGAAGTTTAAACAGTAATGCAAATCCAAGTGCAGAACTATTAATATTCTACGTATATACCCTATATACCAATCATGCGCAAGCCGTTCAAACCTTCACATAAACCTTTCAACAAAAAATGATTGCGTTTGCGTAACACCGAATCATAAATAGCCTTTTGAGTGAAATATCATGGCAGCAAACGTAGCAGACATTAGAAATAACTAATCTTGCGTTAAGATTTATCAGCAACTTTGGAAAAAACAGCTCCGCTGACTGAGGTTTTCAATCACAGTTTACTTTGAATGCAATACTTTTCACGTTTGCAGCCATAAAATCGGCGAGCTGCATTTGACGTTTCGTGACAGTGGAATCTGGGCTGCATATGACGATGATATTTTTCCTCTTCGCGAGTCTCTTTCAAGTAATAGTCATAACGCAACTGATTTCAGTTGCGTTATGAATCATTATGCAACACTTTTTCATTTCGCAACTATTTTGAGTTGCGTAATGGATCATTACTCAACAATTACCAAAAATTGTGAAATAATGGTGAATGCAAGCCGATGTTATTCCTGACACTCTCATGCGGTCTTCTTCGAAATTGCAAAAACAAAACGTTGTACGCACCTTGTCGCAGAACACAATTTTTACAGCACTCGTCGTCATTATCCATGTACAACTCATGCTGTAAAATCATCATTCTGCAAATTGTTGCGTAATAAGATTTTGACGTGCTGATCTGTTTCCAGAAGATCTGTAACATGTAATATTTTTATCACAAATTTTCGTATTTTCATGGAATGTTTCGTATTTTCGGATGTTTTTGTTCCACAACAGTTAATTTCATCTGCTTAAGGCTGTTCTTCCCGAGAGGAACTATCCCAAGGTTAAAATCTTCCTAATAAAGATTTAAAAAAATAGGCTAGAGTTAGCTCAGTAGCTTTAAACTGTCGTTTAATCTGTTTTTTTTTTCTCGAGCAGCTAGACAATTTGTGGGAGGAACGTGTTCTGTGCATAATGTGGAAACCCACGTCAGATGAACTTTGCTTCTCTACTCGCATGGAAGAAGTGCGGGAGCCCACTGAAAGCGGAGACACGCCAAGCAAAGGACAAGTCCTTCGCTGCATTATGACACTGTTCGATCCTCTAGGGTTGTAAGCGCCTCTCTTGATACACGAAAAGGTTCTGCTCCAAGACTTGCGGCGTTCCAGAACGGGTTGGGACGAACATATCGGAGATTCGCCGTACGATCAACACTAGAGATTCCAAGTTGCTATTTTCCCAGCGCTAACGAAGATATGTATGCAGTACATACAGTACTGTACTTGTATAGGGTGTCTCAGAAAGAATAGGCACGACTTTTCTAACAAAAATCACAATATTTTTCCGATCAAACAAATATTTTTTTATATTTTTGTATTTTTCCTTGAGGCATTTCAAATGTTGCTTATGAAACTTTTGTTTGATAAAATATCATTTAATATTGAAATTTTTAACATTTGAAAATCAATTCTCATCTAGCCAGCACAGACCCTACTTTTATGATTTGTTGGAACTTAACTTATAACGAATGTTTTTATCGAAATCCTTCGATGCAGTGAGTTTAAGTTCATTGTATCCAAAATGTTTCACAAGAACTATCTAATCACTAATTATAAAGATGGCTGATATACATGGTAGCTTCTTCAATCAAGAATTTTTGTTTAAAATTTTATTCGGCTTTGTTAAAAATCATTTGACAAAAAAGCAAAATTCTAAAAAAATGTTAATTTTTCTCTCAACATAAGATCAATTCACGAAATCATAGCTGTTTAGGTATTTTCAATATAAATAAAAATAATTCATTTCATATTTACTTACGCCAAACATCTATACTTTGAGATAGGCAACAAAAATTTTAGACTTTTGCATATTTTGACGGATATACACGGACTTGGTTTTGACCCTTTTAATAATCCACTTCAGAAGAAATCGAAATTTTAGCTTCTATTCAAATTTCATATAGTTAAGTTTAAAATTTCCAATAAAATATCTGATGGTCTAATCATTTATTGTATCGGCAGCGATGAATATATTTTTTTCGGATTTTTATTGTACGTACTTTATGACCTAGCACAAATTTTGTACAACAAAGTCGCTCAGATATAACGCGAAGGAAGTCGTCACTATAAACTAACACTATCCTAGGTCCTCGGCGTGAGAGGCGTGAGTTCTAACTACTACACCACACCCGTTCCAGTCTACTTGCGTGCTACAGATCAAGCTGTAATCGTGCGGCGTACACTGGTTGCGGGCAAGACGGCTCCCCTATGTCTAGGATGGAATTCTGAGCTTGCGTTATCCGAACGCGGCTACTTTGTTTGTTGGATGGCTACATGCTGGTCACACCATACAGGCCAGGACAAGTCTGCTTCAACCACAGCGTGGCACTGGATTCGCTCGGACCCTCGCAACTTCAAGCCATACGTTGCTCATACTGTGGTAGATCGGCTGATCGACTACGAAAGATTTTCGTCATGGGATAAGCTCCAAAGAACCATAGCCTACGTTCAAGATGAGCTCCTATCAGCTGAAATCAGACTACTCAAGCTCGTACAATGGGAGTCGTTCCCAGACGAAATGACGATTCTGCACTATGGGCGGTTTCCATACAGACTGGCGGACCATTTTTAGTGAAGATTGGCAGATCCAACGTCATAAGATGGGTTGCTCTATTCACCTGTATAACCGTACGAACAGTATTGGAAGCAGCATACGGTTTGTCAACAGCTGCGTTCATGGCGGTGTTCTCCGGTAGAATTCATCACTGACAACGGGACGCACTTTCAAGAAGCTGAGCGATTGTTACGAGAGCAAATATGCCAGGCACTGTCAACGTTTACCAACCCTGCAACGAAGTGGACCTTCATACCTCCAGGAGCTCCGCACATGGGAGGCGCCTGGCAGCGCTTAGTACAATCTATCAAGAAGGCAATGTTGGACGAAGGATTACAAAGGTTGGTCGTGGAAGCGGAAAGCATTGTCAACACAAGACCTCTGACCTACCTACCGCTCGACTCTGAAGAGTCCGAAGCAATCACTGGAAATCATTTTCTGATGGGGTTGTCAAGTGGAGCCACGCATTCCAGTCGAGTTACCAGTCACAGTTAGTCACGCCCTCTGAAGACCATGTACGAACAAATCCAAATGAAGCTGGACCGCTTCCGACGCCGCTGGATAGTGGAATAACAATAGGTCATCAGACCAGGGATGCCAAGTCAATTTTTCAAAAATCTGGAAGGTTTTGTAAATTTGCCTGGAAAAGTCTTTATCGCTTTATGTCCTATATGGAGAACCATACAAATTATTTTCAAAACCTTACAAATTCATTACAAATTTTATCTGTATCTTCCAGATTTTTGTTCGATAAAGTCTGACAACTGCGTGACGGTTAACTGGTGTTGATAGTCAACGAAGGCGAACGGAATAGCAGGGTGTGTAGACGTGTCAAACAAACGATTCCTGGTGTCGATGGCAGAGTTCGTCAGGTTGTGGTATAATCTTCAGGAGGTGTACTACGGCGACCAGTAGCGATGCTCGCGCTTTTGGACGTGGATTATGATCGTGCAGTCTTGACAACCACCAGAATACACCCGGGGGAGGATGTCAGCGTGATTAACGCCAAGATCGACCGACTGTCCATCGACCACTACACGTGCACCGAGAAGCAGAGAGTACCTTCCATACCGTAAAATTTATCGCGCCAAAAGACGCTTGGGTTCTCATTTTATTTCTTTGTTTTGAATTATAACTCATATTATATAGCGAAGCCACAGTCAGATCTTTGTTCCCCATTGTAACTTAAACGGTGATCGAGTAAAGACGATTAGAAGTTTAATAATCAGAAAAATATTGTGTCACAGAGTAGACATCGGAAGTTCGCAGTGATAATTAGTTTGAATATTACAAAGTTGGTTTTGTATCTTACTACTTAGATTATGCTCAGCAGAAGGAATTGCTTTGCTAGCAGAATTTGTCGGGTTTGATCGCATAATTGTAAGAGCGAACTGAATTGTGATCAACAAACTAAACTAGGTCATATGAATTACATTAATTATAATATCACTATTATTCCAGCTTTATAGCCCTTAAACAGTACGATGTTTGTAACCGTTCAACAGATTGAAATAAATGTGCTATTAAACCTCATTTACCTCGATCAAAGCGGTAACAGTGAAGTTTATATTAAATTTTACATAACAATGATCATGCAAAGTTTTTGTTCATCGAAATTGATTTGGTCTCATTTCTGCAGATGCTAACTTCTGCTAGGATTTTTTTTTTTGTGACATGCATCGTCGGTTCGGGATTACGGATAATGAAGAGATTCGCGTGTGGGAAGAATATCTTTATCTATTTCCACAATTTCTCCGTTTTTGACCTTTTATAGTTAAAACACAAAAATGTGCGTTTATTTGTTTCCTGTGTCTATCGCAAGCTTTCAAATTGAATCCTGACCTTTTACCTCTCCCAACCCCCACCTCCGTAATACTTATGAGGGTGTCGCTGAGTCGGTGGCCTCTCATTAAGGCCCAAGTAAAAATGGAGCAAATGTCAAAACTGAAAAAGCAGTTTTCTCCTTTTAAACCAACAAATCGAAAAAAATAAAACACACAGCTGTTTTATTTTTCAAATGTAAGAGTTGTGTGTTTTTATTTTCTCAAATTTGTCTGTTTAAAAAGAGAGAACTGCTTTTCAGTTTTGACATTTGCAACATGTTTACTTGCACCTTAAGCAAGTGCTAAATCAACAATTCCTTACTCTATCCCAAGTTACGGTAAAGATGGGCGTGGCCAGGAATAGCGATATTTATGGTATTGGCCTTCTTATTTAAGATTGGATCAAGGAATACTCCCCTTCCTTGTTCTTGAAGGCAGTCTGAATGAGATTATCAAAAACAAAAATAAATGTTGCTAGTATCCAATCTACGAAGTATACCGTAACTACGCTAACGCTAACGCTAACTCGTGCTACAAAAATTTGTGTACAAACCAGTAAATGAAATTATCGCGGAAATGAGACGAAAACAGGCATTTTTAAGCAACCCGGCAATTAGTTGCCGCTTTTATCTGCGAGAAACAGTCTTCGTAAACAGCTATAATTGTCGATCTTTGTACTGACGAAAAGCCAAGATCGATCCGATCATATGCACTGATCCAACTTTATCGGCTTTAAACTTATCGCGATAATTATCACAAGGGAAATAACAAAAATGTTTTCCGCCGATGGGGTTCGAACCCATGTCCATGAGCAAAAACGTTTTCAAAACGCGCATGCGCCATAACCATTCGACCACGCCAGTTGAACGAAGGAGGAGCGAAATTTGGCATATAGTAGCTACATGTGGAAGCGAAGGACACTCAAAACGACGAAACAAGAGTAGAAAAGAAGGAAGCCAACTTCTCGTTGGTGGTGATAATATAAATTCGCTGGTAGATCTCGTGAGAGCATACTCTCGCAGTGCTGGATGGGTAGGTATCGCACATCTCTTTCCTCCGGAAAATCAGCTTGAGCGATAGGCTTATGATTATCGCCGTGACCGATGGTTTCACTCCCTGATACAAACACAACAAACTACTCGTCCATGCTTTAATAGAAATGTAGGGGAAATTTTCCCAAAGGAAGCGCGGTCTTCTCTCATTTGGACGAATAATGTGTTTTAGAATGCTTTTTTACGCTAGATTATAGAAAATAGATAAAAATGCTTCTTTTTATACATTTTTATGTGTTTTCTCAAGAGTTTCTGAATTCCAAGCATCAATTAACCTCAAAAATGGTTCAACATGCAGATGAAACAACGTTGAATTCATAAACCATCATACT
The DNA here is from genome assembly GCF_002204515.2 of Aedes aegypti. Classification (NCBI taxonomy): domain Eukaryota; kingdom Metazoa; phylum Arthropoda; class Insecta; order Diptera; family Culicidae; genus Aedes; species Aedes aegypti. The sequence continues at coordinate 81,999,455 of NC_035109.1, read as the reverse complement.
ACTCGGAATGGCAATAAATTTATGTATTTTTTCGCTAGTGGGAATATTATTGCATATGTTGTGTTAAGAAAACATTGTTGAAAATATACCACTGTTTTTGTAAACTTTTTTTTTTGCAATCTACTACAAATGACACTGGCTTTGGTGGAAAATCCTGTGTAATCCGCAAACCAATATTTTTGACACCCTGGAGGTAACTAAGATAAATAGGATGTTGAAAAATTGAACAACTTGGTTCCAGAATGTTGAATTGAAGAATACCAGCTCTTTCAGACTTGGAGTTCTGATAATTTACTTGAAGTGTACGATTTGACAGATAACTTTGGATTATTCTAGCAAAGTATGTTGGATAATTTTTTTTTATTTTACAATCAATTCTTCATGCACTGTTCAACGCTTTTTCTATGTCAAAACCAGTAGAACAGCCGTAATACTTGTTGAAACGAATCAAATGTGTTACACGTAAAAATTGATGAGTGGTAGAATGTCCTTGTTGGAGTCCAAAATGTTCATTGTTGAAAACTTTATTCTAGTCGATATGGACCATATTTCTGTTCAAAATGACCTTTTAACTATTTGTTGGAGGGAAACAAGCTGGTTGGATATAGCTAGAAACTTCTGCAGGATTTTTGTCCAGTTTCAAAATTTGTACAATCTTGGCATTTTTCCATTTATCAGCCAAGAATGATAAGCTACTCTCTGCAAGTTTGATGATGTGAAAAAATCCACCATCGCTAAGGGCTTTCATATTTTTGATTTTTTTTTTTTTTTTTGATAATGTTCGCCCAACATTCAACAAATTTTGTACAGCTCATCCATACACCGCACCGTTTGTATCACTTTTTTGTTGTTGTAACTTTTTTGGAACGTGGAAGTAATAAAACCAACATTAACACTGATATGACATGTGATAATGACTCAAGTTGCTAATCCGATACTGCTATCCCGCAACGAAAACGTTAACAAAACTCGTACCCAGCTTTGAAGCCCGCTGAATAGCCCCGAACGGAGAAATGGTCTGCGTCCAGAAAGAACGTATAATTTGTAGCAACATTTCATTACTTTGGGACCATGTGAACGACTGAACCAGTAGTTAGCACTACCACCACAACAGTTGGGTTAGTTCCACTTCGGTCCGCAATGGTGGTAGGAAATTTGCGCTCCAAAAAACCCTCATCATGAACGACCGTGTAAAGGAAAAAACGGAAACCTGTTGCAACCCCGAATGAGATTTCAACACCACCCTCCGACATCATTACCACAAGACACCACCCCGGATTTGGAATTATGCGAGATAAGGAGTGTTTTGAAAAGAAGTCACAAACATTTCCAAACTTGGATTTATGATAATTAACCTGAAGTGTACGATTTGACAGCTAATTTTGGATTATACTAACAATGTATGTTGGAATTTTTTTTTTTTTTACAATCAAGTCTTCATGCCAAACACAGTCGAATGATTTTTCTATGTCTAGAAGAGCAAAACAAGTTCAATAAATACTTGTTTTAAAATTATGAATCGTGGTTTACGGCTAACCAGCCGATGATAGATGGACAAATTAATTTGAAGATTTGCGAAAAAGTTACACGTCTTCTCAGTGAGAATCGAACTCACGACTCCCTGATCTCTAGTTCGGGCGCGTTATCCCTACGCCATGAGAGGACTCATGTTCCGTAACCAGTCGTTTGAGAACATCGCGACCCATTGGAAGCCTACACAATAGAAACCTCAGCCAGTACAACCTAGGCAAATTTCCATTTGTCGTGAAAATATTCCATTTGATAACATTTGTTATATCTACCAACAATGATAACTTCCAAATCCATCTCCAAATCCAGTCAGGGTCCAATTAGAAAATTTTTGATTCTTAATTAAAAAAAACGTTTTTTTATTTCTTTTTGCAGATCCTGCCATATAATTTGTGCTAGTGTGTTCATCTTCCAATATATTTTTATATCTTGTATGATGATGTAATGAAAATCTGACTTCAAAAAAAAAATAAAACAAAAATAATAACATCAACTGCGCTCTGAGATATATCATTTAGAATGTTTGCAACTACTATTCGAAACACTCCTTATCTACTCTTGTGTCGAGGGAAGTATATCTTTCCCAGCTGGAGCCCCCAGAGCGGGTCGATGTGTGATGAAGATGCGATGATGATAATAGGTAATGACGATGATGATGATGCTCATTTTAATTTCATCAGAAGTCACAAATTCTGAACAGCAGCCGAGTTGAGATGACTGGCTTTGGTTCTGCTGGTGGATTTCCTACCATGGATACTGATCCCATGAATTTCGTTTGCGTTTCGTTGGAAGCATGTTTAAACAGACATAATTTTCGGCTAATTCGTTGGTATTCATTTTTACGGGTGAGCGACGGGGTAAGGATACGGATCATGAATGTATACGGGGAATATTAAAATTCATGATTTCAGAAGGATGGCCGAATTGAAAAGGGTTGCTGGGAATGTTGAATTTTGAGGGAATTGGTGTCGTTTGCAGAATGTGTGTTCGTTTGCGTAATGATTTCAAGCGCATGATGTACAGACAGAAGTACACATCTATGAGAATTCTGATGAAATTACACTACAAATTCTTTAGTAAAATCAAACAGTCGTACTGCACTTCTGCTAGTAGGCTTCACTAGAAATATTATGAAATTTTCAAAAGATTCTCAGAAAAGATATTTGGAAAAAAAAATCGGTATCTTTAGGAATGATTGCCGTATTTCTCAATGAATACTTGAAGGAGATCCTGAAAGAATTCATTTCTGGAGCATTCTCTGTAGCATTTGCTGGAGTAATTCTGAAACAGTTCTAAATAAAATTCTTAAAAATAAACTCATGAAAAGTTTTTGTATAAATTTTTGAAACTTACCATAGGAATCATTGGCTAGTTTTTACAGAAATATAAAAAAAAAATCAATCTACTTTTAAATATGAAAAAGACAACGTATATTAAAGGTATCGAAAAGAATCCTTTTGAGAGTTTCTAAATTCCTGCAAATGCCTCTATGAGACCAGGGGTAAAAATATCATGAGAGAATTTCCTCCAGAACAATTCCTGCATATTGTTTATTCTTAAAAAAACAACAATGAATACTAAAGAAGAGGCCCTGATCAGCCGTACGACGCAACTCTCGCAAGAGCGTGGTTAACTGTACACTAGGGTACTGAGGGAGTCGAAAAAATCCTCAATGGGACAGCACTGTGGCAAGTTGGTCAGGTTCCTTCCTTTCGGCACGTACGGCATTTCGGAAAACCGTACAATATACTAGCGAAATGCTTGCGGTTTCGACGCCATCTTCGATTGAACTGACAGCATCTGAGCGAAAAGAAATAGGGGAACTGTGGGTAAAATGAACAGGGGGGGGTAAAATGAACAGGTTTGTGTTTTACGGTAATTATGCTATAAATCTATGCAAAACATAGCACCATCCTTAATACTCAGATTAAGAAACTATTTTGACAACTCAAGCACGATCTAGAACTGTCAAAAGCTGGATAAGTAAACAAAAACAAAGTACGCCTCTTGGTTTTCTCAAATGATGTAATTTTTCACTCTTGGAATTTAAGGTTTTTATGACTAAAATCATCAAAAATCTATTGAACTGCGTAGCACATCATATCTATAAGGTTTTTATGATAAGTAGAAGGAAATTGAAAGTATTTTTATCTTTTAAATTCTTAGAACAAATGATTTGAATATGTTGATTCTTTGGAGGTAAAATGAACCACTCGAGATGGGGGTAATATGAACACCATGGCAGGGCGAATATTACCGGATTTTATTTTAGATGTCGAGAGTTTTCCTGAGAAAATACAAAGACAGACATCGGCAGCCATCGAAATGGTCGCAGCTTAACGTTCCATCGATTCCAGAATGTCTGTGAGATGCATATGCATTGTTCATGTACCAGATGCCGAGAATCATACCGCAACCCGTTCAAGTTAAATGGTGTTCATTTTACCCCCACTGCATATTCATTTCACCCCCAGCATGTGTCCATTTTACCCCCAGTATATGTTCATATTACCCCCATAGTATGTTTATTTTACCCCCAAGTATATGTTCATATTACCCCCGTTACATGTTCATTTTACCCACATGTTTGGAACATTGACTCTATGGAAAGAAATTTTCAAAACTACAATAATGTTGATAAAATTCTATTTCCATCACAATATTTCAACTTGTTACATGGCATAAACATCCTTCTTCAATTCTGAGCTATTGAAAAAGAATCTGACAGCTTCATAAGCAAGAAAACATGAGAATTGCTTAGGGTGTTCATTAGGGCCGTTCAAAATTTAAAAATGTTTGAGAATCCAATCTCCCATATGTTCCTTACCAAACTTACTATAAAAATAGTGTTCCGTTAAATTTTCAGCATTCTAGGTGGTGATTTAGAGGTGGCCCAAAGACAATGTAGGTTTGTATAGAAATTACTATGGAGAAATTTTGAGATATGTTCCAAACACGTTAGAACTATAATGTAGGTACAAACTTATTATCCCATAGTAAAAACTCATTCTTCAAACCATAAAAAGAAATTTGCTGAAGAGAGAAATTCAATCCGACGAATAGCAGAAGAGATATTCAAGAGTTTGTTTGCTATAATTTAGCTTAATATGATATTATAGCCCTAAAAACATGTACAAAAATCCCAAATAAAATTAGCTCAAAAAGGATTTGTTTCTTCAGCAACATCCTGCATTATGGTTTGAAGAATGAGTTTTCAATATGGGATGATAAGTTTCTACTTACATTACAGTACTAGCGTGTTTGGAACATTTCTCAAAATTTCTCCATAGTAATTTCCATATAAACCTACATTGTCTTTGGGCCACCTTCAAAACATCACCTAGAAAGCTGAAAATTTCACTGAACACTATTTTTATGGTAAGGATGGTAAGGAGCAGATGGGAGATTAGATTTTCAAACATTTTTAAAATCTGAACTGCCCTAGTGTTCATTTTACCCCCAGTTCCCCTATGCCACCCATTTTTAGGGAGTCCACAGAACAATTCTCCTGGAGAGAAAAAAAATACGCTCTTTACTTTAATTACAGAAAGGTATTGAAATTATTCTCATTTTTTTACTGAACACAGAACATTTTGCTGCACTGGTTTTTAAGAATGTATGTTACTTAAAAAATAAAATGAAATCTATATATAAATAAAAATGGAATGGTGTTTGTATGTCACGAAATGGCTCGAGAACGGGCTATCGGATTTCGAAAACTCTTTCGCAGTTATGTTCCTAAAGTGTTCCGACGTGTTTGTGCATATAAGAAGCACAGGATATCGAACGGGAAAGTTGAAAAAACAAGAGTGAACGGAACTGCCTTTTTGTACGGGGCGTTTCATGACGTTTTTCAACAGCCTACTTAATGGCAAAACAAAGTTTGCCGGGACCACTAGTTTTTAATAAAAAAAAAACATTTAAGCTTATTGGAATAAAACTATCTTATTTAAAATAAAAATAAATAACACAAGAGTTCTCATAATCTGATGCATCTGATTATAAAAAACAGATTGTGTTCACCCACGAAGAGTGGATCTTCTTCTTGAATTGCTGCACTGCTCCTTCTCTGGTCAGAAATGGATGTCAATTTTTTTCCTTGGCAACTGCTTTTGACATTTTGTCCCTTTCGACGTTTTGTCCTCTTCGACGTTTTTTCTTTCGACATTTTGACCCTAAACCGGATCAGAATCACACACACGAATCGTATTCGGACCGTCCAATGGATGTAGAGTAGACTGGCCCACCTTAGTATGGGTAAAAAATAAAGTTGTATAATTCCACGGGGCACCCGCCAGGATTATTCTTTATGGTTAGAGGAAGACTTCCTGAAAGTTTCAGCTCATTTGGTCGTTCCATGAGCTGGCGCAATTGAATTGAAGTTAATATGGGATTTTCAGCTCCAACATATAGGAAACAACACATCATCTCCTGTTTGAGTCAGGAAAATTGTTGATCGCGTTCAATTGACCCCAGAATGTCAAAAACACTACTTGATACTATAGCAAACAATATTGTAGAAGGTTGTATGATGATTAAAATTGATAAAGTTGGTGTTTTAACTATCTGAAGTAGATTTGCAATATTGCTTAGTATTCCTTCAACTTAGCTGGGTGGTAGCCACTAAGCGCATCATAGCCACCTATGACGCTGGGCGAGCTGCGGCACAAGGTTCATGCACATGTGTGATTGTACGGGAGTGCTGATCTAAGCCTAACTTTCAACAACTGAAAGCTTAATGAAAATGAGCTTAAATCCAGACACAACCTTCGGCAACTATGTTCATTAGCGTATCAACTAGTGAATTTGTCATTCTGGGCTCAATTGAACGCGATTCACTAGTGTACGAGACGAAACAGTGACATAGGGTCAATTTTCAATATATTTGAGACGAATATTCCATACAAACTTTGAATTGAATGCGCCAGCTGGGGGAGCAACCAAATGAGTTGAAATTTTGAGAGAGCTTTTTTCTTACCCTAAGGCACATATCTAGGGGGTGCCCCGTTGAATTTTACAACTTTTTTGTTTAAGGGCCAGTCTAATGTAGAGCAAGTAGCCAGTCATTGAAAAATACAAAGCAATACAACGAATGGCTGTAAAAGCCATTCAGATATTTAATAGGCGATTCTCAAAACAGTACTGAAAGGTGTTACTTTTTAGCACCCCAAATAGTAGCTCTTTTCAGTTCTGTTTCATTTGTTGAGAAAAGTAGGGCTAATTTTATTGATGAAAAGAATGCTAATAAGCAACGGAATAGCAAAAGATCCATTTTTGAAGGTAGGGACAAAATGTCGAAAGACAAAACGTCGAAAGACAAAACGTCGAATGCTGAAATGTCGAATCCCAAAACGTCGAATGGGTTAAAACGCCGAAAGGACAAAACGTCGAAAGCAAGAAATTTTCAAAAACAGTTTGGAATTATTTCCCAGATTTATTTTTCACATTGTGGTCGATAGGATAACGTATGGCACATAGCGAATTATTTATTCTTCCAGAAGAGAATCATTCTTCCAAGTAATTTTCTTTTTTTTCCTATTTACTCCTTTCGACATTTTGTCCTTTCGACGTTTTGGCATTCGACGTTTTGTTTTTCGTACACCTTACAGTAGACTGATGCAAATTTTGAAGTTTTTGCTCCCCTATGCTTAAACGATGTCAATTATGATGAAAATGATCCTCCCAAAATTTGAAGTGATTCGAAAGATATTTGACTGTGCACACGCCATTTGAAGTTTATATGGAGATTACTATGGAAAACGCCAATCTTTTGGGTTCAGCACTCTATCTCTTCGTCATAACATTTTATGGAAAAGTGAATACACTCACCTCATGTGAAAACTTCCCAGCTACAACTTTGCCGAAGATCACATTTTGATGGGACGTAAGAATAATTTGTTATTATAGATAATAAAGTCTATATCATGCTGAGATGATCATTCAACTACTTTCAGTGCAACACTGCTTTTTTGCTGTAGAACATAGTAGCCTGGATTACTTTGATCTATTCTTCCCGCCAGGAGTACCACTATTGCCTGCCGAACAGTTGGTGAAGCATGCTACATGCAAACCAACTTTATGATGATGAATAACAATTTATCCTGATGTCCAATCAAAAAGTGGTCTTCGGCAAAGTTGTAGCTGGGAAGTTTTCAAATGAGGTGAGTGTATTCACTTTTCCATAAAATGTTATGACGAAGAGATAGAGGGCTGAACACAAAAGATTGGCGTTTTCCATAGTAATCTCCATATAAACTTCAAATGGCGTGTGCACAGTCAAATTTCTTCCGAATCACTTCAAACTTTGGAAGGATGTTATTTACCATAATAAAAATCGATTAAGCATAGGGGAGCTAAAATTTCAAAATTTGCATCACTCTACCTTACAGTGTATAGAATGAATGATTCAAAAAACAAAAAACTTGTTTGTTTGATTCTGATCTGTATAAAAGAAGTCGCGTTATCAGTTTCAATAAGCAGAATCGGCGTATGCAGAAGAGATTAAAAACGAAGTGTTTGTGATGAATAAAATACATATTGCTTAATGCGATGTTGCAGACAGAAAACACGAACGTGAATCGATTAGTGTTAATGAGATTTGCTAAGCCCATGTTTTATTTGTTTTATAGTGCAGTGTAGTAGAGAAGGTGCAAGAGTTTTATTTTTAATTTTTTCCAGCAGGGGTGGCATGAGTTTGGCTATAAATGTGTTGGTGACTGCGTTAATATCGACGATCTCACGCGAGTTCTCCGAAGTGTTTTTTTTCATCTCGTCAAAAGTCAATCCACAAATAATAACCATTTATCGCGAAAACGTTTACTGAACGTATCTCATGGTACAACCCTTCCCATTTAAATTTCACAACATCTAATAACACTTATGGAAGGTCGTAGAGTTCTCTGCATCTTCCTTAAGTAGGGGTTCAATTTTAATCCGTTCTAATTCCCCAGCTTCCGCAAGGACGTGGCCAGGACAGCTCTCGACTGTTGGAAGATGCGTCAATCTTGTCTAAGAGTTAGAGATTAGTTCCAAATCTCTGACTTTGATAATGGACGGGAAGGGTTACATACAATCGTCTAGGACTGTACCACCTACAAATTTGTGCAAAATGCACAATCCCAATGCAAATATCAAGTCCTAAACGTTTGGTTTCCGAACTCTAGTATATTCTAATACCAGATACGCTAGGGCGTGGTAGAAACATTTTCAGAACATCATGTAGTACCATCATTTGAAATCTCGAAAAAATATATCCTGCTAAATCAGGACAATTTTATAATAAAACACAACAGGAATATATGTTTTTTTTATCCAGTTGTAAAAAATGTTAAACTTTCGATCGACAAGAATTTTGATCACTACTGGCATCTTGGAATGGAATTTCCAGGAAAGTTTATAACTGAGTAATGGCCGTAAATGTCTTTAGAAAGCTCTAATATAAGATCCCTTTTAGGAAATTCTTTAGGAACTCCATCATTGATTCCTCCCAAGTCCCTTCCTGATTCCCCAAAAATAATGCAAGGCCTCTATGAATTCATCCAGGAAGATCTCCAGATTTCGCAACCTACTAGAAATTCATCCTGAAGATCCTACTGGAATACTATCATGAATTATTATAGAGATTCCATCAAAGTTTTCTTAAAAATGACTTATGAATTCTTTATGATTCCGCCAAGAATTCATCCAGAGAATTCTTAAGAATTTTTTTATGTATTTCGTTTCTATAAATTCATCCAATATCTTCATGAATCCTCTCCTTTCATTTCTTCAAAAAAAAATTATATCATGTGATCTCTAAGCATTCAATAAAAAAAATAAAAGATTCCTGCATAAAATCCTCCCGCGATTTTTTTTTTTTTTGAAAACTCTACAAAAAAAACTCTTTGAATTCTAGCACGACGTGCCTCAAGAATGCTTACAGGAAATCACTCGTAATTTGACCAAGAAAGCTCCTCATGATAAATATTGAAAGCTTTTTGGAATTCCTCTAGGAATTTCTCAAGAAATCCCTTCAAAAATTCCAACTGTAAGGATCCTTCCAGAAATTCCTCTAATAGGATGCTTTCTAGGTTTGAATTACAAGCATCTCACATGAACGTTTTTTAAGGAATTTCTTGACGAATCTATGAAAAAATCCCTGGAGGAATACTGGAAAAAAATTCCAGACAAAATTACTGGAAAAGTTCCTGAAATGATTCTTGTAATAATTCCTGCATGAATCCTTGAAAATTTCTTGAAATTTGATCCATGCACTATCACGCGGAGACTAAGAAACTCTGTATTCCTACGCCCTACTACAGTATACGAAGTGATTACTCCTATCGATGCTAAGGACCCAGAAGAAAAGTTGCGAATAGGATGGTTAAACTCTTAAAAAGTAACCCTCACAGTTCTGATAGGGATTTTATTCACTTGTTCATGTCATATACTAGTGCAGCATTTGAAAAAAAAAATCACACGATTCTTTATCATATTGTTTTGACTCCTTCACTAATCATGCTGTTTAAAAAAAATCTGGAAAATACCTTGGATGAATCGTTGTTGATTTTTTCGGCAGAATCATAGAACGACATTCCCTGAAGAAATCCCTGTACAAATTGGTCAGTAATTGTTTTCGTCTTTTCACGGAATAGTTTTGAAAGAACAGTTGAACGTATTCCACAATAAATTTTACAAAAATGTTTGAATTATTTGAACTTTTTAGGAAGACCTTTTTGAAGAAATTTTTAAATATTATTTTTGAGAGTTTTGAAGGAATTTGAGGAAACCCTTAGAGGGTTTTCAGTTTAAAAATGTAGATTGATCTGGGGAGAATTTCTCTGGGAAATCGGTAAGAACATATTCCCATTTAAATCCTGTTTAATTGCTTATGAAAATCTAGCATAATATAAAAAGGAATTATCAGAGTATCACCCGGAAGAATCTTTTTTTTTTGTTTTGCAGGAGGTCGAGTATAATTTTTTCAGCCATTTTTTAACAAAATTTGAAATGTAAAAGAAATTGCGGAGAAATTTTCTTAATGACTTGTTGAAAGAACCTGAAGAGAAAATTCAGGAAGAGCCTCAACGGCAAAATTGGAAAAACTGTAGGTGAAACCTCTGAAGAATGTGTGGAAAGGATTCTTGCTTGATGAGCTCGGAAACAATTTTGATGAGACTCCTAGAATCTCTTGTACTATTGTGACGTTTGCAACATTTTAGATTTTCAATTGACACCCAGTATATTGCCGTAAGACGTAGTTAACGTCAACAAGTTTTTGGAGAGATCACTGGCAACGGAAAAAATTTAAGAATCCTCCATGAGAACTTTCTGAGGAACTTCTTGATTGAGCATGGGATATTCCTTGTGAGTTCTTTGGAAGATTTTGGAAGGATTTTTTTTTCACGAGATTAGAAAAAGAATGAATATTTTCCGTAGTGAAAATTGAAACTAACAAATATTAGTGATGTGTAGCGATATGAGACTAAATCACAAATAAATAAAATCTATACAAATCTATCTACGATGTTCGTGAAAATCGTGATTAAAGCGACTTACATTAATTCTGTAAAAAATAATTTGTTAGGCCCTCCATATGCCTTCTCCAGAAAAAAAAATCATAGCTAAGCCAAATGAGATCGAGTCCTCCTATTTTTCCCTACAGACAATTAGATATCTATAGTTTTTGTATTTAAATCTCGCATTTTACAAACCAAATCTCCCAGTTTTCATGTGGGAAAATCTAATACATATTCTTTAATAGGTCTTGTTTTGTTGGTGTCCACACTTTTTTTTAATAATTTGTTTGAAATCTAGACATTGTACTAAACTTATCGTACATGCACCGGAAACACTATCGTTGACACTGTTCAATAACCAATAATTAAAATTTCATTTTACATGATTAGATAAATTATCAATTCAACATGTTTCATGTCTATGCGAAAATGTTTTCCACGGTCATTGACAAAACTTTGCTGACATCCTATGTAACTTACATGGGTACAACTGTTTGAATTTTCAATGAAAGAAGCTTCAAAAACGTAACAGCAAGCGATGACAGGCACATTCAGACTGACAAAGGTACTCACATTTTGATCCAATTAGCTGTGCCAAAAATATGACTGCGTCACGCCACAAGGCAGAAGCACCACAGTTAAAACGTTTCACCACGGATGCTGCGAGCTGTAAGGACCGGCCGAACCTTCTTTATCGAACTTGTTCTCAAGGGATGGTTTCTCCTTCTCTATAGGATCACTGTTCTGTCTGTTCCTGTACTACCTTTTTCCCAATAATAACAATCTTCTCACAACTGTGTCACTTTGGTTCTGTAAGCACTTCCTACCCACCGGAAAGGGGATTTAAATATTCTCCCAGATACTGATTCACGTGGTACGCTGTTTTCCAGTGTTCAAGACCTTCGCCTTTTCTGGTTCGTTACCTGCGTCGAAAATCAAATTTCCTGCAGTCGAACTCGTCCCGAAGGTTCTATAAATAAACCCCATCCCATAAAAAAAATCTGTTTTCTCCCAATCGCGCACGTAAACTCAATTATCGCAGAAAATGTGTCAGTTTAGAAAAGGATCCGTTTTTGGGGATAAAACTCCTTACACACGCACAATTCTCGTCTAGAGGAACCCCGTAGAATGGCTTACTACCGTCGTATTGTTCACTTCGACTACACTCCACTCGACAACTCGTTTTCCGTCATTTGCCTCTGGACCATTTCGGTGCTAAGTATCCACTTCCTCTCTGAGGACGGTACACACAGAAATCATCAACTTGCCACAATTCTTTCCACACTTCTGCCACCGGAGGAGGACTTCATCTCAGCGACCGTATTAGGAACTTCATGTCTCTGTGGATATCTACATCTTAACCACTTTCTCACTACCAGTTGCTTCCTTTCTGTTCCCAACGCGGGACGAACCTTGGCAACTTGCTGCCTTTACACAAAAAAAAAACTCACCCCCAACCCTACTAGCACACTTCTTACAGGTGGTTTCCCAAGATCAACTGGTTGTTCTTCAGTGCTCAAAATAGCATCCCCAACTGGGCTCTCAACCTCGGCTATCTCTCTCACACACTTTTCCTCGGAAGGTCGACCACCAACATCCAACAATTCTCCAAACACGACTGAGCTCGAACGCGCCTCATATTTCACTTTTATATGCACGGACGCGAAAACCGACCCTCTCAGGACAACCACCCCCAACCCGGAGTTGAACCTTCCCCCGACCGTCCAGCTTCTTCCCGAGGACACCACTGGCTCTCACGATGGCTGGGAAAATCTACAGGGAATTCAGCGAGCAGCAACAGGAGGTTAATGGCTGCTTAACTGGATGGCGAAACCGTAACAGGTTGGCTCGGTAGATGCGGATGGATGGATTTATACCGAACGAGTATTCGGGTCGTCCTTCCATGCCGTGCACCTCCTCGGCACACCGGGAGAGGAAGCTCTGTGGAAGTGATTTACAAGTCCAACAGCACGCACAGGCGCACTAACACAGTGGCGGGAGCAGACACGCACCTATTCCGCACCTGTTGGCCAGTGATGGTAGGTCTGGTATTGAAAGTGCTGCCAGGTTCCGTTGAGGAATGGTTCATGAAATGTAATTTTGGGACAGAATTCGACTGATGATTATAAGGTGTTTAACCCCTCTTTCGGCAGCTTGTTTTTTTGTTACTATAAAAATTAACCAATTCGTCACGAATGTCACAATAATTGTAGAGTGTCACAAGTAAATAATAATAGTTGTAATAAAATATTCAAAACGCGATAACATTTTTGTTTCTCTATATTTTTGTACAATTTCTTACCAGTTTTCAATACAGTCATCTATTTTTGGAATCTGTGTCGATATTAACAATTGATCATCTGGTTTTGAAAATATTTTGATATTTCGATTTTCTGTGGCCGCCGGTGCCGCTGGTAACCGCCGAGTTGTGCACCCTATGTCAACCACTGACAATATCTTCTTCTTCTTCTTTCTGGCGTTACGTCCCTACTGGGACAGAGCCTGCTTCTCAGCTTAGTGTTCTTATGAGCACTTCCACAGTTATTAACTGAGAGCTTACCATGCCAATGACCATTTTTGCATGCGTAATATCGTGTGGCAGGTACGATGATACTCTATGCCCTGGGAAGTCGAGAAAATTTCCAACCCGAAAAGATCCTCGACCGGTGGGATTCGAACCCACGACCCTCAGCTTGGTCTTGCTGAATAGCTGCGCGTTTACCGCTACGGCTATCTGGGCCCCACTGACAATATGTCACTTGTGATAAGACGTCATTGGACTTGAATAAAAAACAAACCTAAAACGATCGGTACAGCGTGGAGTGTTTCTTGTTAAGCTATTTTCTATACTATAATTAAAACAACAGTAAGTGCTCAAAATTAGTTTCTTAACCTAGTCACGAACTAAGGAATGTAAAATTGTTGAACTTAACCCCTCTACCGGCAGCTTCATTTTTTACCGCTAAAAAAATATTCAAACACATATCTTTTTTGTTTCTCTATATTTTTGCACCATTTTTTCACAAGACCTCAAAAAACTCTTCTAGTTAAGAATCCATGTCTATAATAATCATTAGTGATCTAGTTTTGAAGATATTCCGATGTTCCTTGGGGGACCAATAGTCTCCATATAAAATGTATTTGGCGGCCATTTTGTTTTTGATAAATTTATCGAAAAAAATATAATGTGTACTATACTATGCCAGGTAATAAGTAGCTACTCGGAAAAAAAAACATGCAAATCGCTTCAATATTCTTGTAGAAAACTGAAAATTACGATAAGAGGTTTTTTAGAGTTTTCAAGATCTATATTTGTCCAGTGTGGTACCGTAAAACGGGGTAACTTTGATAATGCGGGTAACTTTGATAGTGCGTAACCCACCACATACTAAACGAAATATCATAATTTCTGTTAATCAGTTAAGCACAACAAATGCAAAACTAAAGAACATTAGTATGACACTTCATGTAAGAGCGGTTTTCATTTAAATCAAGAACATTTTACGCTTTTTATACGAATTTAATACAAATACACAATTTTAGCATTTTCGAAACGCTTACAAACAATCTGTTCTACGATCACTATTTGATGTAGTTTTGAATAGTTGGTCACTTATATTTGACAGCCTAGTTATCATAGAACTTGAAATCGGACTCAAATCTCTTAGCGAAAAGCATTTTCACAAACTGGGACCATTTTTGTAGTCTAAGTCAGAAATTTCCATATAACGTTAAACGCCTGGAGGTATGCAATGCATTACAAATGTTCGTTATTAATTCAATATTGTTAGAATCATACTTCATTATCAAAGTTACCCCAAAACAGAAAACCAACTTTCGATTATATGAAAAATTATATATCCATTCATAATAAATCTTTTGCCAATCTATCGACTGTAATCGATAGCTAGGATGCCAGTACTTGTTTTAAAAATATAAATTGTAAATCTTTGGAACAACATGCATAAATATTCAAGTTTTCTTCGAAAAAACTATCAAAGTTACCCCGTTTTACGGTACCACAAACATAAATGCTCATTATGCAAAGACGGCTGCACCAAATTGCTTCATTTTTTTACAACATACTCGCAATACTCGCAAACTCAACAATAAAAAATGATACGCCCAACAGTGATTTACTTGCAATAAAAAATCATCTGACCGGGCTTTTGGACATATCTATGAAATCTTCAAAACAGCACATTGAAGATTTTGTTGAAATGTTGACTACAGATCTAACCGGCGAACTAAAAAAAGATCTGTACTGAAGTCCAGTCACTGAGCAGTCTAACCATTGAGATGGCTGCTCATTGCAACGATCATAATGCCAGTCAGCCACACATGACAACGGACGCGATAGTTGAAATGCAATCGATCGGCAATGAAATTTTGAGTGAAGTTAAAGTCTTAATCGATACTGTTAACCCACCACAAACCAACATTGGCACTGTTCGATTCTTGGAAGATGAGTTACCCCCTAGCCTTTTAGATGAGTTGGCTGATCAAGGAATCGAAACTGTTAATTTGAACCCGGGCCGAAATTCGAATGGCACTGCAGGTTGGCGTTTGCTAGGAACAAAAAAGGTTTAGCGTTCTGATTGGACAGAATATGACAATCGTCAGCAGCGTCGTGCATCACAGCAAAAAACCAAGGATAAGGCCCAAAAACGGAAGAAAGCGAAAAAACACAGAGGCCATAACAACAGTGCCAATCGAAAAATAAACTCCATTTTTTCATAAACTCCCTCCAAGCACACCACAAGTAAAAATGTACTCGGCAATATGAAAAACAATACCTCACAAAAATGGTTCAACTACAACGACAGCAACATGAAGCGCAGAAGCAATGGAGCAGTTTCTAATGGTCTTCCCTCGGATAAGGATTTACTCGCAGCAGCAAAGCTGACTTTTTCCAAGCCTCCAGACAAGCAACGTGGGATCAAATTTCAGAGAGGCGAAATTATGAATCCGTATTCTCTCGATGATGGATTTCCTTCGTGTTCAACCTCTAGTTCAAACTGGTTGTTTGGTCCTGCCTTAAGAAACTCCTTTTCGCAGCATTGTTCTTCGTGCTCCTGTGAAAAGACGTGTTTTCGATCAACTTGACGCAGTCTTCAGACGTAGACCCTGATGATGCAATGGTGGCTGATGAACAACCAGTTGGTAATATTTTAAATAATGACAATGTATCTAATAATGGATCTGAACTTTCTAATAGTGTTATACAAAGGGATGAGTTACCATCAAGTTCTTCAGAAACAAATACTACCGAAATTTTAGTATATTGCCAAAATTTTAATCGCATGAAGAGTGCATCTAAAATGAACGAAATTTATAAAAAAATTGTAACTTCATCCTTCTCAGTTGTTTTGGGCACTGCAACTAGTTGGAATGAAAAAAATAAAAGTGAAGAAGTTTTTGGTAATAGTTTTAATGTATTCAGAGATGATCGAGATCTGGTCCTTACCCAAAGAATGTCTGGTGGTGGAGTTCTCATCGCAGTATCTACGAAATTCAATTCAGAATTAATTATTTCATCAAAACATAAAGAATTTGAACATGTGTGGGTGAAAGCACACATCGCCGGTGAAACACATATATTTGCTTCTGTGTATTTTCCGCCAGACCAAGCTTGCAAATCATCATATGAAACTTTCTTTCAAACTGCCGAAGAAATTGTATCCCAATTATCTCCAGAATTCAAAGTGCATATCTATGGCGACTTTAATCAGCGTAATGCTGATTTTATTCGTGATTCCGGAAACGAAAGCATTCTGCTTCCGGTTGTCGGTAAAAACGAAACATTACAATTTATTTTTGAAAAAGCTGCATTTTTAGGTTTAAATCAAATAAATCATGTGAAAAACCGGCAAAACTGTTATTTGGACTTCTTATTCTCAAATATTATGGAAGATTTCTGTGTGAATGAATCTCTTTCTCCACTATGGAAAAATGAAGCATTTCACACAGCTATTGAGTACTCAATTTTTGTTCACAATAATCACAATTCTGACAACTGTGACTTTGAGAATTTCTTTGATTATAATAACGCTAATCATGACGGAATTAAACAAAAATTAAATTGAATAGATTGGCAATCCGTTTTGAAAAACCAAGGAGATTTAGAAAGTGCAGTGACGGATTTTTATTCAATTTTGTCGGAAATTATTCAGATGGAAGTTCCAGTATAGCGAAGACGTCGTAGAAATGGGTCGAAAAACCCTGTTAGGATTAATAATCAAATAACTAATTTAAAAAACCGTAAGCAAAAGGCTCATAAAATTTACAGGCAACAAAAATCTCGAGAAAGTTTAGAAATTTATTTGTGTATTGTCCTCCAACTTAATCAATCTATATCCGCTGCACTTGAAGTGTACAACACAAAAAAAGAAAATGATTTAAAATCTTGTCCTAAGAACTTCTTTAATTATGCTAAATCGAAGATGAAGTCTAACAATTTTCCATCTAAATGACATTGGATGATAGAGCAGCAGATAATCCAGATGGCATGTGCAATCTTATTGCTACTTTTTTCCAAGAGACTTTTACTAACTTTTCGAATAAAGATCGTGACTTTGAATATGTTTCTAGTTTTCCTGATTTTACAAAAGATAGCGGTGTTAGTCAAATACTGGTACAGGACATTTTAACAGGACTGAAGAATTTAGATTCCACCAAAAAATCAGGGCCAGATGGAATCCCACCTATTTTACTGAAAAACTTAGCTAATGAATTTACAGCACCATTATTTTGGCTATTCAACAAGTCACTTGAAATGGGCAGATTTCCAAAAGAATTGAAAAGATCGTATCTCATACCCATTTACAAGTCTGGTAGAAAATCTGATGTTCTGGCAGCACGGGTTCAGATGTTGTGCAGAATCCAATCGAGCGTGGGACGCACAGGGGACTGTTAGGGGAACAATAGCTATTGTTGAAACTGCGAAAGTGAAATCACGATCGTAAACTTTATTGAAAGTGTCGAATATTATTTGCTATCTTATGAATCTGTTGCTCTGAAATTCTAGTTATTTACGGCATTGTTAACTTGTCGGCTACATTTACTATCATTGTAAATTTATTAACTAAAGTATATTGGTAAAAATTCTTTGAAAACGTCACGAGTCATTATCATGAATCCCCTTATGTTACACTAGGCTTGTAATCTACAGATACGGAAATTACGCAATACATACTAAACCAGTCTCAATCGCTCCAATCTAATCATCAATTTAGTGGCGAAAGGTATGAGTACTGTTCTACTTACGATTACAATAATTAAGTGAATTGTTCTTTAAAATAGGGATTAGAAGCCACAGCCCAGAAGCGTCATCGGGTAGAGTTCTAAGCCGGTAGGCAATACCAAATGTAAGGGAAAAATACTTTGTTTAAATGGATTTAAATAAAACTACGATATTTTCAGCTTTGAGCTGCGCCAAACTAACGTTGCTGCGAGATTTTTTCCTGCCCTTACAAACTCAAAGATTTGACGCCGTGATGCGAGCAGAGAGCGATGCCCACGATTGCGGTGCATGTGATAAGCCGAATTCCGCCGACGTAGGCATGGTGGCATGCGACGGGTGCAGTGTATGGTACCACTACACTTGTGCTAAAGTGTCACCGGGAGTCCAACAACGATCGTGGAGATGTTGTAAGTGCCCACCCGAAATGCATCCAGAAGTTACCGGAGCGAAAAAGAAAGGAGGTAAGAAACAGCCGGCGAGCTTGACTGTCCTCGGTGCTGCATCGAGTGAGAATCCGAAGTCAAATAATGCCAGCCAGAAAAAGACCTCGGAGAAATCGAAGAACTCCGAAAAATCGAGAACCTTGGTCGTTCCCAATCTTGCGGTTAGCGACAACACTACTCCAAAGAAACATCCAGAAGTTCTTACTGTTGAGAAATCGACCCATGGGGAGATGCGATCTTCCAAATCCAGCACTTCTACCGCCAGAGCTCGAGCGCAATTAGCATTGCAGCGATTGGAAGACGAGCGACGTTTGGAGGAACAGAAGTTAAAGGAAGAACGGGAGCGATTGGAAGAAGAGCGGATTCGTCTGGAGAAAGAGAGGCAGTTGAAGGAACAGGAGCACGCTATCAAGGCCAAGGAGCTTGCTATGCAGGAGAAATATTTGCGGGAGAAATTCGAGCTGGAGGAACAGATAGCCGACGATGATAGCAGTCGCAAATCGAGCGTGCTCAGTAGGAAAGATAGGACAAGTGCCTGGTTGAAAAGCCAGCATGAACTGAGTAAGCAGGAAGACAAAAGTGTGTCGCAGTATTCGGAGTGGCCTAATTTGGCGAACCATTTGGCAGGGCCGAATCACCATCAGCGTCCGTTGGAATTGGAAGTGGATCGGAGACAGCAAGAAGTTCTGGGCAATCCAGAAATAGTTCCGAATCTCCGGGCC
The DNA here is from genome assembly GCF_002204515.2 of Aedes aegypti. Lineage (NCBI taxonomy): Eukaryota > Metazoa > Arthropoda > Insecta > Diptera > Culicidae > Aedes > Aedes aegypti. Next base: position 81,980,020 of record NC_035109.1, on the reverse strand, counting down.
CACCGTGACGCTATGGCTATCGGTCATAACCAGTCCGACGGTAATCGTTTCAGACGTCCCTATGATGCAGGTAGATCAAATGCTAGCCAGTCGCCGTCGTTGCATGAGCTGGAAAGTGCGGCGATAGGATTGCAACCTGTTTCACACGGGGCGGGGCCGAATAGTGAACAGATAGCTGCGAGACAGATCTGGCCTAAGAAGCTACCCGTATTCTCGGGCGACCCTGAAGAGTGGCCGATTTTCGTCCACAGCTTTGAGACAGCCAACGTCGCGTGTGGCTTTTCAGATGTTGAAAACATCATTCGTCTGCGAGAGTGTCTGAGAGGCCCAGCGCGAGATGCCGTCGTTACAAAACTGATGTTTCCCCAGAGCGTGAATGCGATAATGGAAACGCTGCGGCGATTGTACGGAAGACCTGAGCTCCTAGTGAAGAATTTGCTAGATAAAGTGCGGCGTGCCGAAGCGCCGAAACCAGAACGTTTGGAATCGTTGATCAACTTTGGGTTAACGGTACAACAGCTGTGCGACCATTTAGAGGCCGCGAACCTCAAAGGCAACCTGTCCGCTACTTGGTGAGCAAGTGGAAAAGCTACCTGCGTCAATAAAGCTTGAGTGGGCGAGATTCAAGCGAGCGTACGCGGAACCTACTCTCAAACACTTCGGAGCATTCATGGAAGAACTAGTGTATGACGCTAGCGAAGTCACGTCGCCAATCCAGCAGAAGACCCCGGTTAAAAAACCGAAAAGGATAAGCCAAAAGAGAAGGGACACGTATTTTCCCACGAAGATGCTGCCGAAGTACAAAACCACAGGGAGGAAAGACAACCTTGTCCGATATGCGGTAAAACCGATCATCGCGTACGGAACTGTGAACGCTTCCAGCAACTGGATTTACAAGCTCGCCTTAAGGCCGTCGATCGTTATAAATTGTGTGAGATTTGTTTATTTGACCACGGTCAATGGAGATGCCGTTCAAGAATCCGATGCAACGTAGGAAATAGCCGCGATCGTCATCACCCCCTACTCCATAGATCGGTCAAAGATCGGTCCTGTTTAGGATCATTCCGGTTACGCTGTTCAATGGGAACCGCAAATGCGAAACTTTCGCCTTCTTAGACGAAGGCTCCTCCTTGACGCTAATCGAATCAAGTTTAGCGCGGCAGCTTGGAGCAACTGGCGTTCCAGAACCGTTGGAACTAAGATGGACGTCAAGCGTGAAAAGGAACGAGGACAGTTCTAAAAGAGTGGATTTTGAAATTTCCGCAAGAGGACAGCGTTACGTTTCGAAAAAGGCGCACACTGTGGGAGAACTAAATCTTCCGAGTCAGAGCTTGGCCATCGACGATCTGTCCGAGAGATTCCCACACCTTCGAAACCTCCCTGTTTCGTCATATACCGAGGCTGTCCCCAGGATTCTCCTAGGATTGGAAAATCTTAGTCTGTTCGCACCACTGGATAGTTGCATCGGCCAACCAGGAGAACCCATTGCGGTGAAATCGCTACTTGGCTGGTCAGTTTATGGACCGGAAGCAAACGCACAACCGAGGAAAGGATTAGTGAACCTACACGAGTGAAAACTGCGGCGCGGACAAGGAACTGAACGATCTAGTTCGGCAGCAGTTCATCATGGAGGATGAGATGATTACAGCAATTCCCTTTCTCGAATCAGACGACGAAAAACGCGCCCGCGAATTGCTAGAAAACACCACCAAATTTGTCGACGGGAGATACGAGACCGCTCTACTTTGGAAAGCCGACGACATCGATCTTCCCGATAGCCTTCCCATGGCAATGAAGCGGTTAAAAAGTTTTGAGGCTCAATTAGCTAAGGATTCCGATCTGCGAGAAAGTGTAAATCAACAAATTGTTGACTACACACAGAAGGGCTACGTCCACAAGGCCACCGAAGAAGAGTTGAGAGAGATCAACAGAAGGCAAGTGTGGTACCTACCGTTGGGTTTGGTGACGCATCCAAAGAAACGGAAGAAGAGGCTCGTGTGGGACGGAAAGGCGCAAGTCAATGGAATTTCCCTTAACTCTCAGTTATTAAAGGGCCCCGACCTACTAGTGTCCCTTCCATCGGTGATCTGCAAATTCCGTGAAAAGCGCATCGGATTTTGGGGTGACATCCGAGAAATGTTTTTACAGCTTCGGATTGGAACTGCGGATAAATATTTCCAGTGCTTCTTGTTTCGCTTCGATCCACGACAACCCCCAGAAGTGTACATCGCAGATGTAGCGATGTTCGGCGCCACATGCTCACCGTGCGTCGCTCAACATGTGTTGCGAGTGAACGCCGATAAGTGGGCAGATGAATTTCCATTGGCAGCGACAGCGATTAAAAATAAGACCTATATGGACGATTATTACGACAGCGCCGATACTCCCGAAGAAGCGGCTACGCTGGCTGTACAAGTAAAAACCATCCACGCCCGTGGAGGGTTTGAAATGAGAAATTGGGTAAGCAACTGTGAAGAAGTGTTGAAAAAGCTCGGAGGGAGTGCCACTGTCGAACCGCGTCCTCTGCGGTCTACTACTGAAGCGGGATGGGAACGAGTTTTGGGAATGTTATGGCACCCGGAATCGGACACACTGACATTTTCAACGGATTTGGGGGAACAGTTGCTACCCTACACATTAGGAGAACTACGCCCAACGAAGCGCATTGCTCTAAAAATCATAATGAGCCTGTTTGATCCTCTTGGATTATTAGCACCGTATCTGATCCACGGACGTGCTTTGATCCAAGATCTATGGAGAAGTGGGGTCCAATGGGACGAGAAAATGAGAGATGAAGAGTTTGAGAAATGGACCAGATGGGTGGAGTTGCTGCCTGCTATAAGCAAGCTGAACATTCCACGCTACTATTTCAGTGAAGCCAATCGTCTTACCCACTCCATGCTGCAATGTCACGTTTTTACCGATGCCAGCGAAATTTGCTATGGTGCCACGGTGTATTTCCGCACTGTAGACGGTTCCGGACGAGTGCAGTGCTCATTAGTTATGGCAAAGAGTAAAGTTGCTCCTCTTAAACATTTGTCGATCCCGCGGTTGGAATTAGAGGCAGCTGTGTTAGGTGCGAAATTGCTTCACACCGTTCAAACAAATCACTCCTTACAACCTCACGAAGTTTATTTGTGGACCGATTCTTCGACCGTTCTTTCATGGATTCGCTCGGACCACAGGCGTTATAAGCAGTTCGTCGCTCATCGTATCGGGGAAATTCTGTCTTTGACCGAAACGGAATGTTGGCGATGGGTACCGTCAAAAGACAACGTAGCAGATTGCTTGACGAAATGGGTGCGCGACACTGAGCCTGACTGTAACAGTAGATGGTTCAGAGGTCCAGCGTTTTTGTACAACTCCGAAGAGATGTGGCCGCGTCAGCGTGTGAAGACGAACACTGCGGAAGAACTGCGTTCAAGTTACCTTCTCGCTCATATCTTTCTACCCGGTAGAATGCTAGATGTTCGTAGATTTTCAAAGTGGAGTGTGCTATTGCGAACTGTGGCATACGTTTACCGATTTATTGGCAACTGTCGTTTACGCATCTCAAGAAGCCCGATAGAAACCATTCGGGCGACGAAGAAGCAGGAGAAGTTGCTGAAGTGTTTGCTGAACGCCTCTATTGTACCATTGAAACAAGAGGAGTTTCTACGGGCAGAGCAGTTTCTCTGGAGAATGGTGCAGGGCGAGCACTATCCTGACGAAGTACGAACTCTGCTGAAGAACCGGAATCAACCGATCGAAAAATGGATAGCTGTGGAGAGAAACAGCCCTCTGTATAGATTTTCGCCATTCGCCGATGAACTCGGAATCATACGAATGGAAGGGCGAGCCGTCAATGCCGCTTATCAGCATAAGATGCCCGATAATTCGCCCTAAAGATAGTGACATCACACGCCTCCTCCTAGACGAGTATAATCGTCGTTACGGTCATGCGAACAAAGAAACCGTAGTAAATGAAGTTCGTCAACGGTTTCAGATTTCACATCTACGAACAGCCGTAGACAGTACCTCGCGGAATTGCCAGTTTTGCAAGGTAAATAAGTGTAAACCTCGTCCTCCTAGAATGGCTCCCCTGCCCGAGCAACGATTGACACCGAACGTGCGACCCTTCAGTTACGTCGGTATAGACTACATGGGACCGCTGGAAGTGAGCATCGGTCGACGCAAGGAGAAACGGTACGTGGCCGTATTCACGTGCCTTGTCATACGAGCTGTGCACTTAGAGGTTTCGTACGATCTCTCTAGCGAATCGTGCATAATGGCGATCCGAAGATTCACACGCAGACGCGGATCTCCCGTTCAAATCTTCACCGACAACGGGACTAATTTTGTCGGTGCCAGTCGTGAGTTGCAGATGCAGATAGATCTAGAGTGCGCCGGTACATTCACTGATGCCAGGACCAAATGGTGGTTCAATCCCCCCTCCGCTCCCCATATGGGCGGAGTGTGGGAGCGCATGGTGCGGAGTGTCAAAGATGCCATGACAATGTTGGACGATGGACGAAAACTCACTGACGAAATCTTGTAGACTACGTTGGTCGAAGTGGAAGGATTGATCAATTCACGGCCTCTTACTTATATGCCACAAGACTTGGATAATCCAGAGGCTTTAACGCCTAACCATTTTATCTTTGGTTGTTCGTCTGGCGCTCATGAACCGCTGGAACCACCAGTAGATCTGGGACAGACACTTCGCAGCAGTTTTTTACGCTCACAACAACTAGCGGAAGTCGCCTGGAAGCGGTGGTCAAAGGAATATTTCCCAGCAATCAATAGAAGAAGCAAGTGGTTAGATGAAATGAGATCTCTGAAGGTTGGTGACATGGTTTACGTGGCAGAAGGCAAACGAAGATCCTGGACCAGAGGCATCGTGGATGCAGTCATCTGCGGTAACGATGGAAGAGTGCGACAAGCGATTGTGCGAACAGCGACTGGTATGCTGAAACGGCCTGTCGTGAAGTTGGCGGTGATGGAGTTGGGTGGATCAACGGAAGACCCTCCCCTCGATCCACGGGGCGGGGGATGTTCTGGCAGCACGGGTTCAGATGTTGTGCAGAATCCAATCGAGCGTGGGACGCACAGGGGACTGTTAGGGGAACAATAGCTATTGTTGAAACTGCGAAAGTGAAATCAAGATCGTAGACTTTATTGAAAGTGTCGAATATTATTTGCTATCTTATGAATCTGTTGCTCTGAAATTCTAGTTATTTACGGCATTGTTAACTTGTCGGCTACATTTACTATCATTATGAATTTATTTACTAAAGTATATCGGTAAGAATTCTTTGAAAACGTCACGAGTCATGAATCCCCTTATGTTACACTAGGCTTGTAATCTACAGATACGGAAATTACGCAATACATACTAAACCAGTCTCAATCGCTCCAATCTAATCATCAATTTAGTGGCGAAAGGTATGAGTACTGTTCTACTTACGATTACAATAATTAAGTTAATTGTTCTTTAAAATAGGGATTAGAAGCCACAGCCCAGAAGCGTCATCGGGTAGAGTTCTAAGCCGGTAGGCAATACCAAATGTAAGGGAAAAATACTTTGTTTAAATGGATTTAAATAAAACTACGATATTTTCAGCTTTGAGCAAACTAACGTTGCTGCGAGATTTTTTCCTGCCCTTACACTGATGTTCGAAATTATCGTGGAATTGCTATTATTTCATCCATTCCAAAACTATTTGAATCAATTATAAATAAAAATGTGTTTAGCCAAATAAAACATAGAATAACGAATACACAACATGGTTTCTATAAAGGTCGTTCTACTACAACAAACCTTTTGGAATTTGTAAATTACACTTTGAATGCAATGGATAGAGGTAATCACGTCGAAGCACTTTACACCGATTTTAGTAAGGCATTCGACAGACTAGGCATTCCTATGTTGATTTTCAAGCTCAATAAAATGGGAATTGCGATGAGACTCCTCAACTGGATTGAATCTTATTTAACAAGTCGCCAACAAATAGTTAGATTTGAGGGAAAATTGTCTAAACCTGTTCACGTTACATCAGGAGTTCCCCAAGGTTCGCATTTAGGTCCATTGTTATTTGTTAACAATGGACCTAAATGCGTAAATGTATATTGTTATTTGTTAACGATATTTCATATGTGCTTAAACATCTTAAAATTCTTATTTATGCCGACGATATGGAACTTTATATGGAAATCAATAGTAACAAAGATAGCGACATTTATCTGAATGAAATAAGTATATTTGATATATGGTGTAGCAAAAGCTTACTTCAATTAAACGTCAAAAAATGTAATTTAATCATTAATATTAGATTCTAAACTTACCTTTACTGATCATTATAATATGATTATCCATAAAGCTACCAATATGTTGAGCTTTATTAAGCGTTTTAGCTACAATTTTCGGGATCCATATACCATTAAAACCTTGTACATTGCTTATGTAAGATCAGTTCTAGAATATTGTAGTATTGTGTGGTCCTCACATATAAAAACACATGGTGATAGAATCGAATCAGTACAGAAGCAATTTCTTTTATATGCCTTACGCAAATTAGGCTGGACAACGTTTCCACTGCCATCATACGAGGCTCGATGCATGCTTATCGATATTCAAACATTAAATGAGCGTCGCAAATAGCCATGATTTCATTTGTCATTGATATTGTATCGCAGCGTATTGATTCCACCAATCTTTTATCATGTTTAAATTTATACACGCCCGCTAGATAGTTAAGAAATTGTAATTTGTTTGCATCAAATAATCATCGAACTAACTATGCAAAATTCGGCCCAATGAATCGAATGATGTCTCTTTATAATCAGCATTGCACAGAAATTGATCTGACCATTTCGCGAACAAAACTAAGACAATATTTTAATTCCTTAAGACATGATACAACATAGAATTAAGCAAACATGTAGTCTACTATTGATTGACGAAAAAATAAATAAATAAATATATTAATGTATCGTTCCGAGGAGTGAATATCCGAATACGATTAAAATTCTGTAGCCTAAGATATTTACGTGGGTTATGGGTAGGTGTCAGTCCCCCAAGAAATTTTGGAATATCTGCGGATCCAGATGACCCATTATCAATATCGACACATATTCTAAAACTAGAAGAGCTTGTGAAGAAATGGTGCAAAATATCGAGAAACAAGAAAGTTATCGCGATTCGAAAATTTTTTAAGCGGTAAAATATGAAGCTGCCGGTAGAGGGGTTAATACTAAACCTTATATTCAAGGTTTGAATCCTGAAAAAAATGAGAGAAGCTCTCACGTATCGCTCTCTGTAACTATCATCATATGCAGCACATTATGCGAGACTGTTTATCGTATACTGCTACAAGTTTGATCAGATCGGGGGGATAACAGTGCATGATGAAACCCCTCTAATCAAGCTCCAAGCATAGGGGACACTATTGCTATCGGAAGTTCGGGGATAGTTTATCGTGTCAGTAAAGTAAAGCACCTAACCCCAACGGGGAACAAGCGAGAAAAACGGATTTTATCATCGCTCTCTCTTTGGGGCTCTCGTTCGCTGCTCCCATTTATCAGACTTGTTACAACTTGCGATACATTGCCGATCATGGACCGCAACAGATGAGATGTTTTTCTTCGCTTGCTTATCTAAGATTATCTCTACAACAACTTAGGAGCTAATAACTATAACCTACAAAGAGTTTGGACAGTGAAATAGAAAGGTCCAGAATAGTAAGGGCCAATGAAATTTAAGTTCTCCGAGTGTTTGGATTTGAAATAATATTTCAGTTTCGAATCAATAAATTTAGCTACAGAAATCTATGTGAAGCTTTTTGTTTCCTGTCCTAACTAATTTCAAAAACTTCATGATGAGTCATCATTCTATCACCAATAATAAGGATGGATGTGCTGGATGCGGTTGATGTAGATAAAAAAGCAAGTTGTCACTACACAAAGCACAAGCCCTACAGTTTAAATTGACGTGACGATAACGCGCATATTTTCAGAAAGACCGTGCTGAGAGAGGTTCAATTTCAGCTGGACCTCATTTGTCTTGAGATATTCTCAATGCGTCTTATGCACTATTCAAAAACAGTGCAATAATTGAAATGAAGACAAAATTTTAAAACGAGAATCGAAATTGTAACACCCGGATCGCACGTCTTCGACCGTATCATGTAGACCATCTAGACACCTACATAATGAGGTAAAAATAGTTGTAGAGACTCTTCGTTAGTAAGCAATTGTTTTACAACTTGGATACCGATGGCGAGCGTAGCACCAAGCATCGCAACCTGAGAGAGACTCGCGAAGAGGAAAAATATCAACGTCATATGCAGCCCAGATTCCGCTGTCACGAAACGTCAAATGCAGCCCGTCGTTTTTATGGCTGAAATAGCTGAAAGTATTGTATTCAAAAGAAACTTTTATAAAAAAAAAACCTCAGTCAGCGGAGCATTTTTTCCAAAGATGCTGATAAATCTAAACTTAAGACTAGTTATTTATAATGTCTGCTACGTATGCTGGCATGAAATTTCACTCAAAATGCCGTTTATGCTTCGATGTGATGGAAACGCTAAAGTTTTTTGCTGAGATGGCCATGTGAGAGCTTAAACGGCTTGCGCAAGATTGATGCAAACACTGAGTGGAATAAGAAAAAAACTTAGTAGTCACAGAAAAAGAAGACCGTCTCCGCGAGTCTCGTCTCAGATCGCAACGAAAGCATCCACTCCCCTAGCGCGCGCTTTCAATATTTTCGTAAACCGCCGTCTAGTGCAGCACACTACGATTCTGATGCATTGAAAGGTGGTTTGGTCGGATAATCGTTAGCTCATTTATGTTCTCCTGAGAATTATGTAACTCTAAATGCATCGAGCTGCAAACCACTCGTTAGATGGTACGCTCTTTTGAGGCTGGGTTTCAAAATGGCGTCGGACATCGATTTCCGTCATCCCCTCATCGTGCCCGTTCCGAAAATACCAACATTGCATGGGTTTTCAATGATTTTACTAATCCGGAGGCAGCCATCTTGGATTTCAAAATGGCGTCGGACATCGATTTTCGTCATCCCCTCGTCGCGTCCGTTCCGAAAATACTAATGAGAACATACTTTGAGTTATATCTATTAGCTTTTTCCCATTATGTGCAAGATTTTGGTTTCGTTTTTTTTTTGTTTCAATGATAGGGATAGCTATGGAAATTTGCTGATAGTATATTTTTCCCCAAAGATAGATCATAAAGATGGGCTTGATCCATCAGTGCGATGAAAAAATGCTGATAGTATCTCCATACGTCTATCAATTGATAGAGATAATTAAGATGGATAGAAGATCCATCATTTTTCAAGAAGTGATAGTATACCTATCACTACCCATAGGGGTAGTATCATTTGATAGTATCAAAAGATAGACGTGATAATGATAAATGATAGGGATAAATTTGAAGCCTGCTCGCAGGCTTTTGCTATTTCAGAGTGAATCTTGGATTTCCAGCGTGGGTATTGGGATTCCAGTATGGATCCAGGTTTTCCACTGTAGATTCTGGTACTTCTGTGCGGATGCTGGCATTTCATTGGGAATCTTGGGATCCAGTATGGGTTCTGGAAATCTAGTAAGGATCCTGGGATTACAGTGTGAATGTTGGGAATCAAGTGTTGATGCTGCGATTGCAATTTGAATCCTACTGTATGGATCCTAGGCTGAATCCTGGGTTTCTAAGGTATTTTGTGTTATTACATTGGCTTCTAATTTGGATATTGGGATTCCAGTGTGTTTTGTTGTAGTTCCGTGTGGATCTTGGGACTGTTGTGTGATTCGTAGTGTGTCAGTGTGAATCTTGGTATTCCAGTTTGTATCCTGGGATTACCGTGTGGGACCGAAATCCGTACACCTAAGCACGAAGCCAAATAAAAGCCTATGATTAAAATATGTGGGTTTGTATAGAGAATCGATCAGCCTTTTCTCTGTTACCTTAACATCTTTTTAGATGTAAATAATCACATCAAGATCTAAAAGTTGAGTAGAAATCATTAAAAAATAGGAATTAAAATGACTTCCCTTGAATCGAAATCCGTACACCTGAAAAAGGTTGAATCAAAATCCGTACACCTGTGATTCGAAATCCGTACAGCTACTTAAAATTCAAAACCTGGATGCTAAAAATGGCATTTTTATCCTTTTCTCTCTATTACTGGCATTACGTACCAAATTGGACAACGCCTCATTTTCTGCTTTGTGTTCTAAGAGCACTTTAATAGTTCGTAATTCTTCGCCAAATAGCATATTTTGCATTAGTATATCGTATACCGTCGATGGGGGTGACAATGGGTCTAGGGCGTGAGATTGGGTCAAAACGGAAAAATATGTTTTATGAAATATTTCAGCTAATAACGTTGATATTACTCAAATTAATAATTCACATGTTATGAAACATATTATTACACATAATTCATCACAATATACATTCTTAGAAATAGTAGTTTTTGTTTACTATATCAATAAACTTGTATGTTGAAACTAGATAAAATTTACACTACTGTGAATTGTATGTGAATAACAGCAGTGAATATAGAATATTTTGAAAATACTAATTACCAGAGCAAGTTAAAGTAGAGGATCTATGTGTATACATTTCAGCAAGGAGATTTCGACTGATGTGGGAGAATTGGAGCTACTAGTTTTGTTTTTTTTTTACTTATGAACATACACACTAAACCCATTAAACAATATTTTGATTACCTGAAGTGTTCAGTATACCAAAATACTGAATATCGATTGCAAGTTCAAGAAATTCAGGAAATCAATATTGATAATCAGCATATTTTGCTCAAAAAATTAAGCAAGGCAAAATTACAAAAATAAAACTGCAGAATTCAAGGTGAATATTGTGTATCATATCATGGGAGTGTAATTGAAGCGATTTTATTATTGAATCATTATGAAAAATGCAAATGGTTTTCGTTTATTATCGAATGAATAATCCTATAATCTACCAATGTGAGATATGTTCACTTGACTAGTTGGAATTAAATTAAAAATAGTTTCTCCTGCTGCATCATCTTCTTCTTCCCACGTTCCGTTAATTTTCTTTTCTTTTCTTCCTCACGGATTGCCTTTTTCTTTTCTCTTTCGGATATTCTCCTTTGCTCTTCTTGCTCCCGCATTTCTTTTTTCTTTTGACGTTCTGCTAATTTCCTACGATCTTCATCCATCTTTCTCTTTTCTCAAACCGCTAATTTGTTCTGCTTCTCTTCCTCACGTTCCATCCGTTTTCTTTCGCGTTCCGCTTGTTTCCTTAGCTCTTCTTCTTCTCGCATCAACTTTTGCATTTCACGTTCCGCTAATTTTATTTTCTCTTCTTTCTCGCGCATCATCGTTTTTCTTCACGTTCTTCAATTCTTCGCCTTTTTGCTTCTTCTTTCTCAATTTTGTCTTGCTCTGCCTTTCTGAAAATTTCTCCCCACTCTTCACTTGTTGCTACGGATGGATAGGCTCGTTTCGTTCGTTTGATGGCGTCTTTCGAAATGTTGCTCAAATTCTTCAGTACAGATTTTGTGACCTCGAACTGTCTTACAGTCAGTGCTACATATATAATTAGTTCAAATTATACAGTATACACATTAAAAATAAAAATACAATGATTGTTACCTTCTTCCACAATTTCATTTGCATTGGATGCCTCTGGTGTAGCGCACCGTGTATGCGAATTTGAATCGTTTTGAAGGCCAATCTCACACGCTAAGCCTGTGAATAACAAAAACAGTTAAATGTTACAAACCGTATATTCTGTAAAACTTTCTACTTACTGTCATGGGAATTCGTTGCATCTTCAGGTATAACAACAGAATCGCTGTTGAACTGATTTCCTGCGTCAGAAATTGTTACAAATGGAGAATCAATAAACATAAATTCCGGCGGTCCTTCGATTTCATCCATTGTATTACGCCAAAGATAAAACAAATTAGTGTCTTCAGCAGGTCCTGACCAAAGCAGTTTATTACGATGCTCTTGAAATTGGGCAAGTTGACTAGGTAACAATTTTTCGTTCAGAGTGCGTAACCATTTTGAGGGATCCTCTGATTCTGGAAGTGAAACAGCCTTGTCCTGGAGTTCTTCATTTTCCTCGGGTAGTATTGGAGCAGGTTCTGCAGAATTTCCTGTCGAACTTCCATCAGGACTTGGAAATGATTTATAATCAATGACATTGGCGTCGAATGGATGTAGGCCACATTTAAGAAATCCATTGATGAGCGAAGATTCCTTGTTTTCCATACTGTCTATCGTTGTTTCCAACAGAGGTGCAAAATCGCTGCGGGATATCATTGCACCATCATTTTCAAAACGCCACTTTTGAAGCTCCTTCTGCCATGCTGCTTTTAAAGGAGCGAAGAATGCTACATCTAGTGGTTGCATCACATGTGTTGAGTTTGGAAACAGAGAAACCAACACTATCTGTTTTGATTTACAAAACTCCACTGTGGCATGAGATGAATGACCATCGACGAAAAGAATGATAGGAAATTGTACTTTTGTCTTAACGGCCCAGGGGTAGAAAACTTTGGATATGAACTCAAAAAAAGTGTCAGAATTCATCCATCCAGAATCCGAGCGGCCTACAGCCCATCCTTTCGGAACACTGCTCGCTACACTACCAGGAATTCTACTTTTGTAAGGAAAAAGTATTAATGGCAGAGCAAGAGCACCAGCTGCAGAAGCTGAAATGAGAACCGTATAGTTCTCCTTATCGCTGTTCGCTGACAAGGCTTGAACGTTTTTTGACTCTTTTGCAGCGATGACTCTTTGCTTTCGAGGTACCAAAAAGAAAGCAGTCTCATCCATGTTGAAAATTCTCGCAGGGTCAGACAAAATGTCGTCATATCCGTTTTTAATCAGGTAGTTGTGAATATTGTCAAACCAGTCCCTGATGCTTGCCTCCGTTATGACTCTCTTCTTAGCAAGATTATTCGCGGTTCTCTTTGCCAATTCTGGGTGGCGTTTTAAAAAGCGTCTGAGCCAGCCACGAGTTGGATTTCCATCTTTAAAGATAGATTCCTTTTTTTGAGCTTTTGTGAGGCTCCCGACGTACGAAATTACCTGTACATTAATGCATAAATGAACAGACGTCACCAAAATCGATAGAGAACATACCTGCTTTTCACCCACCGGCAATCCTGCTGCGGCCGTTGAAAGGATCCAGTTCACTATTCCGGCTTCCTCATCGATTGTGAAAACTGTGGGAGCTCCTTTTTTTGGGCGTACCGATTTATAACAGCATCTCTGACAGTGGTCTTCCGTATACCAAAAGCATCCGCAGCTTTCCGGAATGATTGGCCATTGCGCACTGCTTCAACGGCTTTTTCCAAATCTCCAGCGGTATATTTGGGCTTCATAGTATCGTGTGTTTTGGCTAGAACATGATGAAATATGTTAAACTTTTCCTGTGTACGGATTTAGATTCAAATTGAAAATATGAATCAAAATCCGTACAGTACAATAAACCTCAAAAATAGTTATTGTACTGGTCAGAAACGGCATATACTACATTGGAATAACAAATACTTACTATTCGAAGACATCGTGATAAGCAGCGGCCTCGGAAAATTAGGAATTTCACTATTAACCTGTTGAAAACTATATCCTCTCCTGTTAGCAAATCGCTAAGAAGGCAAACAAACCACACAGCACAATGGCAAGCGATCACGTTTTGATTTTTATAATTTTAAAATCATGGCCTACTCATACACAGTTGGCATTACCAGCAACTTATAACTTATTGTGATTAGATGTGTCCATTTAATACTGCATATTTAGCAATTTAAATAGCAAAATAATGATAATTAGGTCAAGTGTACGGATTTCGGTGCTGTACGGATTTCGATCCCTCACGGTATAACGTGGGTCGTGGAATTCCACTGTTAAAACTGAGATTTCAATGAAGATCTTGAGATTTCAGTATGGATATTGGGATTCCTATGTGGATCTTGGTATTCCAGTGTGAATCTTGTAATTTAAGTGAGGATCCTGGGAACATGGGTCCTTGGATTATAAAGTAAACCTAGGATTTCAGTAAAGATATTAAGATACCAGTGGTGATTTGAGTTTCCTTTGTCAATTTTTGGATTCCAGAGTGGATCCTGGGATTACAGTATCCTCGATTTCTAATGTGAATTTTGGGTTGGGAGCAGATGAGTGTAGAGAAATCAATTGACTGCTGACCTTGTAAGGGAACGTCACGAGTAATGTCGAATATTTACAGCACTGGTCATGTGAGAATTCTCTGAGAACTATGTGCGAAACCTTCAGGAATTGAATGAAAAATACTAAAATTTCAATTGTTTTCCTGAAGTTTTTTTAGGCAACAATGGCGCTAAATATTAAAAATGAACATAATACAAAATATAGTTGTTTTCCCCTCAAAGAGCTTAACTTACTTAGTTCTAAAGCTACTATAGTTCATTCCCGAAATGCTTGTCCTTCATATTGCCACTTTCGTGGGAACCAACACCCTTTCAGCCCTTCGGGCAGCCTCCTTTATCGACGTGCAGAAATCAGTTCATTGCCATTGCATCACATGGTCACCATTACCTACCCAGCTGCTAGCTGCACATGGTCTCCGTATTGTATCAATTCTCCCACTTCTGTGTCTCCCCAAGCCCAGACTCGTTCGTTCGGTTCGTGCCTGGCTAACCAACATCAGTTTTGTCACATTCGATTACATGCTTGTTGCTGGACTAGGACACGAGAGACAACTCACCGTTAGGTATCTGTACTCTTACTCGCCTGAATTGAGCGTCCACCTTCGCCCCCTCACCAAGCCATGCATGGGAAACTAGGCTACGGGAAATTCGGTAATTCTGTTTGCCGAACGCAACTGGTTGCTGTCTGTCTGCAGCTTTCGAACGCCGCTCTCTTCCTACACTCTCGCGCTCAAGGTGAACCAATCTCCTGTTGCTCCGCTGTTTTCCCCGGGAAATTCTTTCGGCGGTCTGGCGGAAAACTCTTCGGGAGCTGTTCGGCTCTCGAAGGGTTCGGCATTTTTCGGTAGCAGCCTGTTGAGCCATCGCCACCCGAACCCACCGAGGGATAGGACACTGCTGCAGCAGCAATGCTCCTATCGTAGTTACCTGTCGAACAGTTGAGCAGCATCGTCGATATCGCTTATCTTTTGTGAAAGACAAGTGAGTAGAAAAAGAGATAACAAGCCCCTTGGTTGCCGTCCGTTTAGCTGACTGTCAGCTAACTGTTGACTCTCTGTGTGGACAGACACGGCCCCAAAAAAGTAACGTGATTTCCTATGAGTAGGGCACTGTTCGAACTATGCTTGTCGTCCCATGGGTGGAAAACAGTTTTCTCGTAAAAATCGTCTCGTTGAAGGACGGATCGAACGGAATAGACAGCATGATGATGACTGACTGAACCTTTGTAAGGCACAGGATTTGTCGTGACCGTTTTTGGCAAGAGACACTATTCATTAACCGATTTTTTTTAACTTGTTGCTGCGATGACTGCTTTTCGAACAGGCCACTTTCAGGGAATCCCGGGACATAGAGTAACATTGTGCTTGACAAACTACGTTTAAATGCAAAAATGGTCAAAAGGGTCCAATATTTTTTGATATAATCTTCATTGGCTTAATTAACAATATAGAGCGTGTACTTGGAAATTTTCCCGCTCAAATAACGACTAAACCATATTTAAACTTTAACTTTGAAAATGGATAAAATTTTGAACCTTGACATTTTTGATCAAGTGAGGGGCTTTTACTTTTTAACACTGACATTTTGGAAGGGACACGGAAAACAAAACACGCCAAATACACCCAATTTTTTGGATTGAACAATGGGCCCGCATAATCATGAACATTATATCTCCTGTTCATATACTGTAACATACCATAGACGATTATATCAGAATTATATCATATAACATCCAAATTAAAAACAAACCAACCATCTGAAAATATTTTTGACAATCTGGGGAACGGTTTTTATCAAATTACAATGCAGTCCCCTGATTAAGCTATGTAACTATTAAATAACTTCGAATTTTACGATCACAATTTTTCATCTACAGTTTGTCAAATGAGTAATGTACTGTTTTTTTTTTTTTTTTTGAAAATTCCACCTGAAAGCAAAAGGTTCTAGTATAGTTGACCCAATGAATAACAATAAAACCGAATAATGTATGGGTTATTTTTGATATGGTCTGTTATTGTATTTTAATCGTATATTGTACTGTGCTGATTTATTATAATAAAACGGAAAGAATTTTTTTTTTTTTGCTATTCCGTTATCAATCAACTTTTCATTGATAAGATGCACTACATAATGGCCTGCTTTTCCTACCAAAAAAAAAACAATGCTGAAAAGTGCTACTTTTCAGCACTGTCTTGGTGCTGAAAAGTGGCACTTTCCAGTACTGTTTGCGAGGCGTCGGCCAAATATCCATGTACGATGTACGATCCAGATGCAAGACTGGTGATACTGTCAGCGCGATAAAAAGTTAGAATCGGCTTCTCGGCGAGCCTAGTTGGATTTATTGCATAAATAACTATTCCAGATGATTTGAATGGGAATCAACGCAACAATAAAACTGAAAGAAGCTTTACTTCACCAGTTAATCACGCAAGTGTCATCATAGTGCTCGAAAAATGAATGATTTGTCGTAACGAAGTGAAGTGCATTCATATCACATGCACTTATTGCTTGACTGATACTCATTCAATAGTTATTTATCCATAAAGTTTTAAAATGATGATTTTTTCAGCACGAGTCGTACATTTATCCAACGCGAAGCTCACCGAGTTGGATAAATACGACGAGTGCTGAAAAAATCGAAATTTGCAACTAAGTGAATTCCACTTGAGATTCCTCTAGATGTTTCCTATCGATTCTACAAGGAATTTCTTTGATAATCACTCGAGGGTGTAACTCGAACATTGAATTTCTCCAACAAGTCAGCAATAATAGGAGGTTTAAGGGGATTCCTGCCGGAATCAACGTCTGTACTCGTTTAAGATAGCAAGAATTCTTCAACAAGTGTTTATTTTTATTTTCGAATTTCGTTTTGAAAATTATATATACTTTGGAATCACACGAGTTTTTTTTTATCCAACAAAAGAGTTATGATTTTTAAAAAAAAAGGTTGATTTTTCAATATGGTCTAAATAAACTTTTTGAATGCTTTTCGACCCAATTTTATGAAAGTACGCAAAACTTGCAACAAAAAAGGTTTATGACAAAATTTTGCTAATTGCTACCGTTTCCGAGATACAGCGATTTTAAAATTTAATTTACTGAAAATTCTCAACTTTTGAGTGTTTTTGGATGTTTTTCGAGTTAATAATATAAAGAATTTTTTTTCTGAAAGCATTTTATTTCATGTTCTTATACAATGATGGAGCGTCCTACTTTGATACAGATTTCTTACTTTTTCATAATGTTTACATTTTTTTACTATCATTACAGTTTAAAAATTGCCTAACTTCTATTTTATCTACGGAAACTGGAATAAATGAATGGTATTTTTGTGTTCCCTGAATAGTTATTGCTTTCGAATATTGTTCATTAAGCTGCTCCTTGATATGTTCATACTCTGTTGTAGTTGCATAAGAAAAGAAAATTTGCGTTAGTTGCTCCTCCTTTCGCCTTTGAGCCCAATCAAATAATTCCTTGGCATTTTTGATGGGATGTTCACGTTCTTTAGCTAGACTAGCCCTTGTAGCCATGCGTTTTATTGTTCCCCCTAATGCATCGCAGGGCTCTTTGCCATGCGATGTTGCAAAAAAATGCCATTCAACATCCATATCATAGTTTTTCTTAAATTGGCAAAGACTAGAAAAGTTCTTTCTATTTTTATATTCTGATGCAGCTCTATCGGACATGAAATAAATTTTGTTCAAATTTAAGTGCTTTTCTTGGTGTATAAAATTAATTATTTTTGAGATAAATAAGATAACGGATATAGAATCATGCCGCAAATCTTCGGAAATTACTACAAAGCTTAAATGATTGAGCATGCCATTTTCCTTAAAATAAATCGCAAATGGATGAATATTTGCTTGCTGCGCATTCCAGTGATGACTTTGAACTTCATCCTGAAGTACAAAAGTGTAATTTTCTGAAAAATCAAACATAGCTACAAATTCTGATGCTTCTACTGTTTCCTCTTCCATGCAAACATCTTCCTCTTCACAATTTGATAAGTCATCACTGCTTGATAATGCTGTTCTTTTGGCCAATTGTAAACGACACGAATCGCAAATTTTAAATTGTTTATTAAGCTGATTTTCATCTGCAAATCCTAGTTCAACTAATTTACCAATATTACTTTCCGTGAGATTTCGGTAACTTTTTGAACACTTTTTTGAAAACACATTTACACAACCTTTGTTGATGGTGTTCATTTTATACTTCATTGTTCTAAGCCATCTTTTACTTTTCACTTGATTATCACTTGCTTGTTTATCACTTGCATGCAGTGATGGAAAGTGACGAACATTTCTTCTGAACTAGAACAAAAACAAAACCAAACGCTCCCGAGTAACTGAAGCTAAAAGTGATTCGCGAACCTATTCGGCGCTGTTCAAAGTCATATTGTGCTTTTGGGAAAAATGCTGCTTCCCCTCCGAGATTTATGGTTTTGAAGGGCTTTTGACTACAATCTAGTAGTTTGCTGTCGATATGATGGTTATACAATTAATTTGTCTGTCAAAACCATAATAAATCACATCTTGCTTGGTTACTCGCGAGTAAACGCTCCCGAGCTTGTTGCTACTTCTTTTGATATGTTCTCCCGAGCAGACGGGTGCGGACTTACTCACAACTATCCAGTTCCCGAGTCTGTGATGTTTGTTATACGTTGGTATACACTCGTGAGCTGCTTCGTGATGCGAACTTTTCCAGCACTGCTTGCATGTTGCTGCATCAGCTCTTTTTATACCAACATGGGTACTTGAGTTGATTAGGTACATCAGGTATATTTGTGTGAGACAACTGGGCACGTTACTCCTCTACTCATAAAGCTTTGTTTTCGAATGGAAATATTTCATTATCTTAAATCGATATAAATGCATTTCTCGTATTGATTGCTTTATATTCGTTGTTTTGTTATTTTTTAAGTTTTAACATTTTGTTCCATATTTTCTTGATAATTTCATATCAAAATATCACAATGTTGAATGTTGAAGTTGTGTTTTGCTAAAAAAAATAAATAAATCATTTTTACATGGCACATTTTTTATATCGCCTCATACCATGAAAAATTACCAAATCAATATTTTTTCAAACATTTTAGTCAAAAATTATCTGTTCTTTCAGACAATGAACAAATTTCTAGGCTTATGAGCCTCGAAAAACATTCAAAATTGACCGAAAATTGAAAATTATATCAAAATTTTGTATTAAAATCGCTGTATCTTTAAAACAGTAAAAGTTAGCCTGATTTTTCCGTATACCTTTTTTGTTGTAAATTTTGCGTACTTTCATAAAATCGAGTTGAAAAACATTTAAAAGTTTATTATGACCATTTTCAAAAATCCACCTTTTTTTAAAAAAAAATCATAACTTTTTTGTCCATAATTTCTCCATCTTGACCCACTGTGAAAAAGACTTCATTGTTTGACTACTATAACATATAAAAAAATAAAAAATACGATTTTTGGGAAAATTGATTTTTAAGCTTTATTTTCGAAATATAAAAAATGACAACATTTGTTTTTACAGTGTTTATTTTTTTCCAGATAGTCCCAACAATAACCTAAAACTTTACGGAAGACATCAAACTGATCGGACAAACCGTTTCTATGTTATATTTTTTTGAAAATTATGAGGGATTTTTTTCTTAGGCCCTTCTCAAAAGTAAGGCTAGAGTCAAAATGGCGAACCGATTATGCAAAAAGGCATTTTTAAGCATAAGCATAAGCATAGATGACCGTACAATTCGTAGTTGCTACTCCGTGATTGACCAGAACAATCGAAGTTGCACAGGGAATTAATGAATGGGGCTTGGGATTAGCTTACCATTCTTCAATGTGCACAAATCGAGAGCTCAAATTCAAAAGTCAATAACGGTGCCGGCCACGTCCTTACGGTCATCGGGGAAGGGAAGGAATGTTAGTGTGATTACCGTTGTTACTAGAGATCGAGATCACCTCTGCATCTTCACGGTTGTCATGGAAAGGATATTGGGTTAGTGGGATAGGGTAGAGATCTGGGAGTCACCAATGTTTGGTGATGCGATAATCGTATTGTACGCCGAACAAGTGCTCGTCACTCACCCACGCAGGAGCAAGCGACGCGATCAATAGATCAAACACTACTAACGATCCGCGGCGCTTTTTCATTTCTCTGAGCGAATGACGCGTGACAAATTTGATCCTACCCTCATTGCCCGCCCCCGCAGGAGCAAGCATCAAAGTCGAAGGATCAAACACTACTCCGATGATGCAAAAAGGCATTTTTGGGCATAAAGAAAGCATGTGCGAAATTTCATCCAAATCAAAAAATATAAAAATGAAATTTGGGAAACAAAAGTCGTCATTTTCTGTGGAACCGCTCTATTACAAAAAACAGATTCAATGACGATTTTTTGGCAGAATCTATCAAAGCAGTTGATACGGATTTCCTCATTGATTTGTTTCAATAACTCAATCTAGAAATTCTTCCTGGAGTTCTCTTGAGGACTTCTCAAAAAGTTTCCCAAAAATTCTTAATGATACTTTGAATAAACTGTAAAAAGATCCTACGGAAACATGATTCAAGAATTTTACCACAAGTATCACGAGTGTTTGATTTCCCACAGAATTTACATCTAAAACGTATCACACTGAGTTGTCCAGGAATCGATAATAATGATTTTTTTTTAGAATTCGTCCAAATATTTAAACAAGATTTTTTCCACACCTGCATTAGGAATAATTTTAAAGATTTATAAATGACTTTTTAATGCTCAATTTAGGATGAGCTATCATGAATACACATCGAAAAACGTCGCCATAATGCAGAGGAAATTTATCAACATCTTGCTTCAAATTCCACAAGTTTCTGCAAGAGATATAAGAAAAAATCTCGTAGGGGTACCTAAAAGAGTGTTTCAAGAAGGAATTCGCTGAGAAACAGTTGGATGAATTTCCGAAAAAAAAAATTAGGAAATATTTGTGGAAGTAGCTGTATTAAATTCTAGAGGAATTGGAATTCTTTCTAATTATTCTGAAGTAGATTCAATGAAGAAATTCTGCAAGGAATACTAAAAGGATTTTAAGAGTTTTGTTTTTTTGTGATTATCTCAAGAATGAAATTAAAAAAAAAAGAATTCCTTGAAAATATATCAAATTGATTCCTTAAAATGCATTGATATAATCAACGTATCAATCTTTCATAATGCAATTGCTGTAGAATTTCAATAGGAATTATTGAAAGGCAGCTGTTGAGAAATTGAATGACACATCAAACTTCATGATTTTTCAAATGATTGCATTATATGACTGAGCTACACAGTACAGACCCCATTTGGCCACTTTGGAACCGGTATCCGAGTTTCTGAGGAATCGTTTCCAGGGTCAATCATTAAAAATCTGTAAACATTATCATGTGACACACCAAACATCGTGAATAAGAAAGTTATCACTTTTTATGAACGAGCTACTACGCCTGCGACCTATTTGGTCACTTCGGAACCTATATCCGGGTTTCCAGGGAACCAGTTTCAGGGTCAATCTTCAGAGGTAACTAAATACTATCATGCGAAATGATTGCTTTGTATGACTGAACGGCACAGTACAGAACCATTTGGCCACTTTGTAACCGGTATCTGGGTGTTCGAGGAACCGGGGTCAATTTTTGCAAATCAATGAATATTGTCATGCGCCGTATCAAACTTCGTGATTTTGAAAGTTACTACTTTCTGTGGTTGAGTTTTCAACGCTTGGGGCCTATTTGGCTACTTTGAAACCGATATCCGGGACAAGGGTTCCTTCAGAAAATCTCATGAGAGGATAATGTCTCTATTGTTTTCTGCTTGTATCAGATAATTCTCTAGAAAAGAGATTTGTCTGAAACAAACAAAAAACAATAGAGAAAACATCCAAACATCTGTATCAATGTAATTTCACAACGAATTGCTTTATTGATTTCTTCTGGCATACCTCCAAACCTTTTTCTACGAATTTCTTTATGAACTACTAGAATACTCTAGAAATCCTGCAGAAATAGCTGTAAAGGTTCCTCCAGAGATTCCATAGAGATTGATTTCCATAGATTCTTGCAAGAATATATATTCTGATGTTTTTATCCTTCCTAATAAAGATAAGCAGTTAGTTTCGCACTGACATAGCTGAAAAAGTATTAGCATACTTTATGCATCTTGGGGAACATAGTGATACTTTTCTGAATCAATACGAACTATGCCGTCTGAGTATTTTTATTTTGAAATAACGAGTTGCCAAGCCAAAATGGCTGCCAAGGCTACTTACTAAGTAGTACTTAGCTTTAAGAAACGTCCCATTAACGGGTGTTTGGACAATCTAGCTGGCCAAAAATATTACGGGACATTTTTCGCATTCGTTAAAGCATTTAATAGCAAAATATGGCTTAAAATGGCTAAAGAAGACTGAAAATAGTTGAACCGGCTTAAATTTGCTTAAAATGGCTTAAAACGGTTAAAAATGGCTTAAAGTGATTATAAAACGAAGCCAAAATTTTAATTTTCAAGAGCACACGACTGAAGAATCTGTCAAAAGTTAGCGTTGAAATTTAATCAAATTGTTTGCTTGCTGGTGGTGACCAATGGAATAAATTTTCAACGCGGGGCGCTGTTTGGTTCTCAATTCTTGTGCTCTTCAAAATTTGAGGTGTGGCTTCGTTCTATAATCAATCACCTTAATCGGCTTAAAATGGCTTAAAACGGCTTAAAATTTCTGGAAACGGTTTGAAACGACTAGAAATGGCATTAAACGGTTTAAAATTGCTTATAACGGCTTAAAATACCTAAGAAGTTGCTTAAACGGCTTAAAATTGCTTACAATGGCTTGTAACCGTTTGAAACGACTTGAAACGACATAAAACGGCCTAAAATTGTTTATTACGGCTATTTTGAAAGGTATTAGGCTTAAAATGGCTTAAAACAGTTTTAAATGGCTAAAACAGGCTAAAAATAGCCAGAACGGCTCAAATTGGCTTAAAATGGCATAAAACGGTTTAAAATAGCTTCAAATGGCTTAAGTTGATTGATTAAATAAAATAGATAAAACGAAGCCACACCTCAAATTTTCAAGAGCACAATACTTGACAACCAAACAGCGCTTCGCGTTGAAAATTTATCCCATTGGTCACCACCAATTGACAGATTCTCTAGTCTTGTGCTCTTGATAATTCAAAGTTTGGCTTTGTTTTTTAATCACCTCAAGCCGTTTCAAGCCGTTCCAAGCAATTTTATGCCAATTGAAGCTATTTTTAGCCATTTTAAGTTATTTTAAGCCGTATTAAGCCATTTTAAGCCAATGTAAGCTCTCCTAGCTATTTTAAGCCAATTTAAGCCATGTTTATCTATTTTTAGCCTTTTTAACCCGTTTTAAGCCGCTTCAAGTCATTTTAAAGTGATTCACCGCTTGAAGGTGATGACCGCTTAAAAGGGCTTGAAACGGCTTAAGTGACTCAAAAAGGCTGAGAATAGCACAAAATGGCTTACAACGGCTTAAAACGGCTAAAACAGGCTAAGTGTGAAAATGGCTTAAATTGGCTAAGAATGGCTAAAAATTCCTT
The DNA here is from genome assembly GCF_002204515.2 of Aedes aegypti. Classification (NCBI taxonomy): domain Eukaryota; kingdom Metazoa; phylum Arthropoda; class Insecta; order Diptera; family Culicidae; genus Aedes; species Aedes aegypti. The sequence continues at coordinate 81,956,277 of NC_035109.1, read as the reverse complement.
AACATGCCTTAAAACGACTTGAAACGGCTTAAAACAGCTTACAATGGCCACAAATTGTTTAAACTGGCACAAAATGGCTTACAACGACTAAAATGGCTTATATTGCTAAAAAAAATGCTTTAATTGGCATAAAATAGCTAATGACGGCTTATAACGGCTTATAACGATTTATAACGGCTTAAAATGGCTTAAAATGGCTAAAAATGGCTAAAAATTGCTTAAAATGGCTTAAAATGGCTTAGAATGGCTTGATATTGCTAATAGTGGCTTAAAACGGATAAAAAAAAATGCTAAAAATGGCTTTTAACGGCTAAAAATGGCTTAAAATGACATTAAACGGCTTGAAACGGCTTAAAATAGCTTTAAGCTGCTTAAAATGGCTTAGAATGGCTGAAAATGGCCTTAAACGGTTTAAAATATATTTTAGCAACGTAAAATGGCTTAAAACGACTTGAAATGGCATAAAATGGCTAATAGGCTAAAATTATTTTAATGTGGCTAAAACATAGCTTGAAGCTGCTTAAAACGGCTTAAAATTACTAAAATTACTAAAAATTGCTTCAGTTGTCATAAAATAACTTACAACGGCTTGAAACGGCTTGAAATGGCTAAGAAAGACTTAATATGGCTTAAATTGGCTAAAAATGGCTTAAAACGGCTTTAAATGGCTCAAAACAGCTTCAAACAGCATAAAATGACTTAACACGTTCCTAGGTTCATCGCTAAGTATTTTATGAAAACAGGTTTTTCTCGATTTGAAGAATTTTTATATCCAAATAGCATGTTCATAATGAAGTTTATGTAACATAGAATAACTATGCCAAATTTCGACCAAATCCCTGCATTTTCACTATAATTATAGCAGTTTTATGGGTTTTGTATATTTCTTTTTTTTTTTTTTGAAATAAGGCCGGAACAAATTTGAAATTTTACTTTTGTCACCCCCCCTTCAAATTTTTCAAGATGTCAGAGGGGGGAAATAAATAATATGTCTTATTTTCAGTGTTGGTTTTCATTGCTTTTTTAGGTATATTACATGAGATAACAGGTGTTATCGGATTATAAGTCCTAAATCTGTTTGTTAATGCTTATAGGTGTGGGATATTTTTTTAATGAACGTTTTTCTTTTAGAACAAAAATTTACGCCACTTTGAAGTTGAAGATGAATCGAAGCCAAAGTTCAAATTTTCAAGAGCACGGATCTAGAGAACCAAACATTCATTTGAGCTGAAAACTTAATCTAGCTGGTGGTGACCAATCGATTAGGTTTTCAGCTCAAACGGATGTTTGGTTCTCCAGATCCGTGCTCTTGAAAATTTGAACTTTGGCTTCGATCTATCTTCATCTCAATGTAACAGTGTAGCCTTTGAAAATAGAATATTTTAGTGATTTCCATGAATTATTATTTATGTAAACGTTCAATGAACAATCAATTGCCACATCAATTCTGCGATTGGCTCTTAAAATTTATTTGAATACCTGTTTTCCTAGTAGTCCTATTTCTTCTGGGTATATACATATTAAAAGCGTGATTATCATCCGCAAGCTGCGTATCAAATGTCCTTGTCTTCATTGTCTTTGTGTAAACGATATTATTGTTTTTTGTGCTATCAATGTTGATTTTCAGGACACTTGAAACTAGCGACAATAAAAATAATCACGATGTCGCGAAAGCCGTGAAATTTGGCCTTCGGCGCGAAATTCAAGAAAACCCGCGAAATTCGTTTGATTGTTTAAATTTATATGGAAAACACAGTAATTTTCAGTTTATTGCCAATGAAAATGGTTTATTTATTTTAGAGCCAAGGTTCCTCCAACAATTTTCGTATCTTTCAGTTTATCTTGGGCTTCTTCTGATTACTTGTTATGTTTTAAGTTTTATATTGCCACTCTGGTAATATACTGATTAGCTTGATCTTTAAAATACAAATACAGACAAACAGACCGACTCTCATTATTGTCCAACAACCACAATTTTAACGATTAATTCAAATATTCTGTAGATGGCTAACCCACCAGACGCAGCGCTCGCATCGTTTTTTTCGTATTTGACATTTAAACACTATCACCATCTGTTGGCCCATCGGCCAAACACACAGATTTCAGCTTTGGGCGTACATGTCGTGACAATAATTTGAACTACGATTTGTTCTAAGTGTTACATCTGCTTGTCTGTGATACAAATTACAATTATTAACACACCGCTGAATTAACTAACACATTTGAAATGTATTTTCACTGAGAATATGTACTCCAGTGCAAAATTTGACCAAAAGCATGGGGCAGCGACAAAGCCAAGAAATTTTAGTTTCATCTTTTTCGTCACCTGTGAAATTTATGGAATGTTACTGTGAATTTCCATTATTCCTACTTAAAACCAACTATACTGCCGTCCTATGCATATTTATCTCGCTAAGGTTAGCAAAGAACATGGCACAAGAGGGCATAGAAGAACAATATATTTCACAAAGCCAATTTTCTTCAATTTCATTCAAATCTTGTGAAATGTTTTTACAAACGATTTAAATTCAAATAACATAAAGTTGCATCCAAGTGCAGTGTTCCTAAAATTGTAAATAGCTTAAACAAAATTTGAAAGTTTAATATTTTCTCTCACCAAAACTCAAAAAAAAAGACGATAAAAAACTTAAAGATTATTGTTATAAAAAATCGAAATAGAAAAAATATTATAGATTAATGTTATGAAAAATAAAAAAGGCATGATTATTGTTCAAAACATTTTGATTTGACGGTTAAATGTGGAAAAAAATTTGGTTTTGCAGCAGTATAAAAAATGATAAGTTTACCTGAATTTCCATTTTATTATTTATTGTCCCCCCCCCCTCGACACATTTTGATGGAAGGTGACAAAAGAAGATTTTAAGATTCGTTCCGGCCTAATATCATTAGGGGATATTTTGTCACCCCTGCAAAAGATTAAACATAAGAGTCTTTTTCTTGTTTCTATAAATGTTGGAATTATATCTAGTGTTCCCCTAAATAAGGTCACAGGCTCTCGCTGTTGCACACTGCCAGGTAATATTGCTCCTGCCGATAAGAAACAAAATCACTCGAGAGCAGTGTTCAACTGCGAGGGCTACCGATCGGTCGTGTTCTGTTAAGTCTGACTATTGTTGAATATGCTCTTGTTTTCTAATTGCGGTGTTAGAAACGTTATTCGCGATATCCGAAGTTCTCGTCTAAAACGCGTATTTGATTGATTGAATGTGGAATTGTGTAATAACTAGGGATATTTCCTACATATATATAGCCGGGATATAGCCTGCTTCTCAGCTTGCTGTTTTTATTAAAACTTCTACATTTATTTATTGAGAACTTTCTTTGAAGATTGATCATTTTTGCATGTGTATACCGTATGGCAGGTATGAAGATACTGTATGCTCTGGTGGGATTCGAACCCATGCACATCAGCTTGCTCTAGCTGAAAAGCTGCACGTTTATCACTACGGTCATATGGGCTTTCCAAACATAAAATTATCATATTCTAACACCATTTCCATCACGACAAAATTATAAAACAAAAAAAAAATAATATAAGGAATCGGCGTCATTCGACAAGTCAAAATTCATGTTATTTTTTATCTATAAGTAAAATAACATTTTATCGCTGATATCTCAATAGACTCTTCCATGGGTTTCTCCAGGAATTCTTTCGAAAATTCCTCCAGGAACTTTATCAGAAATTCCTCCAACATAATCTTCACCGTAATTCCTACAGCGATTACCCCAATGATTCCGCAAAGGCTATTGACAATGATTTCTTCAGGAAGAACATTTGTTCGCCATATCCATTTTAGACCGGTTCTGATACGGCTCTAGTAATACCTTCAGTATTTTTTCCAGGGCTTCGACAAAGGATTCCTGCAAGAAAATATCTACATGAATTCTTTCAGAGATTCCACAAGGAATTCTTGCACAAATATCTTCAGTGATTCCTTCATAGATTTCTCCAGTAAAATCTTTACTGGGCTAATTCCAGGAATTTCTCCAAGGATTCCTCCAGGATCTGTTTTAGAAATACTCCGGAAGTTCTCCGGAGATTTCTCCAGGGATTGTCCAAGCGATTTCTTTCGGTATTCCTTCACAGATTCCTCAAGAAAATCTTCCAGAGACTGCTCCAAGAATTCTTCCAGGAAAATTTCTCCAAGGATTCTTGCAGAGATAACTTCAAGGCTTTCTTCAGGAGTTACACCAGGACAATCTCTTACAAGGATTAGAAATTTTTCTAGTGGTTTCTCCAGAGTTTCCTCCGAGAATTCTTCCGCAAACAAATCCCAGAGAAGTCCTCTTGAAATTTCTCCAGGAATCACTCCGGACATTTTTTCCAGAATTCCTCGACGAATCGCTCCAGGCATTCTACCAGGAATTCCTACAGGGATTACATTTGGAATGCTTCTAGAGATTACATTAGGAATTCATTCAAGTGCTTTACAGTTCACGAATTTCTCAAAGGATTTTTCAAGAATTTCCTTCACGAAATCTCCGAGAAAATCGCTACATGACTCACTCCAAGGATTTCTCCAAATAATCCTCCAGGGATTTATTCTGAGCCTTAAAAAAATCCTCCGGGTATTCCCTCAAGAGTTCTTCTTGAAAGTCCTCCAGAGATTGAATTCCTGCTGGAATTTCGTCAGAAATTATCCAAAGAATTTCTCCTGGAATTACATTTGGAAAATCTCGACAAAAACTCCTCCAGTTAAATCTATACAAAAATTATTTTTGGGAAATCTTTTCATGGAATCCTCCAGAAATGCCACCTAGGATTCCTCCAAGGATTATTCCAAGGATTTCTCCAAAAAAAATCTCTACATGTTTTTTTTTTTCAGGGATTCCACCAGAAAAATCCCACAGTGACTCTTCCTGGGATGCCTCCAAGAGTTCTCCAGGGATTGCTCCAGAGATGCCAGGAGTCCTTCCGAAATTAACATAGGCAATCCTTTAGAGATTCCTACACGATTTTCTCCAGCAACTCCTCCGGGGATTTCTCTAAGAGAATCTCTACATCGCCTGCAAAGATTTCTCCAATTTTTTTGTCGTTAGAAATTTCTAAAAGAAGTGCTTCAGAAACATATCCTAATGGTTTTCTCTATAAATTGTTCCAGGGTTGAGCTGGTAGATAATTGGCTGTATATTTGAATGAAATAAGCTTTACGTCTACGCAGTTTTTATTATCCCTCCACATCATCATTCAGAAAATCCTCGAGGAATTCCTCCAGACTTCAACCTAGGATTACTTCAAAAGTTTCTCCAGGAATTCCTCAAAGGAACTTTTACAAAACGTTGTTTAGAGATTGTTTTTCGTTTTAGAATTCTTTCAGTGGTTCGTTCAGAAATTCTTCCAGGTATACCTCAAATCATTTTTTGAAAGGTTCTATCGTGTATTTCTGCGGGAATTTAACCAGGTATTATGCCAGCTGAACCTCCAAAGAATAATGCATTTCTCTAGGGATTCTTAAAGGAATTACTCCAGAGATTCAACAAGGAATCTCTCCATGGATTCTCCAACGAATTCTTTTAGAATTTATCCAGGAAATAATTCCAAAATTCCTAGAAAATTTTTTCCAGGAACTTCACCAGAGATTCCTACAAGAATTACTCCAGAGATTTCATATTAAATTGTTTCCAGATAATACTTGAGAAGTTTTGCCAGAGATTCCGTTGGATTTTCCTCAAAGGATTCCTCATGGAGCACCTCTAGTGATTCCACCAGAGTTGATTTATCCCAAAATTGCCCCAGAAATATCTCCAATAACTTCTTTACGGATTTTTAACAAGTACCTCCAGAAATCTTTCAAAGATTCTGCAAGATATTTCTACAGATTTTTGTTTTCAAATTCTAGCATCTATTCCTCCAGAAATTCTACCAGGTATAGAATCCTGCAAAAAGAAAGGAATTCTTACAGAAATTCTTCAAAGAATTCCTCCAGGAATTACTACACAGATTTCTTATGAGATTTAATTAAATCATTCAGAGGATCTTTAAACGATTCCTTCAAGGATTATACAAACAGGCATTTCTTCAGAAATTCCTCCAATAATGCCTCTTGCGATTCTACCAGATCTGTTGACGAAAAACCTCCTAAAATTTGGGGACTCTACCAGATCTCTAAAAGAATTTTCCAGGGATTTCTATGAATATTTCTCAAGAAACTCATCTACCGAAAAACGCTGACCCAACAAATTCACACGAACCATGTGTTAGATTTACACATAAATCAAACGATTTTGAACGTCGAAAGCATCCCAAACATCATAGAGGATATCGAATACACATATTCTCGCTATTTCTAACAATTCTCGCCGACCTTCAGAAAAATCCGTTTGTTATACGACCTTCTATGTGCCAAAACATGACAAGAGACAATTCTCGGAAGGAGCGTAAAACGATGTCATCGTCTGCATTTGTCATGAGCGATGATGCGAATGAAGTAGTGACGTAGATTGCACCTTTGCAACCAAAGATATCTATCTCTAGGACAATGACACGATAAAAGTCCTGGCAGAGCAAAACATTTGCTTTCATTCTGAAAGCAAATGAGGGTCACGCAAATTTTCTGCTTGCAAAAGTCGCTATTCAATTGCAGTTGAAGGTTGGCTGCCATTCCAAACATTGCTGCTAGGTTTATCACATCTACCTATGGAAGTGCGAGAAGTGTAGCTAGGATGGAAATCAATACATTTCTCGGGTAGAAATCCTGATTCCGATATCATGATTATGACTCATGATATCATGATTCCATCCATTCCATCATCTTATGAAAATACACGATGATTTGGACTCATGATATCATGAGTCAGTGGACCGTAACGCAACACAAGCGTTATGTTTTTGTTGCTGATTATTCGTAATCATGAATCAAATGCATAAAGTCATGACTAGTGCATGAAATAAAAAAAAACGGAACAGGGCTCGAACCAAGCACCTACTGGTTGCAAGCCACGTATTCTACGACACAACCACTTGGTCGTATTAAATTATTGATGATCGATACGAATGATTTTATATAGAACATAATGTTGTCATGATATCATGACCCAACCAATTTGTGAATTTCATGACTTGTAAACCATAATTTGAAAATCATATTTTAATCTGTTATAGAGTCACACAAAAATTCTAATATTGAATTTGCGATAAATTGTTGTGGTCAACTTTGAAAAATCATTCAAATGGTCAAAGCTTCAGGAAAACACAGTTTTCAACCCAGTTTCATTCAATACCTTTAACCTTGCTCGGTACAAGACAAGTAGGGTACCGTTGGTTGCCACGGGAGAAAAAAGTATCCAATTAATAACTAGATTCAATTTCATCAATTTACCTCCCGTAGGCGACTGAATCGAGGCATAACGATGAGCCAGCCTCACAGGCACTCACCAGCCAGCAGAATGCAAACGATGTTGTCGATGACGATGATGATTTCTGTGCTGTGAAATTCTAAGAACCACCAATAACAACGGTCTATGTGCCTAGGCAGCGAGCATGTAAAAGCATCGGAAGGGAGCGCCTCGCTTTTAAATCCACGCGGAGTATCCAGTCAGTCAATAAATCATTGGATCTTTTTATACTTAACTGAAACTGAACTGAAACTGAACTAAAACTGAATTGAATCTAAACTGAAACTGAAAATATAACTAAAAATAGAAAGAATAAGAAAAAGCTCAAGGCTGACTTTCAAACCCCAGCTAACGACTAATGAAATTAAAAACAAGACGAACAAAACAAAATTAATGTAAATTAGATAGAAAAATGTGCACTTGTTGCCATTGGAGGCATTTCTTTCGACCAATCCTCCACTGGCACACAAATCCTACAAATAAAAATTAAGTGGTAACATTAGAACACTGCCCGTTAAGAAGCATACATCCAAGAGTACAATCCACACCGCACTGAAGTTGCCTATCTTGGAAACGACTTTTAATTTGGCTCTAATTATGTCGAGCGGGGTCGGGAGTGTTCAACGATTCGCTTGTGCGCCACCGGCTACGGAACTTTGTCAACGGAGTGCACGCTTCTCTGAATGGGACGCACACTAGAACCTGGCAATCCGTAGGCAATTAAAAGTTTCCCCTATTTGTGGAATGTGCTCGTTTTTGAGGAAGTTTAAAGTTCTACTAACCAGGTCGACGAAAATAGATCAAAAGATTGCGAGAAAGAATCTTGGAAAATGGACTGGTTTGAGAGAAGGCTATCACTATCCTCCTAATAATCATCAAAGTTATAAAATTGAAATTTGTCTATGAATAAATTTTAGAAACACCTCAAGGATTAAAGATTTGGATTTGGAGGTTTGGATTTGAAGGAGGATTGGATTTGGAGATTGGGATTGGGATTGGGATTGGGATTGGGATTGGGATTGGGATTGGGATTGGGATTGGGATAGGGATTGGGATTGGGATTGAGACGGGTATATAATTGAACGTCAGAAGTAGAACACTTGTTTAGATTAAATCCAACCACTTTCAGGAATTCGATTCTCATAATCCATTGCAATAACAATTCAATGGAATAACAATTCAATGGATTTCAAATCCCAAAGAAAAATCGATATTCCTGTGAAGCACCGTCAGAGATTTAGTACTAATTCCAACCCCAGGAAACTTCAATTCAATTTTCACCATCATTAAGTTGAATTGCATTTGCTATAACCGCACAGAAGTTGTGACCCACAACCATCGACAGCATCAGCTTCCATGCAGGTGGAGGCCAACTGATACGATGCACCATCGGCACTACCGTATTGTTCCGTATTGTGAAAGGGGTATTCAAGATGGCCGGCATTTAAACTTCATTTTCCTGATGAAGTTAGTTATTTCGCATTTTTGGTCTTATAGAGCTACAGCTATTATTCGGCATGTCAACTAAATAATAGCAATATATTAACCTACATCCTTTTAGAATATCACAGTCCACAATTTGAGACAGAACGGTGCCTCCGTAAGCCGACATGGATAAGATGAACTTTCGCCTTCGTTGTTCGTTCGTATGTTGGTACATCCGCATCCAGCCGGGAGAAATCGCCCGATATTTAAAATGCGGGTAACGTGAGAAATGCCTCCCAGAGAGCTATGGGAAGCTGTTCTCACTTGGAAATTCGATTCCGAACACCATTAGCAAACTCCCATAACCGCAGTAATAAACATAAACTTCAACGTTTGCTCCGACGAATCGTCCTGGACGTCATCGTTCGTAACATCGCACCGCCCCGTGCCGTTCATAATTACCTGGTACAGACCTACATAGGTAGACCATGGGAAAAATAATTAATTGCCTTATAATTACAAGACGACCGGCATCCGGTTTATGTTTCTGAAAGAACGCGCGAAGAAGGATGGTGTCTGCATCATCATCAAATGGAAAAGCAAGATGGCCATTCCGTCTTCATAACCATTTCATTAGAAAAAAAAGGTGAGATTTAATCGTACTTTTTCCGTTGAAGAATCATGGGTTGGTGGAAGGAAAAAAATATAGAATGAACATTTTAAACAGTCCCGAATGCTCAACAAAATAACTAAAACTTTTTATCCAGCAATAAATCTATTTGGAAATTCTTGAATATTTCGTCCAGGAATTCCAGCAATAAGTCTAATAATAAGGCACTTCCAGCTAGTATTCAAGGGATTTTTTTTCAAATTTCCAACAGAAAACCTTTCATAATTCCTCCAAAACATGTTTTATGAAACTACTCAAAGGAGTCCACTACGAACTTCTGAGAACAGCTCTCGAAAGTTCCATCAGACACCATAGACTTAGAAATTACTATAGAGATTCTTCCATGAAATTCTCCAAGAGCCTTTTAACGATTACCCCAGAAAATGGAGGTTAATTTGTTGTCAGTATAGCTATGAACGAATAACTATTCGCTACAACCAGACTTAAAGTTGCGTTGAGCTAGTAATGATATCAATCGATAGCTGTCGGTTAGAAGGAAGTTTGTATTTTAACAGATTACAACATTACATTACATGGAGAATAGTGGGATCTATAAAAGTGTGACCGTGTTTGTATTAGGTATTGAAAAAAAAACCTGAATGAGGGGGAAGGGGATCTAGGAATTTCGACAAAAAACTATGGACAATGGAAGATTTTTTAATCTTTCCAAACTAGATGACCTGAAAAAAAGCAGAAACACGATGATGTCTTTTGTATAAGAATTTCGCTAATTTTCCCTCCATCTTAGCAAACAGTACCCAATTGTTGTAACTCTCCAAAGGATCTGATGTGTTACATCATCACCGGTGCGAAACTAACCTAATCAATTTGAATTTATTAGCCGATTAGTTCTTCACTTCACTTGCACTGCAATGCTGTGGAAAGCGATGACGACGGTGGGAACCAAATCGATGATGGTAATGATGGCAGCAGCTCTACAAGACGACACATCCATATATCACCATACACCACGTGCAGGTACCTAGGGGAAGACGGGGTAAGAGCGCCCGCCGGGGTAAGACGGACCACCTTCAGTTTGGCATGAAAATGGCAATTTTCTTAAAAGTTCATCAAGCACTTTCCATAAACACAAGATTTTTGACATTCCGGAGTATTTAGTGTGATATTTAAATCAAATTTTTCATAACAAATGCCAAAAACAAAGTTTCTGCTCGTCGACATTGAATTTGATCTAAATTTAACAGATGCTTACTTAAGGATTTCGGAAGGGATTATTTTTGGAAAAACATAAAAATTACCCGTCCATGCTTTAACAGAAATGTGAAATATGCTTCGGTGAAGTGCAATATGAATTGTAAATATTAAGCTTTGAAATAAGGCCATAGTTGTGAAAATTGCGCAAGCGGGGTAAAACCGGCCACTGTTGACGGGGTAAGACCGCCACCCCTTATTTATATCAAATAACTGTGTAAACCATTTTTAAAGTTTTAACTACGTTGTACATTACTGTTCAAGTGAAATGAAATCAATTTTGTGAAAAATTCAAGCCAAATCCGCATAGTTTTTCCAAAATATGGGTGTTTCAAGGTAATTATAAGTATACATTAAAGTTTTTTGAAATAATTAACCCTAAAAATGATTGAATATTCACGTTAATCAATGAAGAATTCATAAAACATTATACTTTTATGAATCACAGGGAACTGATATATTTTTTCAGAAAATTGTGTACGAAAATCGTGGTGGTCGCTCTTACCCCGTGGGTGGGCGGTTTTACCCCGTCGCTAAAAATGATCGTGATAAGACATCACTTTTTAAAAGCTTCAAGAAATAAATATTTTATAGCAATACAACACCTGTGATATTTTTTGATCATGCCTAAGGCTTCAAAAAACGACATGCTGCGTCGAAAAAGGATTTATTGATTCTTGATTTTGACATATGAATTAAATTGCTTAGGCGGGCGGTCTTACCCCGTCTTCCTCTACATATACTTCTTCCAGCAACAACAACGGTTTCGCCACTTGAGATCTCGCATCCAATCAACCGTAACACTTAAACACGCTTCAAGTGAGATATGTGAGCATGCTAATTCCTCGCAGCTTCTCGGTGTTTTTGCTCTTAGGTATAGAGGTAAATGCTAGGGTGTCCTAAAATTTTACTTTGTCCGGAAATTTAGGAACTACCGTCAATCGGAAGCTTAGGATTTTGCAATCAAGCCTTTGTATGTGGTGAACCCTGAAAATAACGTTTAGAGGTTGTCGCGTTTAGTTTTTTTAGTCTGAAGTTTGATTTTCGTTACACTTTTCTATATTAAATTTAGGGGAGGGATTATTAGAGTATGTTTAAAACTACAAATTGAACTTTAACACTTCACTTTTTGAAAAAAAAAATAAAATACTAAAATCACTAGTAAGGCGAGCAAATAGGTACCTTTAAACTATAATATGTGTTGCTTATCTTGACAGATAGGCCTATTTCGTCTGCGACTTACAGACTTCTTCAGTGTCGAGCACTTGCAAACTCAGATTAATCAGTTTTGGGAAACCTCTGAGAACCCCTTTAGAGGTTCTTCATGAAATTTTATTGATCGTCGACAAAAATTTTACAGAATTTACACCAAACTGAATTTCTTCAATTCATTATAAGCATTCTCAACTGTTTGAGCAACTGTTTTGAGCTGCGTAATGAATCCTTACACAACCATTTTTCAGAAATTGTAAAATGATGGTGAATTCATTCCGATATAATTTCTGATACCGTCAAGTGGTCTTCTACGAAACTGCAAAAAATGTTGTACGTAACACGTTGCAGAACTCGATTTTTACAGCACTCGTCGTAATTATCCTACTCGGCAAGCCTCGTAGGATAAATTTACGACTCGTGCTGTAAAAATCATCATTCTGCAACTTGTTCCGTAAACTACTATTTTATACTGGTCAGAAATCGTAATTGCGTAACCTCTAAACGTCACTTTTCAAACAAAGTAAAATTTTTGTACACCCTAGTAGATACATTTCTTCGTTTCTAGTGGGGAACGAGACCTTCAGCCCACTAACAAGGGGATTGGAAATTAGCTTGCTCCTTCCGCGAACATTCGCCGAGACACATTAAGTCCTGGGGTATCATCACCGCACCGCCGCCAAAAGCACCGGGGGAAAATTAACCCAACCCCTAAAATGACGAACTCAACGCTAAGGGGATGTCTTCATCAACTTGTACGTACGCGTCGGCAGTCGCACGTGGAACCCAAATCTGCGAATAATGAGGAAAACGTGTTTTTAATCTAATTCCGATTGATAATCATATTGAAATTTTAGCTATGCCTAGCCTAATGCCGTTTAGCTCATCAATCAATGGGACGTAATTTTTCGAAAGGGATAAAATCGGTTTCTAAAGTTTATCCGGTGAAGGCGAAAGAGTGAGAGAGACAGCGTCGGCACAAATCCCATTGCGAATCCAATTAATGTGTCGCAGCGAAGGCTATAGGCGGAATTCTGTCTCCTTGGTGGTGACACAAAGCTAGAAGCTGCAGCAACGAGTTGGGAAAAACTTTACACGTTTATAACGGAGTTATTATTAATACATTTAGCAAAGCCGAAGCAACAGGTCCTTCCGAAACTTGTTGAAGCTGTTTTATCGAAAAACCGTGATCAATTCTGCTAGCAGAGCCATCATGGGTTTTGAAATTGTGTCTAGGGTTTCGAAATCGTTTCTAGGGTTACACAAGAAGTTACCAAGAGGTTTTCAGAGGTTCTCAAACGCATCATAGAGGTTCTCAAAATTTTCTCAGGTATCTTGAGAACTCCTACGGTTTCTCACGAAATCCTAAGACAATCTCAAAGATCCCTGAACTATCCCTTTTTGGAAAACAAAAGGTTGAAACTTTTGTCCCATCCAGTTTTCTTTTCGCCTTTTGTGCTTCAATTTTCTGTCGAATGTTCTCTTTCGTGTGGAAATACAATCGACTCTCCACATCTCGATATCTCTCCCTATGTCGATGATTTTTTCGGTCCCTTCAATCTGCATACATTGTCTCTCTTCATATCTCGACATCCTCTTGATATCTCTCTACCTTGATGTGATTTTCGTTCCCGATTTTCTCTACGTATTTCGATAAACCCATTATCAAAGACCAGATTTCAGGGATTCAAAACAATTTGCGAAGAAAAAATGACGTCTGTTTGTTTTTGATTTCCTGGTAATGGAATGGTTCTCAATCTAGTATTCATTAAAAATTTGTTTTATGTATCGATCTCTCCCTATCTCGATGGTCTTTTCGATATCGAGATGTAGAGAGTCGACTGTAATTATTTTTTTTTTTCGAAGGTTTTTGACACTACGCGTTACGTTTTTTTTTTTTGTTGTATCGTATAAATGAACGTGTAAAACGCGTAAACCAAACCACATAAAAAATCATCAGTATGGGGACGTGGGGCAAGAAGGACACCCGAGACAAAAGTGCCACCTCTAATTTCACGTAGTTCGAATCATTTTTTTTTTATGTTTAACGCAGGATAAGAATAAATTGAGTACTAATTGAGGGTTGTGTAAATATTACAGTTAAAAATGTTTAGCGCAAAAAATTAGAAAAATGTGTTTAACTCACCAACGCAAAAAATGCGAAATATTATAAGAATGTAAGACTGGAAAACAAGGTTTGATTCCCAATAAATACAAAACATATTTATTTTTCCACACAGTATTGATGATTTTCAATTGTTTAATATAGCTATGAGGGAATTTTTTCGAAAAAGTTCTTTTGACATTAAGTTTTACATATATAAAAACAGTATGTCTTATAAGGCAAAAGGGACACCGCAATTTTCTCATATAAAATCAAATAAACTTTTATTTTTCTTGTTTATAATTGCATTAAATCAATGTTTCCTACTAAATAAAAAAAAAACCATCTTGAGCATTCAAAATGGTTTCTGAAATTTTTAGTATTATTGTTACAGTCAAATAAGATGAGAACTAAATTAATTTCGTAAAATTACTTTTTAACTATAAGTCAACTTTTATCCTTCAGTTTTTATCTTTGCTTACTCTAGAATTTATCGTTTAGGTGGGGAAATAATAATATACAAAATTTGTGGCATTTTGCTCTGGTGGTCTTCTTGCCCCACACGAGTGGCACTCTTGCCCCGTGCCTCGTAGAAAAACCTCAAAAGAAGGGACATTTTCAAAAATCTCAAATCATCATGTAATTCTTATATTTTTGAAATCTATCATTTAGAACAAGAGGTGAGCTTGCCCCTACACTGGAATAATCTTCAAAAATTGTGCTAATCAACCATGATTTGAACCTATATATCTTAAGGTGTCCTTGCTCCCAGCCCCCCTATACAGCAAATTACATCATTCGAAAGCTTAAAACCAAGAATTTCATACAGTCAGTGACAAAAGCTAGTAACCAAATACTAGCCAAATGCCGATATCTCTGAAAGGCTCAAACAGATTCTCAATCTTTTGTCGTCATTGGAAAACATATATTTTTTTCTGTTTATGGTGAAAAAACTGTAAATACGGTTTTTGTTTAAAAGTTCAGCAAAATTTTGAAAATAATATTTTTTAAACGAAAATCGTTCTCAACTCTTTGGCGCCTTCAGCAAAAATGTTCAAAATTGAAAGTTTTGAAAGTGTTTCATACAAAGTGTTCATAAAAAACAACGCTTTAAGATATATTCACCATAAACCGAATTTTATTTGGTAAAAAAAGTGTAAAAAGAGATATTTGCTGGAACAACCGAAATAACTGTATGTAAAGTCATTTCAAATTGAATATACATGTATTGATATAAGATCGTAAGCGGAACCTAAGAAGTTAGGGGTAGGAAAATTATTTGCTGAAGTAGTTTTAACAGTGATCCATGAAACAGTAATACACAAACGAAGTCTTGTTATTTCACGCGACATAAAGATTGTCCAGCTAACCGTATGACGTGGTCGACTATAAATTGTGGGCTTCGTGGCCGGGCAGTTAGATGTCTACTTCCCGTGATATCCTCTCATAGAAATATAGAAGTGTCTGGGCATCCAACTTATCCCATTCAATTCCAATCCATTCATTAAATGTGTCACAACGAATTAGTCAGGGCAGCATTCGCTTGTTGAAGAATGCATGAATCTTCAACAAGAGCCAGATATAAGTTCCAAATGTCTGTCTAAGGTAACGAACCAGAAGGTGTGCCTTGAGGCCTTGATCACTTGAAAACTGCTTCAGAAAATAAATTTCTTTCAACTCCTTAGATTCTGCTTACAATGTTCGATGTCAATATATGTGTTCAATTTTGTATGACTTTACATACAGTTATTTTGGTTGTTCTATCAAAATCTATTTTTTCGCTTTCTTTACTAAATAAATTTCGGTTTATGGTAAATATATCTTAAAGCGCTGATTTTTCATGAATACTTTGTATGAACTTTCAATTTTGCACATTTTGCTAAGGGCATCAAAAAGCTATCTCGATTATTTTTGAAGTTATGAACGATTTAAGTTTGAAAACACATTATTTTCAAAAATGTTTTAATCTTTTCAAACAAAAACCATCCTCATAGTTTTTTCACCATAAACAGATAAAAAGATAATCTTTGTAATGGCGCAAAAGATTGAGAATCCGCTTGCGCCTTTCAGAGATGTCGCATGAAAACAACCACTTTTTTGAAGAAAATCATTGATAATTCTGTAACCATAAGAGATAGAACAGTAGTTTCCGGCAAAAAGTTGCACAATCAAAAGTTCTAAAAGTGCTCGGAACAAAGTATTTGCGAGATATTATCGTATAAAAATTTATCAAGCAAAAAACTGATTTTTCAGTATCACCCTAACTTATTTGTTCGAAAAAATCATAACTCGCATACAGGCTTGATAGAAACTCCTCTGCGATGCAAAGAGGAGGCGATTTTGTCGTTTTTTCCGAGGAGAAAAAAACTGAACTCAAGCAAATCGAGTGAGAGTGTAAAAAAATGCGAGGATTTTTCAGGTATTCTCTCTCTCCTGTTGCGATGCTCACCTTTACTCACACTTCAAAAGAACTCTTGAGTCTGCCGCCCGAACAAGACGTCCTCGGGGAGTTGTGAGAGCACCATTTTTTTTATGGAATTTTACTGTGTTGTCTTCCTCACTCATTTTTCGTTGCCTCTCTGCATTTTTTCGCTCCCTCGCAAATAGGCAAAGGCTGCACGCTGCTCTAGAGTATTTCATTGAACTCTAATGATGTTGAGGAGCATTATCAAGCCTGCTCGCAAACCATAAGAGATAGAAATTTGGGTTCTTCGGTTGCTCCAAATCAATTGTTCTAAAACGTTGTATATGCCTAAATGCGCCAGCAAAAAAAAGTTTATATTCTGATCTCGTGAATCATGCGGGCCACCCTAATTTCACATCACTGAAAAAATGTCTGAAATTTTTTTAAAAAATTTAAGGTTTAGGCGCAATTATTTTTGTCTTCCTAGATATGGCTTTGGGACCAATGTGTATTGAATTCGATACAAATTACTTGAAAATAGTTTAAGAGGAAGTGTGTAGGTCCAAGTCCGAATTGGCAAACGCACAGCTGTTCTTCCAGACCAGAGAAAGCAGGTTTAAATCTCGTTGGTCGAGGATCTTTACAGGCTGGAAATTTCCCAAGCCATCCCAATCGATAGTGTTCAACAAAATTATAACAGCCAGAGAAATTTATTTCAGAGTTGTTTTGAACGAAATGTGTCATAAAATTGTCTGAAAGGCGTTAAAATAACGAAAATACAGAATAAAACTTATTCCCATGGTATCACAATTGAGGGAATTAGATGCAAAACCTAGTTTTAGGAAAATCGACTTTGAAATTTTTGCGGAAATTTTTCACTTCATACAAATAATGTGGAAACCAACAAAAATAATCTTGGCTCTGCCATGGATTAATGCCGTTTGAGCCTTTAGCATAGTTTTATTTTATAATGTTATTTGAAAAGATAAAGAGGTTTTATACCTTTTTGAGAACGATTTGAAAATATAACCACTCAAAGGGGGGGGGGATTTTTTATTTCCGTACGGGTTTGGGCCAAAAGGTCTCAGATTTTCATGAAACTTTTTCCACAGGCAGGGCTTATCAATATATGAATAAAAAATATTGAGAAAAATTCAGGGTTGCCTATTTTCCTGGAAAACTCAGTTGGAATTTTTTTGTTTTCCCCTGACACTACTTATTTTGAAAAATCATAACTCAAGAACGAAGCATCATAGAAACAAAGTTT
Organism: Aedes aegypti; assembly: GCF_002204515.2. Lineage (NCBI taxonomy): Eukaryota > Metazoa > Arthropoda > Insecta > Diptera > Culicidae > Aedes > Aedes aegypti. The sequence goes on along the minus strand of NC_035109.1, from coordinate 81,938,627 downwards.
TTTTATGAAAATGAAAGCAAATTTTCTTAGTAATAAAAAAAAACTGGAAAAAGTTTTCCACAAAATTTTCCACCGTTGAGAAAATTTGTAAAGAAAAGCCGGAAAAACTATGCTCCAACTCGTGGAAAATTTTCAAAAAAATATTTTTGCTAGAATAATTGTATAAGCTCTAATCGCTGAAATTTTTGAAATGTACTTTTTTTTCGTTTTTGAGTTATGGCCAATTTTGTAAAAAATGTGCAAATGTGCCATTTTGAGCCGTTTCTTTGAAAAATCATAACTCAAGAAAGAAGCATCGTAGAAACAAAGTATTTTTTATGAAAATGAAAGCAAATTTTCCAAAAATATTAACTGGAAACAGTTTTCCACAAAATTTTCCACCGTTGAGAAAATTCGTAAAGAAAAGCCGGAAAAACTATGTTCCAATTAGTGGAACACTTTCAAAAATATATTTTTGAGAAGGTAATTTCATAAGCTTTAACCGCTGAAATTTTTGAAATGTACTTATTTTTTCGTTTTTGAGTTATGACCAATTTTGTGGAAAATGACCGTATAATCCTTTTCTTTGAAAACCCATATTTCAATCGAAGCATCGGAAAAACAAAGTTTTTTTTATCAAAGCAATTTCAAATGTTCTAAAACATCTGAAAAAAAAGGTATGGGATTGGTTTCAATGAAGTATAAGTCGGAATGGATGATATTTTTCATGAAAAAATACACCGCTAAGAAAAACTGAAAAAAAACTGTTTCTGCCTCAATTTTTCATTTCACTGAAAAGGGATTCTTTCTTGTCTATGGAACAAATGAGATTTTTTTTTTAATTTTATTTATTCAATTATTCAGTATATAACTTACATTTTCATCTTAATACTATCTAAACCAAGAAAATACAGCTTTGTTCTCAATAATACAAAGAAACGAAAATCTTCTGGTGTTAGCAACCAAAGACAATCTTCCCGGTTGAAAAAATAGATAGTATTTAGATGAATATGTAAGTTATATACTGAATAATTGAATAAATAAAATTAAAAAAATAATAATAATAATCTTATTTGTTCCATAGAAAAGAAAGAATCCCTTTTCAGTGTAATGAAAAATTGAGGCAGAAACAGTTTTTTTTTCAGTTTTTCTTAGCGGTGTAATTTTTAATTAAAAATATCATCCATTCCGACTTATAATTCATTAAAACCAATCCCATATCTTTTTTTTTATGGGTTTTCAAAGAAAAGGCTTATATGGTCATTTTCCACAAAATTAGCCATAACTCAAAAACGAAAAAAAAAGTACATTTCAAAAATTTCAGCGATTAAAGCTTATGAAATTACCTTCTCAAAAATATATTTTTGATTGGAACATAGTTTTTCCGGCTTTTCTTTACGAATTTTCTCAACGGTGGAAAATTTTGTGGAAAATTGTTTCCAGTTAATATTTTTTTTTATTCCTGACAAAAATTTGCTTTCATTTTCATAAAAAACTTTGTTTCTACGATGCTTCTTTCTTGAGTTATGATTTTTCAAGAAAAGGCTCAAAATGGCACATTTGCACAGTTTTTACAAAATTGGCCATGACTCAAAAACGAAAAAGAAGTACATTTCAAAAATTTCAGCGATTAAAGCTTATGAAATTACCTTCTCAAAAATATTTTGTTGACAATTTTCCACGATTTGGAGCATGGTTTTTCCGGCTATTCTTTACGAATTTTCTCAACGGTGGAAAATTTTGTGGAAAACTTATTCCAGTTAATATATATTTTTTTCTGAGAAAATTTACTTTCATTTTCACAACATAACTTTGTTTCTATGATGCTTCGTTCTTGAGTTATGATTTTTCAAAGTAAGTAGTGTCAGAGGAAAACAAAAAATTTCCAACTGAGTTTTCTGGGGAAATAGGCGACCCTGAATTTTTCTCAATTTTTTTTATTCATATATTGATGAGCCCTGCCTGTGGAAAAAGTTTCATGAAAATCTGACACCTTTCGGCCCAAACCCGTACGGAAATTAAAAAAAAATCCCCTAATTTGATTTGTTCCAACAAATCTGAAGACTATTCTACTGGTCTTGTTCTTCGACAATGTCTGGCTTGGTTGTAATGTTAAAAAACTTTAATTTTCTAACAAACATTTTTAGAATAATTCAAGTTATCTGTCGATTTGTACGGTTCAGGTTAATTATCAGAGCTCCAAGTCTGAAATTCCTGTTTTTCTGTAACAGCTGATGTTCCTCAAGACAGCATCATGGGACCAATATTATATAAATAGTTTCACATCTGAACTTATTACAAAAACGTGATAGTATGGACAATACTGTTTCATCATCCATAATAGTAAAAAAGACATTCGCCAGGCCCGCGTCGGATCGCCCTTTCGCTCGTCGTTATCTCTCGTTGGCACCACCACCGATATGAGGCGATGAGCTTGATGACGCTAATCCAGGCCCGCTTCGGTACTTGGATGATTGTTTTACAATTTGATTGAACAACTTTTTGATTGTCCCAGTTTTTGGCCAACCAACTGATCTAGTTGGGGTCCTGGAAAAGGGGGACAAATGGTCATCGGGTGGCGGAGCGACGAGCTTATGCTGCATTAATTACATTCCCCGCTGGGTGGCTAATTGACTGTCAAATTGAATCTAGTGGAAATGTGGCGACGCGAGGTAGGCAACATTTTTCCAATTACTATTTCCATTTTATGAACATTATCAATCATTCAGGCGAGTTGTGCCTGGTGCATCTCTTGGACACGGCGTATATATGACAGAGGTTTGTTACTTTAAAATGGGAATGGCCATTTTTTTTAATCCTTTAAATTTCCAACCCGAAAAGACCCTCGACCGGTGGGATTCGAACCCACGACCCTCAGCTTGGTCTTGCTGAATAGCTGCGTGTTTACCGCTACGGCTATCTGGGAAATATCCTCATCAAATAAAATTGTGTCGTTGGAATTGCTTTGCGAATTATTTCATGACGATGTTTTACATTAAAATCACAAATGACAAAAAATTTGGCTTATTGCGAGTCAATTTCCGCAAATCGGTTTGAAGCTAATTAATTTGCTGCCCTGTGCATTGGAGAGGCAAATAGGCAGCTATGAAAGTATATTTACCTAGCTGTGCTTCAACAGAACCACCCAAAGTTTCAAAAACTTTAGTTTTAAATTACGATGAAAATTTAAGTTTGATGAATGATGATTGCGACTCCATCACCTGCTTCATCCAGTCGATCATTACGATAAACAAAAAAGTTTCACTCTTTTGAGTTTGGTTAAGGTTCAGTAATAACTGCTATATGTACGTTACCAGCTGTTAGAAAATTAAACAGCTCGTTCTCTTTACCATTCAAAGAACGAGCATTCCAATCCAAATTATTTCAAAACACATTTGGCTATGGTCATTTTTTGTGAAAATTCTGTTCTACCAGTCTCACCGTGGCTGAATGCTTTGAAGCCGGTGATGCGTAAAATAAAAAAAATATATCCCAAGCTTATTGGATCTGCTGCAACAAAGGACGTAATCTTGTACGGCCACTTGGCACCGAAGCGGCGGCGCAACCCAGGTGCAACATCAATCGATTTCCGTCGCAATAAGCTTGTTATTATTTATCATCGATCTTAACGGTGTGCTTCACCGTCGATATCCGTTTTCCATTTCCTCGAATTGGCTCCATCGCCCTCGGTTTGATTCTATCGCACGACCAAATCCACGTGCCACAGTACTCCCAGCAGCCAGTACCTCGGCCTCCGGTTATCGCCATAATGCAACTGCCACAGAGAGAACAAAATCCCCGGATAGCACTGTTCAGTCACGATCCGTAAGGATACAGTGCATCAGACGACAGTTTTACGATGAACTTGGGAAACACAGGAAAAATGAAGCTCAACAACTAGAACAACACCACAAACAACAACAACAGCAGCAACAGAATACGGCAGTAGTAAAGTTGCAATCCAATATCGTTTCCCCTCGAGGGGTATTTCCGTCGTTTCCGGGTAAAGCGAGGTCACAAGTTGTTGGGACACAGGAAATGGGGATAATTGCTGGTGTCTACAAAAAGGGATTCCGCGTAGGACTTATTGAAAGACCTGTAATGTTTATACATGCAAAAGTCTTCAATTGGTCAAGAAAGCTGTCAGTTAATAACTGTGGAAGTGCTGTTTAGGACAGTATGCTGAAAAGCAGACCCTGTCTCAGTTGGGACGTTACGCCGAAAAATAAAAAAAATATTATGTATGCTTCTGTAACGGGACTTAACATTATGAAAGCAACGTCGGTGTTCGATACTAAGGATTTCCAGGGAAGTTGCTACCTTGCTGCACTTGATCTGCAATTAATCTTTGAGAAATTATAGAAAACCATCAGCATACTAATCCCATAGACGGGCGGCTGGAAAAAAAATTAAGCAGTGTTTCCATGTGGTTTTGCCACACTTAACACAACATCAACAGTAGGGGGATTAGGGGCATAATAGACGCATTAAGCAAATGCCTATTTTAAGACTATATATCAGCTGGTTACCAAGTTCGTAATAAGTACGATGTATTGCATTCATTCATGGTAAAAAAAAAACAGATGAAATATCAGAAAAACGAGATGGAAAATTGGGTCAAAACTAGGCTGGTAAAAATGTATCGGGGCAAAATGAACCCTTTCGTGGAATTTAGAGAGAATTATACTATTAACTAGCTTACCAAACGTGGCTAGCCACGTCTCAACGAAATTTTCAAGCGAAAAGCTATGTATAATCCTTCAAACATTGATAATATAAAAGAAAATTACAACACGGGCAAAGACATTTCTATGAAGATAACTATGGAAGAAGTGTATAAATAATAAGCTGAGAAGCATAATCTGTCCCAGTGGAGATGTAATTTCAGAAGTAGAGGATAATGGTTTCAATTTTATTAACTTGACGCCTATGTTTAGACGATGCCCACAGATGCGTGCATAAAATGAATACGCAAAGTGGTTCTATTTTAGCTAGGTAGAGTACGACCCTGTTTCCGCACCGGTACACTGAGAAAAATCTACACGCCAAGGTCGTGTGTTTTACTTATAGATTTGCGCCATGAGGAAAACCACATAACTTGAGTGTGGTAGCCATATGGATTTCTTCATTGACTTCACGGTATAATAACATGTGTATCAACATTAGGTTGTCAAACAAACATGAATGTCTAAATATTAAATCATGAAAACCAACTGTTTTGCTTATTGAATTCGAAATGTAGTGGCTGTAGATAGTCATGTGTGATAGAACATGTATGAATGTCATGAGACTGAAAGAAGAAATTTGATAGAAGAAATCTTGCTCCCCAAAATATGGATTCGAGGCTCCTCTGCTTGTCGCAAGCTCACTTGAAGGTTTTTTTTTAAACAAGTGAGTCAGCAACAAGCGGGGTACCGCAAATCCATAATTTGGGAAGCACGGGATTAGCATATTTCATTTTATTCGAAGCTGAAAGCTAGGAAAATCTGTTAGTGGAATTCGATTTTTTTTCTCTAACACCATACATTATATCCAACGCTGGAAGTAATTCATTTTATTTATAGAAAATGAGAATGAACTCCTCATATTCACTCGGACATCTTCACTCATAGAAAGAAAAACGAATCCGCAAATTTTCCTCTAACACTTTCAGCTTCATAATTTGCCTATTCTCTTTGGAACATGGTGATGACTGTCATTCGACACGAGCTCCATCCGCAATTTAGTTCGCTATGGGTTGATCACTAATAATTTAGAAATTTGGAACACGGAAATCGACAGCAAGCTCATCGATTTGAAATCGACCAACTTGAACATGACGATCACGACACAAGATAATCATAAGTTAAACACACTGAATCCGCAGCCCTGTCGTCCTGCTTAGTCGCGCTTAGTCGACAACTAAGAAGCTTTTCTCAGATTTTTATTATAGAATTTTTCACCTGAAGACATTAAAAATAATGTGCGAAATCAACAACAATCTCACGCCCCATAAGATATCAATCGAAATTTCCAACCTATACCTACCAACGCCCTGGAGTAATTTAAACCAATTTGCATAGAATTTCGTATAAAACAAGGGCATATTACCGCCCTGTAGAAAATCAATCGAAATTTACGAGCTGTATGAACGCCCTAGAGTAATTTCACCACATCAAATGAAAATTCCACATAGATCAAAATCGAAAACTCCAAGCAGTATCAACGCCCTGGAGTAAATTGCATATGAGACAAATTGTCCCATATAGATCCGTAGCATCTTAACGCCCTGTATGACATCAACGCCTTGGAGTAACATGACCTCACCTTATGTAGACCAAATGCATCTTTACGCCCCACATCACTTGAATGTTCCAAGCATTATCAGCGCCCTGGAGTAATTTGGACTCAGGCCATGTAAATCAGTTGCATCTTAACGCCCTGAGGGACAAATGCCAAGATGTATAAATGCCCTTGACTAATTTGACCTTGTCTTACGTAGATCTGGTGCACCTCAATGCCCTGCATCGATTGAAAACTCCAATCTCCAATCCATATAGATCAGCTGAATCTTACGACCTTATAGGACATTATTTAAAAATTTCAAGCTGCATGAACGCCCTGGATTAATTTGACTTCTTCCCATGTTAATCAAGTGCATCTTGACTCCAAGCTCTATCAACGCCCTGGAGTAATTTGACCTAATCCCATATCGATCCATTCATCTCAATGCCCTGTAGGACAACAATTGACAGTTCAAGCTTTACCAGCGCCCTGGAGTAATGTGACCTCATTTTGCGTAGACCAAGTGCATCTTTACGCCCTGTAGGACATAAATCAAATATTCCAAGATTTAATAACGCCTTGGAGTGCTTCGACCTTGTTCCATGTAAATAAGTTGCATTTAAATGGCCTGTGGGACAAATGTCAAGATGTATAAACGCCCTCCACTAATTTGACCTTGTCTTACGTAGGCCATTTGCACCTCAATGCCCTGTATCGATTGATAATTCCAATCTGTATTGATGCCCTGGAGTAATTTGACCTTGTCTCACGTAGTTTTTAGATAAGGTGAATATTAATGCTCTCGGACATCAATTGAAAATTCCATGCTGTATCATCGTCCTGGAGTAATTTGAACTCGTGTCATGTAAATCAACTTTATGTTAACGCCTTGTTCGATATCTATTTTCCTTGTCTTTCGACTTTGTATTTACCTTGTTGTCTTACGTAGATCAGATGCAACTTAATGCTCTATTTCCATTGAAAATTCCAAGTTGTATCAATGCCCTGGTGTAATTTGACCTCATTCTATGTAGAGCAGGTACATCTCAACACCCTGTAGGACATAAATTAAAAATTCCAAGCTTTGGCAATGCCCTGGAGTAATTTGGCCTTTTTCACGTAGTTCAGAAACATCTTAACGCTTTGTATAACATAGTAGAAGAATTAACCTAAGAATGCTAATGTCGCTACTGTTCGTGTTACCAACATCTAGTTTGCCAAGCGCTGACATCTTGAGTACCGGTCCTCAAAGTGTCAAATAAATTTTAAAATCATCCACTACAACATGGCATCGAACAAACGATGAAAAGATACAGTTAAAGGTGATAATAATCTAATGCAGTTTTATGAGAATAGCGCCATTGGCGTTCTACTACTAATATTTCTATTTATAACATCAATCGATCAAGCTATATCAACGGTCTGAAGTAATTTGACTTTATTCTATATTGATCTTCGCGAGATCTGGAGCATATTAGTTCTCAGTGTTAGGGTGCGTAGGGTAAGTGTTCCCTTAGTTGTGGGTGTTCCTATAGTTGCGGTAGTGCCGTTTTCACTGATTTTATTACGTTAGCCACAGAACCGACACTGTCAATCGACGTCTTGGCTTGTTGATACACGGAATAGTTAAGTTGCTAAAACTGTTCTTGCTTGTACCAATAGTTGCGGTAAAGTGTTCCTATAGTGGAGGATCCCATAAGAAAACCACGGATACCGCAACTATAGGAAAACAAATTAAAAATATTCCGCAACTAAAGGAACAGTGTACCAATAGTGGAGGTATTATTTTTTGCTGACATGCCGTGGATTACTGCGATGAAATTATTTTTCTCATTAAGTCAATGGTCGTTACTTCCCGTTACAACATTAACATATACATTTATTGCACTTCTTGAATGTAGGCGATTAAATGAACTTCAATAGTGCTTAGTACCTCCACTATTGGTACATCTACCCTACCAGATGGCTGTCCGTTCACTACCCTGAAATGTGGGAAGTTGTGAAACGGGATGAGGATGTGAGAACAGACATTCAAGGGCCTGGCGTTCGAGGAAGTGGCATTAGAGAAATCAAAATTTAAGGCAAAGTAGCACAATCCCTTAATTGAATGGATATTACTATATAAAAGTATTTGCATACAGGGCTGTATGCGCATGATTTCTAATATTCGGTATTGTTATAGAAATTATTGGTTAAGTTATCTCGAGAGATCCTTCGATAAAAGCACGTGATCATTAAGAAGCTCAAGACCACTCTCGAAGTTTGATGAAATATGGTATAGTTTAAAGCTGAAAAAATCTTCAACTAATATGTTCTTAAGAGAATTAGTTCATACTCTTGTTTATTCTGGACCAATAATTCTCATGTTATAGTGATAAATTTCATAATCAAGTATGCACCAAGAGCAGCATTTTTGTGTTTTTAAATTTGTTAAATAAGTTTGAAAACCATCTGTAATTGATACTTGGCAATTTCAATATTCACTAATATATCTAACGTTAAACTACAAAAGATAAAGCCATTGCGAAATATATTGAAAACCAGAGAAATTGTTGACTTTTTTCCATATTGCTATCATCTCAACAGCGATATTTTATTTGTTAATAAAGCCATATATTTGGCTGAAAATCGAATACCTCTTCTTTATTTAAAACATAGTTCAAACGTTCTAGATGTTCTGCTTTTGGAAAACTCAAAAAAAATGTTAGTAAACTTTATTATTTGATTCAGATTTTGAAAAAAAAAATCATATACTTCTCTGAGTATGCTTTGTACTTATATTATTTTACGTACAAACATAATCAACCATTCGAAACATTGAATCTTAGGTATTAATTTATTTATGTTAAACTTTAAAACTTTTCTTCGCATTCTAGTCAAGTCTACATATTTTTGGTCTGACGTAACTGAGAATACGCATAATATTTCGTTAAAAAATTATCCAAGTTAAGGATGGTACACAAATTAAGTCACACTAAATTTCAACTTCTTCGACCCCCCCCCCCCCCCCTCCCTTTGTCACACATTTTGTATGAGTCCTTCGAAAATTTTGTAAGGCTTGTCACGCTTGGCTTGACCCCCCCCCCCTTAGGAGAGTGACGTAATTTGTGTATGACCCCTTATGGTTGAGTAATAATCGCTGAAAAGCGGTTATCACCGGCATATATAATTAGAATTACAGTTTGTGTCGTATTTTGATTGCATTTTATAAAACTAGAGGAGAAGCATTTTGGTTGACTCAAATTGCTGGATCCTAGCTTGACAGTTGGCAAAAAAGCTCAGTTTATGATAAATTCTTCTCGTATCTTCTTCTTATATATTCCCTGAAACACAAACAATCTTAGGGGCATCGCATGGAGGAAAGTTGTAGCCTAATTTAAAATAATTTTGGCGACCATTTTGTATTTCTTCCCGTCTTGAATTTTATCAGAAAAACGTGATTCACCGTTAGCGCTTCGTTTTGAATTCTGAGATCAGCATCGAAAAGCATAGAAAAAACTGTACAATAATATTTACTGAATGAACGATTTTCTTATTAAATGCAAACATCATATTTTGTACAATGTCATTTTGTTCTTTGTCAATTAATCAAACAAAAAGAAATGCAATATCAAGTAATAAAATAATCATACAATTCAGTTGTAGTATTTGGAAACTTGCAATCAGAAGACACAGTGTGTTTGTTTGGCAAATTGAGACATGAATTTGCGAAAAAATACGCGTTCTAGTGAGACTCGAACTCACGACTCCGTGTACGCTAGACCGGCGCTTTAACCAACTAAGCACCTTATGATTCTGCGGAATAGAAAGCCAAACTGAATCCGAGTACTAACTATAAACACATCTCTTTTCGCAAATCCATCACGCTAAACTTCATCCGCTCAGAAATGAGAGTCGAGTACACAAAATCGGCCTCTCTTCATGCAGCACAGATTCTGTGCAAAGGGGGCTGTACACAGTTTTGTGCAAACGGTGGTAAACAAACCGAATGAGTGAAATGCACACAGAGGAGGAACGCTTGGAATGCGGAATTCGCTTCCATGTTTGTTTTGCTTCTGAAAACATTAAAAAAACATTCCGACTTTCAAGTTTTTCAGAGATTTTTTCGTTCGAATAGCCGAAGCGGAAGCAAATGGGGAAAAAACTTTCTCATTTGCGACCATCTTCCGGCTTTTCGCTGAAAAAAATCCCTGAAAACTCCCCATCTTACAAACGGTCAACTGTTTGCTGCCGCGCGGGAGATGATTGACAGTTCCATTTCCATCAATCCGCGCACAGCCAATGGCCAACACATCGGTTACACATAGCATGAGTGCGACTTACACAGAATTTTCACTCAGCCAGAGAGACCTGCATTGGTTGCCTCATTCTGTGTAGTTTTAACACATGGGCTGCGTTGAGCATGCTTAGCGTGCAGTATCCATACACGCTAAGCATGCTCAACGCAGCCCATGTGTTAAAACTACACAGAATGAGGCAACCAATGCAGGTCTCTCTGGCTGAGTGAAAATTCTGTGTAAGTCGCACTCATGCTATGTGTAACCGATGTGTTGGCCATTGGCTGTGCGCGGATTGATGGAAATGGAACTGTCAATCATCTCCCGCGCGGCAGCAAACAGTTGACCGTTTGTAAGATGGGGAGTTTTCAGGGATTTTTTTCAGCGAAAAGCCGGAAGATGGTCGCAAATGAGAAAGTTTTTTCCCCATTTGCTTCCGCTTCGGCTATTCGAACGAAAAAATCTCTGAAAAACTTGAAAGTCGGAATGTTTTTTTAATGTTTTCAGAAGCAAAACAAACATGGAAGCGAATTCCGCATTCCAAGCGTTCCTCCTCTGTGTGCATTTCACTCATTCGGTTTGTTTACCACCGTTTGCACAAAACTGTGTACAGCCCCCTTTGCACAGAATCTGTGCTGCATGAAGAGAGGCCGATTTTGTGTACTCGACTCTCATTTCTGAGCGGATGAAGTTTAGCGTGTAAACAATTCGCTCTCACTTGCGATCGGGAGATACAAACGTGAGCGTGTTGGGGGTTTGGCATCTAAGTCCGAAAGAGACATGGATTTGCGAAAAGAGATGTGTTTATAGTTAGTACTCGGATTCAGTTTGGCTTTCTATTCCGCAGAATCATAAGGTGTTCTGTAGCTTAGTTGGTTAAAGCGCCGGTCTAGTGTACACGGAGTCGTGAGTTCGAGTCTCACTAGAACGCGTATTTTTTCGCAAATTCATGTCTCAATTTGTCAAACAAACACACTGTGTCTTCTGATTGCAAGTTTCCAAATACTATGTTTCAGACATACCAGCAAATCTGGTTTATGCCAGTAAAGGGCAAACATTAATTAATGAATTCAGTTGTATTGTCAAAATTATGCTTTTGACTTTTGAAGAGCTCTATACCGGCAGAATAGTATCAGAAACATAAGTTGTCGTTACTCGAAAACTGTTTTATCAATTGGCTTAAATTTTTCACAATTTTGTTTAAAAAGCGGAATGCAATAACAATTTAATAAGCGAAATGCTGAATATGAGAAAAAAATTTAAATTTAAGGAAGACACAGAAACGGTTCTATGTGGTTTTTAGATTGGCACTAGATGATTCCTTTTACACTGAGTGACCGGTTCTACAAGAATGAGTTAATTTCATGGATTAGGATTTCTATTTAAAGGGCACATCGTAATAGTATTTGTTATATGACTCTAGGAAATATTCACATAGCTTATACAGTAGGTATTGTTAAGGTAGATTCAATTGATACTAGAACAAAATAACATTCACCTTTTGAGGGATTCCACGGAGGCATGCAAGTCGATTCTGATCGACCATTTCAAAAATATCTGAAACTTTGCACAGTTTTTCAGTTCCATCTAAATCGTCATTTTCCGATATCAAATCTTCAAGTTGAGTCACGACTAACTTTTCAAAAGGGTGTATGTGAAAATGGTTCAAAAATATTCAAAAAGCTGCACAGCAAAAACGGTTCGTTCGATTGTTAGACAACTAAAGAAACAAAGTTAGACAACTAAATAAAGATTCCAAAAAAAATACACACAGTAAAAAAAATTTTTTTTTGCATTAAAAAACATCATTTTTGTCACAAAAACTCAAATATCTCAAAACCCTATCGGAATACCAACGTAATTTTTTGAGAGAAAACGGTCCATTATATTAGCTATCTACCATAAAAATTTGGTGATGGTAAGCCAATAAACAAAAAAGTTATGACATTTCAAATATTTCACAAATTTGACACTGAGTGAAAATTTTTGTTTTTATTTTTCATTGTTAATTTTTTTTAGGACCGCATTTTGTTGCTGAATTTTTTGTTAAGGGTACCACATGAGGGTAACAAGTTGTTTTCATGATATTTTATTTAATTATTCATAACTATTATAGCATCTATTAGAAAGTTAGACGCGATCCAGTGTTGTGATCTAAAGTCTTGATAGTGTCATATTTTTTATTGTACAGTGTTGTGATCTAAAGTCTTGATAGTGTCATATTTTTTATTGTACGTAACTGAAGAAAAATTCTCTCAATAGTGTTGAAACCTTTTGATAAAAGAAACCTATAAGAAATCTAATATTGAAGACAAAAGCTACAAAAAAAGTTTTCTATACAGGTATACGACTAGTTTACCTGCAAAAAGTTTACCTCGTAGAGAACAAGGCGGGTCTATACCCAGGTGATCTAGTATATGTAAAGCAGGTCGGTTTTCTCGGCGCTGGTTTTCTCCACAAAGTTAAAATCTGATTACATCTGGGTATAGACCCGCCTTGGTAGAGAATAGACTTTGTTAATCATATTTGGGAGAAAGCGAGTAACTTCAACAACATCAAAAACATGATAGGTACATACCATGAACATACTCACGAAAAAGCTAAAAATATACTACCACTATGGTTATAAAAGATTTAATTGTAAAATTTTTCTTCAGTCAAGCAAACGACACCAAACTAGTCAGTTAAAACTTAAAAGTGATTTTGTTTATTAAAATCTAACGAGCAACATGAGTAGTCGCTTTCTCAACTGTTGCAGGCCGTTTGCAGAAAAAAAAGTATTCGAAAGAGCTACGAAATCTCACCGAAAGCACCATAGATAAACTGAAAGCGGCTGGTTATGCTCCAATGTCTACATTGAATACAAATTTACGCATTTGTACGTCCTGCCGTTTAAACGTTGACAAACGGGCAATCTGTACATCATCGGTGGATCAGGTTGCAGGAAGTTCGAAAACAACAACAACTGAGGAATTACTAGATGCACCGACAACAACTGAGGAGTTACCAGAAGTACCAAGTGCAGATAGTCTTGCCACGGTACCATCAGCGACATCTGTTTCAACAAATCAATCAGAAGATGAGTGCATCCAGAAAGTCAACATCGAACGCTTCAACGAAGGGATAGCTGGAATAAAAGTGACTCTGATTAAATGGACGAAGTTGGGTTACGTCAATTATCCCGAGAAAAAATACCGTGAAATCAACGAAGCTGTACGAAGAAACCTCTTCAAATTAGGACCTGAGGATGTGGAAAATACAGACTACGATGAGGTAATTATGAATATGAAGGAAAAGTTCTCGAATCTAGCCACGACAAGGAAAGAAAAATTATTGATTTTGTCGATGCTGCCAAGCTCGTGGCCTATTCAAGACGCCATTGATGAGTTCAAAACCAATAGAAATACAGCAAAAGAGGCAAAACAATTCAAAAATAACTGTCTTGCAACCAAAAATGCTAGGTCGAGTACTTCATTAACAGATGAGACAAAAGAAAAAATAATTCAATATTTTGAAGACGATGAAGTAAGTAGAGCTATGCCTGGCCAAAAAGATTATGTATCTGTAAAAAAAGATGGAAAGCGTCAAGCAATCCAAAAACGATTAATGATGACTACTTTGAAAGAAGCGTATACACAAAAACCGTAAGAATTTTTCGAGCCTATGTCAATTTAAATCAAAGTACGGAATTGATACAGAATGGCATTTCTTTGCTACGTCACATGGCAAAGGTCTTTGTGATGCTATTCGCTCTGACGGAGGTACGGTGCTGCCATCTGGAAAAAGTTTACTCTGTGCGTGAAGCGTCGAAAATTTTACCCGGAAAGGTATAGGAAGTGAAATTTCAAATGCTTATATAAAATTAACCACAATAGCTATTTAAAATCTTTTCAGTACATGTTGATAAACTTTTGATGGGCTACATTATAGACACATTATTTTTATTTTTATATTTTTCTCTCAATATTCTGCGGATTCTATAGCATATCATAAATCTAACCCCGTACACTTGACAGAATTAAATTAAATTATGTTTTGAATTTTTTGAAAGCATTTGAAATTTGACTCCCTATGCTTTGCCATGTAAAGAAATCGGAGCTTCACACATAGAGTCAACTGTGGTAATTGCTTCCGTCATCGCGAATTGGAGGAACCATAAAGCGCATGGCCACAAGAGCAAGTTTAGCCAAAGAACGTGAGCATCCAATTAAAACTGCAAAAGAACTATTTGATTGGGCGAATCGCAGAAAAGAAGAAGATTTAACAAAATTATCATTTTGTTTTACTACTACTGAAGAGTACGAATTAACGGCATCAGAGCTCAGCGAGCAATATAATAACGCGAAAACGATCCAAGGAACCCAACAATTTCACTGTTTCATTCCATTGTCAGAAAATAAAATTAAAGCAAAACTATACTCGAACTGTACTGATAATGATGCAAAAGTGTTCGATATTGTAAAAAAATTTAATAACAATAAATAAAAAAATAAGTATTAATAAAATGTTTTCATGATCTCATAACGCATACCCAAATCCAAAACTTTTAAAGTTTATATATAACATTTAGAAACTCATCTATCATACTCTAAAAAAAATATCCTGGTAAAAAAAAAATATTTTCGTGTAATCTGTTAATTCTTTTTAATTTATACATATATACATATACATATAATATTTATACATATACATAATATTTATACATATAATATACATAATACTAATGAATACATGAAAACGACTTGTTTAATTCACGCAAGGCCCTTAACAATAAAATCAGCAACAAACTGCGGTTCCCGTAATAATTTACACCGAAAAAAAAATTTTTTTTTCTCCTAAATGTGAAAATTGTGACATGTTTGAAATGTCATAACTTTTTTGTTTATTGGTTTACCATCACCAAATTTTTATGGTAGATAGCTAATATAATGGACCGTTTTCCCTCAAAAAATTACGTTGGTATTCCGATAGGGTTTTGAGATATTTGAGTTTTTGTGTCAAAAATTATGTTTTTTAAATGCAAAAAAAAATTTTTTTACTGTGTGTATTTTTTTTTTTGAATCTTTATTTAGTTGTCTAACTTTGTTTCTTTAGTTGTCTAACAATCGAACGAACCGTTTTTGCTGTGCAGCTTTTTGAATATGTTTGAACCATTTTCACATACACCCTTTTGAAAAGTTAGTCGTGACTCAACTTGAAGATTTGATATCGGAAAATGACGATTTAGATGGAACTGGAAAACTGTGCAAAGTGTCAGCTCAATAGAAAAAAATGAATTAAATAATTTACCAAATTTTGGTGCTGTTGCTTGGAATCACTCTTTTACATCAACAAATTTTTCAACTAAATAATGTTTAATCCCATATACTTGATCTCTTCGTTCCATATTTTAATAGAAATGGAACACAAACTAAATACATGCAGATGCATATTGGTTTTCGTTCGTTAGGAGTGTATATTAAAGTATTTGTGCTATTTGCAATTTTTATATATTAAAATATTGCTAAGGGTTTTCGGATTTCCGTTTATGATCGTCGAAAACCCATAGCAACATAACCTCCATCACAGTTGATCCCTATATATTAAAATATTTGTGATATTCCTTATGAGACGATATCATTAACGCCTGGGAACAGAAGCGCCCTCTGGGCTATAGCAACGCCCCCCTCAAAAAGGGACGACTAAGAAGCTCAAATTTTACGACGACAGGGCTGTGAATCCGTGTTGGGTGATGATCCATAGCACCCATAAGTTGACGCATACGAATTTGAAATGGAAAGCTTTAGGAACTTATGTGGACAACTATGGAATTCATGTTGTCGGTTGATGAATCAGTCCATGAAGCAAAACTTAAGAATTGAATGTGTAATACACACGAAGTTTGTAAGAAAATCACAACAAATCGACATAGACGTTCATGAATCGTTCCATAATTTTAAACACACGGAACAAGCGTGTGGATTTTTTTTTCAGTGTAGTTGCAATTCTTGCTTTTTGTTTATCATTATTGACAGAGCTACAGTGTTTGCACGAAATAACGTGAAGTGTTTGTTCCGCATTGTTTGGACATTTAGACAAAAAGTAGGGTGCAGAACCACTTGGGCACTTGTATGATTCACTTTGGCATGGGGTTTTTCTCAGCCGAATAGTCTGAACCTTTGCAATTAGAAGCACCTCAGTACGATGCATATTTTGACCAAATATAAGCTCTGTAGCTTACAAAAACCCCTCTGCCGAAATGAATCAAAAGTGCCAAGAATAGGATCTGGCTCCCTATCGCTAATGAATTCCTTCGGATATTTCCACCAGGAATTCCACCGGAATTTTCTTCAGAAATTCATCCGGCGATTTTTTTCAAAAAAATCCTCCAGAGATGTCCCAAGAACTCCTCTTAAGGTTTCCCCTCCGGAGCCGAGGATTTCCTCCATGGAGCTCCACCAAAAAATCCTCCGGAGATTTGTTTTTCAAGAACTCTCCCGGGAATTTTTTGGAGCTCCACCAGGAATTCCTTCGAATTTTCTCCATAATTCGTCATGATTTTTTTTTTCGAAATATCTCCAGAATTTTCCAGAGTTCCTCAAGTACAGGCAAGCCTCCATGAATCGATTACTGAAGTTCCCATCGACTCATAGAACAGAAATGCTTTGGAAAGTTGATTGAGAGGACCATCATAGTAAACATGAAATGGAATTCTTTTGAAGTTGCTTCGAATAATTCACTACATTCCCTCCGGAAGTTTGTCCAAAGTTCCTCAAATTTCTCAAAAGTTTCTCCGGGAATTTCTCTAGACTTCTTCTGAGAATTCCTCTAAAAATTTATCCGGATTTCCATCGGCAATTCTTCTGGATATCATCCAGCAATTCCTCGGAACGTCTTCCGGATTCCACCGGCAATTCTCCTAGATTTCTTCCAAAAATTCATCCATCGATTCATTTGGATTTCTAGAAAGTTCCTCCGGAATTTCTTCCCAACTGTGGGAATTTGAATTTTCTCCTTAGTTTCTCCAGGAATTTCCTCGGAGTTCGTCAAGCAATTACTTTCAGTGTAGAGAACTAGAAATGCTTCCGGACTTCCTCCAGTAACATTTCCGGAGTTTCTCCAGGAACGCCTCCTAAGTTTCTCCTGGAATTGCTTCGTAGTTACTCCAGGATTTCCTTTGGAGGTTTTCTAGGGTTTTGTCCAAAATTCCTACAGGAATTTCCTTAGAGTTCCTTCGGAGCTTTACCGGTGATTTCTCCTGAGTTGCTCCAGAAATTCCTCTGGAGTTCTTTCAGCAATTCTTTTGAATTTTATCCAGCATATGCTTCGAAGTTTCTTCAAAGCTTCAGGAAGAACTCCGGAGAAATTTCTGAAGGAACGCCGGAAGAATTGTTAGAGCACCTAAAAAGGAATTCATGGGGGAAACTCGTAAAATTCCTATTTGATATTCTCGGAGAAATTCCTGTAGTAAATCCCCAGAGGAATTCTATAAAACAATCTCCGGAGGAATTTATTAAGAAAATCCTCGGAGAGCTTTCTTGATAAAATCCACGGAGAAATTTCTTGTTGCAAATCCCCGAAGGAATTGCTATTGGAGATCTCCTGAAGAATTTTCGAAGAAAATCCCTGGAAGAGTTCTTGGGGGAATTCTCCGGAAGTAATGCCTGGAGCATATCGTCAAAGAAGTTTATGGAGGAATTCCTGGAGGAATTCCTGGACGAAATCCCTATAGGAATTTCTGGACGAAATTCTCAGAAAAATTCCTGGAGGATATCCCAGAAGAAGTTTCAAGAAAAAGAATTCTCTAAAAAAAATTCTCTAAAAAAAATCCCAGAAAAATGTTTTGAAGAAAATCCTTAGATGAATTTCTGGACGAAATCCCAAGAGAAAATCCTGGACGAAATCTCCGGAGGAATTGCTATTGGAAATTCCCTGAGGAATTCCTGGAGAAAATCCCGTGATGAATTACTATTGTAAATCCCCTGAGAAATTCCTGGCGAAAATTCCCAGAGGAGTTTTTGGGGATATTGGCAGAGTAATCCTTGAAATCCCCGGAGGAATTCCTGGAGAAAATCTCCAGTAATTCCTGGTTGAAATCATAAGAAAAATTCCTAATTCAAATCACAAGAGAAATTCCTGAAGAAAATCTCCGGAAAAATTCTCTAAAAAAAATCCCCGACAGATTTTTTGAAGAAAATCCTGGACGAAATCCCTGGAGGAATTGCTATAGAAATCCCCTGTTGAATTCCTGGAAAAAATCTCCAAGGAGGTCTAGGAATACCCCCAGAGAGAATCCTTGAAATTCTCGGAGAAATTCCTGGAGTGAATTCCCTGAGGAATTCTTGGGGCAAATTTCCAGAGGAATTCTATGAGAAAATCTCCGAAGAAATTTCTGGAAAAAATCGCCGTAGGAATTCCTGGACGAAATCCTCAGAAGAATTTTTGGAGGAAATTCTCGGAGGTTCTTGTGGAAATACCCGGAGCAATTCCTGATGAAAATCTCAGAAAGAATTTCTTGACTAAATTTCCTGAAAAATTGCTGGACGAAATCTACAGAGTAATAGTTATTGAAAATCCATTGGGAAATTCTTGGAGAAAACTCGTGGAGGGGTTGGAATCGCCGAAGGAATCCTCTCAAATCATTAAAGAAATTTCTTAAGAAAATCCTAAGAGGAATTTCTTGACGAAATCCACGGATAAATTTCTGAAGGAAATATATACCCGACCCCTGGAGCGAGTCCCCGGAGAAATTCTTGCAGCAAATCCCTGGATGAATGCCTGAAAGATATCCCCTGAGGAATTCCTGAAGAAAATCCCTGATTAAATGTTGGGGGATATCCCTGGAGGATTCCTTGAAATCCCCGGAGGAATTCCTGGAGGACATTTCTGGAGACATTTCTGTGGATTTAGCTGGTTTAAATTCTCTGAAAAAATTCCCGAAATAATTTCTGGATAAAATCCAAATAAGAATTTCTTTATGAATTTCTGGACGAAATCCTCAGAAAAAAATCCTTCATGAAGAGGAATTGGAAATGCCATTGGAAATCCCATGAGAAATTCCTGAAGAAAATACCGGAGGAGTTCTTTGGAGAAATCTTCGGGGGAATTCTTGAAAAGTATGTCCCGATGTAATTTCTGGGCGGTTCTACCGGTAATTCTTTTCGAACTACACTGGGAACTCCGAAAATTTCTTTGGGATTTTATTTGGATTTTCGAGATAGTTCCTTCAATAATTTAATCGGAGTTTCTCCAGGAATGCTCCAGTAATTCCTAGAAAATCCTCCGAAGCTCCATTAGGAATCCTTCTGGAGTTATTCCGAGAATTCCCCTAGATATCCCTAGATAGCTCTGACCGTATTCCATCGAGCACATCGCCTTATGCTGTTGTAATGTTCTGATATGACAAACATTAGCTTTAGTAGTGTTTCTCCTGTTGTGAAATATTTCAAAGGTTCCAGAAGATTCCATGAATTGGTCGGTGTTCAGACAGACTGAACCAAGTGTTTTCTAATGGTTTCAGAAAAATGAATCCCAAACGTTTGAAATATGAAATAGCTTGCATTATTTGCTGTAGTAACGGAACATATCTATTAAATGATACATCCGTATAGAAATTACATCAGAGAAATTAGAATTAATGGAGTTCTTAACGTATCTGTAGAACGCCAAAATATTGTCCAGTCCGGTCTGTCTGAACACCGACCAATTAGAAAGACGAATCCTACCGAAAATTCTTGAACATTCTGCTTAATAGCTGTTGTAGTTTTCTATAATGTATTTAAATCTTTTAAATCACAGTTGTAATGAAGGGACCATTCATGAGAATGGAACTTTTCATGTGACAGGTCCGTCTATGTATTTGCTTACATCGGTGGAGACTGATGCCAAAACGGTCCTGTCATCTCCATAGAAAAACTGTCAAAGTGCCTCATAGAAACCATAAATTTTGTTATAGTATGCATCCATAAGATGATATCGAATCATGGAACATCAACTCATGGAGATTTCACTGCAAGTTATCAAACAAAAAAATCGAATGTTTGGCGCACATACATCTCCTTTATGTTTGAACCCTAGTAGGAAATGGCGAAACTCGTTCTGAATCACACTTTCAACCCCAACCCAATTCAAGTTCGATGCAACCACAATTTGCCTGAAGTTGGTTTGTTAACATTTGATCACCGACCAAGTTCCTAAAAGCAAAATCGACAATAATCAAAAGTTCGAGAATGTTCTACGTATTGGTAAGGACAACGTTCCAGAAAACTCTAGAATAACTGTCAAACAGCTGTTGTAGAGCTCCACAATGCAATTATGATGTTCTAGCAAACAAATTTACTTGTAGTGCTTTTATGTTGCTGTTGTAGCGCTCAATGAAACGTTTCGACGAAACATTTCAAAGCGTTACTGACAGACAGACAACTCTTGGATTTTATTTATATGATGGGTGTCAAACATTCCGATATGCAGAAGGGCTCCCCCTCTTTCACATTAGTAAGAAAAAACTGCTCTAGGCTAGATACTTTTTTCAAAAATTATATTCTTCCACCGTCTTGCTTATAAATCAATTTGAAATTGAGAAAAAAATAAAATAAAATTTCAAAGGAAAATTGAGACAAAACATAAACTTTTATACCGTCAAACAGTTCATATACAATACAGATTTCACACAGTGCAAGAACATTTCGGTCGTTTAACGAGATTTGTAACGAATTCGATTTTGATATATCCAAAAACTTGTTCAAAATCCGTATAAGTAGGCCATAGCAAATTTAGATATAGTTAGTTCGGTCTGTACGACTTACAGTCGAAGACGGTGAAATAAATAAATAAATAAATAGATAAAATATGCATATTCGTAGAGAAAAAGGGGGTGTCCATTTCGCCCGTGTGTTTAAAGCAATTTTAAAGTTTTTTTATTCGTAACATATCATTAATAACATTATTCGGATAAGAATCACCTCTATGGATGAGCGTATAGTGATCGAAAGATGGAAGCAACAATTCGATGAACATCATCAGTGCGCATCGTACCTTCGTGCTGTGCGTACACGAATTCTCTCTGCTCTTGGAAGTTTTATTAAAAACTACCTAAAGCAATAAAACAGTACTTTTCAGTGCTACAAAAACAGTACTTTTCAGTGCTAAAATTAAAAACGGTACTTTTCGGTGCTACTAAAACAGTACTTTTCAGTACTATTTTTTCTACTATTGATCCCTTTACGATCCTTGTTTGGACCCGTGCCTTCGATTTTTCGTTGGACCCGTTGGCGAAAGCTAGCGGTGGTAATCCTTCTTGGACACCGTCTTGGGAAAAAACCTTTCGAAGGTCACGTCTTCTTTCGTTTATTAATTAAACATGGTATCAACAACAAACAAAAGGAAGGGTGAATCTCTGAATTCACTACTTCCTTCCAAAAAAGTGGGTTTTAAAACTGTCACTAC
The DNA here is from genome assembly GCF_002204515.2 of Aedes aegypti. NCBI lineage: Eukaryota > Metazoa > Arthropoda > Insecta > Diptera > Culicidae > Aedes > Aedes aegypti. Next base: position 81,916,683 of record NC_035109.1, on the reverse strand, counting down.
ACGTGGCAAGAATGGAAGAAAGGACGCTTCCCCGGAATGCGAAGTTTCTTCCAAGGGTGAAATGAATAATTGTATCGAAATGAGCAATCAGTTCGATGCTCTAGACAAATTTTCCGAACACCAAATCGAAGCAGCCTCTAGCCCAGGCTCTTTGATTCAAGTGAGGAAGCAAAGAGTGCCGCCTATCGTGGTCAGTTGTTCCGAATTTGGGGGATTTAGGCAGGAGATCTTGAACTCCATTAGGGGAATCAAGGTTTCCTTCCAAATCGCAAAGAAAGGAGACTGTCGCGTTTTGCCGGAAACTCTTAAAGATCGTGAGCTTCTTCTCAAACATCTTGAAGAGAAGAAGCACAAATTTTTTACTTATGACGACAAAACTGAACGTTTGTTCAAAGTTGTCTTGAAAGGTCTCTCAAGTGACTATAAATCACCTGAAGAGATCAAAAATGGAATAAATGATTTACTTGGATTTTCCCCAGTCCAAGTAATCATTATGAAAAAGAGAACCCAATCTGGCATTGTTCGGAAAGGGCTTTCTCAAGAATTTTATTTAGTTCACTTTAACAAAAAAGACCTAAATAATATTAAAGCTTTAGAAAAAGCAAAACTTTTGTTTGATGTCCGTGTGACATGGGAACATTTCCAGAAACCTGGAGGAAATTACCAGAACCCCACTCAGTGCCGTCGGTGCCAAAAGTGGGGTCATGGTACAAAAAATTGTCGCATGGATGCTAAATGCATGATTTGCGGAGGTTCTTCTCACGCCAAAGACGTCTGTCCAGTGAAGGAAGATACCACCAAATTCATATGTTGTAATTGCGGGGCTAACCATAAGTCCAATTTTTGGAATTGTCCTTCACGAAAAAAGGTCATTGAGGCTCGTGCCAGGCAGATGAAAGATAATATCCGTTACGATAACGGTCGTTTCCGGAATTTGCCTGGTAGAGTATCGAACAATGCTCATTTTTCAGTTAACGATCGCTTGATCATGAATCATACCCATCAGGAAGATCATAATCATGCTCAGTCACAAACTAATTTTAATCCGTCGGGTAGCCGTTCGAATCTTTCTATTTCGAATGTATCTACCCACGGTAAATCCTTTGCCGATATCGTAGCAGGAAATTCGAACTCCTCCCCTGTTCGATCCATGGGTACCCATTCTACTAGTTTCAAATCAAATGGAAAAAACCCTACCGCCACAGGTAACTCCGCTTCTTCGTCTACCGAAAATTCCAATGGGAAATCACATGACATGTCTGCCTCTGATTTTAATTTTCTAACTGAACAATTGAATCTAATGATTGATGCAATGTTCAAAGCCACCACTATGACTGAAGCAGTCCAAGTAGGTGTAAAATTTACAAATCAAATTGTTATTGGATTACGTTTTTCTAATGGATCCAAATAATAATTTAAATATTTTAAATTGGAATGCTCGTTCTCTGAATGGTAAAGAGGACGAGCTGTTTAATTTTCTTACGGTTAATAACGTGCATATAGCAGTTATTACCGAAACTTATTTAAAACCTGGATCCAAATTTAAAAAAGATCCTAACTTTTTTGTTTATCGTAATGATCGACTTGATGGGGCATGTGGGGGAGTTGCAATCATCATTCATAGGCGTATAAAACATCAACTGTATTCATCATTTGAAACTAAAGTTTTTGAAACTTTAGGTGTTTCTGTTGAAACACAGTTTGGTAAATATACTTTCATAGCTGCCTATTTGCCTTTTCAATGCTCTGGGCAGCAAGTTAATTTGCTCCAAACTGACTTGCGTAAATTGACTCGCAATAAGTCAAAATTTTTTGTCATTGGTGACTTTAATGCCAAACATCGGTCATGGAATAATTCTCAAAGTAATTCCAACGGCAGAATTTTATTTGATGAGTGCTCTTCAGGATATTTCTCAATTCAATACCCTGATAGCCCCACATGTTTTTCCTCTTCTAGAAATCCATCTACGATTGATTTGGTCTTAACCGACTCTAGTCATCTTTGTAGCCAACTGATTACTCATGCTGATTTTGATTCTGATCATGTCCCTGTTACATTTCAAATATCCCAAGAAGCGATTCTTAATCCTATCAGCTCCACTTTCAATTATTTACGAGCCGACTGGAATATATATAAAACGTATGTTGACTCCAATCTTGATGTTAACATTTCTTTAGAAACTAAACTTGATATTGACAATGCTCTTGAAACTTTAACAAATTCCATTGTTGAAGCCCGGAGCATTGCAATTCCAAAATGTGAAGTAAAATTTGAATCCGTGATTATAGACGATGATCTTAAACTCTTGATCCGTCTTAAAAACGTGAGGAGAAGGCAATTTCAACGCACTCGCGATCCTGCTATGAAAATTATATGGCAGGATTTGCAGAAAGAAATCAAGAAACGTTTTGCTCAATTAAGAAACAAAAATTTTGAAAATAAAATTTCTCAACTGGACCCTGGCTCTAAGCCCTTTTGGAAATTATCTAAAATCTTGAAAAAACCTCAGAAGCCAATACCGGCATTGAAAGAGGAAAACAAATTATTACTAACTAATTGCGAAAAAGCTCAAAAACTTGCTATGCAGTTTGAAAGTGCGCACAATTTTAATTTAGGACTTACTAGTCCAATTGAAAATCAAGTTACTCAGGAGTTCGAAAATATTTTCAATCAAGAGAACGTTTTCGAAAATGCCTGGGAGACTGATTTGGAAGAAGTGAGAACTATTATTAAAAAATTCAAAAACATGAAAGCACCTGGCGATGATGGAATTTTCTACATCCTCATCAAGAAACTTCCAGAAAGTAGCTTATCATTTTTAGTTGATATATTTAACAAATGTTTTCAATTAGCATATTTTCCTGACAAATGGAAAAATGCTAAGGTTGTTCCAATTTTAAAACCAGACAAAAATCCTGCAGAAGCTTCTAGCTATCGTCCAATCAGTTTGCTTTCCTCCATCAGTAAACTTTTTGAAAAGGTTATTTTGAACAGAATGATGGCCCACATCAACGAAAATTCAATTTTTGCCAATGAACAGTTCGGATTCCGCCATGGACATTCGACCACTCATCAACTTTTACGTGTAACAAATTTGATCCGTTCCAACAAATCTGAAGGCTATTCTACTGGTCTTGCTCTTCTAGACATAGAAAAAGCATTCGACAGTGTTTGGCATGAAGGTTTGATTGTAAAATTGAAAAACTTTAATTTTCCAACATACATTGTTAGAATAATTCAAAGTTATCTGTCAAATCGTACACTTCAGGTTAATTATCAGAACTCCAGATCTGAAAGACTTCCTGTAAGAGCTGGAGTTCCTCAAGGCAGCATTTTGGGCCCAATATTATACAATATTTTCACATCTGACTTACCTGAGCTACCTCAGGGATGTCAAAAATCTTTGTTTGCGGATGACACAGGCCTCTCCGCCAAAGGACGAAGCCTGCGTGTCATCTGTAGTCGATTGCAAAAAAGTTTGGATATTTTTTCTTCATACTTGCAAAAATGGAAGATTTCTCCTAATGCTTCCAAAACTCAACTAATAATATTCCCACATAAACCAAAAGCTCTTTATTTGAAACCTTCAAGTAGACATGTTGTCACGATGAGAGGGGTTCCAATAAATTGGTCAGATGAAGTTAAGTATCTAGGGCTCATGCTAGATAAGAATTTAACTTTCAAAAATCACATTGAGGGCATTCAAGCCAAATGTAATAAATATGTAAAATGTCTCTATCCCCTTATTAATAGAAAATCAAAACTTTGTCTTAAGAACAAGCTGTTGATATTCAAACAAATTTTCAGGCCAGCCATGTTGTATGCTGTACCAATATGGACTAGCTGTTGTAATAGCAGGAAGAAAGCTCTGCAGAGAATTCAAAATAAAATTTTGAAAATGATTCTGAGGCTTCCTCCCTGGTATAGTACCAATGAGTTACATAGAATATCCAATGTTGAAACATTGGAACAAATGTCAAATACAATCATTAATAATTTCAGGCAAAAATCGTTACAATCTTCTATTGCCACGATTAATGCGTTATATGTTTAGGTTAAGTTAGGTTAAGTATATTAAAAACATTTTTTTTCTCTTATAAGCAGGTGAAATCAACTCACCTGTAAAAAAAAACTGAACTGCTACGGCAAATGAAATGTAATATGTTGTTAACAAAATGTTAATTAAATCTTAAATTTGTTTTACCAAATTAGGATGATAGTGTTGTCAAATAACACAGAACACCTAGATATAAGAAATGAATGTAATGTTTGGAATGATACTAATAAAGAAATTAAAAAAAAAAAAAAAAAAAAAAAAAAAAAAAAAAAAAAAAAAAAAAAAAAAAAATTCGATGAACATCTGAATAGCTGATGAACATCAACTAAGCTGAACTAGACGAACAAATCTCGGAGAAGCTAGCCATTGGGGTGCGGCTTATTTTTAAAAGTTCTCAATTCTAATAATTCATGTGCCACATAAAAGAAAAAAAACTCAAAGTTAGAGCCAAAAGTATTAACCCCTCTACCAGCAGCTTCATTTTTTACCGTCAAAAAAATATTCAAATCGTGTTAAGTTTTTACTTTCTCGATATTTTTGCACGATTTTTGCACAAGTTCTCAAAAAAAAATTCTTCTAGTTTTAAAATCTGTGTCGATATTGATCATTGGTCATATGGATCCGGAGATATTCAAAAATTCCTTGAGACGCGTTAATCATAACCCACGTTAATTTCCCAGGCTTCCGAATTTTTATCGTATTCGGATAGTCACGCGTCGGAACAATACATTGATAAAAGTATGTTGTGAAAAAATGAAGCAATTTTGTGCAGTCGTCTTTGAGTATGCTTGAGCTGGATTGGTCGCCCGTGGTTGCTACTCCAGTATCGCCAGATCAGCTGCACTTACACAAGGAACTGATCGAATGACTGCTTGGGACTAACAGACACCCTCAGTGTATAAGTGCTGGTGATCTTCTATTTTTAGGAAATAATGGCGCCTGCCACGTCAGAATGCAGACCACAGAGGGAAAGGGGGAGGAATTGATGATGCATTAAACTGGCTCCCACAGTAAACAGTATATACCACTGCGTCTACGCCAGTTTATGCGGGATTATATGGGTTGGGGGAAAGGCATGGCAGAGGTGTTAGCTCTTTGGTTAGCAGACTGCCTATGTATCCGGCGCAAGGAAAGGCGTGCTATAATGATGATAGAGTGGAAGCGTAGGGAAACGGTTTTTTGTCAGTCTCTGGTTCTAGCGTTTGCTATGAACGAAAAGGGTTTGAGTGGAAGAAAGAAGGAAGTGAAAGATACAACTACAAAATACGAAGAAAGGGACGGGCCTGGGATTGAACCTATGACCTTCTGCATATGAAGCAGAAGCGGTGGCCGTTAGACCACCAACCGTCCTTGAGTAATGAGCATTTAGGTTTTTAGCACCACGCTGGCCGAACAAAGATCTTGAAAACTTCAAAAAATACCATATCGTATTTTTTAGATATCTCCAGGAATTCTCAACTGATTTGTATGATTTTTTCAGAGTAGCTCCTTATTACCTGGCTTGAATAGTCCATTTTTTTTTTTCTTAAAATTTACCAAAACCAAAATGACCGCCAAAGATGTTTTATATGAAAATTTCGATCCCCCAAGAAACATCGAAATATCTTCAAAACCAGATAACCAATGATAAATATCGACACGGATTCTTAATCTAAAAGAGCTTTTTAAGAACATGTGAAAATGATGCAAAAATGTAGAACGGTTTTTTTTTTTTTGCGGTAAAAATGATGCTGCTAGTAGAGGGGTTAAGATAGGTGATGGGGCAAGTGGGTTAAAGGTGAATTTTAAAATTTTCAAACATTTTTGAATCTTGAAGCACGATACCCTGCTAAATAAAATTTATGAATGATGAATTTATTTATGAAAAAAATTAACATCAATAAAGCCTAGTCTAAATCAAAAGTAATTTTGTTAAGAATTTGACTTATTTTACGAAAACAAAATAAATGTGTTTGACCTCAACTTCATGAATTCTCCAAATATTTTAACATGCTTTTGAAGATAATTTGGTTGGCTTGAATAGTAAGAAAAACACAAAGTCAAAAAATCAAGTTTGACTTGGTTATTTAACAAAAACTGCCCAAAAACTAGATTATTTAAGAAAAATGTCAAATTTTTCAAGTTTTTGCCAGTTCAACAATAATTTTAAATCTGAAACTGGTTTTGATATTTGTTAAACCATCAAAATAGTCTTAGCAAAAAAAAATTAAGCTGATTACAAAACTTATCAAACCTACAGATTTTTCATTAAACAATCATGCTTCTGAGTAGTTTTTGTTGAGCAACTAAGTCAAAAATATATTTAAAAAAATCATTCAGGATTAAAAACAGCTAAATTAGTTACAAAATCATGATAGATCATGATAGATAGGTTGGGTATTCAAGAAAGGTCACACAAAGCTGATTTTTCAAGTAAAATAAGAAAAACATGGAGAAAACTACATTAAAAAAAACCTAGTTCAAATTTAAGACAAATTTGATATCCTATAAACCTTCAATGAATTTAAATTGAAGAGAACGATGCTAAAAGTAACAAAACTTGGATCACTTGAAAATTCACTTTCAAGTCGCTCGCTTAGAGGTAATATTTAAAACTGAAACTTTGAGGTTCTTATGTGGATTCTACCGCATTACCCTGAATGCCATTACCCCGAATTCCAAATTCCCGAACGATCCATAACTCCGAATGACATTACCCCGAATTCCGAAATTATGGTTAAATGTCATGAATGTCATCTTTTCAAGAAACTCGTTTGTAAATTTTCCAATGAATTTTGCGTTCCAATCAATTCAGCCAACGATTCTTCTGTGAACTCTTTTATCGATACCTCTAAGACATTTTCCAGTTTATAACTCTAGAAATTGTTCCAAGGATTCCTATAGAAATTACTCCATTTATTCCTCCAGAGTACATCTTACGTTTTTTTTTTGTAGCAGCATGTCTTCCATAAATCCATTAAAAATTTCTATAGTTAAAATTAATGAGAGACAAGTTTTTTGCGCGAATAAAAAACCCAAACGTTCCAGCATCTATTCGTCGAACAAATTCTGGAACTTCTACAAATACAGCAGAAAACGCCACAATCTGTGATATTTTTCTTATAATTGTTACAAACATTCACTCACGGTTTCCTATCAAGACTTCTTCGCAAACAATTTCTAGGGTTTCTATCAGTATTCTCCCATCGATTGCATCAAAAGATCCTTAAGTGATGTTTTTTTTTGGAATTTCTCCAGCGATGGCACATGTAATTCCAAATAAATCAAAAAACAATTGACTACACATCAAACGAAAGCTTACAATCAGTTGCGCAACCAGGATTTGGCTCTAGGGGGGGGGGTTTGTGAACATGAAGATAATGTGTTTTTGGGAAAATAAAACGAGTGTAAAAAATTCGAAGAGAAAAATTGCAAAATATTGCTAGATTAACATTAAACAAAAAACTTAACACCATTTGCAAAATTAGGCTATTCTCTTGTACCTCGAACATACATTTTTAAATAGAGTTACAACGCCACTCAAAGAGAATCTGTTTTATCTAGTGAAAGTTTTCCGAAATACGTTTGTTAATCACGGAAAAGCCTTCGGGTTCCAAAGAACATTTCGTTCTTTACAAATATTATCTTAGATTCTACTTTTTAAATAGGGATGACAAAACTGGATTAAAATATTCTTATATCATTCAGATCTTGTAGCTTGTTCTGAAGTTTTTCCAGGCTACATTTGGAGGCACATACATTGGCTTTGAAAATCACACTTCGTCTGTTCTGTTCCTTACATACGTTTTCAAGTTTTTCAACGAACGGAATGATCTTTCAGCGCAAGTCGCAGTAAAAGCATTGCGACTATCATTAGCAGTTTGCCGAAGGTAAAATAGCATTGCAGATATTGAAGCATTTCCAGATTGCAGACGAAAATTTGTGCTTTTTCGTTTTTGATGATTGCTGATGATTGAATGATGGATTCTTGAGCCGAGGATTTTTTTTTGTTCTATTATTTTCTGAGCAAATTTTTAGGTTTTAAGAATGTTTCCGTATTATTTTTAAGCTATTCGACGAACACTAAACGATTTCTGCCTATTTGTGTCATAAAACGGTATATATTCCGGGATGACGAATACTGATTCCATAGCGACCACCAGTGCCTACCATATTGCAGGAGAAATCCTGAGTGAATTCCAAGTCCCATTAGGAAATATCTTTAGAAATTTCTTCAAGAGGTTCAAGGTGAAATTTTGGATCTAAAATCCAGGGAAAAATCTCTTGTCTAGAATTCCAAAAACAATGTTACCAGTGCTTGTGCTTCACTTTATTCGAATCCTTGAAAAAAATCACGATTAAAATATTCAACACAATCCTGAAATCACTTAACGCATTTCTTCAAAAACTCTTCGGCCTATTCAAGAACTGTCTCAAAACTTCCAACCGGAAATGTACCCGTCGGGACAGTTGTCGTCTGCACGGAATCTATCACAGCCAAGGAGGGATTTGTCATAACGAGACTCCCGGCCAACTAACCAAGAGAAGCAACCAGCAAAGAAGCCCGCCAATCAACCAACGAAACAACACGGTGAGTAGCTCAAGTTGCTGCAAAGATTTACGTTTTGTTTTTGCGTTTGCTTTTCAAACAGTTCTGGCGTGGAGGATGAAGGTCAAAAGAAATAGGGATTTCCACGGAAGCAAAGCGATACACCGTGCTGTTTAGTTGGATGATCAAAAGAGTAAATGGAGTAACCGTTTGTTCTTGTGTGTTTGCTACCGGGGAAGTGCTTTAAGTTGAGCTGGTTGGAATCAAGAACGCAAACATTCTCAACATCATTAAGGGAGATAAGTTGTACATAAACTATCTTTAATCTTTCGCCTTGATTTCGTTTTATTCTTTGAAAATGTGGCTTTGAGCTTGAGCATGAGCCTTATTAAATGATCATTTCATAATTAACTTAGTTCAACTTAGTCCTTCAAAAGATAAATCTTTACGCGTTCCTTCTCAAAAAAATCCATTTAAATTTATTAAAATGCCACTCCATGTTTGAAACTTATTTTCCATACAAATGTTTGTAAGTTTCTAATACATTTGTGCACGCCATATTCTTTTAGTACTACCGTAAATATTAATCTTTCTAGCATTATTGCGAAGCATTAAATAGTAACTGAGAGCATTTTTACCAAATTTGCCATTTTCGCATTTGTATATCGTGTGGCAGGTACGATGATACTTTATGACCAGGGAAATAAGAGTGATTTTCATTACTAAGAGCTTATGGCATGACTGGGAATCGAACTACGACACCTTAAGGTGACACATCTCGGAATCGAAACATGGCAAGCACAATGGCCGGCTTGTGCCCCTACTCACGATTTCAAAGGCACTAATCTGCTGAAATAATGCACATACAAAGTCAATCTTCTTATTTTAAGCTTTCTGCTTGTGCACAAAGCTAAAATAGAAATTGCACTGTAGTTTGATGCTTCTTTCGCGAGATTTGTGCCTTCAATGTTTTGGTACATAATTGAAAATTCATTTTAAGCTGTTTCACCTTAAGCGTGACTTTGCTTTGTAGCCGCGGACGTTACCACTAGGCTTAGGAAGATCCCGTAATCTTATAAGTTGTTATTGAATTAAAATGAATCAATGAAAACTAGAATACTGACCAATTGTACCCCACCACTGATGAACGATACCACGTTTTACGTTTTTTTATCTTTATGCATGCGTCTTAGAATCAAAAGAAAGAGAAGAATCAATTGTTTTTGTATTCATCTAATATTTTTGAAATCTTTAAAAGCAGGAAAACCATTGGGTGATGATGTTAAAATTTGAACTTGATCGTCGAGTGACCAGAAAAGTGTGAAATCTGTAAGTCACACACTGGAATTGATCCACCGCTCGTTGTTCACCCTTTTCAAAGCATATGATGTAAAAGTCTATTGTAACAACGTGGCCGTGCGATGTCACTCTCGTTCGCTACTACCGGAATATGTAATTGCGGTGCCCTGCAGTGAAAGTGTATTAAAATGACAAGACCATGTTCGAACGAGGAAGCTCAGATTATGCATTGTGTTTCTAGAATAGAAGTAAAAATCTCCGTGCCTAAGCCCACAGGGTAACATGGACTCTACACTGTACACTGTAAGGGCCTAACTTTACAACACACAGGCGGAAGCGAAAAATCAAACCAGCAAATAGAATGAAAATGTATAAAAATATTCAATGGAAAGTGAAATATGTACTCTCAGCCATGGGAAATTTAATTATGCGCTCTGGCGCCGTCACTGCTGCGGTTTCCATGTTAGTATAGCGTGTATGTATGTAGGTACTGTCCGAGCGTGTAACTGAATGGAGTTAGTAGGTACTCTCCGCTTCGAGGCTTTTCATTTTACCAAGCTTCCGATTTCGTTTTGCCCACCGTTGTTCACCCGTGCTTTTCTAATATCATTTCCTGCTTGGAGGTGGAATCAGTTGTAGGCAGCTTTCATATGCTTTGCTTTTGGGATTGATTGAATAAATCCGTGCCGGGGTGCGATAAAACGACAAATTTGGATGGAATTGATTGAAGGTTAGATGAATTCATTATAAATCTGATTGGTACGCAATACACAAATTCATTATGCTGACCGAAATGATTAACATTAATTCGGTGTTTTCTTATACACACAGATCCCTTCTGATAGCAAAAATGTAATGCGCTTTTCCTCCCAAGGGTGAATTGGATAATGTATTTTATATATCTTTAAAAACGAGATTTTTAACCCTAGGCTAGTTTATCTCGGGACCATCGGCTTTACTTCCCTTCCGAAGGAAGTCGTCACTGTTCGATGCTTTAGACAAATTTTCCGAGTAGCAAATCGAAGCAGCTTTTAGCGCAGGTTGTTCGAGGCAAGTGAGGAAACAAATGGTGCCGCCAATCGTGGCCAGTTAATGCGAATGTGGAGGATTTAGGCAGAAGATTTTTGAATTCCATTAGGGGAATCAAGGTTTCCTTCCAAAAATAAGGAGACTGCCGTGTTTTGCCGGAAACTCTCAAATATCTACTTTTCAAACTTCTTGAAGAGAAGAGACACATTTTTTCACTTATGACAAAAAAAACAAACGTTTATTCAAAGTCGTCTTTAAGTCTCTCGTCTAACATACAAGTCTAACGTCTAGCATACAAGAGTCCTGGGTTCAAATCCCAGCCGAGCACGTGGATTTTTTTCATAATTTCACCCATAATTTGTCCATCTTTACCACGCGTAATGAGTTAATTAATTTGATAGATTTTGCCGCCTCCAAGAATATGGCCATTCGTAGCACCTATTTCCAGCACAGCCTCCCGTATCGGTACACCTGGAGATCACCTCAGCAGACAGAATCGCAAATCGACCACGTTTTGATCGATGGACGGCACTTCTCCGACATAACCGACGTCAGAACCTATCGTGGCGCTAACATTGACTCCGACCACTACCTGGTGATGGTGAAACTGCGCCGAAAACTATCCGTCATAAATGATGTACGGTACCGACACCCGCCCCGGTACAATCTCGAGCGGCTGAAACAACCGGATGTCGCCAATGTGTACGCGCAGCATCTTGAGGCAGCGTTGCCGGATGAGGGCGAGCTCGATAGGGCCCCTCTTGAGGACTGCTGGAGAACAGTCAAAGCAGCCATTAACGACGCTGCCAAAAGCATTGTCGGATATGTGGAACGGAGCTCAAGAAACGATTGGTTCGACGAGGAGTGCCAGGAGGTTTTAGAGGAGAAGAATGCAGCGCGGGCTGCAATGCTGCAGCATGGTATGCGGCAAAACGTGGAACGATACAGACTGAAGCGGAAACAGCAAACCCGCCTATTCCGGGACAAAAAGCGCCGCCTGGAAGAGGTGGAATACTGTACCGTTCTCAAGAAACGCGGAAGTTCTATCAGAAGCTCAACACATTCCGCAAAGGCTTCGTGCCACGAGCTGAGATTTGCCGGGATGAGGATGGGAGCATCTTGACGGACGGACTCGAGATGGTCGAAAGGTGGAAGCAGCACTACGATGAACACCTGAATGGCGAAGAGAACACAGGCACAGAAGGTCAGGACAATGAAGGCGATGGCTACGTCAGCACAGCGGACAGCGGAAACCAACCAGCTCCCACGATGGGGGAAGTTAAGAATGCCATTCAACAGCTCAAGAACAACAAGGCCACTGGCAAGGATGGTATCGGAGCCGAACTCATCAAGATGGGCCCGGACAGGTTGGCCGCTTGTCTGCATCGGCTGATAGTCAGATTCTGGGAAACGGAACAACTACCGGAGGAGTGGAAGCAAGGCGTTATATGCCCTATCTACAAAAAGGGCAACAAACTGGAGTGTGAAAATTATCGTGCAATCACCATCCTAAACGCCACCTACAAAGTGCTATCCCAGATTATCTTACGTCGTCTATCACCTATAGCAAACGAGTTCGTGGGAAGTTATCAAGCAGGATTCATCGACGGCTGCTCGACAACGGACCAGATCTTTTCCGTGCGGCAAATCCTCCAGAAATGCCGTGAGTACCAGGTCCCTACGCACCATTTGTTCATCTATTTCAAGGCGGCATACGATAGTATCGACCGCGTAGAGCTATGGAAAATCATGAACGAGAACAGCTTTCCCGGGAAGCTCACAAGATTGATCAGAGCAACGATGGACGGTGTGCAAAACTGCGTGAAGATCTCGGGCGAACACTCCAGTTCGTTCGAGTCTCGGCGGGGACTACGACAGGGCGATGGACTTTCGTGCCTGTTGTTCAATATTGCGCTTGAAGGTGTTATGCGGAGAGCTGGACATAACAGTCGAGGCACTATTTTCACGAGATCCGGACAATTTGTTTGCTTCGCGGACGACATGGATATTATTGGGAGAAAATTTGAAACGGTGGCAGATTTGTTCACCCACCTAAAACGCGAAGCAACAAGAGTCGGGCTAATGGTGAATGCGTCGAAAACAAAGTACATGCTGGTTGGCGGAACTGAGCGCGACAGGACCTGCCTAGGAAGCAGTGTTACGATAGACGGAGATACCTTCGAGGTGGTGGACGAGTTCGTCTACCTCGGATCCTTGTTGACGGCTGACAACAATGTTAGTCGGGAAATACGAAGGCGCATCATCAGCGGAAGTCATGCCTACTGTGGGCTCCAGAAGAAACGGCGGTCAAGAAAGATTTGTAGCGTTCGATTATTATTTCGTTAAACTTCACGTTGAATTTTGATTGGGCAAGATTACCACTTCAAATTTAGTATGCAAACGAAGGGCGAGGATAAGTGAATAAATTTAAGAGTGTTCAACCAAACGAAATGCTGCATGGGCACGAACCAGAAAAAGGAGATGTCACAACTGTCAGTCGGATGACAGTTATACCCGTTTCCGGAAGACCGACACGCACACATCGCTACACAGAAGCAGCACGAACAAACTGACGGGAAGACTGGCAAAAAGTGATACACCCTCGAAGTGAACGGTTCGGTTCGGGCAGAGAGCAGCGTTGGCGGTTGGGAAATTAGAAATTTCACACCTCTGCACGACACAAAGTGGAAAAAAAAACGTAAGTTAATCGAACAGCCGCAAATATACTCTGCTGGTAGAACTTACGCAGCAAGTGGCATAAAAATAACGTGAGTTTCCCGATTTCACTGCAGGCACGTGATTTCACCTGACTTGCCAACACGATCGCCAACATTCTGTTGTTCCGAAACCGAACAAACAGGCAACCTCCTCGTGCCGTGCACAGTCTGGCCAACATCTATCAGCCCCGGCGGCTAAAGATCAGGGAAAGGAAACCACCTCATCGGAGCTGTTGGTAAGTTGCAACATACCAAGCCAGATTACCGACAAGTGACGTCCGCCATTTTATTCAGCCACGCTGGACAAAAAGAAAGCCACTGGAATCGGAAGATAGAACCGGTGAGAAACCGAAACAGCCAACCAGAAAAAGCCTGCAAAAGCAGTAAGTGCTTGCTAATAAGTTTAGGCGGACAAGGAACTAATGTTGGTTCCCTTTAGGGCTTTTTTCTTTTATCTTTTATCGGCTTAGTGTGCAGTCAGCGGGTCCGCACGGAGGAACCAAGTGCCTGGAACACGGGCGGCATCCGAACGTGGTCGTAGAAGCGACGGAGCGACATCGGCCTTGACGAACGCGGTCACTGGCAGGCCCACACACGTCAGATCCATTCGGCTGGGTTCCCCGGTGACAAAAGACAGCATCATGTGCGTGCAGTCCGGTTGCGGAAAGGTGCAGTAGTCGACTGTCGGGGAAAGCAGCCATCCATATAGGGTAAGCTCACCAGCATAGGGCTGACAGCCGTTTGTCCTCGCACAGTGAGCAAGCCAAGAGCCAGCGCGGTCGACGAGCGTTCAGTGTGACACGAGCAGTGCAATGCCTCGGCGCTCCATCATGCTGCCCTTCCGTCAACGTTCGGCCGATTGGATTTCCCGGGCGTAAGCCCAGAAGAAGAGAGGGTGCACCCTAGTGAAGAACCGTGAGTAAAAGAAAATTGTAAGAGATAAGAAAGATTGAGCCAGAATTAGGGCCTAGTTAGGGTAGTCAGAAGGTAGGCTGGAAGATGGGAGAAGCTAAATAAAGTTTGCGTACGATGTAATCCGATTTTTGAGGTGTCCAGTTTATTAGCCGGTCCGACCAAGCTTCAGTCTCGCTAGGTCAAACCTAACAGATTCACCCCCGCACCAAATGCACGATGTACAATACGCTCATAAGACCGGTAGTCCTCTATGGGCATGAGGCGTGGACTATGCTCGAGGAGGACTTGCAAGCTCTTGGGGTTTTCGAACGCCGAGTGCTAAGGACGATCTTCGGCGGCGTACAGGAGAACGGCGTGTGGCGGCGAAGGATAAACCACGAGCTCGCTCAACTCTACGGCGAACCCAGTATCGTGAAGGTAGCTAAAGCTGGAAGGATACGCTGGGCAGGGCATGTTGCAAGAATGACGGACAACAACCCTGTAACCCTACGAATCCGTTTGGAACAAGAAGGCGTGGGGCGCAGCGAGCTAGGTGGATTGACCAGGTGCACCAGGACCTGGAGAGCGTGGGTCACAGTCGAGGATGGAGAGAAGCGGCCATGAACCGAGTGAATTGGCGAATTATTGTTGACGAGGCTTTATCAAGATAATTGATGTAGAGCCAAACAATACACATTTGTTGGCCCTGAAAAAGGCCGATTGAACTGTGAGAATCGAGTAACACGAACACATTTTGCCAGCGAACAGGTTGAAATCCTCCTCGCCCGATGAGGTTTACGATGGCGATGACGATGGGTGCTTGAACAAGCGGCTTGAGCTGATTTTCTTCAGCCATCTCGTAGCCAGCGATTTCACAAACCGGACACTGGATTTGCAGCAGCTTAATGATTGTAAATTTTGGTGGAATTTTACTGATCTTGGTACAATGTTTACCGCAAATCACTTATAATTTCACCAAAACTATTATTTAATTCACCGACAGTTCTGTTGTTGCTGTAAGTATTGCCAGTAATGTTGCGTTTCACGGTAGAAATATTTTCAAAACTTGAATTGTTGAATTCACGTAATACGGACACATTTTGACGGCACACTGGTTGAAATCCTTCTCGCCCGATGAGGTTTGCGGAGGGGATGACGATGGGCGCTTCGACAAGCGGCTTTGGTCGATTTTCTTCAGCCATTTCGTACTTGCCTTTGCGCCCCGATACCTGCAGGGCCAGTTCTGGAGGCGCGAGTCCATTCAGGAATCTTGAGCGATTTCACAATCCGGACGCTGAATTTGCCGCCGCTTGATGATCAACAGCTAGCCTCTGGTAGCGAAGGGCTGAGCAGGTTTGGAGGAGCTCTTACCAGCTCGAAAGCGAAAACGGAATGAAACCGAATTCAGCGAATCGCCGCTACAAATCAACCTTACGTCTTCCGACGACACAAATTGAACTGTGACGCGGGTGCAAACGCAAAGCGAAAATGACTCGCCCGACCGTGTTCACCAGGGGACTGACATGGCTGTCATACTGATACTGCATACATTTCGGCTCTTCCTCACATCGTTTTGGTACTTCGAGTTTTGGTACCCACTTTCTGGTCGGTTTGCCCTAACCTTGCTCCCGATTTTCGAGTATACGGCTCATACGCTGCTAGTGCTAGATTCTGGCAATTAAACATATCGCATTGAATCGTCGTATTCGATGACGCTCTACATTAGTTCATCATTTTGTTTAATGTTTTACGCATCAGCGAGGTATATATTGATGTCTCCTACCCATAAAAACATATTTTTTGTCCCTCCCAAATTAATCAAAACAAGAACACTGGACGCCATGTTGAATTGATGTTGGGTTGGTAAATATTGGCTCATGCCACCCCCCTGGTGTTCACAGTCCGACCACAAAAAGAAGACTGAGGGAAGAAGCAGGGTGCGGTGCGCTTTTATAGAGGGAAGCGGAATCCAAAAATGTACTTCGACGTGCTTGGTTAGATAAGAAAGGGGTCAACGTTTTACGATTTTTCAATAGTTTGTTACTTATAATCAATAGTGTCCTCCATTTGAACCGACGCGTAGATAAATTTCCAATCGATTCATGGATAAATATTGACTGAGTTATTAGCGGTCAAAACCTGACCATTTTTCGTTATACACTCCCGTGCATAAGTTTGGGTTCACCCCCTAAAAAACATGCAAAAGTATTCAGTCCATATCTCTGTGATAACACGTCCAATTGAAACTCTCTAAGCCGCATTCGAAAGGCAAAGAGTTATTCTTACTTCGTATGTATTTTTCCGAAAGCATTCTTTGAACTTTGTATACTAAATTTTTATTTAAAGTTGTGATATTTTTCAAAAAAACACACTGAAAAATCATATCTAATTTCCTCAGCATTGGATCGACCAAAATTTTAAATAAAGTATCATTAGAATCGTAATCTTATATTCTTTGAAGAGACCCCACGAAATTTTGGCGGAAAAATCTGGAAAGTATTCAAAATCAATGAAGCAGTCAGTCAAGTCATCGTGCAAAAGTTTGGGTTCACCCCTCAGTATAGTGTATCGTGCAAAAGTTTGGGTTCACCTGAACTTACTTAAATCTGCGAAATCTCAAACCAATCATGTACGCGCCATTATTTGCGCTCATAAAAGCTTTAAATTATTAAAATCGGTTGAAAAATGGCAGAGATATTGACAAAAATGATGTGCGTGCGGCTCAGGTGAACCCAAACTTTTGCACGATGACTTGACTGATTGCTTCATTGATTTTGAATACTTTCCAGATTTTTCCGCCAAAATTTCGTGGGGTCTCTTCAAAGAATATAAGATAACGATTCTAATGACACTTTGATTTAAAATTTTGGTCGATCCAATGCTGAGGATATTAGACATGTTTTTTCAGTGTGTTTTTTGAAAAATGTCACAACTTTAAGTAAAAATTTAGTAGGGGAACTTACGTATTCTTGGCAGTCTAAGCCGATGCCGCGCTTCTCTTGTGATTTTTTAGGACATCAGCAGACAAATTACGTGTTTGTTTGTTTACATTTATGCGCTGCTCAATCCTTTATCAATTCACACCAACAGACTTGTTAAAAGCTTTTTGGAAACGTTTTTACAACGCTGCGAACATCTCTTGTCAGTGTGACTATTGTCGGCAGCCTCATTCTGTTCGGCAGCTTTCCCATAAGAGCTGCAAACGAATCACTTCGGCAGCTCCAAATCAGTCGCATTTTAAGGCGTGTTCATTTGAATTGCTGACATCTTTGGCGAAATTGTTTGTTCCGTCTCGGAAATCTCGTAAGCGGGTAGCTGACAGAACGAAGAATCAGTTGAATGTTTTCATTGGTGTGTTTTGATAGAAAAATACTATGTATTTGGCATTTGAAATTTGGTTGCCTATAATAGTCGCAAGGTGCCGAAGCCGTAAGTCTCCCTATACAAAATTCAAAAAATATTTTTGGAAAAATACATACGAAGTAAGAATAACTCTTTGCCTTTCGAATGCGGCTTAGAGAGTTTCAATTGGACGTGTTATCACAGAGATATGGACTGAACACTTTTGCATGTTTTTGAGGGGGTGAACCCAAACTTTTGCACGGGAGTGTACATGCTCAATTTTTCGTTTTTCTGAATTGTTCCCCATATGTTGCCGAAAGACGTTATCCAACGTCGAAAATAAAAAAAAAATCAAAATTCAGTGTGCAAAATGTTCGTGAAAAAAGTATTTTTTTTTTTGCGATTTTTCATTATAATAGGCTGATTTTCATTACGTCATTCTGTCATGAAACGACCTTTCATTCGCCACAAAACGCGACGCCAACTTTCGAACAGACTGAAAAAATCGTCGCTAGCAACCAATCAAAGGAGGTGATTTGCTTTTGTGTTGGCAAGACTGGTGAAACGTCAAATTCACAGCGGTTGCTTGGCTGGCGACGATTTTGGCGACGGTTTCATAGGCGACGATTACCGTTTTGATTCATATTACGGACAGCTTCAAATTCCGGACACTCTCGTTTGTATGGGAAACATTTCACACGAAATGTTTCAAATTTCGCCGTCCAAAAGTTCTCATTTTCGAGGCTCGTTTTATTAGGTTTTTTCCATAAATATCATTGCAAATTTATAATGCCCAATTACCTTAGACGTCTCTTAAGTGGTTGAACGATTTCAATTGATGATTTGACTGTTCCATTAATGATTATCATGAGCTGTCCGTAATGCGAATCAAAGCGTCCGGAATATGAGGCAAAAGTGAGGGAGCGTCCGGAATAAGAATCATGAAAAGGCCACACGTTTTGATTTATTTAAAATTATTCAAGTTGCGGACGCGTATTCTTTACCCACCATCCGAAAGTTAAGGGCTTCCGACGCTCGATAATGCTAAAAAATCATACAGAATGATTTATTTTGTATGGTCCAAGCTGGGTTATACTTCACTGAGGCCTTAAGTGTCCGTAATATGAATCAAAACGGTACAAATCGTCGCGTCCGATAGGGTGCAAAATTTACAATATGCAGTGCGGGAATAGTCATTTCCCAGATAGCTTGGACTCTGAGAAAGTATGTGCTTAATGTTTGTTTCGAAATTTTACTGACCTAGAATATTTTTTGATACAGGTATGTTCCGTTTTTGTCACGTTCCGATTTTGTCACGCTCCGATTTTGTCACGTTCCGATTTCGTCAAATTATTCCGTTTTTATCAACAAGCAAAATTGATTTTCTCAAATTTTCAAAATGTTTAGAATATAAACTAAACAGTTATTTTAAAGAAATTCAAATGCTTTTCAATAGTTTCAGAGTTGAATTTTCAACATTATGTTAATGTTGAGCACCTACGATACGTGGTAGGTGTCAAGTCATATACAATACAATAAGGTTTGACTCCTTCTTATCCACTAATCAATAAGAGTTTTCCAACTTAGCATGGACTGTTGAATAAGGTTAACCCATCCTTCAAAAATCAAGAGTTGCTCTGGCCACGTCCTAGCAACAACTGTGATTAGTTGAATACGTACCTTTGCATAGGCTTCTCCTTTTTCTTATATAACATGGCATCAAAGAATTTTCCATAAAATTTCGACAGACATAGGAGCTGTCCTTTAAGACCATGCTGGCGGTTTCACCTCCCCCTATGGTATGATTTTTTGTATGAAAATAAAAACATAATTTGTATGGCTGGTAAGATATCTCAAACCCCTTCCTCCCCACGTGATTAACGGACGATCCCATATATATTCAGTTCTTTTTTATAAGGGATGCACTTGGGAATGAACTCAAGAATGTTTGGGCTGTCGACCCCGTTATATTTTGGACATAATTTTCTATCTCTCAAAATCGATATCATTGCAGAAATTATAGCAAACAGCCATTGATAAGATTATGTTCAAGTGGTAGGGGAAGAGGTCCAGCAAAACTAAGCAATCTATAGAAAATTTTGGAATCTCCATATAATAAGCTTGCATCAGTGCTGAAAAGCATCAATGTAAACAGAGGGTGTCGCACGACTTTTACATAGATGCATCTCTCACTGTCATCGAACGGCGAGACAATGACAGAAGCTTCCTTCAAATTCTCCTTCATTTTTCCGTCGCTACGGCTTTTGACGCAATTGTAAACTAGACAATTTTTATTTGATTATCAGATAAGATCGTTGTTTATATCGCTAGAATCATGAAAGGATATCCACTTTACTTATCGAACACATTTGCTTCCCGAAATTCTCCAAAATGAGATATAAATTTTAAAAGCAAAATAACCTTACAATTGCTCTCGTGAGAGCTCCGTCATTGCGATCTGACGAAGTGAGCACATGAAATATAGTATAGTGACAGTGAGAAGACTGGTTTCGTTAGTGTCGCGAGCCGGTCATGATTCTTAACAGCCCTGGCTTGCATCGAGGAAGAGGGTAAAGGGCAGAAATAGCTGCCAATTAAGGAGACTGTTGATACTGAACGTTACCACATCACGCACGTTACCACTCCATCTTTGAGTAGACATGAACCTCTTCCCCACATGGAGCCTAAAAGATTAATTAGGAGTCTTATACCAACATCCATATGCTTATTCATAAAACTCTACAAAAGAGTTTCTTACCAAAAAGTTCTAATTTGGTGCTGTTTGTTCTGGAGTTTATACACTTTTGTGCTTTTGATGAACTTCTACATAAATTAAAAATGGTGTTTGTATGACAAGAAAGGGCTAATAGACATACCGTCGTTGGGGGTGACAATGGGTCAAAAAGGGATATGTGCGATTTATTTTTTGAATAACTATCGCAATTTAACTCCAATAAACTTCAAATTTGGTGTGTATGTACTTTGATGGTACATTAACAACTGTTCAAAAAATTAAAGACAAATATTTATTCACAGCGGCACCACAAGTGCATGAAAAATGACCCAATCTCACCCCATAGAGGGGGTGACATTGGGTCACTATAATTGAAATAACTTGTTTTTGAGAATATCGTCAAGTTTACATAAATTTTATTGGTTTTTCCCTCAGATTGTCTTCAAAGTCTCATCCCAATTGCTATAAAGCCCATTCAGTTTCCCTAAAGGTGTACTGAAACAGTGATTATTTTAAACCTTTAAACCAAATAGTTAAATTTCGGTGCGACATTCCACGATCAATAAATTTCAGGCAGAAGTTGACGTCATAACTCCAGTATTTCAGCGATCCAACTCATTTGTACTTCCGTGAGATGTTTCTATAATATGAAAACGCTGATAAATAATCAAATTTAGAAAAAAAAAAACAGCCATTTGATAAAAATTTACGACGTTGCTGCGCACGAAACGCAGTTGCAGGTTTGAGAAGTTGTCAAAATGCGTTATATTGTTATTCAATGCACGGAATACTCAAGTAGACTTGTTTGATGTTTCAGAGTTGCTGTATTTGGAAAGAATAAACACATCTTAATGAAAAAAGAGAACACCCGGCACCGTAAAATGTCAAAAAAGTGGACTTGGAATTTCATTTACTATCGTTCTTGCTTGACCCAATCTCACCCCCATTTTCAATGTTTTAGACATCATACCGAAAAAAATGATTTTTTTGTGGGAAAATCAAACAGATTCCGGAAAATACCTGTGATGTGTAATGAAAAGACTTTCAACATTCTACTAATACAACGATAGAGACTAGAGTACATGCGTGATACTTTGTACAGGAGAAATTTAATGTTGTAAATTTTATCTAGTTTCAACATGCAAATTTATTGATGTAGTAAACAAAAACTACTATTTCTAAAAATGTATATTGTTTTGAATTATGTGCAAAAATATGTTCTCTAACATTTGAATGATTAATTTTAGTAATATCAGCGTTATTAGCTGAAATATTTCACAAAACATATTTTTCCGTTTTGACCCAATCTCACCCCCTAGACCCATTGTCACCCCCATCGACGGTACATGATTATTTCACTGTTGCATTGGTCAAGAGCTCCGACGTGTTTGAATGAAAATTCTCTGGAATAACTGGAAATACAACTGAAAACTAATCTGTCGTATTGTATGGGAGATTGTATGCCATTTGCTACTTGATGGCAAAACAAAGTTTGACGGGACCACTAGTATTTGATATCATTTTTACTTAAAAAAAACTAGAACTTTAGGTTAGTTTTTTTCCAGTCTCTTCGTGTTCTAACGTGAAGCTAAAAGCCCAAGGTGACGCTGTTCTAGATTGGCGATTAGTGCATTTTGGCAATTCAAAGCACAGGAAACCGTAAATATTTGTTTCAGTTTGCAAAACATAACTTCCACATTTAATCGCCAATCGCTCTTTCTCAGGTGGAATATAATTCCAAAAAGAAGAAGAAGCAGAAAGACGAGGATGAACTGTGGAAAAAAAGTTGCTTCTTGTTTAATCTTTCTTTAAAAAAATTATCAGCTTGACCCACTTCTTAGTTATTTTACACGTTATGATACAAAAGACATTCATATGATTATCGTTTCAATATTCTATATTACATTTATCGAAATTCTAACAAAAACACTAAAACTATTAATGATTTATTACAAAATCATATTGATTGATAGGAGTCTGTAATCAACTTTCATTACGAACCTATAGCAATAAACAATCTGTGAGGACCATACAGCTCCAAAACATTTATACTGTGCATTTATATGATGAAAATGTGTATTATCCTGACGAAACTGCAATTTTATTTTAAAATTTGTAAAATATTTTGTTTAAGAAAATTATTCCGTTTTTGTCACGGTTCCGTTTTTATCAACTGAAAATTGCCGATCGTGTTGATAAAAACGGAACATACCTGTATTGCTTATGAAAATCACACTTTTTTAGAAATCTCAACGGGCAACTTATAATCGTTATTTCTCAGAGTTCCTCCCACACAAAAATATGATTGTTACATATCTAGCTACCATTTGAGATCCAAGGTATCCTGGACAACCTAACGTATATGTGAACTGACCCTCTCAACCCATCTATCGGTAGAAAATTCATTTTGGAGTTAACCCAGACCCTTTGGTGGAATGAAAAGGCAAAAATATGGCTAAATCTTTGTCACAAATCAATCAAATTTTATTACATGACGATACTATAACGCAAGCAGCTTACCCAGATCAGACCAATCCGTTGACAATCCCACATTTTACAAAACGTTGATTTAGCATGTAAAACTACGCCAACCTCTTCCATCCTTCGAAACCAATTTTACTTGCGATGCAACAGGAAGCTCGGTTGGTCCAGCCGCGAAACTTCCCCGGCAGCCTGGGTCTTGAAGGCATTCAGTCCCGCGGCAACCTCGTCCACACCAGCCTTCAAATCTGCGGGCCAATCCGGGTGTGCCTTGAACACCTCCTCGCTGACCGTCGTCAGATACTCGTGGATATCGTTGAACACCTCGCTGCGGGAACGGATTTGGGCACTCTACAATGGGCAGGGGGAGGGAAAAGTTAGCCATATCACAACCACACCGACTACCGTCACGGGGTGGCGAAACTACGGATGAGGATAGAGATATAACAACTAACAACTTGCAACAAACTGAATCCGAGCAGTGCAACTGCAGAAAGAAGCACACCGATTGCAAAGTTTTTCTTCATCTCTCCGTGGAATGGCTTGGCACAGGAAAGCTCTTCTTGCAAACGACGACTATGCCTGGTTTTCCCTGGTGGCTTCCTGGGGGCGACTGTTTGCTAAATGACAGGCTAATTAAACTATACAGCGGTGCAGTGCAAGTGAGCTCAGTCTTGGAGTTTTATTCCCATTTTATAAATGGATTTATGGAAAATAACACCGGTCGGTGTTTGTAAACATTAATTTAGAGAATGGCAAAGTTAATCCGTGATTGCTTTTTATGACGAGTGGATTCGTTGCGCTGCTGGCTGGCGTGTACGGAGTGGTAGGTGCAGTGTTTAGATGCAGCAAATGTCGTATCCATTCATCATCCCGACAGTAACGTTGCAACTTTTCCTAACGAAATTCGATACTTTTTGGTGAAACTGAGGCAACAAATCCAGTTAGAGATTTACTGGCAGATTTATACGAATTCACCTGGCCTTCCATCCCTTATTAGAGCTGTTCCGCCGGAATGTGATATTTTATTGTACCCCGTTTCGAATTTTTCGGTGTATTTAATCGTTTCCAAATGTAAAGCATCTTGAGGCTTTTTTGTCTCAAGTACTAAAATATTGCTATTCACTTATTTTGAGATTGTTGAGTTTTTATACTGTGAGAATACGTTTTTGGAACCCCCGATTTTGGCATTAACATTTGTATTTTTTTTTTATTTATCTGTCTTTTCAGGTTTAGTCATCTGAAAAGCAAGCTAGCTTCATGCTTACTGCATTCCAGAGTTCAATTTTCGTCGATATTCCCCCATGGCCATGGCCCCCGGGCCCCCACATTTTAGGGGCCTCCACAAATCTCGACCAACATTTCTAGTTAACCTTTCACAAATAATAAGAATCAATGCAATCGTAAATACTTTTCGGAAACGCATCATATGATTTTGAATAATAAGACTAGGTTCGAATGCAATTTATATATCTGCAGATCAAGTAAAAGGCCTAATTATTTAATTATTTATTTTTAAAATTACTCTTTGAATCATATCGTAGGCCTGGTAGCCTACAATATGATCCAAAGTGCCTTAAATATAGGAAATTCAGAGAACTCTAGATTGAAAAAATGGGCCAAACTGAGACCAGACCGGAAACACAAATAGAGCAACAATGGATCAAGCAGGAATCATAAAAACAAAATGTAACCTAAAGTGAACAAGGAGAAAAGAGAATCAGGCCAGACTTTTCTATTTTTTAATTCTTCATTACGACAGTGTTACTGCTATATGTATTTTTTCATGATTTTTTCTAGGAATTTCTTCAGAATTTAGGTATTTTCCCAAAGATTCGGAGATTATTCTGAAGATTAAGTTATTATTTCCTGTGGAATTCCTCCAAGAATTTTTTAAAAGGATTTCTCCAAGAATTTCGTTTCGGCTATTTGAAGAATATAATCTGATTTCGACAAGGATAACTATAGAAATTGCCCAGGAATTTCTCCAAAGATTCTTTTAGATATTTTTCAAGGAAGGCCTAAGTCCTCTACAATTGTATCAGCTGATTCTTCCATCGATTTCCTTAGTAACAGCTGTAGAATTCGGTTGAAAGATTAGTAAAAAAAACCCGAGGGAAATCCTAGTATAGTTAAAAAAAACACTCGCGGTAATCCCTCAAGAAATAACTGGAGGTGAATCGTTGGAGTGCTCAAATAAAAATCTTTGATTTTTTTTTCTCTGAAGCTCATAGAATTTTGCATCAGGATTTACTGCAATTCTAATGAAAGAAAAATAGACTCTGTAGTGCATTTCGATTAAAATAGAGATCTTAGAGATCTGACAATAAAAATAGAGACTATTCAGAGATTTTCATTAAAATGAAGACCTCCCCAACAAACATTAGTTGCTGAATATCAGTTTATTCACCTGAAATATATTTGAGAGTGGTTGGTTCAACTCTAATTCCGTGAACATATTTGAAGCCTCTAAAAAGAAGACCTGCTGTCCTACAGCAATTTTTTCAACTCAAAACTTTTAAATAAATCTGTTTGTTCAACAACTTGAATATTAAACATGAATAGAATACGCATAATTTGAATAAAGGTACATTTAAGAAGAAAATTGTCAAACGAACTTTGTTATTGACATTGACAAAAATAACATTGATTTTACCCTGTAAACATATGAAATTTAATAAGATGTATTAAGTATAAAAAAACATTACCGTAATCCGGGGTATCATTGATCAGCGGGGTAACATTGATCGGAATGACTCATCTCGTAAAAAGATCGTATCGTCATTTATTGATGGAACATTTCAAAATCATGAATGGTGCTTCTCTTTCTTATATTCATAAGCTAATGAAAGTGAAAACTTTTGCGTGAATTGCGTTAACATTATGCGTAAATTTGTCAACTTTTCGAAACAATTAATTCAATGGGTAATGATGACCCTACTGAACATTCATGTCTCACATAAGTGCTGCAAACGATATGAGCAAGGAAAATGTGGTTATAACTAAAAATGGCATCGCTGAAAATGATTCCGTTGTCAAAACTTTCATAAGTATGCTCAATTAGGCAACATTAACGAATTACTGTTAAGAAAATAGAATTCCCTTAGGGAATTGCCTACCTTTAGGCGTATACCGTGGTTCGAGGTGTTTTTAATTTTAAAATAACTCAAAAAGTAAATGACTTGTAAGCGTTTGGCCTTCACATTCGGCTTCGGGGGCCATGATTTAAGTAAGTAACGACATTTTCAATATAACCGAACATTGTTTACATAGGTGATCAATGTTACCCCATATCAGCAAAATCAAAAAACCGCTTAAAACATTTTTTTAAACATGCTTAAACCATTCAAAAAACAAAATACAGTACATAGTCACAAGCTATAGGTGGCAGTACTTGTTTTAAGAATATAAAATTTGCAACATTTACAGTTTTGAACGAAATATTTAAGAAATATTCAAAAAAAAAAGATCAATGTTACCCCGGATTACGGTACCTACATTAATTTAAATTTAAAGTTGGTTTACGTTCATAGGGGATATGTAGTATTTTTTAACGTTATAAAATAATTTGACTCTGATGATGAAAACCTTATAAAAACATTACGAATATCTAGTCTATGCTAAAGTATCAAAATGTTTTTTTTTTGGGAAAAGATAATGGCCCCCGGGCCTCCACATTTGTAAATCCGGCCCTGACCAGCCCACTTGAGTATGTCAAAAGGTGATAAAAAAATATGTTTCCCTAGATTTTGAACGGCTCCTTTGAACAAAGCACAAACATTGACAAAAAAGGAACAACATGTCTCTGACTCACAGAAATTCTATCATTAATTTCGGCTTACCTCTACAGCTCGCTGTTCTTTTTTGCTGTGAAATTACAAGCATTGTGTATGTAAAAGCACAACACAACAATAGAAGCAAGCCCAATACGTATTGGGAGTCGTGGGATCGAAGCCCACCAGAACGATTCTATTATTTTTCACAATCTTACATCTCAATTTGTCCAAATTGACTTTTGTGTCTACGACCTTCAGGTCTTATCGGGCGCTTGGACTTTCATAGCGGGATCCTGCGAATTTTTGTTGAATTCATATGATTGATTAGGTTCAACAAGCTCAACTTCTAAAACACAATTAAAAGTTATGTCAATGTGAAGTGATAAGAAGCTTATTTATGTACAAAATTCTGGAAAATATTTTTTTTTATTGAAAGCTTGGTCAATATTATGTTTCGAAAAATATCATATTTTTTGTGAACAGCTTTGACTGTTGTCAATCATTCCATATGAGATACCTTACTATGAAAGAGCTGAAAATAGCTCCTGAATAGATACCGAATATTGTCACAAACATTGAGTTCTTGAATAAAGGTCACTTATGTGATTTTTTTTTTCATGGCCTATGTATACAAATAGTGTACAAAAAGCTTATAAAACTTAATGAAGCTACTTTAACAACGAAAAGTGTGTGGAACGTCTGTGTCTATCACAATTAGAGTAAAGTGGGGCAAAAGTTCGAGTGGGGCAAGAGTTTATTTTTAAGATTTCTAGCTCAATTCAAAACAAAACTTATAAATGTCATGGTGGTTCGAATTCTGTTTAAGTAAGAGACTTTTAATCCAAATATCATGAAAATTGATTGTGATTTGGAAAAGTTATGACTATTTGTTGTTTTTCAACATTAATATTGTAATTTTCGGTCAAACTTTCGTTGCATGGAACCAAATGAAGATAAAATCTTTTTCAATATTTTATGTAAGGGCGTTTCTAGGCCTATCATAAGGACGCATTGAGGTGTATTAGTTTTTGCATAAATGCTTGGAAACAATTTTTGCCCCGTTGGGCAAAAGTTCGAATTAGCGGGGAAAAAATTCCACCCATGTATAAACTCACGGAAAAAATTGCAAATTGCCTAAAATCCACACATTATCTTCAAATTTAGCTAAACTTGCTTGATCGTGCGAAAAATGTCACCAAAATTTTACATTTCCACTTAGTTTGGCGAAAAGATGCTATTTTTGAGTATATTACAATTAACCCTGTTTTGGGCAATTTTTAGATGAAAATGTAGTGTGTATTTTTCGGCAAGCTTAAGTTTACGACTGGTATAAAGTATGCCAGCATAAAAGAATCGATATTTTGTGTTTTAACCAGCGAACTTTTGCCCCACACTAGATTCGAACTCTTGCCCCACCGGTGGGGCAAAAGTTAGAATAAGACAATCAATTTTGAAACTGTTATAACTAAAAATGGGTAAATAATTTGACACAAGTTTGTTGAGCAAAATTGTAGCCAATATGTTAAAGGTTCACTGTATGGTATTTGTTCTGTTTCAACCGCTATTGTTTTTCTGGAAACTTTGATTATACCACTTATCGTAACGCTTGTTTTTATTCCAACATAATATCCGGAAAACACTAAAAACTTTATTGCAAACACGTGCAATAATTTCTCCACAAATTATAGTCGACCGACAAACACGTCTTATCGCGGTAACATGATCTTTTTTGAAGCATCGTGACTAGCGTTGGGCGAATTTGTCCCTAACATCGATGTTACTGAATCGATTCAAATTTAAGCTGTCGAATCGATTCTCCGATTTAATCGAATCCTTTGCATCGATGTTTTTGAATCGATTCGAATCGAAAGCAAACTGAAATTCATTAAATTTGAAAAAATACCAAATACATTGCTTTTGCTTTTAACATCTTTTAATCAAATTCGTTAGAATTCAACATACCGTAAAACGGGGTAACTTTGATAATGCGGGTAACTTTGATAGTGCGAGACCCACAACATATTAAACGAAATAACGAAGTTTCTGTTTCTCAGTTAAGCAAAACGAAAACAAAAGTAAAGAGTATTAGTATGCCACTTCATGTCAAAGGTATTTTCATTGGAATCAAGTGCATTTGAGGCTTTTTATACGAATATTAAAATTGACACAATTTTAGCATTTTCGAAACGCTTACAAACAATCTGTTCTACTATCACTATTTGATGTAGTTTTGAATAGTTGGCCACTTATCTTTGGCAGCCTAGTTATCATAGAACTTGAATACGGTCTCAAGTCTCTTAGCGAATAGCATTTTCACAAACTGGGACCATTTTTGTAATCTAAGTCAGAAATTTCCATATAAGGTTAAACGCCTAGAGGTATGCAATGCCCTACAAATGTTCGTTATTCATTCAATTTTGTTCGATTCATACTTCATTATCAAAGTTACCGTAAAACGGGGTAACTTTGGTAGTTTTTTCGAAGAAAACTTGAATATTTAGGCATGCTGATTCAAAGAATTATAATTTATATTTTAAAAACAAGTACTGCTATCTCAACCATCGATTGCACTTGATAGATTTCCGAAAGATTTATTCTAAATGGATATATTATTTTCCATATAATCGAAACTCGGTTTTTTGTTTTGGGGTAACTTTGATAATGGAGTATAAATCGAGCAAAATTGAATGCATTACGGAACATTTATAGGGTGTTGCATACCTCTAGGCGTTTAACGCTACATGGAAATTTCTGACTTAGATTCAGGCGTTGCAGAATTCGCTCTCATTTGAGAATGAAGCACGATCAAAGCAAGCAAAGAAAAACATCCCATCTGTTGCCGTCCACGATCGTCATTGTATCGCAAGGTGTAACAAGTCTGATAGATGGAAGCAGCGAGCGAGAGCCCCAACGAGAGAGCGATGATAAAATCCATTTTTCTCGCTTGTTTACCGTTAGGGATATGTGTTTTTCTTTACTGGCACGATAAACAATCCACGAACATCCAATAACAACAGTGTCCCCCAGGCTTGGAGCATGTTTAGAGGGGTTTTATCATGCACTACTATCCCCCCAATCTGATCAAACTTGTAGCAGTATACGATAAACAGTCTCTCATAATGTGCAGCATGTAATGATAGTTACAGAGAGCGATACGTGAGAGATTCTCTCAATTTTCTCAGGATTCAATCCCTGCTTAGATTACAAAAATGGTCCCAGTTTGTAAAAATGGTTTTCGCTAAGAAATTTGAGACCAGATTCATGTTCTACTATAGCTAGGCTGCCAAGAATAAGTGACGAACTCATTATAACTTCATCAAATAGTGATCGTAGAACAGATTGTTTGTAAGCGTTGCAAAAATGCTAAAATCTAATAAATTTTTAATATTTGGGTATAAATCCTCAAATGCACTTGATTCCAATAATAATAGCTTTGACATGAAGTGTCATACTAATACTCTTTACTTTTGCATTCGTTTTGCTTAACTGATTAACAGAAACTTCGTTATTTCGTTTGATAAGTTGTGGGTCTCGCACTATCAAAGTTACCCGCATTATCAAAGTTACCCCGTTTTACGGTACACCAGAACAGAAAACCAACTTTCGATTATATAAAAAATTATATATCCATTCATAATAAATCTTTTGGAAATCTATCGACTGCAATCGATAGCTAGGATGCCAGTACTTGTTTTAAAAATATAAATTATTATTCTTTGAAACAACATGCATAAATATTCAAGTTTTCTTTGAAAAAAACTATCAAAGTTACCCCGTTTTACGGTACTACAGTTAACTCTCCCTTACTCGATGTTCGGTATCTCGATATCGATAGTAGATAGTAAAAGTTGGTTTTCATGGTTTACTCGATGGTCCCTTGAATATCGAGTTATGGAGAGGTGACTGTAAATATTCCATGACGAGTACAAAATCCTGTTTGTTTTTCATCTCCTCATCAATGAATAATAACTAATTTCACCAAAATGAATCGAATCAAAAAATCGAAAGAAGAAAATCGATTCACCCGATTTCGGGTGCTGCAAACATCGATTCAAAAAATCGATTAATCGGAATGAAAACATCGATTTTCGGAACATCGATTCAAAATCGCCCAACGCTAATCGTGACTCGTGAGGGCTCCGAACCTACATGCTTGTTCGCAGCTTCGTGTTCTTAAATTCTCTATCTGTCTGTTCTGGTCTCTGTCGTTTTGATTTCGTTCCGACGTGGAGTGGTAACAAATATCATACTCTCCTTTTCTAGCACATCTTCGATGATCGCATGCCATACGGTCGTGTGCACGTTGCGTCGGTACTAACCCGAAGTACCGAACAATTTCGCGCCTATCTTCCTCATTCTACTCGTCACGCCGAACTTTCCATTTCCACCCGAACGCAAACCGATCAAACATTTCACGCGGTTCATTTCTTTGGCTCATTTGGTTAATTTATATATTTTCGAAACTATATCAAATCATGAGGGACACTCTAAACATGATCTAGTCAAGTGTTTTTTTTTTTTTTCAAGTATTTTATGTCAATCATTTCTTATGGAAGCTTTATCCACTACACCACTAAGTTCGAAATTTGCCCCACCTTACTCTAATATGACTGGTCTATACGTTTAAAGCATAGCCCAATCCTACTGAAATCTGCTTCAAAGTGGACCTTCCGCTAGTTTGGCCATGATTTCTCGAATACTTTTTTCAAATCGACGTAAGTAACTTTCATACGCTTCTGAGAAAATTAATTAAAAAAAAATCGCAACCTGTCTTCTAAAACTGTTTTAAAATGAATCTCCTTTTAAACATTTTTTCGCCGTGTACTTTGCTGAAATTTTGCATACAATCGACTCAAGCCTTGTTTTTTTTTTTGATTCGGTTAAGTCACTTTGTCTCTCCATGCGGTTGGGTTGCGAAAGTTTAAATTCTTACTTATGCCGTTTTGTAATTCTGGAATTAAACGTTCTAAAAGTGAAAAATTTAGTTGGGTAAGAGCGGAACGTGTAGAGAGATTCGTCTGTGAAACACGTAGGATCGATAAAGTAAGTTTGTTCACTTTTCTGACTTGAAACTATTTGAATAAGTTTTCGAGATTTCGCTCCATAATGATGCACTGAACCAATACATATCATAGAAAATATTAAAAACGTCACATGCTCTCACGGTAATTGAAATCCGATTCACATTATATGTGTCCATTGATATTCATGTAAGAAACACATAACTCTCATTATGAAACTCCATAATATTCAATTACCAACACCGTGAAACGTATGTGAATAAACGTCATCTGTTCAACCCAATGAATGCCATGGGATTTGCAGATGTGAAAATCTAGTCATTGTACTAAAGCATCAGCATTTTGGTGATGGCGAGATTAACCCTCAAAAAAATCATCGTGGTGGATTTGGAAGTAAATTATATTTCAAAGCGATGTGAATCATACAATTATGGTTGGTATTGATGAAGAGTATACTCTATAGGTAAAGGGTAAGTTAAAAATTCATAAATAAAAAATGCATGTAAATTAATTCTTTCCGACTTAATTTTACAGAAAATTTCAATTTTATTGCAAGCTAAAGCAGAGCTAAAAGAAGCGATTATCCAACGTAATTAATACATAGCATATTGCCAACTATATATTTCTGAATCTATATATAATTTAAATGATAGTGTCCAAAAAATAAACAATGATATTCAAAACATCTTGAACTGGTGTGTACACAATGGATTAATACTGAATGCGAAAAAAACTCAAACGATCATCTTTAGCAACAAACGTATGAAAGTAATAAATCCTCCAAAAGTAAAAGTAGATAATGATTTCATTGAATACTCTGGTGTTGTTAAAAACTTAGGAATACTCATGGACTGCAAATTGACTTGGAACGATCAAGTCAACGCTGTTTGTTGCAAAGTGTATAAAGCTCTCCATTCACTCGTTGCTCTCAGAAAGTGTACTCCTCAACATACTCGATTTCAACTAGCACGTGCTCTTATAGTACCCCTGTTTGATTATGGGGACATACTGTTTTCTCTAGTTTCTAACAACAACTTTCGTAAACTCAATCATGCTTTTAACACTATCACGCGATATGTTTTTAATCTTCGAAAATTCGATCACATCTCTAGATATGTCAATCTACTGCTTGGTCGTAGTTTCAACAATCATCTAAGTTTAAGGGTTTGTACACAAACTTTCAAAATTTTAAATAATCCTCCATCATACCTTGAAAATTTCTTCTCGTATACCAGATCACCAAGAACACCATTATTAGTTGTACCCAGAAGTGCCTCTGGCAATTTAAAACTTTCGTTTCGGCACCGAGCAATTAGTGCTTGGAATAAACTACCTAAAAACTGCAGGAGTGCGAGGAATTATTCTTCATTCAAAAATAATATTGAGCTGTTTTATAATAGTTAGTCTAGTACATTAGCAATATTGTCGCATAGTAGCATATACTTTGAAAACCATTAGAAGGTTATTTGTGTTATTATTGTTATGATGTAAATAAATAAATAAATATTCATACAAATGGGTATAATGTATAAAATAAACAGCTTTTCAAACTGCGATTACATAGTTTATCATTTTTACTTAAAAAAAACTGAAAAAAGAATCACCTCAAACTCATTATAATGTCTAATAAAAATCACTAACAATATCGATAACTGTCATCTGAATTTCACATAAAATTCATTGTCGACATCCAATGGTTCGTATGATAAATTTGCATAAAATGTATGTGGTTTATCAGATGAATTTGATCAAATAGAAATCGAACAAGCTTATGTGATAAATTGATGAGCGTTATGTGAAAAGCAAGATGGAAAAAAACTATATGTGTTTTCAGATAAATCTGACATGATTCCTTGGTTCAGTGTGCTGTAGCAATGTTCAAATGATGATCTTGAAATTTTAAAAAATGGGTTCCGATTTTGACACTGTTCCGTTTTTGGCAACTGAAAATTTCAACTTTGTTGCCAAAAACGAAATTGGCTGTTAAAAATGTATTGCTTATCGATTTCAGTCATTTTTGCATGCAATTTTACCAGCTTACATGAAGATTTATTTAAACCTTACTTATTAACAAAGTTCAATATATGCTATGTTTTTAGGTGTTTAGTGTTTTTTTGAAAAATGTCACAACTTTAAGTAAAATTTTGGTATACAAAATTCAAAAAAACGTTTTCGAAAAAATACATACGAAGTAAGAATAACTCATTGGGCGGTATGGATAAAATGTATTAAAGTTGAGTTTACTACATTCTCGGTAGTAAGTGCTATACCAATGTGGAACACGAGTGGAACATATTTGGGTCATTTTACTTCACTACAACTTTCGAACATCCTACAAAGCTGCTGATAGTTAGCTTCAGAAGTTGCTACTCATGCTTTGAGATTTTTGAATTGAATGGAATAACTAAAATTTGAGTAAAACTCTTGGGAAAATGATGACAGGTTTGATATTTCGAAAGATATTTTGAGATTCCGGTAAGATTACCGTAAGAATTTTGAATTTTGGCATTACGATAAATATATTGTTTCTTATGAATCCTTGAATGTCTGTGGGAATTCAGGTATTTATAAAGTAATACTAAACTTTTCGTGACACTTGTTATCAGTGATGCCTTTTAACGCAATAATGTTACAAAAAAAACGATATTCCCCAGCACAGATTGATACGATACCATAAACTCCAACCTATGTTCACATAGACAGAGTTTACAATCGTACTCACTTAGTATTGCTAATGCTATTAAGTCTCAAAAGGAACTATCATATTAACTAACGCGGTTTTCAATGCGAAAAAAGGTCTATGCTCAGTTCCCATATTTTTCATACATAATATGGAACGAAAGCTTCATGACAAATTTGCCATTTTCACATTCGTATATCATATGGCATACTCATGATGATACTGTATGCTTAGAGAAGTCAATGAAAATTCCATTACGAAAAGATCCTAAACCGATCAGGAATCGAACCCAGACACTTTCAGCATGGCTTTGGTTAGTAGCCGTGGACGTTTCCACTAGATTAAGGAAGGCTTCATACTAGTGATTATCGTCACAGCATGTCAAATGTTTTAATACTGATGCATTTTTTACATATCTGTCATTCATTGAGCCAGGTGAAAGTCAGTTCATTTAAGGGTGAAAGAACTAAGTTTCGATTTCAGTTCAGAGCTTTACTTTCCGCAACTGCGATTCAGAATCCACCCAATCAGGTAGTAACTTCATTCACATACCTGTTTTGCGGAACAAAATATGAAAATAAAATTCTTCATTCATGTCAGTTCAAAACAACAACGAATATGAAGCTAATATTCAGATTCCGATATCGACAATTGAATGCAACCGAAACAAGAGCCGGATGGTAGCGAAATTTCTGTTCCACATGTACCTAGGGTCAATCCTTTATTGGCTTTCCGAGGAACGCTGCGTCTCACTGATGAAGCTTCCTCCCATTTAGGTATCTATCTCTTGACCATACGACTACTGGAGTCGTACGGCTGCACCAGTGGTTGCCAAAGCGCGGCCTGTGGACCACATGCGACCCTCGAGAAGGTTTTGTAACGATGTAATCTTTCGATGACAAGGTTTATATGTTATTCCTCCGATCATGTTTTCAAAAAGTCGATTAAAAAGAAAGAAAAAATATCCAAACTTTTTTGCAGTCTACTACAGATGACACGCAGGCTTCGTCGTTTGGCGGAGAAGCCTGTGTTGTCCGCAAACAAAGTTTTTTGACAACCCTGAGATAACTCAGGTAAGTCAGATGTAAAAATATTGCATAATATTGGTCCCAAAATGCTGCCTTGAGGAACACCAGCTTTCACTGAAAATCTTTCAGACTTTGAGTTCTGATAATTAACTTGAAGTGTACGATTTGACAGATAATGTTGGGTTATTCTAACAAAGTACGTTGGTTTTTTTACGATCGAGCCTGTATGCCAAACACTGTTGAATGCTTCTTATATGTCTGGAAGAGCAAGACCAGTAGATTATCCTTCAGATTTGTTGGAACGAATCAAATTTGTTACACGTAAAAGTTGATGAGTGGTCAAATTTCCATGGCGGGATTCAAACTGTTCATTGGCAAAAATTGAAATTTCTTTGATGCGGACCACCATTCTGCTAAAAATGACGTTTTCCAAAAGTTTACTGATGGAAGAAAGCAAACTGATTGGACGATAGCTGGAAGCTTCTGCAGGATTTTTGGTTGCTTTTAAAATTGGTACAACTTTGGCATTTTTACATATTTGTCAGGAAAATATGCCAACTGAAAACATTTGTTAAATATATCAACCAAGAATGATAAGCTACTCTCTGGAAGTTTCCTGATAAGGATGTAGAAAATTCCATCATTGACAGGGGCTTTCACAGTTTTTTTAATAATAGTTCTCATTTCAAATGCCGGAATTGACTTTTGTGGTTTTTCAGAACTTACAGGTATCAAAAGGCCGGCTCACGAGGCACGTTCTCCGCCAATTGGAAGATTTGTGCCAATGTTTTTGAAGCATATAAGTGGCCCAGTTTGGTTGAGAACCACAGGGCCACACAACCAACCATTGCATTTGCCTCCCATCATTTTTCCGTGTCCGATGGACGAATGAACGACGACGACAACTACAGAGAACTATTGCTGGTTGCCCGCCGTCCGACTTCGATCGACCCGGGTTGAGGAATTTAATTAAATCAAGCTCCAACCGAGCATGAATACCAACCATCCATCCAACCGATGATGTTCTGCACGGGCTGTGCAACTGAACTGGCCGGCGGTCGTCATCTCCGATTTTGTACTGTTCCAATGATATTCATCTGTCCGAAAGGTACCTTCGCTCCCCTCCCCATCATCATCGCCGTCGTTGTCGAAAAAGGGTCCATTGGACAAATCAATAGAAATCGTAAAACATCAGGCACCTACCACCGCCACAAACAAACAGACGTGACACTTAGAACGACTAGCTAGCTTTCAAAATCCTGAGTCACTTGATTTTCAATTCGATTCGTGAGCATTCAGTTAAAGCTATGCGTGTTTTCAAACTGCATAGAAATTTTGTAAAGTTTGCTTATTTGCAATTTGAATAATATTTTGTTGTTCTCTTTCAATGCCAGAATTGGTTTTTGACTATTTTTCAAAATTTTGAATAATTTCAAAACGACTTAGAGGTAGGTCCCAATATAAAATTTATACTTTCATTTTTTTTTGTTTCTCAATTCAAAAAGATTTTATAAATCCTGCCATATAATTTTCAAAGCAGAATATGAATTGGCTTTTGAGCTTTTTTTTGTAATTTTAGAAAATCCCCAAAAGGCTTAAAGCCAAAGTTCAATCGCGTTTTTTTTTTCAAAAATGTTTTAATTTAGAAAATTGTATTTTAATTTACCTACCAAATAATTAACAGGATCGCGAGTGCGTTGAAATTGCCTTCTACTCACGTTTTTTAAGACAGATCAAGAGTTTAGGACCATCGATTATAATCACGGATTTGAATTCTACTTCACATTTTGGAATTGCAATTTTGTGTGTACAAGTTTTGTTTGTAAAGAAACGTTAAAAGCGAGATAACTATCGATATATGTTTCATATATATTCCAGTAGGCTCGAAAATAATTGAAAGTGGGGCTGATAGGGTTGAGAATCGTTTCATGGGATATTTGAAATGTAGCAGGAACATGATCAGAATCAAAATCAGCGTGAGTAACCGGATGGCTACAAAGGTGACTTAAGTCGGTTAAGACCAATTCAATCGTAGAAGGGTTTCTAGAAGAGGAAATAGGGCTATCAGGGTGTTGAATTGAGAAATATCCTGAAGAGCACTCATCAAATAAAATGCTGCCGTAGAAATTACTTTGCGAATTATTCCTTGAGCGATGTTTAACGTTAAAGTCACCAATGACAATTAATTTTGACTTGTTGCGAGTCAAATTCCGCAAGTCAGTTTGAATCCAATTAACTTGCTGCCCAGTGCACTGAAAAGGCAAATAGGCAGACTATAAAAGAATATTTACCAAGCAGTGTTTCAACACCCAAAGATTAAAAAAAAAATGGTTTCCAAAGCAACTCCACCGCATGCTCCATCCAGGCGATCATTTCGATAAACAACAAAATGTTCAGAAATTTTTTCGAATCTACAACACTTGAATTTGAAAATTGCATCGATTTTTTTATTCAATTTTTCAGTTATAAAATCAAAATCAGAAGCAGACATCAAAAGGGATTTTTCGATGATGAAGGGGTGAAATTGAAACTACGTGCGGTGACATTAGCATAAGTAGAAAAAAAATAGCTTGTGAATGAAAATAAGTGACAAGTTTTCACCAGCGCTAAGTCTGTTGATCTGCGGTATCACCGTGTGTTCTTCGTGATGGATATAGGCACTACACTGGTTGTGGCGATTAGTTGCGTTTCCGATTCAAAACGGAGGCGGGGGTGATTGGTAATGTACAGATGTAGGCAAGGTTTTTGGGATGGAAGCTTGAATTCTACAATTTTGACCTGGTTGCAATACGGATTGACTAACTGACCATTTGCAGGGACACGAACAACCAAAGGGACCTGTAGGCGTAATTTCCATGACGATAATCGGTCATACTCATACTCACGTTAGAGTTCCCGTACGGATGAAGTGGAGTTACTGTCTGTTATTATCATGAGTGGTTCATTTTTGACAATTGGCAATTGTGTGCTATACTGGAACTAAATCTACACAGCAAAATTTACTAAAAAGGCGAATGGAATGACGTAAATTTATGTTGAATTTCAAATAGGTCAGTGTCTGACTCGGGAATTTTTGATAACACTTCCATCGTTTTCGTGTCCTTCAACTCGTAAAATTACATTTTTGTTCAATAACAGGTTTTTGTGTCGTTCAATCATAATAAGAGTTACGTCCACGGTAATTTTAGTATTTTTTTAGAGTGTGCAAAATGTTTACATTCTTTCAGATGCACATAAAACATGTGGCCCGAAATGTAAATGTTCTCCTTTTTTCTTGGCATTACGTCCTCACTGGGACAATGCCTGCTTCTCATCTTAGTGTTCAATGAGCACTTCCACGAATATTAAGTGAGATCTTACTTTGCCAAAACTGATCTCACTCAATCTGATAGCCCTACACGAAAACTGTCTTCAACAAACTTGTTCATCTCGTTAAAATCTACAACTTTGCTGAAGATACCATAAAGCTATTCCTTCAATTATTTGTCGATTATAGCAAGAAAATGTCCAATTCAAGCAGCTGTCGTGTCTCCATCCAAAATTCTGTGTTGTGTGCGAAAATAATATCGTGTTGACAATCCTAAAACCATGAAATATGCTTATTGTTCATTAACCATACGATCCTTTGCATTTATTTTGTCATTTCAGGAGCTGAGAGATCGGATTGCTCCTCCTTCAATTCATTCGTCACGTTCACTAGTAACTTCCGCCAAAATGCTCGACATGTAGGCCATTTTTGTGGCAGATCCGTCTATGCATTTGTTTCAGTGACCTCAAGGAGTGAAACTAGAAAGAATTACACATTTTGCATTGAGGGTTGAAAATTGTCAGTGAATTTGAAACGCATTCAAAAATTTATTTTTGGCCATTCTGGGCACAAAGGCACCTGAATCCTAGTTCAAATGAAACTGGTACATAGTACACCCGGAATTTCATAGGCTTTTATGGCTCAAATTGTATGACCATTGATGACCGTACAATTCATAGAAGAAATTTTAGGATCCTTGACGAATTATTGCGAGAACTGTAAGGGAATTCTGGATGATTCTAGGAAAATTTTCTGGAACAATTCTTAGAGTAAGATCTTGCGTCATCCCTGGAGAATTTTCTAATGGAATCCCTGGGGAAAACCCTGTAGAACTTCTTAAAGGAATATAAGAAAGAATCTCCCCTTGGGGTATACATGAAAGAACTCTCTTGTGATATTTGAGTAGGAATAATTGGATGAATTCCTGGACGAAATTCTAAAAGAAATCTTGAAAGAACCCATTTTCGAGCAGAATATATACAGCCTTCCTGGAATAACTTTCAGAATGAAGTCCACAAGTAAAGCCTAAAAGTATTGCTGCAGAAGTTCACTGAGGAAACCCTGGAGGAATTCATAGGTGAATCTTAATGGATTATATGGAATCAATGGAGAAAGAACTTGAATGATTCCTAGCAGAATTACTGAGGAACCTTTAACAAAAGAAATGCCTGAGGGAATCTTTGAAAAACTTCATTATAAAGAAATAACTGAAAAAATCCGTTGAGAAATTCCTCGAGGACTACAGGAAAGAATTTCTGAAAGATAAATCTCTGAAGGAATGGAATGTTTTACTAATGTTTTACTGGAGTAATTTCATGAAAATTTCTAGAGAACTCCCTGAAGAAATTCTTGAATTTTTGAAGCTGGGATTCCGCGAGAAATATTTAGAAAAAATCCTGAACGAGCCTGCGAGAAAATTATTGGAAAATCCCTGAAAATATCTGGAGCAAATCCTTGAAGGAGGAACCATTTTTCAAGTTATCTCAAAAAGAAGTTATGGATGAATCTTTGGAAGCATTAATTAAGGTGAAGTTCTATGTAAAATCCCTAATAAAATTCGTGGAGCAATTTATGGTCAAATTCGTAATGGAATTCCTGCAGAAATTGTTGGTGGAATCTCTGGCACAATTCCAGGAAGAATTGTTAATGGAGTAGCCCCTGGTGGAAATCTTAAAGCAATATTTTTGTTGAGCTCCTGCAGGAATTTCTTTTAGTAATGCTGGTCGATTTTCAGAAGAATCCCTGTTGGAATACCTGGAGTAAGATCTGGCGAAGTTGTTGATGTACAGTTGGGTTCAGAATAATAGTAGCGAAAGCCGATTTTCATACAATATGCTCAACTATGGCATGCTGTAACTTTGTGTCCCTAGAAGCAATCAGCATGAAATTTTGGCAGAAAACTACAAATATAATCGATTTCATTATCACAAAATTTGAATTTTTTCAAACAACCGGTTAAAAGTTAAGCACCAAGTAAATTTCGTGATAATGAAATTGAGTATATTTGTAATTCTCTGCCTTTTTTTCATGCCGATTGCTCAAAGTTACAGTATGCCAAAGTTGAGCATTTTGTAAGAAAATCTGTAATTACTGGAGACATTTTTGAAACAATCTTGGGAGGAATTATAAAGCTCAATCTAAACCGATTTCAAGAACAAGAGTAACCCCTTTGCATAAAACGTTTCATATAGGGACATTTGATGTGAAGCAGTTTCATGTAAGAACATGCAGCATTCAAAAAAAAAGTCATACAATTATCATTATGCCAAATTTCCATTGTGCCAAACGTCCATATGAATAGTGTCCTTATGGGAAACGTCTGTATGCGAAATGTCCCACTCTCTACCAGATTCCAGTAGTTTGAATGGTTTGAAAATTGGGTTTGCAATAATAGTTTAAAAGGAATTTCATCGTGCAAGTACACCTATATTCACATGGACTTATTTATTAGGAACAAGGTTTACACTTGAATTTCAGTTATTATTAACAAATATCGATTAATTCGATTGATCGATTACTTCAAGCCGATTAATCGGCCGCATAAACATTTTTTGTTTTCAAATTATAGTTTCATTAGAAAAATTTATGAATTTCAACCCGATTTTGATATTCTATTTGTCTCAGTGTATACAAGAACTGTCAAAGAGCTTCCCAATCAGCTGATTTGAACAACCCCCTGAAGTGAGCGCTTGTTCTTGAAGCCAGCCACTATCTGCGTGGCGCTAGTGCTAAGTAAACAAGTTTAGGCTTTGACCCCATCAAACTCCGCGCGATAGCGACAAATGTCGCATGAAAAAAAATAATACTATTGATAATCATGTTATTGCGCTAAATTCAATGTGGCTAAAACTTGCGACTACAGAAAACTGAATTAAATTATACGCAATTAACACCAGAATGATGAGTGAAATATAAATTTCGCATTCGAAAACGAGTCTCGTGCTTAAATCGATGTTTTTTGGGCGAGCTGTCAAATCAGCACCTTCTTCAGTACCAAATTTTTAGCTTTACTTCAGTTGTTCGTGGATGACAGTCGTTTCAGTCCTGTGGATTTCAAACGTCTCGTGGAAAGGCCTATTGGAGCGATTAAAATGACGTTAATTTAAGGCACAAATGACATAATTTTCCATCACATAGAGATTAATATTGTTTGGATCTCACAACTTTTACATCACATTGGACGGAATTTTACAAAAGTGCCACATTTTTAAGTGCAAATACTATCAAATAGAAAACATTTCATTATTTACTTCAAGTACTTTGCTTGACATTAAATTTGCATTATGTGTAATATTAGTTATTCCGAAGTTTTTTCTCCTGCAATTCTTATGGTTTTTAAGTGTGACAATTTACAATGTGTGTATCCAGCTTTTTACGCTCGTCATGCTATAAAATATTTGACACATGCAGACTACCACCACGGCACTGAGCTAAAACTCAAAAATAAATTCTTAGTAACCCATCAATAATAATGATAATTTTCATTGCTAAGTGACAACTCAAACTAAAATCTAATTCCGAATTGCATGTACCTACCTTGATACCTTGATGGCTACAGTGTAGCATCACGCCATTGCCGGGCGTATTGTTGAGCTTCATCTTCGTCGGTCTTGGGCGAAACTTCTCCAGTTGCCCCGAACGTTTAGGGTCGCCAGGTCATCTTCCACTGCGTACAGCCAGCGTATTCGTGGTCTTCCCCGAAGTCGCCGACCTCTACCTGTTTTCCTGCTGAATATTATTTTCGCAATTCTTTCCTTCGATATTCGCACTAAGTGACCAGCCCACTGAAGTCTGCCGTATTTTACACGCTTGATAATATTCGCATCTTTGTGCACTTGATACAACTATTGATTAATGCGTCTGCGCCACACACCATTTTTGAGTTTCCCACCGAGTATTGTCCGCAGCACTTTACCCTCGAAAACACCGAGAGCTTTCCGGTCTGACTCTTTCAACGTCCACGCTTCGTGCCGTAGACAGCCACCGGAAGAATCAATGTTTTATACAGGGCGAATTTTGTTTCCGTTTGCAAGCTGCGGGACCTAAGCTGGTTACGTAGTCCGTTAAAGGCCCTATTCGCAGCCG
The DNA here is from genome assembly GCF_002204515.2 of Aedes aegypti. Taxonomy (NCBI): domain Eukaryota; kingdom Metazoa; phylum Arthropoda; class Insecta; order Diptera; family Culicidae; genus Aedes; species Aedes aegypti. The sequence goes on along the minus strand of NC_035109.1, from coordinate 81,873,703 downwards.
CAACACGTCTTTTCACTTCGCGGAAAACGTCGTTGTCACATGTCACAAGTGTTCCAAGGTAAACAAATTCTTCAACAACTTCAAACACATCCCCATCAAGCACTACCTCAGCACCTACACCACCATGCCTGACTCTATCTCTACTTGCAACCATGTACTTCGTTTTGGTAGAATTAATGGTCAGGCCTATCCTCGCTGTCTCCCTCTCCAGAGGCACAAAGGCCTCTTCCACTGACCTGCGATCGATTCCAATAAGGTCTATATCGTCTGCAAAGGCAAGGAGCATGTGCGACCTTGTGATAATAGTGCCATTTCTCTGCACGCCAGATCTCCTAATAGCACCCTCGAGTGCAATGTTGAACAGTAAATTCGAAAGTGCGTCTCCCTGGTTCAATCCGTCTAACGTCACGAACGAGGTTGACACCTCGTCTGCGATCCGAACACTTGATTCCAAACCATCCAGCGTAGCACGTATCAGCCTAATTAGTTTCGCCGGAAAACCATTTTCAGACATTATCTGCCAAAGCTCATTTCTTTTCACTGAGTCGTACGCCGCCTTGAAATCAATAAACAGATGGTGAGTCTGCAAGTTATACTCCCGGAATTTGTCTAGGATCATTCGCAAGCTAAGCATCTGGTCCAGTGTCGAACGGCCCTCACGAAAGCCAGCTTGGTATTCGCCGCCGAAGGACTCCTCGAGCGGTCTCAATCTGTTAAACAGGATGCGCGACAGAATTGTGTACGCCGAATTCAGCAGGGTAATTCCTCTGTAATTGTCACACTCCAGTATGTGCCTTTTCTTGTAGATAGGGCGGATGAGGCCATCCAACCAGCCGTCCTCCCATACCTTCGGAAGTACTCGGTGGATCGACTGGCGGGCACTGGTACGGTATTGTGCCGCGCACCATTGACCGTTGCATAGAATTTCCGCATATCATTCCGGTTCATGCTTTCTTGAGCGTCAGCTACCACACTTTCTTCGTGCTGCCTTTTCTTTCTGCGGTGGATTCGCTTTTCTTCGGCTCTCGCTGCCCTCTACCGCTCTCTGTTCTGTCGGGTACCGGCCACAAGCATACGGCTTCTGGCGACATTCTTCATGTCTGTCACCCTCTGGCACTCTTCATCGAACCAGTCGTTTCGTCTTCGTCGTTGACCAGTGCCGATCACTTCCCGCGCCTTTGTTGTCACAGATTCGTGGATAGGGTCCCACAGGCTGTCGACGTCTCCAGCAACGTTGATTCTTCTCAACTGCTCGTCTGACGTCTGACTCGTGCTGACGGTACTGCGCAGCTACCCCATCAGTCGACAAGCGTTGTATATTGAAGCGCAGCGTTCTATTTGTTGCGGAACTCGTGACGCTGGATAACCGCGCCCGAATTCTAGCTACAACGAGATAATGATCCGAGTCGATATTAGGGCCTCGGAAGGTCCTGACATCAATGACATCTGAGAAATGACGCCCATCAACCAGCACGTGGTCTATTTGGGAACAGACATCGCCACTCGGGTGTCGCCAGGTGTGTTTGCGGATATTCTTTCGAACGAAGTAGGTACTGCTGATTGCCATCCCTCTAGCAGCAGCGAAGGTTACTAGCCGCAGGCCTTTATCATTGGTAACGGAATGAAAGCTTCCGTTCCAATGACGGGTCGGAAAAAATCTTCTTTCCCGATCTGCGCATTTGCGTCGCCAATGACTATCTTGACGTCTTGTTTTGGGCACTCTCCGTAGGCCTTATCCAGGCTCTCATAGAACTCATCCTTCATGTCATCGGGCTTATCGTTCGTTGGCGCATATATGCTGATCAGGCTACAGTTGAAGAACTTGCCCTTCATTCTCAACACACAGATTCGGTCGCTTACCGGTTTCCACCGAATAATTCGCTTCATCTGCTTCCCAATCACTATAAAGCCAACTCCACGTTCTGCTCTGTCGCCACCGCTGTAGTAGATGTTGTACTTGAATGAAGTGTTGGCGATGGGGTCCACCGCTCGGAATTCGCATTCTCCGGTTCTCGGCCAGCGTATTTCCTGGATGGCTGCCACGTTAATGCCGACATTCCGCAGTTCACGAGCCAGGAGCCCGACACGCGCGGGTTCATTCAAAGTTCTCACGTTCCGAGATCCAACTTCCCAATCATTGTCCTTTATTCGTTGCCGGGTCTGTTGCCCGCACGCTCAAAAAAGCGTTCTGGAAAACGTGAACTGTCAAAAATACACCGTGAACTACCATGATTGGTCTCGTATACATGATCTAGTTCACGGTGTATTTTTGCTTGTTGACGAGTTCGAGCCTGCTGTTCACGGATACGAGAACGGATTTTTTTCTGTGCGGGTTATTACCCGAAGTTAATATTGTGCACAATATTACGCTAGACTCTAACTCTTGCCATTAAATCTGTGAGAATGATGTTCAGGTTTTGGCAATAATCCTACTCATAATTCTGTAAGAAATCTACGAAACATTGCGTGAGAATCTAACCTGATATTTTGAGTTCAGAATTTTGTAAGAATACTGTTACGCATTTTGCGAGAACCCTCTTCAGAATTAAGTAACAAATTTTCCTAAACTTAACTGAGAATCATGTGCTGGAATCTGTAATAAACGTGCTAAGAATTTCATCAGTACCTATTCCGAAATACCAAATTACAATCGTGTCGTGGAATTTGTAAGGCTGTTGTTCAGGATTGTATCATAATCCCACCCAGAAATATGAGAAAATCATTCCCTGAGAATTACGGCCCGACGACATGCTGCATTACATAATTCAATGAGGCTCCATCCCATGATTTAGTGAGGATATATTCGATCTTTTTTTTTCGCAAATTTGTAAGCTTTGGTCAAACTGCTAAGTCGGGTCTTTTAAATACACAGATGACCCAATTTTGTCAACCCCTTTTTTAAATATTTTTCAGCTTTCCTCTTAAAAGTAAACAAGTTATCATTTTTTTTTTCTTCACGAAGTTATGCATATTCATAATAACTTTGACTGGGTTGTATAAAATTTGGATAAAATTTGATAATGAAACCTTGAGATCAGAATGTTTTTCGCAAAAAGGGGCTGACAAAATCGGGTCAGTACTGTACTTCTCCTTTAAGTTGTTGTGAGGTATGATCAATTAACTTATTTAATGACATGACGGCATCTTTGGCAGCCTCGTAAACGTTCGGCTCGCCGAAGTTGGTATGGCACAACAACCTCTTCAGTTATCTGAAGTTACCACAAATACTTATTTGATGCTTCAACCGCACCTTCTATTATCCCAAATCGGACGAATGGTTCAAAGACAAACTACATGCTAGTAGGTGGAGCCGAGCGCGGCAGGGTTCGCCCAGGAAACAGTATGACGGGGATATGTTCAACGTGGTCGACGAGTTTGTTTTCCTTGAATTTTTACTGACGAATCATCTGAGCGGTTCCACGCCGTTTCGCAAACCCGATTATATTTGTATTTTTTGAATCGCCTGAAAATTTGCATACAGATTCTTTATGACCAAAAATGCCATTATGCACTTTCAGACCACCATTTTGAACCTCGCCTTATTTTTGAGAAGGGCGTATGGGAAAATGCATGGCAAATCTTTAAACAACTGTAACTCGAAAACGGTTTGTCCGATCGATTTGAGATCTTCTACAAAGTTGTAGGTATTGCTTAGGACTATATGGAGAAATATATGCACGGTAAAAAAGTAAGTTACAGATTATTTTTTATTTCAAAAACAAAATTTTAAAATCGATTTTCCCCAGAAACGCAGTTCCGATTTTTTTATTTTTGGATATGTTTCAGGGGACAACTTATGTGATTTATTGCACAATGTTTCAAAATGGAAAAATTATGGACAAAAAAGTTATGATTTTTCAAAAAATTACAGATTTTGAAAAAAATTCGAAATAGAGGAAAACAATAATTTTTTTTATGTGATTATTTGAAAGTACAGAAAAATTGCAATCGAAAAGTACTTAAGTAAATTTTTTCTAGGTTGCATCAATTTCGAGATATACAGGTCGGACTCGATTATCCGGAGTATCGATTTTTTTTTTCACTCCGGATAATCAAATCCTCCGGATAATCGAATCACTAAGGAAAAAATTATATCTTTGATAAAAGAACTTAAATATTAACTATTTTCGTTATTTTATTTATATGAGCGGTGGCGTAACCAGATTTTTTTATCTAGGAACAGTAGGGGTCTTTACAAGAAAAAAAAATGTTTTGACCAGCATACACAAAAAAAACACTTTTTCAAACCCCGCTTTTCTTAAATACGTTCTAAACTGCAAAACCATTCATATTGTATGTTGCAATTAAAAAAATATCTCAAATTTATGCATAAAAATTGAAAAACAAGAACATCAAAAAACAAATTCCGGATAATCGAGTCTAAAATTCCGGATAACCGAATCCCGGATAATCGAGTCCCCGGATAATCGAGTCTCCGGATAATCGAGTCCGACCTGTACTCATATTTATATAAAATTTTCAAATAAAAAAAAATAGGCCCTTTTCAAGCATATTTCGTGTTTCTCCATTCCAGAAAAAAATTATTTTGATTGAGCGAAGCCTAGCTAAATCGTTTATCGTTTGATCAAAACATTTATGCTTAATTATTGAAAAAAGAGTGCACGGTAAAATATATAAACAATATTTTCAAATGAAAATTTGAAGCTAATAGTTTTTAAAAACCGCAACATTTATGTTTTTAATTTTTGGATATATTTTGCGGTTGTTGTAGATATTGTTTAGGACTATTTGGAAAAAATATGCACGGTAAAAAATAATGACAGATTTTTTTTTTTTTTAAATTAAAATCGATTTTCTATGAAAATGCATCTGTGATTTTTATTAATTTTGGACATGTTTTAGGGGACAACTTATGTGATTTATTGCACAATGTTTCATAATGGAAGAACTATGGACAAAAAAGTTATAATTTTATAAAATATTACAAATTTTGAAAAAAATCGAAAAAAAGGAAAACAATATTTTTTTATGTGTTTATTTGATAGTACAGAAAATGCATTGGAAGAGTACTTGAGTAAAATTTTTCTAGGTTGCATCAATTTCGAGATATACTCATACTTATATAAAAATTTTCAAATAAAAAAAGAAAAATAGGCCAAACATATTTCGTGTTTCTGCATTCCGGAAAATTTTATTTTGATTTCAACAACACAAACCAAGTCAAGTACACAACACTGAAGACGGCTTTACAGTTGAGGTTGAAATACGCGTATCTGTCGAAGGATACAATAGTAGAATTAAAAGGAACAGTACTACTCATCTTTTTGTATATTTACAGGCATTCTACTGAACAGGCTTCACAAGGGTTTTCATCACTTTTGCCTGTGTTAGTAGGTATGATGAACAAACACGTTTTTCCCATACCCATACATTTGGACATGGTAAATGAATAAAAGAAAAACGATGCTTTTTTAAACGTACTTCATGGGTACAAAAATAATGCGCTATGTTGTCAAGTTTTATCACTGTAGCAATCATCATTGAAAAAAATGCGGTACAAAAACTTCGTGGTGTGAAGTACCTATGTAGTATATAAGGTAAGTCTGAAACCGTGAGAGCATTAGTGTTGTATCAATAGTGATTGCTCAGTGATTGTAGGTGACGTTTATTTGCCTGTGAAATTGACGTGCTACAATACAGCATTATATTGTGGATTAAGGAGGCGTTTTACAGAGGTATTTATTTTTGTTGTGCGTGAAGCTGTACAAATATCATTTTTTCGCAATGAGTTATATCAGTTCAAGATGTATTAAAGTGTTCAAACAAAGTTGTTCTAAACATTGTCAAAATCTTACGGAAGATAATATTCAGAATTTTTTTTTGTTGGGATTTGCTGAACAGAATAAATTAAATAGTAAGCTTAAAATTTGTGATTCTTGTAGTTTAAAACTGTCTAATTGTATTCAACTATCTAGTAGCGATGACTCATCGAGCAGTGATGAACATGTAACTTCTGATACTGAAATGAATGTTCATAGTCAGGAGTCTTTGGTAACTGTACCGTCAATGACCTCGGTCAATACGACTGATTATAAAATAGGTGAATGTTCACAAAGTGTAAATATTGAAATTTTTAACAAATCAATTTCCAGTATTTTAACATCTCCAATTGATCGTAAAAAATGAACTCAATAAATGTAAAGCGAAAATATGAAGAAGTTAATAAAAAAAAAGAAGATAAATAATCAAGTTGAATACAATTGATGAAATTGACAGAGATAAGGTTAACGAGTTTGATGAAATGATTGCACAAATTAAAGATAAATTTTCTAAAGACGGTATCACCAGAAATGAAAAACTCCAACTACTTTCAATATTTCCGAGGCCATGGACGGTTCAGAAAATAATGGATACATTTAATACATCCAGGTATTTGGCAACATAAGCTAAACAGTCATTAGAAGGAACAAGTAAATCTCGTACATCTTTCGGGCAAAGTAATGTAGCAAAAGAAATTGTAGTAAACTTTTACGAAGATGATGAAACTAGCCGAGTGATGCCTGGCCAACGTGATTATGTTTCTGTAATGAGAGACGGAAAGCGGCTGGCAATTCAAAAAAGGTTAATGATGATTACATTAAGAGAGTCGTTTAATCGATTTACTGATTTACATAGTGGTGTTCAAAAAGGATTTTCATCTTTTGCAAAATTGAGACCGAAGAATTTTAAATTGTTGACTAGCTCTAGAACACATAATGTGTGCGTATGTACTATTCACGAAAATGTTAATTTGATAATCCATAGTTTAAAGAAATATAATTTACTGCATGATTTAAATTTTTTACTGATAGTTTATTATGTGAAACAAAAACAGAGGATTGCACCTTACATTGTTGTGAAAAATGTTCAGATTCTACTACCTTTGAACGAAGCTTGTTATCAGAAATCGAAGAGAATGGTATTGACGAATTACAATTTGAACAGTGGGTCACAACCGACAGGTGTGATATTGAAACTGAATTTGTATCATATTTTACTCGTAAATTGGAGAAACTAATACCTCATGATTTCATCAAAAAAAGCAAGCTACATTTTAAAATAACACAAAAAAAAAACAATTTGATAGAAGGTGAATTTGTGGTAATTTGTGATTTTTCGGAAAACTACACATTTATTCTTCAAGATGAAGTTCAAAGCCATCATTGGAATGCTCAGCAAGCTACTTTGCATCCGTTTGTAATATATTATCGTCAAGATGGCAAAGTCAATCATTTAAGTTTTGTTGTAATTTCAAAAGATTTGCGCCACGATTCTGTATCTGTCAACTTATTCATATCTAAAATGATAGATTTTTTTGCGATTGGTTCACAAATTAACTGTCAACGAGATATATTTTATGTCTGACGGAGCTGCATCACAGTATAAAAATAGGAAGAACTTTTCAACTCTTTGGCAAATTAAAATCAAATATGATATAGAAGTTGAATGGCATTTTTTTTTTTGCAACATCACATGGAAAAGGGCCATGCGATGCCATAGGAGGGACACTAAAACGTATGGCTACCAGAGCCAGTCTTGCCAAAGAACGTGAACATCCGATAAAAAATGCTAAGGAACTATATGATTGGGCTCAAAATCGGAAAGAAGAGCAGCTTATACAAATCTTCTTTTGTTATTCAACTACTGAGGAATATGATATCATTGCACAAGAACTTAACCAACTATTTTCAAGTGCAAAAACATGCATACTTTTTTAAATACTTTAGTATATAGGCCTTGATCAAACAATAAACAATTCAGCTACGATTCACTCAATCAAAATATTTTTTTCTGGAATGGAGAAACACGAAATATGTTTGAAAAGGGCCTATTTTACTTTTTTTATTTGAAAATTTTATATAAATATAAGTATAACTCGAAATTGATGCAACCTAGAAAAAAATTACTTTAGTACTTTTCGATTGCAATTTTTCTGTATTTTCAAATAATCACATAAAAAATTATTGTTTTATTTTATTTCGATTTTTTTTTTCAAAATCTGTATTTTTTTTTAAATCATAACTTTTTTGTCCATAATTCTTCCATTTTGAAACATTTTGCAATAAATCACATAAGTTGTCCCCAGAAACATATCGAAAAATTAAAAAAATCGGAACTGCGTTTCTGAAGAAAATCGATTTTAAAATTTTGTTTTTGAAATAAAAAATAATCTGAACTTTTTTTTACCGTGCCAATTTTTCTCCATATAGTCATAAGCAATACCTACAACTTTGTAGAAAATCTCAAATCGATCGGAAAAACCGTTTTCGAGTTACAGTTGTTTAAAGATTTGCTATGCATTTTCCGATACGCCCTTCTCAAAAATAAGGCGAGGTTCAAAATGGTGGTCTGAAGAATCTGTATGCAAATTTTCAGGCGATTCAAAAAATACAAAAATTTAATTTAAAAAAAAATTCGTCATGTTCGGTGGAATTGCTCATCTGTGATAGTCTATGGATTCCAGAAGAACTTGAATTCAATGGAGATTAGTCCCCGCACCAAGAGTACCACGTGTAAAAGACCGGTAGTCCTCCACGGGCATGAAACGTGGACGATGCTCGGGGAATACTTGCAAGACTTGGAGTCTTCGAACGTCGGGTGCTTAGGACGATCTTTGGCGGTTTGCAGGAAAACTGTGTGTGGTGGCGAAGGATGAACCACGAGCTCACCCAACTCTACGGTGAACACAGTACCCAGAAGGTGGCCAAAACTGAAAGGATACGATGGGCAGGGCATGTTGCATGAATGCCGGACAGCAACCATGCAAAGATGGTGTTCGTGTCCGATCCGGTTGGTACAAGAAGGCGTGGAGCGCAGCGAACTAGGTAGGCGGATCAAATGCGCAGCGGTTTGACGAGCGTGGGCTGAACCAAGGATGGAGAAATGCGGCCACAAATCAAGTATTTTGGCGTGAAATAGATGATTTAGTGTTATATGTTTAGATATTAACTAAATGAAAACATGAATGAACTACTGTAATATTGTGTCTTTTAGTGTGGGTTGGGATGTCATATTCTAGAGGGACCAAACGTATGTTAAGTTGTAAATGCTTTTTAGCTGAGTAAGGTATGAGGTATGTGAGGCATTGTTAGTCTACCTCTACCGAAACATATTTGGATTTCGGAATTCAATTTGCAAAAATGTCAACTTCCAATTGGATTCTCAGAAACCTGTTGCATTGCTTTTTTCGTTTCATGTAGCCGTGAGCTGAATGGAGGTCAGCGCTCACTGGAATACTGACAAAGATATGAGAATACCAATTGTTGAATTGGTGGCAGACTAAAAGCTATAACAAGTGAGTCAAAATATTAAAGCTGCTCTGCACTTTAAATTGTGACACGGACTATAGATAAAGTATACATAGCAAGTCAAAACCAGACACTTGAAAATAGAAGGATTTATTTATAGCCATCAACATTCTCCATGACAGACAACGTACCGCATAATTCTTGTAAGAAAACGATACGATGACACATTCTATCTATGGGGATTTGGCGCGTGGCTTTCCTTTGATCCCGTGAGGTTCATATTGCTTTCAGTATATTACTTTCAAGCAGACTGGAAAGAAAGAATTGTACCTACGATCCTGCAGGAATATTGCATGAATGAATTGCAGTGCAATACTCTTCTAACTCGGGATGAGACTTTACTGAGCAAGGTCGAGACCGGATACTGTTGAGTGAGGCGTATTATTAGAAGTGTAGGGTGATTCTCAATCCTTAATCCAGCTCCACTTTCAATTGTTTAATAGCTAGCAGGAATTCGTATGAAATATAAATCGATATAATCTTGATGTTGATATTTCTCGACCCGTACAGAGCTAGTTTATCATCCTTGATAGATATAATTTACAAATGAGTAGTGTTTGGTCCTTCGACCTTGACGCTTGCTCCTGCGGGGGCTTAGTAGTGTTTGATCTATTGATCGCGTCGCTTGCTCATGCGTGGGCGAGTGACGAACACTTGTTCGGCGTACAATGCGATAATCGAATAATTTCGCGAATCCGGTAAGGCGTGATCATATCATGGATCGCATCACCAAACATTGGTGATTCCCAGATCTCTACCTTATCCCACTAACCCAATATCCTTTCCATGACAACCGTGGAGATGCAGAGGTGACCTCGGTCTCTAGTAACAACGGTAGTCACACTAACATTCCTTCCCTTCCCCGATGAACGTAAGGACGTGGCCGGCGCCGTCATTGACTTTTAAATTTGAGCTCTCGATTTGTACACATTGAAGAATGCTAAGCTAATCCCAAGCCCCATTCATTAATTCCCTGTGCAACTTCGATTGTTCTGATCAATCACGGAGTAGCAACTACGAATTGTACGGTCATCTATGCTTATGCTTATGCTTGATAGATATAATTTACATTTTTTTTCAGTTGGCATATTTTCCTGACAAATGGAAAAACGCTAAGGTTCTATCAATTTTGAAACCTGACAAAAATCCTGCAGAAGCTTTTAGCTATCAGCTAGATTTTCTCTTTCAGTAAACTTTTCGAAAAAAGTTATTTTGAACAGAATGATGCTTCACGTCAAAGAAAATCCAATTTTTGGTCAATAGGCAGTTCGATGAACACTCGACCACTTGATATTTTTTACAATTTTGAAAATGATTCTCCTTCCTCCAGATCAAAATATTAAGAAATATCTGAGAAACTGATCAATGTTATCCCAGATTATGGTGCCATTTATTCCTGAATAAGACCATGAAACTATCGTTATTTTCAGTCGTAGCAATGTTGAATGCTTACAAGTAGAGATTCGGCGCAGGATTACGGAGTCAAGGCCTTTGAGCTGTCGCACTTTCCCACAATCCCAAGGATGACGGTTCAAATTGTTAGTGACAGATACACCCTACCAATTCGCCCACGGACGGTCTGTGGAAATATTTGCACCGCACCATACTCTAATGCAAGGTAGCAAAATGGAAAAGCGCTTCGTACTCATAGACCTACATATAGTTGGTTAGTTGAATCGGGAAGCGATGTGTTTATTTATAGAATCAGGCTCACTCATTGGCACCCAGTTCCCACTTCCTGGTTTCCTGCCTGCCGGTGTATCAATTCCCACCTCCACTCCACTATTGGTTCAAGGCCTGTCTGCATCAGCTTTGGTCAGCACAGTTTTCCATCCTGTATGGTTGTTTACTGATATGGGACTACATTAGAACTAATCTAGCGACTCCTCAAGGAATGCTTGAAAGAAATTTGTTCAAAGTTTCCTCCGAGAATTATTGAACATATACTTCATTCGCAATTCTCCAATAGACAACTAATTAATGTCCCCATAAAGCACACTATATTGGAAACTATCGTTTGATGGCACCTCGACCTCACCCAATTTCTATGCTCTCTCCGGTGTGTATGGCAATCGAGCAACTCTGCCTGTCGAACTTACCCTGGCAGCATATCGAATGGAGTGATGTTGCGTCTGATGCAACTGCAGTTCGTTTGTCTGTATGTTTGCAGCGCGTAGCCTACCAACCAACCGACCGACGGTGAACAAGCAAATACCACAGTGGCTATATCTGTGAATGCGTTCGTAACCTTGGAATCCTTCGCCCCATCATCAACGGGAAAAGAGGCTCAATCTGCTGACCCTAGTTGGGGCTGGGGGTAGGTGCAACTGGATATCTCAATGAAAGCCGTGTAGTGTAGGTTTTTTTTTGTGTAATTGAACATCAACGTGCATTAAGGTTTGTTTTTATGAGAAAATTGAACCGTGCATAACGTAATGCTGATGGGTTTCTCCATGTATCCGTTAACATAAAATATTAAAACATTAATTACATTACATGGTACGATGAACCAAAATTGTTAATTTTGCTGTGCTTTTGCCATTCTGTCTTTCTCTGTATTTCTGTCTTTCTGTCTTTCTGTCTTTCTGTCTTTCTGTCTTTCTGTCTTTCTGTCTTTCTGTCTTTCTGTCTTTCTGTCTTTCTGTCTTTCTGTCTTTCTGTCTTTCTGTCTTTCTGTCTTTCTGTCTTTCTGTCTTTCTGTCTTTCTGTCTTTCTGTCTTTCTGTCTTTCTGTCTTTCTGTCTTTCTGTCTTTCTGTCTTTCTGTCTTTCTGTCTTTCTGTCTTTCTGTCTTTCTGTCTTTCTGTCTTTCTGTCTTTCTGTCTTTCTGTCTTTCTGTCTTTCTGTCTTTCTGTCTTTCTGTCTTTCTGTCTTTCTGTCTTTCTGTCTTTCTATCTGTCTGCCTTTCTGTTTTTCAGTCTTTTTTGATCTTGCAGTCTCTTATCGCCATTAAGTCTATTTATGCCCTTAAGTACCCAAGTAACATTGGTAGCTGGATAACGGTTTATTCAGCTAAAATTTTATTTATAAAGCCTCTTTTCAGCTGTATAAGCTGTTGTTCAGCTATCAATGTTTCCTGGGTATCTTTCTGTCTTTCAGTCTTTTTAGGTCTCTCAGTCTGTTTCAATTTTTTTCTGTCTCTTTTTGTCTTTCAGTCCCTCTTTGTTTTTCAGCCTCTTTCTATATTTCTTTCTTTTTCTGTCATTCAGTCCCATTCTGTCTTTCAATCACTTTCTGTCTCTTCCTATCTTCCAGGCTCTATCTGTCTTTCAGTCTGTGTCTGTTTTTCTGTCTCTTTCAGTCTTTCTCTGTCTCTTTCTCTCTTTTTCTGTCCTTTTCTGTCTTTTTCTGTCTCTCGTTCTCTTTTTGTCTTGCAGCCTCCTGCAGTTTTTCAATTTCTTTCTGTATTTCAGTCTCCTTCTGTTTTTTCGTCTTTCAGCCTTGTTCTGTCTCTTTTTGTCTTTCAGTCTTTAAGTCTCTTTCTGCCTTTCAGTCTCTTTCTATCTTGTTCTGTCATTCAGTCTCTTTCTGTCTTTCAATATCTTTCTTTCTATCAGTCTCTTTCTGCCTTTCAGTCTCTTCCTGTTTTTCACTTCCTTTCGTTTTTCAGTCTCCTTCAGTCTTTCAGTATCATTCGGTCTTTAGTTCCATTCTGTCTTTTAATCTTTTCCTGTCTTTTAGTCTCTTTCTGTCTTTCAATCTCTATCTATCTATCTTTGGGTCTCTTTTTGTCGTTCAGTCTTTTTCTATATTTTTCTGTCATTCAATCTCTTTCTGTCTATCTGTCTCTTCCTATCTTCCAGGCTCTCTCTGTCTTTCAGTCTCTATCTGTTTTTGTATATATGTTTTCAGACTTTCTCTGTCTCTTACTGTCTCTTTTTGTCTTTTTCTGTATCTCTCTCTCTCTCTCTGTCTCTAAGTCTCTTCCAGAGTTTCAGCCTCCTGCAGTTTTTCAATTTCTTTAAGTATTTCAGTCTCTTTCTGTTTTTTGCCTATCAGCCCTTTTCTGTGTCTTTTTGCCTTTCAGTCTTTCAGTCCTTTACTGTTTCATTCTATCATTCAGTCCCTATCTGTCGTCCAATTTCTTGCTGTCCTTCAGGTTTGTATGTATTCCAGCCTCTTACTGACCTTTTGTCTTTCTATATTTCAGTCTCTTTCCGTCTGTCTGTCTTTTTCTGCACTTTTCAGTTTTGTTTTGAGAATCGCTAACAAAATATCTGATTGGCTTTTACATCCATTCTTCGAATTGCATTGTATTTTTCAACGACTAGCTACTTGCTTTACATCCATTGGACGATCAGAATACGATTCGTGTGTGCGATTCCTATTTAACATCGGGTTTTTTACGAGACGTAGATAGGATAGCCTCATTTAGTTTACTTCCAAAATATCTGCTGCATGCTGACAATTTGTCACATGCATAGTCGGCCAACTACCAAATAGGGTAAATTATGTATTTTGGACAGGCTAAGCATATGTCTGGAAACTGCGATCGATTAACTGCATTAGATATTTAGCTTCTTTTTTAAACTTCAAATCTCTTTCAAATTTTGGTCACTGTGTAACATCAAACTGTAAAGCTAAGTATGCCCCGCATAATCATGAACCATACAAGCACTGTTCCCGATATTGTTCAGAACAATTTGCGACCATACCTAATCAATTTCATGTAACATGTTTAATAACAATTTATCAACATTACCACAAACTATTTTGACAGTACTTGTTTTTTTAATTATGAATCGTGGTTTACGGCTAACCAGCCGAGTGGAAGTTTAACAACTACCGAAAAGCTAAACATTACATATAATTTGCAATTGGATTAGATGGAGAAATTGATGTGAAGATTAGCGAAAAAGTTACACGTCTTCTCAGTGAGAATCGAACTCACGACTCCCCGATCTCTCCCCAACTAGAGATCGGGGAGTCGTGAGTTCGATTCTCACTGAGAAGACGTGTAACTTTTTCGCAAATCTTCACATCAATTTGTCCATCTAATCCAATTGCAAATTATATGTAATGTTTAGCTTTTCGGTAGTTGTATTTTGACAGTTTGGTAAATTGTAAATTGGAAAATTACAATGTGGGGAATAGGCGGTTAAGTTATGTAACCATTTCAAAACGTCAATTTTCTCGAACAAAATTTTTCAGTTACAGTTTGTCAAGTTGTAGATATACTGTCCATTTTTTGCTTCATCTACTGTAAGGGAAACTGTTAAGAAACAGTTTAACTGTAAAATAAGAACAAAAATAAACAATGCATGTGTAATTATTAGTTTATTGTCATTTATGGTAACCCAACCATATACCATACTGCTTTGTTATTCTTTAACAATAAATAAAACTTAAAACAAAAATGAATACAATAAAATACAATGAAACAAGTTCAACCGTATAAAACAGTTACTTCAATTGAAACATTTACAGATTGTTAAAACAGAAAAAAAAATAACACTTGTTCACAGAAACACAAAAATTTCCATTACCGGGATTACCTATTAATTCAATCTGTAAATGTTTCAATTGAACTGTTCTACACGTCTTAAGGCGAAGATGAATCGAAGCCAAACTTCAAAATTTCAAGAGCACGGATCTGGAGAACCAAACACCCGTTTGAGCTGAAAATTTAATCGATTGGTCACCACCAGCGAGTGACCAATCGATTAAGTTTTCAGCTTAAACGGATGTTTAGTTCTCCAGATCCGTGCTCTTGAAAATTTGAAGTTTTGCTTCGATTCATCTTCACCTTAACTCGCTTCAGAAAATTCTATTAAACTTTGTTAACTTGTTCCTTTTACTTTTTAATATTTTTCTTCAAACTAAAAACTAAAAACTTTGAACACTTTCTTATACACTAATTTGTTCTTGAATTTAATAATTAAAATACATTCACAAAAAGGCTTGTTTCGGCTCTTCATGGTATGTTAGCTTCTCTCGCATCAATCTTGCTGCTGCAAGTCTCGTTTACGATCCTCAATCGCGTTTCGATGTTTTTCACATCTCTGGTAGTGGCCGCAGGTTCAACTGGTCCCTTTTCGGTCATCTTTTACAATTCCGGTTGTTTCTGGTTGACTGAAGCAGCAAAGGTTTTCCCGGTGGCCGAGCGGAGGTTTTCTCACTCGCGTCGAAGTTGCATCCACGGCTACATAATTATTTATCGGAAAGACAAAATTAGTAGCGTATTACCTATGAACTTGACTATTTTACATTACTTACCAGCGCTTCTATTCAAACAGATCAGGCCGCGGGTGTGACGACGAAACCCGCCCCGCGATGGAGATGCCCTAACGGCCGACGGTTCTGTTTGTTTTCCATTGCTTCGAGATCTGTCAGCAGCGATCCGATTACGATGTTGACGAGGTAAAGGTAGAAGGCAAATAACAAGTGGCAGCATAGTGTGAGCGCTCTTCCATCGTGCGAATTTATTTTTATAGTTTAAAAATTTATTGATATTCTAAAAATTGTGAAAAATCCTACTTAATACTACTATTTACAATTAGTCGTAAGTAAAAATGAATTTGTTAACTAATAGATTTATAAACCCAGAAATTTATTAATTGTAGCCTACTTAACCTAAAACGTCGCCTAAGACATAAAGGGAAGAATTTCGAGGTGTAAAAGGTTACTGAAAAATTGTAAGTACATAACATAAGCCTGTAAACACAAATTACATATTGAATGATTACAGCTAAAGCCCATCCTAACAAATACTAGCGTTTGGATTGCTCTTGGAATCGGTGACAACAATTCTTTAGAATTTTTCATCGCGAGATCCCCTAAGATGAGTCTTCAGGTAGACAAGGCCGATGCAACTGCATCACCTTCGAATTGCACCAAATGCGATCTTCCGGACAGCGCGGAGAACATGGTAGCATGCGACGGTTGTGGATCTTGGTATCACTACAGCTTCGCGGAGGTCGACGAGAGTGTCGCCGAGCTGCCGTGGAAGTGCGATTCGTGTGGAATTATGAATCAAACTCCGATTCCGACGAAAACACGACCGAAGAAAGGTGCGCAACGACTCGTGATCCCAAGCGGTGCAGAGAAGCAGCCGAAATCGTCCGGTGGCAGCAAGACGGGCTCACGGAGAGGTAAAAAGTCCGCTGTAGAAGACAACGTAAGTGCCACTTCTAGTGCTAAGGCTAGGCTCGCACTTGAGCTAGAGATGATTGATGAGCAGGATCAGATTAGAGAAGAGTAGTTGCAGGCTGAGTTAGAAATGAAAAATAAAAAGTTAATGCTAGGAAAGCAGACTAGAGATCGAGAGTTAGAGTTAGAAGCTAGGAAGTTAGCAGAGGAGAAAGCTTTTCAGCAAAAGCAGTTAGACGAGGAAGAGAAAAATCGTAAGGCTCTGTTGCCAACAACAGACTGTTGGAGATGAAACGGTTGTCACTCGAGGCGAAAAAGAGCATCGTTCGTCAATTTTCGCAAATTGGTAGTGAAGTGAGCAGCTTCAGTGGAAGTGAAGTGACGAGTTCCGAAGACAAGGTTCGAAGTTGGTTGCAGAAATCTGGCGAGCAGACAGAGGGAAACGGACAATCCACGTCAGCAGCGAAGGGTACCAATAACGTCCTGGAGAATTCATCGAAGGCGGTTTTCAGTGCAATTCGTGGACCGAATCTGGGCTCAACTAGGACAACGAAGCACTCAATCGATAAGATTCCCCACGAACTAGAAGCTGAAGAGGATGAAGATTCCGTGTGTCACATGCAACCACGACCAACAAGTAGCAAGGCAGGTCATGGTATAGCAAGCGGTGGTGCTCACGATCCAGAGGAGAATAGCCCAACCAGTCGGCAGCTAGCAGCGCGGCAAGTAATGGGAAAGGATCTGCCAACGTTTTCCGGAAATCCTGAAGAGTGGCCCATCTGGATAAGCAACTTCCAGCGTTCAACAGAGACTTGCGGATTCTCACTGGACGAAAATCTGATCCGTCTGCAGCGTAGTCTCAAGGGACCAGCAATGGAAATGGTGCGGTGCAGACTGCTCTCCCCTGCAAGTGTTCCCCACGTAATCAAAGTACTCCAAATGCGTTACGGTCGACCAGAAATATTGATACGGGCACTCACCGAAAAGATTCGACAGCTCGCCCCTCCAAAGATGGATGATTTGGATAGTATAGTAGATTTCGGGCTAGCGGTTGATAGCTTGGTCGAACACCTGAAGACCGCAAAGCAACAAGCACATCTAACAAATCCGTCTTTGTTGCACGACCTGGTCGCGAAACTTCCCGTCGATTACCGACTGAAATGGTTGGCCTTCAAGAGCTCCGTGGCAGTGGTTAATCTCGGAACATTCGGAAGATTTACGTCGTCGCTGGTGGAGTTAGCCTACGAGGTTATGGATGATCAGCCTACTACAAAGACAAAGGGAGTTATACAAAAGCCCAAGGATCGAAGTTACGTTCACGCGCACACGGAAAGTTCTTCGACTGGGCCAATTTCAGCAAACAGTTGCTCATGCATTTCAGCCAACCGGGTGAAGAAGATTTGTCTTGCTTGCGAGAGGGATGGACACAAGGTGTCAGAGTGTTTTATCTTTAAAACCATGAGCATTGACGACCGGCTCAAGATAGTTAGCCAGAATGCTCTTTGTAGGACTTGCCTGAACCAACACGGCAAATGGCCATGTAAGACGTGGAAAGGATGCGGAATAGAAGCTGGTCGGTTACGTCATCATACGCTGCTGCATACCGTCGAGCCGGCGGTACCACATCTTGTATCCAGTCAGTTGAAACGTGGTAGTTGTGGCCCAATTTTCCGAATTGTACCGGTGACGTTGTTCGGAAAAGATCAGCGAGTCAACGTGTTCGCATTTGTGGATGAAGGTTCGCAGACTTCGCTTGTGGATGATGCGGTAGCTGAGCAACTAGGTGTCACAGGTCCATCTGGGACATTAAGTCTGCAATGGACAGGTAACGTAACCAGGGATGAAGTAAACTCACGCATCATACAGATGGAGATATCCAGCGAATCGTCAATGAATCGCTACAAGATAGTGGGAGTGCGTACGGTGGGATGTCTCCGGCTGCCGGCGCAATCCTTGTGCTACAAATACTTGGCAGAAATATACCCACATCTCTGAGGTTTACCGATCACCGACTACGCAGATGTTACACCGAAGCTCCTTATTGATCTTGACAACCTGAAACTCACGATTCCACTGAAGATTCGAGAAGGAGGTTGGGGTCAACCCATGGCAGCCAAATGTCGTTTAGGCTGGAGCATCTACGGCTGTTCACGATCAGCTACGGAATCGGTTACCTGTGGGTTTCACGTTGGAGGATGGACCAATTCGGAAAGTGAGTTGAACAAAACTGTCCGCGACTATATAACGCTGGATAATTGCGGAGTACAACCTCCAATATCTCCTTTAGAATCGGAGGAAGATAAGCGAGCACGACAGCTACTCCAGACCACCACTCGCAGAATCGGCAACCGTTTCGAGACTGGTTTGTTGTGGAAGTGGGACAACATGCAGTTTCCAGATAGCTACGGGATGGCACTTCGTCAGTTGCTATCGTTGGAGAAGAAACTTAACAAGGAACCGCAACTTTACGAATGCGTGCGCCGACAAATACAGGAATATGAGGAGAAAGGCTACGCTCATCGTGCAACTGAAGAAGAACTCTACAAAACCAATTCCGAGAAGAGCTGGTATTTGCCGTTGGGAGTAGTCTTGAACCCTAAAAAACCCAACAAAGTTCGGATTATTTGGGACGCTGCCGCAAAGGTGAACGGAATATCGCTCAATTCGGCGCTTCTGAAGGGTCCGGATTATCTTGCTTCACTGATAGAAGTGTTTTATCATTTCCGTCTCTATGCAGTCGCATTGAGAGGAGACATAAAGGAGATGTTTCATCGCCTTCTCATCCGGCAGGAGGACCGCCAATATCAACGATTTCTATGGCGGGATCGCAACTCGGATGAGATAAATGTGTACGTTATGGATGTGGCGATATTTGGAGCGACATGTTCCCCAAGTTCGGCACAATATGTCAAGAACGTGAATGCTCTGGACTTCGAAAGTGAATCTTCTCGGGCGGTGACTGCAATCGTCCGCTACCACTACGTCGACGATTATCTCGATAGCTTTCCTACGGTTGAAGAAGCAGTGAAGGTCGGGACTGACGTTCGTCATATACATGCGGCAGGTGGATTTGAAATACGGAATTTTCTTTCAAACGATCCGGCGGTCGCAGCGAGCGTAGGGAAAAAATCCACATCGATGGAGAAAATGATCAACCCGGAGAAGGAGAATAATGTGGAGTCTGTCCTCGGTATGAAGTGGATCCCAATCGGTGACAACCTCACCTACACATTCGTAGTACGCGCCGATCTTGAGCATGCGCTGAATAGAGCTCATGTGCCGACCAAACGACAAGTGCTGCGCGTGGTCATGAGTCTGTTTGATCCGTTAGGATTGATCAGTTATTTCGTGATTCACGGAAAAATTCTGATGCAGGAGATTTGGGCTTCCGGCGTTAACTGGGATGAACCGATTGGCAGCGAACTTTGCGAACAATGGCAACGGTGGACAGATCTTCTGCCACAACTGAACTCCGTACAAATTCCTCGTTGCTACTTCCCAACAGCGAACTACCAAACCTACTCTTCTCTCCAGGTTCACGTCTTCGTAGATGCTAGTAAGTCAGCATATGCCAGCGTTGTCTATTTTTGAGTAGAGTCGAGAGGAGGAATAGCGGTGACATTGGTAGCAGGCAAAGCAAAGGTGGCCCCATTGAAGATGATGTCCATTCCTCGATTGGAACTTCAAGCTGCTGTATTGGGCACCCGATTGCTCAACAGTGTCATCGCGATGCACAAGCTTCCAGTCAGTCGTCGTGTTTTGTGGACAGATTCCCAGACGGTCATTGCTTGGTTGCGTGCCGACCACCGACGATATCAGCAGTTCGTAGGCTTCCGGGTTGCGGAAATTCTTTCGACGACGGACATGCAGGAGTGGAGGAAAATCGACACTGAACTAAACGTAGCGGATATGGCCACAAAATGGGGTAAAGGACCGAGTTTTGATTACTCTAACACCTGGTTTCGCGGTCCGGATTTCCTATTGGAGCCGGAAAGTTTATGGCCAAAGCAGGAGGTGGTGCCGAGTACCACAAATGAAGAGGTTCGCATGGTAGGCGTACACGTGGAGCAGCCTGCTTCCCTGATTGACGTTGGGCGATTTAGCCGATGGGAAAAGTTGCTTCGTACTGCAGCATTCGTTCGGCGATTTGTCGATAACCTGAAAAGGAAGAAAAATGGCGATCAACTGGAACTGGGTTTGTTGAAGCAGTAGGAACTGACCCACGCAGAAATGATGCTACATAATCAAGCGCAGCAAGAATACTTTGCCGAAGAAATCAAGCAACTCAGAGGAAAGGAGAAAGAAATACAGTTTCGGTACTCGGCTGTATCCAAGTCTAGCCGTATTTACAAGTTGTGCCCGTTCCTGGATCAATTCGGAGTGCTGCGAATGCGAGGAAGGATTGGTGCAGCGCCTCACGTTCCGTATGCAGCAAAAATCCCAACGATTCTACCGCAGCAGTCTCGAATCAGTTTTCTGCTTGCGGATAAGTTTAATCGTCGCTTCCGTCATGCTAATAGGGAGACTGTCATTAACGAAATGAGACAGGAGTTCTATATACCGAAGATGCGTACGTTGGTGGCAAAAGTTGCGCAGGATTGCATGTTCTGTCGTGTGCGCAGAGCTGTACCGCGGCCGCCTCCGATGGCCCCACTGCCGAAATTGCGGTTGACGCCGTTCGTACGGCCATTCACGTTCGTCGGCTTGGATTACTTCGGGCGGTTTTGGTGAAAGTTGGCCGCAGCAATGCCAAACGCTGGATTGCACTCTTCACGTGCTTGAGTATTCGGGCAGTTCTCATGGAGGTTGTCCATAGTTTGTCAACGGAATCCTGCATTCAAGCAGTGCGCAGATTTGTATCTCGTCGAGGATCGCCGGCGGAAATTTTCAGCGACAATGGTACCAGCTTCCATGGCGCCAACAACCAATTGCAGAAGGAGATAAAAGATCGAAATGCCGCACTAGCATCAGTGTTCACTAATTCAAATACCCGTTGGTCGTTCAATCCACCGGGCACACCTCACATGGGTGGGGTATGGGAAAGGATGGTCCGGTCAGTCAAGGAAGCCATCAAGTCCACGCTGGAATCGTCGAGGAAACCAGATGACGAAACGCTAGAGACCGTGATCATCGAAGCGGAAAGTATGATTAATACGCGTCCACTTACCTATATCCCTTTGGAATCGGCGGACCAGAAGGCACTAACGCCGAACCACTTCTTGTTGGGAAGCTCTTCTGGTGTAAAACAGTTGCTAGTTCTTCCAACAGACAACCGTACGACGTTGAGAAGCAGTTGGAACTTGGCGAAGCATTTGGTCGATGAAATGTGGAGACGGTGGATATCGGAGTATCTTCCGGTGATTTCACGCCGCACAGTGGCGCATGGCCGGACAAAACCTCAAAAATTCATGTTCTCAAAATCACTCGTCAATATTTTTATAGACTTCTTTACTATTGAGCGACAATTTCTCAAAATTTGAGATTGATCTGTTCTGTTTTCGATTTATGGCAGCATCGTTAGTGTGGGAAAGTCAGCTAAGTTGGACTGCTCGAAATTCATCAACTATGATTCACCTAGCAAACTTCAAACAGCTGTATCTCAAAAAAATCATAACCGATTGAGGCTCAATAGGTTCCATTTGAAAGCGTAGTTATAAGCCTTAGTTTTGGCTATAATTATATAAATTTTAACATATCAAGTTGTTATTTGTAGCAAAAAATGTTTCAAACAATCTTTCTCCAAAATTTTGTTAAATTTTCAAAACTTCGTACGTTTTATGTGAAGTGTTTCGGAAAAATGAGTCACTCACTATGAAGCAGCTAATCATCCATACTTTCAAACGTGCAATAGTTTTTCTTGCCCCTTTTTGCCCCTAGAGGTGAAAATTCCATTTTCATTTTATATTATAATTTATCGATTTCATCATTCAAATCTATATTGTTTGTCATAATTCGTTTGAAACTTTAGTGGAATTACTAAAAGGAAGTTAAATTTGTATCTCTAGTTTGGGTTTATCCACAAATTTCTGCATTACAACAACAAAAAATGTAGTGATAGCCTTTTTATACGATTAGATGAAAAAACTTTTTTTGTACCAATTTCACAAGAAAATCGAATTTTCAATTTGACTGTTATTGCCAACGGGATGATATCAGGTATGCGAGATAATTATAAGATTACCATTATCAAGCATTTTGAGACGTATTTGAGGTTTTGTCCGACCTTTGTATGAAGGACCGCCACTGTGCGCCGTTGCAAATGGTTCGACCACGTGAGGGATTTGAAGGAAGGAGACCTTGTGCTGGTGGTTAATGGAAACTTGCGGAACCAGTGGATTAGAGGACGAGTTGAACACGTCGTAGTGGGAAAAGATGGACGAGTGCGGCAAGCATGGATACGCACGAGAGCTGGAGTCGATCGCAGGTCGGTAGCAAACTTGGCTCTACTCGACGTCATGGAGAACGGTGAACAAGACGATGGTAGCGGTTCACGGGAGGGGGGATGTGACGACGAAATCCTCCCCGCGATGGAGATGGTCTAACGGCCGACTGCTCCGTTCGTTTCAAGTGGTCGAAATCTGTCAGCGGTTGCGATCCGATGATGAATGGAAACGAAAACGATAAACAAAAACAGCGTAGTGGTAGCATAGTGTGCATAGCTTTCAACGAGCGAATTAAGCGAAGTTTTCCAATCAAAACGTTTATTTGTATCATAAAAATCTTTATAAACATAACTTAATACTACTATTTACAATTAAAAGTAAGTAACAATGAATTTATTAGCGAATAGAAACATAAAAACGGAAATTTGAAATTTGTAGCCTACTTAACCTAAACGTTGCCTAAGACTAAGAGGGAAGAATTTCGAGGTGCAAAGATTACTGAAAATTTGTAAGTAGAGAAAATAAGTAATTTAGTAATGTAAGAACATAAACTAAACAATAAATAATTACAGCTAAAGCCTATCCTAACAAACACTTTAGCGTTTGGATTGCTATTGGAATCGGTGACAACAGCCAGAGTTCACACGGATATTACAAATTGCTACTGCCAGTAATCTTACCGGAATCTCAGAATTGGCGGGGCGAATGTTTTCGTCACCTCAGAACTCCTAAGCAAAACTCAAAATACCTTCCGAAATATCAAAACTCATATCGTTTTCCCATGATTTTTACTCAAAAGTAAATTATTCCATTCAATTTCGCAACCTCAAAGCATGAGTAGCAACCTCTTAAGCTAACTACCAGTAGCTTTGTAGTAAATGCTACCTTTATTCATAGCAACGCGTTGTTTGTAGTATGTTCGAAAGGTGTAGAAAGGAAAATTACACAAACATATTCCACTCGTGTTCCACATATAGCGTTTACTACCGAGATTGTAGTAAACTCAACTTTACTACATTTTATTCATATGGCCCAATATCAAAGAGAAATACAGCGGAGATTCGCTGGTTGGAACCTGGGAGGGAGAAACCAATACAAAATTTCTGTACGTCATAGTGAGCCGAGATTCCGCTGTCACGAACTGCAAATGTGAGCCCAGATCTCAAAAATTGGACTAACATGGAAAAAGCGCGTAACAACACATTTTCGCATTTCAACAAAAGTGACAAAAATTGAATGAAAATCAATTCATACACAAAATGTAAGTATTCAGCATGACCAAGCTGAGGGTCGTGGGTTCGTATCCCACCGGTCGAGGATCTTTTCGGGTTGGAAATTTTCTCGACTTCCCAGGGCATAGAGTATCTTCGTACCTGCCACACGACATACACATGCAAAAATGGTCATCGGCATAGTAAGCTCTCAGTTAATAACTGTGGAAGTGCTCATAAGAACACTAAGCTGAGCAGCAGGCTCTGTCCCAGTGGGGACGTAAACGCCAGAAAGAAGAACGAAATGTAAGTAATTTCACGTGAGCACCTTCCAACTGATTGAATATAAAGCATTGAAAAACGCATCGTTTTACTTTTTCCAATGAAAATTATTATTTATTGCATAGAAAACTGTGGCCCTTTTTCCATGTTTGTCAGGAAAGATCGAAAGTACACAACAAAAGAAAACTAGCGGTTTTCCCCAAGCCTGCCTTGATTGTTGTTGGCAAGCTGGAGTTATCTTGCAGTTCAAACAAACGTTGTTCTATATTTCGTGTGTAGTATCGGTGCCTCCCTCCCAGGTTGGAACACGACTGCCTTCCATCTAGCGAATCCGACCCGTTTGTTGGAACGATTGACAGCTGGTGAAAATGCTGTAGACTAACATCTGGAGAGCAAATCGTCACAAATCGCGCATACACATTTATTCTATATATGGAAACTTCAATGCGACGGTATTCAGACGTCAAAGTCAGTTTGACATCTTCTCTTGACATTCAAATGTTTTTTAGTTAGATATTTTTTTTCAACCAGCGAACATCCAACCATCGAATCATTCACTCAGGCAAATGGATTGTCGATAAACATAGGAACCCCTTATGAAATTCGCCACAAGAAATCGGGTTGAAATTCATAAATTTGCCTTATGAAACCAGAATTTGAAAACCAAAAACGTTTACGCGGCAACCTGGATTCAAACCAAGAACCTTGCGATCGATAGGCCCGAGCGTACACTATGCGCCTATCGACGCCTTGATGTGGAGTGATGCTAAAACCAAAGACAAAAAAACAACTAAAACGATATTGCTGTGTGCGTTTGAAATGCAAATATCAAATGCGGGAACACCAAACGCGGTAAGATATTTTACAAGAAATGCTATGTCAAAGATAGATTTTTCTTGCTAGGGCGGCGGTATTTATATAATCGTTGCTAGGTGTCCTTTGATTGTTTTGTGTTACTGCGTTTGGAGGACGTTTAGCCAAGATTTGCATCTCAAATGCAAACAGCAATACATAAAGCGTTCGTATTGCAATAATCGTTCCACTTTTCATAAGGCGGCTAAAAGTGTCGGACGGGTGAAATTCGATAGTCCAGTTCGCTGCGTGTTCCATGTAGCGGACCCCAAACGAACAAATCCCAACTGTAGTTGAAAATAAACTCTCGCCAAGTAACTGCTTGATGCCCTTTTCATAAATTATGCGAGCTTTAGTGCCCCTTCACACAAAATTTACCGCCGCCTGTACACGAGCGTTGATGATCAAACAGCTGTCAGCTGGTTTGCGTGTTTACAAAAACATTCCGAACCCGCGGAAGCAAGACATTTTGCATCGGTCGCTTTAATTCTCGCGGAAGTAATCACTGTAATTGGTTTAATTGTTCAACACAGGTATTTCCCAGCAATACTGAAGTATGGATAAAAGTGTCGGACGGGTGAGTCATATTTTTCCTCTGATATTCGTTTTTTAAGACAGTTGATTATCCACGAATTCACAGGACAAACGTCGCAAAGACAAGCATCACAAGAAACCGCCCCCAGCGAAACCAACCCCGGGAGGACCGAATAAACCCCAGAAGGAACCAGTCCCCGCCTCGGCTCCCTTAATAGTTTGTGACGATCACTTCTCGCGACGGCCCATCGAATCCAACTGGAACAGCACCAAAAACCTTCCGTCATCCGAGGGAAGCGATTCCGAAGACGAACAGCTTCGGGCCGCCGATTTTGAGGGGCTTCTGCAGATGCCCCCGTCCGTTAGTGGCCACTTGTTCCTCAGCACCGAAAAGCACTGGATTATCGAGAGTGAGGAGGGATTGACATCCGGGGGCAAATCCGGCCAGCAGTACGGACAGCGCTTCCAGATCGATACCAAGCAGCTGACGGCCAGTTTGGCCACGATACCTTTCTACGAACGGAACGATTACCCGAGCGAGCTCTTCTCCAAGCAGGAAATCGATTCCATGAAACTGAAAGCGCAGTACGAATCGAAAAAGTACGACGAGCTTTGTCAGAGATTGAAGCCGCCCGGAAGAATGGGCGACAAACAGCAGGTTCCGAAACCTCCGGTCAAGTGCCTTATCGGAACGGACTCGCGTCCTCCGCAGCCGGAAAGAATCGTTGAGGATCCGGCCCCACCTCTCCGTCCAGTTCCCTGTCTGGTTGGTCCGATGGCGTTGCCACCGGAGTTAAGAAACGATCCCAACGTGACCGGAGGACGGAGCCAGGCTTCCTTGGTGATACGGCTCAGCGAGGTCGATATAACGGCCGATAGTCAACAGCGGAACGTGACACCGCCTAGTGGGGAATCGGTACCCATTCGAAATGATGAGCCCACCACTTCAGAACAGAAGCTCAAGGAAGATACAAGAAGGGTGGAAAGTAAATCGGAAGCGACCGGGAAGGAGACGAAAGAGGACATTCAGCAGTGGCTTGATGACATTTTGGATATGTAGGTAGGTGCTTATTACAATTTTTATATTAAAGTCTTGTTACTAGCAGTATCGCGAACGAGCGTGTCTGGAAAGAACTTGTCCTTGTACTAGTCAGTTGAACGATGAAACAATCGTTAGAGTAAAATTGGATAAAAGTTCGAGTGGGGCAAGAGTAGACCTGTACGCCGAAATATTTTCATTCGGCGGCGGCGTGAGAACATTTTTGTGCCGGCGGCGGCGGCGTCATCGGCGTCACGCCGTTATCATGTTTCGGCGGCGGCGTATATCGGCGTGGGGAAAATTAAGGACCAAAATGTTTAAAAATTTTCTTTTTTTTGCATTACGCCCCAACTGTTTCAGAGCCTTCTGCTCAGATTAGTGTATTTATGAGCATAGAGGTCCCCAAGCAAACTGCCACGAACACCAATGCACAATCAATACTACACAAGTCGATTTCCTCAGAATGAAAACTTATCGATGTTTGTATGATGTCACTGAGCTTTCGGTCAACGGCAGGCCAACAAGGAAGTGGTTGCTTTGCAGCAATTCTGTTTATATTTGGATTCTCACAGCAAACAAAAGCAATGTTGTGACAGTTCTCACAGCAAACAAAGAAAATTTTGTCAACATTGCACTACTACGCAGGCAATTGGATTGGACTATTTCCACAGCACAGAACTTTCTTAACTAATAGGGTCCTAAAATGTTTAATGCAATCTGGTTTTTATTTAATAACACGAAAGAACATGTTATTGTAACTGTTTTAGCATTTTATCTCACTCAAATAACGGCTATATCATATTTAAACTTAAATTTAAAAATTGGGTCCATAAATGAACCTTGACACTTCCGATCATGTTTGACGTTCGCTTAGTTGACAAAAACGCCACAGGGCTTTTAGTTTTCACGCTGGGGTTGTTCCTATCTGACATTTCGGAAGGGAGACGGGAAACAAAATATACCCAAAATTTGAGTTTAAGCCAAGGGGTGTGACAACATCTTAAGAAAACAAAAACAATGTTTTTTGGCCTAAACTTAAGCGTTTGGCACTAAGATTGAGACAGGCCATTAGGACCCCATTGACGTTTTTACAGTTTTGTATGACAAGTACTAAGATATTTTATACCCTGGGGAGTCGAGAAAATTATAAAAAATCCTCGAGTTGTAGGATTTGAATCCACCATTAGCATGATCAGGCTGAGTAGTTGTACGCAGGCATTACAGGACTTGTTCTCAATTGATTTCGAAGCGCGATCAAAATAAGCGAAGAAAAACATCACATCTGTATCGGCGCATGATCGGCAATGTTTCGCATGTTGTAACAAACTTGCTAAACAACAGCAGTGAAGTAGAGTTCTGATAAAATCCTATTTTGCTTATTTACCATGTGGGGTAGACTTTGGGGTAGGTGTTACTGGCATGATGAGCAATCCCCAATCATATAAAAATAGTGTCCAAGGTTCAGTGCTTGTTTAGATGGGTTTTATCATGCATTGTAGCAGAGAGCTGTAGCGATATACGATAAACTAACTTTTATGATGCGCAGCGGATCATGATTGTTACAGAGAGCGATTAGTGAGAGATAATCTCAATTTTCTCAAAATTTAATCTCTGGTTGTCGTTTAACGCTACGACAGTTTGGGCTCCAAATGTTTGTTCCGTATTAGCTGTAAAACTTCGTGTTTCGATGATTTTCTCATGGAAAGAACTAATAGAGATATTCTTGGAAGCAAAAATGATGGAAGTCTGATTAAATATTTGCAGAGTACATGTTAAACGGGAACTAAATTCAAAGAATTAACTACGATTATTTCGGAATTTGCATTGTGCTTGAGCGAGTATCGATTTCAATATTTATTTCACGGCAACCGCGCTCTGCCGTACTCGTATCTTGCAATGCGGATCCTGTGAGGAGCATACAAATTCATTCCGATCAAAGAGTTTTTCAATTTCAATTTAAAAAAAATACATTCAATGTTTTTTTTATTAATCACTGGACAAAATCTAGAGATATATCCTGGAATATTTTTTGGAAAAAAATAACCATAGAAACATTCCCAGGAATATAAAAAAAAGAATATTTGGAAAACCTTTTGCAGAACATTTGGAGGAACTATTGGTAGTATCCTTGCAGGCATAGTTGCAAGAGTCCTGGAAAATATCAATCTTTTAGTACTATATGGAGAAATTCGCATAATATAAATGCCAGAAGCACTCTTGTGATCATTATTGTAACTATTACTGATGTTTCGGGATGAATCGTAAGACCATACCTTAGAGGATTTAATGCGGAGTCCTGAGAGACTTATTTTGAAGAATCTCTTAAGGAACGCATGGAACAGTTGCTGGAAAAACTTGTGTATTATGATGTAGTGTGTGTAGAAATTTAATAACTAGGGAAAGTGTACCAGTTATGGCCATAGTGGTTCCCTATTTAGACATATGTGTCTACTCGAAAACTTTCACATTTTGAATATTTTTTAATATTTCAGCATCAAGATATATTTGATGTTAAACTGCTTATACACACATAATGATCAACAATTTGAAGATAATCAAAATATCACGTTTGATGAAATTGGAAACCATTATGTTCATAACTGGTACACCTACCCTACCTAAATAAATACAGTGCCTTACGATTTTAGCAACAAGGCGTGATTTTTATGTTGCCAAAATGGGGATGCCTTCTTCAGTGCTGAAATCGTTAAAGCAACACGAGGAATAATTTTGGAATTAAATATTAGTAAAAAATGTTGTAGGTGTTGCTGCTGAAATTTCTTAAGGCTAAGTAGCCCGTCATTCGTTTTGAAAATAATGATGACTTTTCAGCTTGCATTTCAAAGTGATAAAACATAGTCTTAATAGTTTATATTGACTTGGAAAAGTATCACTGTACGCGCTAACATGCATAAAATATGCTGATACTTTTTCAGCTGTGTCAGTGCAAACCCAACTGATTACCTTTGATTCGAAATCGTGAGATGAATTAGCAACAATCATCAACAATGCGTACAAATTTCAATGACGGCCTACTTCGCCTTAACTTTTTCCATTTTTGTGGGTTTCTTTTTTCACAAGAATACCGTTAGATTTTTTTATCTAATTCTTTAATAAACTGCTTGCGAAATTCCTTTGGCATATATGAACCTATTGATGAAAGTACAATCGATACATTAAGGACACAATTTTAGATCGTATTGCTGCAAAATTTTTAGTTATATACGTAAGAATAAAAACGAATGGCAAAAAATAGCTTAGATTTTGCGGAATCGTTGAGAAAATGTTTAATTATAATTACTTCTTTCTTCTTCTTGTAGAATAATGTATGAAATTTAACGTTTTTTTTTGCAATTTGATTAATTGTAGAGGTGCCTGCAAATGTCTATGATAAGCATATTCTCCTATAACACCTTCCAGCTGTCGCAAGGATGTGGTCAGAAAAACTCTTGATTGCTTAAGAAGCGTCAATCTGGTCTAGATGGCTAGAGATAATTTTCAAAAGTCTATATTGGATAAATGCGACGGGAAGGGGGAAACTACACAATTTTTAACAATGTCCAAAGAATTTTTAAAATGGGCTCTTCTGTTATTCACTTATTAGAACTCCTCCATGAACGTTTTTCAATGACTACGTCGAAACACATTCTCAACATTTTGCCCAAATTATCATCTTGAGTTATGAACAAAGTTCGCGATGTTTTCCTCAGCAATTATTATTGAAATGCCGTTAGAAAAACTTAAAAGAAATCACTAACCAATTATTTAAAAAAAAACATTTTTTTTATGGATAATCATCGTGTTATGGGTTGTTGGTTCGATCCCCGCTTCAGCTATTGAAACTTTTCTTCAGGATTTTTTCTTGGCTGTGCCATTGGATCATGCTTATCCATTGTCTGGTGTACAATGTAATATGTACAACTGAAGACGGTGTCCGTGTCTCTTTAGACTCGCCCAAGTGTCAGTCCAGGTATTCGTCAAGGATTTTTTCAGGGATACTTCAATATACATATATTGTTAATGTAGCATAATCAATTAAATACATAAAGCATTAGGCAATATGTTTCTAATGCATTTGTACGATGAGAGATATCTGAACAATATTCTGCAAGAATTTCTTGAATGAATGCCTTAATAAAAGAAGTTCTTGTATATACAAAATGAGAAATCACTAGAAAAGTATAGGAACCACCCTTTAAGGATTTTTCAAGAAAATCTTTGTTGGTATTCCTGAAGTCGATGGACGAATACTCGATCAATTTCTTGGAGTTATCCAAATAATAAATTCTGTATGAATCCCTGGAGAAACCCTTGAAGATTCCATTAGAAATATTCTAAACCTAGAGTTAGTCTCCAGAGAATTTCATTCAATATAAATTGTTAAAAAATCCAGTTATCCCATACCCATGAAATGCTTGAAGAAATCATTTGAAAAAAAATAAAAAAAAAACGCTGCAGAATGACAGGAGACAAATATTTCTTGAAGGATTCCTTGGAGTGATTTCAATATGGATCCCTACATAATCGTTTAAAATTATCCCTGAAATAATGCTTGGAGTGGTGCTTAGATAAATAATTTTAGAATTTCTTTCGGAGAGTTGTAAAAAATCCAAATGTAATATCGGTAGGATATTTCAAACAAATCTCAGGATAATTTTAATTTGTAAGGATAATCCCTGAAGTTATTTCTGGAGGAATCTTAAAAAAACTCCTACAGAAATTTAGGAAACAAAATAAATATTCAAGACAGAATGTATTAAATCTCTAAATGAATCCTTACAAAAAATCACAATTGAATTGTTTTTCCCTAAATGAATTTCTTCTCCTAAATAAAGAAAATCTTTAAAATAATTAATAAATTCTTCAAATATCAGAGAAATCTTAGAAATAGCTGTGAAGTTATTTATAAAGAAATCATTATAGGATTTCCCAAAAAACAAACATATCGAAAAAAACTTCTTTGTGAAAATTTCTGAGCATACGCATGATGGAATTTTTTAAGAATATCGGTTAGAACATTTTGATTAGTTTTCTCGAAAAATCTAGCGGGAAGAGAATTGTTGAAGGAATCTCTGTAAGCGTTTTTGGAAGAATCTCTGGTTTTATAGGTATACCGAAGTCCCAGCACAGGAAATCTTAGAAGTGTTCACAAAGAAATCTTTGTAGGTATTCCAGGGTTGATGAAAACAATCAGGAAGTATCTTTGGAAGGATTCTCGATGGAGTTCATAGAAAAATTATTGAAGGATCCCCTAGAAAAATCCATTGAAAAACCCTGATGAATTTCTGTGAGAATATTTTTTAAGATGTTGTGGATTGTTTATATACATACATACCAACGACGCCATCTAAAAGTATGTAGAGCATTTCTTGATAAAGGATTATTTTTTTCGAGCTGCATTAACGATCGGCGTGAAAATACAAAATCGGCGACGACGTGCTGACCGGCGTATGGCGCGCCGCCGGTACCTCATGCGGCGTCGGCGTGACGTAAAATTGATCGGCGGCGGTGGCGTGGCGCGGCGGCGCACAGGTCTAGGCAAGAGTTGCTTTTTAAGATTTCTAGCTCAATTCAATACAAAACTTTTAAATGTCATGGTGGTTCGAATGCTGTTCAAGTAAGAGACTTTTACATTTTCATCATAATTCTTCCAAGATTCACATTCAATTTTTCCACGATCGGTATCTCTATTTTCTAGGATGCTCATCGGAAACTATCCAGGACTATTATCAGAAATCTTAAGGTACCGTGAGGCAAATGGGTAATGCAAATCGTTTAGTCGAGAAGGCAAGTGAAAAGTTTGTCGTTTTGAATAATAAGTTGAAAAACTAACGGTTATATTTACGATTTCCATTAACTTTAAAATTTGTTAAGGAGTCCTAATGAACAATAACATAAGTAACATGTGAACAAAGAAAATGTTATTCGTGTCAATTGAATTTTGTTCTGTTCAGTTCTGTTTGTTTAAACAATTCGACAACATTATGACTATGTACACCATTTTCAATGTTAGTTCTCAAATCATGAGACAGAAATTGCATTTCTGCTATGTAGAATTTCTACCACTCATTTTTTGTTTAAGGAAAGTTGGATATGACGCCGGATACCTCTTCGGGAGAAATCCGTTCTTGGAAAAGAATCCTTCAATAAAGTATTTGGAATATATTTTGTGTGGATAGACCTACACCCCATTTTTATCTTTAGAGCTAGCCTTGCATCGACATTCTTCGGGATCTCCGTGCGTTTTCTCATATTGGAACTTTTTAATCAACGTCTTCCTTTCAATCGGCCTTCCGAAACAGACTTAGTTAGCTTTCAACGCTTTGAGTGAAGTCATTCTTGAATTATCATCACGTTCGGTTTTTCTCTGATTATTGCGAACCTTGTTTACTTATAGCTACCTAAAAAGCAACACAAATTCAATCTCTAATGATAAATTTTTCACTTGGCCTACGTGATTAGAAAATTGACGGTGTTTTAATTTAGTTATTTTTCGGTCTACATGAAATAAATTCTAAAACTTTTTTATCTCAGTTTGAAACTGGCAGAGATTACAACTTAGAATTGGTACAGACAATCATTTTCCGCAGCTTGTTTCCACTGAAAATATTAAAATAAAATTGCACGCCGCCAACTTGTTACGGAGTAATAGTTGGCAGGTTAACAATTTTTCACTCTTTTATGCAATGATTGTTGAAGAATCTCAAGAATCTCTTACCTACCGTAATCTTCTGAATGGCCTCGAAGGTTTACGCATGAGTTTAAAACAACGTTAATTCACGTATTCAGTAACATAGGGTAACAGTCGTATTTTGGACCCCCTAAGGAAGTGATTTTAGTTTTTTGTCCCAATTAATTAATTGCACAGCGTAACCAAGTCAAAAAACATGCCAAAATGTAGAGAAAAACTTCCCCTACGAGATAAAAATGCCCCTACGATCATGGAGGATCTAAAAAATGTCGAAAATAATTGAATCGTGAAGCACTGTTTTTCACTATTTTGGACACACCAATACATTTTGGACCCCCGGCATTTTTTATCGTTTGGCGACAAAGTCTACGACACTGGTTGTATAACATGCTTGCCCATAGTCTAACCAATCGATTGACAATGGAAAACCGTAAAAATACTACGCTTTTAGTGCATAAATTTGAAAAACGTTTTTGTTTACATTTGAAAAATTTCTGACGGCTTCAATTTCTGTGTGTAACGTGTTGTAATGGTTGTATGGATGAACCGATTAAATTAAATTAATTTCAGATAAAACAAACACATTTTCTATGTACAAACGGTTGATGCAAGTACGGAATAGTCCTATCTTTCCAAATGGCATGCGAATTGAGTTGGTCTTTCGCTGGGAAATTTGCAGGAAAATGGCCCAGGGGGTCCAACATATACAGAGGTCCAAAATATATTGGTTACCCTATACAAATTGTTTTCACTTGCCCCGCGGTACCTTATATGAAATTTCATTCAAAAAGTCAAGTAATAATTTCATAATAATGTACATTTGCTATCAAGTATATCACAAACAGATCCAGGGATAAAATTTTAAACTATTTTTTAAAACAACTCATAAATTTAATTGTAGATAATATTTGGAACGAGTATACTCCATTAGGCATAATAACGTCTGGCATGAGAATGTTAGGCATAACAGACGTTAGGCATAATGAACGTCTGTATAAAATGCCATTAAACAAGTATTTGATCGGATAATATTTCGATCCCATTGACAAATTACATAACGCTGAAGGAAATGAGTAGCAATATGCATACACGAACTCTCGCGTAACAATTCTAAAGGGCCAATGATCAAATTGTAAACAAATCGGGTGTTGATACCATTCGATAGCATCTCCCAACACCCACAAACTATGCAAACATTGTCAACATAATCATAAAACTTATCGTTATAAACTCGATTTTCAAAGCGGCCAATAACCGCTTTTTTCCAAATCATTCATTGGACCCTGCTTGAAACGGCCAATGATCCGTTCTCGCTCTATCAAGAGGGCCTACAATCGGAAAATTTCGCAAACTGTCATTGGCCTTAGCATGGTGAGAGGCCAATGATTCTCTCTTGCTCATTCATTGAAACCCGAAAAGGCCTAGCCTTGGGCCACGCACGCTAATAAAATTATATTTTGGCCAATAAAAAAGGAAAATCGAAAATGGGCCAAGCATTCAAACTCATCATTGTTTCCACATTTTTGTCAGTTTTCAGAAACAAATCGATTATTAGCGTGTAGTAATAGTAAATCTTCACTCAACTAGCAAGAAATCACATTGATTGATTTGAATACTGAGAAATAGGAATTGAAAATGTGGTGAATAATATTCAAATCGAATTTTCTCAGAGTCAACGATCTGAGGATTGGTCCTTTTGAATTGTTACGCGACAACTGTTCAGGTGGATGTCAAAAGTGATTATTTTACGCATTAATAAATATAAGAATTTAAAGCAGACAATGAGAACAGTGATCATTCTAAAATGCAGCTTAACCCATTTTCGTAAATTATCAGTTATTCTTGAGATTTTGAATCAAAGTGTTATTTGTTTTCGTGAATAAATTACATTTATATGTGTTATATTTTCCAATCAACATGATTGGTAATACCATCTTCACATGTAATTTTCTGATGATTTTCTTGGCGTTCATTTCCACTCTGAGCTAGCTTATCAATTTAGTGTTGTGAGAACATTTGGTTTGCCTTCTAAGCTATTTTTTTTTATTTTTTATTGATTACAAACTTGCAAAGAGTTTGATATAAATTTTAATTTTTAGAAATGAATCAGTCAGATGTTTCCAAGCTTTAATTTGAGTTAAATTTTGCTGGTGCCAGATTAGTTTTACGAATGTACCAACTACTTGTCGAATAAGAGCCAAAAAAGTTGGACAGATCTGCCTTAGAATTTTTCGGGATCTCAGTATCCACATAATCATTAAAATGCTAGTTTGAAGGAAAACTGATGATGGAAATCAAATATTAGTCAGCCAATCGCTAAAATTATGCCATTTTTCATTTTGAGAAGTATGCCTTACGTCCATTATGTCAAACTTCTATTATGTCTATCGTCTTTATGTCTATCGTACTTATGCCTAACGTCGTGTACCCATTTGGAACATAGAAACACAATATGACCAATATTTTCATAAAAATCCTCACAATCACAAACATAGATCCTTTAAGAGGAAAATAACCATCATCGTTTAACAATTTTTCAAAAACCAGTTTTTTTGCTCAAATTTGAAGCAATGTTCAAGAAAATCTATCAGTACATTGCGCTTGCTATCTGAAATACGATGATAAATTTTTAAAAGGATTGATTGAAATTTGAACGTAAAAACTGGTTTTTATTTTTTGATGATTGCTAATAATTGAATGAAGGATTCTTGAGCCTTAAATTGATAGGATATAAATAACTACTGCAAATATAATGATTTGAAATCCATATTGAAAAACAACAAATAAAATTGAACCAGGGAGAATAGTTTACTATAGGAAAAAGGGAATGACACCAACGACCTTTGTCGCTTGAATTCCAAAAATTTTGCCATTCACCCAAACAATTTTTATCAGTTCAGAATTGATGTCTGAAGCAAATATATAACGATCATAAGTTATCCCACGAGCATCACCCAAGCTTGTTCATTACCATATATATATTAGACTGGCCCACCTTAGTATGGGAGAAAAATAAAGTTGTATAATTCCACATGGCACCCACCAGGATTATTCTTTAGGGTTAGAGGAAGAATTCCTGAAAGTTTCAGCTCATTTGGTCGTTCCATGAGCTGGCGCAATTGAATTGAAGTTAATATGGGATTTTCAGCTCCAACATATAGGAAACAGCACATCATCTCCTGTTTGAGTCAGGAAAATTGTTGATCGCGTTCAATTGAACCCAGAATGTCAAAAACACTACTTGATACTATAGCAAACAATATTGTAGAAGGTTGTAAGATGATTAAAATTGATAAAGTTGGTGTTTCAACTATCTGAAGTAGATTTGCAATATTGCATAGTATTCCTTCAACTTAGCTAGGTGGTAGCCACTAAGCGCATCATAGCCACCTGAGGGATTCCACGGAGGCATGCAAGTCGATTCTGATCGACCATTTCAAAAATATCTGAAACTTTGCACAGTTTTTCAGTTCCATCTAAATCGTCATTTTCTGATATCAAATCTTCAAGTTGAGTCACGACTAACTTTTCAAAAGGGTGTATGTGAAAATGGTTCAAAAATATTCAAAAAGCTGCACAGCAAAAACGGTTCGTTCGATTGTTAGACAACTAAAGAAACAAAGTTAGACAACTAAATAAAGATTCCAAAAAAAATACACACAGTAAAAAAAATTTTTTTTTTGCATTAAAAAACATCATTTTTGTCACAAAAACTCAAATATCTCAAAACCCTATTGGAATACCAACGTAATTTTTTGAGGGAAAACGGTCCATTATATTAGCTATCTACCATAAAAATTTGGTGATGGTAAGCCAATGCACTAATAAGTTATGACATTTCAAATATTTCACAAATTTGACACTTAGTGAAATTTTTTTTTTCATTGTTAATTTTTTTTAGGACCGCAGTTTGTTGCTGAATTTTTTGTTTAGGGTACCACATGAGGTTAACAAGTTGTTTTCATGATATTTTATTTAATTATTCATGACTATTATAGCATCTATTAGAAAGTTAGACGCGATCCAGTGTTGTGATCTAAAGTCTTGATAGTGTCATATTTTTTATTGTACGTAACTGAAGAAAAATTCTCTCAATAGTGTTGAAACCTTTTGATAAAAGAAACCTATAAGAAATCTAATATTGAAGACAAAAGCTACAAAAAAAGTTTTCTATACAGGTATACGACTAGTTTACCTGCAAAAAGTTTACCTCGTAGAGAACAAGGCGGGTCTATACCCAGGTGATCTAGTATACGTAAAGCAGGTCGGTTTTCTCGGCGCTGGTTTTCTCCACAAAGTTAAAATCTGATTCAACCTGGGTATAGACCCGCCTTGGTAGAGAATAGACTTTGTTAATCATATTTGGGAGAAAGCGAGTAACTTCAACAACATCAAAAACATGATAGGTACATACCATGAACATACTCACGAAAAAGCTAAAAATATGCTACCACTATGGTTATAAAAGATTTAATTGTAAAATTTTTCTTCAGTCAAGCAAACGACACCAAACTAGTCAGTAAAAACTTAAAAGTGATTTTGTTTATTAAAATCTAACGAGCAACATGAGTAGTCGCTTTCTCAACTGTTGCAGGCCGTTTGCAGAAAAGAAGTGTTCGAAAGAGCTACGAAATCTCACCGAAAGCACCATAGATAAACTGAAAGCGGCTGGTTATGCTCCAATGTCTACATTTAATACAAATTTACGCATTTGTACGTCCTGCCGTTTAAACGTTGACAAACGGGCAATCTGTACATCATCGGTGGATCAGGTTGCAGGAAGTTCGAAAACAACAACAACTGAGGAATTACTAGATGCACCGACAACAACTGAGGAGTTACCAGAAGTACCAAGTGCAGATAGTCTTGCCACGGTACCATCAGCGACATCTGTTTCAACAAATCAATCAGAAGATGAGTGCATCCAGAAGGTCAACATCGAACGCTTCAACGAAGGGATAGCTGGAATAAAAGTGACTCCGATTAAATGGACGAAGATGGGTTACGTCAATTATCCCGAGAAAAAATACCGTGAAATCAACGAAGCTGTACGAAGAAACCTCTTCAAATTAGGACCTGAGGATGTGGAAAATACAGACTACGATGAGGTAATTATGAATATGAAGGAAATGTTCTCGAATCTAGCCACGACAAGGAAAGAAAAATTATTGATTTTGTCGATGCTGCCAAGCTCGTGGTCTATTCAAGACGCCATTGATGAGTTCAAAACCAATAGAAATACAGCAAAAGAGGCAAAACAATTCAAAAACAACTGTCTTGCAACCAAAAATGCTAGGTCGAGTACTTCA
Organism: Aedes aegypti; assembly: GCF_002204515.2. Classification (NCBI taxonomy): domain Eukaryota; kingdom Metazoa; phylum Arthropoda; class Insecta; order Diptera; family Culicidae; genus Aedes; species Aedes aegypti. The sequence continues at coordinate 81,835,007 of NC_035109.1, read as the reverse complement.
TTAACAGCTGAGACAAAAAAAAAATAATTCAATATTTTGAAGACGATGAAGTAAGTAGAGCTATGCCTGGCCAAAAAGATTATGTATCTGTAAAAAAAGATGGAAAGCGTCAAGCAATCCAAAAACGATTAATGATGACTACTTTGAAAGAAGCGTATACACGCTTCAAGGAAATTAACGAAAATATTAAGGTAGGTTTTTCCTCATTTGCAAGCCTTCGTCCAAGGCAATGCAAGCTTCTATCCAATTCAGGAACACATAATGTTTGTGTGTGCACAACACACGAAAATATTAACCTAATCTTACATAGTTTGAAAAGAATCAATTTATCAAAGGATATTAAAATGTTAACTGGTAGTCTTTTGTGTGAAAATACAACATCAAATTGCTATCTACGATCTTGTTCGGATTGTCCAGATTCTTCATCATTGGAAAATACTTTATTCGCTGAGTTTGAAGAAAATTATATTGATCAGTTATCATTTGAGCAATGGGTGACCACGGATAGGTGTGACCTAGAAACTATTGTAAAACCTGTAGATGAGTTTGTGTCATTTTTTTGCTTGAAATTAGAAAGTTTAATTCCTCACGACTTTATTAAAACAGAGCAATTTTAAAAATTTAAAAAATACGAAAAATACATTACAAGATGTTGAATTTTAAGTCATTTGTGATTTTTCTGAAAACTATAGCTTTGTATTGCAAGATGAAGTGCAGTCCCATCACTGGAACGTACAACAAGCTACAATTCATCCATTCGTTATTTATTTCAATGGAAGTACGCAAATTGAACATTTTAGTTTTATTGTGATTTCCGAAGATTTAAGACACGAGTAAGTATCTGTAAATTTGTTCATTGCCAAAATGATTAACTTTTTACGCGTTGATAAGGATAAAGAAATCAGAAAGATATATTTCATGTCTGATGGAGCAGCATCGCAGTACAAAAACCGTAAGAATTTTTCGAGCCTATGCCAATTTAAATCAAAGTACGGAATTGATGCAGAATGGCATTTCTTTGCTACGTCACATGGCAAAGGTCCTTGTGATGCTATTGGAGGAACCATAAAGCGCATGGCCACAAGAGCAAGTTTAGCCAAAGAACGTGAGCATCCAATTAAAACTGCAAAAGAACTATTTGATTGGGCGAATCGCAGAAAAGAAGAAGATTTAACACAATTATCATTTTGTTTTACTACTACTGAAGAGTACGAGTTAACGGCATCAGAGCTCAGCGAGCAATATAATAACGCGAAAACGATCCAAGGAACCCAAAAATTTCACTGTTTCATTCCATTGTCAGAAAATAAAATTAAAGCAAAACTATACTCAAACTGTACTGATAATGATGCAAAAGTGTTCGATATTGTAAAAAAATTGAATAACAATAAATAAATAAATAAGTATTAATAAAATGTTTTCATGATCTCATAACGCATACCCAAATCCAAAACTTTTAAAGTTTATATATAACATTTAGAAACTCATCGATCATACTCTAAAAAAAATATCCTGCACGAAACCATGGGCTACCTACAATGATTACCAATTGGATTCATCAAATGCTCAAAAACCGACATCTCTTCTCGACATTGCGTCAAGCAGCGATTCGAAAATTGAGTGTTTGCGGATGCCCCCAAGGGGGAGTCTTGTCACCACTTTTGTGGAATCTCGTAGCAGATACGCTATTGAGGCAACTCAATAATTGCGGTTTTCCAACTTATGGATTTGCCGACGACTATCTAGCTCTGATAGTTGGTATGTGCATAAGCACCCTATTCGACCTGATGCAAAGTGCTCTTCAGGTAGTCGAGAGTTGGTGTCGCCAATATGGCCTTTCGGTTAACCCGAATAAAACATCTATTGTTCTTTTTACGGAAAGACGAAACCGCGATGGAATTCGACCTTTACGTCTTTTTGGCACTGAGATTAATGTGACTGATCAAGTAAAGTATGTCGGAGTCATTCTAGATTCCAAACTTTCATGGACACCTCACATTGATTTCAGAGTCAAAAAAGCTTGCATGGCCTTCGGTCAATGCCGGCGAACCTTTGGTAAAACTTGGGGCCTCAAACCCAAATATATCAAATGGATTTACACAACAGTTGTTCGACCAATATTGGCATATGGATGTCTTGTGTGGTGGCAAAAGGGCGAAGTGAGAACAATCCAATCAAAATTGGGCCATCTCCAAAGGATGTGCTTGATGGCGATGTCTGGTGCGTTCTCTACAACTCCCACAGCAGCGCTCGAGGCCCTTTTCGACGTTGCGCCACTACACATATATCTTAAACAAGAAGCACTTTCTTGCTCTTACCGTTTATGGGTACTGGATCTACTGGAGAAAAATTCAGTGAATCGTAGATCTACACACACTTCGTTGTTTCCACTTTTGGTGAATTGGGACAAAATTGTCCTTGTTCCAAGTGATCTCACAATTGCTTGTAACTTTCCTTACAGGACATTTATCACACAATTCCCTTCACGGGAAGAGTGGACGTCTGGCTATTTGGAAAGAAGTATATCAAACAATATAGTATGTTACACTGATGGCTCCCTTCTTGAAGGTAGAGCTGGTGCAGGAGTATATTCTCGTGAGCTAAGGCTGAATCAGTTTTACTCACTTGGTAGAAACTGCACCGTTTTTCAGGCGGAAATATTTGCTCTTATGTGTGGAGTGCAATCAGCACTTCAACAGCGCGTAATGGGTAAAGTCATATACTTCTGTTCAGATAGTCAGGCTGCTATAAAAGCTCTCGCTTCGGCCAACTCAAGCTCGAAGCTTGTTATCGCATGTCGAACTCAAATTGAGGAACTGAATTCAGTCAACTCTGTAAACCTTGTATGGGTACCTGGCCATTCTTCCATCGCTGGAAATGAATTGGCTGATGAGCTAGCTCGCGATGGAGCATCGCATGACTTCATTGGCCCTGAGCCGGCTATTCCAATTTCGAAGTGCTGGGTGAAGCTTCAGATAAACTCTTGGGCGGCAACTCAGCACAAGCAATATTGGAATAGTTTGGAGTCGTGTCGTCAAACAAAATTGTATATTACTGAGCCATCTCCAAAGGTGGCGAAGTATTTAACAAATCTGTCAAAGCAGAATTGCAGTCTCTTGGTCAGAGCGTTGACAGGCCACTGCCGACTCAACTATCACATGGCAAATATTCAGCGTGCTGACTCATTTGTGTGTGATAGTTGTGACTCCGATTATGGAACTTCGTATCACCTGATATGTAACTGTCCAGTTTTTGCGCAAATGCGATTCCAATTACTTGGTAAACACTTATTAAGTGAAACTGAATACAGAAGCCTGAATCTTCAGGACATCCTGTTATTCTTAACCCGCTGTGGTAATGAGCTATAGGCTCTCTTTACGCTCATGCGTTTTGCAGTGCCCTTTTTAGGGCGCTGTTCGAACCCATTGTGGTATGGAGCTACATGCTCTCATTTCGCTTATGCGATCTTCCCTCTTCAAGGGACCCACTCCTATTTCCTCCCATCTTTTCCTTCCCTTTCCTCTCACATCGGGTAGATGATGAAATAGGCTCAAATATGGCGATGGCACAAATCTCCCAACTGGTGGGGAACGTGCCTTTGGAGCCGGCCTTCTGATACCTGATACCTGATACTCAAACTGTACTGATAATGATGCAAAAGTGTTCGATATTGTAAAAAAATTGAATAACAATAAATAAATAAATAAGTATTAATAAAATGTTTTCATGATCTCATAACGCATACCCAAATCCAAAACTTTTAAAGTTTATATATAACATTTAGAAACTCATCGATCATACTCTAAAAAAAATATCCTGGTAAAAAAAAAATTATTTTCGTGTAATCTGTTAATTCATTTTAATTTATACATATATACATATACATATAATATTTATACATATACATAATATTTATACATATAATATACATAATACTAATGAATACATGAAAACGACTTGTTTAATTCACGCAAGGCCCTTAACAATAAAATCAGCAACAAACTGCGGTTCCCGTAATAATTTACACCGAAAAAAAAAAATTTTTTTTTTCTACTAAATGTGAAAATTGTGACATGTTTGAAATGTCATAACTTTTTTGTTTATTGGTTTACCATCACCAAATTTTTATGGTAGATAGCTAATATAATGGACAGTTTTCCCTCAAAAAATTACGTTGGTATTCCGATAGGGTTTTGAGATATTTGAGTTTTTGTGTCAAAAATGATGTTTTTTAATGCAAAAAAATTTTTTTTACTGTGTGTATTTTTTTTTTTTTGGAATCTTTATTTAGTTGTCTAACTTTGTTTCTTTAGTTGTCTAACAATCGAACGAACCGTTTTTGCTGTGCAGCTTTTTGAATATTTTTGAACCATTTTCACATACACCCTATTGAAAAGTTAGTCGTGACTCAACTTGAAGATTTGATATCGGAAAATGACGATTTAGATGGAACTGGAAAACTGTGCAAAGTTTCAGCTCAATAGAAAAAAATGAATTAAAAAAATTACCAAATTTTGGTGCTGTTGCTTGGAATCACTCACCTATGACGCTGGGCGAGTTGCGGCACAAGGTGCATGCACATGTGTGATTGTACGGGAGTGCTGATCTAAGCCTAACTTTCAACAACTGAAAGCTTAATGAAAATGAGCTTAAATCCAGATACAACCTTCGGCAACTATGTTCATTAGCGTATCAACTAGTGAATTTGTCATTCTGGGCTCAATTGAACGTCATTAACTAGTGTACGAGACGAAACAGTGACATAGGGTCAATTTTCAATATATTTGAGACGAATATTCCACACAAACTTTGAATTGAATGCGCCAGCGTGGGGAGCAACCAATTGAGTTGAAATTTTGAGAGAGCTGTTTTCTTACCCTAAGGCACATATCTAGGGGGTGCCCCGTTGAATTTTACAACTTTTTTGTGTAAGGGCCAGTCTAATATATATATATTGCAATGAGCAGATACTCATACAAATTTAATCACTGTCAGAACATACTCCTAATAAATTTGGTTCACACAATCATTAATTGAGCAACATCTTCTTCTTCTTTTTTCTGGCGTTACGTCCCCACTGGGACAGAGCCTGCTTCTCAGCTCAGTGTTCTTATGAGCACTTCCACAGTTATTCACTGAGAGCTTTCTATGCCGATTGACCATTTTTGCATGCATATATCGTGTGGCAGGTACGAAGATACTCTATGCCCTGGGAAGTCGACAAAATTTCCAACCCGAAAAGATCCTCGACCGGTGGGATTCGAACCCACGACCCTCAGCTTGGTCTTGCTGAATAGCTGCGCGTTCACCGCTTCGGCTATCCGGGCCCCTGCGACATGCAACATGCAGCACTTAATTCAGCTATAACAAATTAAGAAAGATTTTGTAGTTACGAAATATAACCTGACATAGCATCATAAATTAATTAATCCTTCTACCAGCAGCATCATTTTTACCGCGAAACGATATTAAATCGCAATAACTTTTTTTCCGGTATTTTTTCACCATTTTTTTTCACAAGTTCCAAAAAACTCTTTTTAATTTTTAGAATCTGTGAATTCTTTAAAAAAAACTGATCTCATAATTCCTGTTTGAATTATTTTTGTTTTCTTGGTTCCTGTATGGTTTCTTATTGGTTCCCGTTTTGTGGATTCTCTAAAGTTCCTATTTTAAAAGTACTTAATCGCTACCAGCCCTGATACCTGCATGATTGTTTCCTCAGATCCCTCAATGAATTACTACAGCGTTTTTTGTATAAATGTATGCAGCTAGTTGAGCTACAAAAATCTGAAAATGATACAAAAATCTGAAAATGATGACTTCTAATAGAACAGGCCTGTCCAACCTTTTTCAATCGCTGGCCAAAGTACATTTGGCAATAAAAGTTTCTTCTAGAGAAATTGAAATTAGATATTTGCTTCTGTAATAATCTTGCCGAGGGTTTTGTGAGAATTATGCCCAGAATAACTTTAGAATCCAGTCCAGATTTTTTTTTAATTCTGTCCATGTTTTATAGAAATCATAATACTGTTTGAAATTTGGATAGAAATTTGCCAGAATTTATACCTAGCGTTTTCAGCGAATTTAGTCCCGGATTTTGCGAAAATCTTACGCAGGGTTTTCCCTAAGACTCCGTCAGAATTCCATCCAAGACTCATGTAAAAACCTCTCCTGGAAACTGAAGAAGGCTGTTCTGTTTAGAATTCTATCAAAAATCCATCTGAAATTATATGAGAACCCTGTCCATGCTTATGTATCGGATTTGGTGATAATTCTCGCCATGATTATGAGGACTCCGACTAAGGATTATATGAGAATCTCTAGCTTTCTGTGAAATACTGTCCAAAATTTTATAATCTGCTTCTAGATTTCATAAAATGTCAACATTGTGTGCAAATCTAGCTTCGATTGTGTTTGATCTTTTGTAAAAAAAACGAATATGCCAACTTAAAAAAAACCTGTTTTGTCCTGAAAACAGTAAATAAAAGTTATGGAAGAGATTTTTCTCAACTCAGGTTCAACGTTTTAAATCGGAACATTTTTGATTATTTAACAGGTAGTGCTTCGTGGAAGTTCAAGCCATCGTGTTATTTGTTAAAGTTTCGTCGTTTCTGCTACGTGTTGTGCAAGTGCGAAGAGATATTCGATTCCAGTCTAGGGTGAATTACCAACCGGTGAGCTTGTTTCATGCTTGTGAATTATATTTTTGTAGTTACGTTCATGAAATTTTCAAACTACTGTTGCGAGTTCTCCGGTAGAAGGTAGAGCGAAAACCACCGAAAAGCGAATCACACAAAGACTGGAGGGCCACAGTACCAACAAATCCAAAAAACAGTGCCAAAACTCAATTTAATACATATATTTTGGGTTCACTCACCCATTTCCTCTCTTCTACTTACTACATTCCTTCTCCTACTACCTTTTCTCTTAAACTTCTACTTGTATTCTTCTTTTCTTACTTACTACTTCATGGGGCGCCCCTTCCTACCAGCCGCCACGCCTCTGCACCTCATTCCTCGGTGCCTTCCTTCGATCGCTACCGCACACGCGTTCAATCCGCGTTTCCGGATTCGCTCCGACCAGGGCGGTCCGACTGGTCCTCGACTCCTCACCGATTCTCGCTGCCGTCATTCGCCGATGGGCTATTCTCCGGCGATGCTTCCTCAATCGACTACCGGCCGTCCGAGAGGCCTTGGCGCGTCGTGTCGTTCGTGATTCCCGGTCGACTTGCTACAGCGAGCGGAATGATGAAACTGGAAATCAAAAACAAAAACCCTGTCCACGACCGGTTAGGTTGTGCTGGCGTTACGGATTGCGTTGTGACCTACCCTTTCTGGGGTTTTTGCTTCGTGCCGTTCCCGGCAGTGATTGCCGACTCTCGCCCTCCAATCGGCCGCACGGTCAGCTTGGTGCGAATCTGCGCGCCGCGATTCACCTACGGTACAGCGCAAACTCAATAAGGGGTCACTTCTCTTCGTGATAATCTCGTACTCACCGACTGACTCCTTCTGGACCAGCTGCCACTCCCAGTGCTCTCCAAATGATACCCCGTTGCGCCTGATGGTGGCCTTAAGCCTCAACTCCGCGCCGAACCGATTTTTGGTCGTCGAACTCCGGGTCTCCGCTCCTCCCATCCAGGACACTATCTGGTGCACTGGCGAGTTCCCTGCTCCCGTTTCCAGGATCACAGGGTACGATTTCTCCCGTATCGTGAACGGCGCACGGTCTACTTCCTGGCGCGATGGAAGCGATTGGTGACCGTAGTGATGGCCTGCTCTCGTCCTCCAATTGGCCGCACGGTCAACTTAGTGCTAGACCCGGTGAAATCGCAGTCTGGCAAAATGGCGGCTCTGGACGTCTACTGCCGGCCTCGTGGTGTGACGATGCCGAGTCTTACGTCTGCAGAACGGGAATCTGATTATTGCACATTCTTGAGCAGGTTCTGATTGGCTTACCGATTGGATCGTAGGCCCGTGTCCTCGGTTGGTTTCCGATTGTGGCCAGAGGATGATTCCTGTTTCACACGCGATGTCGCGACCAACTCGATCGAGCGAACTGGACGAATGGCGATGGCGTGACAGGGCCTTCGACGGAGTCCTGCAGCTGTCACTTGTCGGGGATAGTGACGTTTTCGAGATTCTCGCTTTCTCCGCTTGGCGGTGCTGGTTCGTACCGCTGATTTGAAAAGGCTTTTTGCGACCGGTGTTTTGAATCGGCGGTTGTTGTTCGAAAGCGATATGCACGGAACGAATGATATCCTCCGTTTTCCGTTGTTATTATGGTGCAGCATGGCAATAAGTGTTTTTTGATGTAGGCGTGCGTGGCGACAAATTCTAATTTCGTAGGTTTTACAAGGAATTGAGTTTTGTCTTTACAAGCTTAATTTTGTTACGATAACCAAACTAATCTAAACGTACCACAACTCTACCGTAGCGGAAGAATTTTTCATAAATCGATGATCAAACGATTTATGAAAAATTCACAAAATTTTCAATCATCCTCCTAGGATGATGGTCAGAGACAAGTCGGTCAACTAAACGCTTGAGCAGACCTCAAGTTACTTCTGGTTCTTTAACCTTATACCGTAAACTAAACTCATATACGCAAGCCTTGGTTGCTTGCCAAATCAAATCACCTAAACTGCATAACCTTAATCCTAGACTCAATATCACGCCAGCTGCGCCTGGCAGAATCTTCGACCTCTCAAATCGTCTCTGACCAAAGTCCTTGTCCAGCTTCTACAAATCCGAGCAAACTACGGCAAAACATTCAAATCGGATTCTAGCCTATTGTATTGGCTAAAATAGGCTTAATCGCACACTAAACATAGAAGCTATATTTACAAACTTTTTACAAGGACTAAATTGGTTTGTTTTGGTTTGTGCATAAAACTGAGAAAAGAAGCATTTCCGCGACTAAATCGTCATGAGCCCGAGAATGGAGTTTTACCGCGCCCCTGGTCGCGTTACCTTGGGATGAAGATTTCATGACGACCCCCAGATCTTTAACCCTTGGCCACGCATTTGAATTGACTGGAAACACTTGAGGGTTTGTGTGCACTCATCCAGTCTTGGATGTGCTTGGATTACCGTGATCGTGTTTTGTGTCTTTGTAGTTGTGCCACTCATAGCTCTGTGTAGTGGGTGGTCGAATTTAGATGGTGTGCTCGATTTATCTCGTTCGGCGAACGGCATGACCATTTGGTGTGTTTTGGTGTGGGGCTTCCTCTACTTGGTTGGCAGCTCGCTGTGGATATGGTCTACGATGCACTTTGCTCGCTGTCTATTTCTGGTATCTGGAGTCTCCCTATTGTGGACTTCGGGGTCACAGTCTCCCACGCCTGACATAGGCTGCTTGCTTGTCCGCTTCTTGATGATGGTATTTGGAGCCTCCCTACTCACGATGGTTTTCAGGGTTCCAATCTCCCGTGCCCTTCGTAGGCTGCTTACTTGACCGCTTCTTGATGATGGTATTTGGAGCCTCCCTACTCACTATGGTTTTCAGGGTTCCAATCTCCCGTGCCCTTCGTGGGCTGCTTACATGACCGCTTCTTGATGATGGTATTTGGAGCCACCCTACTCACTATGATTTTCAGGGTTCCAATCTCCCGTGCCTTCCGTAGGCTGCTTGCTTGTCCGCTTCTTGATGATGGTCTTTGGAGTCTCCCTACTCACGATGGTTTTCAGCGTTCCAATCTCCCGTGCCCTTCCGTAAGCTGCTTGCTTGTCCGCTTCTTGATGATGGTCTTTGGAGTCTCCCTACTCACGATGGTTTTCAGGGTTCCAATCTCCCGAGCCCTTAGTAGGCTCTAATTACGTCCTCCTCTCAATGCCGTCCAGTTGCTGTCTCACTGCGCCCGATAGTGGCCGTAAGCTTCAACTCCGCGTCGAACCGATTTTTGGTCGTCGATCTCCGGGTCTCCACTCCTCCTATCAGAGAATACATCTGGTGCATTGCCGAGATCCCTACTCCCCGTTCCCAGTGACGTAGGGTGCGATTTCTCCCGCTTCGCGAACGGCGCACGGTACACCTCCTGGCGCGATGGAAGTGTTTGTGTACCGCATTTTGGTTCTCTTCCCCTGGACGCGAATCGTGTTCACTTTTCTGGCTAAGATCGTTATCTACAACGAAGCTGCCGAGCTATCGAGGTGGAGAGGTAGTCGTTAAGAAGTTGTTGCTCATCACACCTGATTTTTTGCCATTTTCCGCTTGGTACGTGTTTTGGAGTATGGTACTAATTGTTGACAGGCTTCGCCTGTGGACATAGCTTTATCGTTGTGGAACCTCGCTCGGATGAACGGAAATCCTTGCCAGTCTTGATTAGGGTTGCTGAACTGGCGTGTTGTAGCGGGATCTCACTCTCAGCATACGTGGTCAAATCTCCCAGTGATTGGTGTTTTCGACTGCTACTGATACTGGTTAACAGGCACCGCCTGTGTGCATAGCTTGAACGTTTCGGAACCTCGTTCGTTTGAACGGAAATCCTTACAGAAATCTCCTAATCGGTATAGCTGAGGCGAAGCAGAATTGTGGATACTGTGCTCGCCTCTGCTCGTTGTCACTGCTCCCATTTGGTGTTTTTGTCAGCTTTCGCTTCTTGGTTGACAGGCACTGCCTGCGTACATAGCTTTACACTTTACGCTTAATCCGCTTTAATGTCCTTCGCATGGAATCTGCCTTTCTTCCCACTCATCACGTCCTCCAGCAGGTACAAGTTCGTCCCGAGGATCTCCTTCACTATTGCCGGAACGAATTTCGGCTCCAGCTTACTGGTAATCTGATCCACTTTTGAGGAGAGAACGAATGTACGACGCCATACCAGATCTCCGACTTTGAACGCCACCGATCTTGTGCGAAGGTTGTATCGCTGTTTCGCCCGCTGGTGGCTGTTCTTGATGCGATCGATGATCAGCTTCTGTATTCGGCGAATCGTTGATAGCCGTAGATCCTGCGCAACTTTTGGGTCTTCCGGCGTGTTCAGTTCTTGCTGCGTGTAGAGGTCCGTGTGTAGCAGTAGGTGTCGTCCGAAATTCGCTTCGTGCGGACTCACACCCGTTGCCTCGTGCCTGGCCGCGTTGATCGCTGCCGTGATTGCCGGTAGCTTCTCGTCCCACTCTCGATGATCGCCGTCCAGCAATGCTCGGATGCAGGTGACTACGACGCGGTTAACGCGCTCCGCGTTGTTGACCTGTGGGCAGTAGAAAGCTGTCTTCATGTGGCCGATCTTGTTCTTCGCCAGCCAGGACTTGAAGACCATCGATTCGAACTGCTTCCCATTGTCGGACAATATCAGCCGTGGACGCGAGAACTTCAGGCACACCTCTTCTTCCAGGAACTCCACCATTTTCTGTGAATCTGCTGCGCGCATTGGCTTGACGATCACGTATTTGCTGACCCAATCTACTACCACCAACAATACCGTGTTCCCGCGCTTGGAACGAGTGAGCGGACCGACAAAGTCCACCGATATCATCTCCCACGGGATCTTCGCCGGCTTGGGATTCCCCATTTGCGGCATCATCTTCGTTCCAGGTGCCTTGCACGCTTTGCAAGTCGGACAGCTCCTCACGTAATCGCTGATTTCCTGCTGCATCTGCGGCCAATAGTAGTGGGCTTGTAGCTTGTGCCATGTTTTGTAGAGGCCTAAATGCGCGGACGCCGGTTCGTCGTGGAATCTCCGGATCAGCTGCAACCTTTCTTCCTTGGGTACCACCTGCTTCCACCTGTGGAATACTGCTCCGACCTCGTCCTTGCAGCGGCAGTTCTTGAACAAGGTGTTGTTTGCGATTCGGAAGTCTGGAGACCGCTCGCCTTCAGTCTGCACTCTCTCCACCAGCTTCTTGTACCACGGATCCTGCACCTGGTTTACGGTGAATACTGCTTCTGCTACCATTCTCGACAGAGCATCCGGTACCACGTTGATAGAACCTTTCCGGTACCGAATTTCGAAGTCGAACGCATTCAGCCGCAACAGCCATCGGCTCATCAAGGCCGTTGGGTTCTTCATCGACTTCAAGTAGCTGAGCGCTGCGTGATCGCAATGGACGACGAACCTGATTCCTTCCACATAGGCTCTGAACTTTTCGATCGCTCGGATCACCGCGAGACACTCCCGCTCCGTGACGGAGTACTTCCTCTCCGACGCTGACAATTTCTGCGAGAAGTATCCGATCGGATGTTCTTCGCCGTCGATCTCTTGTGTTAGCACTGCTCCGATCGCTGTGTCGCTGGCATCGCACGCTATCGCGAACGGTTTGCTGTAGTCCGGCATCGCTAGTACCGGGGCAGAGACCAGAGCTGCTTTCAGCTTGAGGAAGGCTTCTTCAGCTACTGGATTCCACCGGAACTTCGTCTTGGCCGATGTTAGGTTCGTGAGCGGTGATGCCAACTGCGAGAATCCTGCGATGAAGCGTCGGTACCAGTTGCAGACACCTAGGAACCGCTGCACTTCTTTCCGGGTATTTGGAGTGGGGAACTGTACGATGGCCTGAATCTTTTCGTCATCTACTCGCCAACCTTGCTCGTCGATCACGTAGCCTAGGTATTTCATGCTCTTCCTGCAGAACATGGACTTCTCCGAAGAGATCGTGAGATTCGCTTGTCGTAGCCGGCGTGCTACTTCTTCGAGCAGAGCGATGTGCTCTTCGAAGGTCTCCGAGCAGATGATTATGTCGTCTAAGTAGTGGAATACCAGCGGCTCTAGATCAGCGAACAGGTGCGTCATGAGCCGCGCTAGAGCTTGGCTGGCCGTACACAGTCCGAAAGGCACCACTTTGAATTGAAAGTGGCCTCTGGATGGAACGGTGAACGCCGTCAGCGGTCTCGATTGTGGATGGAGCGGTAGCTGCCAGAAAGCATCTTTGAGATCGATCGACGAGATGTATTTGCTGCTTCGGAGGTTGTTGGTGATCGCTGCTATCTGCGGCATTGGATAGCCTTCATTTACCATGACGGAGTTTAGGTGACGGGCATCCAGGCAGACGCGATATTGCCCAGTCTTCTTTTTCACGGCGACTAGTGGATTGTTCCACGGCGAGAACTGTGCCTCCTCGATGACATCGAGTGCGATCATTCGGTCGATCTCCCTGTTCACCTCCTGCAGAACATACGGCGACATGGGATAATGCCGTTGCTTGCGAGGTGGTGCGTTGCCTACGTCGATGTGATGCTCGTATAACTTCGTGCGACCCAGCGTTCCCTCTACAGCTCTAGGAAATTTCCGGATTGCCTGCTCCAACTGCTTCTTTTGCTCCGGCGTCAGCTGCTTCATCTGTTCCTCGCCGCCTTTGTGTTCCTGTTCTGCTTCCATTGCGCAACAGACTGCCTTTACTCCGAACTTGTCCCAGAAGTTCATTCCCAAGATGATGCAGTCCGGGATCGAGGGTACCAGCAGTACTGGAAGCACTTCGTTGCGGTTGTTGTACACAATGGGAAGATAGACGAAATTGGTGATTTTATGCTTCGTGCCGTCCGCCGTTTTTATTCCGCCCTTGACGGTTCCTCTCTGTAGTCCGCACTCCTCTGCCAGATTGGCCTTATTTCCTCCTAGCAGAGAGCAGTTTGCTCCGCTGTCTAGCAAAGCGGTTAACTCCTTCCCTAACACCGATATGACGGCGTGCGGTCGATTGTCGCTTCCAAGATTGATTATTAACGAGTTCAGGTTTCGAAATTCTGGAATATCGGAGGGGTTTCCGATACTGTGCGGAGAGCTGCTCCCCTCTATTGCTGGTTCTCCGCTGGGTAGTTTACCGCACCTGTGCGGCATGTAAAGCAGCTGCGTAACGAGTAGCCTTTTCGTCCACACCGATAGCAGAAAAGGATCGCTTGCGGCTTTGGACAATCCATAAACCTATGGCCTTCCTCATCGCAGTTCCAGCAAACCAGTACCAGTCGTTGCTGGTTGTCTGCTTCCTGTTGTTCATCTGATTGGCGTTCTACCAGTCTTAGTGGCTCTTGCTGAAAAGAGTTGTTTCGCTGGTTGTAGTTTTGCGGACCTTCAAGCGAGCTTGGTTTCCATTGTCGCGCTTGCCAGTTCTGCATCCTTTGTGGCTGCTCTTGCTGCTGCTCTGGTTGCCGTGGCTGGTACGGAGTGGCTTGCGACCGTTGCTGCTGCACGGGTCTGTGCGTGTCTCTCAACTGCTGTCGCATTACAGGTGAGCTGTCTCCCTCGGTACGATTGAACCTATCCGGAAACCGATGCTGCCTTCCGTTTCCTGGCGTGAAATTTTGTCGCGTAGTTCTCCGCTCAAAGTTCATCTTCAACGCGTTGACTTGCTCTGCCAACTCGTCGATGGTGTGCTGCCAATGGTCTTCGTCCTGATCTTCTGGTGCCTCGAAACCAGGAGCGCTATCTTGAATTTCCACCGCATGGACTCTGCTGAAGCGTTGAGGATGTTGTTGCTGCTGTATTGGAGCCAGTCTGTTGGTCGCCACAGGCGTAGCGAAGTTCGGTTCCAGCAACGCACTGTGTGGAATCGGAATCCTACGCTGTCTGTTCAGAAGCATCCTCGTCTCGTCGTATCCAGTGCACACCTCGACCATTTCTTCCAATGAGCGTGGCCTTGCTGCAGTTACGATAGCCGCATAGTTTTCGTTCATGTTCTTCTTCACTAGGAAGAACTTTTCATCGGCTGGAATCGGTGGATCCACAAAGCGAAAGAGCGCCGAAATGTCGCGATAGTATTTCGCAAATGATTCCTCTCTTCCTTGAAATCTGAAGCTGGCCTCCAAACGCAGAATTTGCGAGTAGCCGCTAGGCAAGAACTCTCTTCGAATCTCTCTCTTAAAGTCGTCCCAGGTACGCAGTAGTTGCTGAGAGGTTGCTCGTGCGTACCAATCAATGGCATCCTCTTGCAGCAGGTGCTTGATGGAGCTCAGAAGTGTGGCATCGCTCATGCCTTCCGACCTTGCAAACGTCTCCACACGATCGAGGAAAACGTTCAGTGAGGTTGTGTCCTTCTCGCCTCGGAACTTGAACGGCCAGTTGTGCACCGCTTTCTGCATCCTTCTCTCGTCTACTCGCTCCGGTGCTGGTCGTTCTCGCCGGATCAACCGCTCCAGTTCTTCTCGCATCCTGTGGCATTCTTCTCGCATCCGCTCTTCTCTCTCCTGCATCTGTCTGATTCTCACTTCCAGCGCTTCTTGTGATGGTGTTTCTCTTGCATGTTGATTCCATCCTACATACTCCCTGGCCAGGTAGGGAGGGGGTGGTGAACTGCTTTGCCGTCTTGATTCCGCTTGTCGTCTGTCTTCGTGGTCTGCTTGGAAATAACTAGAAAACAATAGTCCTCTTCCTTGTCCACACGAAAACGATGACATCAGAGGTGGTTGCGGTGCTGGGGGTGGTGAATTGTCTTGAAAAGAGGTGCTTCCAACTGGGATTGTGGCTTCCGCTATTCCTCCAACAGCTCCTTCCGAGTCGTTGTCGTTCCTCCTCACAGCGCCAGTTGATGTTGTGTTTCTCACCGCATTTTCACGCATTTGTACACCATTCACTACACTTGTACCGTCCACTTTGCTTAACAACACGTTAACATGCATGGACAACATAGCATGTGTTTCCTTCAGCTCGACCAGAGGGCGGATCAATTGCAAACGGTCGCGATAATGGTTAAGACGTGTCCGGATTTTATTCAAGGATGCACTATCGTTAGTGCGAATAGCCGCTTCCGTGCTGATGTGCAACTGTTGTATTTGAATTTCACAGTGCTCAATGTTTGACTGTGAACTCATTACATGGCATGAGCTCGTGGGCTGGTTATCTCGCAAGGACTCCTCTTGCATGAGTGCCTTGAGACGTAAGACCTTGCCTCTATGAGTGGTAGGTCCTAAATTAACTACATGACGTAGGGCCAACTCATACGTGACCTCTTCGTCCGTCAAATGTGTGTAATCCATATCTTAACTTATGCGTAAGGGCTAAAATTTTGTTGATTATCAAGGCCGGATAATCAAAAGCACAAAACCAAATTTGCTAAATCACAAACCAAAAATTCGCTAACGATAGTACTAAATTTCGTGCCCCACGTTGGGCGCCAGTGTTGCGAGTTCTCCGGTAGAAGGTAGAGCGAAAACCACCGAAAAGCGAATCACACAAAGACTGGAGGGCCACAGCACCAACAAATCCAAAAAACAGTGCCAAAACTCAATTTAATACATATATTTTGGGTTCACTCACCCATTTCCTCTCTTCTACTTACTACATTCCTTCTCCTACTACCTTTTCTCTTAAACTTCTACTTGTATTCTTCTTTTCTTACTTACTACTTCATGGGGCGCCCCTTCCTACCAGCCGCCACGCCTCTGCACCTCATTCCTCGGTGCCTTCCTTCGATCGCTACCGCACACGCGTTCAATCCGCGTTTCCGGATTCGCTCCGACCAGGGCGGTCCGACTGGTCCTCGACTCCTCACCGATTCTCGCTGCCGTCATTCGCCGATGGGCTATTCTCCGGCGATGCTTCCTCAATCGACTACCGTCCGAGAGGCCTTGGCGCGTCGTGTCGTTCGTGATTCCCGGTCGACTTGCTACAGCGAGCGGAATGATGAAACTAGAAATCAAAAACAAAAACCCTGTCCACGACCGGTTAGGTTGTGCTGGCGTTACGGATTGCGTTGTGACCTACCCTTTCTGGGGTTTTTGCTTCGTGCCGTTCCCGGCAGTGATTGCCGACTCTCGCCCTCCAATCGGCCGCACGGTCAGCTTGGTGCGAATCTGCGCGCCGCGATTCACCTACGGTACAGCGCAAACTCAATAAGGGGTCACTTCTCTTCGTGATAATCTCGTACTCACCGACTGACTCCTTCTGGACCAGCTGCCACTCCCAGTGCTCTCCAAATGATACCCCGTTGCGCCTGATGGTGGCCTTAAGCCTCAACTCCGCGCCGAACCGATTTTTGGTCGTCGAACTCCGGGTCTCCGCTCCTCCCATCCAGGACACTATCTGGTGCACTGGCGAGTTCCCTGCTCCCGTTTCCAGGATCACAGGGTACGATTTCTCCCGTATCGTGAACGGCGCACGGTCTACTTCCTGGCGCGATGGAAGCGATTGGTGACCGTAGTGATGGCCTGCTCTCGTCCTCCAATTGGCCGCACGGTCAACTTAGTGCTAGACCCGGTGAAATCGCAGTCTGGCAAAATGGCGGCTCTGGACGTCTACTGCCGGCCTCGTGGTGTGACGATGCCGAGTCTTACGTCTGCAGAACGGGAATCTGATTATTGCACATTCTTGAGCAGGTTCTGATTGGCTTACCGATTGGATCGTAGGCCCGTGTCCTCGGTTGGTTTCCGATTGTGGCCAGAGGATGATTCCTGTTTCACACGCGATGTCGCGACCAACTCGATCGAGCGAACTGGACGAATGGCGATGGCGTGACAGGGCCTTCGACGGAGTCCTGCAGCTGTCACTTGTCGGGGATAGTGACGTTTTCGAGATTCTCGCTTTCTCCGCTTGGCGGTGCTGGTTCGTACCGCTGATTTGAAAAGGCTTTTAGCGACCGGTGTTTTGAATCGGCGGTTGTTGTTCGAAAGCGATATGCACGGAACGAATGATATCCTCCGTTTTCCGTTGTTATTATGGTGCAGCATGGCAATAAGTGTTTTTTGATGTAGGCGTGCGTGGCGACAAATTCTAATTTCGTAGGTTTTACAAGGAATTGAGTTTTGTCTTTACAAGCTTAATTTTGTTACGATAACCAAACTAATCTAAACGTAACACTACTATGGATGGTTCTGTCACTTCAAGTGTCAGCATAAACCCTTATGCTTGTTTTACATAATTTTATTATACATAGCTTTTTTTTCGACATTTTGAACTTAATCCTCTATTAACATCTTTTTAACGCGAGACAAAAATGCAAAACTAGTTTTAAGTACATGTTGCGTTGACCTGGGCTTCTTTAAGTTTTGTCTCTACTGAAGACTTCCACTCCACGTATGCATGATGCAAGGTCAAAAGAACATGGAAACAGTCATAGGGGAATGTGGATCAAGATGAGCACCCGGGGCAAGATGGGCATCCCTAGTTTGTGTCGTTCCTACCGATTTTTTTCAATAAATTACTTGGGGTTCTGATGAATATCAATAAATTGATATGATGGCCATAAATTTCAGCTAAAAAATCAACAGCACAACGTAAATATTGTCAAAAATACATAGAAGTCCAAAAATTTACATTTTCATATAAGACTTGTTCATTTAAAAGTGATATTTTTGTTGCGTAAACAATTTAATTCATGCGTTTTTAGCCATATAGTTATAGAATAATCTTCTGTAGATAATCAGGAGCAAAACTTTTATCAAATTTAAAAAGTATTTCAATTGTTTTGACTATATTAATAGATTTACACCCTTGGGGCAAGATGAGCACCATGTTCAAAATTAAGTAAAAGTGTGAAATTATAGAACCACATTTAGCTGTGGGCTTGGCTTACGATATCCTCTTTGCACAAAACATTTTTTTTTCCAAAAAAAAATATAAACAAACAACAAATTTAATCGTTTTTTTAAGTAAAATGTTAGCAATCTATGAAAACTAGTTGAAGATAAATACTATCAGATATTAAAGCATTGAAAAATAATAGTTTTCTTTAGTAAATTGCATCTTTTTATGGGGGTGCCCATCTTGCCCCGCAGTTTTTTTGTCCGATGATAAAAAATCTATTTTTTAACGTATTATTTGGAAAACTATTTATCACTTTTAAAATCTTTTAATGATTGGAGGTCAAAGTAATAATGTAAAAGATAAGGATGGTTACCAATTTTATCAAAATAAGAACGTTTAAGTAGGCTTAAATCGCGCTTATCCTTAGGATGCTCATTTTGCCCCGCCTGACCCTACATATAGCGGTAGTAAAGTGTTTTGCCTAAGGATTTTGGAATGGAGGGATTTTGTGTGGTGTTTTGTAGATAGCTCTGTGGAACTAATGTGTTATTAGTTAAATAATAAGTTAATCTGATTTACCTTTCAATTAGTAATAAGAATGATTATAAAAACATTATACTCATATTTTTTCGACCATTACGCTGCCATGATAAGGGATGTTGTTCCTCTCCGATAAATTGTTCCTCGCTTAGTTAGATATGAGAAAAGGATAAGGAGAGAAGAAATGTTAGTGATTGTTACATGCTTTATTGCAGTATTGGCCTACACTGAAGTCATACAAAATTCGCAATTTGGGTTCCCACGATAACAATACTTGAAACTGATTATAAACAACAACCAAATTAATTCGAAAGAGCGATAACCTTTATGTTTCAATGTAGGACAATCCAGCTTTATTGCATGTGGGAAGTTATTGGTGACATTCTCACAACGGCCATTCAGAATGGTCCGACGGATGTAGATAAAAGATCATTAGAATAAAATTATCGCGACGACATGTATGCTCAGAACGACTATTGTATTTGCAACTGTTAATTTAAATAGTCAAGCTCAGGGTCGATTATTTACAGAACTTTTAAGAGAAGTATAGGTAAAGCGTGAACCTGAAGTAATGACCTCCCATCCCATCTTCAAGTGCTCACCACAAGCACAACACTTCATTCTGGCACTTTAGAACGTCCATGTTGTAACTTGTTCACACAAGAAATCTGCCTCGACCGAGTTGGCAGAACGCGCCCAACCGTAGGACACGGGATTTCTGAAGTAAACCTAGAGCTGACCAAAATTCAAACAAAATCATGAGCAAAATTTTAGAGCAAAAACTGAGAAAGGAAAAAAAGGGCGAATAAATTTGCCAGATAGTTCTTGGAGTGGCAAGATGAGCCAGTCGTACTCGTACATCACAACACCCAAGAAACATTTGCCTATTTTATAATAATTTGTTAAGCAATTTTTCACAACTACATACTGAATAGTTGCTTTATTATATTACTTTGCAGCTGCTACGCACACATTGTTCAAGCAAATCTGGCGAAATTATTAAGCTTCTTATCATTTAGTGACTGTAATCATATATTGTAATGAGGTTTATTCAGGTTTCACTTAGCTTAATAAGGATTGATGATTTAACAACGCTAGTTTAACAAACTACATTATTGCAGTTTAATTCAGCATCATGTTGAACAACATTTTAATTATTTCCAAGTGAAGCCTTTGTTCAGGCGTTGTTCACACAAATTTGGAGAAGTTATAAAGCGTGTCGTTGTATATTGACTTTATTCTACAACTTCAAAATCGCTTTATAAGCATTCATCTCAGCTTTTATTCAACTGCCACAAAATTGATTGAAAACAAATAAATTACTAAAAATAGCTAACACTGTATACATCAAATGCAGTGTATACCTTTACCATGAATTAATAACCACACTTTTAATAATTACCTGAATACTGGATTCAAACTCGAGACCTTCCCATCGTCAGCGGTATACCTTGACATCTGCGTTATCCTTGAATTCATATATCAGCCTTCCAGTCCCCAATATAAACCTCTTGTAGCTGATTATTGATCATGCTTGAGCTCCTATTCAACAATAACTAATCAACACATGCTATGCTGATCAACAACTGAATAAGCGCATTACTTCTGCTGCTGTTCAGTACTGATGCGAGCTGAACTCAGTCGGCTATTTATAGCGCACAGTGAGAAAATTTATTTCAATGCTGGTCAAAAATAAAGTTTATTCACAAAGTAAAAACAGTCTGAAATGATTAATCGAATTTCATAATAAGTTTTAACTTGTTAAAACTTTAATTGAATTGTTCATCTAACTATACTAAAATTCATTTATTAAATGTATAATATTTCTACTAGGTTAATATTTTTATTATTTGTCGTACTTTTTCCATCTATTAAACATTATACAAATATAAAATATATTTCAATCAATAATCCTATGTCAGAAGACTGATTCAAAATATTTTCTAAACATAATTAAATATTGTATTGAGAAAGCATCAGTTATTATTGTATCCAACATGTTTTTATATATTAGCAAGTTAGTGGCGAATTCGCCAAGGGCGAAAAGCCACTCAAATAAAGATAAATAATAATAATATTAGTAAGTTGAACATTGCAATACATTAGGAATACAACGCAATTTTTAGATATTTTGTCCATTTTTCAAAAATTTGGCTATGGTGTGACCTCTTTTGTAAGACTTTTTTGTTGCTGAACAATGTGTTTAGTAATCGTTATTTTGGACTTCTTTGGATGACCTGCTCGGATGATATATTTATGTTGTATTAGGATTTTATAAAATACCTATTCAGCTTTTAATCATGTTCATGTTAAACATGGAAACAGCTGAAGTGCGAAGCAATCAAAACGTTAGTTCGTCTCATGTACGTCTGTTTACACAATTATATTTGTTTGGTGGAATATTGGCTCTTTAATAGAAGGAAAAATGACTTGTTCAACTCATTAGTAAAACAATCTTAACAAGTCGGCAGAGATTCTTTGGAGAAGTTTAATAAGTGTTGATTCTACTATTATTCATTCCAATGAAAAATGTTGAACATTGACTTAAATTTGGATCTAAATACCATCTTCTCAGCTCTTTGTAGGGCATTTTTTCAGCTGTCACCATTATTCAACAATAATTAACTGTGTATGTTTATTTGTGACACTTGACTGTAAGTTGGGTAACCACTTTCATGTAACTATTGTTAAATTATTATTTATACTTCGATTATCATTAAAAATGTTATGATTAGTAACTTTTTACGATATCAAATTTTGATATTTTTAATCCAATGTGATTCGAACTTTACCCTCGTTGATCCATTACGTCGCCATTACGTCCATTACGTTAATCCATCCATCGCATACACGTCTTGGATTTGATTTGAAAAACATTTGAAACATTTGAAAATAACATAAAAAGACATAATATGCTTTGCTTGAATAAGAGCATACTCATATACTGTTATTCACATTGTTCATAAGTTTTACTAATCATGCTGGTCAACATTTTAAGTATTAGACACTGAAACTTTTGTACGATTTGTTGTTAATCAAATGTTCAATATGCTACTAAAATGATGGCTACAACCTATAGAAGCTTTTAATCAGTCAATTGTTAAACTTCTTATGTGTTGTAGAACAAAAGCTACTATATTTGCATTTTCGGAGGTTTATTCAGCTCTTATTCAAAACACAAACTGCAAGTGGAATAACAGCTTTTTCATAAGCGGAAATTAATTTTATTCAATTAATGATTCAACTAAAAATTTGTTCAGCAATGGATGCTGCTATGCAGCTTGTATTAAACACGTAAGTATCTTAAAAGCTACCAATTGTTCCTTGGGGCAGGTCCCATCAATTGGGAAATATATCGAGACGAGTTCTGGTGACAAGTGAGAAACAAGCACTTAACAGAGGTCTCAAGGAAGCGAAACCCCATTGTGGCCGCATTTGGCATCATACTGATACGCGTGGTCGGTATTAGACTGATACAGAGATTTTGTACCAAAAGACTTCAAACCATCGAACTTGTCAGAAGTTCGTCCAATTGAAAAATTATAAAAGTCTAACCAAACTACGCAAAATATATAAGGTATTCGAGAACGAGCTAGTTTTGAAGAGACAGTGGGTTTAAGTTTTAAAAGAAGTCGGCCCATCCCAAAAACTTTATGAATAATTTCATGGACAATATGTGGTAATCAGTTATAAAAAAGACGTACCTATAGTAAGTAAACCAACGAAGTAGACATCTAACCATACACCCTCATTCTTGTTTACGGCGGATTAGACTTTCGATCGAATCCCATTCGTTCGAATACATAGCCCACTTGATTTTGCTGGCGTAAACGATAATGCTGTGATTTATGTACAGAACCTTTGAAGAAATGACAAAGACATTTCGATGAGCCTTTTAATTAGCCTTTAAAAGCAGTCAATTAAAGCCCTTCTAACAAAACTGTGCAAATGTCCTTTTTACTCCTCGTTTAAGATGTAAATCAAGTAGAGCCTTCTCAAAATAAAGTATAAGTAGCTTTGCTAAGTTTTAGTACATTTATTTCCAGTAATATAATATTTCATAAGCATTGCATTTACAATAATGTATGTCTTCATGTACGATAGATATAGGGTAAATATAGTTATGTTGCTCCAATAATTCCTTAGAAATAGACTACCCAACAGAAGATATTGAAGTGTCGATTAAAATAAAATTTGTAAGCCTACCATTGCATTCGATGGTCAACATCGAGCAAATTTGGATCTTTGAACACGTAGGGTAGAAGCACCGGTTTTGGCCATGCGCCAGTTGTAGCCATAGTGGATTATACACCGTCTTTCATAGCCAATCAGCATGAAACCTTTTGTGTTCAGTAGTTTATATTCATATGATAGAGCTACATTCATTTACTCGTCCAAATTGATCCAAAACATAAGAAGAAACAATTCATTTTCCTTATAATTTTAACTCCCATACATCTAATTTGGCCAGGGCACTCCTAATTTGGCCACTAACATGAGAAATCAATGCAATTGGCCAAATTAGGAAGCGAAGTTAAATCTCTGGCCGAAACTGGTTCCGTTGGCCTATATTGACCAACGGGATTTTGAAAGCGAAAAAATGGTTGTAGCTCAGTTTTGATATTTTACACACATAATATGGATTGAAAGCTTACATTTGACATATTTGTAGTATAAATACGGCTTCCCATTAATTTTTTATTTACATTTTCTCTTAGGCTGGCCAAAACCGGTGCTTTTACCCTAGTTAAAAAGAATACTGCAGCAGACCAAAACCGCTGTCGATATAGGAATGGTGCTTAGGAGGAGATAAAATATAAAGGCATGAGTGAGTGGCTTCGGTCGGTAAACTTTAAGAAACGTTAATAAATTAAACGAAACTAAATAAATAAAAAATCTCACTTTGAAAGTTTAGACAACACATAAAATTTAAGGTGCTTCGTCCTTCGAAAGCACTTTGTTTCGCTAGCTACGGGTTAGAATCTCGTCTATCTAAAGATCCCACGAGAAGAGATGATGCTTGACGAGCATGTCGCGCACTCCGTCCTTGAGCGGTTGACTCTGGGTGGCCTCCCGCTTGGCCGGCAGCTCCCAGTCCGGGTTGAGGTTGAAGGCGAACTGCGATAGTAAGCGAAGTTCGCACTTGATCTGCACCCAGCCGGGCGAGTAGATGAAACTCCACGGTTGGTACCACTTGTGTACGATCTCCGAGCAGCTGCACAGCACTTCCATCCACAGATGCAGCACCTGCTCGTTGAGGCCGAGACAGATGAGGGAACGTAACTTTACGTCCATCTGGGCGTGAGCTGCATCGTGACTTTGGTTGACCGCTTGGACGCAACGGTAAAGCAGCTCTTCCGGAGTTAGAACCTTGCCGTCTTCGTCAAGGCGGTAGGTCTTGCATAAGACCAGACGGGAATAGACCGACTCGAAGTCTTTCTCGACTTCGCGGGTGGCGGCTTCTTCAATGAACAGCCACGGATGGCAAGGACCTCCAAGGAAAGACGGACGCTTCATGCCATGCTCGAGGACCTGCTTGATTGTTGGAGCTAAGGTTCCTCGGACCAGATCCGTAACCGTCTCGGAAATGGCGTCATCTCCCGCACAGCTGTACTGCTTGCTCCGTTCGTCCAGCAGTTCGACGAATTTCGCAGGAAACCAGCCACGTAATCCGTTCAACTCTCCCACCCAGCAATGTTCGTCTTTCTGGCTAATGATCGTTATGATATCGTTCTTCCTGAATCCCAACTCGTCATCATCGTGGCGCTCAAAGTCGTGCAGCGCCTTGGCCCGTCTACTACGCGTCCTCGACACGTTGATAAAGTTCTCGTGGTCCTTGGCGTGGCTATCCATGCTATAGTCCGCCACCAGCTTGATATGCGCGCTCAGCTTCGGTTCAATAGCCAAAAAGTGCCTCGCCACTTTGAGAATCGCCTCCCTCAGATCCACCAGAATCTCCGTCTGTCGAATGTTCTTGTTCTTCAGCTCATCATCTCCGTCGTCGTTCCCGAACAAAATCATCTGAAGCATCGATTTGGATTTCTTCACCTGCCTTCGAGCCAAATGTTGCTTCGGTAGATTGGAACCCGCCTCCGGATTACCAACCAGTCCTCCCTGATCGGCCATCAAATAAGCCAGATGACGGCGCCGGTGCGTTTCGATGACCATCGGCGACAGCGATCCTCCCACTTCCATCGAAATCGAGAACAGATGCTCCACATCGTCGATGTCGCCGGGAATGTCCGACAGGGAGTTGAATATCTGGGCGGAATTTTCGAGGTTTTTCAGCGAGGGCTCCTTGATCTTCAGCAACCCCAGCGTCAGCTGGAACAGTACGATCGATCCGTCGTAGAAGAACCAGTCCCAGATTCTGAAACAAGACAATGAAATGTTTTAGTCACACTTTTAACCATGGACAAACAGATGTAACAATGACAAAATTTTCATTCAAAGATCATTTTAAGTATGTACGCTCACGGCATAAAAATTAACAATATAGTACACCGTGATGTACGCTATGTTGTGAACCTCACAACTTGTTTTTAATTTTTATTTTATTTTTTCATTTCTTCCAAAAGTTTCCACAGGAATTCCAGAAATTACACAGTTTCCAGAAATTGCTTCAAAACTCCCTGTGGAAATTACTCCAGAAAATTTATGGATTCTTGTAGGTATTCCTCAATAAAATTGAAGCAAGGATTTCTCATAAACTTTCGTCCAAATTATCTCTAAGAGTTTATTTAGCGTTACATAAAGGAATTGCAGGGAATGTATGAGGAAATCACCCTTACAGGAGCTCATCATAAACTTCGTCATATATAACGTTAAAAATAGCTTTAGAGAGTTTTCAGAAATTTCTTCAATGACTTTGATTTTTTTTTTTCGATAATTCCCTGAAAAAATTACCGTTTTGACTCATATTCCGAACACTTAAGGCAAACACTGACTTCAAATGCATCTGATTGGCATAAATTGGCTAATATTTTGTAAATTTTAATTTCTTCGCAAAGTCTAACTGTTAGCTGTTGCGTGTACCGATAATAATGTTGATTTAGTTAGTTTTAGTAGTTTTTACGTAAAAGTATGGAACAACATTTTGATTCAAATGCCGAACACTGTGTTCATTCTGTCTTATTTCCCGAACACCTTGATTCAAATTCCGAACAGCACGAATAAACCGTATTCAAATGAATAATTTTGCAAATAAATTTATCTGAGATTGTTCTGCTGGCCTCAAACTAGATAATCATTACTACTCCCGCGGAATAAATTATATTGGAGACGTTAAAATTGAATTGCGATCGACTACCATTTTCTTGTTATTTGGTGACATATTTCAGCGAAACATTTCAACCAAATCGCCATACAAAAACCGAGTGTTCGGAATATGAGTCTGTTCGGAATTTGAGACAAAACGGTATTATTATTGTTGACTTCATTTGTGAGACTATCAATCTGTGTAGTTGGTTCGGCTCCATAAAAATCTAATGATAAACTGTAGGAGCCCCTCAGATTATTCATGTTTGCGCACACCGCTCATACGATTCCAGATCATATACTGAGTGCCCTCCTAAAATTTGAGCTCATTTGGATGGAAACTGAGACTGCATTGCCTTACGTAATAAATGGACCACCCCTATTCAATGATGACTACAGAGCAGCTTAATTACTATAGCCGAGGAGTTTCAATTCATACAAAAATCAAGAACTAATTACTGAGGCGTCCGATTTGAGTGCGATCTTCGGGAAAGTTGTAGCTGACGAATGTATCTAACAGTATCAGCGTAGCTCTAATTTTCCAGAGTGCATGAATTAGCGATGTTATTGATTGAATGAATTGCTTGCTTATCCCATTCCCATACAAACTTTGAAGGGCTTGTGCAGTCTCAGTTTTCATTCAAATGAGCCCAAATTTTGGAAGAACACTCAGAATTTGATCTAGAATCGGATGAGCGGTGCAGAGCAAATACAATTTTTTGAACCACCCTGACTATTCATAGATGATGTTGTAACTAGGGAACTAATTGGCAATTTTAGAAGAAAGGAAGAAAATAAAGGGTGTGTCTTTGGGTAAAGTCTAGATTCTGGCTATGATACTGGAGACCAAATCATTTGACTTTCTTGGGTCCTTTTGTTCGCTGGGTCAGTTTCTGTTTTCGAGGGTCTCATCGTAGTAAATGAGTATGGTATCGAAAAGTTTTGCTTCTCTAAGAAAGGCTATGAGATTTTATTTGTTGCCTGGATAAATTCTTTGAGAACTTCCTTGGGAAATTGTTGGAGGAATTCCGTTGTCCGAACGAAACGAAAAAAAAAATCGTCAACGAATCACTAAATGTAATCCTGATTTTTTTTTTTTTTTTGTAGGAATCATTATGAAAACTCTTGTACTGACTCCTGTTTGATTTCTTTTATTTGATTTGGTTTATATTTTTTTAAACGTTCCTATTGTTTAAGACAATCAGTCGCTACCAGCCCTGTTATATAAATAGGGATATATCGCCTGTAGGCGGGGCAAGTTGAGCACCTTTTGTTTGTGACCGAAGTTTTTCAATATTTTTTAGGATTCTGATGAATAACCTTAAATTGATACGACGGCCATAAATTTTACCTGAAGCATAAGAATCACAATGTATTGTCAAAATTACCTTCAGTAATAGAACAATCTTATGTAGATAATCTGAATCAAAACTTTTATCAAATTTGAAAACTATTTCGATTGTTTTGAGTACATCAATAAGTTTGTATCCTTGGTCAGAGCTAGTAGCGAGTCACTTCTTAGTGACTTGGTCACTTTTTTCGACTTGGTCGCAAAAAAGTCACTACTTGATACCAGAGTCTATGGATGGAGAGTTGCGCGAAGGGTGAAACCAAATCTACCTATCGAACTGTCAAACCTTCTTCCTATCGAGCAGACCAGCAAATGTGATACAAATTAATCAATTCAATGACCTGGAATTTTCTGGAAGGCCAGGGAATGTCAGGGAATGTTATTTTCAAAATTGAGTCAACACCCTGATGAAGAAAAGGAACATTGATACAAGTATTATTAAATTGGTTCTCACCATGCTTGCAAAAAGAGAAATCACTTCAGAGCTGGGAAATTGAGAACAATAAAGGGTGATGGCCAACTGGTTATCCACCAAAAAGTATGAATTATAAGATTTATAATTCCAAACCCTTCTATCAGTAAAAAGCTACTGGAACCACTAGAACAGGGATGCCCAACGTACGGCCCGCGGGCCGCGACCGCGGAGGGTTCGAAGATTCTTCCCATGTTTGGCCCGTTGCCTATTCTAGTAACCCGAAGATAGAATACACCAAGACTAACTGTTTTAGTTTTTAATATAGTTTGAAGCTGATATTTTAGTTTGGTAATTATTAAAAATGCTTGTTGATCTTTTTCAATACTTGATTTTATCTTCTTCTTCTTTCTGGCGTTACGTCCCAACTGGGACAAAGCCTGCTTCTCAGTTCTTATGAGCACTTCCACAGTTATTAACTGAGAGCTTTCTTTGCCAATTGACCATTTTTGCATTCGTATATCGTGTGGCAGGTACGATGATACTCTATGCCACATATCTATGCCCTGGGAGTCGAGAAAATTTCCAACCCGAAAAGATCCTCGACCATTGGGATTCGAACCCACGACCCTCAGCTTGGTCTTGCTGAATAGCTGTGCGTTTACCGCTACGGCTATCAGATTCAAATTTCAAATCTCAAATTCTGGGCGTTTTGCAGCCAGATTATAAGCAATTTTTTTATTTAATTTTAATAACGGTTGAAATTGTTCTACGCAAAAAGCTAACAAGAGAAGATTGATTTAAGGATTATTATAAAAACAAGTTACAATTATAAGATTAATATTACTGGGATCACAACAACAATGTTTCCACCGTGACTTCCTTCAACTTTCAATAAATGAAGCCACAACATAACTCATAGCCAAAAAGCTAAATTTCACGGAATCATAGGTCGATAGTCTCACAAAATCCTGAAAATAAATTTTACAACACCTGTGCGTGATTCAAACAGAATCCTTGGCAGGATTGCTGAAAAGAAAACCTTTTCCGCGGGTTTCTTGTACAGGATTTCTCTTAAGAACTCTTGACATGATTTAACATTGGCAACTCAACAAAATTTTTGTTGAATAAGATTAAAACAAATCATACTTCAGTTGAAATACTAATAATTAAGCTTAATAAGCTATATTTCAGCTACCAATGTTACTTATGAAGACTAGCACAGAATCTTCTACAGGATTCTTCAAGCCGGTTTTTTCGACGTTATTTTCTCAAACCAAGAGGCAATATTATGTTCGGCATAACATTAAAGAAAACATGGTGGTGGTTGGTCCCTAGTGATAAATCCTACCTCCGTTCTGGTCACGATCTTCAGATTATCGTGATTCGTCAACATTCGTATTGATAAAGTGGGAGGACAGAAGTAAAATTTGAAAGAAACGAATGCCAGAACAGGTATCCACCGGCAGTGCCGTAGCGTGCTATTGGCCAGGTTGGCACCCGCCAAGGGCGTCAGCTCTGAAGGGGCGCCAAAATGCCAAAATTTTGGAAAAGACTTATCCAATGAGTACCAAATTCAAGGTGAAAAATTGAAGACATTCCTGATATTTTAACAATATGTGTTGAAAGCATCTCAAAAGATTTCAGTGTTCATAACTTAAAGATTCTTTAGAGAAGTTCATGAAATTATCAATATAAATTCCTTGAATTTGTTTTGAAATATCTTCGATGTTTTTTGAAATTTATTTTCTATTCTTTTAAACTTAGCATACGAGTATGTTTTACAGCCAGAATGTAACTACATTTTTTTTGTTATAATAGACTCTTTCAAAATGAGAACAAACAAGGTTTTTTTCTATAAATAAGAAAAAATATTTGCACCACATCTTTCTCTCGCACGCCTTTTAAGCCGTTTGACAGGCAAAACTATATTTATAATAAACTGCTGCTCTTCAGCAAAGTTCGTCAAACACAACTATTAAAATTCTGGAAGAAAACTCTACGAAAAAATCTTTTTAAATAGGGTATTGTTGTTATACAATCTTAAGCAAACATTGGCAAGGATCGTTATAAGACACTCTGCAGGATATCACAGAATTAAAGACTGGATTCACACATGATTAGGGTTTTAGGAGAACCTAGTGATCCTTTATATGAGAGATAAGCGGAAGTAAACAGAATGATTTGGTAACAGACCAGCAGTGCTGAGTTTGATCGGCGTCAAGAATCATATTGTAACACGGACATGACTTCCTCATTGCTTGAAAGTGTATTTTGATTCGTTATAGATCATTGAGCTACATTTCCAAACTGCAGCAGGAAAAATCAACAACTAAATATTGCATTGACAAAAAATCAAAAAAGGAAAATATTTCCGATTTTTTGCTCTATGCAAAACAACTTTTACCAAAATAATTTCAATAATTTACATTACTTCTCAAGCAATGTTCATAACGCATGTTCGTTTGGCTCACGCTTTGACAGAAATGTCGGCTTCCGCGAATCTCTCTTATAAAGGATAACTAGGAGAACCTGCATATTTTCTGCAGCTTTTTACTCATAGTAATGGAAGGTTCATGGAGGTGAAACATTCTGCCATTTAGCCGACATACTTTTATGCGAGGAAGTTGTATACGAATTCCGAGCTCAGACAGTTTGAAAAACCGATCATTACGAAAAGAATGAAGCTGTTCAAAATACTACCCATCCCTTTTATCACATAAAATTGTGGACATATCTATTAATTTTAACATAACAGTTGGTGTCATTTTGAAAGAATACTAGCCAGAATACTTTAAACTAATATCTGAGTATAATTGTGTGAAAATCCTGACCGCAAAAATCATATTGTACTGGGCACAATTTCATAGAATCTCCTGACGGAATCCTATACAAAACTCTTACAGGGTCCTGACAGGTTTATCTTCAGAATCCTAAACAGAATATTTACACCAATATTTTGACAAACTAAGTAAAAACCATCCAAAAAATTAAATTTAATGATATTGAGATTTGTTATGAATACAACCCAACCCCGCCTTTAGACGGGGTAAACTTTGGAATTTTGTGTATTTTTTCGTAGCTCGGAAATCGAAATGATTTTATTTTTGGCTTTAACCTTGACTCATAACACGCATATAAGAAATTTTTTTTTATGATTTTTGAATCTTATTTGTATTATTGAAAATTGTTCGAAAAATTGTATTCTTATATAACCTACAAATGCCTGGGATTCATTTAACGTGTATTATAAAAAATCGTAACTTTTATATTTTTCTACGATCAACCTATCACAGAAGAAGAGCCTGATGGTATTGAAATAATTTCAAATCTGTTTTTCCGTTAGTTACACGGAAAATGAAAAATGTTCAAAAAAAAATTATTAAAAAAATCATATTTTCAAAAGTATAGTAAAAACTCAAATTTTTATTATTGTCCAAAATCAGTAATCAGAAGAGGCTTCAAGAAAAAATTTAAAAGAATAGGGATGTTCAAAAATAAAAATAATAAAAATCAAAAATCAAAATTCATATATTTGCGAAGAAAAATAATTCATTGCCCAAACAGTGTTTAGAATGATTTAAGATAACGAAAAATAATATTTAGATCGAAAACAAAAATTTGGGTATTAGAGGGTTAAAGAGATCAACTGTTGATTTCTACTAAAAAATGTATCAAGAAATTTCAAAAAAAAATAATAATAATAATAATTCTACAATACCGAAAATAATCTGTATAAGTAAGTAAACCTAAAAAATTGGCTGTGCCTCCAACGGACTCTTTATTTTTGCTCAATGCATTTCACTAATATTCAAATCTAAAATGTTTGCCTAATGTAAAACTACTGGATGTTTCTGCAATTTTGTTTGATGCCAATTTTATGTAATCTCATCAACAAACTTATATACACGACTCTCAGTCAATTTTTGTTTAAGTCTGATCAACAGTTAAATGTATGTTTTTAATGTAAATGAACACTTAAGCTTTAGCATAATACTTCTTTAGTGTTTCTGGTGACGAGTTCATATAGAAGCCGCTGTCGAATTTCAAAAAGAAACCTTTTGGAATTTTCAAGAATGGACGTAAACTTGTTTCAACGAACAAATAAAAATATTTTGGCTTTGACTTTCACTAGAGGGCGCTCAAATGAAGGTTCGCCAAGGGCGCCATTAGGCAACGCTACGGCTCTGTCCACCGGCGACGCCAAACGGACCAACGTAATGTGGTGTAATTTGGAATTTGTGGATTGAATACTGACACCTATATTTTTTTTTGCCAAGCATCAATATGGATGACTCTCGAGGATTGCTTAACGTAAAAGGGGTTATGACAAGGTTGTGGATTTACTGGGTAAATCCATCACATTGGGGTTATGACTTTGTGTCTAGTCAGGAATAGGGTCTGATTGGTATGGTAGAATGCAATAGAGTTCGGAATTGATAGACAGACTTTGAGGAAAGAAGTTTTCAACGTAAGGCAGCAGCACCTTGGAACTTGGGGGCGCAGATCTGGAGAGTTGGGCAGCTGTTCAAGCTGGGTTACATTATGTAGAAAGTGGAATCTGCTTTGCCGCGCACAAATTATGGGAAGTATTTGAAAATGGCTTCTTGTTTAGATTGTGTAACGCAAGAGAGCATTTTTAGCTCTGCGTTATATTAGGAGGTTATTATAGTACAGGGTTTACTGATGACTGTGTAGGTATTTTAAGGGTGATTGAATGAAAGTTTTGTTGAGGGTAGTTATTGTTGAATTTTAGCATTTCGTAATTGTTTTGAAATGTTTGTCGTACAATGAGAAAGAATTTTGGGGTATTTGTTTGGTTATTATTTGCGCTTTTGCACTTGTAAATGTTTTATTTAATAGAGATACTTTGTGTTAGGGAAGTGTAGGAGGATAAATTATAATTTATTAGAATTTTCTGATAGAGGCAGAGTTCACATGTTACTTAGGTATTGGAAAGCAAATGAGAACCACATTAAATAATAGATAAACACTAATGCTCATATTTTTATATTTTTATATTTTCATTTCATCGCGGTCCTCATTGCCCGAGCGGAGACGATAAAACTCGAGTTGGATATAATCGACGCAACTACGATACGGAAAAGAAACAGATGAGAAACTATCGATACATTTATTTAACTATAAAAACCACGTTTTAACGTAATAACTTTATTTATTTCTTCTCGTTTCAGCAATCCAACAGCCAAACCATCTCTACTATCTTTTTCATTTCCTCTTCGTTACATTTATAGTCCCTCTGGTACTGAATCGAATGACGCATTCCGCTTTTTATCAGCGCTGTCTTTGCTGTACGTTGAGCATGGTGTCGGAGGTGGTGTGCTGTGTAAAACATCTGATGTGCTACACGGCACGCTACTTCCGGCATTTTGTTGGCGCGCGGGAGTGGGCAGTGCTGGTGATGATGTGGAGGGCGCTATTCGGTTTAGTGCCAGAGGGACTATATCTATTTAATGTATCTGAAACTTGTGGGACCGCTTTAAATACCGGCGCCTGCTTGTGGAAGATCCCGGTGTGCTAAACGGTATAGGACATGTTAACGGGGGAGGCTTGGTAGGTCCTCACCTAGCCCGTGTCTAGATAGGCGGACGGTTACAGTTATTTTCTCAAACCAAGAGGCAAGGTTATAATATAACCCTATGTGACATTTTTATAGAATCTGTAATAGAGTTTTGAACAAGTTTTTTTTTTTAATACTGATTAACATTTTCAAGGATTTTAAAAAGATTATTGGGTCCTGATTCCTTGAAACGATTCTTTTAATATCCTAGACATTTTCACCAAGTTTTTCGTAAAAGTTTGATCAGGATTTCAACATATCCCGCATAGTTCTAATAATACTAGATTGGATTCTGACAGGATTCGAAATATGATTCGGCGGTCCAAAATTTCTGGAGTAGATACTTCAAAAAATGTGGACAAGATTATTACATAATTCTAAAAAGGCCTCTCACAATATTCTGTAGGATACTTAGTAGCACCTATCTGTTTTACGATTTCTCCAAATAGAAAGATTTTTGGAACTTCATTATCTTACTTTTCCCAGACTTCATGCAAATATGAGTGTATTTAAAAATATGGCCCGCCACACAAATTTTTTTCTGCGATTTGGCTCGCGGTTCAAAAAGGTTGAGCAGGGCTGCACTAGAACTCAACAAGAAAGTTATTTGTACATATAGTGACCTAGTAACCGGAAACTGCCCGAGCAGATATCATTTAAAAAACATCGACCAGCTTGAGAATGATATCTGTCGTTTCTGTAACATGGAACGAGAAACCTCGGGTCATCTGCTCTGCAGTTGTAATGCTTTATACAAGTGTAGATTTGAATTCCTTAACAATTTCTCTATGCAACTTAGAGAAATTTGGACCGCGAATCCTGGAAAGGTAGCCACCTTTCGCTTTCATAAATGCAATTCTTACTGGCTGGGAAAAGACGCGTCCTCGGCTGTTCACTTGATAAATCAACCTATGAGTTGCGAATAGGGTATACCACAAAAGTTCAACTTAATGGACGCAGTGGTTCTACGCCCCAACAAAAATAATCCCTGTGCTGAAAAAAATTCCTTAGAAACTTCATGAGAAGACCTTGCTTGAATTCATTGAGCAATTCCTGGAAGAGTTCTTGGATTTAGTGGGAAAATCCCTGGTGAATGTTTTGAAGGTATTCCTGTAATAATTCTTGACGGAATCCTATATGAAAAACGAAAAGAGGAAGATGAACGTAAAAACTCCTGGTGGTATGCTTGTAGGGTTTCTTGTGGTTTTAGAAACTGAACATGTGTGCGAGCTGTTCGAATTTCCAGGTAGAAATCGACCCTACGCCCTAATTTGTACCTTTGTCAGGGAAGGTTACCAAAAAGCCATCGAAACTCACCTCAGCAGAATCTTCATGTGCACCACGCTCGCGAACAGCGTCAGAAACCAGTGCAGCGTAATGAGCGAAAGTTCAATGTCGTGACTCTTGAGCGTTTCGTCCACCACGCTCAGATAGTTCCCGATCAGCGTCTGCATCACTCTTTGGTCCGCCTGAATGCCGAGCAAGGTCGACGAGTAATACGAAGCCGGCAGCAAATCCTCCACAATGGTAGCCATCATCCAGAATGCGTCTTCCTCTTCTAGGAGCAATAAGAGGGACGCGGCAATCACTCCCGTCCCCTGGCAATATCCAATGTCCGGATAGAGCCATGCAATGCCCCGCAAAATCCGACGCAATCGCGGAACTCCGGTGCTGCTCAACGAACTGAAGCAAGCATTCGTCGGCATGATGCGCAGCAAATCCTTCTCAATCTGCTTCGACGTCATCAGGGCATCATTCTCCGAAGCTTTCACAATCTCCTGGTAGGATGTTTCGGATTTGAGCTTCTTCTGGAGTGCTCCGGAAAGCCTCATCCACATCTGAGGCCGCAGCGAATGGGGAATTCCTGCCCGTACCATGTTCCTCAGCTTCTCCGTTCGTGGAAGCACCACGTCCACGCTTTCCCAGGTCAGCTCCGTGGCCTCTTTATTGTGCGAGAACTCCAAATGGGCAATCCACTGCAAACGCTGGGCAGGATCCTCCATAAAAGGAATGCTCAACAGCTTGTTCGAACTCTGCTCCGGGCCATCTTCCTCCTCAACGCGGAATCCGAACTCATCGAACCGGTAGTCCGGCTGGTGATTCGGCGGTTCATTCGGATCCGGCTGGCCCAACTTGGCCAGAATGTCCTGGGGCCACATCGACGGAGTCAGCGCCGAGAATGGCCCGCCTGCCGTTGGGCGCAAACCCTCACTAATGTGCAGTCCTTCCGTGAGTTCCACCAGCTCCCCATCGTCCTCCGAGTTGGCTGATTCCAGTTTTTTCTAACAGTACAAAACAAGAAAAATCGTTCAAATCCCAATCGGCCCACGTAAAACCCCACTCTTACCATATGCTCATCTTTGCCCACGTATCCTTCGTGATCTCGATTTCCGAACAAGGATTTGGCCATTTAGCGAATGGAATCCGACGGGACAGTGCACTTGCTAGGGCTGGCCCTAGTTTAAATTCCTTACCGTAAACGGAATGTATTGATTAAACAGACTGATAGAAATTAATTTCTGGAGAAAATTCGGATGTAAACATCACCAGCTTGCGAAAGTTTTTCGATAAAAATCTCTCCTGCTGACTTTTTGACGGCTCGAAAATTTTGACACGTAAATAATGCACCCGCCACTGAAAAAGAGCAAAGTCTCGACTTTGATTTTTCATAAGGGCTTAAATCTCGAAGCCCGATTTTGTTATTTCTAGCGTGTGCTAGAATAAGGGCGTAAGTCGCATGATCGATTTCTCTTCATCGATCCTCTCTTCTGTGAATAAAGGCGACAAGATGCAAGTTTGTCAGCATTTTTTCACCTCAGGATGCAAGATTGCATCGCTGCCTAGCGTCCTGAGGTAAAAGAATACTAACGAACCCGCATCTTGTCACCTTTATTCACAGAAGAGAGGATCGATGAAGAGAAATCGATCATGTGACTGTATTGTCAAAATTGGTACCCTATTGTATTTAGTAACAATTTGTGTATTGTTGTACAATACAAAAACTATTCAACGAACTGTATTTCAATTGGTGGTGAAAAGTATAGAATTTGTATTTTATATGGATTGTCCCCCAACTTACCGGATATTCGTGCCAACAGTAGGAAAAGAATTTTATCTCCTATAGAAGTAAAGATATTTATCATGGTTGCATTCGTCGTAACAGCTAATGTTAAGTGACTTCTACAAAACTACTTAGTTTTACTTTTTGAATATTTCTCACCCAACATTTCTTGCTTGCGGAACTTGTTTTGCTTACTTCTTTCAGTCAAGCTACATAGAAAAAAGCAACAGTTTTTTTACGCGAAAATAGGAATTTGACCAAAATTGTAAGGTATAAAACCAATAAAAAACAATACAGTATTCTGTTACAATATATTAGGGTTCATTCATTTATTTCATAACGCTAAAAATGACCAATTTTGACATCCACCCACCCCTTCGTAACGCTTTTTGTATGAATATTCTACGAATTTTGTATGAGCCGTAACATCATGAATACACCCACCACCCCCTTTAGCGTTATGAAATTTGTGAATGAGCCCTTATATTGTTTTTAAATTGTATATTCAAACAAGAATAATGTTGCTTCGACATTCAATTACAGTACGCTGTATTGTATCCAATATGTTAGGGCCCATTCACAAATTTCATAACGCTGAAGGGGGTGGGTGGGTGTTTTCATGATGTTACAGCTCATACAAAATTTCAAAAATATTCATACAAAAAGTGTTACGAGGGGGTGGGTGGGTGTAAGAAATGATCATTTTTAGCGTTATGAAATTTGTGAATGAACCCTTATATTGTACATTGATGGTTTACTCCATTCACTAAATGGTACGTTTGTATCCGAGTGGGCATCTTATTTTTGAGGACATCATACATTTATTCAAGAAACATCATAGAAAACAATATTGGGGAGAGGATAATGGCTTATCAGGAATAAATTGTCCTATGCTCCAATCAAAGCAATGCCCTTCAAAATCTGAACCGCAATGAATCATTAAATTAACCAAAACAGCCGCTATGGAAAGCATAGATAGCGCCATCATAGCCTTGTGTGTTTGACAGAACAGCATAAACCACAAGCCTGTTTAAACCGTAACACATACCCTTTTGAACCTACTCCTTCCTAAACAGACATACAGCTGCCTCTTCAATCTGATGCCTACGAATTAGAAGCTTCGACAAGAAAACTATTTAAGGCTCATTCATTTATTTCATAACGCTGAAATTGGCCATTTTGGACTCCCACCCACCCCCTTGTAACGCTTTTTGTATGAATGTTATTAAATTTTTGTATGGGCCGTAACATCGCTAGGACACCCACCCACCCCCTCTAGCGTTATGCAATTTGTGAATGGGCCCTTACTATTATAGACAGGTTTGCTGCCAACATTTAGCCTTGTCGTCGAACTTACTATCCAAGGGTGGATTTGAGGTTTTTTGAAATGATAGTTACCCAAATAGCGATATCCGAAACTAAAACATAAATCCAAGGTATCCGCTGAAAAGAACGTTGGTCCCTCTTGGAACGATTTTGGGTGAAGTGGCAGCTTTTCCTAAATTTATGGAAGGTAGAGTTTGACACTTCAAAAAGGACAACAGTTAGATGGAGCCTGGGAGTGGAGCAAGCCATAAATTAAAAATTGGCTGAGTGTGCATTTAAATGCATTTCAATGCATGCAATTTTTTTTTTAATTTATCAGATGCATCAGAAGTGATCCACCCCTTGATAAAGACATTTACATCGTTCTAAGAGCAGAGTCGGCAGTTCTAAGAGAGGTCGCATGCTCACTACATGCGGAGGGGACAC
The DNA here is from genome assembly GCF_002204515.2 of Aedes aegypti. Taxonomy (NCBI): domain Eukaryota; kingdom Metazoa; phylum Arthropoda; class Insecta; order Diptera; family Culicidae; genus Aedes; species Aedes aegypti. Next base: position 81,796,671 of record NC_035109.1, on the reverse strand, counting down.
GTCCCCCGACAATATTATAGAGAGAATGTGTGCGGATGCCGAGTGCTGGAATGCAGTAACTACGGCTGTCACTCACATTATGTTAGAATTGCAGCGTCTATGGCGCGCCGACCAAGAGTTGGCTGCAGAGGATTAGCCCTGCCGAGGCTGGTCCCTTGTAACATTGTTTAAGTCGGCTAGGAGAAGCAGTTTGCCTAGGCTACTTCTGCTACACGTGTTGTGCTATATGCACTGGTCCCTTCCCGAAGAAATACCGTAAGGTGGTTCCGGGGAGATGAGGGTCTGAGTCCAAGGGTCATGTCGATGCACTGTTCACCACTTGAGCAATTCTAAATGAATTGCTCATGCACAGTGCATAGGCTGGTTTTAGCGGGTCGTCGTTGGTGCGTCATCCCCGCATTCCCTGAGTTATCTTCTCAGGGGATCTGTTTGCAGATTTCCCCCTTGTAAAAAACAAAAAAAAAAAAAAAAAAAAAAGAGCAACCTCAACGGTGCGCGACTAAACTAAATTACATAGCGCAGTGTTATTACCAAGATCATTACGCAAGTGGAATCCTTGAACCCGGAAACCTAGGGATTCCACCCGGAATCCTTGGGATACCACCCGGAATCCTTGGGATTCCACCCGGAATCCTTGGGATTCCACCGAGAATCCTTGGGATTCCACCGGGAATCCTTGGGATTCCACCGGGAATCCTTGGGATTCCACCGGGAATCCTTGAGATTCCACCGGGAATCCTTGGGATTCCACCGGGAATCCTTGGGATTCCACCGGGAACCCTTGGGATTCTTCCGCCCGGAATCCTTGGGATTCTTCCACCCGGAATCCTTCGGATTCCACCGGGAACCCTTCACTCAAGAAAACAGCTCCCTGGAATACATGTGCAGTTGCACATACCTGGTTCGATTTAGCTATTTCATTATTTCCATTTGTATCATATAAGCAGTATATCATTAGCGAATACCTTACATTAGTGTGGCTCTTACATATCATTTGAGTCACATTTAACGTATGTGCAAGCTTCATACCGTTCAAAGCACATTGCGTAAACAAAAATGGCAGCTGGAAGGAAAGCTTTTCGCAGTTTCGCTCTGGAGTTGTGATTACCAGGAGGGCCCTTAACTGCAATAGAATATATATGACGTTAAAATGGAGAACATAGAGGATATGAATCGAAGAAAGTGTTGTGGTACCGGAAAAGGTAGCCAGCAACAATGCTACATGAAACGACACAACAAGGTAGACAATCATCACCTGATGACGATTGTCTACCAGACTGTATCGGTTGTACAGCTACCACAATATTTAATATATTATTTCATCGGAATCACTAACAAATTCCAACTTTTTAAAAGTTCGGAAGTTAGTTGTGATTTTATTCAGAATATCTCTGATCCATGAAGAAAATCACCCCTTCAAGTAATGTGTATTTTAAATGCATTTGATAAAAGTGAAACATGAAATGTATGTGTTAGGTCCATTGATTACATTTGAGTTAATCATGCTTTCAATGAAAAGAAACTTTGGCGATAGTGTATTGACTTCGCACATACTCTCCATGTGCAAACCCCCATTGCAAAAATCCATGTAGGTTGGCACATGAATCAAATAGGAACTTTATCTTGAGTGTTGGGATTCCACCGGGAATCCTTGGGATTCCACCGGGAATCCTTGGGATTCCACCCGGAATCCTTGGGATTCCACCCGGAATCCTTGGGATTCCACCCGGAATCCTTGGGATTCCACCCGGAATCCTTGGGATTCCACCCGGAATCCTTGGGATTCCACCCGGAATCCTTGGGATTCCAAATGGAATTCTTTTGATTTCGACAGGCATACTTGGGCATCCGACTGGAATCCTTGGTAATCCTTGGGATTCCGACGGGAATTCTTGGGATTCCGAAGAGAGTCCTTGGGATTCCGACTGGAATCCTTAAGATTCCAAATGGAATGCTTTCACTCAAGATAAAGTTCCTATTTGATTCATGTGCCAACCTACATGGATTTTTGCAATGGGGGTTTGCACATGGAGAGTATGTGCGAAGTCAATACACTATCGCCAAAGTTTCTTTTCATTGAAAGCATGATTAACTCAAATGTAATCAATGGACCTAACACATACATTTCATGTTTCACTTTTATCAAATGTATTTAAGATACACATTACTTGAAGGGGTGATTTTCTTCATGGATCAGAGATATTCTGAATAAAATCACAACTAACTTCCGAACTTTTAAAAAGTTGGAATTTGTTAGTGATTCCGATGAAATAATATATTAAATATTGTGGTAGCTGTACAACCGATACAGTCTGGTAGACAATCGTCATCAGGTGATGATTGTCTACCTGGTTGTGTCGTTTCATGTAGCATTGTTGCTGGCTACCTTTTCCGGTACCACAACACTTTCTTCGATTCATATCCTCTATGTTCTCCATTTTAACGTCATATATATTCTATTGCAGTTAAGGGCCCTCCTGGTAATCACAACTCCAGAGCGAAACTGCGAAAAGCTTTCCTTCCAGCTGCCATTTTTGTTTACGCAATGTGCTTTGAACGGTATAAAGCTTGCACATACGTTAAATGTGACTCAAATGATATGTAAGAGCCACACTAATGTAAGGTATTCGCTAATGATATACTGCTTATATGATACAAATGGAAATAATGAAATAGCTAAATCGAACCAGGTATGTGCAACTGCACATGTATTCCAGGGAGCTGTTTTCTTGAGTGATTGGATTCCGACGGGCATCCTTTGGATTCCGACGGGCATCCTTGGGATTACGACTGGAATCTTTGGCAATCCTTGGGATTCGGACGGGAATCATTGGGATTCCAACCGAAATCCTTAAGATTCCGACTGGAACCCTTTGAGATTCAGGCTGGAATCCTTGGGATTCCTATTGTAATCCTTGGGATTGCGATTGGAATTCTAACCGGAATCCTTGGGATTCCGACTGGAATCCTAGGGATTCCAAATGGAATCATAAGGATTCCGACTGGAATTGTTGCTGATCCGATTGGAATCCTTGCGAATACCACTTGAGTTTCAGTAATCTCAAGGAATCCAGTCGGAATCCTTATATGATTTCAGTCGGAATCCTTGGATTGAACCCTTTTTTGACTGATACTTTCGTTCGATTTTATGAAATTGTTGAAATTTCTAGTTTACTAAAAATATGTGGCGCATGCAAAATATTGCTTAACGATTTTAACGGCAAAAACTGCCTTTTCACTTTGATCGTTTCTCGTATAACTTATGATCTCGCCCTAAAAGCCATTGGTAACCATGTGTGTAGCTCATTGTTTCTGAGCATTTGAATGGATTTACACGTTGTTTAACAACTCTATGGTGAAGAAAGGATCATTATCTACCTACCAGTGATGTTGATTTGGATGTTTGTTCCTTCACTTGCTAAGAAACAACGAGCTACACACATGGTTACCAATGGCTTTTAGGGCGTTATCTAGATCTCAGAGTATGCGAGATTTGCTCCATTTTTACTTGGGCCTTAATAACTGTGGATGTGCTCATAAATCCGAAAAGCAGGCCCTGTCTCAGTTGGGAAGTAATGCCAGAAATAAGAAGAAGAAGATATCTTCAGATATTCATCCGTGTATTCCTAAGGATTTCTCTGAATTGTTCGTTCAGAAATTTGTTTGAGATTTCAACCAGAAATTTTATTGGGAATATTTTTAGAAAACTATCCAGAGATTCCTCCCAACTATTCTTAGAAATTCTTCAACAGATTTATCCAGAGAATACCAAAAGAGATGTTTAAAAAAATCTAACATGGACTTCTCCTGAAAGTGCGGGATCGTTGTACCGTTATACCTGAGACGAGACGAAGTCGGTCTTCTTTTTCTACGGTTGCTAAGATTTTCTTCTTCGATTCTGTGTTTACACAAATTTTTGAGCAAGATGTTCAAGCTTTTACATGAACTAAATGGCAAAGATGATTTGCGATTGTATCGTTCCAAGTTCAGAAAACCTTTCAAAGTTAAATTTCATATCCGCAAACGCAGTAAACATTGCAGTAACAAATGTTTAGCTTGTTTCGATTTAGTTTCGTCAGTGCAAATTAAATGAAAATATTTCGCTGAATTAAGTTTTCTAGAAATTATTCCAATACTTTCCACATATTCGCCCACAAAATCAACTGGCTGCATCTGACGTTTCGTGACAGCGAAATCTGGGCTGCATATGACGTTGCTTTTTTTCCTCTTCGCGAGTCTCGTCTCAGATTTATATAGAACACACGAGAATGATCAAAACCTGAGACGAGACTCGCGAAGTCGGTCTTCTTTTTCTACGGTTGCTGAGATTTTCTTCTTCGATTCTGTGTCTACACAAATTTGTGAGCAAGATGTTCAAGCTTTTACATGAACTAAATGGCAAAGATGAATTGCGATTGTATCGTTCCAAGTTCAGAAAACCTTTTAAAGTTAAATTTCATATCCGCAAACGCAGTAAACATTGCAGTAACAAATGTTTAGCTTGTTTCGATTTAGTTTCGTCAGTGCAAATTAAATGAAATATTTCGCTGAATTAAGTTTTCTAGAAATTATTCCAATACTTTCCACATATTCGCCCACAAAATCAACTGGCTGCATCTGACGTTTCGTGACAGCGAAATCTGGGCTGCATATGACGTTGCTTTTTTTCCTCTTCGCGAGTCTCGTCTCAGCGTTATACCAAAGGAAATTTTAGAGTAATCAGAATCCTTGGATTGCAATCGGAATCTCAAGACTCGGGGAATGCCTCTTGCCAGTTAAAAAAAAACTTTGAACGCTTTTCATGGTGGAAAGAGAAACAATAATTCCGCATAATGCTCAATCAATGATTTATAGCGATCACCACAAACCAAAAAAAAATACAGATGTTCCCTTATGACTTTCAATGAAGTCGGTTTTGTTTTTGTTTCGAAAGAAAATCTTTTTTCTCATTTCTATCTTTCCACTTGCTCGTTTCAGTTTCGCATGTTCCAATATTGTGCTCTGCAAGATAAATCCACGTAATGCGATTATCTGAAAATGTCGATATACGGTCGCAGTAGTAATGAAAATCACCAAATGTTTTAGATTTAGCAAATTTGAAATATTTGTGTCCTTGAACGACGAAAAAATCCAAGCCTACTTGAATTTTGACGTTGCGTTTGAATTGCGCGCATATCTTCTGCGCGTTACCGCCGCCGCTGGATGTGGATTTAATATAAGCGCCGCAATAACGTTCACGATGAAAAAGCCGTGAACGCCTCCGAATTTCAGAGTGCTTAGAAACGGTTAGATGCACTTGGAAACGGATAGATAATGTTAGGTAAAATTGGAACAAATATTGCGGGATCAACGGTATTCAGTAGCGGTTTGAAGATAGTTTTCTGCAAAATCCGTCACTGCCGCCCCCTTGAATGGATCATTGAAGGTAGTTTTTGCAAGTGCTCACCGCATCAAAACAAAGGCGTCACTGTATATGGGATTTAACATGGTGACAGCATTGCTGTTCTGTTAAACATACAAGCTACGATGGCGCTATCTATGCTTTCCATAGTGGCCGTTTTGGTTATTTTAATGATCCATTCAATCCATTTTTTCAGGTTTGGATACAGAAGGTCAAAGGGACAAAAGGTTGTAAATGATTTGCTTGGTTGGCTTTTTTTTCATTTTTTTAAGGTTTTCGACCTTGGGTTCCTTATCCAGCTTTTTACGAGCACTAATGGCTGCCGCAAATAGGACAGCTTTCTGATAGGGATCATACGATTTGACGTTTAGCTTGGGTCCGTTAAATAGAAAACGACCCAAGTCAAACGTCAAATCGACTTATCCCTAACAGAAAGTGAGCTTGTTTGCGGCAGCCATTAGCGATTTTAAAAACCTGGATATTTTATTCTGCCAGCGTCTTATGAAGTTTCATCTTTCGATTTTTAACAGCACTTAGGACACTCATGCTGTTACGTTCCAAACATTCTTGTAAGAATTCATCACTCACCTTTCAGGTGAAACTTTGTTACCTAGCGATTACTGATGATGATAATGATGATACTTATACTGGTGTTAGTGTTGCATTCCGTTTGTCCTGCTTTTTCCAAACATTCCCTCTCGCTCTGCCGAATGCCTTTTCCCTATACAGCGACTCAGCGCGTAAGTACGTGTATGCGTGACACCGATCAACCTTTTTCGCACACCAACGCACGTTGAGCACGACGACGTCGTCCGTCGACCAAAACCGTCATCATCATCCATCATCGAAAGAGTGTCCCTTTTTGGCCAGCCCGTGTGAAGACGAGTTTCAATATTGCTCCCTGGAAAAGTGATAAATTTCCGGTGAAACCGGCCGATATTCGCGCAAGCAATCTCGAGTAATCGCGACGGAAGTGACCGGTTTCCGGTGCGTGTAGGGTGCGGTTTAGTGACCCCCGTAAGAAGACCACATTCCGCATTCCGGTGGAAGCCAGTGAAAATTTTCACTTTTCGGTGCGTGCGGCGCCCCCCTTGTCGTCATAGTTGTCGGTGCTCAGTCGGGAAGACGAGTTTATTCCCCACGAAATCGGAATTGGTCGCCGTGGAAGTGTTCTGCCGACAGGGCCACCGGAAGTGAGCGCGCCTCGTGAAATCTCGCGCTTCATAGAGCTGGTGCCGAGGGCTTTCCAAAGAAAAGTGTGCAAAAATTGTCCTCCCAAAGTTGAAGAAGAAAAAAATGTGAAGCAGCAGCGGAGGAAAATCTGTTCCCCGTCTGGAGAGAATTTTTCGCCAGGGCAAGTGAAGAAGAAGAAAGGCCACTAAAGTGGGAAGTGAGGCTAGTGGAAGTGCAGTAAGCGGTCCTTTTTCGGAGAATCCGTCGTCGTCTACGCAGAGACGAAGAAGAAGAAGACAACCACAGAGAGTGAGGTTTTTTGTGGTGTTGGTGGTGAATGTAGTTTGTTATGTTGGGCGAGACAGCATCACGCACACTTGAACAAATCATCATCGAATCAGTGACGAGAGACCCAGACTGAGTGCGAGAGAGAGAGAGAGAGTGATTTGATCGAGATCCAACAAGTGTTGCCAATTTGTAGAATTGACTCGCCGGATTTAAAGGTTAGTATGTGCGTTGTTTGTAAACATTGAATTTTATGTGGGAAACCTGTAATCATTGTTTAGGAATGAATTTACGTGACAAATTGAAAAATGAGTTCCGATGTAGATTCTTACAGAAATCGACAGATATTTACCAGTTCAAATCAACGTGAGTAATTTCCATATGGTTTTGAGAACATTGATTAAGAAGAATCACAACCTATCTTCTGTCTATAGCTTTTTTTAAATATTATCGCCGTGTACATCGCTTAAATTTTGCATGCAATCAGCTCGTGTTAAAATACTAGGTAGTTCCTATCACTACCCACAAAAATTGTATGACAAAAGGATAAGCCAGTTTCATCCAGTTACTTACGGCGTTTTTATACCAGTGTAAAATCGACTCAAGTAGTGTTTTGTTTTGATTCATGGTTAACACTTTGTCTCTCCATACAACGGAGCGATGAATGTAATGGTTAGGTTTCAAAAGTTGAAACTCTTGCTTTGGCTGTCCATTAATTACGTAAGGGATTATGGGGGGAGGGGGGGTTTGAGATTTCTTACGGGCCATACAATTTATTTTGGATTTTCATACAAAAAATCTTATCATGGGGGGAGGGGGGTTGAAAAATCCCAAAAATTGTCTTACGTAATTAGTGGACCGCCCCATGCCGTCTTGCAAATCCAGAAATTAAATGTTCTAAAAGTTAAAAATCGAGTTGGTTTAGAGCGCATTATGTGGGATTTCGTTAGCGAAACATATAAGATTGATGGTTTATGGACAAAAGGTCGAAAGACAAAACGTTGAAAGACAAAACGTCGAAAGGACAAAAGGGCGAATATGATTTGCATGGTGGGAAATTTTTCCTTTGAAAAAAATATTTTCGACCTTTTGTCCCTTCTTTTTTGTTCTTCGACCTTTTGTCCTTTCGACCTTTTGTCTTTCGACCTTCTGTCCTTTCGACCTTTTGTCATAGATTCAAGATTGATAAAGTAAATTTGTTTACTCTCGTGACTTGAGTCTGTTCGAATAAGTTTTCGAGATTTCTTGATTACATTTTCAAATCGACGTAAGTAACTTTTACACGGTTTGGAGAAAACATAATTGAGAATTGAAACCCTATTTCTAAATCTTGTCGTTTTTCACGTGTATCCTTAGAAATTTATTTGCAAGTAGCACGCTTCCGAAAATTCTGGTTTTCTATAATTTACTCCCAAAAACCTAATGACAAAATGATACACCGTTTTGTGCAACTACTTACGTTGCTTTTGTACCAGTGTAAGATTGACTCCAGCAGTGTTTTGTTTTGATTCGTGGTTAAGTCACCCCTGTGGTCGCAAGACTACAGAAAACGCTTGCCAAAGATCACACTTTAAATTTGATCATGGAATCACATTTTCTTGGGTGGATTCAAACAGCTCTGAAACAATTGAGTATGAGAGATGTTCTGTCGAACCTTTGTGACTTTTATCTCGGAATCAGATATTGCAGACGTAGGGTGCCGGTGCCATTAGTGAACTACCTAAGCTATAAAAAATCATAACAAAACAACGAAAAGCCTTAACAGAGATCTTCTGGCATCAACATAACGATTTCAACCTTTACTATATGGGAAAAATATAAAAAGAATGATAAAACTATTTTTTTAACATAAAATTGCTTGAGCCACTATTGGTACACGTGTTCCAGTAGTTGTGCTAGTGCTCCAGTAGTAGACGTTCGGGAATGATACACAAAAATTTAAACAAAATGTTAAATTATTACTATGTTTAACATTTTTTCATCGAAACAGCAACTAATATCTTTCGATGAGCATAAAGATCCTCTCTGGGACTTTTCTTCATTTTTATACATCCGTTTTAAAAACTGCTTCCACCCGTTGATCCACTACTGGAACACGACGGCAACTATTGGTGCAAGGGAGCAAATTTTTTGCGTAAACTTAATTATTTATATGACTTTTTGATCGAGTCCCAGCACTGATTCAAAACGGAGCAGCAAGGCTGATTTCTCGATTATTTTTTCAAATCGACGTAAGTAACTTTCATATGGTTTTGAGAAAATCAATTCAGAAGAATCACAACCTGTCTTCTAAAACTGTTTTAAAATGAATCACTTTTGAAACAATTTTTCGACGTGTACATTGCCTAAATTTTGCATACAATGAGCTCGCGTTAAAAAACTATGGAGTTCCTATTATTTCACACAAGAATTTTATGACAAAATGATAAGCCGTTTTATTCAGTTACTTGCGACGTTTTTCTACCAGTGTAAAATTGACTCAAGTAGTGTTTTGTTTTTAACTGTGGTTAAGTCACTTTGTCTCTCCGTACAGCGGGGCGGCGAAAGTAGTGGTTAGGCTGCGAAAGTTGAAAATCTTACATTCGTCGTTTTGTATATCCGAAAATTAAACGTTCTAAAAGTGAAAATTCGAGTTGGTTCAGAGCGAAACGTGTAGAATTTCGTCTGCGAAACATGTAGGATCGATAAAGTAAGCTTGTATACTTTTTGACTTGAGTCTATATGAATAAGCACAGACAAACAGACGTAACAGCTGGAACAATGATCAATTTAAATCATAGTCACGTGAACATTTACGCCCAATGCTAAAAATACCTCATTTGGCCAACCGCGAACTAGGTGGCGGTAGTGAGCAAACGTCAAACTCGAACAAAAGTGACGCAAGCGCCACGAGTGGCCCGTCGGCCAACTATCAAATATTAGAATTGGGCGCTATTATGCTGTGCGATGCAAATAATTAGAGTGTTACGTCTGTTTGTCGGTGGAATAAGTTTTCGAGATTTCGTCTCTTATTGATATCGTGGGGTTAGGGTGCACCAACGCTCGACAGCAAACACAGCATTAAGTATGTTTAGCTTCAAGCAACAATAAATTCATTTTATTTAGTGTCTGCATATGCATCGTGTTCAAAATAAGGTGGAGTAACTTACATATTTGGTAACCGTTACTTTGGATATATCAAGAGTGTATCGTATTCTACTTAGGGGTCTTTTAAAAATGACATCATTTGGGGGAGGGAGGGGAAGTCTACGAAAGTGTGACAGTGTATGTATTAAGTATTTAAAAAAGCGTGACAGAGGGAGGAAGAGGGGCCTAGAAATTCCAAAAAACGATGGACGTCATATTTGAACCTTCCCTTAGGTTACAAACGCAGTGTCAATGAATAGGGTCCTAAAGCCCTGTCCCGATTTTAGTGCCAAACGCTTAAGTTTAGGCCAAAAACACATGTTTACTCAATTTTTCATTGTTTTCCGTTGGTTTAAGTCCGAAAAACATTTTTTTATGTTTTTTAGATTTTGTCACACCCCTTGGTTCAAACTCAAATTTTGGGTGAATTTTGTTTTCCGTGTCCCTTCCGAAATGTCAGATAGGAACAACCCCAGTGTTAAAACTAAAACCCCTGTGGTGTTTTTGTCGACTAAGCGAACGTCAAACATGATCTCAAGTGTCAAGGTTCATTCACAGACAAACAGACGTGACACTTCGAACAAATCTCAATCAAAATCATAGTCACGAGGACATGTACGCCCAATGCTAATATTAGTGTGTTTGGCCGACGGACCAACAGATGGCGGTAGTGTGTAAACGTCAAACGCGAACAAAAACGAAGCAAGCGCTGCGGGTGGCGGATTGGCCACCTAACATCGACCGTTAAAAAGGTGGTCGATGGACAATGATGAGAGTGTGACGTCTGTTTGTCTGTGGTTCATTTATGGATCCAATTTTCAAATTAATGTTTAAACATGATATAGCCGTTATTTGAGCGGGAAAAATTGCTAAAGTAGTTGAAGTAACATGCTCTTTCATGTTGTTGAATAAAAACAAGATTTGATCAAACAATTTAGGACCCAATTACCTACTTTGCTCTTGATCACAGCAGAAGTTTTCTCGTTTCATTTTTTATGTACTTCAAATTTCTCGTAAATGAAAGTATTAATCGAAAACATATTTGGTAGGCGTGATAGTCATTATCGTTTCCTACAACCGGTACCAAATATTTCTCGCATAACCTGTGATCTCGCCCTAAAAGCCATTGGTAGCCGAGGGTGTACCTCCTTGTTTCTAAGCAAATGAATGGCCCATGATGAACACTATCACCACTGGGAGATAGAGGAGGATCTTCCCTTCATCGTAGCATTCAACAAATCCACGTAAATCCATTCGTTTGCTCGGTAACCACAAGCTACACACTCGGTTACCAATGGCTTTTAGGGCGAGATCACAGGTTATGCGAGATTTTTTCGAAAAAAGTTCCCAATTTTGAGAAATAATTCGTTAGATGCATTTCGCGATACAAATATTTTTCGAGTTACCTTTTAGTGATTTTTCGTGCATAGACACTAGCGCATGTGCGTTACTATGTGGCGAGTAGCGAAACAGGGCATGCATGTAACCCATTGAGCAATCCTAAATTATACATAACTCGCATAATCTGGAATAATGCCCTCAATCCATTGATAACCACGTGCCAGCGGTTTTAAATAACGTGTAACTCCATTCAAATGCTCATAAACAACAAGCATGGTGACCAATGGATTTTAAGGTGAGATCATAAGTTATGCGAGATATTGTTCATTTAATGATTTCAGCAATGATATATAGTAGTATTAAGTTTTACTCACAATATATCATGATATGTAGTGCTAATTCTCGCACCGTTTTTACAACTCATACACAAGCTATAGATGACGAAGGAGATTACTCTCTACTAATCGTTTGTCATTGTTCCCGAGATGTCACTTATCATCTACGCTATCGTCGGTCAACGTAAAGTTGTGCTGGTCATGGTTGTCAAAACGATGGGTCTTGCCGGCATATACCCCCACCGTAAACCTTGGTGAGGACCTGGAACATTCGAAACACTGGAGAGAGGTTTACGTTCCTCCACAGACTTAAGCGAAACGTAGGTCAGAGGCGTTGCGTTGATCATTACCTCCGCCTCGAGCAGAATCGTTTCTTACGTTTCGTCGTCCGGTCTACGTGATCCACCAATTATTGCTCCGATTGCCACCTTGACTGAGCGCACAAGTCTCTCCCATGCTCGGCCCATGTGCGGCGTAGAGGGTGGGATAATCTTCCAGGCTGTCTGCTGTGTGATGAACTTTTCAGCCACGGCCCCCTTTGTTGGTTCGGTAAGTGTTTCAATTCGTGACTTGTTCCTTGGAAACATGTGGCGTTGTCCGTCCAGATTACCCTCGGCAAACCGCGATAAGAGACGAAGCGTTGAACGGCCATGATACACGACTTCGTGCTCAAAGTATGCACCAGTTCTAGGTGGATCGCTCTGGCGGTCAGTCATTGCGTTACTTCGTCCTACTTTAATGAGCACTGGGCCAAAATAGTCCAACCCTGTAAAAGTGAATGGTTGGTTAAATGCAGCCAGACGCATTTCAGGTAGCGGAGTCATCGTGGGTGGTTTCGGAGCAGCCTTTGCGATGCGACAAACTACACAGTTTTTGCACTTTATCCACCAATCTCATCAGGGCCTGAATGGCGAAACGTTGGCGGATTTCGTTAACGACGGTCTCACGGTTTGAGTGCCGGAAATTGGCGGTGAAACCAGTCCACAATCAAAATAGAGTGATTGCATGGTGTTTTGAAAGAATTACAGAACGCTTCGCTTCTATCGCTACGTAGGGTGCAGCTCCAATTCGACCATGACTCCGCATGGTTCCTTTCTCGTCAATGAAAGGCCATTTAGCGTAGATAGGCTAGGTGGGGATTTTGTTAGAACGGCGATTTCATTCGGGTAAGTTTCAGCCTGGGCAGCTTGCCGTAGTTCGTTGCACGTATTGCTGATGAACGGAGGAGCTTCGTCCAACTGCTGAACCGATCGGAGTCAACAATTGGATCAAAATGAACGAAGTTGAAGTATGCAGGTCGTAGTGTGAATCTAACCTTGGAGTGAACCAACTCTACCTCGTACACGTCCTCGAGGTAATCATTCACTTTCAAGTTGATCATTCACATAGTGCTTGTTCTGGATAGCTGCTGATGCTCGAGGGTATTCATTGGAAAAGCCCTCCGCGTTCAGGTTCTCGATGTACTGTGTGGAGGCTGGGGAACAGGTCGAATCAAATGGATGGCACGGGTTTTTGCAGAATAGAAACCTTTGAGATTGACCGTCCGGTGCGCGGATCTATCGGATGGAACATCTTTATAATGACTCTGTAGTCTCAAGTGGATGCGAAACGTCTGCGGTCTCCAGGGTGAAGTAGTCACGAAGATGCTCGTTTAATTCCCGATTCGGATCTGATACAGCTCCGACGTGAAAGCTAACAATTGCAGTTTGAGGTGACTGGTCGGGTACGCAAGCGTTGGTGCTCAACTCTAGTCTAAATTTCGCCCGATAGTATCCCTCGGTCCCCCTTCTCGCAGCTTAAGCGAAATGCGTAAACTAAGATTTCCCAGCCCTATCAACAACTTAGGTTGGACTAGTTCGTAATCTTCCAGCGGGAGACCACGAAGAGGAATATCATTAACTGGATCAGTACTATGCTTGCAAAAGAAAGAAATCACTTCCGGAGGAGTTCTCTCACCTCTATTGTGGTCTTTAGTAGTTGACTATCTACTTAATAGCTTGGAAGAAAAAGCTTTCGAGGTTGTAGGATTTGCAGATGTTATAGTCAATATTGTGAGAGGAAGGTTTGACAATTTCATTTAAAAAAGAATACAAAAATGGTCCTAAATTTAACGCATTCTTGCTGTATTCAGGAGAACTATAACATAAATCATTCAAAAGTAGTAATTGTCCCTTTCTTTAAGAAGAAAGTTTATCCTAAAAGCTTTGAAGCTTGGAGGAATACAATTGTTCTTTAATGAACAATTTAAATACTTAGGAGTTATTTTGAATTCTAAATTGAATTAGAATGCTCATATTGAGTATGTAATTAGTAAATGCACTAGATGCTACTCTGCATTTGCTACCGTTGTATGAATTTGTACAATGAGAAGCGGAGAAAAGTTTTCGAAGGCGTAATAGATTGAATAGGTTCAAATCAGATGATCTTGTTGGACACTTGAATACTTCGCAACATATCTAATGTGGGCCAGTGAAGAGTACAATATGCATGAAGACTAGATGAAAACGGTGGACAACTTTGATATTCCTTATAATGTTTGTGACACGACGCGTACGGAATATCGGAGGTTCAAATGCTCGTCAAGGCTTCATAAAATTCTTCACAGATGACTCAAACATTGGGATACAAACTGGAGCAGGAATGTACGTTTCAGTGGCGATGGAAAGCTATTCAACAGTATTCCAAGCGGAGATGTTTGCCATACTAGAATGAACTACAATTTGTCTTAAGAGAAAATACAAACATGCAAATATCTGTATTTTTTGTGATAGCCAAGCTGCGTTGAAGGATTTGCGCGCATATAAGTGCTGTGTTCATCAATACTTGTCTGGGAATGCATTCTCTCATTGCGAAAGGTGTGCCAAGAAAACTCGGTATGTTTAGATTTGAGTTCCTGAACACCGTGGCATTAAAGGAAATGAAAATGCAGACGAGCTTGCTAAACAGGGTTCACTTACACAGTTTATTGGCCCGGAGCCATTCTAATCAATCTAAACGAGTTTTACTTCCAAATGTAACTATCACGAAAAGACTCTTCGAGCTCAATGAGAGAGTTCTTTGTATAGTGAATTTCTTTCACCCCTGGACTGCGAATTGCGACCTAATAGTGTTAACTTTCATAGTGAATAACGACTCTTGTAAATTGTTTCTAGTTAATTATTAGATTAAGCAGTGCAATATTAATAGTGAATTCACCCTTGAATACACAATATAAGAAGTGAATTAACCCCTGAAAGAAGGAGGTATTAAGTTAGCGAAGAGCTGCCAGGTAAAATGATTTGGGGAAAACATAATTCGATTCACTAATACCTAGAATTGTATAAATAACCTAATCACCGATTCAAAACGATTTGTTACTCCATTAGACCAAATCAAGGTAAATTACTCTAGTAACAGAACTATAAAATCACCAATATGAATATGAATCACAACTACCATACGGTACCGCTTTACGGACGGAAGGATATAACGCAAAGACACTAAACGTGAGTAAAAGGTTGAGGCAAACAAATATTTAAATTATGAAATTTAAGCATTACCAACCCCCTCGATTCTGTAACAACTAACGGCATTTTGCCGTATTGTTGGCGATTTCGAGATCATTCTCATTTCATAAACCTTTTTTGGAAACCCCTATGAATACCCATATATTCTTCAGTATTCTTTGCTTCGTTAAAAAAAATGCTTACTATGTTTTGCCTAAAACATACTCGAGAATGTCAGTTTCGCCCAATATTATGAACCAGTCATCAAAATAATTGTCAATATCACCTAATACTATTGCGCCGTGTTTACATTTTGATTTCAATTAAGCCCATTTTCAATTATTTTCGCAGTGTCGCCGGCTATAGTATACTTTGTTGAATTTTGTCAGATTCGGCGAAAATACGATTTTCTCTAGATTTTTGTTTTGGTTATGCAAAATTCCAAAAACATCTTTTCGAGCACAGTGCATGATTGTCTTGAGTTTGACAGTATCATGTATCAAAATTTTTCGGTATGCTGGCATAGGCCGTTTCATGTGACAGATCCATCTATGCATTTGTTTACATCAGTGCTAACAGGGGACTGTCATCTTCATAGAAGAACTGTCAAAGTGCTTCAAAATCAGCTGATTCGAAAAGTCTCGTGAAAAGATCTTTTGTACTGTAGCTGTCATGATGTTCCCGGGTTGTAGATCACAAACTGGATAGGATAAGGATAGGACCTACATTGTTTATATTTTTCATGATGCCAACACTGCCCGATCCGCCAGACGACAACGAAAAGGTGAATAGACTCTTCTTTTCCTTTCGTCAACGTCGGTGTCTGCGTTTCGCATGTTTGTGTGTGCGCACGCTATCATCGTCAGTAACTACAGATTCATAAGCTGGTGGATCGAAAGTCTAGCATAACATTTGAAAATGATGAAACTGTATTAGGTAAACATATTAAAGTTTACTGTTCTTTTAGTTTGGCCTAATTAACACTATTTTTCGAAAGAGACTACAGTACATAAAACAATTTTGCTTGACATAATTGTGGCATGAATCGTGTCCCTTTAACGAAAGTTACGCCATAAGTACTCGTGAATCAATCGTTACCTTGATCGACTATGTCGACCGTCATCATCGAGATCACCCATACGAACGCAAATCTCCAGTCAAACACAGTTTGACAGTTCAGGGCAGCAAAAACAACAACAACCATCGTCCAGTGTTGCAAGATTTGCTTCTAGCATTGCGTCACTTGCTCTGAAACTCGGTTGTATGCGTGTGTTTTGACAGCGCGGTGCGCTTGCTTTTCTCGCACTCCTGAAGTGCTATCGCTCTAGGTTTTTTTTTGGTGTCATAGCAGCTAGCAGCAAGCAGCAGTACCAAGCGGGCACTGCGCTTTCAGTATATTGGTGTTTACAGTTGTGAGCGAGCGCATTTCCATCCGAGAAATCTACAGCACAGGAAATTTTTCTGGTATTTTGGATAGGATGGAGCGATTTTCTTCAGTGGGATCGTGCAGAAAGCATTAAAAGTGATGTGTGTCCAAATGGTGTTTGTCGAAGTTTTTCGTGCTGCCGTTCGTTTTTGACTTTCTGGTGGTGATTTTTTCCAATGGGAAATCCTCGACAACGTCGACAACCAAAGATCTCGGTGTCGGATGGAATGTTGCGACTGAACGGTGGCTTTTAATTGCCATTTATTTGATTAGGGAAAAACAGACGACGAAAAGCTTGGAAGAGTGTGTTTTGCTTTTCTTTGCCTGCGTCTTACCTCAGGTGGCTGATAATCAAAAACAACTGGGAAAGGTGGTAAAAGATTTTCACGGAACAGCAGTGCCCGGACTAAACGTGGAATCAAAATAGTTTCAAGAAGAGGACCAGTGTTGGGGAGTTTGTGGCAAAGATCTGCAAAATTCGTTGATGAAAGTGGAATATCCAAAACATGATGTTGGTGAAATGAGAAAAAATAATAGTGAATGGTGAAAAATAGTGCAGTGAGAATCGTATTAGAAAAGTAAGCACTTCAGGATATCCATTCCTGAAAGGACGTCCCAATTTTCAACAATCAACAAACTGCGCTGGTAAATATTGGTCATTAGATTTTATAAGAGCTTTCATGATATTGCAAACGTAAACGTCATTAGGGAAAGAGGAAGTCCAGTCTCGGGATTTTCGCTACCCACCGCCCCTTGGAAACACACCTCTTGCGCGAGATTCTTCGTTCGCTCGAGCGAAGACATGAAACTTTTGCCCTGTCTGGTGCTAGGGAGGCGAATGTGTTCTCTTCGAGGCTGATGCTGCTGCTGCTGATGTTGCTGTGGCCACTGGAAGAAATGGGTAAAAAATGACGTCCACCATTTTGATATTACACCAACACCGTTAAGGCCCAAGCAGGCAGGCAGCACAACATTCGAGACATCATTGTTGCTGCTGTTGCCTATGGTTCTCCTTCCCCTGGTTCGCAACATGTATGTATGTGGTATGTGTACTGCCCTCCAATGTACTGTTTCTGTTTCATACACAACCGAGGGCCGCGATGCCAATTTGTGTCGACGAATGTTAGAACGATTTGGTTTCACCATCTGTTGAAAAGGTTGATTGAGGTTTTTTTGATTGTTTGTTAGGCTCATTTCTACGCATATAATACAAACATTTGCGACATTTTGTAGATATGACTTTTAATTTTTGGGCTAGATGTTGTATTTTACTTCCCAGATGGCAACCTTGGAGAAAGTGTTACCTTGTTCGGACAATTATAAGACTAAGTGAGTTGCGCAAAGCATTTTTTGTACATGCTTCTGGTTAACTATAAAATGACCAAGTACGTGGTTTGGCTTTTAAATAGATCTTTACAAAATTCGTTTCCGGGTCCATGCTTGATATATGAATAAATTCTAAATGGTTGCCTCTCGGAACTCTTCACAAATTTCAAAAAAAAAAAGAACATGTTGTTTTACCTAGACCATTTCAGAGACAGATTTCAGTTGAGATCTTCTGTAGATTAATCAATTCCTCTTGAATTCTGCTATGATTCTTATGAGATCTCTGGGTAGATTTTTTGGGATTATCCCAGGTGTCATAGGTAATGAATTGCAAGCAATATTCTCATTGGATTGTAGTTGTTAACCCTGGCAGAGTCTTTGAGAATTATACAGTATAACTTATGCCTTGATGATATGACGGAATCCAAAAGAAATATTAGGTAAATTTCTTTGGCGAATTTAATTTGCAGCTCGATATATATCATGCGAGATTGTTATGTCTTTTATCGATATCTGCAACTTATTATCCCAGAATGACCTTGCAGTGTCCGTTCGATTTTGGCAACACGAAACCGTTCGATTTTGTCAACATACCATTCGATTTATATATATGCCTATAGGCAACATTCATTTTAACACCGTGCCAAAATCGAACGGTTTTACAATTTGGCTAATCTAGATTTTGGCACTTGAAAGATGTACGGAATCCAGATTTGCTTTATATCAATCATATCAGCTGATGGCTGATGCTCTAAAACTATCAATAGCCCGAGATGAACTAGCCCAGGGCTAAAAATCTCGTTAATAAAGTCAAACCAACCAACTATCAATATCACTTGCGAGCTATCAATATCACTTTGATTCGACAACCAACAGCAGAGATGCGACATCGCACTCTTGATCATAATCACTGCAGAATGAGCGATCACGAGATAATTATCCATACTATTGATGTTTCTCAGTGACCAACATATAGTTTCAATCTATCTGCAACACTGTCGAAAATATCGTACTGATAAATTGCCATTTTAATTGCTTAATTTAAGGCTAAACTTAACCCATCAGTGATATCCATAGTCTATCGCCATCAATGCACTAGTGATGTAGTAGATAGCATGATGTTGATGTGATATAGTTTGATCCGATATCACAGTCGGCCTTTACAAATCAGAAAATTGTCACGAATGGGGTGCTCCGCTTTCCACACGAGCAAATTGCTTGCCAAAGCATATATTGTTTGGCAAACTTTGACATCTTCTGCTCTCTAACGTCCTCAGGGACTCGAATTTACGATGAGCAGTGAAAAACTGGAGCTCTGGAAGCTGCCGAAAGTCTGCTTTTACATACGTCTCATCATCCATAACGAGTCAATGTGATTTCGTCAACAAATTTTTGGATAGATTCAGTTTCTTCGCCACAACTGAAATGTTAGGATACCTCTTGAAAGCTTCAACTACCCGTTTGTGATCCTGAACAATGTACGGATCCATTTTAATGAGGAATGTTGTCCGAAGGTATCCTATAACGATTAAATTTCCAATAAATCATTTTGATTGATTAAAATAGTGTCATTTCTATGAAATCATGTACAGGTCTCTGTCACTATCTTAGGTTAGCATCCAAATTATCATGTTTTCTCATCCCCAGCTGTAGCAAAAACGTAACTGTTGAATGCGACAATCTGGTCTAAAAGCCACACAATAGTCCCAAACCTTTATCTTACGTAATGGATGGGAAAGCGGCAGCTCTCTGAACTGTATCGCCTACGAATGTTTGCAACTTATACAATGCTAATGATTTTATTTTTAAGAAGATTTTCGTTAGACAGATATTTAGAGGATTCCTGTCTAGACCTTTCAAGAATTTCTTGTTAGATCCTCGGTAGGTTGCTCTGTTTAGAGACGATATGGATCTGCTTAGAGATCCATTGACGAATGTCTGATTAGGACCGTGAGAAATTATTATCGACTTTTGGCAAAACCCTCAATCGGTTTCTTGCAAATTTCACGTTTTCTTGTGAATTCTCATCTATACCTACTGGTAATATTGGTGAATTTTTGAAAGATCATCAACAGATTCTAAGTAAAATTCCGTATGAGATCTTTATCAACTAGCTTGCAAGATCCTTATTTATTCTTGATCATATCTTTAACGCTTGTGGTTTGCCTAGTGGTAATGGTCGTGACTATAAAGCAAAGCCATGCTAAAGATGTCTAGGTTTGATCTCCGTATACGATTGCAAAAATGGCATCTTTGGTAAAAACATATCTCAGTCAATAACTGTAAAGGTATTCATAAAACTGGGCAGAAATGCAGGCTCTGTCTCTACGGGGACGAAACATGCTGAAAATTTGATTGTCACCACCCTATAAAATATTCACCAGCAACTGATTTTTGTTCTCCAGAATTGTACGCATTGGAATTCAAGGCATGGTTTCGTTCTATATTCACTCAAGTTATTTCTACTCTGATCTTAAGCTGGCAAGGTTGCAAAACTATTGGCGAATTCCTATATATTTGATTTGTTTGATACTTTTTTTCATAAAATTCCTAATATTTTCTTTGAAAACTCTTCGGATTCTGACAAAATCTTATAATATGAAAATGTTATTCTGATGAGATCTTGGTGGAATCGTTGTCGAACCTTTGACGAATTTCTAAGGGTTCATTCACAAATTTCATAACGCTGGAGGAGGTGGCTGGGTGTCCTCATTATGTTCTGCTCATGCAAAAAAAAGAACTAGAGAAAAACCCTACACGAAGTGTTATAAAGGGGTGGGTGGATGTCTGAAATGGCATATTTCAGCGTTATATAATGTGTGAATGAGCCTTAGTGAGATTCTTAAAGAGCAGGGTGTCCATCCATCCGGGAAATCCAGGAAAAACGTGGAAATTACAAACGATCGGGAAATACCCGGGAATTTGGAGAACACCCCGGGAAAATATTTGTTAGTAGAATAGAGTAGAAAGTTAGTATTAAGATAGTTAACGGTTAAGATCTTTGGAAAACTTCTAGAAGGATATTTACGAATTCCATACAAGATGCTTGTTAGAGTTCCATTTAAATTCATGGCAAATTTTCAATGAGGTTTTGCTGGAATCCTAACGGAAATTGAATCGATAATTAATCAGTTTCTTGAAAGATCACAAAAATGATTATTTGTTGATTGCTAGTCAGGTTTTAGAGGATTTTAGAAAAGATTCTTGATTGATGATATAATTGTAGATTCAAAGAGCTTGGCTAAAAGCTATGAAAAACATGTTTGGCATATTTCTTGGAAGACTACTGAAATTCTAGACAGATTCAGAACTCCATTTAGTGGATTTCTGGGGTTGTTCATGATACTGATTTTTGATGAAGTCTTGTCTGGATTACTAGTTTTACCAGTTTATGACAATGTTCTTAAGAACCCCTGACGAGATTTTGTATAAATTTCTGCAGAATCACAGCGAATTCTTCCAATGATCGTCACCAAATTTCAAGGCTAGATCTTTGATGAATAAATAAATAGCGAGGAGAACCCTTCGGGCACGCCCTGATCATGTAATCCATCAGCTGATTCAGAGTACTATAAGAGTAATTGTACTATGCCCACACAGTTACGGATCACCCACAGTGACGGATCACTTTCGCGTTCAACATCGGATAACTCGCTCAAAACATAAACGTTGACGTAAAACATATTTTTCCCATGTTATACTATTTGTCTCCTACCATTTGTAATGTTGAGCACAACATTCAACCGCTAAATAACGGTGTTTTTGACAAATGTTTAGTTGGTACCACCCAGCTATCATTATGTGGTTGTTTTCTGTAAGAAGTGTCGTCAGCATTCATAAGCTCCCACAGGTGGTAAAATTCAAATGTTATAGCATGTTTAATGCTCGTTCGCTTCGATTTAGTATGAATTCATCTTTGGAAAACATTTTACATGAATTTTTATTCAAAACACCGAATATTAGCACTTCTAACTAGAGATCCATAATACGGACCAGGAAATGATTGTTTACCACGGTTATGGATCACTTCCAAAGAATGTAGATTACTGCTATTTTATGCATTGTATTCGACATTTTCAGACAATAGCACTAAGGATAAAACTAATGAAACTTCAAGGTTTGTAAATTTCATATTTTAGCAGACAAAAATAGGTGGAAAACTTGGTGTGGAGCGGAAACAGTTCATGTCTCAGTTACTACAATGCAGTATCACAATAAAAAGGGCATTTTACCCTTGTTTCCAGCTATAACACTGCTATTTTTTGCAGTAATATATGTCACATTGTTAACTTTCGCCATACCATGCAATACAGATGCATTGAGTTGAAAATCTCTTGATTTTGCGCACTGATCCGTAATATGTCACAATTTGATCCATAATATGAAAATTGATCCATAATATGGTTTTCAGGAACCGACACAATTTTTAATTTTTATGCAATCCTATGTAAATATTACACTCAAAACAGTTTACTAACCGAAGTTCCAATTTGAAACGATTCGATTCGTGCTTTTAAATTACAATTTAACGTTTTCCATGTCGTTTTATTGAATTTTATATGTTGGACTCCACACTATTTGATCCATAACTGTGGGGTTATGGTAAAATAAGGAATAAATACAAAGGATCATTAGGTATTCCTGACAGATCTTCGTTGAACTTTTGACGAGATTCCTGATCAAATCATTTAAAGATTGCTTAGAAGATGAAACCTTGAATTTGTGTCAAAAGTTATAGCTAGCTTCATAGGAGGCCAACCAAATTTATTTGGAGACTTCGTTTCTGATAAAAAAGATCAACATAAGTTTCTCCAGATAAGATTCCATGAATCAGAATAATTGATAAGGCATTCTTGAAAGGTAATGGGTTTGCCATTGAACTTTGACTTTTAGTTTAGATACACAGAGCAGAACTTTCATAATTACAAAATCTCTCTGAACTTTCTATAAATTCTGGGGGTGGACGTTTTTTTTCATTAATTGTTTTTGCTCGAAACTCTTGAAATTGAAACCATTCTGAACTTGCAGTATTTTATAAATTTAATAAAAAAAGAACTCATATAACAAGTCTTCCTAACTTCATATTGTATTTAAAAAACAATAATATCAAATCGCAGGATTATTTTGCAGTCTGTTTGTTAATTTTTTGGGCATCCGGGAAAAATCCGGGAATTGGAAAACTGATTTTGAATGGATATCCTGAAAGTTGCTTAAGACTCCTTAGGGTTTTTCCTTAGCCTAGTGGAAATGTCCGCGGCTAAAGGCGTAGCCATACTGAATGAGTTCGGATCTTTTTTTTGCAATTGAAATATCCTTGGCCTCCATTGGTACAAAGTATAATCGTACCACACCACAGCTATACTGGCTTTTGGTAAAGGAAACTTCAGTTAATATCTATGAAATTGCACTTAAAATATTAACCTGACAAGCATACGCTCTGTTTCAGTAGGGATGTCATGCCAAAAAAATAAAGAAGAAAGGCTCCTTAACAAATTCCTGGTTTCCTCTGAGATTTTTTATGGATTCCAAACAAGATCCATATATAATCCTCATATAGTTTATGGCAACATTCGTAGTGGACTCGTTAGAGAAGCTTATTCATAGATCTCCAGCAGAATTGCAGTAATTTTTTTAACGAAATTTTAACTAGATCATATGTCATTCTTTTTTGGATACCTGTAGTTAAACTAAGGGTTTTAGATGGTATACTGAGTAACATTCTCGGATTCTTTTTGGAAAATTGCGAAACGATTTGAAACTGACATTTTTGTCAGATGTGACTCCAGTAAATTGGGGGTTGCTTAATCTGATGCAGCTCCCACAAATGTTTCAGGATGTCACAATTTTAACGGTCGACGAAGTTGTATAATATGAAAGTTTTATTGATGTTCAATGAAATTCCACCCATGATTTTTTTATTTTTTTCAAACTTTTTGGTAATCCAATTCGAACATTTAAAATACGACTTGAACTCTTACGTGAGTCAGTTTTTGTCGAATTTTTTTTTTTGATATTGCTTATTAAAACAATTTTTGAAGACTTGGAAGTACGTAGTTCAATTTACAATTCAAAATATGATATAGGGTAAGTGTACCAGTTTACTACAATAGTTCTAAATATTGGACGCAGTAGTTTCAACCCCCAACAAAAAAAAAAAAAGTGTACCAGTTATGGACATGAAGGTTCCCTATTTCGCCACACGTAATAATTTGATTATATTCAATTTTTTATAATTCTGTGTGTTTCAGTAGTTTAATATGACATATATCTTGATGTGAAAACAAACAAAACTATTCAAAATGTGAATGTTTTTGCAAAAACACATATGTCCAAATAGGGAACCACTATAGCCATAACTGGTACACTTTTCCTATTTCAAAAGCATGATTATTGAAATTATAAACTTGGCAGATTAGTGTTCGTGAGAATTTAAAAACTGTCATTTTAAAAACGACAATGGATTTAGCACCTCTAAATTGAGTAAATGACGATTTCTATGAACAAAACATTAATTTAAAAAAAAAAACAGGTAATTAATAAGACGTTTATTGGACCAAAATGTTTATTTAGGCTGATATAATGCCAATAAGCCGTTAAATAGCACTATGTGAGCTATATATGAGCCCGATATATGGTTTATTACTTGGACATTGTTTAAAATATCCACCAATTTGAAGCTTTCAATCTCCTTTTTCATTTGATGTAATTGGTAACATAATTCTTTCAGGGTGTTCTACACACTTAATTCAGAATGTCGAATCTCGATTAATTTCAACCGAGATCAGCACAGCCGACTAGTCGGCAAATAAATTTACTGAGATCTCAGCAAATAAAAGCTGAGATCAATAAATCGTGCTTCGTTGCTAAGCAACCGGGCGATTTGTTAGCTGAGTCTTGGTTAAAATCGGGAAACCGAGATTCGTACTGCCGAGTTCGTGAAAAAAATCTAAGTGTGTAGCACCCTTTTTCCAAATTCTTAACAAACTTCGGATAATTACCTATTTTTGGGTAAATTTTAGAAATACTTAATATTTTGAATAATGTTCCTCTACAATAGACATCCTGAAACAGCGTTACTTTGGTGCTTTGAGACAACAAAAAGGTGCTATCAAAAAACGTAATTTTTCACTATTCATAATTTATTTTAGCCACTCTTCTAAACCAAAGCCCCATTAAATTTCTGGCGATTTTCATCCATGTCTTTTACCAACTTTTAACAATCCAAATTGTTTTTGCCAAATCTGGCAACACTGCCAGCGACACTCCCTTCTAGTGTGTTGGTGAGGACACGAGACGCAAACCCCGACTCCACCTGTTTCCATGTGTGTGTGTCGGTGAAGTTTTGATTTTGGGAACCTCTCGGCGGCGGAGAACAGCCAGCAACAACAATAAAAACAACCGATATGAAATTGGCCAACAACAACAACACAAATAGCAGCAGCAACAGCAAAACAACGGCAACCATAACTTTTCCACCGAAAACTAATTGGAACGTGTGAAGAGCTGCTTGCCACCATCAATCGAAGCAGCAGCAGCAGCAGCACTATTTTTTCCTCGGAGATGTATGAAGTGGCAGACGGGGAAAGTGTCCCACCCACGAAATGCGGTTAAAACTTGCTGCTGCTTCAGGAAAAAGCCTATGCCAGAGGGAAGTGCAAAAATTGATTGGGGTCTCTCTAGCAGACCGATTTTCCTCTAACCGCTACCTCGTTCAAGATGCACCCCTGCAACTAACAAGACAAGAACAGGTACCATATGTGTGCTGTTGCATCCTTTTTTTTCTTCCACCGTCGCACAGTGGCACAAAGATGGTCAAAGTTCAAAAAACTGATGTTTGCGAATCATTTTACTGATATTTCTCGATTACTTTTTCAAATCGACGTGAGCAACTTTTATACGGTTTGAGGAAAAATAATTCAAAAGAATTAAAACCTTATTTCTAAATCAGTTTTAAAACAATTCTCGAAAACTTATTCAAATAGTCTCAAGTCAGAAAAGTGAACAAACTTACTTCATCGATCCTACGTGTTTCGCAGACGAAATTCCACACGTTCCGCTCGTACCCAACTAGATTTTTCACTTTTAGAACGTTTAATTACGGAATTACAAAACGGCGTAAGTAAGATTTTCAACTTTCGCAACCCAACTGCTACTTTCACCGCTCCGTTGTATGGAGAGACAAAGTGACTTATCCATGAATCAAAACAAAACACTACTTGAGCCGATTTTACACAGGTAGAAAAACGTCGAAAGTAACTGGATGAAATGGCTTATCATTTTGTTATAATTATTTTTGTGGGAAATAATAGAAAATACCTAGTTTTTGAACGCGAGCTGATTTTATGCAAAACTTAAGCGATATACACGGCGAAAAAATGTTAAAAAGGTTATTCATTTTAAAACAGTTTTAGAAGACTGCACACTAAGCTCTTACGGTGAATTTCACCGTAATCTCAACAGCTGAACAGTTCGGTGAAATAAAACACCGTAATTCCGTCAAAATTTTACGGATTCCGGTGATTTTCCACGGAATACTGTAAAAATTTACCGTACTCCGTTAATTTATTTCACCGAACTGTTCAGCTGTTGAGATTTTACAGGAATCCGTAAAATAATTTAGGTGTGTGGTTGGGATTCTTTTAAATTAATTTTCTCAAAACCGTATGAAAGTGACTTACGTCGATTTGAAAAAGTAATCGAGAATTCTATATTTTGACATATTTTCTTCGCGTGTATCCTCAAAACATTACTAGCAAGTAGCACGCGTCAAAAAAAAATTGATTTTCTATCATATTCCCACTAAGTCCTAATGACAAAATAATACACCGTTTTGTGCAATTGCTTACGACGTTTTTGTACCAGTGAAAGATTGACTCAAGTAGTGTTTCATTTTGATTCGTAGTTGAGTCACTTTGTATTTCCATACAACAGAGTGGTGAAAGTAGTGGTTACATAGATTACAAAAGTTCCTACGTCGTTTTGTTACTCCGAAAGTTAAACGTTAGAAACGTGAAAATCGAGTTGGTTCAGGGTGGAAGGTGTAGAGTTTTGTCTGCGAAACACATAGGATCGATTAACTAAGCTTGTTTACTCTTCAGGCTTACGGCTGTTTGAATAAGTTTTCGAGATTAAATCTCAACCATTATTGTCTTCAAAAATACTGATTTATCAATCATTGATGATTTCTCAACGATTTGAGTGACGATTTTACTTTTAATCATCATTTGTATGGAATGCGGCCACTATGCTTCGACTCTGGTCGCCAAGCAGCAGCCTTGGCATTTTCTGACGATGCACATTGGTGGTCGGTCGGTCACTTCA
Organism: Aedes aegypti; assembly: GCF_002204515.2. Classification (NCBI taxonomy): domain Eukaryota; kingdom Metazoa; phylum Arthropoda; class Insecta; order Diptera; family Culicidae; genus Aedes; species Aedes aegypti. Next base: position 81,769,452 of record NC_035109.1, on the reverse strand, counting down.
CTACCTTCCCTTTTTTGGGGGGAATTATTCGCCTTGAACGACGCCTCCGTCTACGGGTGTGTCGCCCCGATGAGGGTCTTCAGAAGCGAAGGAAAAAACATAAGTTTTTGTTCATTATTTTGTCTGTGGTGGATTCGCTTTTAAATGGATTGACACAACGTCCTTCCCGAGGAGCTTGTAAAAGGACTGATGAATGTGGCGCTCAAGGGGCCTGCTTCAGGGTGTGATTTTGCGAGACTAAAATTGCATTATGTGATTCGAGATGACCTAAGGTCAGTCAGTCAGTGTCTTTCCTTGTGTCTCATGTAGAATCTTTAAGATCACATTCAAAAATCTTTTAAGACTGTCTGTATGATTCATTTTTAATCGGATTATCTTTTGCGGTTTTCTGACGATTCCTTAGCCGAGTGGTTAGAGTCCGTGGCTACAAAGCAAAGCCGTGCTGAAGGTGTCTGGTTTCGATTTCCGGTCGATCCAGGATATTTTCGTAATGGAACTTTCCTTGACTTCCCTGGGCATAGAGTATCATCGTACCTGCTACACGTTATACGAATGCAAAAATGGCAACTTTGGCATAGAAAGCTCTCAGTTAATAACTGTGGATGTGCTCACAAGAACACTAAGCTGAGAAGCAGGCTCTGTCCCAGTGAGGACGTCAATGCCAAGAAGAAGAAGATATACGCATATCTAGGAATGGGCTGAATTGGCTTATGACTATCCACTAAGTAGAAGATTATGAGTCCAATCCGAGGTCTAAAAAGCTAATGCTTAATGTTTCGCATCTTCTTGGTATATTCCGTAGCAGATATCAAGCATACTTCTCGCCAAAATCCTGGCAAGATTTTTCTTGGGATGTTCCTCGATAGACTCCTAGTGCTTCCCTTTACAAGCTTGTTGAAAGCTATTTGGCAATTTCTCCACAGATTTTAGACTAATTCTGCTCAAGACCCTTGGCCTCCATCGAGATCCTTGGTGTAGATCTCGAATTGCAGAATAAGCCTGAGGGAGGTTTCTAGAAACCTAGGTATACAATATTGTGAAGCCTTTCTGATAAGTTTGTGCAGTGTTCAAAGTGATCGAAAAATGGAAGCAGTGAATGACGTTGACGGAATAGGTGCAAAGATTCAGGATAGCGACAGAAATGACCAAGTCGGTATGGTAGACAATGGTAACGAACCTACTTTGAGCGAAGTTAAGATGCCAATTGACAGCCCAAAAACAGCAAGACAGTCGGAGAAGACGAAACCGGGACAGAACTGAGATGAAATCGAAGAGGTCTTTTTCGGCTCTTAGTCAGAACCTAATAGAGTTTTTGAAAGATTCAGTCGATTTGTTTGCTTCGCTGATGACATGGATATTGTTAGCTAATTTTGAAACCGTGACTACTATGAGCTCCAGACCATTCTGGGGGCGACGAAGATTCGTCGTCGTACTAAAGATATCATTAACAAAACGCTTCTAAGACCTCTAAGGCATCAAGCTTGGACTATGCGCGAAGAGGACCTCCGAGCACTTGAATTTCCAAGTTTCTGAAAGTCGAGATCTTAGGAAAATCTTTGGCGGTCTGCAAGAGAGCGGAGTAAGCCGGCGAAGAATGGACCTTGATCATGCTGAACTTTATGATTAACATCCAAAAGTGACCCAGATAGGCCTAGCGGTAAACGCATAGCTATTCAGCAAGATTCCATATCACCTACGTCAAGCTTTTCAGCGTACCGCGCCCAAAAGTCTATGTCCCATTCTTCAGAAATTATAAGCCAGCTTCTTTTTGGCTCATGACACACAAAATTCATTCACCCTCACTTCAGAAATAAAAACCCCCATCACGATCCGCTGGTGACGACCATCTGGTCATCCATGCCCTGAGCTGGTGAGTCATTCGTCTGATTCACACCGCGCGCGCCGCCGATCCAACATTAAGCGCGGAGAGTGATGCAAACGTGTTGTGTATCGTACAGGGCAGGTCTGGCCAGAGCCTGAGCCGACTTTGCGTTGCTAAATTGCATCTAATTGCACCAGTTCCAACAACATCGCATCGGCGGCGCACCGGAGCACAATTTATGGGAGAAGTTACCTTCACCCATTCATACAGTGTAGGACAATATATTCACGAGTTTCCATACAAAATGATAAATTTTGATAATCTAACTCTCAGTTGTCTAAGGATCGTTAAAAATAAAATTAAAAAAGGATTTGACTGAGGACCGAGGATGGATTACCAAATGGTGAGCTCTTTTCATGAACACATTTTTATCCTGGCAACATTGATATAATTTTCAAACCAACTATGGTGCGTCCACTACAAGTGTCTACAAGAAGTGAAAGCATTATTACATTCGAACTCGTAATCGAAAAAATCGCTAAAAAATATATGTTGAAATTCAAGTTTTGTTTGTAAAAAAATCATTCAAATCGATCAATAAATAACTCAGATCTTTGGCTATTTTGCGTGGAAAATCGAAAGTGTTGAAAATGTATTGTCCAATACTGTACACACCCACAACTACTCACACCGATGCACTCGAAGCATGGTCCGTCGAAACAGCTCTCAGCATAAGATTGCTATCTTCCTTTACGGCGGCGGACGTTTGCTGGAAGTGGTGCCGAGCGCGTTTGCCACTAGACCTGGCCACCTTCCAGCAGCGTTTCTTTTCGCGTGCGCTTGCTAGCTAGAAGGGCGCAAAATTGCATGCCAAATGCAATATTGAAGTTTTGCGCGAGCTGAGCTGTCGACAAGAGTGGTGTGGTGGTCGTGCGCCGCAATGCCATTGAGTTGTGTTTGCGGGTTGTTGAGGTTGCTGCGGGTTGCGTTGTTATTGTCAGCGGTGGCGGTTAGAACGACTTTGACTTCCTCAATTATATGCGCGCTTATTTCGCCACCACCCCTCCGTGCGCGCTTGTTAGCATCTAGGGGGGGGAGGGGTCGGCTTCCAAGTTTTGGATGAGGACAGAAACCAGTGCTTTCGGTGCGCCCAGTAGATGAATTTTTAAACAAAGAAGAGCTTTACACAGGGATCCTACAAAGTTCCAAATTCATCCAACACATCACACTAGTGTACGTAAATACTTCTGGTATGATGCAATTGAAGGATATCTCGGAGTATTGATAAAATAAAAAAAAAATCTGTCTTCGAGATAGTTGTACAGAGAAAGCAAAACTTCTTTGATGGAATCTGTCAAGTTCCAAATTCATATACTCAACTTTTTCTAAAAGAACGAAATCCTGAAAGAATACTTGGAAGAAATCCTTTAGAGAATTCTTGAAGAAATACCTGAAATTTTGGAGTTATTTCAGAAACAAATTCGACAGGAATTCCTGAGAGATTGCATTTAGGTATTCTCTTGGGTATTCCAATGCACCGCTAGAATAAATCCTGAAGATATGTATATCTGCAAAATTTCCTGAGAATTTCTGTAGAAATCAATGGAGAATTCCTTCAGTCCTTGAATTTCTAGAAAAAAAAATCTTGGGAGAATTCCTGAAGAGATCATTGGGATAACTACTAATAGAATACTTGATTCCTAAAGAAGCCATCGAGTTATTGCATGATTTTTTTTTTAGGGAAACTACGGAATGAACCTAGGGGGAAATCCGGAAGGAATCTTAGATCCCTGGAGGTAATTCCTCAAGTTATCCCTGAGGAATTCCTTAATGAACAGCATCGACAAAATCGTTCCTTCGGGATATTCCTGGCGGAATCCCTGGCGGATTTTTTTAACGCATTCATGGAGACGATTCCTTCAAAAATGACAGGACAAATATTTGAAGGAGTCTCAAGGAGCATCTCGGTATAATCCACATGGACTTAAAAAAACTATTTAAATATCTTGAGTAATGCATAAATGATATCTCGGGATCCTAAAAGGTTTTCTTAGTGAATTCTTTAAAGAATCTCTAAAGTAATAAGTGAAAACATCCATAGTGAAATACCCGAATTATTCTTCGAAGGATTTTCTGAAAGAATCCTTAGACGAATTTCTTGACGTATATCTGTACCAATTCCAAAACTAACTGCAAACTAAAGTTAGGTTAGTGTAGTTCGTCATACAATTTTAATCCAATTTTATAGTAGTTAAGGCTGAGATACAGAGCCCCAAACTTGGATATTTTGTATGGGAGAACAGAATTTAGATAGGTACTTACTTTTGTCACTGACTGTATTCCAGTACTAAATTTCTTCATCCCATTTATCACAAATTTTTACAGTTTTTTTTCATATTATCCTACAAAATAGTATACAGATTATCTTTGGTATTTTTCCCAATAATTGTTCCAGTTGTTTACATCGAGAATTCTCCAAGACTTTCTCAAGGCTTCACAAGTTAATTCAATGACCTTTCATTTAACATCATCAGATATAGGTCATTCCAAACGAAGTGGCAACGAAAAGTTACAAATGTTTAATCGACCATTAACGGATTCCAACCAGATTTTTCCATAATGTTAATTCACTCGAGTCGAAACATAAAAAAAATCCCAATTTGTGCACCGATTGACAAAATCTTATTAATGAATTTCTAAAATAGAAATATTAAATTTCAATCAGCAGATACGTCATACTGTTTCTGAATCACTAAACATGTTGGAAAAAGTGAGATTTGGATTCCAACAGCTGCTACTAGCTAAATCTTGTAAGTTACAGGCGAATTTCCAGTTTTTACGTGTATTTTTGAAGTGAATTTTCTCAATTTACAAAAATTACGTTCTCACAGTTTTTACAACAATAGTTACCTATTGTTTGGCCTTTCGAATGCCGCTTGAAGGAAATTTTTATCAAACCAACTCCATCAGTTATGGGCATCTAAAAATTTCATAGTTTTTCACCTCAATTTGCTTATAATTTCACAATTGCAAGAATTACAAACCTTCGATGTTCAGCAAAAATGTGTATCATTACTTCCTCTGCAACTCTTCTGAAGAGCACATCCACGTAGAACTGAAAATAAAAAAAATAGACCGAAATAACAGATTTTTCGGGTCCAGCTTATGGTAAAACTTTCAAAGTCAATTTACTTAGCTAAAATGAAGAGTTAGGTCAAAAGTGTTTTCGACAAAGTTGTTCAAAACAACATTTTATAAAAGTTTGCAGAAGAGCGCAGCCACAAATTTCATCAAACAAAAAAGTTTTAGTCAAAAGCCACCCTATTTAACTTTTTTCTCAGAAGATACAAAACTCAATTACGAATAACTTCTCTGAAGACATCCAACGTCTAAAATCGGCGAAAACAGAGATAACACTTTTTTTCCGGCTAAATTGTTGATTCGGATCATTGTGCAATTAAGGTATAATATTGACGAATCATCATGGTGTATGTGACAAGCACAAAGCAAAAGGGTTTATTCTATAATTTTATCAATTTTTCAATCTAATTCAAAACAAATCGGCATTGCCTAATACTGTTTAAAAACAGTTTTTTCCACTTATGGTACATAGAGCAAGTCAACAGCATTTAAAACGCTTTACAATTTATTGCATTTTTCTCGAATCCTTCAAGTGTTAGATACGTCGTTTTGAAGAATTATGCTTGATTTGTTAGGCTCATGTGCCATAAAGCATTACGGAGCCGAATCAATTTAATTTTTTTTTGATTTTTGAATTTTCTATGTTGGCTTTAAGGATCATAAAAATTGCGATTTGTCCGCTGTTAGGATTTACAATAATAGTTCAGGATAGGAAAGGATAATTGAATCATTTCTTTGACATTCGGCAGCATTAACGTATTGGCCTTGCCGTTGGTCAACCTAGAGCGGGCTGGAGTCTATAATAACTTGGGAATGCATACCATTCATATTGGTTGAAACCCCTTCCTCCACGAGCACATCACGTTGATCCAATCCCATCAGTCATTCTCGTGTACGGCGACCCATGTCGGAAGCGTTCGATGCTGGTGATCGTTAGGCGCGTGTGCCTCGGTTCTCGACCTTGCTCACACACCTCCATCACATAGCCGTCGTCAGCGTCGTGACATTTCTCCTGTTCGGTTCCGCCATAAGTAATCCATCATCATCGTACACGGGCGGCAATGTCTTCGTCGTCGTCTCAGCTTTCTTCGCATTGTTGCTTTTATTGTTAGTGTTGCCTCTCGGAACGTGGCGGAACTCTCCCACCCCCGCAACCAGCGCTCGGAATTGGAGGAAGTTATTGCGCGTGATATGATTATTGCGTTTCGTTTTCTCTGCAAATCCATCTTTCACTTTTTTGCAGTGATACTATACTATACCTATACAGGGATGGTAGCAAGTCTCTTTTTAGAGACTTGGTACAGGGATTTATTTTAAAATTACTCGAGAAGAACTTTCCGGAATTCTTCTAATGATTCTCCAGAGATTTCTTCTGGAATACTTCCAGGGACAGGTATCCTTCCACAAATTCCTCTAGAGAATTCTTACGAATTCATTAAGGAATTCGTTTTGAGATGTTTCAAGACATGCTGAGAGGGTTTTTGCAGATTGGAAAATCTGGAAATCTAATGCAACTTGTTGGGAGATAAACGAACCGGTAGAGTTTGTTAACTTTATTCCAGTGAGGGTAGGAAAACGGTTACAAATTTCCTGTAAATTTACGTTTAGAATTAGTTATAATGCCTTAGTTTGTATACTAATAATTTGTAACTCACTTTTGGTGATTCGTTATCGCCAACTTTAGAGCGTTCAAAGTTGAGAACTGCGGATTTGCTTAGAACACTACCTAATTGATAAGTAATTGTAAGGCTTCAAGTTCAATCAGTTTATGCATGACTTTCTTACCAGAGATCTATTAAACTGATGGGTAGATAGAGTATCGAAAAACTCGCCTTTCTGTTGTACATATACACCTACTATTTAAATATGGTTATTTAGGTATAAGACTTATTCAGTGCATGTTCTCACCGTATGATAAGTTAAGATAAGGAAACTAATTCAGTTCAATTCCGTACTCCAATTTGCATGTAAGATTTCACTGATTAACGATAGTGTATAGATTAAGAATTTAGATGTTTAAGTGTTTTAACTATAATAATTAGGATAGATTTTAGGCAAAATTTGTATTATTTAGCAGACCAAGGATTCAGGCACTATAGCTTTTAACAATTGCTATTTTGTTTTGTCGTCGATCGCTCTTCCCTTTGCTCGCAACTTCATCCCATGACCTTGTACACGACCCGCAATCCCTTTTGTGCGGTTTGGGTGTGGACAAGTTTGACCACTCACGTTCACAGCAGTGGGGACGTTGGGGCTCGACGGATCTTTGGACGTGGCGGGATCAACACTCCCCCCCGGGATGCGCCGATGGTCATCCTGAGGCGTATCCTTACAGACGCCCACGTCTAGTACGGCGAGCTTCAAGGCAGGACGCTCATAGATACCGCTTGTAGTCTGGACTGTGGCCCACCTTACTTGGCCGTCAGCTCCGGGCTTAGTAGATATTATACGCCCCTTGGGCCAGCAGTTTCGAGGAAGGTTTGGATCCGCGACAATGACTATGTCACCAACTTCAATTGGCTTCGTTGGGGTAAACCATTTCGTACGACGTGTTATCGATGGCAGGTAATCTCGTAACCATTGTATCCAAAATTGGTTAGCCAAACTCTGAGAGAGCTGCCAACAATTTTTGAGGGCGGCTGGGCTATCATCCAGAGGTGCCCATGACTTCAAACCGTTGGATGATCCCAGTAGGAAGTGGTTCGGAGTGAGCACCGGAGATTCATCGTCTTCCAAGGGAATACTGGTTAGTGGCCGGGAGTTGACCACGTTCTCTACTTCAATAAGTAGATTTTCGAGGACTTCATATGACATCGTACGATTCAACAGCAGCTTATTGAGGTTTTGCTTGACTGTGCGGATTAGGCGCTCCCACGCTCCGCCCATGTGCGGAGAGGCTGGTGGGTTGAAACTCCATGTAGTGTGACGAGTAGTGAACTCGCCCTTCAACCGCTCCTTATCTAAGTCGTCCATAGCGGTTTTCAGCTCCTTACTTGCGCCCCGGAAATTCGTACCTTGATCACTGTAGATGACTGCTGGTGTACCCCTCCTACCGATGACATTCCGCAGAGCCATAATGCAGGAATCGGTGCTAAGAGTGTGTGCAATTTGCAAGTGGATGGCGCGGATGGTTAGGCAGGTAGCTAGTAGAACCCAGCGTTTCTCGGTTTTTCGATTGGCTGTAACCAAGATTGGGCCGAAGTAATCCACCCCCATATGCGTGAACGGGCGAGAATAAACGGCTAGACGAGATGGTGGAAGATCGCTCATGGCTGGCGGTTGTGGGGTTGCTCCGGCGTTCATGCATTCTTGGCACTGCTTGCGGATTATGTTGAAGGCAGACTTGAGGCGAGGGATTCTGTACCGTTGACGAATCTCGTTGAGTACGGTATTGTGGTTTTGGTGGTGATATTTGTGATGATAATGGAGCATTATCAAACGGGTTACGTGATGATTACGAGGAAGGATGATAGGATTAGCTGCGTCGTAGTCGATCGCCGGGCATGCGCTAGTTCGGCCACGAACTCTCAGCACATCGGAATCATCGAGAAAAGGACAGAAATAGGCAATGGAGCTGCTTTTGGGAATAGGTTGTCTTTCCGTTTCATTCAAGCGTTTACCATACAGAATGGCAATTTCATCAGCGTATTCGTTACTCTGGGCAAGACGATATAGGAAGTTTTCTGCTCTTGTAAATTCCTGCTGCGTGAGCGGTCCACCAGTTCGTTGTTTCGTTCTCAGGGCTTGTTTTGAGTTGCATATAAAACGGAACACATACGCTGTAGTATGTAGTATCCTGGACCATTTGGAGAAGTTCTGTGGATTTATGATTGATTCCGTTGTAGTAACGTGTGTTAACAGATGTGCTCGTAGCTCCGTTTCCGTCGTCCCATACCGAGATGCAATAGGCCACGTCACTTGTGGTTTTCGCAGAAACTCCGGTCCTTGAAACCAACGGCTAGATGCGCTAAAATCCGGTAGGTGCGTCCACTTGGTTCCTTCGTCGGCCACGTTTAGTTTGGTTGGAACCCATCGCCATTCGATGGCATCTGTCGTCTCCAGGATCTCACTTACACGAAATGCCACAAATTGACTGTATCGTCGATGATCAGAATTCAACCAGCACAGCACATCTTTTGAATCAGTCCAGAAGTACCGCTTCCACACCTTTACAGATAAAGACTGAGTGATGCTGTTCGCTAACCGAACACCAAGAACGCTAGCTTGCAGTTCTGAACGAGGAATCGAGAGAAATTTTAGCGGGGCAACCCTAGTCTTTGCGCTAACAAAGGCGGTCTCAACAAAGTCTCCTTCCTCAAACCTAAGGTACACAACCGCTGCGAATCCACTTTCACTCGCATCAACAAACGTGTGCATCTGAATACTGCCTTGTAGCGACACTGTTGTTCTATAACACCGTGGAATCTGAACATTGATGACTTTCGGCAGAACCTTCAACCAAATTAGCCACTTCTGAAACTGTGGGTCCTCTATGGGGGTATCCCATTCAATCGACGTCCTCCAAATTTCTTGCATTAGTACCTTTAGGTACATGAGAAAGTGCGAAATGAAGCCGAGCGGGTCGAACATCATCATTAGTGTACGAAGCACCTCACGCTTAGTGGGTCGACGACGTCCGCAAAGTAGATCTTGGTCATACCGTGCAGATACCTTAAAAGTGAAACAGTCACTAGTCGTGTTCCACCAAAGGCCTAATACTTTCTCGGTGATGTTTTCTTCTCCGGCTCCGAGGTATTTCTCTGTAGTCGCTTCCTCCTTCAAGGAAGCACGGACAACCGAAGAATTGGAAAGCCAGTTGCGCATTTCAAACCCTCCTGCGGCGTGGATTCGTTTTACGTCCTGAGCTAGCTTTACTGCTTCCTCCTCTGTCTCGACGCTAGCAAGCATATCGTCGACGTAGTGCTTCTTAACGATGGCATCGACGGCTTGTGGACACTCATGCTCGAACCGTTTCGCATTAGTGTTTTTAACGTATTGGGCTGTCGTAGGCGAACAGCAGGCACCGAACGTCATCACCGTCATGGCATACACATCTGGCGCGCTGCATTGCGTATCGCCCTTCCAAAAAAAGCGCAAACAGTGTTGATCCTCCTCTTTCATCAAAACTTGGTGAAACATGTCCCGTATGTCTCCGCATACCGCAACTCGGAACTCCCGGAACTGAACCAAAACTGTGAGCAGGGACGTCAGCTGGTCGGGTCCCTTCAACAAAACCGAATTCAATGATATTCCTTGAACGGTAGCTGCTGCATCCCAAACTAATCGTAACTTCCCTGGTTTGTTGGGATTACAAACCGGAAACACTGGCAGGTACCACTCTCGTGGTTGCCGGATCTTTAGCTCTTCTTCGGTCAATTTTCGGACATACCCTTTCTGGATGTAATCTAGCATTTTCGTGCGAAGTATCTCCGCCAATCCTTCGTCCTTTTTCATTCGGCGCTCCAAGCACTCCCATCTCCTTAAGGCCATCCCTTTACTATCGGGAAGTCGCACCGCGTCGTACTTCCAGAGCAGGCCCGACTCGAAGCGGCCGTCTTTTCTATGTGTTACAGCTTCTAAGATTTTCATGGCTCGCTCGTCCTCTACGGAAAGTAGCACTTTTTCAGGTTTGGATATACCCATACTATCCAGCGTGAAATAGTTCTTCATCGCCAAATGGAGATTTTCATCGGAAACTTCATTGCAGTCGCATACCTGAACAGCGTGATAGTTGACGTGGCTTTCTAGGTGATGTTTTGCTGAGCAGCTTCCGTATACAATCCACCCTAGCCGGGTTTTGACCGCGATCGGTTCAGACGGTTTGCCTTCTCGACTTTTAAGTGCATATCCTAGCTGCGCGTTGTCCAGACCGATTAGGATGCGTGGACTTACATTGATGTAGGAATCGAAGGGTATTCCAGATAGATGACTATAGCGGTTTTGCATTTCCGAGGCTATCAGGGTTTGCGGCCTGAGTTTAAGCTCTTGAACAGTCCGAACGTCTGTGAGTGGATACTTCTGCGTTGTATTTCTTGCGGGTGAAATAGCAACTTCAACCTTTTGAGATTCGTTCTCTATTCTTCGTGTATCCCCTGTCCATTTCAAGCAAAGGGACATCTGAGTTCCTTCCAATCCGAGTTCTTGCGCTAAAGAATGTTCCATAAGCGTAAGCTCAGATCCATCATCGATGAAGGCGTACGTTCGAATGATCCTGGCAGGGCCATGTAGCACCACAGGAACTATACGAAATAAAACTTCGTTTGTCTGAGTTTGATGCACGTTGCAACTGGAATTCGTTGCCGTCTCAGATGCGCTTCTGATTGGTGCGGTCTTCTCGCTGTGTAGCAGAGGGTGGTGTAAATATGTACACCCGTTTATTCCACAGTGGTGTTGTTGCCTACATGTACCATTATGTTTACGAAGGCACTTACGACATAACTTCGCTTCACGTACGACGGCCCATTTTGATTCGTAACTCAGTTCGCCAAACCGTTTACATTTTGCAATAGACGAACAGGAATCTTTGCATACGAAACATTCCTTGGATGTTCCGTGCGATTTAGATCGCGTATCTTTTGCAGGACCCGCTAGAAATTTGTCTTGAACATTCTCGAGCTCGGAGTGGATGTTGATGAAAGCATCTTTTTTGTTGCCACGACCCCGTGGAGCAGTATCTGACGTCTGCATTACCGCGCTAGCATCCTCGGCCAATGAATATAGCCAGGAACTGAAGTCCAGAAGATTAGGCGCTGGATTTCCTCGGGTATATTTCGCCCAGTCTAACTTCAGAGATGGTGGTAATCGGTCGACCAGTTCGAATTTGAGTGAAGCATTATACACGAAGTCTCTGACCCCGCATACTTCTATCGTTGCCACAAGATTTTCAACGGTGAGTGCGAAATTGACCAGACTTTCTAGTCGATCTACTTCCGGAGAGGGAAGCGAACGAATTTTTCTTATGGCTGCTTGGACGATCGCCTCCGGCCTGCCGTAGAGCATCTTCAACGTTGAAAGTACTCCAGCCACATTGGAAGGATGAAGCAGACGGCACTTCACAGCATCTAGTGCCTTCCCTTTCAGACATTTACGCAGACGCAGCATGTTTTCCTCGTTGGAGAAGCCACACATCTGCGTTGATGAGGTATACATTGAAAAGAATAGAGGCCAATCTTCAGGGTTTCCGGCAAACTCCGGCAAATCCTTAGATACCGCTTGTCTAGCGGCCAGTTGGCTCCGGTTGAGGATACAAATAGTCTCCTCCGCAGGAATTCGTTCAGGTTCGATCGCCGAACCGGCCGACACTGGTTGAGTGAGAAACTGTTCTCTCGCCGATCGTAGAGGGAAGCATTCCGATGTTTGATTCGTCTGAAGAACTGCCGGTCGCATCTGTGGTGTAGAACGTTGTTCGGGAGCGAAACTTGGAAATGTGTTTCGCTGTCCACCTTGCGAGTGATGATGTTGGCTTGCTTGCCGTTGGCCGACCGGTACTGGTTGATCAGTAAGTCCAGATGGCACTCCATGCTCTTCCTGCAAATCCTCTTCAACGACACCGGAATCTTGAGCTGCTACGTCACGTTCCGTCTCTCTGATCCACTGTGAAATGTTGGACATTTTCTCGAGATCTTCGTCATCCAAACACGTCTCACTTTCGTCATCGTACTCTTCCAAGATCTTGAACTTCTCCTCCAAGAATTTCTGCTCCAACTTTTTCTGTTCTTCAAGTTTTTGCAACCGCAAATCTATCTTACGACGTTCGCTGCTTTTGCTGCTTTTTCCGCTCTTCTTTCCACATGATTTTGTATCAACGCAATCTTTTGGGGGTGGATGATCAGCTTGTACTACTGCTTGAACATCTTCGGATGGGGATCGTTGATGTTCCTTGCGCTGAGTTGCTGGACACACTGGGCAGACCCAACTTATTTCGGCTATCCCTTCGGTAACTTCCACACATGAAAAGTGGAACCATCTGTTGCAACCATCACACTGCACCATTCTGCTATTGTCACTATCTGCACACAACTCACAACTATAGCCACGATACGCACGCGCGCGGCGAACCGGATTTCGTCTTACAACGAGCTTTCCGCGCAGATTTGAAAGAGATGATCTATTTTTCAGATCGGCAGTCGAAGCCGCTTGCTTCGGCACTGCTCCTTGAGCATAAAGTTTATTGGCTACGTCAGCATTTACCTGAGTATTAGGAGGGGAGTTTCCCGCATTTCCCGGAACCGTTGAATGACTGACTACTGCAGCTCTATTGCGTAACACGCCTACCTCAAGGTCCGTTATGCCCACTGTTTCGCTTGACGCGACCGCTGCTGCGCTGGTTGCGCTAGCCGCGACAACTGGACTATTAATGTGAAATCCCGCTGCCAGATTATCGGTTGGTACGATCCCTCTAGTTGAGGTTCCCGCTGATGTGCAGGTCACCTTCGTTCCATCTTTCCGATGATTGGAACGCATTTCAGCGGAACCGTTCCTGACAGATCCAGTCTTCGAGCCCTTTCCAGACATCACACAATGCCGCAAAAGAAATTTGTAAGATGTTGGGAGATAAACGAACCGGTAGAGTTTGTTAACTTTATTCCAGTGAGGGTAGGAAAACGGTTACAAATTTCCTGTAAATTTACGTTTAGAATTAGTTATAATGCCTTAGTTTGTATACTAATAATTTGTAACTCACTTTTGGTGATTCGTTATCGCCAACTTTAGAGCGTTCAAAGTTGAGAACTGCGGATTTGCTTAGAACACTACCTAATTGATAAGTAATTGTAAGGCTTCAAGTTCAATCAGTTTATGCATGACTTTCTTACCAGAGATCTATTAAACTGATGGGTAGATAGAGTATCGAAAAACTCGCCTTTCTGTTGTACATATACACCTACTATTTAAATATGGTTATTTAGGTATAAGACTTATTCAGTGCATGTTCTCACCGTATGATAAGTTAAGATAAGGAAACTAATTCAGTTCAATTCCGTACTCCAATTTGCATGTAAGATTTCACTGATTAACGATAGTGTATAGATTAAGAATTTAGATGTTTAAGTGTTTTAACTATAATAATTAGGATAGATTTTAGGCAAAATTTGTATTATTTAGCAGACCAAGGATTCAGGCACTATAGCTTTTAACAATTGCTATTTTGTTTTGTCGTCGATCGCTCTTCCCTTTGCTCGCAACTTCATCCCATGACCTTGTACACGACCCGCAATCCCTTTTGTGCGGTTTGGGTGTGGACAAGTTTGACCACTCACGTTCACAGCAGTGGGGACGTTGGGGCTCGACGGATCTTTGGACGTGGCGGGATCAACACAACTACCTTCAGTAATTTTCACCAAGATTACTCTGAAAATTTTTCCCGATATCATTCTAATTTTTCCTCCAGAGATTTTTTGGTTGTTTTTTTCCATCGTTTACTACAATAGTGGCAGATCTTCCAAAGATTCTTACATTCCAACAAAGTCCTCAAAGGTTTTTAGAGATTTTGAAGAAATTTATTAAGGGGGTTTTCCAGGAAACCCTACAAAAATCCTCAAGAAGCTCCTGTACCGATTTTCCAGTTATTTTTTTACGTAATGTCATAAGAAATACTTTTCGTAATTCCCAAAACAAAAACATAAAACATGCAAAATATCCTCAGATAAATTTCTGGTCGGATTTCTATGAATATATACTGATTCCTGTTGAGATTATTTCTGTTTCTTGGTTCTTTTCTGGTTTCTTTTAACTCCTGTTCAGTCTCCGTTTTCAAGCATTAAGTCTTTAAAGTTCCTATTTTCAAGGACATTCAGTCGCTACCAGCCCTGCCCATATCTATTCGTGTGATTTCTTCCGAGCGATGTTCACTGTTTTCCATCTCAAATTCACAACTGCCTTTTCCTTTTGTTTCGATCTGTTTCACTGCGAACCACCTTTCCAAATTTCTGTCACTTCAAAATTCAAACATTTCCGCTTGGAAGAAAATTATAACTCGCGCGTACGTCGTCGTCGTCATCGGTGCAAGTCATTTTGTGCCGTTGTTTGATTCTCGCGCTGTTTTTCGCAAAATCCCCTATACCGACCCCTCCCCCACCTGCCTCTTTTGGGGGGGTTCGTCCGGTCGTTGAGCTCCCTGACTTCGATACAACAAAATGAGTCACCGGGAAGGGTTCGATGACTCGCGTACCGCACAGAGGTTCGGGTTTTTAAAAAGCGAACGAAAACACAATTTACAAACTTAGTTCTAATATAAGATAGTTAAAAAAAACAATTGGATTTTTTTTTTCTAGCATGTTCGGACGCACAATTTTGCAAAATCAAGTTTTGCTTCAAATTTATCTACAACAAAACCCATGCGAATGTGGATTTCGGCATATTTTTATGGTCGATAGGATTACTCAGTATTAATTAGATTTTGCATTGCTGGATGTAAATTTATTTTCAAGTGTCATTAATCCCGAAATCGATAGAAGATTCTTTTGCCTAAGTTTGCCTAAACGTCAGTTTCTGAAGAAGTTGAGAGCCTCAAAACGAATGAAAACCAGCAAATTCAAAATTGAGTTTTGAACCCTAAATTATGTTTCAAAACTATTTTTTTATGTATTAACACATAAATTGGTTATTAAATTAATAAACTCATTACGCATGGTAAAAATTGATAAATTATGGTTGAAATTATAAAAAAACACGTGCTCGGCTGGGATTCGAACACAGGACTCTTGTATGAGAGACGAGCGATTTACCAACTAAGCTACCGAGACTATGCAGACCCTTTATTTTTTATGGCTAAAATAGTAAAATATTTATAATGCGGAATTTATGCCATGATTTTTCAAAATCTGGACCACTATGTACCGTCCAATGTCGGCGGCAACGACACAGCAGCGGATGCTGGATTGGTGCTCTTTATAGCAATACATGAGATCATCCGAGTGCTTTGTGCTCTACCGGGTTGGTTGGGATTTTCCCCAGTAAAGGGATGCCGACCGACAGGATGGAAATCCCTTGGAAGCGGTGCTGCGCTAGTTTGCACGATTCTCAGAAACAGTTAATGGTTCAGCTTTCGATTCGATCGCTATCGAAAGGCAATTCACCGTAAATCGTCAATTTATTGAAAATTCCCTACTGCTTATGTAAAATTTACGCTTGAACATTGGAATTGTACAACTTTGTGTGAAAAATTCAATCTTATAGAACACAAATTACTACCCGAAGCAATTTCGGAGCAAAATCTAGGTGATGGTAAGCCGTGGTTGTCGTCCAATCCTAATACTGTTTGGATTTTATAGAATGTTAAATGTGCAGTCTAATTCAGTAGACGTAGAAATCTGATAAAATTAGAAGCAACAATTATCCTTTTATAATGTTAAATAGTTCGTATAAAATCATACGTATATCATATATAAAACAAGTTCTTCGAAAGATTCTGTCAAAACTTCTCTCAACAAATGTGACCCTCGAAGATATTCGAGTTTGACGCAATTTGATTTACCAAGATCCCATTGAAACTATTTACTGGCTTCTCAGTTGTTTACATCATAGCTGGAAAGGAATTAACTGAGATACCGTCAAACGGGGTGACTTGCAACACTTTTCAACTTCAATCAACCAAAACCATGATCTAAACGTCATTTAAAAATCTGAATTCCTCGTAGAACTTTGAATGGCCGACCCGCCCACAGAATGGCATGACAGAAAATTGAATCGAATTATTTTATCATATCAAAAGTCATCAAAAAGGTAAAAATTTTTAAATGTCCTTGTGCGGGGACTTGCAACACTCAATGCTAATTTAGTTTTTGCCAACAAAATGTTGATATTTTTTATTAGTCACACTTGTTAAGTATTGTTATTCATGTGTTTAAAGCATTCGAGCCAGTACAAGAGCATTTTGAATACCTTTTAGTAAGAAAATAATTGATCTATTTTTGTATGGGAAAAAGAGGCGTTAAATCATCAAGGTCCAATATCATAACTGAATAATATTTTTAACGAGTGTTTGTATTTGATTAATGAATTATTACTTTTATAATTATAAAGTAGACCTAACACAATTTTTTTTTAACTTTTATAATACTTTAAAATGCTTAGAAATAAAGTGTTGCAAATCACCCCGCATAGGTACATTTATATAAAAATGATTTTTATTAAAAAGTTATTGTTACAATTTCGTAAAATAAAATTTGTCATATTATCACTTATTAGTTATAGAAACACCATGTAGAGTATTACTTTTGTAAATTATATCTATCTCATGTTTTCAGGTCATGATTTTGAATCTCTATCAAGTATCAGTTTTCAAGCCATTTAAAAGAATTATGTTTAATGTATAAACATATTTATAATAACAGCTTTAATCGTGGCCGATACTTGAATTGTGAGTCACACGTATGAAGCACCAATTTGAAACAAATTTTCTTTTGAAATTTGGGTTTCATAGTGAAATTTAGCTGTAAATTACAATGTGTTTGCAAGTCACCCCGTTTGACGGTACGGTAGTTGAAACATCATTGATACGGTACGAAACATCATTGATCGAATTTCTATAAAAACTCTTCCAGAAATTACGCATACTCTTTCAGAAGTTCATTAACAACGTCGTCTTATTGTTAGAATTATTCTTAGAAATTGCAGCTGAAACACGTTTAGAAATTTTCCACAATTAGGACGAAGTTTCATGCCTTGAATTATTATAAAAGTTATGCCAGAAATTTCACTGATTCGTCTCAATATTGAACCACAAGTAGCTAAGCTATCAATCAAAAGTTGCCCCACGAGTTCTTCCAATATTTATTTAGAAATGCCTTTGGCATTTTTACCAGAAATCCGCTCGATAAATTTACGTTATCTGAAGAATCATATACACAGCTAAAAATGTGTTGTAAATTTCAGTTTATTTTCATGCACATATTTGGAGCATCAAAATAAACTGAAATGTCAACGACAAATCGCTTAATTGAATGCACTTTAAATTTCCACGAGCATATTTAGTTGAAAATTAAACGAGATGCTGTAACAATAGATGAATTTGATTTACTTTTACTATATTCTTCTGTTTACGCTACATTGAAATTTAAATATTTTTATCTGTGTAGGTATTGCTAATTTAAGTTTAGGGGGCAACGTGGCGTAGTTGGCCACACGTTCGCTTCATAAGCGGATGGTAATGGGTTTGATTCCCAGCTCCCCCCAACAAAAAACCCTTCGTCAGTCCGCAAGAAAACGATACGAGCTCCACCTGTCCAACACCATGGCCGTCTGAAAGCGGACTGATAACCTGATCCTCTTCTGAGCGAACATGCTCTCATGAACCCGGATAATACGGCAATCGACCAACGGCAAGGAAAAATGGACCTCTCTCTGGACTTGATACACAACATCACGTGCTCTTTCATCTACTGGCGATGGTAGAGTGTAAACGGAATGCAACTTTGTATCAGATCCACAAATAGATTCGATAGATAAAGAAGAATAGGCACCGGACTCTGTACTAAAAAAAGAACAGCTGTCAACTTGAATTCGCTCTGGTGATGCCCAAGCTGGCGAATAAGAGCTCTAAATAGGTCAAGCAAAAATGAGAATATTTCAGTGCGCATCGTACCTTCGTGCTGTGCGTACACGAATTCTCTCTGCTCTTGGAAGTTTTCTTAAAAACTACCTAAAGCAATAAAACAGTACTTTTCAGTGCTACAAAAACAGTAATTTTCAGTGCTAAAATTAAAAACGGTACTTTTCAGTGCTACTAAAACAGTACTTTTCAGTACTATTTTTTCTACTATTAATCCCTTTACGATCCTTGTTTGGACCCGTGCCTTCGATTTTTCGTTGGACCCGTTGGCGAAAGCTAGCGGTGGTAATCCTTCTTGGACGCCGTCTTGGGAAAAAACCTTTCGAAGGTCACGTCTTCTTTCGTTTATTAATTAAACATGGTATCAACAACAAACAAAAGGAAGGGTGAATCTCTGAATTCACTACTTCCTTCCAAAAAAGTGGGTTTTAAAACTGTCACTACACGTGGCAAGAATGGAAGAAAGGACGCTTCCCCGGAATGCGAAGTTTCTTCCAAGGGTGAAATGAATAATTGTATCGAAATGAGCAATCAGTTCGATGCTCTAGACAAATTTTCCGAACACCAAATCGAAGCAGCCTCTAGCCCAGGCTCTTTGATTCAAGTGAGGAAGCAAAGAGTGCCGCCTATCGTGGTCAGTTGTTCCGAATTTGCGGGTTTTAGGCAGGAGATCTTGAACTCCATTAGGGGAATCAAGGTTTCCTTCCAAATCGCAAAGAAAGGAGACTGTCGCGTTTTGCCGGAAACTCTTAAAGATCGTGAGCTTCTTCTCAAACATCTTGAAGAGAAGAAGCACAAATTTTTTACTTATGACGACAAAACTGAACGTTTGTTCAAAGTTGTCTTGAAAGGTCTCTCAAGTGATTATAAATCACCTGAAGAGATCAAAAATGGAATAAATGATATACTTGGATTTTCCCCAGTCCAAGTAATCATTATGAAAAAGAGAACCCAATCTGGCATTGTTCGGAAAGGGCTTTCTCAAGAATTTTATTTAGTTCACTTTAACAAAAAAGAACTAAATAATATTAAAGCTTTAGAAAAAGCAAAACTTTTGTTTGATGTCCGTGTGACATGGGAACATTTCCAGAAACCTGGAGGAAATTACCAGAACCCCACTCAGTGCCGTCGGTGCCAAAAGTGGGGTCATGGTACAAAAAATTGTCGCATGGATGCTAAATGCATGATTTGCGGAGGTTCTTCTCACGCTAAGGACGTCTGTCCAGTGAAGGAAGATACCACCAAATTCATATGCTGTAATTGCGGGACTAACCATAAGTCCAATTTTTGGAATTGTCCTTCACGCAAAAGGGTCATTGAGGCTCGTGCCAGACAGATGAAAGATAATATCCGTTACGATAACGGTCGTTTCCGGAATTTGCCTGGTAGAGTATCGAACAATGCTCATTTTTCAGTTAACGATCGCTTGATCATGAATCATACCCATCAGGAAGATCATAATCATGCTCATTCACAAACTAATTTTAATCCGTCGGGTAGCCGTTCGAATCTTTCTATTTCGAATGTATCTACCCACGGTAAATCCTTTGCCGATATCGTAGCAGGAAATTCGAACTCCTCCCCTGTTCGTTCCATGGGTACCCATTCTACTTGTTTCAAATCAAATGGAAAAAACCCTACCGCCACAGGTAACTCCGCTTCTTCGTCTACCGGAAATTCCAATGGGAAATCACATGACATGTCTGCCTCTGATTTTAATTTTCTAACTGAACAATTGAATCTAATGATTGATGCAATGTTCAAAGCCACCACTATGACTGAAGCAGTCCAAGTAGGGTATCGGTACCAATGGTTGTAATGTACCAGTAGATTGGACTATGGAATAAAACGTACATTTTTCGATAAAAATGACATGAGTTATTTTTGGTGGATAGATCGCCTCTAGTTTAGTCGATTTGCCAAATTTCAGTTTTTTATTTTATCAAAAAGCCATATAAATAATTAAGTTTACACAAAAAAATTGCTCCCTTGTACCAATAGTTGCCGTCGTGTTCCAGTAGTGGATCAACGGATGGAAGCAGTTTTTAAAACTGATGTATAAAATTGAAGAAAAGTCCCAGAGGCGATCTTTATGCTTCATTCGAAAGATATTAGTTGCTGTTCCGAGGGAAAAATGTTAAACCTATGTAAAAAATTACTATTTTGTTTAAAATTCCTTGTACCATTGCCGAACGTCTACTACTGGAGCACTAGCGCAACTACTGGAACACGTGTACCAATAGTGGCTCAAGCGATTTTATGTTAAAAAATTAGTTTTATCACTACTTTTATATTTTTCCCATATAGTAGAGGCTGAAATCTTTCTGTTGACGCCAAAAGATATCTGGTTAGGCTTATCGTTATATTGTGATGATTTTTTATAGCTTAGGTAGTCCACTAATGGCACTGGCACCCTAGGTGTAAAATTTACAAATAAAATTGTTATTGGATTACGTTTTTCTAATGGATCCAAATAATAATTTAAATATTTTAAATTGGAATGCTCGTTCTCTGAATGGTAAAGAGGACGAGCTGTTTAGTTTTCTTACGGTTAATAACGTGCATATAGCAGTTATTACCGAAACGTATTTAAAACCTGGATCTAAACTCAAAAGAGATCCTAACTTTTTTGTTTATCGTAATGATCGACTTGATGGGGCATGTGGGGGAGTTGCAATCATCATTCATAGGCGTATAAAGCATCAACTGTTTTCATCATTTGAAACTAAAGTTTTTGAAACTTTAGGTGTTTCTGTTGAAACACAGTTTGGTAAATATACTTTCATAGCTGCCTATTTGCCTTTTCAATGCTCTGGACAGCAAGTTAATTTGCTCCAAACTGACTTGCGTAAATTGACTCGCAATAAGTCAAAATTTTTTGTCATTGGTGACTTTAATGCCAAACATCGGTCATGGAATAATTCTCAAAGTAATTCCAACGGCAGAATTTTATTTGATGAGTGCTCTTCAGGATATTTCTCAATTCAATACCCTGATAGCCCCACATGTAAAAACAGAAATCCATCTACGATTGATTTGGTCTTAACCGACTCTAGTCATCTTTGTAGCCAACTGATTACTCATGCTGATTTTGATTCTGATCATGTCCCTGTTACATTTCAAATATCCCAAGAAGCGATTCTCAATCCTATCAGCTCCACTTTCAATTATTTACGAGCCGACTGGAATATATATAAAACGTATGTTGACTCCAATCTTGATGTTAACATTTCTTTAGAAACTAAACTTGATATTGACAATGCTCTTGAAACTTGAACAAATTCCATTGTTGAAGCCCGGAGCATTGCAATTCCAAAATGTGAAGTAAAATTTGAATCCGTGATTATAGACGATGATCTTAAACTCTTGATCCGTCTTAAAAACGTGAGGAGAAGGCAATTTCAACGCACTCGCGATCCTGCTATGAAAATTATATGGCAGGATTTGCAGAAAGAAATCAAGAAACGTTTTGCTCAATTAAGAAACAAAAATTTTGAAAATAATTGGACCCTGGCTCTAAGCCCTTTTGGAAATTATCTAAAATCTTGAAAAAACCTCAGAAGCCAATACCGGCATTGAAAGAGGAAAACAAATTATTATTAACTAATTGCGAAAAAGCTCAAAAACCTTGCTATGCAGTTTGAAAGTGCGCACAATTTTAATTTAGGAATTACTAGTCCAATTGAAAATGAAGTTACTCAGGAGTTCGAAAATATTCTCAATCAAGGTGCGTCGAGAAAGTCCGAACAGTGCATCGAGAACGCCCGAGAAGTCGTCAGATTTTTCCCTCTCGGGTGACGCGTTCTTTTCTGCCGGGCAGTGCATCGAGAAAGTCCGAGAAGTCGTCAGTGTTTTCCCTCTCGGGTGACGCGTTCTTTTCTGCCGGGCAGTGCGTCGAGAAAGCCCGAGAAATCGTCATTATTTTTCCCTCTCGGGTGACGCGTTCTTTTCTGCCGGGCAGTGCGTCGAGAAAGTCCGAACAGTGCATCGAGAACGCCCGAGAAGTCGTCAGATTTTTCCCTCTCGGGTGACGCGTTCTTTTCTGCCGGGCAGTGCATCGAGAAAGTCCGAGAAGTCGTCAGTGTTTTCCCTCTCGGGTGACGCGTTCTTTTCTGCCGGGCAGTGCGTCGAGAAAGCCCGAGAAATCGTCATTATTTTTCCCTCTCGGGTGACGCGTTCTTTTCTGCCGGGCAGTGCGTCGAGAAAGTCCGAACAGTGCATCGAGAAAGTCCGAGAAGTCGTCAGTTTTTTTTCCTCTCCGGTGACGCGTTCTTTTCTGAGTGCTTTTATATGGCCGAGCACACGAGTGAAGATGAAAGTGGATTGTGGCTGCTCAATCAAGGATGAAGGATCAATCGGTGAGCTCGTTTCATGCTTTTTTTTCAAGTCTATAAAATATGTGTGACCGCACATTTAATCGTTACATAAATATGATTTTTCTACAAACTATGAATGGTTCGTCACTGTAAGTGTCGGCATAAACTCTAATTCATAACTTTATTGTTTTATATTTTTTATATAAAATCACTCACTCCTTTATTTTTATACATAAAAAAATGCTTTGAATGGTTTGGTCTGTGCTAGAAGTGTAGACTTGCAAAACGTTCATTTTATTCAAAAAACTTTGAATGGTTCGCCCCTGTAAGTGTCGGCATAAGAATATTATGTGATGGTCTAGCCAATCGATATTTTTTTTTTTTCAAATTGGGTAAAATATCCTGTAGGAATGTTGCTTTTAGCTATTTGTTCAACAAACTTTGAATGGTTCGTCACTTCAAGTAACGGCATTATTTTCTCATACTTGAAAATTTTTCATGTCAATCGAAAATTTTATATTTCTAAGTATGTTTATATCTCACAAATAATCGTTTATCATGGTCTAATCGCTTATCAAAGTGAATCCTGTGACCCAACGATCCTCCCCATTAACAAACATCCCTCCCAGTAACCTTTGCGGAGATGCAGAGGCAAACACGGTCTCCAAATAGCAAAGGTTACACACTAACATTCCTTCCCCCAATCCCACCTGACTGCAAGGACGTGGCCGGCGCCGTTATTGACCCTGTATAAATAGAGGCACTGAATTATGCACACTGAAGAAGATTATGGCCAATCCCAGCCGAACTTCTAGTTGATTCTTTGTGCATTTTCACTGACTTCGGTCAATCACGGAATAGCAACCATTGATATGTGTAGTCAGTCTAAGCTAAGCTAAGCTAAGCTAAGTTCGAAAATATTCTCAATCAAGAGAACGTTTTCGAAAATGCCTGGGAGACTGATTTGGAACTATGGAAGTGAGAACTATTATTAAAAAATTCAAAAACATGAAAGCTCCTGGCGATGATGGAATTTTCTACATCCTCATCAAGAAACTTCCAGAAAGTAGCTTATCATTTTTAGTTGATATATTTAACAAATGTTTTCAATTAGCATATTTTCCTGACAAATGGAAAAATGCTAAGGTTGTTCCAATTTTAAAACCAGACAAAAATCCTGCAGAAGCTTCTAGCTATCGTCCAATCAGTTTGCTTTCCTCCATCAGTAAACTTTTTGAAAAGGTTATTTTGAACAGAATGATGGTCCACATCAACGAAAATTCAATTTTTGCCAATGAACAGTTCGGATTCCGCCATGGACATTCGACCACTCATCAACTTTTACGTGTAACAAATTTGATCCGTTCCAACAAATCTGAAGGCTATTCTACTGGTCTTGCTCTTCTAGACATAGAAAAAGCATTCGACAGTGTTTGGCATGAAGGTTTGATTGTAAAATTAAAAAACTTTAATTTTCCAACATACATTGTTAGAATAATTCAAAGTTATCTGTCAAATCGTACACTTCAGGTTAATTATCAGAACTCCAGATCTGAAAGACTTCCTGTAAGAGCTGGTGTTCCTCAAGGCAGCATTTTGGGACCAATATTATACAATATTTTCACATCTGACTTACCTGAGCTACCTCAGGGATGTCAAAAATCTTTGTTTGCGGATGACACAGGCCTCTCCGCCAAAGGACGAAGCCTGCGTGTCATCTGTAGTCGATTGCAAAAAAGTTTGGATATTTTTTCTTCGTACTTGCAAAAATGGAAGATTTCTCCTAATGCTTCCAAAACTCAACTAATAATATTCCCACATAAACCAAAAGCTCTTTATTTGAAACCTTCAAGTAGACATGTTGTCACGATGAGAGGGGTTCCAATAAATTGGTCAGATGAAGTTAAGCTAGATACTTAACTCATGCTCATGCTAGATAAGAATTTAACTTTCAAAAATCACATTGAGGGCATTCAAGCCAAATGTAATAAATATTTAAAATGTCTCTATCCCCTTATTAATAGAAAATCAAAACTTTGTCTTAAGAACAAGCTGTTGATATTCAAACAAATTTTCAGGCCAGCCATGTTGTATGCTGTACCAATATGGACTAGCTGCTGTAATACCAGGAAGAAAGCTCTGCAGAGAATTCAAAATAAAATTTTGAAAATGATTCTGAGGCTTCCTCCCTGGTATAGTACCAATGAGTTACATAGAATATCCAATGTTGAAACATTGGAACAAATGTCAAATACAATCATTAATAATTTCAGGCAAAAATCGTTACAATCTTCTATTGCCACGATTAATGCGTTATATGTTTAGGTTAAGTTAGGTTAAGTATATTAAAAACGTTTTTTTTTTCTCTTATAAGCAGGTGAAATCAACTCACCTGTAAAAAAAAACTGAACTGCTACGGCAAATGAAATGTAATATGTTGTTAACAAAATGTTAATTAAATCTTAAATTTGTTTTACCAAATTAGGATGATAGTGTTGTCTAATAACACAGAACACCTAGATATAAGAAATGAATGTAATGTTTGGAATGATACTAATAAAGAAATTAAAAAAAAAAAAATGAGAATATTTGCTTATTTAAGTTAAGTCAACTTGAACAAGTCAATGTTCTAAATTTTTTTTCAGAAAATCGTGGATTTCATTGACCATTAGACTCTTTCGTTTGGACAAATAAAAAAAAATACAAGATGCAGCTTGTCCAATGCTAGTATTAATTGCTTTTATATTACAAAATAATTAAAACATGTTCAAATCGTTAGAAGCGATAGAACGACGATGTTCTCAAGAGAAATCCCGACGAATGACCGTTTATCGAATTAAAAGTGGAAGCTGCACTACAATGAACACCTGAATGGTGCTAGCGGACGATGAAAATCAAACAGTTCCTACGATAAGGGAAGTTGATTTTACAAGTTCTAGACCCCCATGTGACATGGGCGAAACAACCAAACCTTTCTGAACGCCAAATACAAACTAGTATCGCAAATCACGTCTTCCTCCTTCTGTCATCTACACCACCTAAGCAACAATAACGAGTCCGATCGCATACCGCCGAAAGCTACGGCTCAGCATTTGTAAAGACTTTGTCTTGTAAGGACTTAACATTTGAAAAAAGATTTTTACGAGATCCACTCAATTCTTTTGTTTCGCGGATGATATGCATATTGTCAGCAAAACCTTTTGGAAGTGTTGGCAGATTTTTTAAGCGAAAAAAATGTGCTTGTGGTAAATACATCAAATAAAATGTACAGGAGAACATTTAAAAATCGTGCGTTACAATTCTAAATGGTCAATGATCAGTAAACAAATCGGATTTTGATGCCAACAACTCACCGTTTCCGAAAGGGCCAATAACCTTTTTTTATCATTCTTAGGCCCCATGTTCAAAACAGCCAATGACCGAATCTCTCTTCATCAAGGGGACCCACAATCAGAAAATTTCGTAAACTGTCATTGGTCTTAGCATGGTGAGAGGTCAATGACTCTCTCTTGTCCATTCGAAGTAAACTTCAAGGGCCAAGCCTTGGACCAATGCACTCTAACAAAAACCAAGCTGACCTTTCAAAAAGGCCAATGACTGGTTGGAATTTAAAAACGGTCCAAGCATTTAAATTCATCATTTTTTCACATTTTTGGCGTTTTCCAATAAAATTGATTATTAACGTGTACTTACAGTAAATCGATTGGCCCTTTAAGTTTGTTACGCGACAAATATGAAAAATAAAATGAAATACATGAACCATAGTTTAAAAAGAGTTCGGTCCGATAAAAAGAAATCGATCATGCTACACATCATCCCTCTATCAGGACTACATTCTCGACATCGAAAGCTCCCCGTTCAATCAAATTAACTCGTTACCGAAATTTTCAATCCAATGCACCTCTCGTCAAAGGACAAACCCCCGCAACCGGATGATGGACAAATTTGGCCGACTCGAACTGACTTTCGATGCAGAATGGCTCCTTCATCATCACCAGTCATCAACATCATCATCAACGTCGTCAAGAGTTTCCTCCAGTTGCATTTTCATTTGTATGGGTTCTCGCCACCACGGTGCACTTGGTATAGTGTGCTGCTTGCTCCCTGTAATGGCAGCTATGCTCCAAAGTGGTACACAACTTACAATGCACACACCTTCCTGCACCGCGCGCAGCCCTCCCAACAGCCCCACACAACAACGCCGAGAACGATCTTGCGCATACGCGAGATGGATTTGGACCCGGGTGGGCGAAGGTCGGTGCAAGGCGGTGTTGCACATGGGAAGGTGCTGGTGCACTATGCCAGTGCGGTATTCGTCTGAGCAGACTGCTCTGGCTAGCAGGGTCTATACCAGGAATGTCCAACGTACGGCCCGCAAAAAACTTGAAGATTTTTCTCATATTTGGCCCTTTTGCTGCAACTAACTGGATGTTTGCACATGTCAAGGCTAATGTACAACTTTAGATACTTACTTCATTTTAAGGGTTGGTTCTATTTTTAAGATCCTTTACATTTTTTTTGAACCCTCCCTTCTAAATATGCTTAATTTTTTTCAAACCTTTTATAGAGTGCTTCGTGAAGCCCAAGCAGGACAGTTCAGTTTTGCGTCGTCCAATAAATTTGGCTCACGGTTTCGCGCATGTTTTCGTCGCCGGAGTTTTTTTTTTTTTTTTTTTTCCTGTTTTCAAGCGTCTTGCTGGGTAGTGCTTCGTGAAGCCCAAGCAGGACAGTTCAGTTTTGCGTCGTCCGATAAATTTGGCTCACGGTTTCGCGCATGTTTTCGTCGCCGGAGATTTTTTTTTTTCCTGTTTTCAAGCGTCTTGCTGGGTAGTGCTTCGTGAAGCCCAAGCAGGACAGTTCAGTTTTGCGTCGTCCGATAAATTTGGCTCACGGTTTCGCGCATGTTTTCGTCGCCGGAGATTTTTTTTTTTCCTGTTTTCAAGCGTCTTGCTGGGTAGTGCTTCGTGAAGCCCAAGCAGGACAGTTCGGTTTTGCGTCGTCCGATAGATTTGGCTCACGGTTTCGCGCGTGTTTTCGGCTCCTAAGATTTTTTTTTTCTGTTTTGGAGCGTCTTGCTGGGTAGGTATTTGGAAGGCACAAGCAAGACGGTTTGTTTTCGGGACGCCAAGAAGTTTTGCTGTCAGTATCAGTTTTGTGTTCAGTCGAGGATGGATTACCAACTGGTGAGTTCGTTTCATTCTTGTGATAACACATATTTTCTTGAAAGCGTAACTTTTAAGTAATTTTAAAACAAACTTTGTATGGTTCGTCACTATAAGTGTCGGCATTATGTTTTTTTCTTATACAATTTCAATATACATATATTTGTCTCTTTTATACGTTATTAAAAATTATCTTTTGAATTGTTCGACATTGTGAATGTTGACGTATTTTTTAAAACTTGTACCATATCGAGACAAAATGCAACGTAATACTCATATGTAATTTTCAAAAAAAAAATGTATAGTTCTTCACTACAAGTGTCGGCATTATTCCTGTTTCATATAATTTAAAATATATACATGTAATTTTCAGTTTTCGTCATTAATAAAAACATCTTTTGAATAGAGTAGTGTTTGATCCTTCGACCTTGACACTTGCTCCTGCTGGGGCGGGTGATGAGGGCAGGATCAAAAATGTCGCGCGTCGGTAGTGAAGCGGTGAAAAAGTGATCGGTTCGTTAGTAGTGTTTGATCCTTCCACCTTGACGCTGGCTCCTGCGGGAGCGGGTGATGAGGGCAGGATCAAATATGTCGCGCGTCGGTAGTGAAGCGGTGAAAAAGTGATCGGTTCGTAAGTAGTGTTAGATCCTTCGACCTTGACGCTTGCTCCTGCGGGGGCGGGCGATGGGGGCAGGATCAAACTTGTCGCGCGTCGTTCGCTCAGAGAAATGAAAAAGCGCCGCGGATCGCTAGTAGTGTTTGATCTATTGATCGCGTCGCTTGCTCTTGCGTGGGCGAGTGACGAACACTTGTTCGGCGTTTAATGCGATTATCGAATTATTTCGCGAATCAGGTTAGGCGTGATTATATCATGGCTCGCATCACCAAACATTGGTGACTCCCAGATCTTTACCTTATCCCACTAACCCAATATCCTCTCCATGACAACCGTGGAGATGCAGAGGTGATCTCGGTCTCTAGTAACAACGGTAGTCACACTAACATTCCTTCCCTTCCCCGATGACCGTAAGGACGTGGCCGGCGCCGTTATTGACTTTTAAATTTGAGCTCTCGATTTGTGCACATTGAAGAATGGTAAGCTAATCCCAAGCCCCATTCATTAATTCCCTGTGCAACTTCGATTGTTCTGGTCAATCACGGAGTAGCAACTACGAATTGTACGGTCATCTATGCTTATGCTTATGCTTATGCTTATGCTTAATTTTTTTCAAACCTTTTATATTCAAAAATATATAGTACTTCCAAGAATGAAGTACTTCGACCATAATGATGTTCATATGAAATGGTCAGTTTGGTTGGAGACCTGCATCTCTGCTTTTAGCAAAAAGACAAATCTTAACACTTCAGTCGTCGCGCTGTTGTATTTTGTACAACAATGGTGCAAAAACCTCGCTTACCGTACACAGCATTAGCGTGGTGGTTTTGACGGTGGCAAACCGCGCGACGACTGAAGGGTTAAATATGAGCTACAATTTGGATATAATTCCAAATTAGATCTCAGAACGAATCATCGAATTATACTAAAGAATTTTGAAGTTATTTGAAACTGTCCATTTTGATAAAAATGGGCAAATTTAGAGAATTCGTTGTTTTGAAAACGAGCAATTCAGGAGAAATTCCACGATGTTTTGAATTTCGCCTAACTGAACAAATTTGTAGAAGCATGCCTTTTTCTAAAGTATTTTTTTGTCATTTTCTCAAGAGCATGAGTATGAGTTTAGATGACCATACAATTCGTAGTTGCTACTGCGTGATTGACCAGAATAATCGAAGTTGCACAGAGAATTAATGAATGGGGCTCGGGATTAGTTCACCATTCTCAATATGCACAAATCGAAAGCTCAAATTTCAAAAGGCGCCGGCCACGTCCTTACGGTCTTCGGGGAAGGGAAGGAATGTTAGTTAGACAACCGTTGTTACTAGAGACCGAGATCACCTCTGCATCTCCATGGTTGTCATGGAAAGTATATTGGATTAGCGGGATAAGGTACAGCTCTGGGAGTCTCCTATGTTGGGTTATGCGATCCACGATATAATCACGCCTGACCGGATTCGCGATATAATTCGATAATCGCATTGTACGCCGAACAAATGTTCATCACCCGCCCACGCAACAGCAAGCGACGCGATCAATAGATCAAACACTACTAACGATTCGCGACGCTTTTCCATTTCACTACGCGAACAACGCGCGATAAGTTTGATCCTGCCCTCATCGCCCACCCCTGCTGGAGGAAGCGTCATGGTCAAAGGATCAAACACCTGTGAACAGAATTTTATTAATTTACTACAGATCAATCTTTAAGTTACTTATTATTATCAGGTTAATATGACTGCTAGAAGAAGAGGTACAGGATTCCAAAGTTGCCCATTTTATATGAAATCGGCCTTTGTGTATTTTTTTCTTACCGGTAAGGTAGCTGAGTTTAATGAGAAATAAGTACAGACCAAAGGAATCTCTCCAATAACCTTCTTCATTTTGAATACACACAATTTTACTTCATACGAAAATCTATCTAATTTTGTCGACAAAAAGGTAATGGAAAACACTAACTCACTTGATGAAAAGAAGGATTTTTACGAGCATGAATTTTATCCGCGAAAAATCCGGCATCTATTTGAATTTCAAGTACTCTGGGCGAAATTAAAAAAAAAAATTGCCAAGAGTTTTGCGACTTCCTGACGACTCGCACTTCGCGCCATGACTAGCATTTGTTGAGGAGTTGATAGAGTACATTTTTGCAGAATCTTGTAAATAGAATGTTGATTTTCTAGAGAGATGTTTGGCTTTTTCTTACAATTATACCGTTTCTTGTAAGATGTTTTGTAAATTCCAGGCGGCAGCTGTTGAGCAGAATCAAAAAAGGTCTCATTGAAACCCTTGGAACTTTCTAAGAAGGATTCTTAGGTGTTCCTGGCAAGATTTGTAGTGGGATGCTATACGGATTTTTATTAGAATTCATAGAAAATTCGGAAATCAAAACGATCGGCCTATTGCTTAAAAATTATATTGAATACCATAGAAAAGATTACATTTTTTTTAGTCATAGCATATTCCGGTTGATACAAATCTAAACGTTTCTATTGAATAGATCTCTCCTCGGATTCTGCGAAAGTTTCGCCGGATCATTATTTTTTTCTAGGAACTAGTCAAGGACCGTGTCTAATGCATAATTTCGATAGTTTTCTTAGAAGAGAATGGTTTTAAAATCAATTTTTGCCTTTATGCGGAACTATGGTCTAAATCTGTGTATCTGACAGAGCGGAAACTGTTCATATAACTCCAAAATATCTTCGAGTTTACTATGAACAATTTTGCAATCTGGTTTGAAAATTCTAAAATAAACAACTTTAATCAAGTAATCCTACAAATTTGACTCCAAAACTCCTACTAAGAATTCATAATTAGATTCGCATACTTGTTTTCTAATCTACTATATTTAATCTAATATGTGTAATACCTAGGATTCTACAATATTATACAGATATCAATGAAATGATGTTCTGATGTTGTCGAACTGCTTAAAATGTCTTGGTTAAATGGTTAAATATTAGTTTAGACAACAATGTGCAGAATGATGATTTTTTAAAAGACAATTTACAATGCCTCTTGATGATCTCAGAAATTTGACCTAGTTGCTTTTCCAACATATTTTCGGAATTTCTGGAAATTGTTGTGTTTGCAATGTGCCATTACGTAACTGAAATCAGTTCCGTAATTAACTCTCACGATACATATAATTCGGTGCAGTAAAGTAGATGTTTCTCAAATTCCGTAATAGGATTTCTCAGAATTCTAGTAGGTATTACAGAATCCGGGACATTATCCTGGGAAAGCATTATCTAATAAAAACTTCTGGCAAAATCTCTCGAATGTTTCTGACAAAATTCTGAAAATGATTTTTATAAAATCCTGGACAATATACTCATTGGTTTCATAGAAGAAATTTTAAAAGAATTTTGACGAAATCCTGAACACAATTCTCACAGTTTTTTTTAGATGGATTATCACAGATGCAAATTCATATATCACTGCGGAATATTTTTTTGTTGCAAGAATCCGTTGCTGTTTTCAAAAATATCATAGCACGTCTAAAATCTCTAAGACGTCTAGCTAAAATCTCAAGCACGTCTAGTTTTTGAAATATTGCCTGTTGAAAACGCATAGTTTTACGATTTCAGCCAACTTGCATGCAAGTTTATCAGCTTGTGTGGCAATTTATTTGCTTAGTATGAATCAGAATTCGAACTTCATGTGTTCAGGGTGGCCACCGAACCGGGAAAAGCAGGAAAAACGGGAATTTGAATCCATCGGGGAAAAGACGGGAAAACCCGGGAATTTGAGATGGTCACCGGGAAAACCATTTTAAACGATCATCTTCACCATCTTCAACGATACCAAGGCTTGATTTTTTCACTAACTTATGACTCAAAGTTTTGAATCAGAGTTTCAGAACTTCTGGCAGAATTAAATCTTGAACATATTGGATTCATAGCTTTCTTTAGTTTAGTGGGCTTTGTTTCATCCTAACCTTAAACTTTATATGCTTAGTGAACTTTTCTTTTTATGAAGAAAAAAAATCGAAAGATAATAGATTGAAACATTTGAAGTAGTGTAATAGGATGCACAAGAGGGGCATACCTATATAAATGAAAGTGGAATGGTGTTCGTATGTCACGAGTTGGCTTGAGAACGGAACGACCGATTTGAACATTTTTTTTCACTCCGACGTGTTTTAGTGGAATAATATTTTTAAAAATCGCCCAAGAAAGTTGGGAAAACGGGAAATGTAAATTTGACATAATCTTCGGTATTATTTTCAACGCCTCTACGACCTACTGGGCAATACAACGTTTGCCGAGACAGCTGGTTGTTGGAGTGAATCAAGAGTGTCAAGAGTAGAAACCATCTTATTGTCACAATTGCGAGGATTAGAAGCAAATGGCTGTGACAAAAACCTAGTTTTGAGTTTCAAGTTTTTTCAGCAATTTTTCATACTAAAAGACGGGGTTGGTGGTCTAATGGCTACCGCTTCTGCTTCATATGCAGAAGGTCATGGGTTCAATCCCAGGCCCGTCCCTTTCTTCATACTTTGTACTTGTATCTTGCACTTGCTTCTATCTATCACACTCACACTCTCTATCCATCACACTCACACCCTACTCGTTCATAGCAAGGTGTGTGCATTTTACTCTGTAGCCAAATCTGAAACTGAAACTAACTGTGCTGCCATCAGTGTGGACAAAATTGTCAAAAAATAAAGAAAGGGGTAGAGCACACAAGGAGAAGGGGCGACCAGATTATAATAATTCTTGACAACACTGTTTCTCCACCCTATCAGGAATCAATCTCTCGACTACCTGTCTCAGATGTTTGTAAACAAAACGGCCAGCCCTTCCTCACCTACCCGGTCTGGTTTTCTCCACAAAGTGATCATAATAAGACACCTTAGAGAATTAATCCCGCCTTGGTTCTTAGCAAACGCTAGAACCAGAAACGGATTAGAAACCGTTTCCCTTCGCCTGATACATAGGCAGTCTGCTAACCAAAGAGCAAACCTCTCTGCCATGCCTTTCACCCAGCCCATACACTCCCGCATGAACTGGCGTGAACGCAGTGGTATATACGGTTTACATGGGAGCCAGTTTAATGCATCATCAATTTCTCCCCTTTCCCTCATTGGTCTGCATTCTGACGTGGCAGGCGCCATTGTTGCCTAAAAATAGAAGATCACCAGCACTTATACACTGAGGGTGTCTGTTAGTCCCAAGCAGTCATTCGGTTGGTTCCTTGTGTAAGTGCAGCTGATCTGGCGATACTGGAGTAGCAACCACGGGCGGCCAATCAAACCCAAAAACTCAAGATTTTTCAGCAATTTTTCATACTAATTGTACGGGAATCAAAAAAACTAACCCGAATACAGTCGACTCTCCACATCTCGATGTTCTACATCTCGATAACTCTCCTTATGTCGATGATTTCCTCGGTCCCTTCATTCTGCAAAAATTGTCTCTCTATATCTCGATATCTCCATATCTCGATGTGGTTTTGTTGTTTTTCGTTCTCGATTTTCTCTCCTTATATCGATAATCACTTTATCAAAGGTTACTAGACCAGATTTTCGTGATGAAGGAAATTGAGGAGCATGAAATGACGTGTGCTTGTTTATTATTATACCTATTTTCCTAACAACGGATCGGTTTTCAATCTAGTATTCATTAAAAATATGTTCTATGTCTCGATCTCTCCTTATCTCGATGGTTCCTTCGATATCGAGATGTGGAGAGGCGACTGTATTATTCTTATTGGACAGAAAAATCACCTAGAAATACAGTTGAAAAGCTTGACGTAGAATTGTTTAGTATATTCAGTTAAAAAACCGACCAAATGGTCATCCTTTTGCGTATGGGCTTCTCAATTAAAAACCAGGAAAATTTTAAAAATCATACCGGAAAAAAGCGGGAATTTCAAAATGGATACTTGGTGGCCACCCTTTATACTTATCAACAAAGTTCACAATTCATTCGATATTCAAAAGTTTTTTTTTTGATGATTTAAAAAAAAGTATTGCATACCGCCATATAAGAAAAACGAAGAATTTTGTATGGATACCGAAAGCATTTTGTATTAGTCCATTCAATATTAATTTAATCGTGCAATTTGGACTAAATTATATATTGGGTGAAAGTTGAAGTTTTATTTTGCTCGCTTGGTAGTTTAGATTACTAGGAAGTTGGAAACAACATATACATTGAATTTTTGGTAAACATGAATAAAATCAGTGTTTTACACAACTTTGTCGAACTGTAGTATTGTGTCTCGCCCCAAAAAAATGTATCCAAGATTTGGCCAACGATTCAAAAAGTTTGGGAACCACTGGTCTATACCTACCTACCTACCTCATTCCGACAAATGACGGCGGCTGTGGCTGCAGCAGCAGCTCCATCGACGACAGGATGCACACATCGCATTCCGTGGTCGCTCTTCTGGTGTGCGGTGCTTTATGTCTTACCAGCCAGCGCCGGCCGCCGAACTGCAGAGAGCATTTCAGCATGGCTTTGCGTGCCCGATGATGGACGTTGTAATATCCGTCCGTCTGCAGGTTGAAATTTAGCGAGAGTCCAGCGATTACCCACATACACACATACAGAGCATAGCAGACAGGGAAGCGAAGGTTGACTGGTCACTCTCTACTTCGAGGAAGGAAGTTTGCAGTGACGATCCTATTAGTACCAATAATAAGTATCAGCTGGTTTGGCAGTGAATTTGGGCGAGAATGGCTTCGAAAATAAGGCCCAGATAGCCGTAGCGGTAAACGCGCAACTATTCAGCAAGGTCAAGCTGAGGGTCGTGGATTCGAACACTTTTTTTTTTTAAAACAGAGAAATACATAAAAAACTTTGGAAAAATTTCTTCTTGTAGAATTCTTAAAAAAAACTTGAAGAATCACTGAAAGACATCCAGTAGCCACATGAAGAAACATGGAATTGCTGAAGGTATTTCAATGCGAAACTTTCGAAAAACGCTTTGAGAATTCCCTTTAGAGACGCCTGCAGAATTCTTTAGAAGAAAACCTCTAGAGATTCCTGGACGAATTTGTTGGGGGACGGACCTTGTGTAGTGGTAAAAACACATGCCTCTCACGCCGAAGACCTGTGTTCGAATCCCAGACCCGAGATAGTCACTTATGATAAATCGTTATAGTGACGACTTCCTTCGGAAGGGAAGTAAAGCCATTGGTCCCGATATGAACTAGCCCAGGGCTAAGAATATTGTTAATAAAGATAGAAAA
Organism: Aedes aegypti; assembly: GCF_002204515.2. Classification (NCBI taxonomy): domain Eukaryota; kingdom Metazoa; phylum Arthropoda; class Insecta; order Diptera; family Culicidae; genus Aedes; species Aedes aegypti. The sequence continues at coordinate 81,733,648 of NC_035109.1, read as the reverse complement.
AAAACTAGAGATTCATCCGAAAGTTTTCCCAGGAATTTTCCGCCAATTTCTCCAAACATCCCTACAGAATCCTCTTGTATTTTTGTATTTTCTTGCCAGGAATTGATTCAGAAATTACTTCAGGAGTGCTGGATTGCTCTAGAAATTATTCCATTCTTATTCAAACTTTTTGAATCTATCAAACGATTAATATAACAAAACCTTTCTGGGAGTCCTTTATTTATTCATTTCTCGATGAAGTTCTTCCGAGATTCTTCTGGAAATTCCTCCAGGAAGTCTTCCAAAAATAATCCTCTGACATTCTTGCTGGAGTTCCGCTTGGATTTTTTCCAGATATGTTTCCCTAAATATTGCTCTAATTGTTCAATGATTATTGAAAAAAATATTCAGTTACTTTTTCGGAAATTCTTCAGTTTGTTTCAGAAAATCTTTTTCCGAGTGCCTTTTGTCTTCAGTTTTCCGCCTTCAGATATTTATCTTCTGCTTTCACCTTATGTCATTCGCCTACCGCAGTCCTTATTCTATTTTCTGCCTTCTGTATTTTGCCATTAGAATACTTACATGGACTGCTCCATAGATTATTCCAATTTTGTTCAAACATTTTCAATCAATCAGACAATTAATATTACAAAACCTCAAGAAAGTTCTTCCGAGATTCTTCCGGAAATTCCTCCAGGAAGTCTTCCAAAAATAATCCAACAATTGTCACAAATGTTAAACCACAAGTTTTTTCATAATCATTTTAAAGCTTTTCAGGAACTGCTCCTATCGGGATTTTCTTTAATATCTGAAGTAATACCGTCAGAGTTTTTACCAGGAATCTCTCCAATAATATCTCTCAGAATTTCCTCAGCTATTGCTCAAGAATTTACTCGAGAAATTTTACCAAAAACTCTGCCGGAATTTTTACAGCAAGTCTTCGAGATTATTCCAGAAATTACTCCAGAGATCCTTTTATTCTTCACTAAAATTCATCAGAAGATTCATATTGGAAAACTTCTAGGAATCTCTTCTGGAATTGCATTTGGGATTTTTTTCAGTAAACTATGGAGGAATTTTCTCTGATATTCTTGCTGAAGTTTCCCCTGAGATTTTTCCAGATATGTTTCCAACACTTTTTCCAAATATCGCTCTAAAAATTGTGAAATGATTATTGAAATATTCATTCACTTTCAGCTTTTGAAAATTTCTCAGTTTGTTTCAAATAATCTTTTTTCCAAGTGCCTTTTGCCGGCAGTCGTCTACTGAATTTCTATTTTCTGCTTTCACTCTCATGTCATTCGCCTTCCACTTTTCGTATTATGTTTTTTGCCTACTGTATTTTTCCATTTGGCTTCTGCTTTATACTAGCTGGCCTTTAAGTTCTGGTGTCTGTAATTGTAATTTGCTTCCGGTTTCATGCGTTCTGATTTATGTCTTCTGACGTCTGCTCTACTGATTTCTGTCTCCTAGACTCTGTTTTCTGTCTTCTACTCATCTAATTTCCTTCTCTATGCATTTTACTATATCCTTTCTTCGTTTTTCTTTCGACTTTCTGTCATCCTTCTGCCTTTCCACTTTTGGCTTCTGTTTGATGGTTTTCGGCTTCAACCTTATGATTGCCAATTTCTTCCTTATGGCCTTTTGTTTTTGTTATCTGTGTGCAGTATTCACTTTCTACCTTCTGTCTTCTCTCTTCAGTTCTCTATTTTATGCTTTAATGCCATTGTTCCCTCCAGTAATTGTCATTTTTCTCTACAATTCTTAACTTTTACTATATTTTTTCCAATTTTCGCGAAGAATATCCAGCTGCCTCGCGAAATCTTCAAATCTAACGAAACTTTCAGCTTCTACCAAAAATAGTTGGTTTGTTCATAAAATTCCTAGGTTTCTTACCAAATTTTCAGTCTACTCAACAAATTATACCTTTGGAATCGGATACTTCTAGGAGCATGCCATCACCAATCGAAATATGTTTAAAGATATTTAAGTCTACAATCGGATGATTACAAAGAGCTTAACAAAAGCGTTTCTTTCTAGTTAATTTCCAACTAACACATTGACTGCTCGAATTCTATCTACGCCGCTACAAATCATCAAAGGGCAATCTAAACCTCAGCACTTTCTTATCTTCCGTTGCATCGCTTAGCGATTAGTATGCGCGCCAAACATACGTTGTTACACTCTCCGCCCGGCCCAAACCGGTTGATTGCAGAATAACCGATGAATTGTGATTCCTGCGGCTGCAACAAACAAGTGCAATTGTTATTGTGTCAGCCAGCTCACATGATCGCGCTGCTGCTGTGCATCGAGCTTGTAGAATTGCGTCTTAAAGTTCGGACTCCACAGCGGATCACGTGCTCCTTAATCCGTTGCATTCTCTCTAATGTCTTGTTTCTTTCTTTTCCGCTTTTTTCAGGCCTAAACACAATCAACCACTTCGGGGAGAGGCGACGACGAACAAAACAGGACCCTCAATGATCTGCTTCCGGTGAACTGTTCCCAGAGTTCCCAACATCACGCCATTGCAGTTGCAATTGTGCAAACGAAAGCAGCAGCAGCATCCCGTCACTCGTCGAAATAGTAGCAGAATGGCAGATGCACCATAACAAAAGCCACCCCAATCACCACCCAGTTGCACCCAAGTTTGTGTCCTCTGTGGGTGTGTGTGTGTGTGTGCGTGTCCGTGTGCGCGCGCCCGCCTTTATCTATCCGTGTGTGTACATGTCCGTTGCGTCGTGTGGAACTGATCCCTGTGCAAATAATAAATGAAATATAACAATAACGATAAAGGAAATAAGTAAAGGAGCAGTGCGCCCACCAGAAGCACCAAGAAAGAAACCAGAAAGATCATCAGCAGCAAGTCCACATACCCACACTCGAACGGTGCTGAACTGTCCCAGTCTACCAAAGAACGGGGGAAACGGACCGGCGGGGACTTCAACTGACTAACGCTGACTCGTCTGGCTCGGATCGGTGTTCCGTGTCTCGTGAGCAGTGAAGAATAAAGCAGCTGGAAAATCTACTTGTGTGACTAATCGTGAAGATTTTCTTTGTCATCGCATCGGGAGCGTGTGGGTTGTTCACGACGTTCGTCAGTTCGTGGGGGTGGTGCATTTTTTCCACCGGAAGGCTTGGTGAGTGCTTGGTGCGGTTCGGTGGTGGAGAAAATGCTCGCAGTTCGTCTCGTCGAGTGGTGGGTTCTAGTTCGATGCGAATGAGGTCGTTTGGTCGGAATGTGCAATAGTAGTGTTCCAATTTGAGGCGATCTCGAAGAGAAGATTGGTTACTACAGCCTTTAAGGTGTGAGCTGTGAAAGTGCTAATTGTATAGAAAGTTCAATTGTAAAAGTTTGCTTTATTTATGAAGAAAGAAGATATCCGATTGGATCGTGTCTAGGGATTGGGGGGTTTTTTAAGCTAGAAGAGCCCGGAGTGAGCACCTAAAAGCTCATTCCGGAAGCCGGTATATTCGCGTTGCGTCTGGAAGGGTTGCAATTGCTTCGAATTGAACGCGCGAGTGAATGTGTTTGCCGGGGGCATGATAGTCCCCCCTCATCTGGCCGCAACACTCAACAACAGTGGTGGGGGGTCTGGTGGAAGTAATAACAATAGTGGCAACAGCAGCAGCAGCATTAGCACAAGCAGCAGTTTGTCCGTTACTGGAGCAGGTGGCGCGGTTACAGGAGCAGCAGCAGCACCAGGAGCGACGGCATCATCATCGCTTCTAGTCAGCGGCAGCCAGGATAGTCTGAGTGGGTTCGTACTCAGTGGGGGAGGTGGTGGAGGCGGAGGTAACGGTAACGGAAGCGGTAGTAGCGGTAGCGGCTCTAGCCGCACCGGATCCAGCAACGGAAGCGGCCATCGCATACTCGCCGTCAATCGCAACATTGACGACCTACTGTTCGGTAGTGACTTGGACTCGTTAATCAATGACAATATCATCAATGGATTCAAATCGTTGAAAGTGGCGAAATCGCACTCGCAGGATAACTTGGATTATCAGCAGCAGCATCGTCATCCACATCTACACCATCATCAGCAGCAACCGTTCTACCATCATTATCATTCGCATCAGTTGCACTCATTGCCACCAATTCAACAGCAGCAACAGTACCAACATCAACCGCAACAACAACCAACATCAACATCGTTGCATTACTACCATCATCAACACCTGCAACAACAGCAGCAGCCGCAGCAACAAGTTAATCACTGGATAGAATCGGATATCATAACAAACAGCAAGATGCTGACGGATAAGGCAAAACAGAAACGTAAGTATCCCTCATTTCTTTCCATTACAACCCCCTGTAATAAATTTCGAGTCCAACCTTTCTCGAAGGGAAAGGACACCGCCCAGCAGCAGCAATTTGGCATTTACCTCGGCCAACATTTAAACATCCCTCTGTTGCTGTTGGGTGTTTCTCGAGAGTTTGTCTGATGAAGGAATGATGCCTTAAAGGCACCTAATGATAAAGCAACAAACATCAAACGGCTGACTGTGTAGGTACATCGGTTGGGATGTTGTGACAGAACAGCCATTTCACATCGTCGTCGTCTGGAAATCAATTGGCCCGAAGCTAGTTTACTGGGTTCCCGCTGCTGAACAAAGGAGGAGCAGCATATTAGCATGGCAACTATTACTGTGGGAGAAAAATTGATTTCGTCGCTACCCAGCAGGTCGTGGGTAGAATATTGCTCCCTTGGACATACATACCTACTGCCGAGTAATTTTGCAGAATTGCACTGACATTTTGATTCAGAATAATGCTAAAATTGATTGAAAATTTCATATTTAATAGCAAATGTTATTGTACATAAACTGGGCGGTAACATGTATTTTCAGCAGCTTTGTTCCAAAGGACATTTTCTATTGATCTTAGATTTTGAACTCGATTTTTTAGCATAGTCATGCATATTATTGCTAAATTTCACAATACTTTGAAATCGATTGAAAAATGGTGCGTCAAGAACTGATATTCACGGCTTTCATGAAGGATTTTAAAGTAAAGATACTTTGTAGATCCGTTGATAACTTTCCACGAGCTCGTTCACCACAGGTGACAAACAACAGACGCTGATCTTAGATATCGCTTTGTACTCACAAATTTTTCACATTTTATGTAGCTGACTCCTTATTGTATGGAGCCTTCTCTCTACTCCTTCGGTAGCGATTCTGTTACCCAGATTGTGCCAATAAGCCGATACAGATAAATAGCCAGTTTTTCCGAGCCCTTCTTGATGAGTTCATCTCTTATACCAACTGTTATATTATTTTTGAGCTGTTGAATGGCATCCTTGACCTCCCCCAAATTGCAGGATAGTTGGTTTCCATCATCCAACGTGTACATTCTCTACGTTTCATCGATCTCCATTGTCTGCCGTATCAGCCCCATTCAAGTGTTTATCGAAGTACTGCTGCCACCTTTCCATCACCTCACGTTCGTCCTTCAAAATGCCTCTATCTTCATTCCTGCACATCTCGAAGCACGAAACTATTGCGGTATGCGTTGACCTTCTGGTAGAACTCCCGCGTTTTTTTGAAACCGGTACAGCTGCTTCATCTTCCAAATGGTGTTTTCTTCTCTCATAAGAGGTGGGTCGGATTTTTCCATCTATAACGATTCTATACCATTACCCGGAATGCAATTTACCGGAATACCACTTACCGGAATGTACCATTACCCGGAAAAACCATTTTCCGGAATGTACCATTTACCGGAATGCACCATTACCCGGAAAGCCAAATTTTCCATTTTCGACGACCTTTTTCAATACATTTGTGTACAATATTTATTATCTTCCATTGATGCTCAGCACAAATTATGTCACGCTAACCATGGACATTCTTGACTCGGTTTCCATAAACACTTTTTCAAAAGACATCTTCAAATAGCTATGGACTAAATATATTGTTCTATATGCAGGCGTTACGACTCAACTGGGACAAAGCTATTCTAGTAGCATTTCTACAGTTAACAACTGAGAGCCTATGTCAATCGACCACTTTTACATTCGTTCATATTTTGACAAGTATGTAAGTACTCCAGCTCTGAAACGTCGTCAAATTTGCCAACCAGAAATAATTTAGAACCGGCGATATTCAATTCTACCAACCTCAGCTTGATCTTTCTGAATAGCCTCACTTTGCCGCAACGAACATTACGATACCAAAATTTAATTGCACATGTCATTTATTTACGATTTATTTAGAAAAGAATCGCCTGATATGGTGCAGAGCTACTTGGGCACTTCCATGATTCACTTTGGCCCCACTGTCGAAGTGAATCAAAAGTGTCAAAAATAGGATCCGGCTCCCTATAGATCGAAAAACTATGTCTTCAAATTTAGGGTATAAAACAAAACATTGCTGGCAAGGATAAAAACAATGAAAAGATTTTTTTGTGTTATATATATTTGATGTTAAATATTAACGAGGTCGATACAAATCGAAAAAATCGCCTATCAACTAAGGTAGGGTGCATTGGAGTAAATGGAACATCCCAGCATTTGAAAATGTTTGGATTTATGATAGTTTTCTTATCCCCTTCAATTTAAACAGTTTAGAATCCGATTTAAATATTGTATCAAAAAATTAAAAAAAAAAAAAAAACATTATTTTTGCGAGGGAAGTAACATACAACAGTGCAATTCTCATTTTAGCTTTAAAGCTCCCCCAAATCAACACAATTTTTAAAGCGAATTCGACAAAAAAATTCGTTGTTGAGTCGTTTTAAGCACTCTTATATGGAACCATCTGGACCGATACGACGAAAATCGCTGCGAAATTGCGTCACTGTGGGTTGGATACGCTGTCGCCGTAAAAAAACGCATTGATTTAGGGGAGTCATTAGGTTTGAGGAAATCTAAAAACCAAGACGAAACTAGGAGTCCCTTGGTGATCGAGAGTAGGGACACTATACGCCATTGTGACGTTCATCTCTGGATTCTGAAATATTGAACCTCAATTGATCTACTTTTCCTTTGAATTTCCTTGATTGTGCTATTTTTCTACGAATGTCATATCTCTGAATGTCTGTACCCCGAATCCAGGATAATATACTAGAAAGAATAGTAAGCAATCATAAGAAGAATATATTTGGTCATTTTCGACTAAACACGTTTTGCCAAAAATGCTGAGATCAGTGGAACTCGAAAGAACTGTCAACCAAATAAAGAAGGGTGAATACCAGATGACCCGAAATGGGTGATTCTAGAAAAAGGGATATACGGTGGATTTGCATTCGGTTGATTGACGTTTACAGAAACGACACTCGGTGAATTGACACTCGGCGAAAAGTAGCACATCCAATCGTGTTCAAAATTCTAACCATTGCTCATTTATTAACATTTGGACACTTGGAGAACCGACGGTCGAATGTCGAAAGTAAAGTAACATAGTTGTAGCCAAATTTAGCCAGTTCAGTAAAGACAAGCTAAAAGAACAGCTTTTATAAAGAAGGGTGAATCATCTATGAAATGCAAATATATGAAGATGATGCATATTGACATGATCAAGTACGAAGATATCTTAGACTCCTCTTCGATGCTTACGTATTTTGAAGGAAGAACATTCCCTGTTCATAATAGTTGGTGATCATTTTAAATATTTTATGGACCTGAAGGACCATAAAACGACGTTAATGAAAAAGGCGAGAAATAGAGAAATAATTTTCCGGTAAATGGTCCTTCCGGGTAATGGTTTTCCGGTAAATGGTTCATTCCGGTAAATGGTTTTCCGGTTAATGGTCTTCCGGTAAATTGCATTCCGGGTAATGATTTCCCGGGTAATGTCGGAGAACCTCTATAACGTTTAATCTCTACAGGAATCCCAAAATAAAATCCAGAGGTTGATAGTTCTAGCGTAACATTTGAAAAGGGCCTAACTGCAAAATGTAAACAAACTTGATTATTCATTATTCGTATCATTTTTTTTACGTAAATTACTCCTACATACTCTTACGGGCATGCAAAATGCATTATTAATGGTAATTTTATTCAAATTAAAAAGGGCCTATCTGAAAATGATGAAACTAAGAGGGCCTAACTGGTCATAAAAGGGCCTAACCAAATTTCCATCAAAATCAGATTGGCCCTTCCGTGCATTTTTTAATTTTCCTCCATATTTTTCAATATTTAGCCATTGTATAGCGTTTTTCTCACATAATAGAACCTAGTGAAATATTTGAAAAGGGTCTATCAGCATAACGTAAAAATTGAGAAATGCTCGATTGAAGATTCTGTAATATATTGATTGTTGCTATTTTAAACTCATTGCTATCTAATAGTTTTAAACTTTTGTTCGACACTCATAGTCTATTACTGGGCCACGTAACGTTTTTAATCTAACATACCATAAAAACTAGTAAAAAATGTTGAATTTAAATATCATCGGCAGATAGGCCCTTTTACGAGTCTTCAAACCAGTTAGGCCCTTTAATTGAACATGGTTTCAGTTAGGCCCCTCCAGTTAGGCCCTTTTATTTAACAGAGTTCCAGTTAGGCCCTTTTGGAATTTGTTAATTTTATTGATTATTGAATAGATTTTCAAAGTTTTAGAACAAAATCAATCGATTATGTGAGAAAATCAACATTGAATATTGAAAATTCTTTATTGAAGATTCAGTACTATATTGATTATTCATATTTCAAACCCTTTCTCCTATTTACTAGTTTTATACTTGTGTTCGACACTCATAATAGTCTACTAGGTGGTTCATAACGTTTAAAATCTTAAATAACAAAACAACTCGTGAAAATGGTTGAATTCAAACATCATCGGCAGATAGGCCCTTTTACTAGTCTGCAAACCAGTTAGGCCCTTTCAGTTAGGCCCTTTGATTGAACATGGTTTCAGTTAGGCCCTTTTATTAAACTTAGTTCCAGTTAGGCCCTTTTGGAATTTGTTAATTTTATTGATTATTGAAGTGATTTTCAAAGTTTTAGATCAAAATCAATCGATTAGGTATGTGAGAAAATCAACATTGATTAATAAAAATTCTATATTGAAGATTCAGTACTATATTGATTCCTATTTCAATCCCATTCTCTTTTTTACTAGTTTTATCATAATCTTAATGCGAAGTTAGTTGAAAAACTTATTTTTTATCCTAAAAAAAAATCAATTACATTAAAAATTTTGAATAATTTTCATTTGTTAATTTTTATTTGTTGCCTCTAGTTGTGGATCGAGTTCCAAAAGTCGCGATTTTCACAAAAACAAATTCGTTTGTTTTTGTAACAGCCCTGCAAGAATTCTTCTTATACTTCTTCTTTGCTTTACGTCCTCACTGGGACAGAGCCTGCTTCTAAGCTTTGTGTTCAATGAGTACTTCCACAGTTATCCCTGGGCAAAGGCACAACCTTGTGACCAGCTTGATTGCTGTCAGGTCTCGGGGCTTAAATGTATCTTTACTCTGCAGAGAAAGATGCACACTAGTGGTGCCAATGGTGATGATAATCAAAAGTGTTTATAATTAACACTATTGATTAACATCGCCGTGAACCGATACTTTACATGGTCTATTTTGAAGCGGTCCCCTGTTTGTTTTTTCTATACGTATTTTATTTATACTTCCAGCCACTCTTCCGGAGCATTATTTTATTATTTTAATGTGCATCAAAACCTCCTAACATTGAAGAAATCGTGCGGCACAGGAACACGCATGGCCTTACAAGGATACAACAGAATCTTATTAAATCCGTCTTTTATACTAATAATATCACTACAATTTACTAACTAAATCACCCTCTTCCCGTCAGTTAGCGCCATCTCAAGATTAAGTTTTTATTATAGCATTACATATATTATAAAAACTGTTAAGTGTGAAAAGTGAAGCATGGAACATATGCGTTGTGAAAGAAGTTATGTGCTGGTAAAACGAATGCCGTCAGACGGCCACTGTCTGTTCTCAGCACTGATATGTCAATTCTACCGAACGGAATGCGAAGACTCGGAGCATATGCAAAAAGTCATGCAGCTTCGCAGACAGGTCGTGGACTATATCAGATCAAACATGGACACCTTCTACGAATCATTGGCAGACACTGTCAGCGCATTAGACCATCTTCATGCAACCGACGTCGTAGAGAGAATCGAAGAGCTGCTTACGAGGTTGGCAGACACCAATGAATGGGGAGGTCAAGAGGCAATATCAGCAGCTGCCAACATATTGAACAGGAGAATTGACGTGTATTGCGAAGATGGAGACATTATCAGATTCAACAGAAGCGCTACAGCTTACGGGACGCTACGAATAGCATATCGAGCAGCGATCGTAAGGAGAAACAGGAGAGGTGGGAGAATCGACCGAGTGCATTACGATAGTGTGGTACAAAGACTACGGCAACCTGATCCTGAAGCAGATACTAGGACAGTCGAGGGCAGGAATGGGAAGGGAAACTTCACCCCACCTAACACTCAAATTCACAACTTCCAACGGAACGTTATCGAGAATGCATCGCAAATAATTCATGATTCCGAAAACGGCTTTATAGATGTACCGGGAGAAGCCGGCAACAAGCATCACCTAACCTTCTTGAGTTGGAATGTCCGAGGATGCTCAGACGGAACCAAACGAGAAGAAATGGACAGATTCTTCGCGCAAAAGAAATACGAATTAATTGCGCTCCAAGAAACACGCATAGCGGAATGCTCCTTGGAAACTAACAACTATTATTGGTTCAATGTCAACATCAGAGGCGAGAAAAATAGAATAGGGGGAGGAACAGCCATCCTCGTTCAAAAAGCATTGCTACGAGAAAACAGGTTTCAGAAAATCGGCGACAATTCGTGTGCGCTAATCGTTGACATATTCGGGCACAAGACCGTTTTCATCTCCTGCTACATTAGAAGTGAAACCAACTACGGCCATCGAGAATTCGGAGCGCTGTCCCGATATATCATTTCATTACCTGAGCAGCTTAAGAAGAATGTCATCATAGCGGGAGATATGAATGCACATATTGGCATTCACGATCAAACTGATGCGGACAAAACAATAATAGGAAGGAACCTATGGCATCAACACTGCAACGCAAACGGCTTTGAACTGAAAACCTTTCTTCACGGGACTAGAATGAAAAACTATCTCTCATTCAGCCACTCTCCTTCAGTGAAGATTACGTGGACGAATGGAAGAAGTTCCTCTCAGTTGGATCACATTTTAATGACGGTGATGAGCTTCACAAAGTTGCCTCGCATAAGAGCCTTCTACGATGCTACGCTTCGTAGTGACCATAAAATGGTAGAGTGTGTGATGGCTTACAAGACTTCGGATCAAGAAGCATCACAGACTCAGAAAACTATCAACCCCGTAAAGCGAGTAAAATTTAACCTAGAACTGCTGAAAAATGAAGATGAAAGAATGAAATACCAACAGCGCATGGACAGAGCACACCGAAATACCGAAAATATACCTTCGAATCCGGAACAGAAATGGAATGCAATTGAATCGACTGTAATGGGAGCAGCAGAAGCAGTACTCCAAGCATCTAGGTCACCTCCAACACCACGACGAAAGCAAGCACATAAGAACCTCTTCCTAGCGAAACAGAAACTAATGGCGAATAGAAATGATCAAAATTTGAAAAAGGCGGCGAGACAGGCAGAAAAGGAAAAAAGGTTGGCCTATCAACAACACTTCGAGGAAAAAGTAGATAAGTTCCTTAGAGAGATTGAAAAAGAAAACTCTTTGGAACAGATGACGAAAACTTTTCGATTCATAAAATCACACCGGCGGCAACGCGAAAGCAAAAAGCGAACATATATAAACATTCAGCAATGGGAACAGAAATTATCGTCATGCACAAATCAAAATGGGGCGCTTAATCTACTTCCTGAAGATGACGGAAGAAGCCCAGGAGCGGAACCGACGTGGCAAGAAATTCAAGAAATTCTATGGTCGACCAGAAACAATAGCGCTCCGGGGGTGGACAACATGAACAACGAGCTGTTGAAATACGCGTCAGAAAATGTCCAGGATGACTTAACGCATCTAATCAAAGAAGTCTTCAGAACAAATGAAGTTCCAGAAGCATGGACAAAAACCGTTCAAGTTCCAATACCAAAAATAACTAATGCCGCAACTGTAGATGACTACAGATGCATCACGCTGTGTCCAGCGGCATATAAAATTTACGCTAAAATTCTCCTCAAGCGTCTAAGAGAGAATATAGATCCATTGCCAAGCTATCAGATGGCATTCCAATCGAAAAGAAGTGCTGCTGACCAGATATTTGTGCTCCGAAGGATCTTAGACGAAAGATGGAGAAAAGGTGTCAAAACAATCATTGTTTCAATTGACTTGAAACAAGCTTTTGACAGAATCGATACCTCAAAGGCGGCAGAAATACTGGACAAACTGGGAGTCCCTCGAGCTCTTATCAATCGCATCATTAAAGCGTGCTTATGTGAAGACACGTCGATTCAATGGTTTGGACAGCGCACTACCACCAAAAGCAAACACAGGGGTATAAAGCAGGGATGTCCGCTGAGCCCAGAACTGTTCATTCTGATGTTGCACTACGTATTGAAAGAGCTACAAGCAAGCTGGCCAGAAATTAGACTAGAACATGGAGGCAATATGCGACTACCATGTATCCTTTGCTATGCTGATGACATTCTATTTCTATGCAAAAATGAAGAAGACGTAGAACGCTTATTAGATCTACTCATTCCACTTCTGGAATCAATAGGATTAGAGATAAATACGAAAAAAACAAAAGTGTTATTTCGTGATCCGTATGACACTACCAACGTAGCTCCTGATACTACCAGAAAATTTGGAAAATATGATCTGTTGGTCGTCACTATGATGAAATACCTTGGTATTTACGTTACAAGCAGCCTATCAAGAGCAGCAACAACTTCAGAGAGGATCATCAAAGCTTATAAGGCATTCCACCATCTATGTTCTTTTTTACGGAAGCATAAACTGAAATGGACAACAGTCAAACGTCTATACCATTGCTTAATCACACCGGTGGCGACGTACGGTATGGAAGTCTCCACTATATTAAAAAGAAACAGAAACTCCTTAAGAAGTATGGAGAATGATATGATTCTTACCTTGAAAGAACTTAGCAAAAGAGAAAACGATGAGAATAATAGTCGGGAGACATCGCAACACCCTGCAGAGCCAAATGAAGGAGAAGAGAGAGGCACAGCTGAACATGACAACGAGAATCAAGCAAATATCCTAATTCATGAAAACTCACAAGAGACAAACATCGACCAAGAAAATGAGAACCCACATATTGCTCCAAACTGGTTAAACAACAGAACCATCAACAACAAGATAAGAACGGCGAGGCTCAATTTCTTCGGCCACATAATCAGGAGCAGTAATAACGGAATCCTCAAAACTGCATTGGAATATAAAATTCCGGCACCGAAAAAAGTAGGCAGGCCAGCATACACCTGGCGAAATTGCATCTGGCAAGACATCGACCGTAGTGGAATCCCTATTGAAGAATGGCATGAAACAGCCACTGACAAATCCAAACTTAAAACAGTAACTAAATCTCTTTACGAGAAAATGGTGGAATCCGAATATGAAGTAAGCGATGAGTCAGAAGGAAATAGCACGGATAGCTCATTACTTCCTTCCGACTTTGCCGGATTTAGCGATGATGATGAGGCATTCATGAGTTCGGACTAAGTAAATAATATATATAACATATTAAACAATCATCATACGTTCTCCAAATTTAGATAATAAGCTGAATATTGCAGAGTAAGATATAAACAATTTATCACACATCCAAACTTACCAAAAACATTCATTTTTGAGTGAAACTTGAGACTAATCGCTATCTCTATTTATAGGTACCCGTAACTGCAAATAGGAATAACAACTCATGAGAAACAAACTAGGACATAAGTGAGTAGGAACTAATCACTAACACCCCCAACACTGAAAAGGTAAGCACTATTAATATTATCTCTATTATCGAGAATTTCAGCCGGAGGCTAGTTCGTCTCCAAAAAGCTAAGCACATATCCTAGTCCATTACCCTAAAACACTTCTACAAAGGAACAAAATTCCCAGAATTTACATAGCTATCAACGAAAATCTACTGCAATTAAAAACTAAAATAAATTTTAAGAATATGATATTGTCGGTTAAAGTTTTCAAACAACTTCAAGAACCAATTTCTCTTAATAACAGATCCTAGGAATAACATATGACATACTATCGGTGCGGTAATAAAAAAAAAAAAAAAAAAAAAAGAAACAGTTTATTCGGCTAGGTTGGATTTTTCTCTGTTCTATCTACTGACCACCGAACCCATAATATCTATAAACGGTGATTTTCGTTCCCTGAATAATATTTTCTTAATTTCCTATATAATGGAAGTCAATCTGACGCGTATAAAAGCATGAAAATTCCTACGTGTTACCTCCGGTCGTTCTTCCGTGGATAAGCTTAAAAACAATTAACAAACAAACTCTAAACTAAATCTGATCAAGGACGCGTACTCGAAGGTAGTTTCAGCAGTAACAGGTAGCCCAGTGTAAGTGATTAGTATGAGGTGTACTTGTGAGTGCGGTGCGATGCGCTTCATCGTAGTGCAAAGCCATTATTATTGTTCTCATTATTATTGCGGCCTTCAGCCCTCGGCGGGATCACCTCAAGTTGATATATGAATAATTCCGTTACTAGTTATGATAATGTTACTAAGAAAATAGTGATATTATGGTGAGATAACATTATTGTGTGAATAGTCTAAAGAAAGTCAAATAGGTTTGTGTGATTAATGATAGCTACAAAGATGGTGATCATTAGAGTGATGACAGTTGGTGATATTGTGAATATTTGTGATATAAGCAAAACGAACCCTACTTTTATTTTAATGAAGATGATGATATTGAGTGTTGATATGACTTATTTATTACAGTGATTGTTTTTATTAGTGAGAAGTTTTATATTTTAAACTGGATGAAGCAGTAGTATGGTGTTGTGGCTGAATTATAGATGTGAAGTTAATAATAAGAGTGATGTAGATAATGGAGACATTACTATTAGAAATCATGATGATATATAAGATGGTGATGTCAATACCCGTGAATAGTGCTGTGTAGTAATCTAATAGTTATCAAGTGAAGTGATAGTGTGAAAAGAACGTTTTCCACCTTCTACCGTAACCTTCTGAGACAGATCGCAACAGTGTCTTCTTGGAAGCCATCTTTCCGTGCACGTCTGGTGAACTGCTTCAGAAGGATTGCGTCCTCTTTTCTATCTAAAGTCTAGTTTAGAGCTTGGGACAGTATTCACTGTACGGCTAGCAACATACAAAAAAAAAAAAAAAAATGAGTACTTCCACAGTTATAAACTGAGAGCTTTTTTTGACAAGTTGCCATTTTCGCATTCGTATATCGTGTGACAAGTACGAAGGTACTCTATATTCAGGAAAGTAAAGGAAATTTCCATTACGAAAAAACCTGGACCGACCGGGAATGGAACTCAGATACCTTAAGTACCTCAGGCCCTTAAGTATAAAACAAGTAAAAAAGTGAATGGGTTTGAAATAGATATAATCAATAAGGTATTGAACCTTCAACCGAGAATATCCAACACACTTAAATTATTTTACGGATTCCTGTGAAATATCAACAGCTGAACAGTTCGGTAAAATAAAGTAACGGAGTACGGTAATTTTTTACAGTATTCGGTTAAAAATCACCGGAGTACGTTAAATTCCGACGAAGTTACGGTGTTTTATTTCACCGAACTGTTCAGCTGTTGAGATTACGGTGAAATTCACCGTAAGAGCTTAGTGTGAACATTTAGCTATTATATTGTTTTTCTCTCGCTTTATTTTATTTAAAAACTATGAAAATCACTTCAATAAGCAATAAAATCAACAAATTCCAAAAGGGCCTAACTGGAACTATGTTTAATAAAAGGGCCTAACTGAAACCATGTCCAATCGAAGGGCCTAACTGAAAGGGCCTAACTGGTTTGAAGATTCATTGAAGGGCCTAACTGCTGATGATATTTGAATGCAACCATTTTCACGAGTCTTTATGCTATTTGAGATTACTAACGTTCTGGGCCACGTAATAAACCATAATGAGTGTCTAACACAAGTATAAAACTAGTAAAAAAAGTGAATGGGTTTGAAATATCAATAATCAATATGTTGCTGATTTTGTATAGAAAAGTTTCCAATATTTAGCTTGTATGATATTGTGTTGTTTTCTCACATAATCATTAAATGTTGTCGAAGAATTATGCAAATCACTTCAATAATCAATAAAATTAGCAAATTCAAAAAGGGCCTAACTGGTTTGAAAATTTGTAAAAGGGCCTATCTGGGGATGATGTTTGAATTGAACTATTTTTACAAGTTGTTGTGCTATTTCAAATTCAAATTGTTGTGAGCCACGTAATAGACCATTATAAGTGTCGAACACAAGGGGTTATCCGAAAATGACGTCCATCAATTGGGGCCTCCTCCAATGGGGGGATGTACGAAAATGTGACAGTGCATAGATTGGGTATTAGAAAAAGCGTGACAGAGGGGTAGAAGGGTTCTAGAAATCCAGAAAAACGATGGACGTCATTTTTGGATCTTCCCCAAGTATGAAACTAGTAAAAAGCGAATGGGTTTGAAATAGGAATAATCAATATGGTACTGAATCTTCAACCGAAAATTTCCAATATTTAGCTATTATATAGTGTTTTTTCACATAATCGCTAAATTTTGTTCAAGATTTATGCAAACCAATTCAAAAATCAATAAAATTACCAAATTATAAAAGGGCCTAACTGAAACCATGTTCAATCAAAGGGCCTAACTGAAAGGGCCTAACTGGTTTGAAGATTCATAAAAGGGCCTATCTGCCGATGATGTTTGAATTCAACAATTTTTACGAGTTGTTGTGTTATTTGAGATTAGAAACATAATGGGCCACGCAACAGACTTTAACGGGTGTCGAACACAGGTATGAAACTAGTAAAAATGCGAATGGGTTTAAAAGGTAGTAAACGGAACATGGACAACTATCGGGGCATTTCCTCTCTGAGCGCTGTATCGAAACTATTTGAGCTTATCATAATGCAACCTTTATTATCGCATTCTAAACAGTATCTGAGTGACGACCAACATGGGTTCATGGTTGGCCGGTCAACTACCACCAATCTGCTATGTCTCACTTCGTTTATTACCGAAAGCATGGTTGAGCGGATGCAAACAGATGTCATATACACCGACTTGTCAGCTGCTTTCGATAAGCTGAACCACAGTATTGCTATTGCTAAACTACACAGACTGGGGGTGAGTGGTACATTACTTCAATGGTTTCGATCCTACCTCTCTGGTCGCCAGCTGATGGTCACCATCGGCGATTGCACATCAGAAACCTTTCCTGCCACGTCTGGGATACCACAAGGCAGCCATTTAGGACCTTTAATCTTCCTGCTATATTTTAACGATGTGAACCTAGTTCTCGAAGCCCCACGTCTTTCGTATGCTGATGACCTCAAGCTTTTCCTGCGAATCCAGTCTGTAAATGATTGTCATTTCCTACAACGACAACTCGGAATATTTGCGAACTGGTGCAGCATCAACCGTATGTTGGTTAATCCAGAGAAATGTTCGGTGATTACTTTTTCAAGGAAAAAAGAGCCCATCTACTTTGACTATGAGCTGTCCAACACGACAATTAAACGTACAACTCACATAAAAGACTTAGGAGTTATCCTTGATTCGCAGCTGAACTACAAACAACACATGTCATACGTCATAGATAAAGCATCTAGGGCTTTAGGCTTCATTTTTAGGATGACAAAACATTTTTCCGATGTTCATTGCCTGAAATCACTGTATGGATCGTTGGTGCGCTCGATTCTGGAATATTGTTCTCCCGTTTGGAATCCATATTATAACAACGGCGTTGAAAGAGTTGAATCGGTCCAGCGACGGTTTCTTCGATTCGCCTTGCGCAAACTGCCTTGGAGTAACCCGTTCCGTCTGCCAAGTTATGAGGATCGTTGCCGGCTGATTGGTCTGGAGCTGCTTCGAGTTCGTAGGGATACGTCAAGAGCTCTCCTGGTTGCTGACATCTTGCAAGGCCGAATAGACTGCAGCTATTTACTACAGCAGATCAACATAAACGTACAACCGCGAGCCTTGCGTAACAGTGTTATGTTGAGAACGCCGCTTCATCGAACTAATTATGGCTTGAACGGTGCGATTGGTGGAATTCAGCGCGTTTTCAACCGAGTTTCTGCATCATTCGATTTTCACCTACCTCGGTCAACTTTGCGTCGGCGCTTTGTGTCACATTTCGCAGAATAGTATATTTAAGTTTTAAAATGTTTTTAATTTTAGTTCATTCTATCATTAGGGCTTTTGAAGTCTGTTGATATTGACTGTTAAATAAATCAAAGGTAAATAAATCAAAATAGGAATTATAAATATGGTACGGAATCTTCAATTGAGAATTTCTCAATGTTTACGTTTTGCAGATAGGCCCTTTTCAAATGTTACGCTAGAGTTCAGGATTCCTGTTGAAATTCCGGAGTTATTACTGAGAAAAAGATAGATTTTTCCTGATTTACTATTATTATACAAAATCGCTTGTACCAGGTGGTTAATCAGCAACCCACTATCAGTTAGAACTTTGTTGCAAAAGCTAGGTTTTTGTGCCCAAGTTATACCCTACAAGAGCACCTTGTTACGACGACGTAAGCATACACTTTGTGTCGTTGGATTTTAAGACAAAAATGCTCCGATATTGCAGCGTTTTCTTTACACCGATTCCACCCAAGTAGTTTTGTTTGTAGTTCTCATTTCGAAATCAGTAGCAACCCCCTCCCGTGTTTGTTCGACGCCAAAGGCGAACCAACTTCTTGCAACAATATAAACAGGAAATGTACTTTTCTACGAGCTCTATGCGAGCTTCGTTACTGGCAGCTCTTAGTCTAAATTGCACAATTCGCTCTCTGTGTAGCAACAATAAACTGGGCTAGTAGCGTAAAAGTGAGCATGCAAGTTAATGCAGCAATAGTGGCATGATTTCCATCAGGGGTACCTTGATACACCTGGTACCTGGTTCCTCGACATTAAGTTCTACCCGTGCTCCGGCAGTTGTCCATCATCAACAGCAACTCTGTCTGGAACTCTCCGGATTAAAAGGTCCGCCCAGCAGCGGGTTGCAACAATGTTTTCCATCCCCGGATAGGATTTTTACAACCCTGAGCGCTCACAAGCTCTCGTGTGCCCGGGAGGTGTGCGATAAAGGAAAAAGATTTCCGAAGCTGTAAAATAAAACCAGTTATGACACATGCTCGGCACTAACTTCTACCGGCAGCATCGCCCATCATCCTTCGCCCCCCCCCCCCCCCTTGGCAAGGGATAATAAATGCCCGAATGCTTGTTTCCTACCCCCGAAAAAGCGTATTCGTTACTCTGAAATAATGCAACATTGTGTCGACAGTTTAGTCTTACCCGAGAAAACGGAACACGGTGCTCGATGAGGTGTGCAAATAGGGCGCGGCTTATTTTTGAAAGTGCTAAACAACCAAACATTCGTATGCTCTTCTGGATTCAAATCACATAAAAAAGAAACATCGAAATTTGGGCTGAAAATATTAATATTTAGAGGTGACGACTTGGAGGTGAATTTTCAAGTTATGAAATATGATGTGGTTATGGGTTAGTTACCGTTTTGATTTATATTACGGACACTTAAGGCTTCAGTAAAGTAAAACTAATCGAAAAACATACAAAATAAATCGTTCTGTATGAAACTTTAGCGTTATCAGGCCTTACAAACACTTAAATTTCAAGTAATGGGTGAAGATTTGGATCCTACATTTTGAATTAACTTCTATAAAAAGAAATGCGTGGCTTCTTCATGATTCTTATTCTGGACACAACCACATTTTTGATTCATATTCCGGACACTTTAATTCGAATTCCGGACAGCATTTCAAAACCACAATATGAATAGTTAAATCAATAATTCAACTCATTTAGCCGTTAGGAAGACGTCAAAACTAGTTGAGCATTGCAAATTTTCATGGATTGCTATAGAAAATGTTTATTAAAATTATCTTTTAAATTGGGAACTGTTTAGCAGCAATATTTTTAACATTTCGAGTGAAATTTTTCCCATACAGAGTAGAGTGTCCGGTATTTGAAGCTGTCCGAGATTATTACACCATCCATAAAGCAATGATCGAAATTCAATTTTCCAGTGAAATAAAGAAAGCTTGGAATAAAACTAATTTTACCTAATACTAGTTATGATTCTAGAAAAAAAAAATCAAAAAAACTTTCATAAATTTAATGTTAAAAAAATGATATAAAATTTATTAAAAATTAAACAAATAATCAAACTTCACCAAAGGTCATATTTTATAACTTTTCAAATAATTCGATCAGTCATTTACCTGTAAACTTCTAAGATTTTTTAGGAATTACTCGTGATATTACTGATTGTATTACTAAAACTGATTCAGGTACTTGTCCAAAGTTTCCTTCAGATATCATAAATATTCCGATTTCTTCCGAAATTCAACATAGTGATTCTCTAACGTAATTCCATTCAAGTAATCAACCTTTTTTCTAAGGATAATATCAAAAATTACTTCCATCAGAAATATTTTCTTAGATTCTTTCAGTAAATTTTCTAGAAAGTCCAATGTTTTCCATGTGTTTATTCTGTGAGTTTTGCATCATTTTCCGTAGTATCCTCCAATATTTTCGTTAAGTACATTCTCAAGAATTGTATCTGTAATTTCAAAGGGTACTTAGGGTTTCCTGACAAAGTTCTTTTAAAAATACTCGTTTGATTTCCATTTAAATTCATGGCAAATTTTTAATGGAAGCTATGCTGAAACCCTAACGACAAGTTTCTTGCAAGTTTTAATTGACTAGTGTCTTGCTAGTTCTTTCTGAGAGATCGATAAAATTGTTATTAGTAGATTGCTAATAAGGTGTTTAGTGAATTCTTGAAAAGATCATTGTCTAATTTTGCTTCAAATTCTTAGTAGATTGGTAAAGGTTGGCGAAAAGCTGTGTCAATATAATATTTGGCATATTTCTTGGGAGACCTACTCAAATACTGGACAGAATCATTAGGAACTTTGTTTGGCGGATTTCTCGGGATGTTAATGATACTGATTCTCGATGAAGTCTTTTCTGGAAACTAGTTTTGACTAGTCTTTCTGCTTCACATCCTGGTAAAATCGTTCTTTATTATTGTTTACTTTACTCACTTATTACCAATTCAAACTAAATACGTGCCAGAGTCGAAAGTATAATTTTCGATTCGGGAAGTGTAAAAACATTGCATATATCCATTTGATATCTGGATGTTTTTATGTGGGGCTTACTGTAAATGAAAATGACCTCAGAATGTGTGTGTATTTACTGCCATTCTTGAAATGGGTCGTTGGAATTTCAGTAGAGCTATCACCTTTCATCTCCTGGGCTAAAATTGTCTGCAGATATAAAGATATCGAAGGGTATTATTAAATACATGCATACAATTTTCTTCCATAAAAGCACTGCCGGCCAGTGGGAGGTGGATTGTATCACACACACACACACACACTAGTTTTGACTAGTCTTTGATCTATGACAAAGTTCTTACGAGATTCTGTATAGATCAGTGAAGATTCACAGCGAATTCGTTCAATTATTTCCACTGAAAATCCTTAGGTATTCTAGGCCAGATTTTTGTTAAGTTTTTTATGGGTTTCTTGACAAAAAAATATTGCTTGGAAGATGCAATCTTGGGTTGGTGTCAAAAGTTTTAGCCAGCTTCATAGGAGAACAATACAATGGATTTTGGGACATCGTTTCTGTTAAAAAGATCTTTCATTGGATTCAACATGAATTTCACCATATGAAGAATTTCTCTAGTAACGAGCTATGGACAATGTCTAACGCATAATTCCTACTAAGGTAATGCGTTAGCTATTGAACATTGCCCTTTTGAAGAAGTTTAACTACACAGAGCAGAAATTGGTTTATATTATTCAAAAATCATTATGAATTTCCTATTAACTATAGAGGGTAGACGGTCTCTTAGATACCGTCAAATGGGGCTACTTTTGATTCCGGCGGCTACTTTGGACACTCGCGTTCTGGATTTATTTGCAGCATAAATATTAATCTGAGCCATTTTTGTGTCTTTAGAACTTTCATTAATCAATTTCTACAACAAGGCATGAACATTTTTTGAAACAACATTAACAATAACAGGATAAAGAAGAAAATGTATCAAAAAAACCAAAGAAATATTCGCAAGGTACAAAATATTTGCTATGTAAATTTTGTTGGAATTTTTCACATAACGTGCAAAGTTGTTGGGAGCATCACAAAACTATCTAATAGTCATGTGTCAAAGAAACTTTCGATAATTTAATGTTGAAAATTGTTGTTTTATCAATATAATTGATCGAAGGTCGCAATTTTACTATCTAGTTTTAGTTTAGAGTGGTGGTTTGTATATTTTACAACACAAACAAAATTAAACTAAGGATTCAGAAAAGTGAATAACAATAAAACATATATACTTCAATACTTATAAACAGTCAACATGATCTTTAAAAAAAATGTTTGGTCATATTTTACATGAATCTGCAGTACAAAGCATATTTCATCTGCTACAAATATACAATACTCACGCCATCTCAAAACTATTGAGAACCAAAATGCATGTAAGATAAGCAAAATTACAATTGTTAACGATCTTGCGAAACATTATTCTTATACTTTATGGATTGCACTTTGAATTAAAAAAAAACTTTTAGTTACAGGAATTGATGAGATCCTACTAAATATCATTCATCATATTTTGTACAAAAACATTCGTTTTGATTCTTATTGTTATAAGAATCAAAACCAATGTTTTTGTACAAAACTCATGAATTATCGCAGTATTTGGTAGTTACATCATTCGTGTGTATTGATTTAAATAGTCAAACATTCGTAACTGACAGTTCCATTTAAAAGAAAGTATACTTGAAGTTACAAACCAAAAATTATGAAGAACATGCTTCGCAGAAAAGTGTTATTTAAGTGTATTTTTTTCAGCTTTACAATTTTCTAAATCATGTTTGTCGCTCAAAAAACGTCCTAATGTACGATAATCTATAGAATTTGTTTAAAATTCATGAGAACAAATCATTTTACAATCAATTTGTATTGATGTCTCAAAGTGTCCAAAGTCGTATTTTGAAGGACACTTTTTTTCGCTATTAAAGCAATATTTTTATTTATTGATGGATTTGTCTCATATTTTGCACATTTGTTTGGCACAAAATATAGGCAAAAATTATCGAAATCTATCTATAATTCTTCGAGCCTAAAATCTTCAAAGTTCAAGTATGAGGAAATAATGTAAAAGAAGCCCCGTTCGACAGTATTTCAAGAAATATTTTATATCTATTTTTGTCCAAAACTCTTGAAAATCAAACCGTTCTAAGCTCACAGTATTTAATAAATTTAATTAAAAATAATTCATAAATAAGTTACAGTATGACCCATGAAAAACTCGAAAATTGTTTAAACTTTTTTTTTATCTTTATTAACGAGATTTTTAGCCCTGGGCTAGTTCATCTCGGGACCAACGACTTTACTTCCCTTCCGAAGGAAGTCGTCACTGAAATTTTTAGTGACTATCTCAATGATGGGATTCGATCCCAGGTCCTCGGCGTGAGAGGCGTGCTGTTTGAACTAGAATTTAGCATACACAAGCATTATTTTCATTGTTTTCGTGAGTGAATAAAATTTTTGACTACTGTACCATATTCTGACATAACTTCGCTATATAAAACCATTTTTGTCATAGTATTTTTACTTACCTAAACAAGGTACTAGTGCAAACAAATTTGAAGATTTTGTTCGCTAAAAGTAGAAAAAGCGTTTGTCCGTCGTATACCCTGGTGATAAACATTCCACCTTGGAAAATCACACATAATTGTTGAAAATATTAGTTTGTTTGGTATCACAGGATGGAGGAGTTCTTAGACAACGTGGTTTTCATGGTCACTATACAATATTTTGCCAGGGTCATGGTTTTGGAAGCATTTGTGTTTTATAGGTTTGAAGTGTCTTTTTTTGTTAAATTTTAATAAAAAAATAAAAACAGAGGTCTATGAGAGTTTTTTTGTAGAAGAAGTTTGTTCCTTCGGTTATAAACAACTAGGATGTATAGTAGCTCATAGGTTTTTAGCAAAACAGAGCTGCTTGTCACACTTATATGAAGCTTCAACCACGGCTTTTCAGAATGAGCCGTTTTATCCAATTAATGTTTCTGTCTCCAGCAATCCAGTTGACACTCTGAAAGCTTCCATCATAAAGATATTGAGCTCAATAATGGCTGCATCATCAGATTTGAAGGTATGTTTCATATTCCTCTCTAATAAGGCTGATACAAATATTAAATTTCTTTTATGTCCGAGACAACTTGGAAGGTACGAGGGGGGGGGGATAGAAATAAATAAGGAACAAAAACATAGGTCAGTTGAAAATCGTCAATTCTTAATTAAAACTAACTTGGAGGCAATATTGAAAGCATCTCTACGAAAAATGTCGTAAATTGGTATCATGTTTCCAGTGGCACAGTGACCTGTCACAATGGTTTCCTGAATATGAACTTCATTTTTCGAGGTTTTGAGAACGATCGCGGAACAATTTTCCTATAAACATTAGGGTGTCCATACTGCCCCATGGGGGTGTCCACTTTGCCCCGCTAGCTTGATGGCGACTACCAAATATAAGCTTTTTTCAACCTATTTTTGAAAACAAAATATTTTTTTCCCAATTATGCAACCATGTTTAACGAATGCTTAAGAACTCTAAAAAGCATACTGCACATAAAAAACAGTATAATATTCATGTCCTCACTGTCAAAATAGGCAAATTCCTTAGGGTGTCCATACTGCCCCGTGTCCCCCTAAATATGAAAAAAACTTATATTTTCGAATTTTTATTTTTAACGATAATTGTTAAACTTTTTTCAAACGTCCTCTGGATAATTATTTTACTTGTTTTTTACTTTAAAAATTGAAAAAATCTAACTGATGTCAAAAAAATGATGAAACTTTTTTTTTCTCCCCTTCAAAATTTTCGGATTTTTCAAGGGGGGGGGGTGACATAAAAGAAAATTAATATTTGTATCAGCCTAAGGAGAATGTAACAGAAACAAAATTATGTTCAAAGCACAAATCAAAGTCTAAACAGATTAAATAATACAACTAACAAATTATTATTATGTTTTATTTAAGATACTTTACCATTTGTTATGGCATTCGTGTCTAGACAAATAACAAATAACATTTTTGATTTGTTTCCATTTTCCATAAAAAAAACTACCTTAAAACGTGATATAACTATTCTCGCATTTTTTATGGGCCATACTGTAGATCAAGTCCTCCAAATGTGTCCACATTGTATTGAAAACACACAAAAATATCATGTCGCATGATCATTTCGCAATCTGTTTGTTTTTATTTACTTGGGCATCCGGAAAATCCGGGAATTGGAAAACTGATTTTGAATGGACACCCTTTAGAAACTTATGACCCCCTCCCTCCTCCGCAACACTTTTTGTATGGGTTTTATAAATTTTTGTATGAGTCGTAACGCTTATGCCTACTCCCTCCCCCTTTCTAAGCGTCACGCAATATGTTGTCGCTTAAATATCCCTCGAGAATTGCTGGATGAATTACTGTTAGATTTGATGGATGAGTCTAGAGGAATTTCTGAAGAAATCCCTGAAAGTATTCCACAAGAAATCTCTGAAAAAATCACTGAAATTGCTTTTTAACCCTTCAGTCGTCGCGCGGTTTGTCACCGTCAGAACCCCCACGCTGATGCTGTGTACGATAAGCGAGGTTTTTTACCCCTGTTGTACAAAATACAACAGCGCGACATTGAAGTGTTAATCTTTTCCTAGAGAGAATCAAGTAGAAAATTCTTAAAAAATCTGTAGTATCTGAAGGTTTCTCTGAATCATAAAGAATTCACCAGCATTCTTTGCAAGCAAAGTAAAGAAAAAGTGTCTTTAAGGGCTTTTTTTAAATAGAGACTTTAGAAACCTTCCATTAAGCCTGCAGTTGTCGCGCGGTTGCCCACCTCTACATGCACCACGCTGATGCTGTGTACGATAAGCGAGGTTCGTCAACCTGTGTTGCACACAGTAAAACAGCGCGACCTGAAGTCTCGCGTTACAATTATAAAGGGCAATGATCAAATTGTAAACAAAACGGGTTTTGATTCCATTCGATAGCATCTCCCAACACCCACAAACTATGCAAACATTGTCAACATAATCATAAAACTTACCTCTATAAACTCGATTTTTAAAACGGCCAATAACCGCTTTTTTCCACATCATTCATTGGCCAACTGCTTGAAACGGCCAATGATCGGTTCTTGCTTTATCAAGAGGGCCTACAATCGGGAAAATTTCGCAAACTGTCATTGGCCTTAGCATGGTGAGAGGCCAATGACTCTCTCTTGCTCATTCATTAAAAACCGAAAAGGTCTAGCCTTGGGCCAAGCACGATAATAAAATTCAATTTTGGCCAATAAAAAAGGCCCATGCCTTGTTGAAAATCGAAAATGGGCCAAGCATTTAAACTTATAATTTTTTACACATTTTTGTCAGTTTTCAGAAACAAATCGATTATTAACGTGTAGTACCGTCAAACGGGGTATCTTGCAACAGGGGTGAAACTTGCAACACTTCGACATGTAACCGAATTGTCGTTTCGTTCAGCCTTGAATTGAATTATCATAATTTATTCCGCCGTTTATTGACCTTAAATGTACAACAGAAGATTTTGGCGAGGGTTTGGGTATTGTTTATTTTTTGGTTGGTTTGCTGAAGGTGAAAATCATATTACACGTTGGATTGTGTAAAATTAATGCTGAAAAACGTTCCTCGCACAACACAAACGGTAGAAATATGTCATTCGAGGCATTTACTATTAGTAACATTGCTTTGTAGAGTACGTAAGTAATTGACAATATAAAAGTTTTATTATTTTGAAGGTTAAACACTATAAAAATTCAATAGCGGTTTTGACTACCCTTGTGGGGTAACTTTAACATTAAAATTTTTGCAGCTCAATCAATTCAATATAAATTTGGTACTAAATATTAGAAAATTTACATAAATCACATTATTATTAGATTTAGTTTTATTTTCGTCATGCAAATAATGAATAATTTTGAAAACCTGTATAAAAATTACCTTTCAGATCTGCCACTGGGAACGTTTTGCATAAAAAATGATGAAAGTTATGTCAAAACACCAACAGAAACCATTTTAAGACGCTTTGTGATACGTCACTTTGATTTAAATATGTATAAGTTATGTAAAGTATAACCTAAAATACCATTGTATTTGTAGAAAAGTTGCATTAAAACGTTTCAATTGCTTTCCAATAAATTCAAGACTTATCATACGCTAAAATTTCCTCGTGTGGACACCTTATGCAATGCCAATGAAGTTTTCAATGGAATTGATTCATTACTCATAATTTAATCAATAATAATTAGTTTTCTAAGAGTAGAGTAGCCTGTTGTGATTATTGTCAAGTTTTCAATAGTTTATTTTAGTTAGCACTGTGTGTTGCATGTTACCCCACATCAGGGGTAGCATTAAAAATGTATATTTGTCGTCTTTCCTGATCCCAGAAAACCAAATACTGCCAAATTAATACAGCGTGGTATTCTTTACGTGGCGATTAGGGTACTAGACGGTTTTTGTTTCATCTGTATCCTCAAATTTTTCATCCATATAGCTTTGAAGTTGAATATTGTTGCAAGTTACCCCGTTTGACGGTAATAGTAAATCGTCACTCAACTAGCAAAAAATCACATTGATTGATTTGAATACTGAGAAATAGGAATTGAAAATGTGGTGAGTAATATTCAAATCGAATTTTCTCTGAGTCAACGATCTGAGGATTGGCCGTTTTTAATTGTTAAGCGGGAAGTGTTAAAAAAAGAACTTTCTAGAGACTAACATCAACATATTGACGAAATCATTAAAAAGAGACCTGCTATCAGTTCTGATAACTTGATAATTCACTTATAAATCTTATTATATGACTCAAACTTCTAGGTTTCTATGTTTTGTAATTTGACTTCAAAAGAGCATACAAATGTTTTGATTCTAAGCTCTTTCGAAAAATAAGTCGCACCCTATTATGCAAACCATTTTAAATAACTGTAACCAAGAACACAAAAGATGCTGGCTTAGACATTGAACGAATTTCGTAATGCTCACGAATGTAGGTCAGTATGTAAAGTAACATCCGCGACACGCGCCTTACGCCGACATTAACCAGCGAAGGAACCAAACCGTGTGTGTGCGTGTATGTGTGAGTGTGTGCATTTAGGGCCCCCAGAACATCGCTCATTTTCCCGCGCTCCCGTTGCGATCCGATTGGGCAAGCCTATGGCGCACGGGCATATCCGCAATCAAACTGATTGCGTGGTTTGTGTGTCTAATCTGTTAACACATGTTGATTGTGGGTAAACGCGATGACGGCGATATCTCTGTGTGATAAATACACACGTGCCTTAGCGTCACAACTAGCGTTCCAGTTTTTTTACTTTACTTTTTTTTTTGGCGTGAAATCTTCTCTCAACATTTCGTAGACGCGATTTTTGCCTTTTACCGCTAAATATAAAACTCTCTCTGTCTTGTTTGGTTTCGCAGTGGTTTTGCGCGTTGTCGGCCCCATTTTCCCAAATAATTGTTGTCACGCGCGAGGGAGCAAAAGTCCATTGGTACCCGAGCAGAGCGGTTTTTGGAGTAGAGCACTAAATGCGTGACTTGGTGATTGATGGTGACGTATGTGCGTTTTTGCAACGTGAGGACCAGTAGGTTGTAAGGGTATAATTTCACTTGAGAAATGATTCACTACATAACATCTTTAAGTATATCACGCTAAGACATTGTTCTTCTTTACCGATTGCCACTATTTCTGACAGCTTATAGCGAATTTCTTCGTTTGTTTGGGTTCGAGTACACTCGATGTAATAACTGGATATGCACTATGTATTAATCAGTTATACATAAAGAAAGCATGGTCCAATATTATAAGTATGACACTTCATTGCAGAAGCATTTTCATTGAAATCGAAAATATTTCTTCTTTTTCTTGACATGACCTCTCCACCAGAACAGAGTCTGTTTCTAAAGTATGTGTACTATGATCTGCTCCACAGTTATTAACTGAGAGCTTCCTTAGCCAAATTTTCCTATTTTTCTACACATTGTGTAGATAAACATCGTTATTATGATGCAAATCCAACAATTTACCGTCCATCACCTCCGCAAAACACCGCAATTTCAGCGAAAATCGTTTCTTATCAAGCCAACCAAGCGCCAAACAATTATTCCGTCGAATGACGCCTGAATTGACACGTTCCATCACAGTTTCTCAGCAATTCAATCATTGCTGTTCTCCAATTGCTTTTGCTGGAAGATGCAGATGATTGATATTGGCGTTGATGCCTTCAGTCACCGCCGTGGTCACGCGAAATCGTCACTGTCGTCCGATATAGATGTTCAGCTTCAGCGTAGACAACTCCCCATCCAAATATGCCAACAATATGGCGGCATACTTGCGGCATCCATTCGTCGTGTGCAACAGTTATTGGCGCCCTTCCCAAACCGATCCGCCTATAAGTACATATCGTGACGCCACACGTAGTCGGCATTTATTGCATCCGCCCCTCGTCATCTTGATAAGAGCAAAACGGTGACTGTGGTCATCGTCGGCGTGACTTGGGCGAAAAACAGAACTTGCATTTCCTTCCATAGCGAGATCAGCTGCCTTCCCCTGCATTTGACACCTCACCACTATTTACCGCATACACGAGCCGGCTCCACTTAGGCTTCCCCATTGCTGCTAGACCATGGTAACTAACTAGGTCAATCGAAAATAAACTGCTCACATTATCTCCTTCTGCATCGCCCCTGATAGAAGCCACGCTAGTAGTCTCCGGTATCTGCAGTCCAAAAGAAATGGTCTGGAACCTCAGCCGTAGCGTATTGTTCCCTTGTCACCCGGGTTGATAAGCCAGGCCTAGCCAAGCCGTTGCAAGTCATGTGAATTGTTTCGCAATGAGTCGCACATTTCTCGGAAACCAAGTCATCTTCTTTTGGCGCGGCGATTGTGTAACCAAGTGAGCGGCGCCATGGCTGGTAGCGAGACACTTTTTAGAAGGTAGTTACTATCAGGAGTTGAATTCTGAGCAAATTGAGAGTATCTCTCACTTATCGCTCTATGTAACAATCATGATCCGCCACATTCCATGAGAGTCTATTTATCGTCTACTGCTACAGCTCTGATTATGTCGGGCGGCTAACAGTACATGATAAAACCCATCTAAACAAGCTCCAAACCTGGGCGACACTATTGCTATTGCTGTTCGGGGATTGTTTATCATGCTAGTAAAGTAAAACACCCACCCCCAATGGTAAATAAGCTAGAATAATGGGTTTTATCATCGCTCTCTGTTTGGGGCTCTCCTTCACACTCAAACAGACTTCCAAAGTTCGGTAATGTAATTTACCGAAACAGACCGGTCGTAATTTCAACTACTACAGTCGTTTCGGCAATCACCCGCTTGATTACCGGAATGTGTAAAATATTTTAAGGTATATGGGTATTGGCATCCCATTTTAACGAGATCGGTTATTGTATTCACCGAAAACATCAGTAAAACGGATCGAATACCGAGTTCGGTAAAGAATTTCCGAACGATCAGTAAATTTGAACTCTCATCTCCGTTCTCAATATGCAATTGTCAAATTCTCAGTGTATATTCCTCCTGAACAGACGCAACGAAGGCGATGATGAACGAAATTCGTGGATTTGTCTATCAACCCTCGATTAAAACCTGTTAGAAACTCTATGTAAGTATCCTATCCTAGGTGCCACTATTGGCAAATAGACAATAGTTTGCACAATTCGTTGGTACAGGTCGGACTCGATTATCCGGAACTTTAGACTCGATTATTCGGAATTTGTTTTTTAAGTTCTTGTTTTTCAATTTTTATGCAGAAATCTGAGATAATTTGGTATTGTAATAAACATGTCCGAGCTGTATTACGAATCGGCTTCTTTTGATGAGGTAAAATTCATTACCTATATCAGGGCTGGTAGCGAGTCCCTTTTTAGTGACTTGGTCACTTTTGTAAAGCGAGTCACGAAAAAGTCTCTTATTTTGAGACATTTCTACAAAACGTCACTTTTTTCAATCCAAAGTTCCGAGATAAATTACGGCCATTTTTTCCTGATTTAAGTTCACGTTTTCAATTAGACTATCCCCATAACAACTTAATAGCAGTATCAATATATTTGTTCAAAAAATTTTGAAAAAAGGTTAATTATTCACAAAAATTCGCAATTTATGATGATTTATAACCCAGGTCAACCCTGTTCATTGTTGCACAAATCTTTTTTTCTCGTGGAGGTTATAGAGCATTTCAACTTGCCGTTTCAAATTATGATGTTCAGCTCAATTGTACTGCTTCGTCCCTAAAGATATTCATGCATTTTTTTGGAATACACACAAAGATTAGATTATTGGAGTTGGTAACTTTAACTAGGTTTTTGGACTACCGAAAAAGTCAATAAAATGAAACTAATCGCCACTCGTAATTCAATGTCAAGTATCATTAGTATTATTGGTAAATGTTTGTTTCCCGATTTACTACAATTGTTTTTAGCTTATTGACTTTTTCGGTAGTATGAAAACCCAGAAATTTTCAATTGTAAATATTGAAAAGCATCATAAAATCAATTGGTTATTGAAACGCTCATAAAGTTATACATATATTCTTCCAATAAATCTTCATATTTTTAAAATAGATAAATCAAAATTGACTGTAACAAAATGAGTGCCAATGCATTGAATGGGGAAAGGCTACTTTCAATTTCTTAAATTCAAAACAGTGAGCTCAGTGTGGTAAAGCTAAGAGCCATGTTTCTAGATAATTTATACAGAAATCTAAAATAGGTTTTATCATACATTTTCTGGCAAATGTAATCCAAATGAGTACATCTAAAATGTACATGAATTTTAGTTATTGACCCTAAATGTTTAACCGAGAATCATTCTTACTTTTAATACACTAATGATCCGATTTTGTCAGCCCCTTTTTGGAGAGAACTTTTGGTTGTTATCGTTTTATAATCGAATCTTTTTTTAACTCCGCTCAAGGTATTGTGAAAATGCATAACATAGGTTAGAAAGAACTCATTGATTACATTTTGAAAAGGAGCTGAAAATCTTTTTGAAAAAGGGGCTAAAAAAATCGGGTCATCTATGTATACAATTTTTATAGAATCTTCTGGGCGTAAATTTTACTCTCACTCTGACTTGAGTCAACTATTTTTTCTCTCTTAGCGCAGGACAGAAGCTCAAAAATAGATTTTCCTCGAATTATACATTACCATTTTTAAGGCTTCGATACTATTTAACGATGTTTTCATTTTTTTTGCACCATCCTAAATAAGCACAAGTCTGTAATCTCATCAATTATAGATCTTACTCAGTTCCTCAACGAAATATCGACAAATTTCATCTCAACAGGTCCTGTTTAAAAAGTACGTCTCAGTAATTCAATGGGACGATAGTCATACAGTTTTTATCATATGATTTCTTCAATTGTTACAAAAAAGTATCTCTTTCAAACAAATGTTCCAATCATACTTTCAAATGAACAATTGTTTTGCTAACAGGAGCAAGTTTGCCCCGAGAGAAAAAAAATCCAATTCATTTGGACAAAACACACCAAAAAATCGAAATTTCCAATTTTTAAAGATTACTTCGTTTAATAAGAAAAGTAGAGAAAATACCGTTTTCAATCGATTTGCGGCAGCTTTGAAGTTTTGGTCACGGTGGAATGTTCTAAACTTTACCTTACTTCTTTTTCCTTTTGGAAAGGTTTTGATTAGTTCATTAAAATTTAAATTTGTACCGAAAATGTTGTTTTCCAACACAATGTACAGTGATACCTCCATAAGTCGATGTTCCATGACTCGATATCGACTCATGGAACCATACTAAAAACATAATTTCATGGTTACTATGATGGTCTCTAGAAGCAGCTTTCCAAAGAATTGCTGTTCCATGACTCGATATTGCCATGAGTCGATGGTCCCTTCAATATCGACTAATGGAGGTTTCACTGTTGCGATCCTTCTAGAGACCATTTTAGTAACCATGAAATTATGTTTTTAGTATGGTTCCATGAGTCGATATCGAGTCAAGAAACATCGACTCATGGAGGTATCACTGTATTTAAAAAGTTTTTTTTTTAGAAAAATTATCATCAGAGTCAATATTATCGTGATCTGATGATAAAAAAAATGAAGTCTGAATTGTCTTCTCAAACTCAAACAGAAAGACAATAGTGTTTCACGAATATTTTGTAATTCGCGAGACAAATATTATGTCTGATTTGGGAATCAAACTGTAAAGAATTGTTAGGATATTTGACTTATATTGTGAAAGAACATAGCATAATATTTTGTTTTTTGATTTTTTGTCAGGGTTCAAAGAGATATTTTTGATGAAAATTGGGGAAAAAATTACCCGATTTTGAGATGAATATTGGCCAAGGTATTTAGATATACTTTGAAGTAAAAAAAACAGTACTAATATATTGCAGACCTGCTGAACGTATTGCGGAGATGGTGGAGTTTCTACAGTAATCTTAGGATGTAAGCCAGAGGAAGAATTTCAATCAGACATTATTCGAAGAATACGTTGACATCTCTACAACATACGCTAAAATATTATATGGGAGTTCTATGATCTATCAGTAATTTTTAAAGGAATAGTTTCATATAGAGCAATATATAACATACGCTGATATGAGCCATACATTTAGCTGCTGATTGAAATTCAACCATGGACTTAACCCTTCCTTTTCAACGACATTGATAGACTACTTATACCACAAAGGCGTTTCTATAACGAAAGCTTGAACCAACATTGTTGCACAATATTAACTGTGAATCAAAATAGACAAGATTTTTTTTTCAATAACTTGATTGTAGAACCGTTCAATCTATCTAAATGGAATGGTGTTTGTATGACACGAAATGGCCTCAAAATGGGTCAACGGGTTTACGTGATTCATCCGCTGTTGCGTACCTCAAAGCTGCGACGTTTTTGTGTGGAATAATATTTGTGGAAAACTTATTGAGAAAGTTGAAAACGTGAGAAAACAAATTTAACCTTTTTGCGTAGGGATTTTCCACAGCCTAATCCAAAGCCAGTACTTTTTTTCAATTTACCTAATATTTGTCCAAAATTACCACCGAAAATTTCTATTCAAACCACTCCAAGAATTTGTCCGAAAACGCCTCAAGTAATTCATGGATTTGATATTACTATGAGTACTCTACTTACTGAAATAATAGATTTAAAATAGTAGCCCAATATGGTTAGCTTACATTCGTCCCGTAAAAATTAGAAGTATGTTTTAAAATGCGCCATCATCTTCTCTTTCATTTCTTCTTTCTATTTATGGTTATCAAGACTTATCCAGGATGGGTAACTGTTAAGAAATATTTCAAATTCTCTACATTAAAATATCATTTTTCGTTTCCATGCATTTTTTTTAATATTACTGACAGTTTTGAAGTCACTTGTGAAAAGTCGCTTTTTTGATGATTTTAGTAACTAAAGTCATTATCATTATTCTGTCTGGTCGCTACCAGCCCTGACTTTTAATCGCAACGATATTTTTTAAATTTGTTCCGATATAGGTCCAGGAATATCTCCTGCACTGCCGTTATACGCATAATTGTCCCATGTTACTTTTTGTGCATTTTGACTTTTTGTCATCAAACAGTTTATTTTTATGTATAATTTTAGAAAACACTTACTAAAAATTAACTTTGTTCAGAAACTCAATGAAAAGCAAGCCAAGTCAATTTGTCCCATTGTTAAATTTCCACGCATAACTGTCCCACTACTGTATTTCTACGCATAACTGTCACACTATACAATTCGCTGCGCTAATCTTGAACAAAATATTCAGTTGTCAGTTTTGAATTAGCTGGTGTTTGGAAAAATCGTTTTGAACATCTTTTTACGTTGGCTTTACATCACATGTGGAACACAACCTGTTTTATGTGTTTGTATTATCGGGATGCATTCGTCATTCATGCGAATCTGACGTCAAATTTGATTGAAATTTTCAATATCAAAATATTATTTCACATCCGTTTTTCAATGTTTTTCAGTTGAATTTTCAGGGTCAATCACAGTGTTTTTCAATTTTTTTGAACCGCCGTCACCGTAATTTTGGATTCATCACGAGGAGTACTGAAGTAATCCCACTTGAAGAACCAGTAACTACTTTAATTTCGACAAATCAACTTTATGATTTAGCAAACCAAGTCCTAATAAAAATAGTTCAACCGTTTTTGGATGACTTGGCCATATGCTGGGTTGGTCCGAATAGCGGTTCACTGGAAGTGGCCATTATATTGGCGAATCTGAAACCTGGCTTGCGACATATCAATTTTCATGAATTTGAAAATCAAGTCTACAGTTGGTTCAAATGTATTTGAATGACTTGAGCACATGTCGGGTTGTTCTGAATTCCCGGTTTCCTGGGGATAATGGCCTCTAAACTGTCGGTTCTGAAACCTAGCTGGCAACTCAAATCAAGATGACTTGATAACATACCAGGTTGTTTTGGATACCCTGTTCCCCAGAGGAAGTGGCCATTATATTGGCGGTCTTGAGACCTATCTTGCGACATACCAAACTTGTTGAAGTCAAGAAGAAGTCAAAGTCAAGTCAAAAGAAGAATAGGATGACCTGGTCACACACTGGGTTATTCCGCATAGTTGGCTCTTCGGTGCAAGTTGCAAATATGTGGGTGGTTCTAAAACTTAATTTGTGATGTATCAAATATCATGATATGTATTGCAAACAAAGTCCAAAGAAATGTCAAATCGTGTGAAGATTTGTGTCGTGAATTTAGAGTTAAATATTCACTCCGCAGAATGACTTTGAATTCGCAGATGAGTTTCTGTCAAGCCTGCAACTGGAAGAGTCGATTTAGGAATTTATTACATCTTATAAACTCTCTAACTTACTCATCCACTCTTTCTTTCACTAACTCATACATTTTCTCATTATCACACATACAAAAAACTTTGCTTTCCATCCCAAACTATAAAATTGCTTTGTTTTCTTCCCCACACGTGGCTCCGTTTGGCACATGCCACTTGAGCCTTCATAAGGTGCCTTAACAAAGTCTTGAGGATATACGTCTTCTACATTCGGTGCAATCTATACGTAAGAACGGTTATCTACAGCAGTATACTTAGCACATAATTGGTCACTACTCTCAGTGGGACTGTTATGCGTAGAAATGCACCAAAAACCCCGTATTTCTAGGCATAACAGTCCCACTTTGAATTTCGTAGCTAAATTTACTTTATTCCCATAATACAAACTCTTGACTCTCATAAACACGCTATTCTTTATACTATTGTGAAGATTTTAATTTAATTTACCACACACTTGGTCAATACGAGGCCTAAATGTGTTAAAATCTTTAAACGCGTTTTTCTAGATTGCATATTTTGGTACATGGGACAATTATGCGTATAACGGCAGAGCAACTCCTTCACAAATTCATATAGGTTTCCCCCAATGATTACTCCAGGGATCCTCCAGCAAAATCTACAGGGATTTCTTTAGATATTTCTCAACGAATTTCTTTAGGAATTCCTTCCGATATTATTCCTCCAGTAAAATCTCTGTAGAGATTAATTAAATAATTTCTCCAAGGTTTTATTCGGTATTTTCTTCTGTAATTCTTCCAGGGATTTCCAGCGATTTCTCCTGATATTCGCACAGAAATTCTTCTAAGCATTTCTCCAGAAAAATACATCTACAGGGATTCTTTCGGATATCTCTCCAGGAAATCTTTCAGTGAAGGAATCGCATCAGTAATTCTACAAATAATTTCTTCACGAATTTCTCCATGGATATCTCAACAGATTATCCCAGGAATTCTTCTAATAATTTCTCTAGTAAAATCTCTCCCAACAATTTCTTCAGGAACTTCTCCACACATTCTTTTCTAGCCCTCTAGGAATTTCGATGGGAATTTTCTAGTAATTCTCGTCCTCGAGATATTCGCGTTCAATTCGCGAAGATCAATTGCTGGTGAGCTCGTTTCATGCTTATGATAACACATTTTTATCGAGGTAACGTCAAGTTTTATAAAATTTTCAAACAAACTATACATGGTTCGTCACTAAAAGTATCGATAAGGCCTTTTTTGGCATTACTAAAAATAACCTTTAAATAGTTCGACATCAAGAATGTCGAAGTAGTTTTTTTTTCATCTTCTACCAGTATCTTTTCACTGTGAGACAAAAATGCAAAACTAGTACTTCGAGAGTAAGCGAAAACTCCCATCCCTTAATCATTTGGATTGAAGTGCTATTCTTACCAATTCCGATCAATCACGGAGTAGCAACCATTGACAAGTACAGTCAGTCTATGCTACGCTATGCTCCTTCCTGATAAAATGTGATTGAAGTTAAAGAAAACTGATTACGTTTTGATTTCTTGCCACTTTTAGTCACGAAACTGCAGGTCACTATTTGTTCAAAATATGTGGTCACTAAAATAGCGATTTCTGTCACCACTCTTCGCAACCATCCCTGCAAAGGATTGATATCATTATCAATTTGCAGTGCATGTTACGTTTGAATCATTCCCGCTTTATTTTTCGATGTGGAAATAGACTATTATCGCGTTCCTGAGAGCCGTGGCGCCACCAGCTCGTCGTTCAAAATCAACAATTTTACCGCTAAGGCGCAGCTCTTCTTTCGCTTCTTCAGTTGCTCACACTCCGGTGCACGTGAATGCTAGCTGAAATAAGCAGCTACGTACACAATATTCGTTTTGTTTGACTGGAAGCACGCGTGCGTTTACTCTCCGGTCGACGGTCGGCCAGGAGCTGCTGATAACAGACGCAAGTCAGGCGTTTTTTTAAAGAGAGCCACTGTTGTAACGTGATCGATTTCAATTCCTTGATATGATTGCTGGGGAGAAGATTACAACGCTGGTTAACTATTCTAAGTTCCAATTCACAAATTTTATCAGCATAGAAATTTAGGTTAGCAACAATGTATTAGGGGCCTTCCTTAGCCGAGAAGTTAGAGTTCGCGACTACAAAGCAAAGGTGTCTGGGTTCGATGCCGGTCGGTCCAGGATATTTTCGTAATGGAAATTGTTTCTACTTTCCTGAACATAGAGTATCATTGTACCTGCCACACGATACACGAATGCGTAAAATGGCAACTTTGGCAAAGAAAGCTCTCAGTTAATAACTGAGGAAATGCTCATAAGAACACTAAGCTGAGAAGCAGGCTCTGTCCCAGTGAGGACGTAATGTCATGAAGAAGAAAAGAAGAACATTGCATATGTGAAAATAGTCTAACATCAAGACATTTATACACAACTCCGAAGAAAAATGAAACAAAATTGAATCAGAAGAACCAAACAAAATAAAATCAGTTTTAATCCACCTACCATCCGAATAATTTTACCCGCATATTTCAGTCGGTCATAATCCAGGGAGATGCTCTCTGGAAGTTTACCCCAACCTAACCAGCAACAATTTGTGGATCTTTGTCGGGAAAATTCCAGACAAAGAACTTTCCTCATCAACAAAGCAACGATCAATTTGACACGGCCTTGAGCTTCCGCGGCCACATCCCTCCTCCTTCCCTCCCCTTCGGCCAGGTTATTCGCGTTCCGTTCCCCAACAATGTAAGTTATACGACCCATCCAGCGCTCGTATAACTTCACAAAACTGCACAAAGAGCGAGAGGGCTTGGCAGCGTCCTCGCCAGTAAATATCGCCCCGAGAGGTACTTTCTTCTTCGCGTTCCACAGAACATTAGTTCGTGGTTTGGTCCGTTCCGTACCTACCTTCTGTCTGTACCCTTCCGTTACCGCGCGCCAGTCAACTCGGTGTGTCATCTGCCAGTCAGCAGTGCTGCCGCGGTTTTATTTTGGACCAGTCCACAGTAGTTCTATTTATTCTACAAAGTGGTCATGAACCATTTTACACAAAATCAGATGATGAATACCATTGAAATTAGACTAGAACACTCTTCAAAATTTCCGATTGAATTTAAAATTATTATTAAATCAAACAACATATTGAAGCTATTAAATTTGCGATAGTTTTACTAGGGCCTTAAAGAACGATCATTTTATTCATTGAAACTTTTAACGGTGGCATTGTTCATTACCCTCCTAGCTCCTAGCTGCTACACAAAACTTTATTAAGTACCGAAAGATATGCATTAGTTTCAATTGTTTGAATGAAAATCGATTTTGGTTTACAAAGACAATGAACAGAATGTATATATGACATACATATAATACAAAGTAGGAAAATCTACTCCATAATTTCCTGATTTACTATAAGTAACCGACAGAAGAGAGTAAACAAATGTATGTTTCTACATTCTTAAGATCATAATTGATCCATGAATAGGTAAGAAAAAAATTTACATATGGCCAGCACCACTGTGCAGTCCTGCTCAGAGCGCTCGAACATGGAGAAAGGTGACGAGCTTCAGGGAAAATGGTTTTCACTCATAATTTCCTCCCAAGATGTGCCAATAGAGCTGCGCCACCACTGCAGACGCGACGACGGTTACACACAAAGACGACGACGGAGCCGCGAGTGCATTACTGCGAGGAGCTTTTTTACTGCGCTCCAAATTGCATTTTACTGCACCCACTCCACCCCCATGTTGATGATGTTACTGCTTCTGCGAAGTGCTTTGCATTCTCCTCACCTTCACCGATTTGGTGCTGCTGTGACTTTACTGCTCTACTGCGACGACGGTCAGACGGTGAGCAGTAAACAGTGCAACGAGAGTGAGTAAAAAGAGGGGGTGCAATCTACGTGGGTGGCGTGGCGAGAGTAAGTGCGACCCGCTAGTCAACCGGCAATTATTGGGTGGGGGTGAGAACAAAATGAGTCAGTGGTTCTCAAGTAATTTATTCTTCTTAATACTTACTATTTTATTATTTTTTCTACTGATACTTCTAAGAATTCATGTAACATTTTTTTTGCAAAGTTCTCTGTGCGAATTGCTACAATGAATACTTCAAGAATTTATCAATATAATGCTCCAAGGATTATACGATTAACTTCTTCGTGTAGTCGTCAAGAGATACCTAAAGAACATCCTACAAAAATTATTTAAAAACTTATCTTGAAGATATTATCCAGGGATTTATTTATTAATTCTGAGATCACTTCAAGAGTTTGCTCGTCTGGTTATTCCCTTAAAAATTGCAGAATATATTCGTGCAGAAACTTGAAAATTGACTCTTCCTGTTTTTTTAAGGATTATTTCATGTATTTCATTATGAGTCTGTTCGCAAATGTTTTTAAGGAATTATCTGAGCATTTGTGTTTGATTGGGAATACTTTTAAGGGATGTGTAGGGATATTCCCATAAATTACTCCATGAATTCTTACCACATCTCCTCATAGGACTCCTCCAGATATATTGCGGGCAGTCTTCCGAAACGAACACCGAATACGTTGGTTCAGGCGGTTTCGTACTCTCCTTGTACTCTGTTTTCGTGTGCAAACCGAAACACTCAAAACTGAACCTAAACCCAAACGCCGGTTCGAAAACCGGTTTGCTACCTAGATTGCAACCGCGGTTCAAATTTTGGTGCAAATCTTCGGTTGCATCCGAGGCTCAGAACGAAGACACAAATGGAGAGACAGAAAATTGTTGATATCCACACTTACCAATTTCTACTCATCGTGTCTTGTTGTTTGATATAGTAAAATCCTTGTTTTTTTTATAAAGTTACCGGTAAATGTTATTTAAAGTATTGATCTTAGTTGATCTGCTTAAATGAAACACTTATTCAAGTCTCAAGAGTCTTGCGATATGAACCAAAAAGTTCCATATATGATCGTACAAATTTATCCGCGAGGACTTCAACCATTCCCTGTCTGCCTGCTTTGTGCCATTATTTGAACCCAAGTTTGAACCAAAGCTTGATCAGATGTACACATGTACCGGGTTCGGTTTGATACACTGGTACATAGACGAAGAGCGTTTGCAGTTCAACAAAAGTTGCAAGGTTCAAACCAAAGTTGCACATCAGTTCGGTTCATGGAAAGACTGATTGCGTGAATTTATACAAAGAGTCACTTCAGGTATACCATCAAACATGTTTTTCAGGGATACTTTCGAAAACAGCTCCAAGGGTTTCTCAAAGATTTCCTGCATAGATTCTACAAAGCTTTCCATCGGAGGTTCTCTCAGGGATTTCTCCAAGGATTACTCCAGAGTCCAGGATTTTTTCCGGATTATACAGCTAATACATTTCGTGTTTCCATATCAAAATTCATTACAGATTCTATCAGGATTTTTTTCCCAAATATTCCAGGATTCAATGCATCAATATATCCAAACTTTCTTCTGGTGATTTTCCAACAAATATTACAAAGCTACTTTGGAATGCTTTGTTCTTTTCCAGAAATCCTGTCAGAATAATGAAGATTTTCATAGATTTAGATGATATTTTCCAAAGGTTATTTCTAAGAATTTTGTGAAATATTTCGGAGATATATCCAAATTCCTAAATGATGTAATCTTGAATTATTTAAAAGATTTCTCCAAGAATTAGTAGTTATACTAACAATGATTCATCCATGAACTTTTCCTAGACTGTATCCAGCAGTTAGATAAAGAATTCTTGAAGAAATAATTCCGTAGTTTTCTCCTTGATTCTTGTAGAGAACCTTCAAACACTTATTCCAAAAATGTCCTTACATGTCGAAGGACGTCTTCAAGAACTTCCCTCCCCATGAATTCGTTCTGCAATTTCTGTAGATTTTGTTTTCTCCTGAATTTCCTTCAATGTTCTTCTTCTTCTTTTCTGGCGTTACGTACCCACTGGGACAGAGCCTGCTTCTCAGCAGTGTTCTTATGAGCACTTCCACAGTTATTATCTGAGAGCTTACTATGCCAATGACCATTTTTGCATGCGTATATCGTGTGGCAGGTACGAAGATAGTACGAGAAAATTTCCAACCCGAAAAGATCCTCAACCGGTGGGATTCGAACCCACGACCCTCAGCCTGGTCTTGCTGAATAGCTGCGCGTTTACCGCTACGGCTATCTGGGCCCCTATGGTGTCAGAAGTGTATTACAAGAATTACTCCGGGCAACACTTCTGGAAAAGTTACAGAATACCGTTCTTTAGAAAATTCTGGAAATTCAATGAAAAGATGAAAAAGAAAAACGACATCCCTTCGCAAAACGGTTTTGCTTTCTCTTATCCGCGGTTGTAAAGTCAGGCTACAAATGTTTAGGTTCGATTCCTAAACGTTCTAGTTTAAGGGCATAGCTTAAATACATGTTGTTCGAATGCAAAAAGTGGCAACTTTGTCGAAGAAACCCCGTTAGAATCTGTAGAAATGGTCATAAAACAATAGATAATACTTTGTCCCATTGTAGAAGCATGCTCTTGTCTATTGGGGCCTTAATACCAAAAGGAAGAAGCCAAACTAAATTCTAAACATTCCTAACACAGTTCTCAGTAGCTTTTTCAAAATTTATCAGTGCTATGTATTTAGATCTCCCAAAACGCGATTTAAAAAAAGTCCATTCATAGATTTGTTCATGAGAACAGAAACAGAAGCAGAAAACTTCAACATAAAGAAAACTTCTGCAAGATTGCCATAACTTTTCGAATAGTTCCTTCAACATACCTGGATTCAAATGTCCGAGGCATTTTATTATTTCATCGACGAAATATTTCACCGTATCATTCCTCCTTTTGTTTGCTTCATAGTTTTTTTGTGATTACTATAAAATGTGATGGCTTATTTTTTTCTGGGTTTAATCGGCCCAGCTAGTTTTTAAGAAGCTGAAACGACTTTTGCTACAATTTTCCGACATTTCGGCGTATATTTCACTTTCTGCAAGGATCTCTATAATTAAGTGATGCAATGATTGATATGATAAAATTTTGTTAAACATACGTCAGAAGTGAGTGGAAAGGTAAATACTATCGATAATTTTGAAATATATGTTTGCAATATTAGTCGTAGTGAGACTCCATTGAAAATAGCAGACCATCTCAAATCATATCAGACACTTATACAGGCAACAAAACGTAGCCTCTGTAAACACACAACACAAACAATGTTTAACAATCAAGCATCCGTCATCGAAACTTCAACAGCATTTTTTATGTTCAAAACTGAAATTTATTTGACGAAAATGTGTTCACCGTGCTTTAG
Source organism: Aedes aegypti (assembly GCF_002204515.2). Lineage (NCBI taxonomy): Eukaryota > Metazoa > Arthropoda > Insecta > Diptera > Culicidae > Aedes > Aedes aegypti. The sequence goes on along the minus strand of NC_035109.1, from coordinate 81,690,319 downwards.
TTGAGTAATAGAATACAGTGAAAAAAATTTATGTAAACTTTCATGATATTAAACGACAAACTGCTTTTGAAAATTCTCAAATTGATGACAGATGTTGCCCCCTTTTACAAAATTTTATCGTTTTAGCTGCTTAAAGACTAGTAGTGCTGATAAAACCCAGAAAGAAATTGCTTCATAGGAGTAGATGTAACCTAATAAACTGTCACTCTCAAGATTGATTTATGTTTTGTCTAAGATTAATGTTTTGTCAAATTTTTGCAAAAAGAAGCCTTGTGCGGGTTTTGACAGCAGTGATAATCATATCGTTCACTTTTTGTTACATTTCGGTTCAATAATTTCTATAATTGGCTCTACTGCTCAATCATATCGTTGTTTTTTTTTATTTTACTTTTCGGTTCAATCATATCTTTAATTGGTTCTACTGCTCTGTATTACTGAATCAACTAAATGTATGTTTGAATCAAATATATCATAATATTTGTTTCAATATCATTGTAACAACATGATTGATTGATCTGCAAATAATATCAACTAGACAATTATTTTTCACCGTGAGCTTCAAGAATTCAGCCTTTTTGTAAATTTATAGCCAAAATTAATGCAGAAATTTTTGAAATTCACAGTATCAATGAAAATATGTCCCAGATTTTCATTCTAGGGTTTTCTGAAAGAACTATTGAATATTTCAAGCCCAGTTCTGTAGGTAGAGGAAATAATTTCATAGTCTGAAAATTTCATTGTTCGGATTGTTTTAACACAAAGAAACTTTATCACCCTCATTTTTGCTATTTCGTTTTCTACACTTGGCCCTACTTCCCTACTTGGACAAATGTTGATACTTAGCTTATTGCTCTAAGATCACTTCCACGGTTGTTGAAAGAGGTTTTCCGTTGCCAGTTTAACGTTTTTGAATTTGTTTATCGTGGGACATGTCCAGAGAATGCAATGACACCTATTGTAAGAGATCCTCGAACACCACATTAAATAAACCTACTCCGAAGAATTTCAATAGTGTTTTTAAAAAAGTTATAAACATGAACCAATCGTTGAAAATTTGTAATACTGCTTAATAAGTAGCAAATAATCTTGAATTGCGCCCAAAGTTCTCAAATTCCTATTATAATCGTTACGGCAATCTCTGAGTGAATGCAAGAAAGATTCCTGGAGAGTGTTCCTGCTTCCAGGAAAGAATACAAAATTACTCCCAAAAAAATCATACATTTGTTATCTTGGCTGGCGGTACTAGCTCTGAGGTTTTGTTAAGTTGAACTGTGTGATAAAACAATTCTGTCTAGAATAAATTGAAACAAAAGTGACAAACGTTCGTGACAGCACAGCATTCAAAAACTTAGTGCATTGTATTACAACATATCAGCTCTTCTTTAATGTGTTCGATCCTTCTGAGCAGAGTCTCAATAGAGAATAAAAAAAGTAAATTTGAATACCTTGCATCTTTTAATTCCGCCCTAATTTCTTATATTTGACAGATACGCGTATTTTGACTACCACTTGTAGATTCTTCAGTGTCAGTTACTCATATCCACTCCAGTATGCAGTGGATAGGAGTAACTAATACTGAAGAATGCTACATGTGGTAGTCGAAATACGCGTATTTGCCAATTTGCCAAAGATAAGCAATTAGGGCGGCATTCAAAGGTACAAGGTACACAAATCTCCTTTTTTTACATATCTACTGTTAACATACTTGCGAAACACTAGTATGACCCGGCCTTTGTGCTAAGGGCTTCCTGAATGTGCGGTTAGTATCGACCGTGAAAGATCTGGGAATCCAAAGATGGCCGCCACAATGGCCGACTTGTGCCCCTACTCACGTTTTCAATGGCACTAAAATGGAGAAATAGTTAGCAACCATTTCTGATCTTTATATTTTAAACTTTCTGCTAGTGCATAAAGCCAAAATAAAAAGTGCACTGTTGTTGGATGCTTTCTTGTCGAGATTAGTGCCTTTGAAGTTTTAGTGAAATCTTAGAAGTTGATTCCAAACTGTTTTACCTTAAGGTTCGCTGTGCTAAGTAGTGTGGGTTCAAGTTCCATTTTTGTTCGAATAAATTTTCTTAACCCTCTAATACCCAACCCCGCCTTTAGACGGGGTACACTTTGGAATTTTGTGTATTTTTTCGTAGCTCGCAAATCAAAATGATTTTATTTTTGGCTTATACCTTGACTCATAACACGCATATAAGAAAAGTTTTTTATGACTTTTGAAACTTTTTTGTATTCTTAGAAATTATTTGAAAAATTTCATTCTTATATAACCTACCAATGCCTGGGCTTCATTTAACGTGTAATATAAAAAATCGTACCTTTTATATTTTTCTACGATTAACCTATCACAAACGAAGAGCCTGGTGGTATTAAAATCATTTCAAACCTGTTTTTCCGTTAGTTACACGGAAAATAAAATACGCTCCGAAAAAAAAAATTAAAAATTTAATATTTTTAAAAATACCGTAACAATTTAAATTTTTATTATTGCCAAAAATCAACAACTAGAAAAGGCTTCAAGAAAAAATGAAAAAAGCTAGGGGTGTTCAAAAATAAAAATTATAAAAATCAAAAACTAAAATTTAAAAATTTGCGAATAAAAATAAATAAATGGCCAAAACGTGTTTAAAACGATTTTAGATAACGAAAAATAATACTTAAAACGAAAATAAAAATTTGGGTATTAGAGGGTTAAGGACTGTTTCTCAGCTGTGATATTGAAAGCATTTACATATCGTTGCATTTTATAGTGTTCGAAGACGTAGTTATTATTTTATAGTGTTTGAAGACGTAGTTATTGCAAAATTTCACTGTTCAAATTCTTCTTGGAAATCGGAAAACATTGAGTGATGAGTTGATATTCCAAAATGTATCTACGGCACTTCTCAGAAGACTTTTCCTGAAATCAATGCATTTCTGATAAAATCCTTGACAGACATTGCAAGATTTCGCGTTATATATCTAAAGGGCCAATAATCAAACTGTAAATAAATCCGGTTTTGATTACGTTTGAAAGCATCGCTCAACATCCATAACCTATGCAAACATTGTAAAGCTTTCTGTTTTAAACCCGATTTTATAAACGACCAATAATCGCTTCTTTTCTAAATCAATCATTGGCCCCCTGCTCAACACGACCAATAAACGGCTCTCTCCGACAAGAGGGCCTACAATCGTCAAATTTCGCAAATTGTCGCAAATTTGCCTTAGCATGGTGAGAGGCCAATGACTATTTCTTGCTCAGTAGTTATAAATTAAAAGGGCCAAGCCTTTGGGCCAATGCACGCTAACAAAAATCAACTTAGCCCATAAGAAAACCGAATGCCTGGTCAAAAATCCCCTGTTTTTGGACTAATCGTTTGTCTAGATCATTTGTACAGCGGAAGTCAAACCACAACTTGAGAACTACTGCCGTAATGTAATTTATATTCATAGCCCTCCCTCGCACGCGTACTTTCAAAACTAACGTGCAACATAAAGTGCAGCAGCAGCCGTGTTCTGCTCGCGAAAATGGGGGTCTCTCTATAGGGTTTGCCAACTCACAGGACGGCTGTCTGGAACAGATGCTGCAAGATGTGGAGGAGCTGTATCGACGACGAGGAGTTACTTGAGATAATTAACTGCACTTACTTCCGGCACATCTCTGTGTACTCTCCCTTGGTTAGAGTGTAGCGGAAGGGATGCCTTTTTCATTCAATTATGGTGTTCATTTTAACACCGTGTTGCGCGTGCAACAGTCCTGTATGTGTCGCAGGACATCCGAGGGCGTTTCCTTGCCCCTCGAAAACACCACCAGACTGTTCCAGTTTGAGTTCGACTCCGACACCTTACACGTGGATAGTTGCTCCTTCCACAAGCAAAACTCCAAACACCCACAAATTCCAATTTGTGCAGCATTCCCATTTGGGTCCGGTAGAGTCTATTTTGGTACCCCGGATCAAACCGCAACCTTTTCCAATTTGTTTGTTTTGCTCGGATCGAGATAAAAATACGACGAAAAGTTTCGATTTTCTCCGAACGAATTGCATTGCAACTCGTCGTCACCGTCTTCATTTCGGAGAGACAACCGAACCGAAACATATGGGATGGAGTTTGCGGCCGGGGATCTATAAATACACTTTGTGTGCGCTCCGCGAGACACAAAGCGAGAGAATGGTGGTGAGCGATTGCCGACGCAAAAGTGGCCCATGTGTAATTAAGATTACGCATTTTCATCATCTGCGCTGAAATGGCATACACGCGTTTACGTACACGTACGGGATTCGCATGGTCGCGCATCGACGCCAACACAGAGAGAACAATCCATGTGAATTTCACCTTAAAATCATGCACATTTAGGAAATGCCAGATTTTACATAAGACATCGTGTAAAATGAATTACCGTTTTATGAATTTTCGCTGCACATTGCGTAGTTAAGCATTAACTCTAATCGGTAACGCATAAATTTTCATGATGTTTATGTAATTTTACTCGAAGTGTAATGTAAATTTGCAACAAACATGGCATTTTCTGCATGTTCTTGATTTATATATGAGTCTGTGTTTATATTTCGGTGGTATTATACATATTATTACAGCAATTCAGGTGCAATTTTACATGACGTGATATTACAATTTATTTTTTGCTGTGCTCACATGCAATCCACGAACTACTAGGTGCTGGTTTATAACGCCTCGAACCGTCGCATCGTCGCGTTTTGCGCCCACACATCTTTGTCTTCGCCTGTCCAGAGAGCGCAGGGCTGCAACAGGCGTCGTCTTTAGACTTCTAATTGATTTGCTAGCAGATCTATCGATTCTGTCTCGACTGGCGGGTGGCCTGTCGTCATTATCTTCGTAGTTTTCCTCTTCCTGCGCGGTTGTTGCGTGCGTCAATCTTCTACTGATGCAACTTAGTAAGCATCCTGGGTGTCGAGTGTAGAGCGCACTCTCAGCTGTAATAGGTTTTTAATCATGTGCAAGACATTTATAGCGCCGAAGGAATGCAGTGCGATCGTTGGTGCGTCCCGTGATCTGCAACCACACGACTCGATACGATGCAATCGAATCGATCGAATCCAATGTTGGAAGCAGGATTGGTTCTGTAATTTGGTACACAAGTTGTAGGGATCTACAACTACGCTGTAAACGTCTTTTTTATTATAATTGTCGAAGTCTGTATTTTAACCTTTGAGTGATTGGTTACCAAAAGTATGTTTATTACGATCAACTGAACTGTTGGATCTTTGATGGATATTTGTTCTAATCTTTGATGAAATCCTGGGGAGATCACAGTACATACAGGTGCGAAGCAGGCTTAGTTCCAGTGCGGACGTAATGCCAAGATGAATAAGATCATTTTTAGAAAAAAATCCCGACGAGCTTTTTTGACGATAATTTCGGCAGCCTAGTGTGCATCGCACCTTCTTGCGTACACAACCTCTTTCTGCTCTCGGAAGTTTTTAAAACTACCTAAAGCAATAAAACAGTACTCAGTGCTACAAACAAGTATTTCAGAGTTACAAAAATAGTACTTTTCAGTACTATTTTTTCTACTATCGATCCCTTTTTGATCCTTGGTTGGACCCGTTCCTTCGATTTTCCGTTGAACCCGTTAGTGAAAGCTAGCGGTGGTAATCCTTCTTAGACACTGTCTTGATGAAAGCCTCTTAAAAGGTCAAGTCTTCTCTAGTTTATTCACTAAACATGGTAACAAAAGGAAGTGTGAATCTCTGTATTCACAATTTCCTTCCAAAAAAGTGGGTTTTAAAACTCACTAAACATGGCAAAAATGGAAGATAAAACTTTTTCCGGAATGCACGCTTTCTTCCAAGAGTGAAATAGGTAATGTCGAAAATTGCATCGAAATGAACAATCAGTTCGATACTTTGGACAAATTTTCCGAACATCAAATCAAAGCAGCCTCTAGCTCAGGCTTTTTGATTGAAGGAAACAGATTGCCGCCGTCAATTGGTATGATTTTGGAGCATTTATCCATCAGATCTTGAACTCAATTAACCTAACCTTCCAAATCGCAAAGAATGGAGACTGTCGCATTTTGCCATAAACTCTGAAAGATCGCGAACTTTTGGTCAAACATCTTGAAGAAAAGAAGTACAATTTGTCTATTTATGAAGACAAAACTAAACGTTTGTTCAAGGTCGTCTTGAAAGGTCGCTCAAGTGACTATAAGTCTCTTGAAGAGATCAAAAATGGAATAAATGAAATGATTTACCTGCATTTTCCCCAATCCAAATAATCATTATGAAAAAGAGAACCCAATCTGGCATTCGTCGGAAATGGCTTTCTCAAGAATATTATTTAGTTCACTTTAACAAAAGTAATCTAAATAATATTGAAGCTTTAGAAAAAGCAAGACTTGTGTTCGATGTTCCTGTGACATGGGAATAATTCCTGAAAACTGGAGGAAATTTTCCGAACTCCACTGTAACATTGCTTCCAAAAGCGAGGTCACGGTACTAAACATTGCCACATGGATGCTAAATGGATGATTTTTGGAGGTTCTTCTCTCGCTAAGGACGTCTTTCCTGCGATGGAAGATGTCTTAAAGTTTGTATGCGCAAATTACGGGAGCAAGCATAAGTCTAACTTTTGGGATTGCCATTCCCGCAAACTAATCGTTGAGCTGATTCCAACAACTAATGCCAACTCCTCCCTTTCGAATTTCCTTCGTACGGGTAATCGTTCTATTTTTTTAAAATCAAATGAATACACTCCTGCTGATGCCTATGCAGGTAACTTCTATTCCGTCATTTATCAATGGAAAATCCCCTAAAAATCATAAGAAAATGCATCTATTGTTGTAAAATTTGCTAATAACAGGGTGTACTACCTAAAAAAAACCGGGAATTATCAGGGAATTTTATTCAACCTGAAAAAACCTGGAATTCTCAGGGAATTTCGATTAAAATCAGGGAAAATATTTTGAGGCAGTACTTTATGGTAGAATATGTTCACAACAAAGCATTTTTGCGTCAAAGTCCAGAGATACCCATTATTTGCCAATAAAAAAAACTCTGAGCCGCTGCTCTATTAACTCTATTTGACTCTATTGGTAACTCTATTCGACCTCTGGTGTGAAACTTAATTGATCAGTATAGGATTTACATATCTAGAGCTGGCAGCAGGTTTCTCTTGAAAGACTTTTATGTAAATCTCAAAAATGTCTCTATTTTCGATTAAAGATCTCTAAGGTCTCTATTTGAAACAAAATGGTATCTAACGGATATTTTTTCCTTATCTTGCTTGCAGTGAATTCTTATGCAAAATGCTAAAGGATCTCGAGAAGCTTTCAGAGACTTTCAGGAGATTATTTAACTAATTATTAAAGAATTTCATCACATTTTTCTAGAGATAAAGTTTCAAGAATTATCCTAGTAGTTTCTTCGGATATTTCATCTGGAATACTTCCAGGGACTAATTCAAGAGATTTCTCTACCAATTTTCCAGCAATTTTTGAAAGGATGCTTAAAGGAATGTCGCCAGAGTTTGCTCCAGCAAATCCTTGAGCACTTCAGCGTTACTATCTTTTCTCAGGGATTACTTTGAAAATTTTTCCAAATACTATTCTAAGATTTCCTCGAGATATTTTTCACTAACCCTTCAACCGAATTTTCCAGCTGTTACTCTAATAGATCTTCCAAAGATTCCCATATAATTTTTAATGAAATTCGTCCAGTGATTTTTTTTCTTTCAAGAAACCCGACAAGCCATTTTGTTCACATTCACTCCAAAAAGGTTACAAAAGCTCCTCGAGTGTTGATTATTCGAGTAGATTTATTAGGAACATTTCAAATACGACCTGTGTTTCGTGATTCAGTTTCTCCAGCCTTTCATCCAAGGATTACTGCAGTCCTTACATACATTCCTCGATCAATTTATCAAAACAATTCCATGGAATTTTCAAAGTTCTTTTAAGGTTCCACACTAGGCCGTTCTTTATTTTTCGTAACACTACAGAAGACCCCCTCCCTCCCCCCTGTTGCGTTACGTAATATTTGAATGATCCCTTTGTAGTTATGAATTTTATGTCAGCGTGCAGTGTTATGAAGATATCCACAGTATAAAATATTATGTTACTTAAAATTCTATGGTGATTATCAATTTGTTACCAGTGGCTTTTCGTACTCATGTTGCGTACACTAGAACAGCGAGCTCGATTTGACGGACGGGGGTCATCTACACCTAATACCTTTACGGTCGTTGGGGGACCACTTAGCGTCCACGTACGGACTTCAAATTTTTACCTGATTTTTTTCTTACCAAAACGAGCCCTTTACAATGACGAACTTATAACATTTCGCATTTTTGAAAAATAAAGGATGGCCTATTGCACACCAGTTACTACTACAGCTGTTTTTCCAAGAAATCCTCCGATCATTCCTACACAGTTACTTGGAGATTTCGTTTTTTCAAGGAGTTCCTTCACAGAGATTCAATATTGATTTGTTTTTCTTTTTTTAATTATCTTAGCAATCAATCTAGAAAATATTCTGATGTTTTGTCGAGATACCTCTAGAAATCCCTATTTATGAAGAATGACTTAAGAACTTACACAAGTTTTATCAGAGTTTACTCTAAGATTTGCTTTAGAAATTCGTCGCGGAAAACTCCTGGAAGAATGCTTGGACAAATCTTTGAAGACTTCCTTAAAAAATATCTTAGAGTTACTGGAGGAATTTCCAGAAAACATTAGGAGCTATCTCTGGATTAATTCCTGATCCTAATCCTTAGAGAAATTCTAAATTTGAAAGAAATTCAGAAGGACAATAGGGTCTTAAAACGTTGAATGAAATCTAGTTCTTATTTAATAACACGAAAAAGAATGTTACTACAACTACTTTAGCAATTTTTCTCGCTCAAATAACGGCTATATCAAATTAAAACTTTAATTTAGCAATTGGGTCCATAAATGACCCTTGACACTTTTGATCATGTTTGACGTTCACTTAGTCGATAAAAACACCACAGGGGTCTGCCATTTCGGAAGGGACACGGATATCAAAATACACCCAAAATTTGAGTTTAAGCCAAGGAGTGTGGTAAAATCTAAAATAACATAAAAAATGTTTTTTTTTGGATTTAAACAAACGAAAAATATTAAAAAATTGAGCAAACATGTGTTTTTGGCCTAAACTTAAGTAGGATGTCGACTACCTGGAAACATCTCGAAAGTTGGGGAATGCCAGGGAATTCAATTTGTGACCTGGAAAGTCATGGAATTTCACTAGAGGTCAGGGGAAAATATAAATATTACAACATCAAGCAAGTTGATTGTCTGCAATTTAATACGATGTCTGCATTTAATACGATTAATGAAAAAATCAATGGTAATCAATCTTTCAAAATAGCAGTACATCATTGAGAAAATACTCTTATGCACAGTAGAGTGAACTGTACTTTACTACTTATACTAAACATCAGAATCTAAAACTTTCTAAAATGAAAAGCATCAACAATGCTCTTCGAAGTTGGCGTAGATTGCTCCGAAAATATTTAGTCCTAAAGTTTCCTAAATCAACTCATTTCCTAGTTCCGCACATTTTGCTCAAAATCTTGAGAAAAATGGAGTTCAATCCATCTGTACGAAAACGACACTTTCCGCACGCGAAGAAAGCACTAGGCAAGTTATACTGATTCAAAACACTTCACTTTATTGCACTACTTTAAACTTACACTTTACACTTTTCACTTTACTTATCACTTGCACTTCACTTTTCGAATTTGAAAATATAACTGATTTTCAGCCGCGCACATCACGCGTATTTATATCCCGCACCACATGTTCTAGAAACGCGTAGAACATTTCCGCTGTTTCCAGGCGCAAATGATGACGACGATGACGGCGATGATGATTGATGATGCATGTGTATGCTGGACTGGCGACGGTCACTCACTGCGATGCGCTCGGTCACTCACTGGAAGGCGCTCAGTGAGTGTAGAGCTTGACAGATGTGCGATGCTGCTGCTGTTGTTGTTATTGCTTCCAACCGTGTGTGAGGGGGACTTTATACCCTTTGCGCAGTCTATCCGTGTGTTATGTGGGGTGATGGTGATTTCTAGGGGAATGCCGTTCAAACTGCTTCTTCTTTCTAAACATACCGCCGGCCTTGAAGGCTCGCCTTCAACAATCTGAGTCTGGATCGGGCAAGGGGCATATCTTCGAAACTGATCGTGTATATTCTCCAGTTGATGTTTTAACTGTGACAACTCTTATGCGTTGATCAGCTCCTGGGTGTACCTTGATGATGCGCGCTAAAGCCCATCCTTCCGGTGGTAAATTGTCCTCCTTTAAGAGCACAAGCATTCCAGTGCTTAAATCTGCCGATGAAGATTTCCATTTTGTTCGTTGCTGAAGATGATGAAGGTATTCATTTGACCACCGCTTCCAAAATTTTTGCTTGAGCTGCTGAATTGTTTGCCATCGTGTCAAACGGTTCATTGATAATGAAGTCAAATTGGGTTCTACATTGGATGTAAGCCGGTCTCCGATCAAAAAATGCGCTGGGGTTAGTGGCATTAAGTCCTCAATGTCGTCAGAGACAGGAGCTAATGGTCTTGAATTTAGGATTGATTCAATTTGTACTAGAAGTGTGTTGAGTTCCTCATAGGTAAACACCATTGCTCCACATGTCTTCTTGAGCAAATTTTTGACCGATTTGACTCCTGCTTCCCAAAGACCCCCAAAATTTGGTGACCGAGGGGGTATGAAGTGCCAAATAATTCCTGCTTCGGCTAGTTTCTTGGAAAAATGTTCACCGTTCGACTCGAACATTCGTTTCAACTCTCTCAGCTCAGAATTTGCTCCGACGAAATTTGTAGCATTATCACTGAAGAATTCTGCCACCATTCCACGGCGTCCCACAAATCGACGAAGTGCTGCCAGAAACGATTGCGTAGTCAAGTCACCAACAAGTTCAAGATGAATGGCCTTCGTGGACATACATACAAACACAGCTATGTACGCCTTAAGTTTCGGTGCCTTGCGCAACAAACTGGAACGGATCGTGATGGGTCCAGCGAAATCAACTCCGGTTTTGATGAATGGTCTTGCTGGCTGCACTCGGCTGGCTGGTAAATCTCCCATGATTTGTTTCGCTGTCCTGGCCTTAAAGCGAGCACACACAGTACAGCTTGAACATACCTTTTTGACGAGATTTCTAGCTTGTATAGGCCAGTACTGCGATCGTATTTCGTTCAGTAAAGCAGATGGTCCTATATGGCAATTTTCCCGATGTAACTGCAATGCTATGCGTTTTGCCAAAAAGTTATGTGCAGGGAGTATAACTGGGTGCTGCGAACTGTATGGCAATTCAGCATTCTTCAGTCTTCCACCAACTCGAAGAAGTCCGTCAGAATCGATGAATGGATTTAAAGCGATTAACTTGCTTTTATCCTTTACGCTGTTGTTCCTTTGAAGTTCAGTATACTCATTCTCAAAGGAGGTCTGTTGTACACAACGAATTATTCTTTTCAAAGCGTTGTTCAACTCAGAAGCAGAAAGCGTTCCAGTTCGTCGTGTCTCCTTGTTCGATGGTTTTGAGTTATGAATGAAACGCAATACATACCCGACGACGCCCTTCATTTTCGTCAAGGACGAGTACTTCTCGAAGAATATCGGTTCGGTTATAACAACAGCACAAACCTTACGCGCCTCTGGAATATCCTCATTTCGAAGCTCGGGCTGTTCAGGCCAAAGTGATCGGTTCACAAGCCATGCTGGGCCATTCCACCAGAGCGTTGAATCCATAAGTTCTTCTGCTGCAAGTCCGCGTGATACTATGTCGGCTGGGTTGTCTTTTCCACTGATGTATCTCCAGTGACATCCAATAGTGGAGTTCTGAATCCTCTCGACTCTATTTGCCACAAACTCTTTCCAGCGGTTTGAAGGTGCGGTGATCCATTGAAGCGTTATCATGGAGTCCGTCCACAAAAAACAGCTGTCGACGCTCAATTCCACTGAATCTAGAACCTTTGTTAAGAGTTCAGACAATAAAACTGCTGCGCATAATTCCAACCGTGGCAGTGTAACCTTCTTCAATGGTGCTACGCGTGATTTGGCACACAGCAGACGAACGTATGCATTTCCAGAAACGTCGACGGTTTTGACATAAATGCAGGCTCCATATGCGACCATGGAAGCGTCTGAGAACCCATGTATTTCTACGGCGATTGGCTGTAGACATCCAAACGTCCATCGGTCGATTCGCAGGTTTTGAAGATGCCGCAGACTATCGTAGAATTGTTGCCACTTCTGCACGATATGTTCTGGGAGTGGGTCATCCCAGGAGACATTTAAGAGCCAAAGCTGCTGCATCAAAGTTTTAGCTGCTACGATGATCGGTGCTATCAATCCCACGGGGTCATACAGAGATGCAATCGCAGAAAGGATGGTACGTCGAGAGTAAACCTGGAACTGTTTTAGATGGATACGGTATGTCAACTGATCATTCCTGGTGTCCCAGCTCAATCCCAGAGACTTGACGATTTCGCCGTCGTCAATCTCACACATTGTGCCTTTTTCCATTAAGCTTTCCGGTAAATCCTTCAGCAATTCTGGATCATTACTACTCCACTTCCTCAGCTCAAAACCGCCCTTATGCAGCACTGCGAGCAACTCATCTCTCGTTTTCAGTAAAGCCTGTTTGCTGTTTGATCCATCTAACAAGTCGTCCACGTAGAATCGTTTGCAAAGAGAACGACAGGCATTCGGATAGGTGTCTTTCTCGTCTGCGGCTAGCTGGTGCAGCGTACGAACAGCAAGAAATGGAGCAGCGCGTGTACCGTATGTCACTGTGTTCAGCTGATACACCTTCAGTGGTTGTGATGGTGTTTCTCTCCACAGTATTCGCTGTAAATTCGATGATTGCTGGTCTACTCGAATCTGCCGATACATCTTGGCAATGTCAGCTGTGACAACATATCTCCAACATCTGAATCCCAACAAAAGCGAGAACTGATCTGCTTGGATGTTCGGCCCAGTCATCATAATATCGTTGAGTGAAAAACCTGATGATGTTTTGCTGGATGCGTCGAAAACAGTCCTTAGGGCGATGACATATTGCAGGAGTAGAGAAGGGATAAAAGGAGAGAAGAGAAAAGAGTCAAAGCTCTCTCAATGCAAACTATATGGAAAACGCGCTTACCTGGTATACTGAAGGCGAAGCAAAGAGGTTCAAAGAGATCTGTGGAAATCATTTGCTGCTTCGACGCGCAAGAACGCTAGTGAACGCTAGAGGAATAAGATATGACTGCGCTCGTGTTTGGCGTAAATGGAGCACGGATCAGAACGTTTGCTAGTAAATTAAATCCACAAATAGGGAATTTTGTAACTAAATGAATTAACTTTTGTTACTTATCATAATTACAACTGATTTATTGATAAACTGTTACCGTGATAAATCGAAATCCGAACAGGACCAATATCCGGACACTCTGGTGAAGTTCAATCATTTCAATGTTAAATATCCTTCCTAGTGTGAGAATATTATTCCTACTTTTAATGTTAACTATTGTTGACCATTATAACATGAATTGACATCAAGTTAGCCTTGTAAAACATTAAAAAAGACAAACACAAAAGTCGGTTCCGCTAGGACGCGTTTGCTTTCAAAATTAACGATAACCAAAGAAATTCTACTCAATGCGCCATCGCGTTTCGGCGATTCATCACGCGTTTGTTATGTGCTTATCATATGTGATTCATGTTCTGTAGTGATTTGTTTGTATTTTGTTCTCGGTAAAGTCAATAGTATCGAAGAAATTAATGAAATGCATGTAATTCTGTGCTAGAAGAAGACTGTCCGGATACTTATATGTGTAATTTCGAATCCTGACACAGTGTGTTAGCATACAATTTTTCAAAGTTAAAAAAGAAATACAACATCATAATTGTTCGAAAACCTGGAAAACTCGTTGAATGTTGTACCGTTGTGATTTTAAATAGTATTAACTGACAATGTTTGTAAATTATGTGTAATTATTGGGGGAACGACGCACATATCACAAGTATCTTTTGAAGACTTCAAAACCTACGTTTTATGATATTTCTGTATAATCCAACAGAGGAACAACATTATTTTTACAAATCCATGAATCTTTGTATCGTGATATCAAGGTATGTTTAATGTTTTTTTTTTTTTTTTAAAAACAACTGTGATTTTTTGAATGTCCGGAATTTGATGCACCGATGTCCGGATTTTGATTCATGTGTCCGGATTTATGGACACGACATGATGCAGAATTAACTCAATTTTCATTAAATTCATTGTATTTGGTGAAAATTAACAAAGTTTAACCTAAAAGCTATCATCTCAAAGTAATACATAATATGTGTATAATCTTAGGTGTCCGGGTTTTGATGCATCACAGTAATCAGTATTTTTGTTTCCTATATTATTTTATTGCTTTCTCCAGTTGATAACTACTTCAAAACATCTTTTATCATTAAATGTGGTGGAAGAATCCCTACTTGGTATTGTTGGCGAAAATGAAAAACTGTTTTCGATCGAAATGGCATTTGAATATAAACAAGAACAGGGGTGAATAATATTTTGCTTGTTCAGCACTAATCTCTCTTTTAAATATCTAGATTTTTCAACAATTTTATTACAATCATGAATAATTATAATTCGTCAATCATATATTCCTTATTTCTATTTGTCTTGTTTCCTGTATACATTTTCCTCATAAATCGAGATAAAAAGATGTCGAAGAATATGATCAGTTGATCATGTAAGCTCAGGCTTTGATTTAAACTTTCATTAGTTTGAACATCCACTCTTGTATAATTTTCAGAGTACTCTTGGCTTTATGTGACTCCATTTTGCTGATTTGAAGAGCAGATTGTTCGCTGTTAGATGATTTGACAGCAAATAAACAGAAATACAGAATGATAATACTGACATCTAAATTCGAAAAAAAATATTCAGATGGATTTTCCATCGAAAATTGAAATTCAAGGTAAAAGCAATATTCTCCGTCCCAACCTCACCTATCTAAAATAATCTATCCAGCCCAATGTGAAACAAAACCAAAACAACGCCATTATGGGTTCCGGGCAATTTGATCGGATAAACCTTAAGTAACTGTTTGTAAAACGCCTCTAAAAACAGGAAATCTTCCTAGAGTTCTTGATTACGATTCAATATCAAGCACCAGTTCAATAAAATTTTGATGTTTTGTGCAACACTATGGCTTACGTGAAACGAACTTGATCCTTGTGGATCACTTGTCAATGCGGTATATAAAAAATCGACAAGGCATGTTTGATAAAAACTCAAATTATATTACTTAGTACAGACAGAAAGCGAGGATGTGGAAGAGGAGCGTACGCGTTGAAGGTCTCTCTATGCATGTTGTATGAAAATCGCGCTTACCTGGCATACTGAAGCGATGCGAAGAGGCATGGAAAGTGTGGACAAGCGTGAAAGCAGTTCATGTGGTGCTTCGACGCGCGAAAACGCTTGAAGATAATTTGAACTATTATTGGCAGCACTAATATTGCGCGTGAATTTCGAACTGATGAAAACAGTTGGGAGTAAACTAAATTAACGAACACAAAAGAAAAAGTCTTTTTTATATTTGAAAAATAATGTGTGCTTTGTACCACTGAACTGATCTTATACAATAAAATTCCCCAACTCAAAATTATCACTCGGCCATTCCGTAGAAAAAAGGAAAAGAAAACCACAATGTCCCATGACTTATAAATAAGAGAGTCGATTTGTTGATCATTAAAACCATAGCTTTTACTTTAATAAAGCGGGAAATTGCTCTCAAATTTGATCGGTTATTACCCGTTCGGAAAATCAAAATTTACTTAAAAATTAACTGCAATTGGAGCCATTCGTGATCTTGTTTATAATATCGATGATTCAAGTTTAGAAAAGATTCCCATACAACATTTACAGTACTCGTAGAAAAGGTATGCAATTAAAATACTATTTCATTCCAAGATACAAACATGATATTATATCTATAACTAGTGTATTGTTTAAACTTCCAGTCGTCGCGCGGTTCACCACCGTCAAAACCACCACACTGCTGTTGAGGACGAAAAGCGAGTTTTTTTTTTTCAAAAGTGTTGTACAAAATACAACTGAAGTGTTAAGTGAATTTAAAGAAATTTTTCGTTCATAACAGCAGAAGTTTAATAATTTAATTTTGTGTGGAATAAGGCATTCAATTACAAAATTCTCGAAAATTATAACTTTTTTTTTTAATATTCGGCAGGCTTGATAGATATCATTTTTTCAATTTCTTTATTAGTATCATTTCAAACATTACATTCATTTCTTCTGTGTGTTCTGTGCTATTAGGCAACACTATCATCCTAATTAAAACAAATTTAAGATTTTTATAACATTTTATTAACAACATATTACATTTCATTTGCCGTAGCAGTTCTGATTTTTTACAGGTGAGTTGATTTCACCTGCTTAAAGAAGATTTTCAATTTACTTAATTTAACTTAACCTAAATATATAACGCATTAATCGGGGCAATAGAAGATTGTAACGTTTTTGCCTGAAATTATAAATTATTTTATTTGACATTTGTTCCAATATTTCAACATTGGATATTTTATGTAACTCATTAGTACTATATGTACAAGGGAGGAAGCTTCAAAATCATTTTCAAAATTTTATTTTGAATTCTCTGAAGAGCTTTTTTTCTGGATACATTTACAACAGCTAGTCCATATTGGTACAGCATACAACATGGTTGGCCTGAAAATTTGTTTGTATATCAAAAGCGTGTTCTTAAAACAAAGTTTTGATTTTCTATTAATAATGGGATAGAGACATTTTACATATTTGTTACATTTGACTTGAATGACCTCATCGTGAAAACATGTCTACTTGAAGGTTTCAAATAAAGAGCTTTTGGTTTATGTAGGAATATTATTAGTTGAGTTTTGGAAGCATTAGGAGAAATCTTCCATTTTTGCAAGTATGAAGAAAAAATGTCCAAACTTTTTTGCAATCGACTACAGATGACACGTTTTCGTCTTTTGGCGGAGAGGCCTGTGTCATCCGCAAACAAAGATTTTTGACATTCCTGAGTTAACTCAGGTAAGTCAGATGTGAAAATATTGTATAATATTGGTCCCAAAATGCTGCCTTAGGGAACACCAGCTCTTACAGGAAGTCTTTCAGACCTGGAGTTCTGATAATTAACCTTAAGTGTACGGTTTGACAGATAACTTTTAATTATTCTAACAATGTATGTTGGAAAATTAAAGTTTTTTAATTTTACGATCAAGCCTTCAGTGCCAAACACTGTCGAATGCTTTTTCTATATCTAGATAGGCAAGACCAGTAGAATAGCCTTCAGATTTGTTGGAACGAATCAAATTTTTTACACTCAAAAGTTGATGAGTGGTCGAATGTCCGTGGCGGAATCCGAACTGTTCATTGGCAAAAAATGAATGTTCGTTGATGTGGGCCATCATTCTGTTCAAAATGTTTACTGATGAAGAAAAGCAAACTGATTGGACGATAGCTAGAAGCTTCTACAGGATTTGTGTCTTGTTTTTAAATTGGTACAACCCTAGCATTTTTTCATTTGTCAGGAAAATATGCTAATTGAAAACATTTGTTAAAAATATCAACTAAGAATGATAAGCTACTTTCTGGAAGTTTCTTGATGAGGATGTAAAAAATTCCATCATCGCCAGGAGCTTTCATATTTTTGATTTTTTTAATAATAGTTCTTATTTCTTCCAAATCAGTATCCCAGGAATTTTCGAAAACGTTCTCTTGATTGAGAATATTTTCGAACTCCTGAGTAACTTGATTTTCAATTGGACTAGTAAGTCCTTAATTAAAATTGTGCGCGCTTTCAAACTGCATGGCAAGTTTTTGAGCTTTTTCGCAATTAGTTAGTAGTAATTTGTTTTCTTCTTCCAATGCCGGTATTCGCTTCTGAGGTTTTTTCAGAATTTTAGATAATTTTCAAAAGGGCTTAAAGGTAAGGTACAATTGAGGAATTTTATTTTCAAAATTTTTGTTTCTTAATTAAGAAAAATATTTCTTGATTTCATCCTGCAAATCCAGCCATACAATTTTCATAGCAGTATCGCGAGTGCGTTGAAATTGCCTTATTCTCACGTTTTTTTTTAAGACGGTTTATCATCATAGTCTATAATCACGCATTCAAATTTTACTTCACATTTTGGAACTGCAATGCTCCTGGCTTCAACAATGGAATTCGTTAAAGTTTCAAGAGCATTGTTAATATCAAGTTTTGTTCGAAAGAAATATTAACATCAAGATTAGAGTCAATTTATGTTCCATATATATACCAGTCGGCTTGATAGCTATCATCATTATGCACAACCAGTACCATATATGTTTTGATTTATTTTTGCTCTCTTGAATTAATTAATTTAACTTTTTAGTAGTTGTTTTGATAATATGTGATAGTGATTAATATTTAAAAACTATGTCACGAAAATTTGAATTAACTACAGTCGCCTCTCCACATCTCGATATTGAAGCGACCATCGAGATAGGGAGAGATCGAGACAAAGAACATTAATTTAATGAACACTAGATCGAAAATCACTCCGTTACTAGGAAAATAATGAAAAAAAAAACAAACTGCATTTCGAATTTCCAAATTGTTCTGAATCGCTTATATCTGGTCTAGTAACCTTAGACAATGTTCATATCGACATATAGAGAAAAAGTTGGGAACAAACATTTAACAGGAATGCGTCGAGATATGGAGATATCGAGATATGGAGGATATCGAGATAGGGAGAGAGAAATCGTATGCAGAATGGAAGGACCGAAGCAATCATCGACATAGGGAGAGATATCGAGATGTAGAACATCGAGATGTGGAGAGTCGACTGTATTCATTGGTTATTTAATTAATGTATTAAATCGTTTATTCAATCAGATTAACAACAACTTATTTATTCTGTTATATCTTTTTCCAATTTTTATGTTGCAACATGCCCACACAGTTACGGATCACCCACAGTGACGGATCACTTTGGCGTTCAACATCGAATAACTTGCCCAAAACATAAACGTTTACGTAAAACATATTTTTCCCATGTTATACTATTTGTCTTCTACCATTTGTAATGTTAAGCACAACATTCAACCGCTAAATAACGGTGTATTTGACAAATGTTTAGTTGGTACCACACAGCTATCATTATATGGTCGTTTTCTGTAAGAAGTGCCGTCAGCATCCATAAGCTCCCACAGGTGGTAAAATTCAAATGTTATAGCATAAAACATTTTTCTTGATTGTTGATTATAAATACCAAATATTAGCACTTCTAACTAGTGATCCATAATATGGACCAGGAAATGATTGTTTACCACGGTTATGGATCACATCCAAAGAATGTAGATTTCTGCCATTTTAAGCATTGGATTCGACATTTTTAGACAAAAGCACTAAGGATAAAACTAATAAAACATCAAGGTTTGTCAATTTCGTTTTTTAGCAGACAAAACAGACAAAAATCTCTTGATTTTGCGCACTGATCCGTAATATGTCACAATTTGATCCATAATATGAAAATTGATCCATAATATGGTTTTCAGAAACCGATACAATTTTTAATTTTTATGCAATCCTATGTAAATATTACACTCAAAACAGTTTACTATATGAAAATCCAATTTGAAACGATTCGATTCGTGCTTTTTAAATTACGTTTATCATGTAGTTTTATTGAATTTTGTAGGTTGGACTCCACACTATTTGATCCATAACTGTGGGGACATGGTATATACTCTGAATGATAGCCTATGATTGCTATTACTGCTTCTTTCATCCAAGTTATATCGGCCCTACATTGTAATTTCTGGCGGACTTGAGTGCGGATGATGACGAAAAATAAACATGCTTAGTGATTTAAATGGTTTTCTTCGCACGCCATCGAGAAGCAGTCTTCCTGCTTGATGAGAAATGATTTTTACAAACTTGCTACATTCTACAGAGTCGCCTTTACAGACCTCTGTTGATGCGAATGGGACATGGGAAAGGAGAAGAAACCGAATAAAGCAGCCGTGCGCGCTCTCTCTCTGGTCGCAGGCAGCATGCTGTTGCTGAAGCACAAAATCAATGAAAACACGGAGCGCATTGAAACTCTTTCGAAACCTCTCCCAGTATGCCATACCATTTTTACCTCTTCTCTTCTCTTTTCGCCAACACTTCACTTCACTTCTCTTCTCTTTCGGTATGTCATCAGCCTTAGCTTAGTTGTAGTACTCGTTGGCTTAAGGACTGCATGATGAGGGAGGTAATTTACTAACAAACCCACCTCTTCCAAGCCGTCAGGAACAACACTCATGTGCCCAGAAGATTCGTACTCTCTCATGAAATCTGTATACATTTCTCGAAGTTGGTCGTTTCCATGTAGCCTGCGCTCTAAAGCATGGAATCTTCGTAGGGCTTGTTCCTTAGAATCACCGAGCATTGAAGGAGGCTGAGACAATGGGATCTTCACCTCGTACCTTCCGTCTGATAAGCGTCTGACGTGTTCGAGATAGTGTTTTTCTGCTGGATCCAATTTGGCCTCACCATTTACTCCAACTTGCAGCTCCTCTACTTTCCAGAACTTTTCCAATTGTTGCAGCAGATCAGCATCAGTCATCGAAGTAACCACATTCGATTGCACGTGATCCCGCGAATACTGCTTGCAGCTTCCGGAAACTACCCAGCCTAGCTCAGTGTTCCACAGAATGAAGTCACCAACTTCAATCTTTTCCGGAAGTAAAAGCTTGAAGAAAAGCTTGGCTCCCAGTAGAACATCGATTCTTCCTGGTCTGCTGAATGTCGGATCTGCCAACTCTTCTCTTCTAGTGGAAAAACTATCGCATTGAATGTTGTCAGATGGTAACACATTCGTGATCTTGTTCATCACCAGCAGTGGAACGTTAAACTGCTTTCCGTTCACACGAGACTCGATAGTAGCCGTCACCTGCCTTCCAACTTGAGCTTCTACTCCACTTACTCCGTGGACGGTGATCGATGTATTGCATTCCTTCAACCGAAGTTTCCGAGCAAAAGCTTGCGTTATGAAATTCGGTTGTGATCCGGAATCCAACAGCACGCGACACGGTAATTTGCTCCCAGCTCGATCGTAGATGCAGACCATAGCAGTAGCCAAAATATCACTCGATGCTTGCATGGTGTGATTTGCCTGACTCGCCATACTCGCATTAACGATGCGCTGATCCTGAGGAACAGATTCTGACAACGATGACACGTGGCTAGATGGCCGTTGTTCCTGCTGATGATGTTGCTGTCCATGTAGTAAGGTGTTGTGCTTTTCGCTGCAGGACTTACAACCTCTGGATTCACATTTACTTACTACATGCTTGGACGAGAAACAGTTGTAGCACAGCTTCCACTTTCTCACCTCGTCGAATCTAGCTTCTGGACTCATGGCTATGAACTTCTTGCAATTCCACAGTGGATGGTTTTGACCATTCTCACAGATTTTACAGCCAGTAGAACTCGTAGAAGCATGAGATAGCTGTGGCTTGAAACGACTGGATTTGCGAAGCTCTTCTTTGTCCGTTGCCAACGCCTCTAGTGTGTGACATCTACCGTTGATGAATTTGACGATGTCTTCGTATTTTGGTGACTCCTCTTGTTGGGTTTGGGTTTCCCAATCACGACGTGATGTGCTATCGAGTTTGCTGGAGATCAGGTACACCAAAATCGTGCTCCATTGATCGGTTGGCTCACCAAGTTGCTTCAGTGCATTGATGTTTCGCTGGCACTCAGTCAACAAGCGACGCAACTCCTTCGGCGAATCTTGTGACACTTGCTTCGTGGTGAACAATGCCTTCAGATGTTTCTGCTTGATTACCCGGCGATTCTCGAACCTCTCAATCAGCAAATCCCAGGCCACTCGGTAATTGGCATCGGTGATGTCCATCGCATCCAACATGCACGCTGCTTCCTCTTTGAGGCTCGACTTTAAGTATAACAACTTCTGAACGTCAGACAGTTGCGTGTTTCTGTCGATAAGCGCCTCAAAAGCATCGCGAAACGCTGTCCAACCGAGATAATCACCGCTGAACGTTGGCAATTCCAATGTAGGCAATCGTACAGCTACTGGTTGTTGCACCATGGGGAATTGCTGGTGGTGAATAGGCATCAAGGCCTGGCCTCTGTGCACGTTTGCAGCCGCTATTGCTGGACCCTGCATCCTCTCGATGATGGAACGCAATGCAGCTCTTGCGTTCATGCACCTTTCCTCAAAGGTGGCACGCTTTTCTTCTTCCTCTTCAACGTTTACTCCTTCCTCCGCGTCGATGGCAGTTTGTACGGTGTCGTACTCATCCCAGCACTGATTGACGACATCCAGTCGTGCCTGAACCAACTCTGCTGTGATTCCGGGCTTGGATTCGATGTCTCGGATGAACACTTCGATCCGTGTCAGGCGTCCGAGAATGACTCCACGCTGTCGTTTAAGCTCCGTCATGCCGAAAGCTGTTGCGATACGTCGTTCCAAACTGTTCCTAAATGCAAATGTACCGCCGGCCGGTGACGCCGTTGAAATCCTCAGCTGCTTGTGTCTGACTGGATTAACAACCGACGACTGACGCGCGCCGAAGCACTAAAATCGGGCACTGTAGCTGTCTTGCTACCAAGTAAACCGACGAACGACGAACTAGTCGACTGGTCGAGACCCACAGTTCCGCTGACTGCGACGGACACTGTCACGACGGTCCCGCGACTATCACACTTTCGCGCACACTAAAACGACTCGCGACGCGACTACTTACACTACGACCGAACGCGACTGACGCGAAACTTGCCTTGCCTTCTGACTTACTAGATCCGCGCGATCCGGTTCGAAGGACCAAATGTACGAAAACGACACTTTCCGCACGCGAAGAAAGCACTAGGCAAGTTATACTGATTCAAAACACTTCACTTTATTGCACTACTTTAAACTTACACTTTACACTTTTCACTTTACTTATCACTTGCACTTCACTTTTCGAATTTGAAAATATAACTGATTTTCAGCCGCGCACATCACGCGTATTTATATCCCGCACCACATGTTCTAGAAACGCGTAGAACATTTCCGCTGTTTCCAGGCGCAAATGATGACGACGATGACGGCGATGATGATTGATGATGCATGTGTATGCTGGACTGGCGACGGTCACTCACTGCGATGCGCTCGGTCACTCACTGGAAGGCGCTCAGTGAGTGTAGAGCTTGACAGATGTGCGATGCTGCTGCTGTTGTTGTTATTGCTTCCAACCGTGTGTGAGGGGGACTTTATACCCTTTGCGCAGTCTATCCGTGTGTTATGTGGGGTGATGGTGATTTCTAGGGGAATGCCGTTCAAACTGCTTCTTCTTTCTAAACACCATCAAATCATGACAATCTTTACGACTTTGCTCAACATATCTCATTTTCAAGAGCACAAATCTTGTCCTGCATTTCCATATTTCCTGGTAAATTAAATATGAGTTATTGAGTTTTTCTTTATTCATCGTTTTAACAATTTCCACCCAAACTATAAATGTATAAACAAGTCCATTTTTTACAAAATTGTCGCCGAAAAAATATTTACAAAAGAAAAACTACTATTATATTGAGCGATTTCACCTGGTGCTTAACTTTTTAGCCGGTAGTGTGAAAATTTTTATATCTTATGATAATGAAATTGAACATATTTGTAGTTCACTGCCATAATTTCATGCCGATTGCTCTACTAACTAAGTTTCAGCATGCATGGCTTTCACTACTATTGTTCTGAACACAACTGTATATTTTGCGTTTGAAGATATTAAATGAGTATGATCAATAGGTGACTCAGAATTTTTCTGAGCTTATACTCAACTTTTTCCGCTTTATTCATACGAATTATCAAGTTTAAAAAGTAAATACTCAAGTGCTCAGGATTATCATTCATCTTGAATAAACGCTCGAGAAAGTTAGCTGACAGGTGTATTTAAGTAAAGTACACCCGATTCTGTCTTTGCACGGGGGATGCGTACCGTGCAAAAAAAGTTTTCAGTTCAAAATTTCGAACACCGTGCAAAAAAGTAACATCATTTCTCGACGGCCGTGTAAAAAAATCCATGCAAAAACAGAATTGGGTATAGAAGCTTTTGCTCAGTTTATTCACATGATCTAAAACATACCAAGTATGTTCTGGAGTTTTTCTGGAAAACGACTCGAAAAAGGTCAGGGAAATTCAGGGAATTTTATTTTCAAAATTGAGTGGTTTGGCACTTAAATTGGCGCAGGGCTTCAGGACCCTATTCTGTAGGAAGTCCTGAGAAATCCCTGGAGAAGTTTCTGGTTGATTAATCCAACATGTTTAAAACGGGAGCCTTGGATGATAATCTAGGAAAACCGATGGGGGAGAATCACCGAAAAAAAAACCTTGAGAACTAAATGCTTTCTTGAAAAATAGCTAAAATTATATATGAAGTAACTTCTGATGGAACTTCAGGTAATTTATGTGGTTATTTTTGGAAAAATTCAGGTTGTATTTTGAGATATCCAAAATAAGATTCTTGGAGGAATTCCTTAGAAAAAATTCTTGAAGTTATTTTATGGGAAATAATCACTAAACGAATTCCTGAAAAAAAGCATACCTCTCAAATTAAAATAACTATTTAGCTATCTAACCTGAAGACATCTTCGGAGTTATGTCTGGATCTTTCATTCTTGAATCGAAGAATCTAAGCTAGAGGCAGCTTTTGAATTTGAATTTGTTCAATTCTCCCGAGAACAAAGCACGTCTCTCCCATGTTCTCCCATCGACACCACATGACACGTCTTCAGCGTCTTATCGCATCCTTTCCCGAATGCATCCCGACTTTCTTTGTGTGCCGGTACCCTGTCGTCATACAAAAAACCGAAAGAGCATCATTCGGTGCATGGCCGGTCATATGCCGGCGGGAGACAATGTGAAGGAAGACTAAACCGAACGTTGATGCTGTCCGCGATGGAAAAACACACACTTACACACTGACGAATGACTGTGTTGCTGCAGCATCCCTCTAGGCATCGATCTGCGCCGCACGGTTCGCTTCCCTTCTGGTGATGGTGCGAAACATCTCGCGCTTCATCCAACGAACGCACCCCGATCTTTGAGTTTGCCAAGACGCCCCCAGCTTTGCCGCCGCCGACAAAGAAAGAGTAAACGAAGTGTCTACAGCAGTGCTTCCCAAATTGTGTGCGGCGGTGCCCTGGGTCACCGCAAATTGATTTACAGCTAGTTTAGAAATCAGTTCATAATCGCCCGCTTGATTACATACAATCATCATAATCAGTTTCATACAAAACATATTTAGTAATATCACCAGGGGTTGAATTCTTAAAAAAATGAGTGTTTCTCACTTATCTCTTCTCTCTATGGCAATCATGATCCGCAACACATCGTGAGAGTATGTTTATCATCTATTGCTACAGCTCTGATTATATCGGGAGGATAACAGTACATGATAAAACCCATCTTAACAAGTTCCAAATCTGGGTGGCACTATTGCCATAGGATGCTCGAGGATTGTTTATCATGCCAGTAAAGCAAAACACATACCCCCAATGGCAAATGAGCGGGAGAAATGAGTGTTATCATCGCTCTCTTTTTGGGGTTCTCATTCGCTGCTGCTACTTATCAAGCTTGTTACAACTTGCAAAACATTGCCGATCATGGACCGTTACATATGATGTTTTTCTTCGTTTGCTTTGATTGTGTTTCGAAATCACGCGAATTCTGCACTTTCAACCATTACAAAATAAATTTCATAAATGTGTATTTTAAATGAAAATGTAAAAAAAAGTTTGCTCGTACATAAGTCTTCATCTTCATTGTGGGCGGTGCATGAGAAAATTGGTAGACGCACCACGATCCTAAAAAGTTTGGGAACCTCTGAGAGATGCGAGTTTTTACCATCTTTCCGACCAGCAGCGCACCAAATCAGTCGTGTCTCCAAGTGAACACCGAGAACAAACATCGACGACGTTAAGAAACGTGCGAATCGTGGTCCGAAGGCGTTCAATTAGCAGTAGCACTCCGAAGTTCTAACGGAACGGATGGACGGTCGTCAACTCTACGTCGTCGGTTCGATAGATTCGCGCTATTGTGAGATTGGTTGAACTGCGCGAGAAAGTTGGTCCAGAAGAGGTAGTTTTTTGGAAGTGAGTTCCCTGTGCAGTTTTTGGGGATCTGGGTGCAACATTCCGATCGCAATTGTTGCAAGTGTAGTGTGTCGACTGCATCAGTAAAAATATCTTCCCGTCCAACATTCAGCCGAATTGCATAATCGAACAGCGTGGATTGCGTTGTGTTTGGCAGAGATATCGTGTACCTAGCTGCAAAGTTACTCGCGGTGCACTAAGGTGTATATAGTCAATCTAGCTGGCCAAAACTGTTTCGAGGCATTTCGCGCTTATTTTGAAGTGTAGTTAGTAGTAGATTACGTTTTTAAAATTTATTTCGATGCATCATGAGCAGGCGTTGAATCACTAATCGCTCTCTGTAATAAACATGATCTACTGCACATCATGAGAGTCTGTTTATCGTCTACTGCTAAAGCTATGATTATATCTGGGGGATAACAGTGCATGATAAAACACCTACCCATATGGAAAATAGGCGAGAAAATAGGTTTTATCATCGCTTTTTCTTTGGGGCTCTCTTTCGCAGCTTGTTACAACTTGCGAATCATTACCGATCATGGAACGATACAGATGCGAAGGTTTTCATCGCTTGCTTTGATCGTGCTACCAAATCAATTGAGAACGGATTCTGCGATACCTGATGAAAATAAATCAAAGCAAAATCTCAAGTTTTCAAGAGCATACATCCAGACAAACAGACAACCATTCAAACTTAAAACTTGATCGATTTGTCACTCGCTGGTAATGATCAATCGATCATGTTTTAGCTTGAACCGCTGTTTGATTCTCTACTTTTTGTTCTTGAAAATGTGAGGTTTAGATTATTTCTACAAAGTCACTTTTTTCTCAAAAATGGTCACTAGTGTCTCAATTTTCAGTATCAAAAAAAAAAAGATTTTCTGGTTTAATTCCTCAAAGTGAAACAGAACCTTAGTTATTCTAATCGATTCGATGGAAGAAAAGTTAAACATTTTGGCCAGCTAGATTCCCAAAATACCCCCCTAGTGTGGCAGCCGGTGGTTTGAGCATCTAGTGTTGTTTGTTGTTTTCGAAGTCTCTCATCGAGAACTAGGAAATATCGTCGAAAGCAAAGAAAAAAATAAATAAAAATAAACCTTCGCAACTTGCGCCAGCAGCTGCGAAAGAAAAAGAGTGTTGTGCGAGAGGCAAGCAAGCAGAGAGGGTTCTGCCGTTAAACTGTAGTCGATAATAATAGCCCTCCTTCGCAAGTGAAATTTTGAGTGTGCGCGTAATACTTGGCCCGTCCAACGTCCTTCTAGGCTGTCGTCCGCCCCCACGTCGTCGTCAAGTGTCTCTCGTTCTGTTGCGGCCTCCTACGGCAACAAGAGTGATCAGTGAAAGCCTGCCTCACGACATTACCAAACACAGCCAACAACCAGTTCAAGGAAGTTTATCAGCCACAAGATGACCAGTGCCTTGTGCTACATCTCGTCGTCGACGCTGACCCAATCCTGGCCCCGCAAGGACGACTTTGGTAAGCCTGCCCCGAAACGTTCCCGATCGGTGGATTGCAACAAAATTGCATCGCAATTATGTCGAGATTTGTTACTAATTACAAGTTTTGTTAGAAACACTCTGAGGCGATGGAAGAAATTGTAAAACAGTTAAAACAACATCAGTTAGTTATAATAACAGAGGTCTAGTCTAGTCTAGTCTCCATTTCAGCCCAAGTTTTAAGATTCTGCGGAGCAAGGTGAAACGGTTGGGGTAGGATGAAAAGGCTGAGTGTCATAGATAACTTTCATGTAAATGAGAAATTCAACAACGCCAAGATTAACCTAACAAATGAAATCAAGAAAGAAGAAAAACTTGCTATCTAGAGGCTAGTATTAGGCCTCTTTTATGAGATTTGTTCTCTATTTCAATGCAAGTCTCTGTTTTAAAATAATGTCTCCATTTCAACCCAAGTCTCTAAAGTCTCTATTTCAACCCAAGCCTCTTAAGTCTATATTTCAACCAAAATGGTCTCTAAAGTCACTTTTTCCTCATTCTGCTTGCAAATCTAGAAAAACCATCAGATACTATTACATGACTATTCCACAGGTTCTTCAGGAATTTCTTATCAGATTCTTTGAGGAAATGCTCCAGGTATATTTCTAGTGATTTCTTCAAAGATTTATGTTGACATACTTTCAAGGACTCCTCCAGAGATCCCTCAAGAAATTTCTCTAGTGATTCCTCCAACAAGTATCCAAAAAAATTTCCCATCAGTGTTTTAAGATATACTTAGACAAATTTCTTCAGGACCAAAGAGTGCATCGTAGAAGTCCACGCAATCGTGTTTTTGTTTCCTTTTGTCATGGCGTCGTGTGTGAATCATGTTGTGAGAGTGCAAGAAGATATACCTACGTGTTCAGTCGAGGTTGAATTACCAACTGGTGAGCTCGTTTCATGCTCATAATAACGCATTTTTTATCGGTGAAACATAACATTAATGTAATTTTCAAACAAACTATGGATGGTTCGTCGCTTCAAGTGTCGGCATTAACCCTTCTTCTACTAATATATTTTCATCGCGTGACAAAAATGCATAACTAATTTTAAGCAAAAATCGTATTTTTCCACTCTATTTATGAATCGCATCACCAACCGAAGGTGATTCCCAGATCTTTTTCCTCCCTCACTAATAAACACCCTTCCCGTAGTGATTGTGGAGATGCAGAGGTATTCTCGGTCTCTAGAAGCAACAATCATTACACACTAACATTCTTTCTCAATCCCAACTGACTGTAAGGACTTGGCCGGCATCGTTATTGATCAGAGTTATTGATATGAGAGCTGCCAAAATGTGCCCTTCGAGAGTAAGTGGAAAGTCCCACCCCTTATTCATTTGGATCGTAGTGTGATTCTTACCAGTTCCTCCGCGATAGCAACCATTGACATGTACAGTCAGTCTATGCTATGCTATGTAAATCCACAGAAAAAATATTCCAAATACACTGATAGGCAAAATAAAGTGCCCACCTTACCAGTTTTCGAATTTCTCTCATTGATTTGGTTCAAATTAAAGTTACCACACCTAAATCTATTGTGATATTTTATTTTTGATGTTCTTTTAAAGTTGCACTTACGAAATTTTGATAAAAAAAGAATTTTACTCATAGAAAAAGAAAATCAATTTGTATTGAAAAAAAAGTAGTGACAAAAATAAGTGCCCACTTCCTTCTTGGCCCCAGAAAAGATGATTTAAGAAAAATAAAACGCAATTTAATAGTTAATGTGTCCTCCTTTGGCCTTAAGGACTTGCTGGAGGCTCTTCGGCATGCTTTTCACCAGGTTTTGTAGGTGTTGTGGATCTAGTCCTTCCCAGGCGAGCTCCAAGGCTTCAAAATAATTATTTTTGTTGGTAACACCTGTTTTTTCAACCCTGGCATCGAGAATCGCCCACAAATTCTCGATGGGGTTCAGGTTTGGGCTTTGTGGAGACCATTCCAGCGGTTTAATCCGACAAGACCGGAAGAAAGACTTGGTCTTCTTTCCAGTATGCTTCGGGTCGTTGTTCTAGAGAAATATGAACTTCTCTTCAAGGCCCGTCTGGATCAGCGAAACCTCCAGATTTTCCCGCAAGTTGTTAATGTAGGAATCTGCCGTCATTATTCCGTCGATTTTCACGAAGCTTCCTACTCCACTCCATGAAAAACACCCCCAGACCATACCATTTCATCACATCACACCTCCATGCGTCAACGTTCCTTGGATGTGGCGCTCCTGAAGCTCGAGCTGTCTAACCGGAAGCGGCGGGCTCGTGGGTGGTGCAGAGTGCCACATCTATGGAACGGTGAAGCACGGAGGAGGAAATGTGATGGTCTGGGGGTGAACCAAATCAATGAGAGAAATTCGAAAACTGGTAAGGTGGGCACTTTATTTTGCCTATCAGTGTACTTTGAAGAAATTCATTTAGGGATTTTTTCACAAAGATCTACAAGAACTCCTACACTATTTTATCCAGTTCTCTTTCCATGCCTCATATGGATGCCTTCATCCACATTTACTCTCAGAGTCCCAGGAAAAGTTTCAAAAATTGCTTCAGGGATTATTCGAGGACATATGTACTGTTTCAGTAAATCCCCAATAAGTTTCTCTAGGAATTCCTCCAATATTTCATTCAAGCATTACTCCTACAATTTCTTGACTAAAATGTTCATGGCTTCTTCAAAAGTTCATATATCATTTCAGTAGTTGCGCTGTCAGGTACATTGTGTACAACATATAAGGAAAAACCTCGCTCATCGTACACAGCATCAGCGCGGCGGTCAATTGCGCGACAACTTGATGGTTAAGGTTTCACTCCATCTAAGACTAAAGTAATTATTCCACCAATTCCTACGATAATTTCTACGCAAATTTCTTCAAGCATTCGTGGAGTTCCTACTGACAGGGCTGATAGCGAGTCACTTTTTCTTGACATGACTGTTTCATTTTGCACCTAGTCAATAAAATGTCACTATTCCCACAAAAAGTCATTAAAGTCACCTTTTCAGTAAAATGATCACAATTTTGGTAATGAAATAAAGAAGAAAATCTGAAGTAGTTTCTCCAATTCAGTATTGAGAAAAGAAAACGTTCCTGTTGAAATATCAGGAGAATATTGAGTAGAATTTTTTGATGAAATGTATGATTTTTTTATGTTTTAAGTGAAATTTGTTGTGGAAATTCTGTGAAAATGGTTTTGGAAAAAAAAATTACCAAGAAACAATACGAATTCTATGTACGATCTGTTAAATGAATTGCTCGTGGGATCAGCAGGCACCTTCAGACTACCCCTGAAAAAAAAACATTTTCTTTCAGAATATAAGCCAGAAGTTTCTCTGTAGTTCCAATTGAAAACTATTAAATGAACTGGTTAGTAGACTTAGCCAGGAATTTCACAATTACTAGGAACTCTAAAATAAAATGTTCAATAATTTTATTTGGAAAAATTCGGGAATACACGTAGAAAATGTCAAATGCTCCAATTTACCACATTTTACATTTTGTAACTTATTATACATTATCTTGAAGTCTGCTGGCCGCTACCAGCCCTGTGCATGATATTATTCAGAGATTTATTTGTTTATTGTTTCAACTATCTTAGCAATCATCCAAGACAGCCTCTAGAGTCCATGAGTTCTTTCTTTGAAACTTGTAGGAGTTCATCAAGGGAACTTTTGAACATAATTAAATATCTTTAGATGTTACTTTAGGATTTCTGTCCGAAATTTGTCTTAAACTAAAAAAAATATCTAAAATATCATTAAAAAAAAATCTTGGCATTTTCTAAAAGACATTCTTGAAAAAATGACCGCAAAATTCTTTGAAGACTTGCTTGGGATATGTCTCAGAGAATGGAATAAATCCTAATGAATTTTAGGGAAAATCTTTGTGATAATTCCTGAAGGTGATCTTAGAGAAATTTCTGGTTTGAATTTAAAAGAAAACCTCAACTGGAATTTTGTAGAAAATACGAAAAAAACTGGTTGTATTCATGAGGATGTATCAAACGGGAAAATCGGTGGAAGTCTTGAGAAAACGATGGCAGAAAGATTGGAAAAATCTTGGAGGACTTAAAACTTTCTTAGAAAAAGAAATCTGAACGAATGTTTGAAGCATTTCCTGTTGGAATCTCTAAGGATGAATTTTTGAGATATCTAAAACCAAAGTCTTGTTTAGAAAGTTCGTCGAAAACAGTGAACGTACTCCAGGAGAAATCTTAGGAGTATCATCTGAATCTAGTTTTGGGCAAATACCTGAATTAGTTAACGGAGAAGACAATGCTTATCTTATGATTAGTTTTACAGTGAGAGGCAAAATAAAGTGCCCACCTTACCAGTTTTCGAATTTCTCTCATTGATTTGGTTCAAATTAAAGTTAACACACCTAAATCTTTTGTGATATTTTATTTTTGATGTTCTTTTAAAGTTGCACTTACGAAATTTTGATAAAAAAAAGAATTTTACTTAAAGAAAAAGAAAATCAATTTGTATTGAAAAAAAAGTAGTGACAAAAATAAGTGCCCACTTCCTTCTTGGCCCCAGAAAAGATGATTTAAGAAAAAAAAAAGGCAATTTAATAGTTTATGTGTCCTCCTTTGGCCTTAAGGACTTGCTGGAGGCTCTTCGGCATGCTTTTCACCAGGTTTTGTAGGTGTTGTGGATCTAGTTCTTCCCAGGCGCGCTCCAAGGCTTCAAAATAATTATTTTTGTTGGTAACACCAGTTTTTTCAACCCTGGCATCGAGAATCGCCCACAAATTCTCGATGGGGTTGAGGTCTGGGCTTTGTGGAGGCCATTCCAGCGGTTTAATCCGACAAGACCGGAAAAAAGACTTGGTCTTCTTTCCAGTATGCTTCGGGTCGTTGTTCTAGAGAAATATGAATTTCTCTTCAAGGCCCGTCTGGATCAGCGAAACCTCCAGATTTTCCAGCAAGATGTTAATGTAGGAATCTGCCATCATTATTCCGTCGATTTTCACGAGGTTTTCTACTCCACTCCATGAAAAACACCCCCAGACCATCACATTTCCTCCTCCATGCTTCACCGTTCCTTGGATGTGGTGCTCTGCATCACACACGAGCCCGCCGCTCTCGGTTAGACAGCTCGAGCTTCAGGAGCGCCACATCCAAGGAACGGTGACGCATGGAAGTGTGATGTGATGAAATGTGATGGTCTGGGGGTGTTTTTCATGGAGTGGAGTAGGAAGCGTCGTGAAAATCGACGGAATAATGACGGCAGATTCCTACATTAACATCTTGCTGGAAAATCTGGAGGTTTCGCTGATCCAGACGGGCCTTGAAGAGAAATTCATATTTCTCTAGAACAACGACCCGAAGCATACTGGAAAGAAGACCAAGTCTTTCTTCCGGTCTTGTCGGATTAAACCGCTGGAATGGCCTCCACAAAGCCCAGACCTCAACCCCATCGAGAATTTGTGGGCGATTCTCGATGCTAGGGTTGAAAAAACTGGTGTTACCAACAAAAATAATTATTTTGAAGCCTTGGAGCGCGCCTGGGAAGAACTAGATCCACAACACCTACAAAACCTGGTGAAAAGCATGCCGAAGAGCCTCCAGCAAGTCCTTAAGGCCAAAGGAGGACACATTAACTATTAAATTGCTTTTTATTTTTCTTAAATCATCTTTTCTGGGGCCAAGAAGGAAGTGGGCACTTATTTTTGTCACTACTTTTTTTTCAATACAAATTGATTTTCTTTTTCTTTAAGTAAAATTCTTTTTTTAATCAAAATTTCGTAAGTGCAACTTTAAAAGAACATCAAAAATGAAATATCACAAAAGATTTAGGTGTGTTAACTTTAATTTGAACCAAATCAATGAGAGAAATTCGAAAACTGGTAAGGTGGGCACTTTATTTTGCCTCTCACTGTATGTTTCTTTTTGATTTCTTAGTTCCCATTTGGTCCCTTTTTGGTCACTTTTCGGTCTCTTTTTGTTCTTTTTTTGCTGTCATAGAGGTCTTTAAAGTTCCTATTTTCAAGAACCTTAGTCGTTACCAGCCTTGATGTTCAAATCTTGCGCAACCCATTCCATCTTACATAATGTGTTATAAAGAATCTGAAAGCAATCGCTTATACATGGTTAGTTTTATTTCATGTTAAGAAACTATCAAATTTGATTATAATTCGGTTAGGGAAAGTAGCACAATTAGTAATATATCTGTTGAAATTGTTTAATTGAGATTAAATTTTGTTATTTTTACTACTAATCGGTTAAAAAATAACACATGGTATAAGAAAAAAAACGGACTGATTAACAAAATCTGTTACAATTCTATTGCAATCCACTGGTCGGGTTGGGTTCGTTATCGCCTCACAGTCTCAGTCTCTGTTGCTGTTGCTGCTGCTGCTGCTGCTAATGAACGCAATCACAGCAGTTTGTCGGTCGGTCAATAAACCAACCGGAATGTGCTGACCTTTCCCAATTGAAAGAATGTTGTGGCGGGGGCTCGAATCAGAGCAAGCAAGCAGTCCCTCTGGCGGTGCCCTTTTTCATTCAATGTCGCCTTAAATCATCGATACTTACAGCATGGGTAACAACACGCAGTTGGGTGTTTTGTTGGATTGTGATGAACTCAAGTTCATGACACAGGAGAAAGGATGTGCAACAGTTATGATGTCTGTTGGATTCTTGGCTTGATAGGTGGACTCTGAACCCTAAGCCGAATGGCGGGTTAAAGTTACACTACAGGACGTTCATATATTTTTTGTATAACCTTTGGAAATATTTTTCTACCCGATTGATTTAAGCTTAGGGAAACTAATCCTATTTCCGGCACATGATTCACTTCGGCTTTTTCTATTAATCCTCAAATACCCATTTTATTTTCCATCTAAATATAATATTTTTCTATCTAAAATCGTTCTCAGCATGATGCATATTGTGACCAAATATGAGCACAGCATACCGAAGTCAACCCTGGAAATAGGTGTTCTTGTGAATAACGTGTAGGAATTATTGTACAAATCTTAGAGATGGTATTGATCAATACAAATCAAGATGGTATTGTTTAGCAATTTAAGTGAAATTTTTGTGGAGGAATCTCTAGAAAAATATCTGAGTATTTCTGAAGGTATTCCTTAATAAAATCATAGGCGAGTCCTTACTATCCCTTGAAAATATTTCCCAGGATATTCAATGCAAAATCTGCTGAAAGTCTTACATAAATGATTGGAAGAATCTCGTATTGAATTCCTAACAAACATCTTTTGAAATATTTTACAACTATGCAAAAAACTCATTCTTTTTCGAAATTCACTTTATTAAAGTTTATA
The DNA here is from genome assembly GCF_002204515.2 of Aedes aegypti. NCBI lineage: Eukaryota > Metazoa > Arthropoda > Insecta > Diptera > Culicidae > Aedes > Aedes aegypti. Next base: position 81,655,387 of record NC_035109.1, on the reverse strand, counting down.
AAAAGCTTTCACGCAAATATATCGCTTTCTACTTAAATCCTTTGGTAATTCCAATTTTCGTCTGCTATTCTAAAATTATTCTAAGCGTTTTCTACTTATTTATTGACATCTTAGCAGCATTCTAGAAGCAATTTCAATTTTCAATCACTATCAACAAAACTTATCTCCCGAAAGATTCCTAAAGTTAGGTTAAAATCCAAAACTCCAACAAGATCTCGACATTCCCAAAATTCCAATTTTATTCATAACCAGGGGTTCAATATCAAGAAAATTGAGAATATCTCTCACTAATCGCTCTCTGTAACAATCATGATCCGCTGCACATCACGAAATTCTGTTTATCGTCTACTGCTACAGCTCTGATTGTATCTGGAGGATAACAGTGCATCGGAGATTGTTTATCATGCAACTAAAGTGAAACACCTATCCTTAATTGTAAATAAACGAGAGAAATGAGTTTTATCATCGCTGTCCCTTTGCGACTCTCGTTCGTTGCTCTTATTTATCAAACTTGTTACAACTTTTGGAACATTGTCGATAATGGAACTGCTGCAGATGGGATGTTTTTCTTCGCTTGCTTTGATCGTGCTTCTAAATCAGATGAATGAATGCTCCTAAATGATTTCCTTACATTTATTACATTTTATTTTTTTTTTCTGTAAATTTATCGAGGTACTATATTGAAACAAAACTCAACAGCGGCTCATATAGGAAGTTCTCCTCGGATTCCATCGCATGTTTTTCCCAAAATTTCATGTATGCTTTGTTTCCTGAAAGAATCTGTAAGGTTTCTGAAATTCATGTGCTGGTGGTATAGACAATGCTGTTGTTATTTCTAAAAAAACAGGAAGGAAATCCTGGAAGGAAATTCTTAATCCTTAATTCTTTACAGTATTTCGAGAGACTTGTGGTTGAACATGTTTGATGATTTTATTGAAAATCACGGATATTATTTAGGAAAGTGATCTGAGGTGGAATTTATTGCTGAATTTCCAAAGATCTGCTTCGGATTTTCGGCAGTAATTCCCAAAGAAATATTTTGAGAAAATCTCAAAAAAAATCTATCACTCTTTTACTGCGCAAATCATGCGAGAAAACACTTCTATGTCTACATATACTGTATAGATTCGAACCCAATCCATAGGCCCTTGGTACTCCGAAGATCGATCGTCTTGACGCACGTCTCGTACTTTCGACTCGTTGAACAAAAAACCGCCGTCAGACTCCCGTCAGCCGAGATTGACGGCAGCATCCTTCGACGGCGATGACAAACAACAAGCTTCAAGCGTCCACTTCCTTTTTTGCGCCGATATTCGAAAGACCAGCTGCCGCCACATCAGCCGCGCGCTCTCTTCAATTATATGGATGGTTCGGCCGGGAACGGGATGGACGTGTCCTTGAGCAACAACGACACAGTCTCCTACAGTTCTCCGCAAGTAAATGACGCATCACTTAATCTCGCAAGGTGGAGTTCTGTGACGGCCGGTCACTCGTTGTTACTTTGAAGACGATGATTGGGTGGTTGGGTACCCGCGCAAAGTTTGATATCATATTGAAAACCAACTTTGATGCTATAATGTCGCAGACACAGACGCAGTTTGTTGTCATTTTGATCGTGTTAACGGTTAAAATGTCAAAACTCGGAGCAGAAAAATGTTCCCATGAAATCCAATTGAAAACTTTTTTTTACTGTCAATCGAATTAAAAATTATTTCTGCTATCATGAAGAATAAATTGAGAACTGAGTGCTTCATGGTGCCCAAGCAAGACAGTTCGTTTACACGCCGCCGAAGTATAGAGCTGCCATGTCGATGATAGATTATCAATTGGTGAGCTTGTTTCATGCTTCTACATATTTCAAATTTAGTGAAAAAGTAAACGATTTGATAGCCGCGTTAAAAAAAAAACCAATGATTTGTTCGACACTCCAAAAGCCTTTCGACTTGCTTTCTTTTTTATGTCATACGTTGCACGGGTAATTTGCGATATCAAGAGAACAAAACACCATTCTAGTAGGGTCCGGATGCTGAGAGAAGTGTGTCTGAGGGTTCGTAAGGTTGAGCCTCTGGAAGAGATCATAAGCGTGATTTGGCGTCATCGTCGGTTCTATACTGTTGGAAGTTGACGTCACTATCGTTGTTGCATTTAATGATAGCACTTTTAGCGTGCGGTAATTCAATCAGGTACTTCCTTTTTGAAGATATCACTCGTCTTCTGAAAGTTGTTATTGTTTGGACTTGGTGATTGAGTTCTCAGGAAAAAATGGATGTTGTATGGATCGGAGTACCGACTGGGAGAAAAGTAGACTTCCGTTTGAAAGCAGGCTACTTAGAGTTCAGGCAACCAATACAGGATGCTTAATAGGGTGTCCCATTTTCCCACTCGCTCACAGACGTTTGTTCCCAGTAGCTCATGAGAAAAGGTTGGGTCGAATATATGTTCAATGAAATCAATACACCATTTTTGTTCAATTCAAAATTGCCAATTATACTAATAGACATATTTTTCTTTTTTTTCAGGTATGTATTCGACAAACAACAATCAATTGCTATGTTGATAACATCGATAGGATTGGTGATGAGAATATGGAATGAGTATCAATTATGCACTATTAAAAAATGTGTGTTTTATATCCTCAATTCATAAGTAATTTTGAAATAGAGATTTATTATGGTTTTTCATATATTAACAGAATTTTAGCAAATTTGATTCAATATTTTTCCATTTTGTATTACTTCAAAAATAGTACTGTAGTTTAAGAATGTTTGAAACAAAAAACATCATGGAAAATTCTTTAAAGTATTCTTAGAGGAAACGTTGGAGTAATTTCTGAGTATTTCGTTGAGGTAATTTTTTGTTGGATTATTGATGGAGAAGAAGAATTTACTAGAATCTCTGTTAAAATTCTCATTAAGGACTTGCTCGAGTTTTGGGCGAATTACTGGTGAAATCTATAGAGCAAGACGGGGTTGGTGGTCTTCTGGCTACCGATTTTGCTTTATAAACAGAAGGTCATGGGTTCAATCCCAGGCCCGTCCCTCTCCTCATACTTTGTAGTTGTATTTTTAACTTGCTTCTATCTTCTATTCTCAATCTATCACAGTTGATCTGTACATAGAATTTACTAGAACCAGAGACGGACAAAAAACTGTTTTCCTACGTTTCCATTTTGTCATCATTATAGCACGCCTTCCCTTACGCCTGATACATAGACTGCCATAACCAAACAGCAAGCCTCTCTAAATTCTAAATTTAACACCCTACGCATTCCCGCATAAACTGGCGTAGATGCAGGAGTATATCCGCTCTACTGAGAGCCAGTTTATCTGATCTGGCGATAGTGGAGTAACAACCACCAATGAAGCTCAAGCTCAATTTCTGCTGAAATCTATAGAACAATCTCTGGCGCAATATTCGCTGTTATCCATAGCGGAATTCCTTGTTAAATTCTTGAAGAAAACAAGAACAAGAATCTTAGGATACATTCCTGAAGAACTGCGGATTTGATAAATTTCTGAAATAATGTTTTGAAATATATTGGTCTTGCTAAATATCTTGTAATCGCCTCTACGGTGGGCCCCCAAATTTGTACCAATGATTTATGGAATATCAATATGCGCTATGAAGAGGAATTTATACTGTATCTCTTAATTGGCTTTCCTTTCCAAACCAAAGCAATTTGCCATCAAATCAGAAGGCCGCAACCGCCAAAAAAGGTTTCTAAGCCGTTTAATCCTACCAAGTAGTAATCAAACCACCACCACCGTTCGGCGATTGCAAACAAAATACAATCGCCTATCGAATGGTCGGTTTTGGAATTGTTTCGTCAATTTAATTTCTGAGAAATAACGCGAAAGGTATTGACTGGCTTTGCCAGTTTTGGTCAGTCCATTAGAGAAAGGTAGCCGTTCTCCATGGGTAAAACATTTTTCCATGGGGGCCTCTGCATTTTTGGGTGAACAATTTATTGCACTTCTTCTTGGCATTACGTTCCCACTGGGACAAAGCCTGCTTTTCAGCTTAGTGTTCTTATGAACACTCTCCCAGTTATTAGCTGAGAACTTTCTCTGATAAAGTTGGCATTATCGCATTCGTACATTGTGTGGCAGGTACGATGATACTTTTTGACCAGGGAAAACAAGGAAATATCAATTACGAAAAGATCCTGGACCGACCGGGAATCGACCTCAGACACCTTTAGCATCGCTTTGTTTTGTAGCCGTGGACATTACCACTAGACTAAGAGAGACCCATAATGCACTAAATATAGAAATAAAAGTCTCACAAATTTCACGTGGCGTTGCCGAATGGTTTGGTTGCGTTGCTCGCCTTGACCAATTGTACGGAGAGTGCAAATTATTTGGCATCAAATTGTGGCTAGAGAGAGAGAGAGTGTGAACCAGCACCCGGGGTAGGAACGCCTTTGGAAGGATTAATCATCGATTTTTGCACGGCGGATGAGCAATACGTGTAGAAATTTGAGCGGACCCACACATACGGGGCAGCAGCAGCAGCAGCTGTTGCCAATAAAAGCGTAAAACCTGACTAATTAACAGTTGAGGTGAATGGCTTTTCCGTGAATCCATCAACGTCGTCATTGCACACTGATCGCTCAAGTAGTAGCTTGGCTTCCCTTATTCATCGTCCTTTGTTTCAGTTATTTCTGGTGCTGAAATGTAACAGACTGAAAACATTTATACTTTGTGTTTCGCAAATTTATAAAAATAAATAAACAGCAGTAAACTTTCACTCCATGGAATCCCTAAATACTGCTAGGAATTCTCCAAGAACTTCAATAAATATTTAAACGGAAATTTCTGGAAGTTATCCTTACAATAACCAAACTACTCCGTTATTGCAAGAACAGCTGTACTTACACAGAAACCAGCAGACACTACTCGGGATCAATAGCATCCGCAATGTGTAAGTACTGGTTAGTGATCTAGGTCAATTTGGGAATGGGAGGGAAATGTTGACGTGTTACTTGCTTTATGGAAGCCGAGGAGTCCTCTGCACTTCCACAAGAAAACACTGGGAGTTTGGATATGGGAAAGGATTCGAAACATTATTTCCATACTATTTAGATTCGACTTAATGTCCTTTCGACGAAATGTCGGTTCGACCAAATGTCATAAACTTTCTATTGCATCAAAACATGTTTGACCACATGTCCATTCGACGAAATGTCCTTTCGACCAAACGTACTTTTGAATAATCGTCATTTGACTAAATGTCATTCGACCAAATGTCATAGATTCACACTAAACATTTTCCCAAAGGAAAGATAGCCCCACGATTTTCACTAGTTTTTTTTCATTAATTCTTCCATTGAATTTCTTAGTTGTTACTCTAGTCTAGCGTCTAGGATTCCTTCAAAGATTATCATTCAGATTATCAGTTCACTCCAAAGGTTTTGAAAAAGAATCTCTGGAGATATCCTTAACACTTCAGTCGTTGCGCTGTTGTATTTTGTACAACACCGTTGAAAAAACCTCGCTTTTCGTTCACAACAGCAGCGCGGTGGTTCTGACGGTGGCAAACCGCACGACGACTGGAAGGTTAAAACATTCTTGGAGACATTTCTTGAGAAATTACTGGTTGAATTCTTGAAGATATCCTAAGCGGAAATCTTGGATTAAATGCTAGTAAAATCAATGAATGATTCACTGAATGAAATCTTGGATGATTTCTTTGGTGGAATTCCTGGTGGATTCCCAGGTTGAGTGGCTTTTTTCAGGCATGAGGTCTCTAAAGTTCATATTTTCAAAACATTCATACACTAGCCTGTAGAAAATACCAACAAAAAATCATAACTCGCGCGACAATTAAAAAAAAAACAATCCTCAGATCGTTAGTGAATATTGGTCACCACATTATCAATAGGGTAAAAGCACCGGTTTTGGCCAGCCTAAGAGAAAATATCAATTAAAATTAAATGAGAAGCCGTATTTATACTACAAAAATGTCAAATGCAAACTTTCAATCCATATTATGTGTGTAAAATATCGTAACTGAGCTAAACCAATTTTTTCACTTTGAAAATCCCATTGGTTAATATAGGCCAACGGAACCAGTTTCGGCCAGAGATTTATCTTCGATTCCTAAATTGGCCAATCGCATTGATTTCTCATGAGAGTGGCCAAATTAGGAGTGCCTTGGCCAAATTAGGTGTATGGGAGTAAAAATTATAAGGAATATGAATTATTTTTCTTATGTTTTGAATCAATTTGGACGAGTAAATCAATGTAGATCTATCCTGTGAATGTGATCTACTGAACACAAAAGGTTTCATGCTGATTGGCTATATAAAACGGTGTATAATCCACTATGGCTACAACTAGCGTATGGCCAAAACCGGTGCTTCTACCCTACCTTTTTCAAATCAATAAATGTGATTTTTCGCTCGTTGAGTGATGATTTACTATAACTACACGTTAATAATCGGGTTAATCCCTAAAACTGCCAAAAATACTTGAACCATTTTCGATTTTCAACCAAGTGTTGGCCTTTTTCATAGGCCAAGTTGAATTTTGTTAGCGTACATTGGCCCAAGGCTTGGCCCTTTTGGTTTACAACGAATGAGTAAGAAACAGTCATTGGCCACCATGCTAAGGCCAATGACAGTTTGCGAAATTTTCCTTGATAAAGAGAGATCCGTTTATTAGTCGTTTTGATTTTTTTTTTTTAATGTTTTAATTGGCCAAAAATCGGGCTTATAACGGTAAGTTTTATGATTATGTTGACAATGTTTGTATGGTATGAAGAACCCGATTTGTTTGCAATTTGATTATTAGCCCTTTAGAAATGTTACACAATAAATTGAGATAAATAAACATCAGCAACATGATCATAATTATTGTTTTAGTTGTTAAATGTTTTGTAACTTTCATTAAGGAAACATATTCAAGAAATTTGACGAATGTTTTGTGAAGATTATGTAGAACAAATGTTTTATTTTATGTTGTTCAACGTTTTCACTTCATGAATCTGAATTGAAATCGCAGCAAGAGGAAGAATTTTAAACTAGATATATAGTTATAGAGATATCGAATTATTGAGACTTATGCAATGTATGGGAGACTGAAGGGATTGCAAAATCCATCAAGTTATAAAATAACGAGTTGTGGAGTGTTATCAACATCAAGGTTTTAGTCAAATTCGATTAAAAGTTTGGAAATACTTTTATAAATTATGGAAAAGTGATTGATAATAACTTCGTCAATTGCATTTCTTTAGTTCTCATAGGCTCATCTGGAGGATCTACAATCCCAACGAACTCGACTACACGCCTCTGTCTGCAACGTTGTAACTCAATAGTCGTCACCATTCCTGCCTTGTCATCGTTCTAACTTACGACAGAAATGGTGAGCACACGCGCGCGCACAAATGGCTTGATACTCCTCGCATCGATTGTCGTAATATACTATCGAGCAAAATATTTACTTACACCGAACTGGAACTTAATGGAACGAGGAAGGGAAATGGGAGAAGGCCCATCACAACAACCGAAGTGCAACGCGCAAAAGGAAGCGTAAACACGTTTCCTCCTAACCAGCTTTACCAGAACGTAAACAACTTTTCCGTTGCACTTGACCATGCTTACGTTGCTGTTTGGCGCGCAAAAGCCTGATGCACGCCGATCAAAACAGATCCGGGAATATGAATGGTTTTGCGAAAAAGGTAGTTTTCCATTTTGATGGAAATTTTTGTGAGTGAAGTGCACTAGGAGCGTATGAGAATACACTATGACCCATTTGTTCAAAACAAGAGCAATAAAGTGCACTGGAAGTTCCCGTCGAAAGTTTCAAATCCGCAGACCTTCAAAATCTCGCTTCGCTGATTACTTGCTATGGGCTATTGCACGCATACAAGCTTAGCGGAACGTGCTCGCAGCGCACAAAATTCGCCGCTCATGGACTCGCAACTTGATTTGCTCTGTCAGCTCCAACCGTCATCGATGTGAAGGTGGGTTAAACAACCCCAAAGGAATCCGAAGAATGTGCGCTCGCGCGATTCACCGCGAGTGCACTCTTTTCTCCGGTGGGTTGAATCTTGGACTTGGAGCGACGTCGACGGAATCCAAGAGGATGCGATACGTATTTTATTCAATTAACAATTCGCTTCCAATTAACTTAACCTAAATAAATAACGTATTAACCGTAGCAATAGAAGATTGCAACGATTTTTGTCTAAAATTTTTAACAATTTTTTTCGACATTTGTTCCAATGTTTTAACATTTGATATTCTATGTAGCTCATTAGTATTATACCAGGGACAGAACTTCAGAATAATTTTCAAAATTTTATTTTGAATCCTCTTCCTGGTATTACAACAGCTAGTCTATATTGGTACAGCATACAACATGGCTGGCCTGAAGGTTTAAAATCAAAAGCTTTTTCTTAAGACAAAGTTTTGATTTTCTGTTAATAAGTGGAAAAGTACATTTTATCAGGGTGTCCATCCATCCGGGAAATCCGGGGAAAGCGGGAAAAACTCGGGAATTCCAAATGACCGGGAAAAATACGGAAAACACCAGGGAAATTGTCGAACACACCGGGAAAAGCAATACGGGCGAAACTAGAAAATTTCGTAAGGGGGACACGACTGCTTAACAATTCACACTTTGTAACAAAACTGACATTATGACTTTTTGTGAGTTAATGGAGTTAGTTTTTCTAGCAAAATCCTGTAAAAAAATCATTGGTTTTCAGAAGATATCTGGGAAATTTTTTCTCACATTTTTTACCTATTTCTTTTTAGATCTTTTGTGAATTTCTGGCTGAAGACGTTGAATATTATTGAATTGAATTGAATCATAGGAAATCTTATGGATTGTAATCGAATCCTTGAAAAAAATCTAGAAAGGTACTTAAAGATTTCTGGCAAGGTTCTTGGTAGGATGCTTAATAAATTTCCATTAAGGGTCATGAAAATGATAATACAGTGACCCCACGCAGTTGAATCACCCACAATTTATGAATCAGCTGATTTAAAAAGACATAATTATTATCAAACTTGTCACAAAACATCACAGAATTATTTTTACACATCGTTTCTTATCAGTAAAAATAATTCTGTGATGTTTTGTGACAAGTTTGATAATAATTTTGTCTTTTGAAATCAGCTGATTCATAAATTGTGGGTGATTCAACTGTGTGGGGTGACTGTATCTTTGTAAGAATCCTAACGGAAATCGGAGCGAATAATTTGCGGATTCCATAAAAGATTTTTTGGGAATTCTTCAAAAAATTTTGTTTTTCATGAAATTTTTTAAAAATTTCCTAGCAGTTGATAAAAAACTGATTTTTTTTTGTGAAATTTCTCAGGAAATCTGAGTGGTTTCTTACTGAAATCCTGGACTTCCTGGTGGATTCCTAGAGACGCTATTACTGATTTTTGGTGAAGCCTTGTTTGGATTACTATAGGGTGTCCCAGAATGTATGGGCACGACTTCGATAATGAAAATCATAGTACTTTTCCAAACAATCAAATGTTTTTATATTTTTGTATTTTTGATTTTAGAAAATCAATTCTTATCTGGTCAGCACAGACCCTACATTTTGTTTTTTTAATAACTAGTAAAATATATTTTTATCAAAATCTATCGCCGTGGTGATTTCAAGTACATTGTTTCAAGGATGTTTTACTTAATTTTTTGTTTGAAATTTTATTTGGCTTTGTTAGAAAACACTCGAAAAATGGTAAAATTCGAAAAATCTCATATTTTTCACTCAATATAAGACAACATCACGAAGTTATAACTCTTCAGGTATTTTAAATAGTAATAAAAATAATACATTTCAGATTTACGAAAGGATAATCCCTATTCTCTTGAGTAGGGCACATAAATTTTTGTTTTATTCATGCTTTTACGTTAACATACAGATTTGTTTTTTGACCATTCTTATATCGACCACCATATTTTTAGTACAAATACAAATTTTACATGCTTAAGTTTAAAATTTCAATTTGAATAAATGATAATCCGATCAATTATCATATCGTTGCTAATATTTTTTTTCGCTATTTTTGAAATGGAACAAATTGTGTAAGTCGCTCAAAAATAACGCGATTCGTGCAAGACTGGTAGAAGATGCTTCAAATAAATATTACGAAGTCAACACATTAACAATTAAATTGAACATTAAAAAATCGCAATCTACTCTTGTTGGGTACAGTAATCAAATGTGTAACAATAAGATTTTCATTTTCTCTAGTTTTGAAATGACAGCATGGTAAAGTCGTGCCCATACTTTCTGGGACATCCTATTGCTTAATTAATCTACAGTCTTTATGAGGTCCCTTACGAGATTTCTTATGGTTTTCTGTAGATTTACCAAATTTTTACTGTTATTGATAACGAATAGCTTGCAAGATCCAGTATGAATTCAAGGGGCAGATTTTTGTTTTGTTCTTGACGACATTCTTCGAAAAATCGTTGATGGATTGCTGCTAAGATGCTTGTTTGGATTTACGTCATTTTTTAGCAAGCAAGCCATTAAAGTTTTTTATGGCATGATATCATTTTAAAGTTATGCACTAACTCAAAAACGAGATCATGTCAAATTTTGTCGTTTTGTAGAAATAATTAATTTTTTTTTCATATTATTTTTAAATGTCACCTATGATTTTTAATTTATGCACGGTATCCTTCACCCTTTCGAATGAAAGTACTGTAAGTATTGAAAGGTTATTTTTACTGTGCCAAACATTTTTTTCAAGGCTTTTTTAAATATACTAGAGATCTTTTTGTAAGAAAAGTGAATTGATGTTTTCTAAAAAATCTAAGACCTGGTGCAAGTTGAACTTCAACAAATTTTCAGTTCTGTAAAGTTTGCTAAAAATCTTTACTTTGTCTATTATATTTTTCAATCAACAGTATATCTGTTTGTCTAAGACTGTTAGGAAATTTAGGCTGTCAGTTTACAAACCACAGAATTTAAGGACTTTGAAAAACTCCTAAATATTCCAAATTTGACCAGTTTGTACGAAAAAATTGGAGATTTTCAAATGTTTTGATCGATTCGTTATACCTACTCAATATTTATCATCCAATAGAAAGCAGCTGGAGAATTCGTAAATCCCTTCTAAGAGGAATAGGTTTACATAATCCTCTAATCTATTTGTTACAATATTTATGAAACTGCAGTTACATTTTTTATAGTAAATATTTCAGGAACTTGTTAATATTTTCCATTATTCGACCATCTATATACTGGACAATCTACATATTGACCAATGCAATGGTGTCTGATATGATCTAACTGCATAAAGTTTTTTTTAATGTGAAAACAAACATATTATGCATTTGATGTTTGAAAACAAATATTTTGAAGGTCTAAACAAATATCACAACCTTCTATACAAATGTCTGGGTCATCAGTCACAAGGAGCATGATGTCATCCGGTTTTAAATTTTTGGACATCCGGGAAAAATCCGGGAATTTGAAAACGGATTTTGAATGGACATCCTGATTTTATATATTTGTAACATTTGGCTTGAATGTACTCAATGTGATTTTTTGGAAGTTAAGTTTTTATCTAGAATGAGCCTTAGGTACTTAACTTCATCTGTAACAAATTAACGTTTAACGGAACGAAAGCTAATATTTTTGTTGGATTCCTTGGTATTCCATGGACTCTCGTTCCCGAAGGAATCAGTCGAAATATCGCATACCCTTAGCAGAATCATATTGCGCAGCACCGTCCAATCCATTGTTTGCACGGGTAGTCCGCTCTCTGACCATGACGGTAGGTATAGCGGATCAACGAGAGCAACAAGCGACAGCGCGATATCATCTGAAAAACTAAGCACAAAAGTTAGGTATATGGAAACCGGCGACCGTCGATAACACAAGCCGGTCTATGAGCTTACGACAGGAGGTATGCTGCGGTGCGGTTTGTTATGTCTGTTGTTGCTGGGGGCCTTTTTGTGCCACTTGTCGTTGTCGGTCGCCCGAAACACAGTGGTTCAAATTAAAAAAAATCATGGCAAAGTGATTTTGAACTTGATTTAGGACTGAAGACTCTATTTTAAGCGTATTCACCAATTATTGGTTTTCGTAGAACATAAAGCAAAAACACTCCTATGAAATCCGCATTACCTAACGCAGATGCAGTGGACTCCACGGTTTGTAGTAGGCTAGAACAATGTAACATCAATTCCTTCCACTTCTCTTCAATGATGCATTCTGACGTGGCAGTTATAAGTTATTAACCACAAAAAAGCTATGCTTCTTCTTTCTGGCGGTACGTCCCAACTGGGACAAAGCATGCTCAGTTATTAACTGAGAGCTTTCTTTGCCGATTGACCATTTTTGCTTTTTATATCGTGTGGCAAGTACGAAGATACTCTATGCTCAGGGAATCGAGAATTTTTCCTTTATGAAAAGATCCTCGACCAGCGGGATTCGAACCCACGACCCTCAGCATGGTCATGCTGAATAGCTGCGCGTTTACCGCTACGGCAATCTGGGCCCCTAAAAAAGCTATGCTGAAACCAAAATATTACGTATTTTGGCAAAGATGAAATAGTTTAAATATCATGAAAAACATGTTTCTTTTCAAATTCCCGTATGTGTCCTTAACTATCTTGTCTGTAGATGAATGTTTAACTTTTTTTTACGTAAAACTTTGTAAATTGGTTTTTCTTCAGCTTTTCGAAAACCTGGACCTCTGTGCGGGGCGGTCGGTCGGTGAGGATCTTTCAATCAATTTGAACACGGCGGTGGGCACTAAAGAGGCTGTCGGCGGCGCTTTGAGTTTTGTTGACGATGGCAGCAATGCCAACAAACTGGTTCGCTACGCACCACAAAAATTCACGTGCGAAACGCTATTTGCCTAGCCGTGGTTCGCGCTGAGTGGTGGGATTATAGCTGCGAAAATATTGATTCTTGTTACAGCGATTCGATCGTGGCTGGGATTGTGTATCGGTTGTTGACCCCCCGAGCAGGGGTGGCACGTGAAATCGATTGTTGACTAGCTGGCTTGAATTTGGAGCATGGAAATTGTGTCGTTTATATACATGGTTACAGAAGCGTAGAACGTAATGATCCGTAGGTAGATCACCTTTTCGAGGTGTATGCTACTTCCAGTAGCTTGAACGGATGAACTAGGAACTGCTTACTAAATTTTTGAACTATTGGGATGAATGCCTCTCACGTAAAACATTAATGAACTTATTTATATTCTAGTTCGGGTTGGTGATTATGAACCGATGTTTCTTGAACAAGGGGATAGGTTTTTTATAGTTTCTATTAGCATATTTTTCTTATTGGCAATGCGTCCACAATTGGTCAGAACCTACATCTCAGCTTAGTATTTTATGAGCACTTGCACAGTTATTTACTAAAAACTTTCTTTATCAAACTTGCGATTTTTTTCAAGTTCATATATATTTCCGTAATCTGGCAAACTGACGTAATCGCCATTTAAATTATTGTCATTTTTCTGTCTACCAAATAAAAACTAATCAATAGATTTCAGGAATTTGTCCTTGAGAATGAATGATGATCATTAGTAGTAATCATACTTGTAATCCTTTGTTACGATCCAAGAATTTCATTATTTCTGCAGATATATGCACAGTTCGAAAAAAACGTGTAAATTTCAGAGACATCTAATGCACATAATTGGAGCGTGGACTGTCGTGGATATTTACATGATATGTCATGTAAACTGCAATTATATGTCATGTAATCCAGCAGGATCCTGAGTGGTTACATGACATATAACACATTTTTACATGATTTGAGACTTAAGTTTACATGACGTCATGTTTACATCGCATAACTGAAGTTTACATGACGTGTAATCTTCATTATTTTTAACAGTGTGGCAAAATAAGCAAAAAAATAGAGACGAGCTTATATCACTCCGTCATATTACGGCAGTATACAAATCCAGGCACGATGATACTTGGAAGGTTACAGAAGCTTGTATAAACACGAATTTAGCATGAGCTGAACACAAAATTTCAATTTCAAGACATCTGAATGAGTAACGGCCTGAAACCTTAAAAACAATAAAAAAACAAAATATTTTTTTTTTTCAATCATGTAACGGCCAAAAGTACGATTAGTGGTGTGTTGTTCCTACGCGAAAACAGCCTAAATATGCTGATTAATTCATAAAGTACATATGTAATTTTAACGTATCAGTCAATAAATTCCAAACCCTTCTATCATTCGCATGTGTGAACACTGTTCTTTTAGTGGAGATACGTTTAGCATTGTTCCATCAATCGTGCAATTCATTTCTTACAGTGATTCCTGTTAGATTTTCTTCATAAAATTTTCATCGTTTCTACCACAGATATTCTCAAAAATTTCATCGAAGAACTCTCTGTGGAATTCTCCTAGGAATCTCTTGAAAGTTTCTCGAAATCTTTCTCAAAATTTTTCTTCTCGGGTTTCACAAATGGATGAACCTAATAGCATAGTCCCAGAGAGGTCAACAGCTTACTTTTCTCTCTATGCAGTGTTACCTGATGTAAATTTTCGAGGCTCCACAGATTACTCGGGGAAAACCTTCTGTTTCTGTAATTTGTTTCTGAAATGTATTCAGAGACTCCTCCAGGGAGCCCTTAAAAAATACTTCGAAAAATTCTCTAGAAATTCTCCCAGTTAGTCTCAATGCAGTTCTAGACGAAAATCTTCAGCTAAACTGTCGTTACGCCGGCACACTTTGGAATATTCCATGGTGTCTATACTTGTACGTGATCTGTCTACCTCAGTTTGTGGAGAAAAATTTTCCAGCGGTAGGATGAAGAAGGGGGTTTTGCCTTTACATTATGTTACGGACCATTCTGTTTACGAACATTGGCACGTGGCAAACATTAAATGGCCGTCAATGCACTTTTGACATTCCAGGTAATCTCAGATATACAGACCTTGAAATACTCATCATCACACAGACTTCTTCCTTACTCTTGAATTAACCTCTTTCTCCCTCTGATGAGGTCTCGCGTTACATTTCTAAAGGAGAATCATCAAATTGCAAACAAATCGGATTTTAATACCATTCTATTGCGGCTCCCAACACCCTCAAACTATGCAAACATTCTCCACATAATCATAAAAATTGCCGTTACCAATCACGATTCATCAAAACGGCCAATAATAACTTTTTCCAAAACATTGGAATAACATTGAGAGGCTCTCTTTATTTAGTTTCTCTTTAATCGATAACTGAGCTGTATTTACCTCTCCTGATGCGTTTTTTGTACGAAACGTTAACCAAGGGCATTGTCTTTCGGTCCATGGAGGAAAACTTCCTGAAAGCGTTAGTGTTGTACTCATTGTTGTTAGCAATGACGGTAGTCGACACGTTTTCGTTGACATTCGTTAGGCTTTGCCTTCAGCATTCACAACACGAGCGATCAAACGAACATACGGAAGAAAAATGTCAATTGAATGTAGCTGACCACGATAGCGTCGCCAGAAAACGGTACGTTTTTGTTTTCTTTTTTCATTTTTCATAATAAGAGTTGCTTTCATTGTATATGTATCATATTCGACATAACAAGCAAGAATAAACTGTTCTTGTTGTTTGTGATCGGTCATTAGTGAAATCTATGCATAATTCACTGTTATTCTACTGTTTTTGTGTTTTTCTATAAGCATTCTACCGCTCGTGCTGTGTATGAGAACCCGAGGAGGAACAAATAACTACCCAATAACTTATGCATACCATTTTTTGGTATCATACCAAAATTAGGTATTGTTCAGTTGTTAATACCTCAATTTGGTATTATAATGGTATTGAAAAAAATCTTTAAAACAATTAAGAATACCTCATTGAGGTATTAAACAGCTATTGAGGTCTGCTGGAGGTATTGAACTATAATTGAAAAATTTCATTTTTATATGAAAATCCATCAAGTATTATTGAGGTATTACAATACCTGATCTAGTTATCAGTTTGGTGTTCGTAGAATATGCTTGAGATATTATTTGAGGTATTTTACCTCTTATGCAGGGCTAATTCATACCTCATTCAGGTATGCAGTATTGGAAATTGTCTGGTATCCCGAGCAGAAGAAAATAACTACTGAATACCAAATTGAGGTATTCCATACCAGACAATTTCCAATACTGCATACCTGAATGAGGTATGAATTAGCCCTGCATAAGAGGTAAAATACCTCAAATAATATCTCAAGCATATTCTACGAACACCAAACTGATAACTAGATCAGGTATTGTAATACCTCAATAATACTTGATGGATTTTCATATAAAAATGAAATTTTTCAATTATAGTTCAATACCTCCAGCAGACCTCAATAGCTGTTTAATACCTCAATGAGGTATTCTTAATTGTTTTAAAGATTTTTTTCAATACCATTATAATACCAAATTGAGGTATTAACAACTGAACAATACCTAATTTTGGTATGATACCAAAAAATGGTATGCATAAGTTATTGGGTAGTTATTTGTTCCTCCTCGGGATGGAATACCTCAATTTGGTATTCAGTAGTTATTTTCTTCTGCTCGGGAAGTGACGTTATGAATGTAGAAAAATCATTTGACTGTTAATCAGGGAAGCGAAATAAACGTCGTGAAGAATATTTAATGTTTACAGCACTGGTTGTACTGTCATAATCGAAAGAAAGCGAGAAAGAAGAGAATCTCTCATTGTTACATAGATTCTTTTGAAAAGTCGAGTCTAGTACACGACACTGAAGACGGCCTTATAGTTGAGGTCGAAATAATCTTATCTCTCAAAGGATACAAACTCTAGCGGAATTAATTTTTATAGCACATAGGGGAACTTACGTATTCTCGGCAGTCTAAGCCTATGTCGCGCTTCATTCGTAATTTTCTCGGGCATCAGCAGCCAAATTACGTGTTTGTGTGTTTACATTCATGCGTTGCTCAATCCTCTATCGATTCACACCGACATACTTGTTAAAATTTTTCTGGAAACATTTTTGCAACGCTGCGAACAACTTTTGTCAGTGGGACTATTGTCGGCAGCCTCAATCTCTTCGGCAACTTTCCCATAAGCGCTGCAGGCGAATCTGTTCGGCAGCTCCAAATCAGTCGCATTTTGAGGCGTGTTCATTTGAATTGATGACATCTGTGGCAAAATTGTTTGTTCCGTCTCGCAAATCTCGTCAGCGGGAAGCTGACAGAGCAAAGAATCATCTGAATATTTTTATTGGTGTGTTTTGACAGAAAAATACTGTGTATTTGGCGTTTGAAATTTGGTTGCCGATAATAGTCGAATGGTGCCGAAGCCGTAAGTCTCCCTATTTCGGTTTTTCGTTTAGTTACCTTTTGAAAAGTTTCGCGAGAATTATGCTCTGGCGTTGATGGAGTTATCCACCTCAGTTCACCCCATCCATACGCAATGATGAGGCCTCGCGTTACATTTCTAAAGGGCCAATAATCAAATTAAGTAAATTGGGTTTTGATACCATTCGATAGTATCTTTTAACACCCCCCATGATTGTGGGTCCACATAATCATAAAACTTACCGTTATAAACCCGATTTTCAAAACGGCCATATCATTCGTTGCCCCCCTGCTGAAAACGGTCTACAATCGGATCTCTCTTCATCAAGAGGGCCACAATCGGAAAATTTCGCAAACTAACATTGACCTTAGCATGGTGAGAGGCCAATGACTCTTGGTTGCTCATTCGTTGAGAACCAAAAGGGCCTAGCCTCAGGCCAATGCACGCTAACAAAATTCAAGTTAGCATATAAAGAAGTCCATGTCAGTGGATACGAGTAACTGACACTGAAGAAGACTGCAAGTGGTAGTCGAAATACCCGTATCTGTCAAAGATAAGCATTTAGGGCGGAATTAAAAGGTACAAGGTACTCCAATCTTCTTTTGAATTTCTCTATATATAGAAGGTTGAAAATCGAAAAGGGGCTAAGAACTTGAACTCATATTTTATTCCACATTTTTGGCAGTTTTCAGAATAAAACATATTATTAAAGTGATGGCAATAGTAAATCGTCACCCAATGAGCAAAAAATAACATTGATTGGTTTGAATACTGAGACATAGGAATTGATAAGACATCGAATTGTCTCAAAACCATCGATACGAGAATTGGCGTTTTTGAATTGTTACGCGAGATGTGTTTGTAGAGCTTCGCAATAAACAAGAGCTGTCAAATGGAAGGTGTGCATTTGACTAGAGCCAACGTTTCGCTGCACTCTCTCAGCCAGAGATTATTGAATGAACATCGAATGGTGGGCTCATAATTGTTGTGAGCCTACGAGTTTGCTCTTTCTATCAGATCAAGATGAGTAAAATGAAGCCTGTTGCCACATTAACGTAAATTGTCAGGGAAAAAAATGTAGTGGGTGACCTGGGATACCTTCTGGTCGGAAAAAGAAATGCTTTTCGAAAATGAGGAGTGTTTTCAGATCGCTGTTGTTTTCAAGCATGAAGAGTCTAAAGTTCCTATCTCTGATTGTTACTTCGTAGATGAGTGTCTGTTTGTCACTTGTTGGTGGTGACCAATCGATCAAGCATTCAGGTCTAACAAATATTCGGTTCCCCAGAATAGTGCTCTTGAAAATTGGAGATCTAGTTTCGATTCATCTTCACCTTAATGGGCACTGGAAGTAGCAAACACTTCATCCATGAGGTTACCTAAAACGGAAATTCCCTTTCAATAGACTCTATAGACGCAAGAGCACAGAATACACT
The DNA here is from genome assembly GCF_002204515.2 of Aedes aegypti. Taxonomy (NCBI): domain Eukaryota; kingdom Metazoa; phylum Arthropoda; class Insecta; order Diptera; family Culicidae; genus Aedes; species Aedes aegypti. Next base: position 81,636,709 of record NC_035109.1, on the reverse strand, counting down.
AGGTAAAATGCGAAACAAGCGCCATATCATGCCAATTATAACGTAGAACTATTGGATCACCTGTACCACAGCTTCGGTTAGTGAAAAAAGCTAACCGCATTATCCGTTGTTATTGGATTTCGTTGACCATGCATTCCAAGAGACGTATTATACCAAAAAATAGCTATAGCCTATGAGGTGGATTTAAACTACCGAGTAATACTTACGATACACTTGTGGTATAGTACATATAGTACATGGCAGAATTATCTTGAAATGGATTCCATACTCATAATTGTCTCCAATCAAGATAGCCTTGGAATAATTTTTTGACAACTATTACCATAGTATATGTACCAGGTATCTGTCCAAGGTATTACCCAAGCAGTACAGTTTGTTTCAACTCAAGAATAAAATTATCTCTTTAAACTAATCAGATATGTCAATTGTTGAAAATATGACTTACAATTGCATTGAATAGTAACGCAAAAAGCACAAGAAGCAAAGTATGTTTGCAACCTATTTAAGTTACATCGAAATTGCAAAATACTTAAACGAAAAAATATGATCGAACAATTGTTTGTCGAACAATTGCTTTGCCAATACGCTATAAATGCGACCACATGGCTCATTAATCAAAACATGTAGCTTATAACTTAACTGCACCCTTCGGAATATAAGTTCATAACTGGCGAAATTAGGCCACGCCTGAAAACAAACTGTTGCTATACCATTTTTTCGTTGTTAGATGATACGTAAGGTACAACTCAACAATATTGTAATTGGATTGAAACAAACAAACTTCTAGTATACATACACTTAGTTTAGTGCAACTTTCACGCAACTGGGATGAACCTTCTTGAGTTGTGGGTATGAGAACGAAAATTGAATGCAAGTTGCGGATGCTTTAAATGAAAGTAATTTGAAACATAACATTAAAATCGGCATTTTATGAGAAGTTTCAAGAGTTTGTTTGAAAAGTTGCTAAAAACATCTTGATAAACATGACTTCATTGCTATTTGCAATGGACATCTGCTTGTTGTTAAGGGGCCTTCCTTAGCCGAGTGATTAGAGTCCGCGGCTACAAAGCAAAGCCATGCTGAAGGTGTCTGGGTTCGATTCCCGGTCGGTCCAGGATCTTTTCGTAATGGAAATTTCCTTGACTTCCCTGGGCATAGAGTATAATCGTACCTGCCACACGATATACGAATGCGAAAATGGCAAATTTGGCAAAGAAAGCTCTCAGTTAATAACTGTGGAAGTGCTCATAAGAACACTAAGCTGAAAAGCAGGCTCTCCCAGTGAGGACGTTAATGCCAAGAAGAAGAAGAAGATCTGCTTGTTGTTTCAAAAATTTTGAACGTCAAACAAGGAGTGGAATGCATGTTCATTGGAACGACAATGAAACTTTATGAGCCTTGATATTGATATGCAACCGAACTGGAACCAGGTAAATTACAGATGCTTTTATTCATTCGCGATTGAAACCATTTTTGAAAATCATGGAAGATGTTTCGAGTGCTACTTGGGAAAGCCATAGTGTTGTTCAACAATTGATTTGAAACAATGGCTACTGATCATAACACAGCTTTATATGCTGAAAAGTTTAACATCGATGAATCAGATTTAGGATGCCGGTCCCAATAGTGGATTCCTAAGCAAACAAATTCATAACATAACGAAAACTACCAAAAAAGATCTTTTGGCGTCAATCTAATGATTTTAATCTCTATTATGAGAGAAAAATATAACAAGGTGTGAGCCTTTCTTAGCCGAATGTTTAAAGTCCGCGGCTACAAAGCAAAGCCATGCTGAAGTGGTCGGTCCAGGATCTTCGTAATGGAAATTTTTCTTGACTTTCCTGGGCATAGAGGCATGTCCCAGTGAGGACGTCATGCCGAGAAAAAGAAAAAGAGATCTTTTGGCGTTTCAGAATTTTCTTAGAGATTATAAACGTTCTTTTGCAAGACATCCAACCTTAGCTTATTATTCCGAACACTGAACATTGAAGCTCCTAGGAAAACTAGTTTGCAATATTGGGTCTCTTAGTTCTGGTGTGCCAGCTTCTCATTAGATAGAGAGTACCCTTATGAGTTAAAAGACTGCAAACAACTTTCCACTTTGAAATGCTTTACCTTATTAGCGCCGCAGAACCTCGATTCAGTATTCCAATTTAGTCTCAGCTGCTAATTGGAAGTTACATCTGATCCCGACCGCAGCCAGCGTTGAAGCCAAAGTATTCCACGTATTCTGCATCCATCGCAAAGCAGCAAATTGACGGACAGGAACGTAGTTCCGCAATGCTTCTTCGTTCGTAATGAAGTGTTAATATGCTACTCAGGAAGGGGACTCTGCCTGGATGGTTTGCGCTTTCCGTCAATTCTCAGTTAATTGTGATCCGTAATACCCATGGATAAAAACGTCATTCCGTCCATCATATCCGGGTAGAGGTAGGCACAACAGCCATCCAACCGGAAACAATGTTCATCACATCCAACAGCACACCGGCGTTCTATTCTTCTTACTTATAAATTGTGGCTAATTTTAGCACTTCGGGGCTCAAAAATAGATTTTCCCCGTTTGCGTTCATTGGCCCACGCACCGTTCGCGCTGTTCGATGACGAATTTCCACCTTTTAGCGCTCTTTCTGTCTACGACGTAGGTGCAGGATTTACCATACAGAAATTGCGCCATCGATGAAACCCAGGTAGAGAGCTATCCTCCAGCTGTGGTGGCGATGCGTTTGATTGGGGGAATTTTGTACCGTTAGTGATGCACGAATGACGCAAGAATCGGACGTCAACTGTGAGGTGCTGACGACGGTCATCATGATGAAATGGGAGTTTTGCCATTCGTCAATGGTTACTCCTAAGCGACTTTGCAAATAATTGTGGTCAGGGAAAAAGAAAATCTATCGAGGTTAGGATAGATTTCGATTGTTTCGAACAATCAAAGCATGTGTTGGATTTGCTCAGGAGGGGCCCAAATAGCCGTAGCGGTAAACGCGCAGCTATTCAGCAAGACCAAGCTGAGGGTCGTGGGTTCGAATCCCACCAGTCGAGGATCTTTTCGGGTTGGAAATTTTCTCGACTTCCCAGGGCATAGAGTATCTTCGTACCTGCCACACGATATACGCATGCAAAAATGGTCATTGGCATATTAAGCTCTCAGTTAATAACTGTGGAAGTGCTCATAAGAACACTAAGCTGAGAAGCAGGCTCTGTCCCAGTGGGGACGTAACGCCAGAAAAGAAGAAGAAGGATTTGCTCAGAAACTGAAGTGCTAGACTTACTCCAACATTCGAGTAAGCCATAGCTTATAGTTTAGTGCTGAAAGTGTCGTTAGAGCTATCCAAAAATTACGGCTGAATAAAACACTTCACAGCTAAGTACATTCATCTCTAATAATTTCAATCTTTCAACATCCAATTAGGGTAAGGAATCCATTTGTTGTGGATGATTCTATAAATGCGGTAGTGCCACTTATATTTCTGTCATTGAAATAGCCGATAAACCGATAGTGCCAAACAACGTATTGCCATGTTGAAACACTAAATAGTCAAAAACTTCGTTTAAATTTCTTTAAAAACGATGAAATACCACCAAAATTACTGGAATTATGATTTCAAATGACGGCGTACTTTCATGATACACGGATCATTTAGAGGAAGTAACATAAGATTTTTGTACATTGATGATTATGGGTCGCCCTAATGTACAGTTCAAGCAACTCGCCTACGTTCAACACATACATAATTCCGAAATGTTATGAAAAAAGCTTATAAAATAATTACCTCCCATCCAATACCATCTTATTATCGGGTTTCTAGGCCTATATTTGCACACATCAACCGTGGAACGATCCATCGAGGGAGCGAGGGGTTAATCATGCATTTGGGAAATGTTAAGCTCCTTCCTTCCGGTTGACGCGATGTGGTGGGATGTCATCGTTTGACGCCTTTGCCTTCTGAATGTCGTCGAACGAAGAAGATACGCGGCCCAAAATGGAAGACATACGGTTTTGCTGCACGCGGAAGGAAGATCTTGAGCTTTATGGTCGTGTCAACGCGTTTGGTGATGGTGACGTTGGGTTGGTTGAGACATAGCAGAAGAGCAATTCGATGGGGTCACAGCCGACAAATTGTATTTTTTATTGTTAAGTTCACAATTATTATATTAATTATTGAAGTGTTAAAGTGTCACAGATTTTTTTTAATCACAAACTGAGAGAATAGAATATTTATGTTTTTTCTCCATGCCAGGTTAATAGCAAACTCCAACTTCAGCTTTACTGAATGGTTATTCTGGAAAGCTTCTAAACCTTATCCTAATTTATCCTCAGTTTTTTTACGACCGATTCTTTTCATAACCTCCTTGGCCCCCACAAAGGTCGTAAAAAGATGTCGCATCGTATATAAAACGAAAATTTCTATTTTTAAAACGATAATGAGTTAGCATTTCTTCTATCTCCTCAAACCCCCATCACCATATCTTTTCATATCAACAATCTCCCTGAGTCTATCCCGAATCAAGACTGCCCCACTCACCACAAATGCATCTTCACCGCGTGGGGCACATCCTCAGCTAGAAGGTAAAAGGTCTGTGAGTTTTTCACAAATTTATTGCCACCAGACCAGACTGCTCCACTCTCGCGGCTGTAACCTTCCTTCCCTCGTCATTACCATCTGACGTCGTGGCGTAGATGACCCACAATTTCAGCGGAGCTGGGCTGCTAAAACCTGCCATCAAGGACAATCCCCTTTCGGTCCCCCGGTTGGGTTACTTCTTGTTACTCTTCGTACGGATCGAATCGGTCTCGTCTCCCCTTCTTCGTCTTCGTCGGTTGATTGTTTCACTCACATTCTCTGTCTCTCCATTGATGGGGTTTGGGTTCACGTTTGTTCTTCTACTTTAGCGTCGTCGGGTTCGGCAGCATCAACAAGCGCATCGTTCGCCATAGACGACGGCCCCCTCTCCTGTCCTGGCTTAGCACTAAATCAGTCCAGCCAACAGACAAACAAAACCCGAACCAGACGAAAAAAAGTGTGGTCGAAAAAAATGGTACACGTATTTTTCTGACTAAATTATGCACGAAGAACCAAAAGGTGCTATGAAAGAGCAACAGCATTCGGTGGGTTCAATATAGTCAGTTCTAAATCTGTACGCATTCTTGGTATAATCCTACAAAATGAAACATTAGGAAAATAGTGGTTAGATATAAGCCCTTTGCTCCTAATAGTACTACAGGGATATCGCGATAAAAACTTTAGGATCAAATAAGATGTCTTTCCACCTGTTTTATACATATTTAAGAAAGAGAAGTTTATGCATTTTTTTTTTTCATTGAAAATTCCATAAGTTAATGCACAACATTGCTGATGAATTTTAGAGTAATTTCTCGACACGTATTTATAAACAGTTCATTTATATTAAACAAAAACTGAAAGAGCCACAGAAATAATTGTGCTTAGCTGTACAGTTACCAGAATATTTTAAGTAGGGTAGCTGTGCCAATTATGGACGCAATAAGTCAACAGTTTGAATAAAAATCTGATTTTTTAATACGTAAGCATGGCTTAGTGATGTAAATTACTGGTTTGAAGCCTTGCGAAACAGATGAATTAAACAGATTAAGTACTAAATTGACTTAAATTTTCCGAAAATTGGATTTGAAACGCGATGTCTTTGTACCAATTAGGGCAATAACGTTCCCAGCATTCGTCATAAAAGTGTACCAATTATAAACTATCGATTATTTGCACGAAATGAACTCAAATGCCATCAAGAGTGAATGATAATGCGTCGCTAATAAGTAGATTGCTTCCCAGAAGTGTTGTGTTGAATAAATATCAAATCAATTTATCGCAATGGGTTCATGGGAGCAAATTTTTTTTTTTTAGAAGTCGGAATACAGTTAAAATTTATAATAGGAAACAAATCAGCATTAATCAATTCACTTTACTTTTTACGAATATAATATTATCGAAACAATTGAAAATTTGTCAAAAAGATTTTTCTCAGTATTTATTGTGATAGTAATGAACATAATTGACATTGATGTATGTTTATAATTTTTAATGCCATAGGCGTAACTAGAATGGGTTCTTCTTACTATACTATTCCATTAAAACCAAGTTTATTTTGGTGTCAATGTTCCATTCACTTCATAGTTTTCTAATATCCATCATAGAACCCTAGATAAACTTCATGTTTAATTTCATCGTACCTGCCATACGATAACGAATGAGAAAATTGCAACTTTGGCAAAGAAAGTTCTCAGTTAATAATAGTGTAAGTGGTCATAACTTATGACCACTTACCAGGGTTGGGAAAAAATCTGAAATTCATTCTACAGTAGCCAAACAAAGCCAATCGCAGTCAGCGAAGCCAGTGAAACTCACGCCTACCGCTGCTGTAGGCAAAGAGCCTTGAAAATTGCAAAACACCCGTTGCTAAGGGCAACCCAAAATGACTGTAGAAAAATGTTCTATTTCCCGCTGCATTTCCCGCATTTAGAGCCTTCATGCATGCACCCAACATAGGCTACTTGATGAGATTCACGTTTTTGAACTACTGTACTGGGAAAGCCACGTGATTTTCGCGAAATTCAAGCCTACTACTATTACCATTCCCAGTACTGGTCATGACCTGGGAGGGAGGCACCGATACTACATACGAAATTGGATACAATTGTTTTCCAAATTGCAAGATAACTCCAGTTTGCCAACGACAATCAAGGCAGGCTTAGTTAAAATCGCTAGTTTTCAATTGTTGTGTGCCTTCGATCTTTCTAGACAAACTTTGAAAAAGGGCCACAGTTTTCTATGCGTTTAATTTTCAGTTTTAATGAAAACAGTAAAAAAAGCCTCATTCCAATACTTTACATTTAATAAGAATTAACGGTGCTCTCGTGACGTTACTTTTGAATGTGCATGAATTGATTCTAATTAGATTTTTGCTACTTTTGATGAAGTGCACAAATGTGCTTAGGCTAATTACGCGCTTTTATCATCATCCGGGCTCACAGTGACAGCACGTGACAGCAAAACCTCGGCTCACTGTGACGTAGAGAAATTTTGTATTGGTTTCTCCCTCCCAGGTCATAACAATACAAACGTAAGATTCAGGCTCTGTCTCAGTGGGCACCTAATACCAAGGAGAAGATGATGAAGATATGAGAAGCGTGACATAAGGGTTTGTTGTAACAAATTTTCCAAACAAAATTGTGATTCCTGGAAAAAAAAAATAATGAACAAGTAAACAAATGAAAAACCAAATTTAATACTATACCATATAATTCTACTAGACTTTGTATCCTTTGACAGATACGCGTATTTTGACCTCAACTGTAAGGCCATCTTCGGATTATCTGAGTTACTGAAGGACTCCCTGGAGGCATTCCTGTTGAAATCCCTGAAAAATCCTTGAAGGTATCCCAAGAAGAATCACTGTAGAAATTTGGCTGGAAGAATCCCTAGAGAAATCCCTGTAGAGATTGTTCTGAAGACACTCCTTAAATAATCCTGAAGAATTTGGAGGAATTTATGTCGAGAATTCGCAAAAGAAATTATGTAGAAATTTTAGTGGATGGATCCGTGTAGATATTTTCCTTATGTAATTCCTGGAGAACATGTCAAGATTTCTCAGAAATTCATGAGAGAATCTCTGGGGGAATTTCTAGAAGAACACTTGTAGGAATCCCCGGAGGATTTTTTTGGAGGCCCAGAACGGATCTCTGTGGAAGTTCCTGGAGAATACCTTGAGAATTATCAGGAGAAATCATGTAGCAATTTCCCTGGTGGTGTCTCTGGGAAAATTCCAGAAGGATTTTATTTTGGTAATCCCTGTAGGAATTCGTGAAATAATTTCTTGTGGATCATCTGGAAATAAATCTTGATGGAATTCCTAGAGGAATTGTTGGTAGAATCCTTAAACAAATATTTCCTGGAAGAATCTCGAGAATCCACGGCGGAATTTCTGGAGAAAACACTAGAATAATGTCTTGAGTAATCCTTGAAGAGATTGTCCTAGTGTAATCCTTGGAGTAAGCCTGAAGAAAGCCATAAAGACATTTCTGCAAGAATCCTTATAGAATAATTTTCCTTGAAGTTTATTTGAAGGAACCTCTAGAAGATTTTCTAGAGGAATCTCTGAAGGAATACCAGGAGAAATCGCTTAAAAAAATCCCTGTACAAATCTTGGAGAAATTCCAGAGCGTTTCTGGAAGTATTACTGGAACACATCCTTCTGGAATACGAAGGCGCATCATCAGCGGGAGTCGTGCCTACTATGGGCTCCAGAAGAAACTGCGGTCAAGAAAGATTCACCCCCGCACCAAATGTACGATGTACAAAACGCTCATAAGACCGGTAGTCCTCTATGGGCATGAGGCGTGGACTATGCTCGAGGAGGAGTTGCAAGCTCTTGGGGTTTTCGATCGCCGAGTGCTAAGGACGATCTTCGGCGGCGTACAGGAGAACGGCGTGTGGCGGCGAAGGATGAACCACGAGCTCGTTCAACTCTACGGTGAACCCAGTATCGTGAAGGTAGCTAAAGCTGGAAGGATACGCTGGGCAGGGCATGTTGCAAGAATGCCGGACAACAACCCTGTAAAGGTGGTGTTCGCTACGAATCCGGTCGGAACAAGAAGGCGTGGAGCGCAGCGAGCTAGGTGGATTGACCAGGTGCACCAGGACCTGGAGAGCGTGGGTCACAGTCGAGGATGGAGAGAAGCGGTCATGAACTGAATTGGCGAATTATTGTTGGCGAGGCTTTATCAAGATAATTGATGTTAAGCCAAATAAGTAAGTAAGTAAGTATCCTTCAGGAATCATTGAAGAAATTCGTGGAAGAATTCCAGTAACGATTTTACTTTAGGAGCTCCTAGCGAAATCTCTATTGGAATGTTTAGTGATTTTCCTACAAGAATCCTTGAAATAATCGTTGAAAGATCCCTTGTCCCTTTGGGAATCTCCAAAAGAATTCCTGGAGATATTTTGAGAGTAATTCTTGTACAAATCTGTGGAGATTTTTTCTGAAGGAACTCCTGGAGGATTTACTGGAGCTCTATTTAAATTTGTCCAAAAATTGCGATTGCTATCAAAAGTTATACTTTATCAGCGATAAAATATATTTTTACTCATAGATAAAAAAAAAAACATGAATTATAAAATGTCAAGTGATGCCGATTTCTAATTTGGCCGTAACGGAAATAGTATTCGGATATAATAATTTTATGTTTGGGAGGATCAAAAGCCGTAGTGATAAGCGCGCAGCTTTTCAAAAAAAAAATACAAGCTGAGAGGCATAGGTCGAGGATCTTTTTGGATTGGAAATGTTCTCGACTTCTCAGAATTTCAACCAGCAAATAAAGCTCTCAGTGAAAAAATAAAGTTGAGAAGCAAGCTGTATCCTAGTTGGGACGTAACGCCAGATGTAAGAAGAAGAATTTTATGTTTTATATTTAGCATAGTCTATTTAGATCTGGATGAAAAATCATGATCTTTGAGCTGTCGCATGATCTACCTATATGATGGTTTGAAAATGTCCACATCACACCCTACCACCCTAATTCGGCCAAATCTAATTTTTGTTCCTCTTGATGCTCTCGTAAATCGGAATGAAAAACCATGAAATTTGAACCGTCGTAAGAATGTGTCAGTTCTTTCTGAAGCAGGTTTCAGGTTATAGAGCTAAAAAAACGAGAATCGGTTTAAAAAATGATTTTTGAGAGCGTTTCAAAGCCATGGGTCAGTTTTGACCCTTAATGCATAATGTGTGACTTTTTCTCAATGGATAAGGAAGGTTAAGAGATGGGACTCGATTCCAGATGCTCGGGCGCAAGAGGCGTGTGTTCTAAGGACTACATCAAGTCTCATTCGTGCAATGAAGCATCTATCACATATACAAATTCAGATAATGGCAGGAACAGAACTGTTAAGTTGAAACAACTTGCAAAACACTCATTCGAAAACCAAGTTGAAAAGTTAGGCCTAGTTTCAGTGAGCATGCAACACTACGAAGAAAAAGATGACGTTCTTTGACAGATATTTTTTCTTCAGAATTGGGATTAGTTTGAGAAATTGTGAATAATAAAATTGCCCTTATGCCCCTTCCTTCTTCCTAAATAAATTAAACCTAAAAACTTCTAGCGCATAGCTGGTTTTGTATGCATTACTAATTGTCCGGCAAACGCGGTTTTTCCATGCAGTAGGCTTTGTAGTAGGCTGTGAGAAAAGTCGTTCAGTATGACAAATTTTAATTTCCTACTTATAAGGCTGGTTTGCTACTGACAAGAAAAGGAATCGCTTTTCTCGATGCGTGGAAAGTGTCTTCCCCGAAATGGTCCAAAAAATCACATTTTTCTGATAGCAGTAAGCAGTTGAGAAGAAATGCCATTTCAAAGGGGGCTCTCCGTAGGGAATTTCTTGACCCATTCAGTCAAGGAAATTCTTTCATTTTCTTGAGCGAAACAGCATACTTAGCTTTAGGATCAAATCAAGTCAACCCATTATGAAGCTAACTCGTGACATGCAAATACAATTTCATTTTTATTTAGTTAATGTAGATTATAGAAGATAGATAGATAGATAACACAAAACAAGTATTCGTCTACAGTACTGGACAGCACAAAGTATGCACTGGCAGGTTTACACGCAAAATTATCAATTTTGAAAGTCGGGACTTCTGCTTCTAGATCTAGGATTGACGTAAAGTTTTCACTGAAACTCAAATAACTTAATCTTTACTCACCAGTATTCCATCAACAAGTTTCAAAATGATCAATAACCTTCATTTTCCAAGAAAAAAAAAACAGTTTTTAAAAAATATCTAATTTTGGTTTTGAAAACAATCGATTTAATTTAACAAATATTGATCTTACCTTATTGAACAAGTATTGGCTTAAAAACTGGGGCCTTCCTTTGCCATGTGGTTGGAGTCCGAGACTACAAAGCAAAGCCATGCTGAGGGTGTCTGGGTTCGATTCCCGGTTGGTCCAGGATCTTTTCGTAATGGAAATTTCCTTAACTTCCCTGGGCATAGATTATCATCGTACCTGCCACACGAGATACGAATGCGAAAATGGCAACTTTGGCAAAAAAGCTCTCAGTTAATAACTGTGAAAGTGCTCATAAGAACACTGCATTACACCGAATCATAAAAAGCCTTTTGAATAAAATTTCGTGCCAGCAAACGTAGCAGACATTCTAAATAACTAATCTTGTGTTTAGATTTATCAGCAACATTGGAAAAACTGCTCTGCCGACAGAGGTTGTTAATAACAGTTTATTTTGAATACAATACTTTTCACTTTTGCAACCATAAAAACGGCGGGCTGCATTTGACGTTTTGTGACAGCGGAACCATGATTCACTTTGACAGGGTTTTTGGTGGTTTTCAGTAAAATAAATGAGTAAAATTTCAGGTGTATTCGAAGCCAAGTAGTCGAGATCAAAGCCTTAAACTTTGACCCTTATGAAAAAGAAACATCGCGCACTTTCTTTTGACCAGTACTGTATAAAAGTAGATTGTTTTACAATATCCAACAATTAACTTTGGTTGTCTTTAAATTATTTTTTTTAAATAATTTAGAATGTTCTAGATTGAGTTTGCCCCTCCTAGCAGTGGACACCCATGATAATTACTACGTAATGTGTCTTCCATTTCCTCCATTACAACAGCTCCAACAATTATCATCACCCTTGCAGACCCGTTGTATATTCCATATGGCGCGTCGTGTTTACCTTTTACCAGTCACGTGTTGGAAAACTGGTTGTTTTTTGTTATTGCATTCGCAAACCGTGGTTGGCCTTGTTGACGATAATTCACGTCGTCAAGCTCGCTCGCGCGCTCATCCCCAATGAAGTGTACTTAGTGTGGCACCGCAAAATGTCAATGGGTTCTTGACGTTTTAATGGGAAAAGGCTAATCCCGGGTAAACAGAAACGAGACCAAAACTGGGCGCGTGTGCCGTTTCCTAACTTTTGGCTACAAAGCAAGCTTATTTTGGAGCCCCTCCACTTTTCTGCCTACGTCGCCAACGTCTTCGTTCGTTCTCCATCGAAAAAGGGCGTCAACGAGCGGGCGGTAGTCTGCAAATCCGATTGTGGGAATCGGATGCTTCTCAGAAGGATGATTTAATTTATTTTGTTTGTGCTACGACTACGGCCGACGTCTTGCTCCTGGGGTGTTCCATGAAGTGAGGGTGGGAGGATCGGCCGTAGGACTTCTTAAGCGTGGGATTTGACGAAGAGAAATTCCGGTGAAATTTACCCCATAAACGAATGGTGCGTAGGTAAATGCCATTGTCTGCCTCACTTGGGAGGAAATATGGATTTGCGATTGAAGAAACGAATGCTTAAGGGTGACTAAGAAGGTTTTACAAATTTTGAGTATAAAATTTTGGATAGAATAATAATATACTTCTCTTCAAAATAATGGAACTGCTTGTAGAACACTATGCTGAGAAGCTGTTCCAATAAATACGTGTCGCCAAGGAGAAGATGAGCCGAAACAACTTATCCAAAATACAAAATTGGAATAATTTACGAACAAATATACAGTCAACTCTCCATAACTCGATATTGAAGAAACCATTGAGTTAGAGAGATATCGAACAGAACACAAAACCAGTGCAACTGCGATCCTAGGGACCATCGAGGTAGCTATGAAAATCAACTTCTAAGTACTAAGTACAACTCTGATGTCATTATGAATGGATATTATGAAATAGTTATAAGATTAGACAGTTCGATTCGGTATTTCTCACGGTGCCAAATTCTTCATCCTTGTTCAACCATTGCTGGTTAGAAAGGCTCGTGACGTAATCGGGTGAATATTGTAATACCAACGAAAAACACATTTCCCCAAATTAAATCCATTGCGGTTGGCGTAGGAAGGGCAACCTCGTGCACGCGCCAACCGCTAGACAAACACAAAATAAGTGGAAAGTTTTGCTCAGTTCACGGCCTAAACCGAAGTAGCAGCAGCAGCAATAGGCCAAACTCCGGCAGACAGGCGAAATTAAGTTCAACACAAAGAGCAAACAAGAATTCGACAATCACCGTGTCGCACCGAGGTCCAGTTTTCTAAAATGCTGCCAAAACCCAATTTCTAAACATGTTACTGGTTGAAAAACAAAGTCAAAAATGCATCCAAAATATCAGAGAGATAGAAACATGTTTTTGTTCATGTTTGAAGTTCTGTTCGGTAAATGATTTTTTATCTAGATTTAATATTCTTGACTTCAAATTAATTTTTATCTGTCGTTAATCTTTTTGAATTACCAATTATAATTGTAGGAATGTGAAATAATAAAATCATAGCTTCTTCATATCGTACGATTTCCGGAGATTTCATGTTCAATGCTCAATGCTCAATGCTCTTTTAAACATAGGGAATCGATTTGAGAGAAATTCTCTTGTCTATGTTTGCCTAGACATTCGCTTTTCGAAAAAGTTGATATCCCAAAAATATATGCAGCAGCAATTTTGTTGAAATTTTATTCTACGAAAACCAAATTATGGTGACTTTGATAAAAATAGGAATGCAACCCTAAAATATGTTCCATGACACTTATTATGACAAGTGATCAAAAGGTGTAAAATATTAGGAATGTGTATTTTTTGCCATGATTTTTTTTTAACCTAGACCACTGTGTCGGTTTAGGAGGATAAAAAATAAATGCTCCAACACGCCCGGGAACCTTCACTGGGGCTGTCTGTCATTGACTGTGATGCCAGCGGAATCTGCAACCGGGGTGCGCTAAAAACGCACGAGGGTGATTGGAATGACGTCATTGCAATACAAGTACGGAATCATATGACGGCGCGGGTTGATGTGCAACGATCTAACCTCTTGCATTGGCGGCTACTGCTGAACCGGATGCTGGATGACGGACGAATTGCGACTGAGCTGGATTTGTAAGAAGCAGTCTTTCGTTTTAACGTAAATATGATCAACAGCAATTCAAGACAATTGATTTCTTCGGTCCCTTCATTCTGCATACATTCTCACCCTTTGTATCTCGATATCTTCCTTTTTTGATATCTCCATAACTCGATGTATTCTGATTGATTATCGTTCTTTATTTTCTCTCTGTATGTCGATATGCTCATTATCAAAGGATACTAGATATATGAAATACCCGATTTCAATAAACATAAACAATTGAGGAACACGAAAAAAGACGTATATTTGTTTATTATTTTCCTGTAACGGAGTGGTTTTCAATTGACGGGGTTGGTGGTCTAATGGCTGCCGCCTCTACTTCATAAGCAAAAGGTAATGGGTTCAATACCAAGCCCGTCCCTTTCCTTGTACGTTGTAGTTGTATGTTTCACTTGTTTCTATCTTTCACTCTTAATCTATCACAGTTGATCTATCACAGTTCACAGCTTTTGCTAGAACCAGAGACGGACAAAATACCGTTTCCCTACGCTTCCATTCTTCCATCATTATAGCACGCCTTTCCTTAAGCCTAATACATAGGCAGTCTGCTAACCAAACAGCAAGCCTCTCAGCCATAAATTTACCACCCTTACACCTTCCCGCATGAACTGGCGTAGACGCTGGGGGATTTCTTAGCGTTTTTCGTAGTTTGCATAGATTTGCATTGATTTTATTTGTTTGTGAATTTTGTCTCACATCGCTGCACATCAGTGAAATTTGTAAACTGTATTTTTACTACGGAAAATATTCATTTCAATCAAGCAAACAAAAATCCTTCAATAATTCTTCCAAAGCACCCACGAGGAATATTTTTAGTGATACTTCCACGAACTCTTTAGGTATTCAACCATGTGTTTTTAATTTTTTTTTACAAGAATTCCCATGGAGATTTCTTCATAAATTTTTTCCGCACTTTTTCAGTGTTTACTTCAAGAACTGCCTGATTTTTCCTGAACTGTTTTAGACTTTCTGATCTTACCTTAAAGTTTCTCGAAGTATCTCTATCATATTGCCAAAATAAAAAATGTTGCTCTCCGCATTTCTTCAAAAATCTTTCAAAAATAATATTTTTTAATTTCTTCAAAAATGCTTACTTAAGAAAATTTGAATATTACAATAAAATTTCTAGCGGAATACGTTCTGTTCTTTCAAAAGCTGTTAAGTACAACTCAACATACACCCGATTCTGTTTTTGCACGGGGGATGCGTACCGTGCAAAAAAAGTTTTCAGTTCAAAATTTCAAAAACCGTGTAAAAAAGTAACACCATTTCTCGACGTTTCATGCAAAAATAAGGTTTTGGCGGAAAAAAAATGTATGGAAACTTTTTTTGCACGGCCGTGTAAAAAAAAATCCGTGCAAAAACAGAATCGGGTGTACTTGGGTTTATTCTACGAGTGGCGTGAGGTGACAATTGTCGGTCTCGTATAGCGAGGTGACAATTCTCGACTCGAGTGGAGTGACTCTCCATTTGATATGCACGGCGAGTCACTTCACCCGAGTCACTTCACCTCGCTATACGAGACCGGCAATTGTCACCTCACGCCAACTAAAAAGTTTCCTGAGCAATTTGCTCATGGATTTCTTCAAAGCATTATAGTATTTTTCTCCTGGAATGTCATCCCAGGATTCTTCCTTAAAATTCACTAGAGATTCATCCAGGTACTTTTCAGAGATTTGTTTTTCTTTACTGTACTGTGTAAAGCGATTCTTCTGGATTTTTTTTTAAGAAATTTCAAACAGATTTACTAAAGCATTTTGCAGTTCATTTTTAAACTTTAAAAAAATCCAGAATTTTTTTCAGGTATGCTTTTAGATTCTAGAAATTACTCCATAATTTTTTCCGTATGTTTATTCCGAGATTCTTCCGCAAATATCGGTTCAGAAATCTTTTGTATTAAGAATTACTCCAAGGAAACTGTCTTTATTCAAAAATTACTCCAGGGATTCCTTTCAAATTACTCTACGAAACGCTCCACTTTCATTTCTATCTTAAAACAGATTTTTCGAATAACACACAGAAAAAGTTTTAGAAGAACTTGTAAAGAAATTTGTTGGATGATTTCAGCTTGAAGAAAATTCTGTACCTAATATTACTAAATTCTTGTCTGTAAATTCTAGCATTGACCATAGAACTTCTGATTTCTTTTGATGAAATTCCTGACGATATTCCTTACAGAAAAGCTTTAGCGGGTTTTATAGAATATACTAATAAAATCCTTATTCATTTTCTTCGTGTTTAATTGACGTTCAAACGGATGGAAAATGTTTTGCATAAACTTCGAAGTTTCATAGCGAGCAGATTGATGTAGAAACCAATGTTTTCCTACTTGTAGAAATTGCTAGCTAATTGTGGTATTGTGATAGAACTGTATAAGTTTCAAGCGAAAATATTGGCGGTATTCTTTGAAGAACATTTGTCAAAGATGTCTTATAATAAAATTCTTAATGTAAGATTTAACTAAATTCAAATCTTAGAGGGAATTTTTGTATTGCTGTGAAAATGTGTTGAATAATTCCTTAAACGCATATGATGGTTCCTGATTTCCTTTCCGAAATTAGGAGCCATGCGTAAAAGAATTATGCGATTTTTCAAAACACCAGAATTTACCTGTTTTCTTTCGATTCCTTCAAGTGTTGATTTTTGGAAAACAAAAACATTTTTGTATGAAGTTCCTCAAGAAAGCGTCATGGGAAGGAAGGAGAAACAACAAAATGTTGAAACAAGTAGAAAAAATAGATTTTACAAGAAGTTCAATCAGAATCTTCTTTAGAAATTCGCCTTGAAATCGAGCATAATTCCTTTCTTGACTCCTGGATTCTCGAGAATTCTGGCAGAAAGTATCAATGAATTCCATCCTGGAATGGCACAAGAATTGAATCCAAGAATATGGATTTTGCCAATAAAACTATTTCTAAAGAAATGTTGTCAGGAAGAACTTATTCCGGAATCAATTAGCGTATAAAAAGTTAACATAGATGTCCTCCAGGAGGAATTCACGTTGAAAGTATGAACAAATTTCACATTATTATTTGACATATTTTCAAGAGATTTGTAGCAAAAGTTCTGAAGCCACCCGTCGATATTCCATGAGGAATTTGATTATACTAAATTCTTCAAGGAATATCGAAGGTAGGCTTCAAAAATTCTGCTACAAATTTGTTGGAGTTTTTAAATAATTTTTGGGATTTCTTAAGCATATAAAAGCATAAAAAGTATTCTTGGAAAAAAATAGTTTTGTTTGTCAGCAATAAATTTATTCGTGCGAAATTACTTGAAAAATTGAAGTAAAATCAAAGAAGGAAGTTATTGCTGGAATAAAAAAAAACTATTGTTGATTTTATAGGACTTTTTCGCACCAGGTTAAATTTCTGCCATCAATTAAAAAAAAAAAAAACAGCCAGCTCTATTATGAATTAAACCTTAATTTTTGCCAACAATTCCGGTTGTCTATTGTTTAAGAAATTCTTTTAGTAATGTTGCCTATTTTTACATTAAATTTTGTTAGACATTGTCTGAGTTGTAGTTAATGTATGAATTTCTTTAGTAAATTATCTGGCCAGCATTTTTCTACGCCAATGATTGAGTTGTGTACTTACATGTATATTCTTCAAAATTTTCTGCATCATATAGCAATATATTAATTAAAAAAAAAAAAAAAAAACGGCAAATTCATTTTTTTTTGCAAAAAAAAAGTGTAAATTTTGGGGTAACTTTCTAAGATTGATGAAATCTATATAAAAATATTGAGTTGTAAATATTTGAAATATAAATCATGAGTATTCAGAGCACGAAACAGCACAGGCAGGTACGATGATAGTCTTTGCTCACGGAAGTCATTGAAATTTCCATTACGAAAAGATCGTAGATCGACCGGAAATCGAACCCAGACACCATGGCATGGCTTTGCTTTGTAGCCGCGGACTCTAACCACTCGGCCAAGGAAGGCCCCTTATCATCTATTTAAATTTGAAAACACTTATCGAAAAAATTTGAATATGTTTCCAGTATTTTTACATAAAAAAAAATCTTGTCGAGTAGTTACATAAATCTACAAAAAATGTAAAAAAAAATCTCATTCTTCTAAATTGCATTTTGAAAGTACAGGATATCTGTAATTTTTTAAAACAAAACTCCTTAAGGGACTGACCTACCTTAGACATAGTATTGCTAAAAAACTTACAAGAAAACTCGATAAAACTTCAATACAGGCTAATTCAGCTTGGTGTTCAAGCACTTTGAATGTATCCAACATATTGCCTACAGTTGCCAATTCTTCTTCTTCTTGGCATTACGTCCTCACTGGGACAGAGCCTGCTTCTCAGCTTAGTGTTCTTATGAGCACTTTATATTTATATTCATATTCATTTTTTTATGCCAACAGGTAAAATATGTATCCCAGTGACTAGTTTAGCACGACATTAAAAGTAAAATAATAAAATTACGAACAGGAAAAAAATAACATAAAATTCTACGGAAGTTACACTTATTTGTTACGCGGGACATATTGGAGTCAAAGACACGATAATATGGATTGAAAACACGGCACATGCTACGCATAGGTTCATGCAATCCGTAGTTCGTCCTGGCTGGAGAAATGGTCAAAAACGAGTGCGTGCGTAGGTTGCGGCTGGGTATGTTGATATTCACCAGACTAAGCAGGGTTGGACAATCAATGTTGCCTTTCAGGAGGTCTCCAATAAAGCAGCCCTTTGCAACGTTGCGCCTATCTTCCAGTAAATCCAAATTTATCAGCTTGCAACGACTCCTGTAGCTGCGTAGGTTGAGCGGATTGTTCCATCTGAGATGACGCAACGCAAAGCGGATGAATTTGCGCTGGATAGCCTCGATCCGTTGAAGACAGCGGAGAAATACTCCAGAATGGGTCGCACAATGGAGCAGTAAAGAGCTTTGAGGCAGTATATGTCTTTAAATGTTTTTGCAAATCGGAACAAGAATCCCAGTTGCGACGAAGCTTTACTAACGACATATGCGACATGATCCTTGAATGTTAATTTGGAATCAATCAGGATACCCAAAGCCTTGATTGTTGTTTCCAAGGCTGGTAGCGAGTCACTTTTTAGTGACTTAGGGCCGATTTCTTCACCTTCGCTTAAGCCGTAAACCACGTTTACCCATATAGTTAAACTAGGTTTAAGGCTTAAACGGTGGTGAAGAAACCGCTTATTAGTCACTTTTTTTAAGCCAGTCACTGTAAAGTCTCTTTTTTGAAAACATTTCAACTCAAAAAAGTCACTTTTTTCGTCAAAAAGTCACTTTTTTCAACTATTTTGAGCTAAATTTTCGAGAGAAAATTACAAATCGACCTTCTTTCAATTAAGGCTGAGTTTTAATTTAACTCCATGTCAGTATCAAAATTTTGATTCATGGTTTTCCTGTGAAAAAAGACAATTTTTCAAAGAGTTTCATTCATTTTGTAATAGTATCTAAGTTATTATTAGTATGATGTAAGTTCATTATTGTAAAACTAAAGGTTTAAAAGTTTAGTATTCTTCGGTGTATTTTCAGATGTTTGTCATCTATTTGTTCTCGTTGTATTAACCAAACCATCCTAGTATGATACACATTAGCTCTTTAAAATTTTACAAAATCTATAAGGCTGATACAAATATAAGTTTTCTTTTATGTCACCCCCCCCCCCCCCCCCCCCTTAAAAAATCCGCAAATTTTGATGGGGAGAAAAAAAAAGATTCATAATTTTTTTTGACATCAGTTTGGTTTTTTAAATTTTTAAAGTAAAAACGGGTAATATAATGATCCAGAGGACGATTAAAAAAAGTTTAACAACTATCGTTAAAAATAAAAATTCGAAAAACAACTTATTTTTCATTTTTTTTTTTGTTTTTAATATTTGTATCATCTTAATATAGGAATTTAACACTAAAGCCTGATTCGCTGCTGTTAAGGAATCGTTAAAGAAATTTCTCGCCGATTAGGTACTTTGAGAAATTTTCTACAGCGAAATGTGATGGTCTGGGGGTGTTTTTCATGGAGTGGAGTAGGAAGCGTCGTGAAAATCGACGGAATAATGACGGCAGATTCCTACATTAACATCTTGCTGGAAAATCTGGAGGTTTCGCTGATCCAGACGGGCCTTGAAGAGAAATTCATATTTCTCTAGAACAACGACCCGAAGCATACTGGAAA
The DNA here is from genome assembly GCF_002204515.2 of Aedes aegypti. Lineage (NCBI taxonomy): Eukaryota > Metazoa > Arthropoda > Insecta > Diptera > Culicidae > Aedes > Aedes aegypti. The sequence goes on along the minus strand of NC_035109.1, from coordinate 81,616,612 downwards.
GAAGACCAAGTCTTTCTTCCGGTCTTGTCGGATTAAACCGCTGGAATGGCCTCCACAAAGCCCAGACCTCAACCCCATCGAGAATTTGTGGGCGATTCTCGATGCTAGGGTTGAAAAAACTGGTGTTACCAACAAAAATAATTATTTTGAAGCCTTGGAGCGCGCCTGGGAAGAACTAGATCCACAACACCTACAAAACCTGGTGAAAAGCATGCCGAAGAGCCTCCAGCAAGTCCTTAAGGCCAAAGGAGGACACATTAACTATTAAATTGCTTTTTATTTTTCTTAAATCATCTTTTCTGGGGCCAAGAAGGAAGTGGGCACTTATTTTTGTCACTACTTTTTTTTCAATACAAATTGATTTTCTTTTTCTTTAAGTAAAATTCTTTTTTTAATCAAAATTTCGTAAGTGCAACTTTAAAAGAACATCAAAAATAAAATATCACAAAAGATTTAGGTGTGTTAACTTTAATTTGAACCAAATCAATGAGAGAAATTCGAAAACTGGTAAGGTGGGCACTTTATTTTGCCTCTCACTGTATTTGAGCATCTTTTAGGAATGTATATTATCAATAGTTTCTGGGAATACATTTTGAAAGAATCTCTTTCAAAGCTTTTTGAGAATGCTTCCAAAACATATATCCATGGATTAGTACATAATACAGAAATGCTTCAGAGAATGTATCGTTTCTATTGATTCGCTCATGAAATCTTGCATGCTTTCGTAAAAGATATGTGGGGTGTCGGATCCTCTTCTTGGCACTTTTGATTCACTTCTGCAAGAGGTTTTAGAAAGCCACGGAGTTTATATTTGACAAGAAAAAGCGCTATTAAAGTATTTTTAATTACATAGTTTATGACAATTTGATCGACTATAACACCCAAAACCAAGTGAATCATGAAAGTGTTCTAGTAATTTTGATGAACATATCAGAAGCTTAGTACTAATAACTGCTTTAAAAGTATAACTCAGATGAACGGCCTTAATCTATCGTCTTTATGCTAAATGACTATTCGGTCAAATGTACCTCCCATCAAAGTTGCTTATGGCAAATTTCAATTTCACTCAGGCTTGATTTAATTTTAAATATTGATTGATGGCCAAATATTACATAGAAAGTATCCTCTTGTGAATATTATATTTGATCCAACTTCATCTATACGTTACGTCATTTTTTTTCTAAATTTTAAAGTGAAGCATATCGAAATCCAAAGATGACCGCCATAATGGCCGATTTGTGTCCCTACTCACGTTTTCAAAGGCACTAAACTGGATAAATAGTTGGCAAATGTTTCTGATCTTCTTATTTTAAGCTTTCACAAAGCAAAGTTAAAATGCACTCTTGTTGGATATTTATTTGCGAGATTTGTGCCTTTGAAGTTTCAGTGCAATATTAGAAGTTGATAACAATAACTATGTCCAAATTTGATACTCAACTAAACCTAATGTCTTCAGTAGATCATATTGGATATTCTCTTCTTTATCGTAAAACAGTGTAGTAGAACTGAAATGAAACTAATTGCGTTTTGATTTTTAAGTCACTTTTTCGAGAATCGGAAGTCACTATTTAGTCACTTATTTCTGAAATCTGGTCACTAAAACAACTTTTTTCGGCACCACTTTTTGCTACCAGCCCTGTGTTTCGCGCTTTAGCTCAGTGGTCAACAAACTGCCCTCGAGAGCATTTTGTGCGGCCCGCAAACAAGTTTTGGATAGTTATGTCAAGTGGCCCGCACGTAGGTATATTTAAAATTCCTACTGCATTGTTGATGACAACGTTGAAATTCTTAAGATCTTGCAACCAACTTCTAAAATTACGGGCCATTTGTCTGCTTTTGTACATGTTCAACAATTGAATGACTATCAGGAAATAATGAGGTACTGATTGTCTTTATCAGCTCAGGAATAGCTTGGGTGTTTGTCTAACATCCCAAGGTTCCTCAAATCTTGCAGTTATTTCGAGTCAAAAGAAAAAGTATCGGTAGACTAAAGGCTTCAAAATTTCCTCACACTTTTAAAAATTTCTTCACTTTCCAGTAATGTTCAGCGTTTATGTCCTTAAAATGTGTCCTAGTCTTCAAAGAAAGCTTGGTCTTGACCAGGCACCTCAGAAATTTCTCATAAATGTATTAAAAAGTTTTTGAGCTTTGACTTGGTTGAAAATATTTAAAGATTTACAAAGTTCAAAGAATCATTGAAGTTGATTCCAGATGTTGCATGTCATCAATATTACTGTTCATGAAAATGATCTTTGCAATTACTTAGAAATAAAATCATTGAAATGAATCCTCACCAGATTCTTCGCCGACCTATGACGAAATAAAAAAAAACATCGTCATCCAGTATAATCATCCCTATTCTATTAACCAACAAATCATTATTCATTCCTTATAATTGCCTTTCTCAAAGAAAAAGGCGTTTGTAGTAAATTCGCTTACTACGCACCATACTTCATTCTTTTTCGATGACACGATTGATAGTTTTAGTCAGCTCAGAGCTCCCTAACAAAGATTCGTCATGATGCAAAATCTAAGTCAAGAATTACTGCAGCAAATAGTCATTCAACTGTTAAGTGACGAAGACAATTCATCCTTTGTCGTCGTTGGCTTTTTTACATTTGATTGCGAAGATTATCAACCCTGGCCCTCACATACCATGCGGCCCGTGTCATGGTTTGAAAACATTAAAGTGGCCCGCTTAATGAGTTAGGCTGAGGACAACTGCTGTTCGGAAAAATACCAGTAGATAAGTTAAGGTGAAGATAAATCGAAGCCAAACTTCAAATTTTCAAGAGCACGGATCTGGAGAACCAAACATCCGTTTAAGCTGAAAACTTAATCGATTGGTCACTAGCTGGTGGTGGCCAATCGATAAGGTTTTCAGCTCAAATGGATGTTCGGTTCTCCAGATCCGTGCTCTTGAAAATTTGAACTTTGGCTTCGATTCACCTTCACCTTAAATATCGATGCTAAAGGCGAGGCTAGTGAATCCACGCAGCGTTTTCGAACAAGCGATGGGATTCCATCAGGCCCACTTCTGGTGGATGATTTCAATCCCTTTCCTGCTGATTTTACAATTCCATCGGTGGCGTAGAACCGCTGAACGGAAGTCGGAAGTTGAAGAACAATCCTGATTGCTTCGTTTACTACACGTGGGTTAACTAGTTCGTCTGTAAAAACGCTACTAAATTGAGTACGGAATAAATCGGCAATACCCGCGGTAGAATATGCTTCAAAAATTCCGTTGGACATCGTTGATGGCAAACCGGATTCCTTCCGTTGATCATTGACATAATTCCAGAAACTTTTAGGATTATGCTTGAGTCTTCTTTGCAGATTGTCCTGATGGGCATTATACAGATGATCGTTGAGCCATTTATATTCGGCGTTAGTTTGAACGTAAATTTCTTTGTACTTCCACAGTTATTAACTGAGATCTTTCTTTGCCAAAGTTGCCATTTTTGCATTCGTATATCGTGTAGCAGGTACGATGATACTCAATGCCCAGGGAAGTCAAGGAAATTTCCATTACGAAAAGATCCTGGACCGACCGGGAATCGAATCCAGACACCTTCAGCATGGCTTTGCTTTGTAGCTGCGGACCGACTACTCGGCTAAGGAAAGCCTCTGTCCTTAGTCCTTAGAAGTTATGAAAATTGAAAATAATTACTGAAAGTTTTTCCAAAAAGAACGTAATAATGCCAAGTTTTGTTTTTGAATATCAAACTAATAACTCGAAATATGTGCCATCAGATTTTCATTTATTCAATCCTCGATTGCAACACAGAAATTGACAAGTTGGGCGCCTCTCAAAGTATAACTACATATCTGCATATCAAACATTGCATTAATCAAGAACAATATATCAAAGGAATAGTGTAATAAGTTTGTATCAATTCCTCTATCGTAAGGATGGATTAAGCTTACTGTAAAACGAGGATCAAAAATTTAATAATGCATAGGCATATAACCAAAACATACAAATACACTTGGATCAGAAAATTACATTTTGAAAAAAGGACGTCCATTTAACCAACCATCCAAACATAAAGAACACCATAAGCAAAGAAAGATTGAGAGACTCCCCTGCCTTGTTTCCACATGTATACAAACAGCTGCTCCGTTCTGCTATAGCAACCAAACTTCTACTTAAGAACGCGCAACACCACCACCACCACCATCATCCTCCAGCTCAGTCCTCCAGCGAGGAGAACAACAACAAAGCCATAAAGCAGCCAGCGGCAGCAGCAGCAGCAGACATAGCCCAAGAAACTTCGGCTTGGAGATCGAAGTTCGTTAACCTTATTTCCGGTTCAATTATTTTTTATATTCCTCTTCGCGGCTCGTGTTTTGGTTGCTGGATTTGTACCGTTCTGATTGGAATTTCGGTCGCATGTCAAATTGTAGCTTTTGTGATGATAACAATTATTATTTGGATGTTTACGTCGAAAAATCATGTATTTTCTTACATAATAGAGATATGAGTTTATGATATTTTGAATTCAAACTGCATTTCCAAATCGTACCGCAATCCGAACACATCACGGTAGAAAGACCGGGAGCAGTGGTCTTCCCGGCTAACCAACCACCGATGAATATTATGCTTTGGGTTTCGGTTGACCGGACTCGGAAATCTTGGTCCGGTTGGATCCCAGAAAAATATAAACGAACCACAGGCAATTGGCCCGGGTGCCTTTTTTATTCTTGGCGTACTCCGGACATATGTATAGACACGAATCGATAGCCAAAAATTGACCTTTCTCTCGGGTTTCCTGATTAAGTGTTTCCGGTACGGTTGCCGAATTCTGCCGCAGTCGCCTTCCTAGCCGTTTGCAGTCGACGAATGTAATTGCGAACCACTCGTTCAGTGGCATGGTGGCGAGGTTATCTCTTCTGAATTATATTTCTTTATAAGCAAAATTGAGAAGCATTTGACTTGCAGCTGCCAAAAAAGTCGTGTGAATACAGTAGTAAATCATTGATGGTTTGTTATTATGATGATTGAAATGAGGCGGTTTGGAATTGTGCTACATTGTGACAGCTGTTCTTATACAACGAAACGATTCGGTGATGGCTTCGGGTCTAACGGACATTGTGACTTCCGAAGTATTGATGAGTTTAATTTTCAGGTAATAATCCATGGCACCTGCTATGACAAAAAGCTGATCAACGATTGGTTGTCAAATCGTCCATTGGATTCATAAGCGTGTTGATTTTAAATCATTATGGATTTTTAGGTTATCCCTGTCTCTATCTTTACAACCCATTTCCAGAGTTTGCAGAACCCATCAGTCTTTTAAAGGTTTTTCCTTTTAAAGTCGAGACAAATATAGCGTTGACTTAATAAGTCATATTGAACTTTTTTTCCAAATAATCGAATATTTAAATCATATTAGATTGGATTTTATGCAATTAATTTACTTTTCAGTAGAAAAAGTAATACATTCAAATCGTATATTTATTATGTGTTAATCATCAGTCTACTACAAATATATATCTTAAAGATTAACAATCAATCCTATCGAAAAATGCTTTCAACTCAAACACTTACCAACGGTTGTAACTATACTCATTAACATTGTTTTTTTTTCTCTATTCTCCCCTTTTACAGTAGCAGCACAATATGCATCCGGAAATGTTCCTGACTCAACGCGGCAAAGGCATCATGCGCCGCTTTACGGAAGACTGGTCACAGAAGAACACTTACCTGCCGCTCATCGTGATATACATCAGGTAAAACAGATTCCTTCGGTGGCTCCCCTCGGCAGCAACTAATGATTGCCTTCCTATTTCTTCGTAGCGTTCGATAAGTCCTACATCATCGACAGACATTCGGGCGATGCAAGCCCGAATACCATCGCATTTTCGAGACCCAACGACGGCACCGCTGCGGAAGCTGAGCGTGGATCTAATCAAAACCTACAAACACATCAATGAGGTGAGTTGTCTAGGAAATTTGACAATTTTCAGGCGGAATACTTTCTCGGAATCATGGATTTCCAAGTCTCTGTTCCGCAAGGTTGAACGGTTTTTCACACTTTGAGCATGGTAGCGGACATAGCGCCGGTCCACCCGTCCTGACAGTTTGTGGCCACAGAAATTATTTCGCAAATATTTATTCAAATTTCGTTTACACCCACTTCAGTTGGCCCACTATGGCTAGATTCTATACAATCTGGCGGCCAAAAAAAAAAAGTTCAACCTTAGTGGAATAATCAATATTTTCAGAAAAAAAACAAGTTGAACAGTCCTCAAATATAACTCAGCGGACCCAGCCACTTATTGGCTACAATTTTTCTGATAAACCAGTGTCAACATGTTTACCCATTTGCAATTATAACAGTTTTAAAACAGATTGTCTTAAACGAACTTTCGACCCACCGGTAGGGCAAGAGGATGAACCTGGTGTGGGGCAAAAGTTCGCTAACTGAAACAAAAAATAGAGCCGGATCCTATTCTTGGCACTTTTGATTCACTTCGGCAGTGCGGTTTTTTTTTTTAAATCTACTGAGCTCATATTTGGCCATAATATGTGTCGCATCGAAGTGCTTCTTATTGCAAAATTTCAGACAATTCGGTCGAGAAAAACCCCCCCTGCCAGAGTGAATCATGGAAGTGCCCTGTGCAAGGTAGCACTACACCCTATCGATACTCTTATGACAAGACTGCTTTCTATCAGTCATAAAGTGAAGTTTGCCTGAAAATACACAACTGATTTTGATAAAAAAAAATAAATTAAAATAGGGTTAATTGCAGTATACACCCTAAAAAATCCTTAAAATAGGCTTAACTACGCCCTTACATAACCGACGAAAAAGATTTTTTTTTGTTTTATGCAATAGAAGTTCGACCAAAAATTACTATGCTGTTGCCTAAAACCAACAAATAGTCACAACTTTTCCAAATCTACATCGATCTCTATAATATACTATAATAATATTTCCATACATCTGAACTAACATGACCTATAATATAAAAAAAACCTTTAGACGCCATAACGTCTCTCTTCTACAGGTTCTTCAGAATTTTTCAGATTTGCGTGGGAAAGTTTCAGTGAATTTGAAAATTTTCTAGTTGTTTTTGCAAGAGATTTCTATTGGAATACTTTCAGGGACTCCTTTGGTGATCCTTCAAGAAATTTCTAGAGTTTTCTCCACCGAATTGTCCAATAATTCGCCCAGAAATTCCACCAGCAGTTTTTCATGGGATGCTTAGAAGATTTATTTCCAAAATTTGCAAAATTTAAACTACATTACCATCAGTAGTTTCCACAGGGACTACTCTGAAAATTATCCCAGAGACTATCTCAGTATTACCCCCAAATATTTGTCAACTAATGCTTCCACCGATTTATCTAGGACATCTTCCTAAAAATCTAGAGGAGTTCTTCCAAGGATATCCTCAAAGTTTTATTCCACAGTTTTTGTAGAAATTCAACAACAAATGCTCTGGGTCCATCGCTAGCTTTTCAGGCGAATACTGACCTAATACCCCTCCAATCCCCAACTCCGTAGCACTTATGAGGGTGTCGCTGAGTCGTTGGCCTCTCGTCGCCATTTACTTTCCCTATCACAAGTTACGGTAAAGATGGGCGTGGCCGGCAATAGCAGTAATTATGGTTTTGGTACTCTTGTTTAAGATAAGATAAAGGTTAACCCGCAAGCCTTGTTCCTGAAAGCAATCTGGATGAGATTATCGAAGGAAAAACGTGGATATTTATAGTATCTACTCGAATGACCAGTACGGTTAAAAGGTCGTAAATAAATAAATCAAATTTATAGTATCTAATCTACGAAGTATACCGTAACTACGCTAACGCTAAATTCATGTAGAGATTTTTCAAGGAATTCTTGCAAAAAATCCTCCAGGAGTTTCCGATTTTTTCAGAAATTCTTTTAATCGTATCCATATTTCTTTTTTCTTAAGAATGCATCCACGGTTTCTCCCAGAAATTTCCACAAATAATCCTCCAAGAAATCTATCGAGAACTTTTCCAGATATTGCTCAATAAATTCCAATAGGATTTCCTCATGGAATTCCTTCTAAGACTTCCGTATGAATATCACCAGCATCTCATTTAGGGATTACTCTTCCAGTTCTTCAAAATATTTCTCGAGTACTTCCTTAAGTAATTATACTTATACGACCAGCAATACTTGGCAGCACGCAACGAGGTATTGAAACTTCAATAATTATCCATGGACAAATGCTTGGTTGTATTCTCTGACGAGCGCATATGAAATTTTAGAAAAATATCCTTGACATTTCCTTGGAGACATCCCTAAAAGAATTCCTGGATTAAGTTTTTGAGGACTTCCTTGGAAAATTTGTGACTACTGTACTAAGAAGAGTCACGCGAGTTTCTCTAAATTCAAGCCTACTACTATTACCATTCCCATTCCCAGCCCTGCTCTTGATACTATCTAAGCAAGGCATTGCTGAATCTTGACGATTTTCAAAGCAATTCCCATAGAACTCCCACAGCACATTATCCAGAAGTTCAGGGCTGATTCAGAATTGCCGTAGGAATATATGGAAGTAGTTCTTAATAAGTTCCTTAAAAATTATTGGATCAAATTTTTACTGATATTTTGTGGCATTATCCATAAAAATATTTAGATCAGATTATGACGATTTACTAAAGATTGTTTTTTTTTGCAGAATTGTTGAAGAAATTGCATCGGCATATTTGATGGCATTTTTCAAGCGTCTTCAGTTTCTCCTGAAAATTATTTTTGCCAAATTTGTTTAATAAAATTGATTTAAACAGGATATAAATATGAAGAATATTCATATTTTTAATGTGAATGATAATAAAATTTGATCCAATGAATGATCTTGAAGACTGGACTGGTAGTAGGTTTTTTTAGAGACCTGGTCTCTATTTTAGTGCAAGTCTCTAAAAAGTATTTTTTCCCCTTATCTGCTTGCATTGAATCCTGATACAAAAATGTGTAGAGGCTCTTAATAAACCTTCAGAGACTATAGCGGGTTCAACAGGCTCTTCAAAAAATTCGTACTAGATTCCCCGAAAAGCGTTAGGAATTATCATAGTGATTTTATTCAAAATGCTTTCAGGTTTTCTGCAGGGATCTCTGCAGAAATTCGTCTAGAAATTTTCCTATCAAATCTTCCAGAAATGCTTCCAGCGATTTTTCAAAGGATGCTTAGAAATTTGTTTGCGGAATTTGCTCCGGGAAATCCTTGAGAACTTAAAAGTACTACCGCAGGTATAATTTTGATTTTTTTTTTTTCAAACTATCCTAGAATTTCTTCCCGATATTTTTTCACTAATCCTTCCACCGAATTCTCCAGTTGTTACTCTAAACAGGTCCTAAAAAGATTTCTATTGATTTTTTTTGCGAGGAAATCCACAAAGGTTCATTGCAGAGTTTTTGAAAAACTAGATTGAGCGTTTTTTTTTCAAGAAATCCTGAAATGATTCCTCCGCTTGTTCATGTTAATTCCTTCAAGAATTCATCCACGTTTCCTCCCAGAAATCTTATATTCCTTGACGAGTTCTTCGAGCAAATTCGATTCCAACAAATTTGTTCTAGTTATTTCTCCAGCATTTCATTAAAGTATTACCCTTGCAGTTTTTCAATCATTTCCTAAAAAGTTGCTTAAAAAGCAATCTTCGAAAGTTTATTTATGTTTTCCCACCAGTTAATACTACAGCAATTTTTCCAATAATAAAGATTCTGTGCAATGATTTTCGAGAATTTTTTTTTTTTTCATAAAACTCCGCGAAATAGTATCCCGAAATTCGATTGATTTTTATTTCGATTATCTTAGAAAATTATTTGGGAAATCTTCCAAAAGTTCCGCAAGAGTCCATGAGTTATTTCAGAGAACTTTGTTCATTATTAATAAAAAAAATCCTTGGCTTTTCACTGGAGACATTTTCAGAGGAATTCCCAAAAAAGCTTTCAATATTTTAGGTCTCTTTTCACAGGCTATTATGTCTATTGTCTAATGTCTTACTTTTAAGGTACTCAGTCGCTACCAGCCCAGTAAAATCGAAAAGCTTTCTTAGTCTTGTGGTATCGACTGGTATGAAGATGAGGGACTGGAAACAAAGAGATGTCAGTGACAAAAACTAGTCTTGAGAAAATCTACTTTGAAGTTTTTCCAACAATGTTTCATTCTATTCAAATTATATGATAGTCAAAAAAAAAAACAAGACAGTCTTCTAATAGTTATATTTTTTTTTCTATTCGAAAATATCGTTAGAACGCCTGGAAACAGTTTTCTCAACACAATTCAAAACTAACCAAAAAGTCGCACTCCTTTACGTTTGAGCTCCTCAATTATAGTAACTAATAATTTCCAACCTAGGATTCCACTTGATTAAAATTATTGTTAGCTTCAATGTGCACAAAATATTTGCCAACGTTTGTTTCGAACGTTGAAGCGCCTCTGTTCTCAGAGATTCCCTAGACGGAATTCTTAGATGAAATCATAGGAAAATCGATGAAAGAATAACTGGATGAATTTATGGATGGCTTAGAGAGAAACGCGTTTTAAAATAATAATTCGAAAAAAAAAAACTTTTTGGTCGGATTTCTGGAGTAATTTCTAGTGGTATTTATAACGGAATTCTTGTAGAAATATCGTAAAAATCACTCATTGCATTTCTAAATAAATTTTCAGAATAATACCTGAAGTATGCTTTAAGCAAGCACCTGAATTAATGGTTGTTTTTTTTTTTGGTACATTCAATTATATGAACAGCAATACTTGTCAGAATGTAACGAGGAACTCAAAAACTAAAAAAAATACAAATATCCTTAGACAATTGTATGGTTGCATACTCCAAGGACCGCTTATGGAAACTCTTATCACCTGATTCTCTTTAGGTTTAATTTTGTTTCTAATTCCTGTTCGGTCTCTTATTGTTTCTGTTCGTTTTTAGGCACGGGATCATTAAAGTTTATTTAAAGTTATTTTGAGGAAAACTCAGTCGTTATCAGCCCTGTGATATAAAGCTTTCCTTAACTTTGGCATACTGTGGCTTGAGATCTTGCAATGATTATCCAAAGGAAATCAAAATGATTTAATTTTTGCCTCAAATCTTCGCTCATAACACGCATATCAGGAAAGTGTTTTATGAATTTTGATTATTTTTGTATTTTAGAAAAATATTTGAAAAATTGTTTTTTTTTTATAATCTGCAAATGCCTGAGGTTCATTAATTGTGTAATACAAAAAATCGTACCTTTTATATTTTTCTACAATCAGCCTATGACAGAAGAACAGCCTGGTGTTTTTATAATAATTGCAAACCTGTTTTTCCTTTAGTTACACGGAAAATAAAATATGTTCAGAAAATATAATTTAATATTTTCGAAAGTACCGTAAAAACTTAAATTTTTATCGTTGCCAAAAATCAGCTTCCAGAAGATGCTTCAAAAAAAATTTTAAAAGGATAGGGATGTTCAAAAATAAAAAAATATAAATATCGAAAACAAAAATTCATAAATTCGTGAATAAAAATAAATCATTTCCCAAAAAGTGTTTAGATAACGAAAAAGGATATTTCGATCGAAAATAAAAAAAAATGGGCATTGGGGGGTAATACATGTAGGGGCCCAGATAGCCGTAGCGGTAAACGCGCAGCTATTCGGCATGACCATGCTGAGGGTCGTGGGTTCGAATCCCGCTGGTCGAGGATCTTTTCGTAAAAGGAAATCTTCTCGATTCCCAGGGCATAGAGTATCTTCGTACCTGCCACACGGTTACACATGCAAAAATGGTCATTCGGCAAAGGAAGCTCTCAGTTAATAACTGTGGAAGTGCTCATAAGAATACTTATCTGAGAAGCAGGCTTTGTCCCAGTCGGGACGTAACGCCAAAAAGAAGAAGAAGACATGTATTGGGTATGAAATGATCAACAAAGACACGAATAAGAACAACCCATTTTTAAATTTTTAACCGCCTGGTTGCCCATAGTGTGGCCTCGTGATGGTCGGACAATCACTTCCTCGGAGGGGTGGCCTAAGTATTGTACTTTCCAGTACACTACTGGTCGATGAAAAGGAACCGAAAGCGGTAGGTTTTCCCTTTCAGCCGTCTCCCAACCGGAAGCAGTGGAGACGAATAGCACGCGAAAATGGAAATTCGTTGGACCGACAGTTTTCCTTTTACGTTTGTTGGGCGGGAAGGGAAAGTCCTTACACGCAACAAGCACGTCTCTTCGGTTGGGTTTTCGGGGGTGCCTTCCTTTCACCCACGTCTGGCTAATAACACTGGTCGACATATATAACCGAAAACAAAAATCGAGTTTTTAAAGCGATTGCACTATGATGACTCAGCGAAAGACCAAACAAAGTGAATGCAACTTTCCCGGAGTGAAATATTAGTAGTTTTCTGAAATATCGTTCACCCAAACGTACTCCCAAATGTGCTACCGCGCTCGTCCTATGTACGTCTAGTGAGGTTGCGAGCTTACTCAACAATAAAAAAAGCTTCAAACTTGTAATCATAATATCATGTTGCAATGTTATAGAATCTCTTGATAACTTTTCCATTGTCGACCAGTGTAGCGGGGAAAACGAATGGAGATCAAGTTGGTTTTCACTAGTGAACTATCTGTTGCCTGCCAGGACCCGCGCTCGTTCAGGGCGCTGTAAAAATCGAGGAATTTACATTTGAAAATTCCAATATCGAACGATAGTCGTCGGGTGTGAAATTCGGTTCCGAGACCTGTCGGCATTGACAATTCATATTGAAAATAGTCGATCGGTGAAATTTGTTCAATTGTAAATACGATTTTTTGACGTTGTGCACTGCCGTGAATCGCAAGTCAGTCTCATCTGTAAAAAGCAGGCATTGAGAAAATGGGCTATGAAGTTTCCAAACTCCTTTTCCATACGAATATTCGAAAAATTCCAGAAGATTGGAACATGTTCAAATTTTATCAAAACTTTCACAATTAGGTTTTCACTACAATATCTTTCCGAGAAAAATATAAAGATAATCAAAACATGGTTCTTTTTTGTGTTACACGGTGCGGAAACCTGTAGTGGGACTGATATGCGATTACTTTTCATTATGGGACTATTTTACTTGCTGTTTTTTTCCTAATTTTTCCTAACAAATTAGATTAACTCACTAGTGCAGCTGAAAGAGCATTGCAACATATGTTGAAAACTGAACTCAACTCAATTTTGACGAAAATGCAGATGGGACTGACTTGCGCTTTACGACAGTGCAGTTCGTTGGAATTACCACATTCTCGAGATTGTGTTTATTCCAATAGCGCTCAAAAAATTCCAAATAATGCAAAAGTTTTGAAAGCATTTTAGAAAATAAGATAACGTACTTTTGTGAACGAAATCATTATGCAAATTTCATACAAGATTATTACAAGAATTTTCAATATGATGGATTATAATTGAGAGAAAAGTATTATTTTTACAAATTTGCAGTGCTTATTATCAGCTTTACTTAAATTAAAAGCATCTTTGCTTATCAAGCAAAGTAAAGCACTAGGAAAATTGATTTTTTTTATCAATAAGCTAGTTGAAAATCTCAATAATCATTTATCTAGTTTTAGATACTATTTTTAACTAAGACAGTCTACCATTCCTTTGCCATTACCTAGCATCCAATTATGACATCGTGCAAGTACCCTTTAACCCTATCGTTTCTTCTTCCCTGGCTCTACGGCTGTACCCAATACAAAATTCTGCCGGTCAGATAATGAGATGCTCAAGAGGTTCCTCTTGAAAAACTCAATTGTACCAACTTCAACTGCCGAATCTCCAACCGTCTGTCTGACCATTTCGTTTCGCTCTCGTAATATTCCACTAAAATCCAAAAACTGATGCCTTGCCGCTCCCCTACGTGCATGCTTTCAACTGCATCCTTTTGCCTCTTGTGAATTGCATCGAGGAAAGCTTTCCGAATCCTACGGGAAGCCCCACATCTGCACAGCTCTTCTTCAGGACGCCAATGACCTCTACCGAACTCGGTTCAAGGGGCCGAAACTTTCCGAGCCCTTGGTGTCTAGCTGCTTCACCTCATCCTTGTGATTGGAGGGAAGAGCATGGCTGGTAGCGAATTACTTTTTAGTGGTTTGGTCACTAAAAAGTCACTTTTTCCAGTAAAATGGTTAAAGACACTAAAGTCATTGTTTAGTAATATGAGCTTTTATTTACGTAATCTAATGATATAGAATCTATAGGCTGGGTCAGCTTGTTAAACTCGAACAGCAATAGAAATTTTTTTTAAGATTTATTTTATTCTAAAGACAAAGATAGTATGATTTGGAAATCATATAAGGATACATTTTAGGGATTCTTGGCTTATTTTCTGAAAAAAAATATCAGGATAAATATTTCGTACACAATTCTGTTGGAAATGTATTTATATTTTTGGAAATCTAAATAACATTGGAAAAAAATCTTCCAAAACTTACAAAACGATTATGGGTTGATTTGTGGTGTTTTTGTCAAAAGCCAGGACGAATGTCTGACAGATCTGCTAAACGAATTGTTCGTAAACTTTCTACAATAGTATTTCACAAAAAAAACAATAAAACTGCTTCTAAAGGTAAGCCAAAGACTCTTAGTAATTCTTACTACAACTGAGGAAGAGCCTTCCGCAGTTATCAACAGACGCCAACTGACCACTTTTCCATGTGTATATCGTGTGGCATGTACGAAGATATTCTATGTCCAGGGAAGTCGAGAAAATGTCCTTTACAGGGCTGGTAGCAAGTCACTTTTTAGTGACTTGGTCACTTTTTTCGACCTGGTCACTAAAAAGTCACTATTTTCAACAAAAAGTCACTAAAGTCACTTTTTTCACGAAAATGGTCACTAAAGTCACTTTTTTCGTGATCTGATGAGTATGAAATTAAAGGCAGGTTATCTCTCTAAATATCATCAAAACTCCTCCGGAGAATAAGCCAGAGATGGTTAGAAATAACAACCAAAAAATTCAAAGAGTTTGTCAGAAACTCGTACAGAACTTCTAAAGCGAGTACTATTAATAATAAGAAATTGTATTTGAAATTCCAACAAATAAACTATACATTTATCCATGAATCAACTCTTGACACTGTTTTCTATACGGCTTTGGTAAACTATTTCTATACATAAACACGTCTCTATAATGAATGCTTGAACGTTGTTGAACAATAATAATTTATTACTAGTGATATCAGTGGCTATTCCAAATGATTAAATCCACATGTTCATACAATAACAAATTAGCGTTTAATGTTTGTTTTATAATCTAAATATGCAAAATTAGTCGTTTTCAAAGTCGTAGAACAGATAAAACGTGTAATTACGAGCCGCCACTGAGTGATTGATTGTTTTCAAAACCTAATTCATTTATTCAAACGATCAGTTAAAATATAGATATTTTAATATGAATGGAATAATTTTCTAATTCGGGTTATCTCGAACAGTGTTGTAAAAAACTCAATTTCTCACAACTCACGCTTGAGATGTTTCATGCGTGAGTTGTCAATCATGCAACTCAGCAGTCACAAAATCATGGATGAGTTGGCTCACCTTTTTAACTCATTGTCTCGTATTTCCACAATTTACTCACACACGGCAATAATTTCTTGTTAGTCTGCTAAAATTATGTTAATCCTTTCTAACGTAAACAACAACATTCGGGTTTCACGAGTTTTTGCCGGGTTTTGCGACTGAATCACTTTTTAAGGTTTGAGTTGATTAAGTTGATTTTGCATCAAAATCTCAAGCGTGAGATTTGCGAAGCAGATCTCTAATTGTGGGCTTCGTGGCCTTGCGGTTAGCGGCGTCAGTGGTCTAGGCGTAGTGTGCCACGAAGTGTGGGTTCGATTCCCGCTTCAGTCGGTGGAAACTTTTCGTCAAACGAAAAATTCATCGCTGGGCTACTGGGTGTTTCGTGTTGTCCGTTGCCTAATGTTAGTGATTGTTCAGTCTGTACAGCCCTTGTGCTGAAGACGGTGTAAATTGTCTTTTTAATGAGTGTGCTCTAACGGGAGAGCGTATTGATTGAGATTTTGAGTGTGAGTCTATCAACACTGATCTCGAATTCGTCAATAATCCGTTGCGTTTTGGAGTTAAGGCCCAAACGCATTGATAGCGGAATGGCAACGGAAAGCGTAACCGGTTCGCCAGCATGAACTATAACATGCTTGTCGAATCAGTGTCAGTTCACTTTCATTCGTTGACAACTCAGTCGAGATGGTGGATCCATGCTGGCGAACCGGTTCCTGTAGAGTCCGAAGATAAATATAAAAACCTTGTTTCTATAGACACCTTGATTAACTGCACGAACGATGATGACCGGATTGCGAACGGTGTTCGGTTGCCGGAGAGGTGGAGGTCAGAAAGTGTGCGGCGATTGATGTGAACGGAGTGTTTCTTCGTGGAGTGTGTTTACGACGTGTTGTGAAGTGTTTCTGCCATTGAGAGATCGTGAGGTTAATTACCTCGAAAACCCCCTGGACAAAACCCTACATTTGGCGACGAGCGAAAAGGAATTAATAAGGTATTTATCTTTAAAATATGTGATTTAACTGATTATTATCCATTTCGTTGAAAACGGGAAGAGATCAGTTTATCGTCTTTGGAATTCAAAGATGGCGGAATTAACGCGTGTAGTGATTGCGTTACAGCTTTGAACCAGTTTGACTAGAGCCGGCCATTTTGAAGCATGTTTGAAATTATTGAAAGTGGAAAGATAAATTCAATTTGGAAAATGAATGGATGGGTGTGGAATTGAAACTTTTTTACTGTTAATTAAATGGCAGTAGATATCGAAGTGAGTTTAGAGAGAGTTTTAATGTTATAAGAAATTTGGTTGTATGGCCTTCATTGATGGAAAAAAACTGACCGTGGTAGGTGACCCGACAAATATTACGAATACAAGAAATGATGTGGTTGTGTGCCCAGTGTGATTCGAGAAACAATGGAATCGAGAGGAATAATCGCGGCAGGGGGCCGGAGTCGAATTGAATGTGCTAAGAAAATAGGAGTTTGCCGTGGTAGGGTACCCGGTAAATGTAACTAGTGCCAGGGGGCCTAGGAGAGAACACTGGCGGGGTGCCTAGTTAGAGCGGTTAGGCTTGACAGCAAAGCTAAGGGTGAGCACTGTGGTAGGGTGCCCGGTTTTGTACCTAGTGTCAGAGGACCTAGTTGAGGGAACTGTGGTAGGGCCCAGTTGCTGCTGGTAGTGATAATGAAGTTTATGGGACAATCTATGCAGGATGCACGATTGAAGTTTCTAGAGCTAGGGGGCCTAGAAAGGTGACGATTAGAGCTGTAATTGGAGCTTTGATTGATAATGCTTATGACAAAGAAATAAAGACAAAAAAAAAGGCAATCGTAGCAGGGTGCACGATTGAAGTTTCTAGAGCTAGGGGGCCTAGAAAGGTGAAGATTAGAGCTTCAATAGAAGATGGTAATGACAAAGGTATAAAGATAAAATTTGCGTATCGGAGCAGGGGGCACGATTGAAGTTCCTAGAGCTAGGGAGCCTAGAAAGGTGAGGTTCAGAGCCATATTTGGAGTTTCGATTGAAAATACTAATCACAAATTGAAGAGGGGTTAGAAAAGTGAGCTATGATTAGAGCTTTCATTTGAAAATGCCAATGATGAAAGTAGAAAGATGGAATTTGCCCAGTGCTTAATTGGGAGTCATTTTTAATGAAATTTGAAGTTCTAGTATATGATCCTTGACGGTAATTGGTGTGAAAATGATTTGGATTCCGCGTTTTCTTTTATCTTATTCTAGATGGAAGAAAGCCGGCCGATCCCGATGTTCAGATGCGAACAAATCGAAAGTGGCAAACTTGCCAAAGAGTGGCAAGAGTGGAAGAGCTCACTAGAGTATTATTTTGAGGCATGTCAAGTCCATGATCAGAAAATGATGCGTTCGAAGATGCTACATTTGGGCGGGCCGCAGCTACAGAAGGTTTTCAGTACGCTTGAAGGCACCGAAGATTTTCCGCTAGTGTTGCTAGAGAAGCGTTGGTACGATGTTGCCGTGGCTTGCTTGGACGCGTATTTCAAACCGCGTAAACAAGATGTTCTTGAAAGGCACCGGCTCCGAAGCATGAAACAAGGATCTAACGAACGTTTTTCTCATTATGTCTTACGGTTGCGTCAGCAGTTGAAGGACTGTGGACTGGAAAAGTTTTCACCAGAAGTTAAGAGCGTATTGGAGGAAATAATGTTGATTGATGTAATCGTTGAAGGTTGTAACTCTCATGAACTTCGGCGGAAAATTCTTGAGAAAGATCAATCGTTACGTGATATTGAAACACTTGGAGAATTGATTGAGAGCGTTCGAGTCCAAGAACAGGAACTGAAGATTGAGAAAAAAGTCATTGAATCATCATATGGGGAAGTTTGCAAAGTGCAAAATACAATGAAATCACGAAAGGAGCGCAGGGAAGAGCGAATTGTTAATCGATTCCCAACAGCGGCGTCGACTTGGAATAAAGATGCAAGGATATGTTTCGCCTGCGGTCGACAAGGTCACATGTCCAAATCACCGTTGTGTCCCGCAAAAGATCAAGTTTGTCGACGGTGCAAGAAGCCCGGACATTTTGAAAATGTCTGTCGTAAACATCCGTCCGATTCACGTTTTCCAATCCCTCCTAAGAAAGTGCAAGTCGTTGAAGAGGTATGCGATGGAGCTTCAGAAACTCCGCAGCCGGAACCGCTGGCTACGCTACAGTCACAATCTCAACCGATGCCTTACCGTACTGCAGCAGAAAGGAAAGTGTATTACACCTTCTACGCCGGAGGAGAGACGAATGTATTCCAGTGTACTATCGGAGGAGTGAAGAGCGAGATATTCATCGACTCTGGATCAGATGTCAATTTGATCACATCGGATGCCTGGGAGAATCTTAAGGCACAGCAGGTTGTTGTATCGAAATGTGAAAGGGGCAGCAATAAGATATTGAAAGCGTACGCATCATGCATGCCTCTGACCATTCTGGGAAGTTTTCATGCCGTAATCGAAATCGGAAAGCGCTCTATCGAAGCAGAGTTTATGGTAGTCCAAAACGGACAGCGGAACTTACTAGGCGACACGACTTCGAAGCAACTGGGAATCCTGAAGATTGGCTTGGAGACGAACCATGTTTCGAATAATGATGCTAATGATTTTCCGTTCTCCAAAATAACTGGAACGAAAGTTCGCATTTCGATGGATCCAAACATTACTCCAGTGTTCCAGCCACTACGGCGAATTCCGATCCCTCTAGAAGAAGCCGTCAATGAAAAGCTAGATGAACTACTAGGCAGGGATATAATTGAGCCGAAGCATGGTCCAGCAACCTGGGTGTCACCACTGGTGGTGGCAAACAAGACGAATGGTACAATTCGCTTGTGTGTCGATTTACGTCGAGTCAACCAAGCTGTTATTCGTGAACGGCATCCAATGCCAGTCATTGATGATGTTTTGGCCAAAATTGGGAAAGGAAAGATTTGGAGCGTTCTTGACATCAAGGATGAATTCTTTCTATTTGAATTGGAAGAAGACTCAAGAGACATCGTGACATTTATTACGCATCGTGGATTGTACCGTTTCAAACGGCTACCGTTTGGTCTCGTGTCGGCGCCAGAAATATTTCAGCGGAAGATGGACGAGATGCTGGCCGACTGCGAGGGCACTTATTGGTATCTAGACGATGTCGGGGTAGAAGGCAGCTCTGTAGAAGAGCATGATTTGAGACTTAAAAAGGTATATATCTGAAAAGCTGGTGAAATAAATCATGAAGTATTGAACTAATTACTGTTTTTTTACTGTGTACATTTTTTTATAACATTTCTATAGGTTCTTGAAAGATTTGAGGAGAAAGGCGTTGTTCTTAATTGGGAAAAGTGCAAAATACGGGTGACGGAATTTGAATTCCTTGGATATAACATAAACCCAGAAGGTATCATGCCTTCCGATTCAAAACGTGATGCCATCCTGTCGTTTCGTCAGCCACTGAATGAAAGTGAGATTAGAAGCTTCCTTGGGCTTGCTAATTATATGGGAAAATTCATCCCAGATTTGGCAGCTTTAGATGAACCTCTTAGGCGACTTACTCAGAAAGGCGTAAAGTTTCAATGGAGTGATAGAGAAGAATCTGCGTTTCGTGCGGTGAAACAAAGTTTGGCGAACGCGCAAAGGCTAGGATTTTATAATCAAAACGATACAACATCTGTCATTGCCGACGCTAGTCCACATGCTCTAGGTGGTGTACTCATCCAAACAAATACAAGTGGGGATTCACGTGTTATTTCTTATGCTTCCAAATCGCTGACAGACACTGAGAGGAGATACTGTCAGACAGAAAAGGAAGCACTGGCCCTTGTTTGGAGTGTAGAGAAATTTCAGGTCTATCTGATCGGCAGGGAATTTAACTTAGTAACAGATTGCAAAGCCTTGGTTTTTCTATTCACTCCCGCATCTCGTCCGTGTGCACGCATCGAACGATGGGTACTGCGCCTTCAAAGTTTCCAATACAAAATCGTACATATTTCAGGACATACTAACATTGCTGATGTTCTGTCACGCCTATCGACTTTTGTCCCAACCCCGTTCGATGAAACAGAGGAATTAGTAGTGCACGAGGTTGCATCAGCTGCTGCACAAATGGTTGCTCTTAAATGGAAGGAAATAGAAGACCAAAGCTGTGACGACCCTGAGATCTTGGAGGTTGCCGATGCATTAAAATCAGGGGTCTTTGATAATCTACCATTACCGTATAAAGTCATATCATCAGAATTGTGTTTGGTAAACGACGTATTGTTACGAGGTGATAAGATTGTAATACCCAATAACCTGCGTGGAAGAGTTTTACAACTGGCCCACGAAGGTCATCCGGGTATCAGAATTATGAAAGCAAATCTACGAGGAAACGTCTGGTGGCCTAAAATGGATTTAGATGTTGAACGATTCGTCAAAGCATGCCGAGGATGTTCATTGGTATCAGCACCTAATGCACCGGAACCAATGATAAGGAAGGAACTTCCATCGAGTGTATGGGAACAAATAGCAGTGGATTTTCTTGGCCCGCTACCAGACGGAGAGCATTTACTCGTTTGTGTAGACTATTACAGCAGATATATCGAGGTAGTAGAAATGCTGGAAATAACCACACCTTGTACGATCAAAGAACTGCTGAAAATATTTTCACGTTATGGTATACCTGAAGTTCTACGAGCTGACAACTGACCACAATTTTCATCTGAAGAATTCCGGAATTTTTGTGATGAGTTTGGAATCCACCTGGAGAGCACTATTCCTTACTGGCCGCAGATGAATGGAGAGGTGGAACGCCAAAACCGATCCATTCTGAAGCGTTTGCGCATAGCTCAAGAGCTTGGGCAGGATTGGAGACACCAGCTGAGCAAATATCTGATGATGTACCACTCATCCAGTCATACCACAACCGGAAGATCCCCTGCGGAGCTGATGTTTGGCCGCAAAATGCGAACAAAGTTACCTTATATTCCAGCGACAACAGTTGAAAATGAAGGAGTTAGAGATCGGGACCGATTGGAAAAAGAGAAGGGAAGGGAATATGCGGATAACAAACGTAGAGCAAAATCTAGTTCTATTGCAGTGGGCGATTGTGTGCTAGCAAAACGGATGAAAAAGGACAATAAGCTTAGTTCGGAATTTAGTCCGGAAGAGTTTAGCGTGGTACAGAGGAAAGGCACTGAAGTGGTGATTCGTTCGACTAAATCGGGCAAAGAATATAGAAGGAGTGTTACTCATTTGAAAGCTATACCTGGAGCATGTAATGATAAAAATCAAGATGAAGAAGTTGTAGAAGAATCAGGAGAGAAACTTGCAGGAGATGCATCGTCTGAAGAAGTAGATAGGGCTTCGAAGAGAGTTAGGAAAGAATCGAAGTTGCTAAAAGACTATATTACATATTGATGATAACGAGCTATTTGTGTTTTGAAAATAAAGAAGAGGAGAGGTGTAGAGTCCGAAGATAAATATAAAAACCTTGTTTCTATAGACACCTTTAGAGTGTCCATCCCGGGACATCCCGGGACAAAAAATCCCGGGATTTGACAAATTTCGGGATTTCCCGTTTCCCGGGATTTTATTTCTGATATCCCGGGAATCCCGGGATTCCCGAAATGTATGTAGAACTTGATGAAAACCACTAAATTTCAATGAAAAACAATGACATTTTTCCGCACTATCAATCTTATTTGATGAAGTAGGAAAGCATAATGAAAAAGAGAATAAACGAGTAATTATTAAAAATTAAAGTAATTAAAAAGTAATTAAAAAGATCCATTTACCAAGTTAGAAGTACATATTCTTATTTGTCTAGTTGCAAAGTTTTAAAGCTTTTCTTTTAAACATTAGCCTTTTTTATAAACCTATGCTGAGTACACCTAAACTGCCGCAAATCGCAAGTCGGTACCATCTGTAAAAAGTAGGCTTTGAGAAAATTGACTGAGCTGTTTTCAATCTCGTTTTCCATACTAATATTCAAAAAATTCCAGGAGAATGGAACATGTTTCAATTCTGATGAAATATTCATAATTTGCTTTCCATTCCGTAACCTTTCTAGGAAAAATATAAAGATGACCAAATAACGATTCATTTTTGAATGAATTAATAAATGTAATGAACACGATGCGAAAATCTGCAGTGCGTTTTTTTGTTCATTATGGGACAATTCGACTTGGTGTTCTGTCCTAATTTTACTGAACAAAAAGTGATTTCTCGTTAGGGCAGCTGAAAGATCATTAGAAGATATAATGAAAACTGATCTCAACTCAATTTTGACCACAATGTAGATGGCACTGACTTGCGATTCACGGCATCAAACTTCAGTCAATAATTTTGAGTAATTAACTTTTAGCATGATCTACAATACCTTCAATGATCTGTGATCGTTTCTTTTGTTCTAAAGTTTTTATGGCTTTTCAAATTCAAACAAATCGCTTTAATATTATGACTTAAGTTTCTATCAAACTTCCATTCATAAGTGTTATAGAGAATTTGAAAAAATCCGTAGCAAACCCGTGATTAGTTAAGCTAAGTTTTGATTTTTGTTAGGTTTCTTCATCAGAATATCTGAAATGTGATTTGCTATAATTAACATATTATTTTGAAAAGTTACATTATCTGTTTATTTCATTGAAAAAACATTGTATTGTTAAATTTGAACTTCCATTTCAACCGAAATGCTAGCTTTATTGAAAAATTGATAAATCCCGGGATCCCGGGATTTCCCGGGACAAGCATAGATTTTTGTCCCGAATCCCGGGACGAGCCAAATGGCCGGGAAATGGACACTCTAGACACCTTGATTAACTGCACGAACAACGATGATGACCGGATTGCGAACGGTGTTCGGTTGCCGGAGAGGTGGAGGTCAGAAAGTGTGCGGCGATTGATGTGAACGGAGTGTTTCTTCGTGGAGTGTGTTTACGACGTGTTGTGAAGTGTTTCTGCCATTGAGAGATCGTGAGGTTAATTACCTCGAAAACCCCCTGGACAAAACCCTACAGTTCCTCTTTCCGTTGCCGTTCCGCTATCATTGCGTTTGGGCCTTTACTGTTGTTTATGTGGAAGAAATGGTTTAATTTTACAGACATTCTGCCACGAATTTAGCTTTTGAACTTTGAATTCTATCAGGATTTTTTCAGACTTGTTTGAAATTGATTAACGATTGTCGCCAAAATTTTGTTTACAACTAAAAATTTTCCCTCGAATTATTCCACAGATTTGATAAGAAATGCTTCAAGTAATTAGTTTTGCATCTCTACTTCAAAATCAATGATTTTTTGCCAGTAAGGTTGCTAATGAACAGGAATTTTGCTAAAAATTGTATCCGGAGTTTGTTTACTCCATATTTGTAATATTCGACCAAAGTAGGCATCGAGTAAATGGAAAACCATACATTTTATAGCAGTATGAGAAGAAACTAAAATTTCTAAAAATTACGCGAGACTCAAAAGTGCATATTGGATGCAATTGTATACAACACATACCCAATATTGGGTGAATAGTCAGAAAATAATATTGATAGGAGTTTTTTTTCTACTACATTACGAGGCTCATGAATATTATCAATGTGACGGTTATGCTGCTACATGTAGCAATGTGACAAAACAACTTTTAAATTTTTTAGAACATACTCACAGATAACAGTAAGTTGACTGAAATTGTTTATCATTTGATGACCCTCCACTAGAGTGTTCATTTCCCGGCCATTTTGTTCGTCCCGGGATTCGGGACAAAAATCTTGGCTTGTCTCGAGAAGTGCCGGGATCCCGGGATTTATAAAATGTTCAATAAAACTAGTATTTTGATAGAAATGGAATTACAAATCCAACAATACCAAGCTTTTAAGTGAAATAAAAAGATAATGTAGCTTTCTAATAACTATAACAAATCATATTTCATACATGGTTTTCGTATTCTGTTGATGTAACTTAATAAAAATCAAAACTTAGCTTGACTAATTATGGGTTTGCTAGTAATTTTTTCATATTCTCTATACTGTCAGTATCATGTTTGCTTGGATTCCTATTCACATGGGACAATAGAAGTATGTTAAAAAATTAAGTCATAATATTTAAGCAATTTGCTTCAGACATTTCAAAACTCATCAAAACTTTAGAACAAAAGAAACAATTAAAGATAATTGAAGGTATTGTAGAATATCATGCTAAAAGTTATTAACTGAAAATAATTGATCGAAGTTTAGATGTACTTTCAAATTAGCTTTCTCAGTATTTGCTTACAAAAATGGCTAATGATGAAGAGAAAAGCATTAAAGCAAAGTAGCCCATCATTCGTTGATTTTGCAGCTCGCAATTTCAAAGTGATAAAACTCAGTCAACATAAGTAATATTGATTCGAAAAAGTATCACTACTTGCGCTTACATGCAGAAAGTATGCTGATACTTTTTCAGTTATCTCAGTGCAAAACCAAACGGTTTTCTTTGTTTCGCAATCGTGAGATGAATTAGCCACAATCATCGATGCCCAGTACAAATTTCAATGACGGTCTACTTTGCCTTAAAACTTTACAACTAGACAAATAAAAATATGTGTTTCTTACTTGGTACATTGGTCTTATCTTGAAAATAATTACTCTTTTCAATGATGGTTTTCTATTTTATCTAATAAGAAAAATGTCATTGTTTTTTTATTGAAGTTTAGTGGTTTTCATCAAATTCTACATACATTTCGGGAAACCCGAGATTCTCGGGGTGTCAGAACTACTATCCCGGGAAACGGAAAATCTCGAAATTTGTTGAATCCCTGAATTTTTTGTCCCGGTATGAACACTCTACTCTCCACGGTATTAACACGAAAGGGGTATCCAGTTTCTAACATATTCTGAATCTACGTTAAAAGTTTCACAATTTCCCGTGGCCTGGAACGTCGACGGATTGAAATCTTTTTGAATCATTTATCATATACCTTTTAGAAGTGGAATAAAATTGTGTCATACTTAGAAAAATGTGCTCTTTCGATCAAGCTACAAAAAACTGTGATTTTTGTCAACCCAATTGTCAAAAATGACGAATGAGATAAATATGCAGTTATGAGCAGTAGATTGGTTTATATACACATAGAACGTATTTGATTTCTAGCCATTTTTATGACCAATACTTGTAGTTTTGAAGTCACTTTTTGGTCACTATTTGGCCACTATTTAGTCACTTTTTGGTCACAGTTTTGATCATTTTGGTCACTAAAGTCACTATTATTTCGCTGTCTAACTGCTACCAGCCCTGCCTTTACGAAAAGATCCTTGATCGGTGGAATTCGAACCCACGACCCTTTAACCGCTACGGCTATCAAGGCCATCGAATATATTAATTGTTAATCAATAGTGATCTGATTGTTTTTAATATTTCGATTATTGAAACGTTAAGGTGAAATGTAGATTTTTTCAATGCGCCAAGTATCATTTTTAGAGCTGTTAGATGTTTTGGGGACTTTGTCTCTGTTTCAATACAAGTCTCTAAAAAGTCTCTATTTTCAACGGAATTCTAAAGTTACTTATTTTTCCTTATTCTGCTTGCAGTAAATCTTAACGCCAAATTCCAAAAGTCTCAAAGAACTTCTCAGATTTTTCGAGGAATAGCTTCAGAAATTCAGCCAAAAATTTTATTGGCACACTTTTAAGGACTGCGTCAGAGATTATTCTTGAGAATATTCCACCAATTCTCCCAGGAAACCTTTTAGCGATGTTTCAAAGGATGGATGCTGAATGGAATTTCTGCAGAATTTGCTCCAGGAAATTCTTAAGCACTTCAACGCTTCTACTTACAGTTGTTTCTGCAAGGATTACTGTGAAAATTTTCCAAGAGACTCGCAGGATTTTTTTGAATAATTCTTCCACCGATTTCCCCAGTTGTATAGTCACAAGTAACCTTCCAAAGATTCCTATAGAAGATCTACAAAGGTTCATTTCAGACTTTTTGGAAGAATTCTGTTCAAGCATTTATCCTGAAAGATGTACAAGAATTCTTATAATAATCCTTCCATGCATTATCATATGGATCCCTACAAAAATTCTGCCACATTTACTCCCAGGAATTGCTCCAACAATTCTTCCAAAGAATATTTGCGCAAATATTCTTCCAGGAATTTCATAATAAGTTCGATCGGGGTTTGCTCTTAAAGTTCCACCTAAAATTTCTCTGGCATTTCATGCAAGGATTATTCCTGCAGTTCTTTCAGTCAATTTTCAATTTCTAAAATCTAGGTATATAGATCTCTTCAATACATCATTAATGGTCTTACTCCAGCCAATCATTTTCAACATTCCTATAGTTATCATTCCAGTACGATCTTTCCTACACAAATTGCTTCAAGTATTTCGTCCCATAAGTTTCAAAAAAATCCGGCAGGATATTACGCAGATATTTGATTGATTGTTTTATGTTGTCTAAGTAATTTGTATAGGAAATTATTCAAGATTACTTCATGAGTCTAGGAGTTCTTTTAATGGACCTTGTGGGAGTCAATCAAGGGTTACTTAGGGTTATGTAAGATATCAATCAAGTTTTATCAGATAAATTAATATTTCTTTCTGAAATATCTCCCGAATTACTGAAGAAAATCTCCATTTATTTCTAAAAAAATGATATTTTCCATGAGATATCCTCGAAAAAAAAAATGACTGGAAAAAAATTGATGGTCTGGGAAGTTTCTCAAAAAAAATCTGGATGAATTCCTGAAGGAATATTAGGAGGATTCTCTGGAGTAATTCATTAAGGTATTCACAGATACTTTTCTGATTGAAATCCAAAAGAAATCTTGGGCGACAATTTAGTAGAAATTCCCTGGAGAAATACCGGTTAATTTTTTGTAGTTGTTCTAAAGAAGTCCTAGAGAAAAAGATGATAGATTCATTGTATACATACATTCTTCACGCAACTTAGAATTTTCTTGATAAATTACTTTGGAGGAATTTCTGATGGAACTTGAAATGATTCCTTGTAAAGTCCGTAAAAACACTAAATGAACTGCTAAAGGAATCTCTGGAGTAATAGTTAAAGAAGACTGTGGGCTAATTTTAATTCAATTCCTGGAAAACAAAATACATACAGAATACAAGCAGTAATGCTTTTCGTAATATCATTAGGAGTTCTCAAAAACATATCTAAAAAATATTCTTAGAGAAATCTCAGGTAATATTCTCTGAGTAATAAAAATCTTCTCGTCTGATTCCAGTCAGGGTTCTTGTTTTCTTGGTTTTTATTAGGTATTTTTTTTTATTCCTGTCTGGTCTCTTTTTTAAGCAACAGGTCTCTGAAGTTCTTATTTCCAAAACACCTAGTCACTATCAGCCATGCATTTTCAAAATATTAATGCACAATATTCATCTGATGATCAGATTTGTCTCGAATTCGTCGAAAATCAATGGCACTCAGAAGCTACTTACTCGAGAAGAGGGGAAAGAAATTCTGGCACAAATGTGTCCTAAGATTCCATACCTCTTTTGAATAATTTTAAATTCTGCCAGATGTACCACTAATCTTCTGAAATTTATTCTCGATTATTTTAAGATTCCGATAATGTTTTGTGTATTATCGAACATTTTCCTGCGTTCCATTAAGTTTCACAAGATCAATAATTGCGCCACTACAAGTGTTCTTCCGACTGATCTAAGAGATTTAAAATATGTAGCCTATTCCTAGCTTATATTGGACTTGTAAAAATGACGTTTTCAAGTTTCTAGACATCTTTTGACTAATACTAGAAGTTTTTTTTTTAAAGAAGTCACTTTTTAGTTCCCAAAGTCACTATTATTTCGCTGTTTGGCCACTACCAGCCCTGCGGAGAGATGCTAGTGGCAGCCAGCATCAGACACCGACTCCCAAAGGAATCTTCCTGCCCGTTGTCGTCGACGTTTGACTGGCTCCCATAGTCAGCCTAGGAGAACACCCCACTCAGTTCATTTTATTATTACTTTTATGTTTGTTCGCCAGGGGTGCGTCCATAACCATTGCGTTTCACGCGCCATCGTCGTCGTCGTCTTCTATAGTGGATGCTTTATGAATCCTTTCGCAGCGTGTGGTTCATGTTGGGAGGTTGGTGCATTCGCACAGGAGTTTTCCTATGTTTAGGAACTGGGGGTAGCTTTACGAACCATCAGCGCTCTGTCATGTGCATCCACAGCTTATGAGAATGTTGGGGAGAGCCGTCAATAGTTGGACAAGCAGGTTGTTTGAAAATATTCTATGATCAGTGCTGTTAACACTGTTGTATTTTGTACAAAACTGTTGAAAAAACCTCGCTTTTCGTCCACAACAGCAGCGTGGTGATTCTGACGGTGGCAAACCGCGCGACGACTGGAAAGTTAAATGTCAAAATTTTTGAAAATTTAAAATGCTTATAGCACCCTCCCAAGCGAAATATCGCATCAGCAAATATTGCCAACCGATAGTTATTCGGAAAAAGTAATCGGGAAAAACATTTTCCGATGACTTTTTCCACGGGGAAAGGATTATATTATCAATATTCAATTGTCAAAGTCACGTGATATTCATGACATTTAATAGCTCTGTCTATGATATCATATATGATTACATATACAGAAAACGTAAAGTTTCAATACAGATGTATGTGTAACGATAATATACAACATTTGTAAGGTTTTCCTGCTAAAGTGTATGAAAATCATGCAGTCACTGGTTCAGTGTACTCGTTTTTACTGTCTCAACGTTGCCTGCTTTACCCTACGGCTACCACAAAAGTCATCAGTGGAAGATGTCGCATAATCATCATTGTTGTAATTTTTCTCATTTTCATTTCTGAAGGGAATTCCATTGTTCGTGGTTACTTTATTATAGAAAATTCAATGGAATTCGTGCTACACAGGTCGTTATATATGAACTCCACAGCAGGTGTTCCCCAACTGGTTTGGATAGCACACCATTAGTTCTTCGACTTACTTTGCTGACGATTGCTACGGCGTGGATACAAAATCTCATTATTTTTTTCTACGTATTGTTTTGTATTCTTTCTCAGATTACATCCCAACTGGAACAGAGCCTGCTTTACAGCTTTATGTTCTCATGAGCTCCTTCGTAGTTATTAACTGAGAACTTTCATTGTCCTTATGATACTGAACGCGAGAGTTGAAATGCTTGTTGACCAAGTGAAAACAACGAAAATTTGATACACATCTTGATTTTCGATAAAATGTTATTACATAATCTTCACGGAGTACCAACTACTAATTGTATGGTCATCAAAGTTTATGCTTATGCTTAAAATGTTATTACATAATCTTAAACATCGACGAATAACATCGACATTTCAGCTTTTTAACGTATAAGAAATATTCTAAGGCTTACAAAATTCTTGAACATCATGGAATGAGTTCGCTATTAATCTATCATAATTTCAGCAAAGAAATCAAGGTACATTCCGAGAAGAAAATCCCACAAGCTTCTTATATGTCCGGTATCAGCTTTCCCACCGGCGGCGTATTCGCATTACCGTAGACAGACACCTGAGCAGAAGCTCCTTAATCTTGCAAAAAAATACCATTAGCGCTCAAGCTTCGTGAGATTTCCCAGAATATTACGTCAATCAGTTCGAGCGCGTCGTCAGCCGCCATGTATCGTGTAACGCAGCTCCCCGCCATAGCGGCGAAGTCGTCCTTTCGCAATAATTCACAGTTCCTCCTCCGTTCTCTCTGGAAGGATGCTGTCGCCGCGACGCGGCACCAGACATGTCCTCGCACTGTTCCAACGACCCTTTGGTCTGCGTGGAATGGTATTGGTAAGTGCACCGCACACAAAGCAAGCGTCATCCATCGTGTCGCATCACATCTCGTCCTGTCTGGCACACTACTGCTCGGTCTGTTGGTGTGTGAGAAGCGGAACCCCAAACAAACCGGATCCATGGAATGGGTCGGAAGGAAATGTGTCTTGATCTTCCCGTTTTTCGGGAAAGCTTCTCAGTAAAACAGTAGTACACCACTCAAAACTTCCAAAAGTTCCTACCGGAAACTTATTTTTCATGATTCTAGAGGAATCGTCCCCATAGCTACAAAGGACGAGCATCACATCGACATTACTGAATCCAGGCCATGCATCAGGCAGGAATCCATTCGTCCCACCACCCAGTGTTATCGATTTTCTTGCTGCTCGGGAGACCTCTTCTCGGGCGGCTGTCCCCCATCCACTCACCACACTCCCCATCGATATGCTGTATCTAACAGTCTGCATCCCTCTCGGTATTGCGTCTCCTTGTGCTTCCTTCCGCAGCGCTGTCTACGGATCGTCGTTCTCTTGAAGCTTTTCGGAAAGCTACCGTTGTCCTGTTCCCGTCCTGTTCGTACTGGTAGCGGTGATGCCAGATTTAGGTTTGATTGCGACAGTCAATCATCCTAAACTGTAGTACATTGAACATAATCCTAGACAAACTGAAAAGCTATACAAGGCTGGTATCAGATATTTTTCTAAAAAGTATCTAAAGTCACTATTTTTTGCTTATAATGGTTTCCTTATAAGCGCTTATCCTTATTCGCTTATAATAATTCTTTATCATTATTTCCTAATGGCGAATCCTGGTGTAATAGTCTATACTAGAGGCTCCAAAGAAACATTCAGAGACACTTACGCGATTATCTAGGCATTTCTTCCGTAATGCTTCCAGGGACTCCTACAGGCAACCCTTCGGAAATTACCCTAGAGATTTTTCACGCATTTTCGCATAATTGTGCCTAGAGATTTATCAAGACATGTTTAGAGAAATTTCTCCTAATTTTGCATCATTTCCCAGATACTATTCTAGGATTTTCTCTACAGTTTTAGAATTAAATTACAAAGTCTCTCGGTTACTTACTTTTGTCTTTGAACGACCCTCTGAAACTCTATGTTAAATTACTGCAATGTAATAATTCCCTTACTGGCAAAACATCAAGTTATTTGTAGTTCGTCAGTCATTTGTAGTATTTCAGCCAATTCGGACTACCAGAAGCTGAGATACAGAACCCAAACTTAGGCATTTTGTATGGAAAACAGCATTTGGTTACTAACTTATGTCACTGACCTATATTTGAAAACCTGAACCTTCTTTCATATTCTGGTGGGCTAATACCCATTCCAAGGCAAACGTGCAAATAACTGTCGCATGCTATCTGGTAGCAGGTGGCAGAGTTTCTACGCCGCTTTTTCTAGTTAGTCTTCCAGATACTTTCATATGAATTCCTTCGTGAATTCATCCATGGTTTTTCTCATTATTTGCTTCCTAAATTCCTCCAGGCATGCTGGAACATTTCTGAGAACGACAACGTGTTCAGCAATCCCAGATTTAGTGGAAATACATAATATGACCCTTGAGACACGTAAACAGGTTATTTTTGTTCCGCTGGTATCGATCGATGTCTCGTATGTGACGTTGGCGTCAAGAGACATTTTTGGATTCGACAGCGATCTCTGGATTCCTCTGAAAAATTATCCAGAGATTCTTTCATGTTTTTTTTAAGATTAACTAATTAAGAATTTGTTCCGGGGTTTTTCGAAGAATTTTCGCTTTTTTTCGTGTAATTTCATCTAAAATTTATACAACATTGTCTCACATAGTTATTCCAATATTTCTACTTTAATCATACCTTCAATTTCTGTAGGCATTGTTCAAAGGATTCTTCGAGGGAGTCGTCTGAAATTCTATATACCAGATGTTTTTGAATAAGCTTCTAAGAAATCATCAAACATAACGACAACCTGGCAGCTCTGTCCATCGCACATACGATTTTGCGTTGTCCTAGTCGACATCGGTGTAACACTACCATCATCATCGAAATGACTGGAAACAGAGAATAATCATCATCGGCGGAGTCTTCGTCGTCGTCCTCGTCGCTATCCACACTGTTGTTGGGTCCGTCCGTGGATGAGAATGCGGCGAGGCAAAGATTCGGTTGGCAACAGCAGCCACTCCTGATAAGTACAAACAGAGCGCCACAGCAATAATAATGCCGGATGAGCAGAACGTGTTTTGGTGTGCTGGTGGGCCAAATTCGGTAATGTGGCACTCCGAATCGGATTTGTGCAGCCGGAAGCTAAGAGCAGACCCATTCCCGAGGATAGGGTTGTAGTTTCGATCTGGGTTTTGAATATGAAAATTTGAGATTTTTTTCTGAAAACACCTACTTCTTCTTGGCATACGTCCTCACTGGGACAGAGCCTGCTACTCAGCTTAGTGTTCAATGAGCACTTCCACAGTTATTAACTGAGAGCTTTCTTTGCCAAAGCTGCCATTTTCTCATTCGTATGTGGGACAGGACGATGATGCTCTATGCCCAGGGAAGTCAAGGAAATTTCCATTACGAAAAGATCCTGGACCGCCCGGGAATCGAACCCATACACCTTCAGAATTGCTTTGCTTTATAACCGCGAACTCTAACCGCTCGACTAAGAAGGCCCTCTGAAAACATATTATGTGGAAAAGTTTTTGAACAAGCCCTACTATTACCGCGTATAAGAAAAGAATTGTTGACGTTCTAGCGAATCACCCAAAGAAGTTTCTGGGAAAACTTTCAAAAACTTGGTCGTGAATTTCCGACCTTGACGATGAAAGATATTGGACCCTTTTTTTCAAAATCATTAGATCTTTGGCGGATTCGATTCCTTGGAAGTCAATGGTAAATCTATGATCAAATGCTATTGATTTGATGTTTAACAAGTTTGATATTTCTGGAAATTTATGGAACATTCCGCATCCAAGATTTTGGAAATTCTTGGGTTACATCTTCGCCAGTATCCTCATCAAAACTTCTTTGTTATCTAATCAAGTACATTCACGTTCCTCAAGAAAATCGGGACGAGATCTATGGATGATTTGCCTCGAGATTCTTAGCTCAAATTCTTGATATTATCTCTCAGCAGCTTATTATATATTAGTGTAGATTTCTGACATATATGACAAATTAGACAAATAGATTTCTGACACACATGACAAAATCTCTATTAAAGAACATGACAGAACGTGGCATGATGTATCATTGAAGAATTACTAACAAAATCCTTGGTTAGTTCCAGATGTCATTTTGGTGTGATTTTCAAGAGATTCTTGTCGAATTTAGGGGAAGATTCCTAACACGGTTCAGTCGAAGTTCTGGAGTTCTACAAGAAGCTGTACATTGTTTAATGCACTGGCTATAGGTTCTAAACTTTTTGCAAAGGAAATGATTAGAAGAAGTACTGGAACTTTGTGGGATAACAGTTATATCAGTTATCGAGTAACTTTTATACACATTTTATCTGTAAGAGTTCTGTATCTGTTTCTGGAGTAATTTTTGAATAGATATATGAAAGAAATATTGAACAAATATATTAGGACCAAGAGGTAAAAGTGCATTGGTAAAATTTCTGAGGTGGTTTTGAAACAAACATTATGAAAATCAAAAAAAAATACATTGAGCAAAACGTCTGTTTGTCTGTGTGAAAACTTTTCAATTAATTCAAAACAAGTTATCTACGTGCTTCGCTATCAGTACTCTGGGATTGCTTGATTTGGCGAAATTGAAAGCTATGATGATATGACGATTTTGCAATGAAATACGGTTGTGTGACAGAACGTCGAATGCCAAAACGCCGAAAAGGCAAAAATAATATTGGTAAGAAACGAATTTTTCTTGGAAGAATGATTCCCTTCCGAAAGAATGAAAAAAAATCGACGTTTCGTCCTTTCGACGTTTTGGGATTCGACGTTATCCAACATTTTGGCATTCAACATTTTGTATACAGTGCCTAAACCAGATTTTATTACAAACTAATCTGTAAAATATGACGACTTCCATAGCATCAAATCCCAAAATGTCAAATTTGTACTCTTTCGAAAAAATCGAAAAAAAATTCGAAAAATCATAACAAACTAGATTTGACAGCTCCAACGGCTTAATTTGACTTTTTTTTATAGGTACATGTATACGACTGAAGTAAAAAATGTAGCGTGTTATGCGAGAAAACCCGTTATTCAAACTATCTCATCCACCATTCGACTCGAGTTTTTAACAACTTCTATTATGTCAATAATTGAACAAAGGACAGCCCTACAATTCTCTCGTCGTGTATATCAAAAGCCAAATACAATTATGAGGATCCCATGACAGTTTTCGGAGATAATCATGAAAATGTGTGATTTTTTGACGGATATACAAAATGGGGTGTTAAGGAATTTGAGTTTGGTAAATAAAATCATATTTTGCCTACAACAAAACATAATATTTTTGGTCTATAACTTTGATGCTTTCATTCATTTTCATGAGTTTTTTTCAACTTCAATCAGATAATACATCAATATTATTGAACTTGGAACTCCTGCAAACGCAAACCGTTTTATTTAAACTGCTAAATTTTTCATAGACATGAATCCTATTTGGAAACTACCAATACATCGTAAAATTGTCTTGACATAATTTTTATACTTAAATGCAACAGGATCATAACCTATAAATTTGCAGTTTACGAATCCTTTAAACTATGCAGAGCAACTTCATAAATAGTCTACTTCAACAAGCTTTTAGTTTTAATAGGGGAATTCGCCCTGTAAATAAACACACTTAACAAAGTATTTGTATGCAACACCCAGTGGCATGGTCAAAAAAATACTTAAGAAAAAAAGTGTTCCAGTATGGAGTGGAATTCGAACGCTCACTCTGTGGGCTTTGTAGCCGTGCGGTTAGTGTCGTAAGGCAATGAGCGTATCGTGTTATGGGATATGGGTTCGATTCCCGCTGCAGCCGTTGAAACTTTTCGTCAGGAATGTTTCTCTCAGCTGTTACCATTGGAGCATGCCTGTCCGTTGTCTAGAGTTAAGTTACAGTCTGTGCAGCTAAATGGCTGAAGACGGTGTCCGTGTCTTTTTTATAACACAATACGTTTAGTGCCCGACGGGGCCGCGAAGTTTCTCAAAAAGAGCTCAGAAATGACAGAGCCTACATACAGAGAGTTGCGCCAAGAGGCTTCTTTGAATAATTGTTTTCCTTCGTTTTCGAAAATAGCCCCTATTTGTTTTGCTGATCTGCTCGATAGGTGGATGTGTTGTTGTCAAGATTTTCCTACAAGTTTTACCGATTTTCAAGATTAGACATTTCGGTGATGTTCAGTAACAAACAAAATAGACCCCTTAACTTTTATAACGCAGTTTTACTTCATGGAACAAGCCAAAAGTATATTGGAATATATTACAGCATAAATCGAATGAGTTAAGTAACTTGAAAAAAGTAGAGAAGATAATCCCCTAACACCCCACTTATTTTAAAAAAGAGACTTTTTCCATAAAAATTATTGAAAATCGAAATCTAGATAAAATGTTCAAAAATTTTTGTCTGCATTTTGATCTCAATTAAATATACTTGTATTCTAAGTTACTCACATATTTTTCTTAATATTGTTTCATAGTTTTGTACTTAAATGTATTTAGCCTATACAACTCGAACAAAAATGTTTTGAATAGGTTTAAATATCTAGACTCCACAATACTTTATTTTAATAGACACTCCCTTTCACATAATGCAGCTCAAAATCCTCCGAACAAATCAAGCATTTCAGATGCCTGATATATACACTTTCGACGTTTTTGTGACTCGTCAAACTTGATGGAGAAGTTCAATCCCTTAAAACCCCACGAGTCCTTAACACCCCATTTTACGGTACCATTTTATGACTAATCAATCCTGCTGAGATTAGAAATTAGTTCAAATACACATGATCAATTAGAAACAAATGTTTGGCTTGTTCAATCATGTTACAAGTTTGAATTTGAGGTACAGATATACAGAAAGAGTGGACTTATTTATTGTGTTCAAAGTCACTGTATATTTACCTTCATGTCAAACTTTCATTATGAATTTCTTCAATACTTTTTACAGATACGCAGCTAGACTTTGTAAGACCTTTCTTCTTACCTCTGTGCTCCCTGTCAATGTTTGCCTACTCAGCATCCTCTCGCATAGTTAGACTCCGCATGCAGCCCTGTCTTCTCATCCTTTCCTCACTCACCCCTAGTGTTCTGGGTGGTATTGTTTAGGAAGCTTTTCCACCCCTCGACCACCCCCTGATATACAAAGCCTTTCCAGTTAGGCAAGCTCACCCTCGAGCTTTCGAGACGGCCGCCCACCGTCTGTTATTATTGTTATTGTTGTCACGATCGAAAAGTAGCCCACTCGATCAATATCGCGGCGCACTCACATGTCCCCCCAAACATAAGAGCATAGATTTTTTTAGTTGAGGAAGTCGCCCACCACAAATACCGATGCAAAGAGGGGAGCCGAGCCATATTGGACGGATGTGTTGGTAGGTCTGCACTAGGCGGTTGCAACTGCCCCCACATGGTTGTCCTTAAACAACTTGTAGATGCCCCTTAGTAGAAATCAACATTAGAAATATAATAGTGTTTTATTGTAACAATACGATAATATGGATTATTACAAAAGATCTTTTCGTATTCCACCAGAAACTTTGATAAAAATAACGCAGAAGTTCATACAACAAATCAAAGTTTGTCGACGTGCACTTTGTTATGAAATTGTTTTCAGGTCGACAAAGCAGAAAAAAAAATGAGTAAACATTGCCAAATATTGAATTGTCTATAAAAAAAAGTAAGTCAACTCAAACATGATTGAATTTTGAATATAGTTGTATTTGATATTATAAAGTCAAATCAACTATGTTTATAGTTATATCTAAAATAATCTATTAATATTGTTGATTTGACCAGAAAATTATTACTAACAACATATTTTGTTATCTGTGTTTTCAAGTAAAACAACATCGCAATATAATTGTATATACAATACCGAGTCGAAGACATCACAAGAACTGTTGTTGGCATACGCAGAAAGATGGTGATGGTTCGTGAAAGCTTCCCAATCATCAACCGCGGCTATGGCCTGGCCGCCCAAATGTTGGAGGCAGAGCATAATCAGTGAGCTTTTGCACTCACTCGCCGACTGCCGACGTTTGACAGTGTATGGGTGGAATGGCAGATACGGACACATACAAAAACACCAAATCAAAACAACAGAAAAGGACTTGCGCTTCATATTGGATGAGGGGTCGTTTGCAATATTGGATTGTGGGGGTTTTGGTCTGTTGACAATTTTGGTCGGTAGTCACCATGCGATGATGATACACTATCTATGCAAAGAGCAATGTTTTCGTAGCTGATTGTTTTCTTTTGCTGTTCTGTGTCTGATGTTAAAGGACAGATTTTATAAATTGTACAATGATCTTCTTTTCCTTCATTCCCAATATTACGTTCCAACTAAGACAGAGTCTGCTTCTTAGCTATGAGCACTTCCACAGATTATTGCCTACCAATTAATTATTTCTGTACTGTAAAACAAAATAAAGGGGGAATACTGATTAAACAATCATACTTGAAGACATACAAATAAAGGTGAGATGAATTGTAACCGATTGTATATTACATAAACATACTACTATAAATAACGGGGTACGGGAGGGACCAACAGGGCACCCGATTGAAGCGATCTGGACAGGGAGCCTGGAACTGCCTACTCCATGTGGATTTTGTGGATTGAGGGCGGGCTCTTCTACCCTATCTATTGGGAGTATTCCGTCAATCGAGGGCTTGATTTTACAGTTGTTCGTGAAAACTTTCTTCTGGAAGGAGATTCTTTTCCCCTGCCGCGGATTTTGTGCAAGTGTCTCTGCTTGTGGGTCCACACATCCATTTTTGGCCCTTCATACAGAAAACTGACTGCTCACAAACAAAAGTACAATCTTGATCAAATCGCTTTTCAGATTATTCTAGTGCTATAGGCAAATGCCTTGCTACAATAGATGTTAGAACCATAAAAAGTCGTGAAAATTTTTACCCGGCAAGATGCTCGACCGACAACATTTGAGCCCAACGCTATCTGCATGATTTAGCTGAAAAGCTCGATTTATAGTTTATATAAAGTTAGGTTCATCAAATGAGCAATGCGTCGAATTGTTGATCTGGAGACGGCGGGTTGTATGTCGGTCTGATCGAAGACTTCAACTACAGAGAGACCTCTTGGAGAACATTCTTTAACGGAAATCTATTGAAAACCTGCGAAAGACTACGCGTGTCTAACGAAATTTCAGTGAATTTCGTACAGATATTCTGGAAGTTGTCATGATGAAGTTGCAACAAAACCTCAAAAACTGAATCTCCAAAGGAGGACCTGTGAAAAAAGAAGGGTTACCATATTTGCTCTCACTGAAAAGAGTACATTTTTTCAACTCTGTAAAAGAGTACTTAAGAGTACACTTAGCCTACCTTGAAAAAATTTAAATGTACTACTAATTAATAATTTCGACATTTTTTTGCAAAAAAAAAATGTTTGGTTCTTAAGGCCCAAACGCAATGATAGCGGAACGGCAATGGAAAGCGGAACCGGTTCGCAAGCATGAACTATAGAATGTTTGCTGATATCTATGCTGATTTCTCAGTTTTCCCTCCAGCCTTTTTCATTTGAATTCTTTCGTGAATTCATTTACGGTTTATCTCTGAAATTGCTCCTAAACTTCCAGGGATTATTACTAGAAATCGTTTGAAAACTCTTTTAGGGATTCTTAAATAGATTCGACCAGTTATTTAAGTTCTTCTGGAAATGTATCTAGAAATTTCTCTAACATGTGTTCAACTAATTACTAATCCAAACAATTCCTGATAAATTACCCCAGTGAAAACTCCATGGATTCTTCAAAATGTCATTTGAGGTTCCATACTAGCAAATACTACAGCAATTATTCCGAAAATTTATGCACAAGTTTCTGGATTCTGTATAATGTTTTACAAGGAATTGCTCCAGAAAACCCTGCGAAATTGTATCGAGGATTATTCATTAAATTCAACGTTCAAGAGTTGTTAGTGAATTTTTTAGAGAACCTCACAAGAGTTCATCAGGAATTTCTGCAGAAGTTTCATCAGAGATTACTAGAGGATTTATTTTAACGACAGGTTCAGGATTTTTCAGTGATTTCTCCAAAAATGTTTTAAGAATGTCATTTTCCGGTTAACTTCTCTGAGAACTTCCTTGAGGAATTTCTCAAAGAATTTTTGTTGGATTTTCTGGAAAAATCTTCAGAAATTTCTGAAATAACATCTAAAGGTATGCTTAGACAAAGAGTTAATTGAAATCTTTGAAGAAAAAAAAACTGAACCCCAATTATGGAGGAAATCCTCAGATATCAGTGGAGACATTTCTAGAGAAATTATTGCTTGAGTTCTTAAAATTGCCCTCAATGGATATTTGGACCTGAGACAGAAACCCAACAATTCGTCTCTCATTTTGGAACCAAACTATGATTAGTTTGCAAAACAGCGTTGCTAGCAATGATTATTGTACAATAGGGTAACCAATATAGTTTGGACCCCCTGGACCATTGTCCTGCAAATTTAAATCGAAAGACCAACTCAATTCGCATGCCATTTGGAAAGATAGGACTATTCCGCACTTGCATCAACCGTTTGTACATAGAAAATGTATTTATTTTATCGAAAATTAATTTTATTTTTTCGCTTCATCCATGCAACCATTACAACACGTTACACAAAGAAATTGAGGCCGTCCGAAATTTTTCAAATGTGAACAAAAACTTTTTTCAAATTTCTAAACTAAAAGCGTAAAATTCCTTCGATTTTTCAATGTCAATCGAATGATTAGACTATGGGCAAGCATATTATACAACCATATGTGCATATTTATGTGCACCAGATGTCTGGCAACACAAAGATCATACAAGAGAAAAAAAAACTGACAAGAAGTCAGTTTTAATATCTCGTCACAGATTTGCACGAACTCCTAGCGAAATCGATTGAAGAATCACTGTATGAACTCCAGGATTTTCTTGAGAAATTTGTGAAAGTAAGGAATTCCTGAAGAAATTCATGGGGGAGTTGCTGGAATAATTTGAATTCTCAAAGATATCTTGAATTATGAACTATTTCATGGAGGAATTCCCTAAAAAGACCGTTGAGGAATCAATAAATTAATTCTTTGGGGAAATATCTGCATTAGCATCTGATGAAATTCTTCAAAAAAAAACATATTCGTAGAAAAATGTCTGGCTAGATTTACTGAGCATTATTATGGAAACTTTTATATGCTGGTTCTTGCTCGTTGGAATGTTTGTTTTTGATCCTGTATGGTCATTTTTAGTTCCCGTGTGGTCTCTTTTTGTTCCTGTTCGGTCTCTTTTCAAGCATAAGGTCTCTAAAGTTCTTATTTTATAGGAACTCAGATGCTACCAGCCTTGAGATTGCTCAAATCAATTTGTTTTAAAACTTAATCCCAAGAAATCCCCTCTACTGTCATCTACTTCAGGTGATTGAGTCTTGGAAATAGCATGCGTAGAATATGGGGCTTGCCTATTTCGCATAAAGAATATTGGCATAATCGACCTATTGTAACCAGTAGTTTCATACAAGTTCTGGAAATGGTAGCTTTTAAAAAAAAGCATATAATTTTCTCTACACCAAACGTCTATTATGCGATACGCCTTCGCATTCAATTATTAGAACCATTATCAGCCAAAGCTCATCTTTCTTCACTGAATCTTGAGCAAGTTATCTTGAAGTAAACAGGCAGTGTGTAAGATGTACTTCCAAAATCATCTTCTAGGATTATTCGCAAAGTGAACATCTAGTCCGTTGTTAATCGGTACCGTCGTTGGGGGTGAGAATGGGTCAAATAAGGATATGTACGAATTATTTATAGAATAACTATCGCAATTTAACTCCAATAAACTTCAAATTTGGTGTGTATGTACTTTGATGATTCATTAACAATTGTACAAAAAATTAAAGAAACATATGTATTAACTACGGCACTACAAGTGAATGAAAAATGACCCAATCTCACCCCATAGAGGGGGTGACATTGGGTCACTGTAAATGAAATAACTTGTTTTTGAGAATATGATTGCAAAACCATTCACAGCTGAGAAATATTGATGAAATACGATGCAAGCATGACGAAAAGGCATCTAAAATATTTCACAAGTATGATAAACCTACTTAAAAATACAATTATACCGAAAAATTGAAGAGCTATGAAAAAAATTATTTAAACCCAGCAATTATCGTCAAGTTTACATACATTGTCTTGTTTTTTTTTCTTCAAATTGATTTCAAAGTCTGATCACTATTGCCATAAAGAGCCTATTCAGTTTCCCCAAAGGTGCACTGAAACAGTTATTTTAAACCTTCGCAAATAGTTAAATATCGGTGCGACATTCCACGATCAATACATTCAATACAGGTGTTGACGTCATAATACTGGTATTTCAGCTATCCAATTCATTTGTACTTCCGTGCGATGCTTCTAGAATATGAAAACACTAATAAAATATTAAATTTGAAAACCAAAAAAAACCTTTAATTAAATTTTTCGTTGTTGCTGCGCACGAAAACAATTGCTGGTTTGAGAAGTTGTCAAAATGCGTTGCATTATTATTCAATGCACGGAATCCTCAAGTAGACTTGTTTGATGTTTCAGGATGTTGTATTTAGAAAGAACAAACACATCCTAATGATGAAAGAGTACACACGGCACCGTAAAACGACGAAAATGTAGACTTGTGATTTCAGTCACAATCGTTCTTGTATGACCCAGTCTATTTCTAATGTTTAGACAGCGTACCGAAAAATATTAAATTTTTGTAGAAAAATAAAACAGATTCCGGAAAATACGATTGAAATGTATTGAGAAACGTTCGACCTTCTAGTAATATAACCATAGAGGTTAAAGTACATGCGTTATACTTTGCACAGGAGAAATTTAATGTTGTAAATTTTCTCTAGCTTCAACATACAAGTTTATTTTTTTTTTTTTAAATCTTTATTTGAGTGTATTTTAACGCACGAGGGCTAGTTCTACACTTCATACAAGTTTATTGATATGTCAATCAAAAACTACTATTTCTAAAAAAAATATATTGTGATTGATTATGTGCAATAATATGTTCCCTAACATATGAATTATAAATTTTAGTAATATCAGCGTTATTAGCTGAAATAGTTCATATATAATATTTTCCGGTTTGACCCAATCTCATCCCCAAGACCCATTGTCACCCTCATCGACGGTACTCCTGAAAATGGGCTTGGTATTACGTGTATGATCTCAGTCCGTTAAATTGATTTCGCGCAATTATTTTGTATGTCGAATCTAGAATAGCTATTCATTACTTATTATGGCACTTCAATATCTGCCCTTTCTTATAGATTGAGCATATCAGGGCTCTCTTAACTAATTTCTATAAAATGTATATCTATGAAATCATCCTTGCTAAAATCTTTGA
Organism: Aedes aegypti; assembly: GCF_002204515.2. Classification (NCBI taxonomy): domain Eukaryota; kingdom Metazoa; phylum Arthropoda; class Insecta; order Diptera; family Culicidae; genus Aedes; species Aedes aegypti. Next base: position 81,573,842 of record NC_035109.1, on the reverse strand, counting down.
TTCAATCAATACTAATTTCCGCGTTTTACTCTCCCTTTCTCTTCCAGGTTTACTATGCCAAAAAGAAACGAAGAGCTCAACAGACCCAGGGCGAGGACACGTCCCACAAGAAGGAGCGAAAGCTATACAACGATGGCTATGACGACGAGAACCATGACTACATCATCAAAAATGGCGAGAAGTTTCTCGATCGCTATGAAATCGATTCACTTATCGGTAACTTATTTTAAAGGTCCTTTTCCTGATTAGAAAACTAACCTTCCAATATGATTACAGGCAAGGGCAGCTTCGGCCAGGTGGTGAAAGCCTACGACCACGAGGAAGAGTGCCAGGTGGCGATAAAAATCATCAAAAACAAAAGACCCTTCCTCAGTCAAGCACAAATCGAGGTGAACCTGCTGGAGATGATGAACCGGGCGGACGCGGAGAACAAATACTATATTGGTAAGTTGCTGGGGGGCGCCCGATTTTCAGTTGGAAAGTACCTAAGCGATTTTTGTTTCCTTGTACCATTGCAGTAAGGCTGAAGCGACACTTTATGTGGCGGAATCACCTGTGTTTAGTATTCGAGCTGTTATCCTATAATTTATACGACTTATTGCGCAATACGAACTTCCGCGGGGTTTCACTGAATCTAACGAGGAAGTTTGCCCAGCAGTTATGTACGGCGTTATTATTTTTAAGTTCACAAGGTAAGTTCTAGGATGACGTTACAGAGTGTAGTCAAGTTCACTAATCACTAAATTTTTCGCTTTCAGAATTAAATATCATACACTGTGATTTAAAACCAGAAAATATATTATTATGTAACCCTAAACGGTCAGCAATTAAGATAGTAGATTTTGGCAGTTCATGTCAACTAGGACAAAGGGTAAGTATACGAGATGCTCTCGAGCAGCAAAACAAACCAATTGAGCACTGTGTGAATGGTTCGTTTTCCACTGGATCGAATACAATCGGAGAGTAAGTGGCAATAAAATGAAATTACCTTGCTACTACAAGCCCTTTTATATATCCGGCGTATAAACAAGGTGCTCAATTACAAGGATACGATTGCAATAGAATTGCTCTCGGAAGACATTGAAAACAAAACACTTATGTGCTTGTTTATTTTTTTCCCATCCCCCATTCACTCGGCGTAGATATATCAATACATACAATCACGTTTCTACCGCTCGCCGGAGGTACTATTAGGGATACCGTACGACTTAGCAATAGACATGTGGTCGCTCGGGTGCATACTGGTGGAAATGCACACCGGTGAGCCGCTGTTTTCCGGCTCGAACGAGGCGGACCAAATCAACAAGATCGTCGAGGTGCTCGGGATGCCCCCGAAGCACATCCTCGACCAGGCGCACAAAACTCGCAAGTTCTTCGAGAAGCTCCCGGACGGGACGTACGTGCTGCGGAAAACGCAAAACCAGCGCAAGTACAAGGCACCGGGCACGCGGAAACTGCACGACATCCTCGGCGTGGAAACGGGCGGACCGGGCGGCCGGAGGCACGGCGAACCCGGCCACAGCGTATCCGACTATCTTAAGTTTAAGGACCTAATCTTAAGGATGCTGGATTACGATCCGAAGACGCGCTGCACACCGTACTATGCCTTGCAACACAACTTCTTCAAGCGGACGTCGGACGAGAGCACCAACACGGCGAACACGATCAGCTCGCTCAGCACCAGCCCGTCGGTGAGCACGCAGGACCCCAGCAGTCACGGTGAGTCGCGAATCAATAATCGTCGTTGTTTCTAAGTTGAAATTTTGGTTTCGGTTCATTTTTACGAATTTATTTTGAGTATGTGTTACTAACCATCATCATGTTACTAATTACCACGCTTCTACTAACAAATGCAAGAAAAGCATTGCATTACGCAATATATAGTCGCGCAACTAATGATTTTAAGGATTTATTCATCTATCATAAACTTTAAAAGAGTTACTACTAGGCCTGCGCTGCCCATAAACGCATAATTGTCCCATGTGCATAGGAAACCCAGCAAACATGGGACTGACATGCATTTATGGGCAGTGCGTCTGTCTCTATCCGCAACCATGTACTTCGTCTTGATAGACTTAATCCGTATCCGCCCAGCAAGGAGAAAAAAAAGTTCAAATTGCCACCATTTCGACAAAGCTTGACGGATTGCCTTCGTTTTAGTTTGAATGAAATCTAGTCTAGTTTTTCGAATTTATTGGAATTGCTGGAAACGTCCACCGGTTCGGAGTTATTACGAGGGTTACTTCTACCCAACTTATTAATATAAATCTGACTCTACCTCAAATTGTTTTTATAGTTTCGAACACAAACGTTATTGAACTAAATTAGACACTGCAACCAGCTTTGACCTTGGGTATTTTTTCGATTTTTTATGGGATCACTTTATATCCGGCCAATTGAGAGTGGTCAATTTAATTTTTCTTCTAAACTGTCGAAATTTACGTGCTAAAATTCATCATTTGCGAAAGCTAACTCAGACATGGTCGTGGGGAATCATTTCAAGCCAAATTTCCCCTTGGACTAAGTAGTAGCCATGAGAGTGCATGATCTTACTGCATTCCATGTTATTGTGTAGAGTCTATTATAGATACCGACCACTATGTCTTTTTGAGGACTTCGTTGTGACTGTTATGCGAATATTTTCAAGATGGGACAACACAAGTGGGTTTTTTTTTGTACCAATTAGGAACAAAGGCTACTTTTTAGCAATTTTTATCGAGCTTCTGACGATGTAGAGACATGGTAAAATTAAGCGCATTTCTGGTCTGCTGAAAATTGTCGGTGCGAGCACTTAAGTTAACCCCCTAAAATGATAGTTTTACTACACATTTTTTTTCCGTCTATATTTGAGATATTGGTTGAAATGCAGAATTTGATGGTTTAAGTCAACTTGTATGCATGTTTACCAGCTTGTATGGCAATTTGTTTTCTTAATTTGCCACAGAATTTAAACTTCATTTGTTAAGGTTAAGATATGACGAAGCCAATCCTTAAATTTACAACAGATCAAATCTGGAGAATGAAACATCCGTTTAAGCTGAAACTTGAAAGCGAGTGACCGCTTCGGATATTCCAGTTTTTTTTTTTTCATTGTTGATACCTCCAGATATCATCCAGAAATTTCTATAGGGATTTACCCCTTTTTTCTCGATTTCTTCCGTACATTTTCATAGGAATTCCTCTAGGAAAATCTTATGAAAGTTCGAACGCTGATTTTGAATAATTATTGAAGCTCTTTTCAGAATATCTTTTGATAACGTTAATCCGGCTGACCGGGTTTCGATTTTTTTCAAATTGTTTTTGTGAACGTTCAACTCAATTGATTCTAAAAAAAAAGGCTTCTAGATTCATATGCTGGCCCAAGTGGACCAATTTATTTTTTATGGCCGCAGTTATTCCGGTATTCTCTTAGGTCAGGTCGGGTAAAAATTCAACTTCCCTTTCTGAAGAGTTTAAGTATGTAACGTTACTTATTTTCCGGAGGACCAAAAATGGTCATCCGAGATAATACTAAGGCAACGATAGTATGCTTATTTGAAGCTCATCACTACAAATCGTTTGAAAAAAAAATTCAGATCTCTAGGTCAACTTTCAGTATATGTCCACTTTTACGGATGTTCCGGAGGACCATTAAGTGACCTTGACCATAATCGGTTGCCCCACGATATCACAATATTAGCCGAGGATACATAATTTCCGTTTTCTGTTAAATTTGAGGTGTTTAAACACCATTTACTATAGTTAAACTTGTCAGAAAAGAAAGTTGGTCGAATTTTTACCCGGGCTGACTCAGGAGGACACCGGAATAACTGCGGCTATATGAAATAAATTGGTCCACTTATGCCAGCATATGAAACTAGAAGCCAATGACAATTTGAAAAAAAAACCGTAGCCCGGTGGGAATTTTCAAAAATTTATCTAGAAAGTCATCCAAAACTTCCTCAACGGTCCAGAACCTTAATCCTAGGTCCTTGTATGATTTCTCTTCTGTGAAAGTTCATCAGGTATCTCTCAAGGACTTTCAAATTGCTACAAACATATGCTTGGACTTCCAAATGTCTAGAGAAATAAGCTTGGAGAAATCACTGGTTTGATTCTTATGAAATTGACCAAATCCCTGCAGACATCTTCAAAGTAATAGAATAATTTGCGGTTGAATAATTGGAAATCTCATACCAGAATCATTGAATACATTCCTGAAGATTAAAGACATACTTGAGAATTTCCAGGAAAAGTATTAGAAGGAATCTTTGGAATGTTTTGAAAAATTCATGGTAAAAAAAGAAGTTCCTTGGAAAATCAGTAAAAAAAATCTTCAGACTAATGCCTGAAGGAAATATCAGGCAAATGCCTAAATTAACTTCTGATGATATTCTTGGAGAAAACCATGAAAAATTTTGTAGAGTAATACCAGGTGCAGAACCTCTTACAAGCTCATGAATGTATTCGTCATTCGCTGTGATGAATAATTTCTTTCGTAACTTTTATCGTATATATCGCATTCTTCGAGCGTTTAGAGGCTGCGTTTCGTTGTGTGACACCAATACACACAACATAAGGCTGCGTTTGAAGAAGGCGAAATATACGCCGAAACGTCGGAGAAGCAGAAGCAAAAGTCGTTTTAGCTGCCTCTAGACTGGTAGACCCGATAAAACTTCAGAAAGTAACAGTCAATGGAAGACAACCAGATGGCAGAAATTTGTAGTAGCCATTCAGGGTTCATTCAAATATTACGTAACGCAAAATTTGCCAATTTTAGACCCCCTCCCTCCCCCACGTAACAGCTTTTGTATGGAGAATTTTAAATTTTTGTATGGACCGTAACACTATGTAAGACCCCCTCCCTCCCCCTGTTGCGTTACGTAATATTTGAGCGAACCCTCAGAATAGTGATACCATGCCCACAAGTTACGGATCACCCACAGTGACGGATCACTTTGGCGTTCAACAGCGGATAACTCGCTCAAAACATAAACGTTGACGTAAAACATATTTTTTCCATGTTAGGGTCAGTGTTCCCTTAGTGGACAGTCCCCTATAGTCGCACTAGTGGCTTTTTACGGCCGTTTTGCTATGAATCTTTTCAAAATATTTTTTGACATGAAGGTCAGGAGCTATTTGATACACAGCTTGATTTTGTTCAAAAAATGATCGAAATAATTAGTTTTGCTTAAAATTTGAGCTCCCTTGCGCCTATAGTTAACCTATTGTTCCTATAGTAGCACTACTGAGAGAAACTATTTTTTATTATACGAAATAATTAATAAATTAAGTACTTTTTTTACATCAAACGAAAGCTTTTGATCCACACTTTCAAGGAAAAATATAAACGTTTTGTAAAAATACGGTTTTGATTAGTATTTTGCCAACGCCGTGATGCTAGTGCTACTATAGGAACAGAAATATAGTGGCACAAGCGATAATAAATGCAAACATATGAGTTTTCGCAGTTTTCATATTTTTCCCACAAAACCAAGATAAAAAGCTTTAAGATGATGTAAAAATAATGACGCTAGCGTTAATTTTCGATTTTATACGAATATTTGTTCTTAGCTATGCGGCTATTGGTACATCGACCCTATACTATTTGTCTTCTGCCATTTGTAATGTCAAGCACAACATTCAACCGCTAAATAACGGTGTATTTGACAAATGTTTAGTTGGTAGCACACAGCTATCATTATATGGTCGATTTAGTATGAATTCATCTTTGGAAAACATTTTACTTGAATTTTTATTGTAATATTAGCACTTCTAACTAGTGGTCCATAATATGGATCAGGAAATGATTGTTTACCACGGTTATGGATCACTTCCAAAAAATGTAGATTTCTGCTACTTTATGCATTGAATTCGACATTTTCAGACAATAACACTAAGGATAAAACTAATAAAACATCAAGGTTTGTAAATTTATTTTTTAGCAGACAAAAATGGGTGGAAAACTTGGTGTGGAGCGCAAACAGTTCATGTCTCAGTTACTACAATGCAGTACCACTATAAACAGGGCATTTAACCCTTGTTTCCAGCTCTAACACTGCTATTTTTAGCAGTAATATATGACACATTGTTAACATTCGCCATTTCATGCAATACAGATGCATTGAGTTGAAAATCTCTTGATTTTGCGCACTGATCCGTAATATGTCACAATTTGATCCATAATATGAAATTGATAATATGTTTTTCAGAAACCGATACAATTTTTAATCTTTATGCAATCCTATGTAAATATTACACTCAAAACAGTTTACTAACCGAAGTTCCAATTTGAAACGATTCGATTCGTGCTTTTAAATTTGAATTTTACGTTTTACATGTCGTTTTATTGAATTTTATAGGTTGATCCATAACTGTGGGGTCATGGTACTCCGAAATTTTATTAAACATCAGTTTGTCATCTTTACTATAGATCTGAGTTATCAATTCATTTCTCTGGTAACTGCCAACAGCAAAGCACGTAACTCGGCTGTTAAATCTGGCTTTTCGCATGACACCCTGCAGCGCGATTTTGAACAGCAAGGAACAAAAGTCCATAACCTTGTTTTAGCACCCGTCGGGATTTCCATGGATAATTTGAATCACAGTTCTCAGTTCTCACAGGCACGTACGGAGTCGGGTTGATTATTATCCACGAACCCATTATATATTGGTGTCAGACGTCGAAAGATGATCTTGAACGACACTCTGTAGGCGGCATTTAGAAGAGTGATCGCTCATCGATTCTATTCACATTCCACCTTATCGCCCTTTTTGTAGAGAGGGTATAGCCCTAACCCCTTGCTATAACTCATCCGGTAAATGCTCTGTATCTCAGATCGGCCGATCTATATGAACGGCTAAACTCTCCGGGCCCATCATGGTGAAGCTTGAAACTGTTTGCTTGTACTTACACTGCAGTGTCATTACAATGTTCGTTGTAGTGCTGCTTCCACCTTTCGATCACCTCACATTCGTCTTAGAAAATGCTTCCATCTTTATCCCTGCACATTTCGGTTCGCGCAACGAAGCCTTCGTGGCATACTTTCAGCTTTTGATAGAACTCCGTGTTTCTTAGAAATGTTTTGGCTGCTCCATTACTTCACACTCTGCTTCCTCCAGGCGGCGTTTTTTGCTCCTGGAACAGGTGGGTGTGGCCGCGTAGCGTGCTTCTCCGAAATCACTCTATATCCCTCGATATGATCTGGAACAGTACTATGTTCTAAAAAGTTATCACCTTTCTTGTGTAAGTGTAATGCATATTCATTCTGGTAATAATGCTAGCTTCCAGATACTGATGTTAAGCAGCTACATACATTAGGTCATTTGTAGACAACAGTTTCTGACATCAGGCCCTCTTCTCCAAGCTAATCCTGATGATTCAGCTTCAATATCATCCTTACCAGCTCCTTAGTTCTGTGTAAGCTTTTGAGCAACATACTTTACCTCCTTCAAACGCTACCTTGACCTCCATACAATGCCATTTAGGTGTTAGTCGAAATAGTGCTGTCACCTTTCTATTGAAACTACGCTAACGCTAACGCTAACGCTAGTACTGTCACCTTTCTATTGAAAGTTTTCGTTCGTCCGTTTTGTGATGCACGCGACACAAAACTGTTGCGGGATGCATTGAGCTGTATGAGGCATCATTTCAGTGAAAAATCATTTCAGTTCAGTGAAATTAAGAAAATGTGAACTTGATCACCGATCTGTACCGTAATAATACATTTGTAAAACCCCGATGGTAAAATGACTTCTGATGATGATGGTTACTTAACTTATTCTTTTCGTTTGTTGAGTTTCTGTATTCCGTTGTGTTGAACAAAACTTGAGCAAGCATAATGACCCCTAGATATTTAATTGCTACATCTTGTCGAATCTCTCTTTTTTCCTTCCTATTGCTTTCACTCTGCCCCTATAACCTCCAGCAGACGATCGTCGATGACTCGAGCCAAGCGAAAGACTTCCTCCGCCGCCACAGCAGCATACTCATTCGCAGCCTCATCAGCAGCAGCAGTCACATCGTAACAGTAATAATAACAATAATAATAATTCTAATAATACTAACAGCGATAACAATAACACTAACAACGGTAGAGACCCACAACAGCAGCAACAACAACAGTAAGATCACTAATGGAAACGGTAAAAGAAGGATGAATGACTCATACTTATCACATACGCAAAACACTCATATTAATCTTATGTTACTTGAACGGAATCGAAAGAGCGACGTGCATCGGTGTGTAGTTCAAACTGTGGGAAGTGCAGTTCAGCGGGTTCATCGATCGAATCGAAACACTCCAGCGGTCCCACAGTAGTGCATTGTTTGGAACAGGAAGGGAAACCTAGTATAATCGATGGACAGGAAGAGAGGGAAATACCCAGAAGGAATATTGCAATAAGAATGCGTTATGTAGACAGGAGCAAAAGTAAATAATACATAGTACACAGAACCGTAGTTTGCAGACTGAGGATCCACACAGAAAGTAAAAAAACGATAATCTCCCCACTATTACAAGTACATGTGAAGAGAAGAAACTCCCCCTAAAATGAATCTTCCATCTATTTTTGGCAAATTCCGATGTTGCATGTCAAACGTGAAAAACGAACCCAAAATCCACAACAATACAAAAGAGAAGAAAAACTTTTTTAGAACATAACAAAAAACAAAGCAGAACAAAATTTTGACCGAATAATACAAAGCAAAAAGTACATTAGCTCCACCAGCAAAAAAAAACAAAGGAAAAATAAATTGAAAGTAAGAAAATATATAGAAAAACAAACCATACAAGAAACAAAGCAAAAACCGAGTACCAGACAAGCGAGGGAAAGAGCGTGCGCGCGAGATTGAAAGATATACGAAGCGATTGCGATTGGTGAGAACGACTCATGAAGCCAAGCTTGCTGCCAGAAAAGGATATCTCAGACACAGAGCGAAGTAAGCGCGAAGAAAGAGAGAGATAGAGCGAGAGTTTAACATTGTGCATGGTTGGATCCAGATGTAAGGTAGGAATTTTTTTTTTCGAAAAAAGAAAAAAATATATAGAAACCTCTAGTGATATGCAATTTGAAGACAGAGAATAATCAGACCCCGTAAGAGAGAAAGAGACAAAAGTATTTATCATTGGACACGAAAGTGAAAAACAAATTAGGAACCATACACCTACATACGCAACAGCTAAAAGCAAGTATTGGATTGGAGAGACTCTTTTTTATAGTAGGCAGTCCAGCGATGGAATAGGGAACGTTTAGGGTAACAGTTAGTAGCCAGGCATCGTTAAGTATTATTGAAATCCGAACAGTGTTGGAAACCAGGACAGATAAGTCGGATCAGGGCAGTGTGCATAAGTATGTAACCCAGCAAGTAGAAAGTGCGAAAGTATGAGAGTACTAGGGAGAAATTTAGGGAAATGAGAAGCACTGTTGTATAGCTAGGAGAGAGGCAAACAAAACTATTCAAAAGTGTTCTTTACCGAATTGAATTGCACTCTGAAATCTGCATTTTCCGTGAACAGAGAACTGAGAGCACCGGGCAGATTGTTATTATTGCTAGTATTGTCATTATTATTATTACGTATCGTGAAACAATAGAAGAGAAGACAACAGCGTGAGGCGAGAGAGGATATCCTGGATGCATCCAGGGTCATCGACTAGCAGCAGCAGCAGCAGCAGAGAACATCTTCACTCGACTCTACCCGTTTTTTCTCACAAAGCATTCATTAACACACTCAAACCAAATTGCCAAAAAACCGTGTTCCAATAGGTTATTTTAGGTAACTAACAACTCTTTCTAACTTTGAATTTCTTTTTCGGTGTTGTTGCATGCTAAAACGTAGACGAACAGATGATTACTATTCTGATAAATTGAACTTGGGATACATTGCTACGGATAGTTTGTTGTTCCTCTTCGACTATAAGATAATAATAGACATCACTTGTTAATTTGCGCATAGAAGTAGTGTTCTCTAAGCTATTGATTTCATATATTGCTACGACACATTTTGGTAATTTGTAGTAGAATAGTGTACATTGTTCTTATTTCAACACTGTTTAAGTTCCATTTTTCAAACAGGGGCAATCGAACACGACATGCTCCGCTGTTTCTTGCACATCAGCACAATTGGGGCACGCAGGAGATTCTGAGTGCCCGAACATGTCCTGACAGAAACTGCGTCAGGTGGAAGTTCGCTTCCTCTTGGTTTATTTTATACCAATCGGATACATTTGATATTAGCCGATGGGTCCATCTAGCTTTAGTGGAGTTATCCCACTCCCTGCTTTCAACCTCTGAGCGTTGCCTCTTTACACGCGTTGCAGATTCTTCTGGTACCTCTTTGGTTGAAGCATTGAACACCTTCCTTGATGATGAGTCCGATGGGTGTGATCCCGGCTATGATGCACACGGCCTCTTTAGATACCGTTCGGTATGCGCTTGCTATTCTTAAGCACATTATCCTGTACGTGCTTTCCAACCGCTTTAGGTTTCTGCTCGTTCTAAGCGCTTTTGACCAGATTGATCCTCCATACCTCAGTATGGATAGTGCCACGCTTGCCAGGCGCTTGCATTTGCTGGCGATTACAGAAGAGCTGTTAGACATTATCCTCGAAAGCGCCGCTATAGCCATAGATGCCCTTTTACAGGTATATTCAACGTGGCTAGCGAAGCTGAGCTTGTCATCGATCATTACCCCAAGATGCCTAAGGGATCGCTTGGACTCTATGGTGCAATCACTTATCGAGATAAGCGCCCGTTGCTCGGACTTGCGATTGTTGACAACCACCACCTCAGTTTTGTGACGGGCCAGTTCTAGTTTCCTAGACTTCATCCATTCCTCAACTATGGACAAAGAGTGCGCTGCTATCAACTCTACTGCTACTTCCTTCATCGATTCGTCATAGACCACTAGGGTGATATCATCGGCGAAGCCAACAATCTTAACATCCGTCGGAAGTGGCAGCCTCAGTACGTCATCATACATCACATTTCATAACAGCGGGCCCAGGATTGAAACTTGAGGTACTCCCGCGGTAATTCGAACGCTTTTCTGCCCCTCCTCTTTGTCATACAGTAGAATCCTACCATCAAATTGGCGTTCTGGAAGCTTACACCACTGCACCAGTACCTTGAGGCGGTGAAGTGAGCCCACGCCTCTCAGCTTGAGCTGTTGAACGCATTCTCTACATCCAGAGTGACAACCGATCAGTAACGGATGCTGCTCCTTTTATGCTCGATTGCCACCTCAGCTATCTGAACGACCGACTGGATAGCGTCCAGAGTAGATTTACCTTTCCTGAATCTAAAGTGGTTGTTGGACAGGCCGTCCGCACCTTCCGTATACGGTACTAGCATGTTGAGGATCAACCCCTTCAACAACTTGCCCGTCGTATCTAGTTGCTTGTTTATGGGATACTATGTTCAGAGCCGGATCGGCGCAAGTCAGGTAATGGCATCTGAGCTTACTCCCGCCCAGTTGGAATAACCAGGCGATGGAACTGGAACGCACACTAAGGCCTGCCACGGTTTTACGGGACGGGGGCTGCCTGTGCCATTAAGCCCACTCGCCGTTTCGGGCCAGTGTTACTCGACCCTACTAAAGCAGTAGAATGTCATATACATAATTGGGGACGTATTGGCGGGGTCTGTTAAGCCCATGGACTTTCGTCCCTGCTGCCCCGGTACAAATTACCACGTAAAGGTGATCTACCTGCGTTACGGGTTTCTTGCGTTCCTGTGGTTCTTGTGAAGTGCGTTCAAACAACTCCGGCGCTTTCACCTTGATCTTCATTGTATAAGACGTTGGATTGGTCACTCCATTGTTGCCCTGTTGGTCGCGGAATCTGGCTCGTATCAGCTTTCTCGCTCTGAAAGACGACCACGTAGGTTACGCTTTCGTTAGGAATCATGCATCTTTTCGTTACATATTCATTCCTCCTTTCGCAGCATGTATTAGGTACTCGCGTTGCCTGCGAAGTAATACGAAACAGTGATTCAGACTCGATCGACCTAGTGAATGTTTTTTAATCTGCTTTGTCGAGTTGTGCCTTGACTACGAAATAAGTCTTATTATGCAGCTAAGACTGATTGTCGCAATTTCAGCGGATTTTTTTTTAAGTCCTTGGTGATGTTTTTTTTTTGTTGCTTTTAGCTAATCCGATTATGATTTAGAGCTGCTCATTACAAACCATAGCCTTGATTAAGCCATCCGTCACCTCACTGGAGCTGCCAATGTCTGCCGTCGCCACAATGTCTAGGCTTTTACCCACGCTATTCCCACTTAAGTTGGTGTCGGTCCCCTCCTTTCTTGGCGGGACCCTTAACCGGCTACTGAGGGCACTGGTTACTGTTATTATCACCTATGTGGCTTGGCATCATGCGTTTTACATAGTGGTCTTTTTCGTGCTGAGCATTCAAAAAGCTTAGCTCAGATAGCTCAGATCAATCTTCAGCATAAAAACAATTAGGAAGTCAAATAACCCAAGTGACGCTTGTTCAAGAACCTTACTTTCATAAGTGAAACTTCTATTCAGGTAACCTTGTGGACCTAGTTTCTGCTACTTTCAGCAATCATGAATTGGCAAACTCGCGAGCCATGCTTCGTGTATGCGTCCTCGTTGATAGCGCAATCGTTACTACACTCATTTCTCAGTTCACTACCTGAGATGTATGTTTGTTTCTGTTGACGATCTCAATAGGAAATACGTATATTGTTCGTTTTTTTTTATTACACGATAAACCAGCCCAATGGATGATTTCAAATAAGTTGTCGTACGCTGCGTAACAAAAGGCCTTGCGCTGATTGTGGGCAGTGATGCTAATGCTCCTTACATCATCTGGGACAGCTTAGATATTTAAGAGGCTCCAGATTGATACCATATCTAAGTTGTTCAGATCTTAAATTACTTAATATAGGTAATCGGACGAGGAATCATTACCTGACCATCTCTACATCTTCTGTACACATTTGAATGTAATTTCGTAAACTTTGCATTTTAAGAATCCCCGGTCAACAAACTGGCAACTCAATATTGGATTGATTGCGACCAAATCCATGTGATTGCGACTACGTCGAGTGAAAATCCATGTGATTTGGATGATATCGTTGATACTCCAACGTATCAGAAGGCCGGCTCCAAAATAACGTTCCCCAAGTTGTCTTCTCATCAACTCAAGATCAAGGCTACTTAATGCATGTCGAACTCAATTCAACTGTATTCAATCAACTCTGTAAACCTTGTAAGAGTACCTGGACCATTTTTCCTTCGGTGGAAATGAATTTACTAATGAGTTAGCACGCAACGAGCATCGCATGATTGCGTTGGTTCTGAGCCCGTTATTCCAATTTCGAGTGCTGGATGAAGCTTCAGATCAATCTTTGGCCGCCATCTCTGCATAAGCAATACTGGAATAGTTCGGAGTCGTGTTGTCAAACACATTTTTAAATTTCTGAGCCATTTCATAGGATGACAAAGTAATGAACAAATCTGTCAATGCAGAGTTGCAGTCTCTTGCTGCGTTGACCGCCCACTGATTTCAGAAGCCTCAATCTTTAGGACATTCTGTTATTCCTAATCGGTTGTGGTAATCAGCTAAAGGCTCTTTTTTGCAGTCATTTAGCTTTTATGTTGTTTTTCCACATCAAGTGGGTAGGGTCCGATTTTCTCCCATCTTCGACCACTCCCATCGGATAGATGATGAAATAGGCTGAAATATGGCTATGGCAAAAATCTCCCAATTGGCGGGAACCTTAACCGGTGACTGATGGGCCCGGTTACATCTTTTAAAATCTGTATAAAACGTTCGTTAGCTACATGTCTGGATTGATTAAATTCGACTCTGTTTAACTTCTTAGTATTCCATGTCGATCAAATTATTTGACGACAGGCGTCAGTACCGAACGTTGTAGTATTAATGCTTGTAATCTTGCTTATAAATGTTATACCTTTCATAATTGTGTGTTTCCTAATGTTCTCGCTCTATGCGCCAAAACTCCCTTACTAACGCATATCTCCGTATATCTTTTCTCTTCCCCGTGCAGGTCTATCTTCGTTACAACATCAACCTCAATCGGTGCACCACCAGTCTCAGCAGCAGCAACAGCAACAACTTCACCCTTCATCAGCCTCGTCGCAATCGCAGAGCACCAGCATGCTGTTGCTGTCGCAGGCCGCGGCAGCAGTCGGTCTCGGCGGAAGCACCACCAACAACAACAGCAACAGTCACAACTCCAGTTCCGGGCCATCCACCATCAGCAGTAGCAACAATAGTAGTAGTAGCAATAGTAATAACACCAATAGCACCAACAGCAGCAACCACCCGCTGGCAATGGATTGCGATCCGCCCCACACGATCCTGAACACCACATCGTCGAATCCCACCCACTACCATCGGAATCGTTACCTGCAGCAGCAACACCAACAGCAGCAGCAGCATCCGCTACTTAGTCACAAGAGTTACGCCCCCGCATCACTGCCAATCGACCTGGGAGGGCTAACTCACAGTGGCTCTGTGGCAACAACAGTAACGGTTGATCCGACGAGTTCATCCTCATCAACGGCGACAGCAGCGGCATCCGCCGCGGCAGCAGCCCTCATGTCCGGTGGTAGTAGCTTTACGAGTCATCCCGTTGGTATCATCGGCGGCGGCGGCGGCGGGGGTACCAGCAGTAGCAGTAGTAGTAATAGCGGTGGGGGAGGGGGCAGTAGGAGCCTACTGTCGCACAGCGTATCGAATTATGCGCCCTTTTCGATGAGCGATGCCGCGCTGCTGATGGGTCACTCCAATGCACCTGCTGGCGGTCATGGGATGTTGGGATTTGTACAGATGGGATCGCTCATAGGTCCAATCGGCGGCAGTGCTGGCAGCAGCAGCAGTAGTGGGATTGCTGGTCCAAGCTCACTAGTCACCGGGGCTGGAGGAGGCGGCATGGGTTTGGGCGTCGGGAGCAGCTTGACAAACGCTGGAATGGCAGTGCTGAGTGGTATCGGAACCGTTGGTGGAAGCAGTGGCAGCATGGTAGGTGTTGGGAGCGGTGGCGGAGGCGGAAGCAGCAGTAGTAGTAGTAGTGCTAGTTCCAAGGGTTTGGGACGGGTGGCGGCTGCGGCGGCGGCCGCTGCAGCAGCTTCCAACGAACGGGGCGAATCGCCGATGGTTGGTGTTTGTGTTCAGCCTAGTCCGGTCATTATCCACTGACGGTCGGTGTGGCGGCGGCCATGCGGGAAGGGCGTCAAGTACGACTAGTACGGTGTCGCGATTTGTGCGTGCGATATTTAGTAGTGCGGTGCGGATGGAAGCTGTGCGTGGTTGTCTCTGATGTCCTTTATCTCTTTTCCACCTCCCGTTTTGCGGAGAGGTACGTTGGTGAGATGTGACGGTCAATAATGTTCCTCCGGGATTGGCGGGAGTGGTGTTTGCAAATTTGAATTGGTTTTGGTTGGTTGTTCGTAAGTTCTTCTACCCAGCGACATAGGAAAGGTATTTTAGAATTTATGAAAAGTTGAACATATTATTTAATAAAATTTACTAGGTACAAATTGTTTGTAATTTGGGTGTTTTTTATCAATCAAAATGCTACGTACGTAAATGTACGTGGTCCAATTTTGATCTATTTTATACCTTCTCCTAAAGGGTCTTCATTTTTTATTGGAACAGTGACTGCAAACTCTATTTTTAATAAAGACAATCTCTAAAATCACCCTTTTCCTCCTTACTGTTGATCCTGGCACAAGATTCTAGAGGCTTCAGAAATACCTTCAACGAGGCTTACGCAACTATTCCTTAGGTCTTTCAGTTATTTTTTTATTTTTCTAGATTTCTCTAGGAAAAGCTTCAGAATTTTTCTATTTATCTATCCAGAGATTCTGAAATATTTTTAGCTTTCTGGGATTCTTCCGCCAATTCTGCCTGGAATTCGTCCAGAAATGCCGTCAGCGATTTCTCAAGCGATGCTTAGAAGAATTTATCCAAAACTAGCTTTATGAAACGCTGCTACTTTCAGCAATTTCCTCGGGAACTACTCCCAAAAACTTTCCAGGAACTCTCTCAGAGTTTTCTTCACACATTTTCCGGAAATTCTTTTCTAATTGCTTCAATTGTTACTCTAGGAGAGGATTCTTAGAGGAGTCCATCCAAGGACCAACAATTATTGACGAAATTCGTTAAGGATTTTTTCCGGAAAACGAACGGTTTTTTTAGGAAACCTTACAAGAATTCCTACAGAAGTTCCTATGCCGATTCTTTAACTTATTTTATCAGCCATTTTCATAGAGATTCCTACAAGAATTAATACATGGTTTCTCCTAGGATTGAGGAAAAATTACTAAGAATTCCTCGATAAATTACACCTGGGATTCCTCATCAAATTCATTCAGAAATTTATCTAGAAAGTTCTTCAGCATTTCATCCAGGGGTTACTCATGCAATTTTTCCAATGATTTCTCGAGTAATCTCTCAAATACAGATTCTTAAAAAGTTCATATAAGGTTTTACACCAGCAAATACTACAGTGATACCTACGATCATTCCTAATAAAATATCTCGTAGGACTTTGTTCGATGTTCATAAGGGAGTAGTTTAGAAAATCCTGCATGATATTATCCTGGGACTCGTTTCTTAGCTCTTGCAATCATTACCTTATCAATTCATCTAGCTAACCCTACAAGACTTCCCTCCTCCTAGAGTCTGGAAGTTCTTTCGGAGCTCCTTATAAGTGTGAGATATTTCTACTGAAGTTTCATTAGTGATTATTTTGGGATTTTTTTTAGGAATTTCTCCAATAATTTCTAATTAAACATCTTTGACAATTCCCTTGAGACATCCCGGTAAGAATTCCTAGATAAATTCTTCGAGTGCTTCCTCGATTTTTAGAGGAATCTCTGGAGTAATTCCTGATTTTTTAAGAAGAACCTATGGAAATCAATACAAGAATCACTTAATAAAACCCTGGAGAAGACATCATTTTTTGTAGAATCTATGTAAATTGTAAATTGAAGAAAAATCTGGTAATTTAATGAGTTTATTTAAAAAAATCTGATTGAATTTTTGGATAATTTGAGCAAATGCCAGAAATAATGCTGATCAAGTTTGAGGAGAAAATCGTGAAGAATACATACATTAATACGAGCAATGATACTTGTAGTAATGACACGAGACATTCCCAAAAAAATGTCCTCACGAAATGCCTTAGGCTGAAATCACTCACAGAGTCTTGTGGACATTCGTAAGAATCCGTGTTGAAATTGCAGGAAACAAATTTGCGAAACCCTGCTGTAATCCCCAAGGAAGGTGTTACTGTGGAGTAGTTCATGAACCCTACTAGAGCATGTCGATCATATGTTGGCCAATTTTACTAAAAGTAACATAGGCGATGTTTTTCTGATGTATGTGGAAGGTGAAACGATATCTAAAAAAGTACTACAGGAAACCTGGAAGGTTCCAATTAGAATTTTATTGAGAAGTTTTTAGAGAAATCCTTGCAGGATTTCATATCACATGAAGAAATTCAAATAGAACCATCGGTAGCATCTGGACACATCTAGCAGGAATATTTGAAGAAACTTCTGCAGAAGTTCTTGGAGAAATTGACGAAAAAACTCTTGTAGAAATCCTTTGAGAAATATCAGAAGATATTGCATGAAGAATTTGGCAAAATAGTTGAAGGGATTTATAAAGAAATTTCAGGACAGCTTTATTTTTGGAAGAGTGACTAGAGAAGTAGTCACAGGAAGAGTGTACAATTATTTCAGGAGTAAATTTTGGTAAATTTTGAAGTGGTTCTTAAATATTGTTTTGGAGAAATGCATGTAAGATCTTAAGGTTTGATCTATGGAGTGATTAATCATGTGATTTCTGGGAAACAATCCTAAAAGAGTCCTTGAAGAAATATCTCGAAGATTGCTTAGTTTTTTCTTGTAATACGTGTAGTGTTCAGCTCACAAATGTTGGAAACTCCGATGTGATGCCAATACCTACTTTAATTCAAATTTTCAGCAAGCTCTACAATTCAACTCAAACGAACGCTATTGATAGCTATATCTCATCTCCCCAAATCTTAGTCTAATTTTGCCGAGATACCATTGAGTTCACTTTCGTAGGTGTGTACGTATTTATAAGCATTACCAATCAAAAGAGCATGACTGAACGGTAGTTTCAACAGAGATGGAAATTTAGCGACTGATTGTAATGTTTTCTCTCACAACAATCCTATTTTCTAACATTTACCTATCGTTTGTCAAAAAGAAAACCCCCAAAAGTGTTTCATTTTTTTATACGAACCGAAACCTAGACAATTATTTATACACACACATGGAGTAGAAACGTAATCAAACTCATTTCCAATTTACAACCACTAACTGTATTACACACTAAAACAAAAAGTTTACTCGTATCAAAGAACTACTCACTTCATCGTACATTTCACAATTGTGTTTTTGCGAATCGCGTCTCATTTATACATTTAGAAATACTAGAATACAGCGCCCATTGTTTCACGACACATCCAGCGGTGTGCGGAAATGTCTCGTTTAGCCGAAGCGAACCACTGAATACAAAACCAGACTATTTTAATTAGACAAACGAAGGTAGCTAGAGCGACGCGCGACGGCAAACCACTGTCGGACTGCCGTCAGAAGGCAAGGACACAAACACACCAACTGAATAGATAATTTTAGTTTTCTAAACGAAAGTAAAGAAAAGAAAAAAAAACTGACATCAAAGCTGGAAACTAAATCACATCGGTTTATTTGATGACAAATCTGAGATATTTCAACTAAAAACATAAGACCCGAACATAAATTTAAGACCAATAATAATTTATTAAATTATTATTTAAAACAAACCTAAATTAAATCAGAACAAAAACTGAGACAGAAAAACTGAAAAAGGAAATGACAAAATCATTTCTCATGTACATAGTAATTGATAGTACTAATAAAAAATAACTAGAAGAATGAGACAACAATACGTTTACGTAAGGCGAAACGTACACAGAGGAAAAGTTAGGCGGGAAGTGCGAAGCAGTAAGTTAGATTAATACAGCTGACGATGAGAAAGGGAGAGTAAATTAATTAAATTAATAACTAAACAATAGAAGGTAAGCTAAGTAAACAAAAACAAGCAACTAAGTAAGAACAATTGATAAGTAAATAAAGGAAAATGCTATTAGCAAACAAAAAAAAAATGAACTAGCGAATACCAAGTATGGTAAAAATAACTGAGAAAATCCCTTCAAAAGGTGTAATTATCGAATGCGGAAGATCCTTTCTGTTTTCGTTCGGTTCGTCAACCAATCAACCAACAAACCCGTGCAGCAGAAAGAAAAGTAACAAATCAAGTCGAGCCAAAAAACGAAACTCCTTATTTCCAGTGATTCTTGTAGGAAGCAAGTCAATACACATACAAACACAGCCACACACACACATATGCAGTAAAAAGTCTGAGAGTTTGCCTGCAACAGCGTGTCGCATCAATCGTACCGGCTCTGGCTGGCAGGCGAACGAAACAAAAGTGACTGGATTAGTAAAGTTATTGCTAATTTAAAATAGAACAAAAACACACAACACAGTAGAAACAAAAAAAAACAGCAAAGAACTGATCACAACAAATACATGCAAACAGACTGTCAGGATTACATGTATGTACATGCGTCCAAAAATGCATGTTGGTAGTCGTTACAGCTGGGCCTTTTTTAGTCATGTACGTCCAGGAATTTCTCAACCCTGCTTTTCCCACGACTTTGATCGACTTTGAAATGAACTAACAATGTTGAAAATGGGCTTTTTTTTCGAAATCAGTGTCAACATTTTAAGTTGTTTTTCAATAGTGAATTTATTGTTCTCATATTGAAACAGATAGTTGAGTATTGCTATTGTATTAATCCGATAAGCAGGTTTGTTGAGCAATTTTAGCCATAAAATGCTGGAAATTAGAAAGAATGGCTCTAACAAAATAATTGTGACAGTAAAGAAAATTAAGCTGAGATGCAGGATCAAGCCGTGTGGCGGTGTATTGTCAAGTAGATGTCCATAATTTTAAATGCAAATATCGAGGGTCTACCCCGTTTAGCATAATACCATATGGCATAATAGATATTTGGTATAATTTTTATATGACCGTTTGGTGTGATTTTGGAAAACCTTAAAATTGAAGAAATTCAAAACAAGCTTTTGGGGTCTAGCTTAGGGAAAGATGTCTTAGTACCGGACAGCTCCCAATTCCGTTCATCGTTGGAACTGGGACAAAGCCTGCTTCTCTGTTTAGCACTATGGGTACTACCACATTAACTAACTGAGAGCTTTCTTTGCCAATTGGCTATTTTTGCATTATGTATAAACAAGAGGCAAGCACAAAGATATTATATTCCAGGGTTCCCCAAACGGTGGTGCGCGGACCCCAAGGGCCGTTACGTCCACGCAGCTATTTTAAATGGTTAAATTGTTAGTTATCGTTGTTTAAATGTTACCTGCTCAAGTACTGATTGAAATAAACTTTACATCCTTTGAATGCTTCAAATTCTTGAAAATTTTTGAATTCAAATTATTCGCAGAATCCCCTGGAATCTATCAACAGGACTTTTGGAGATGATTGGGTTTATTCTACGACTGGCGTGAGGTGACAATTGTCGGTCTCGTATAGCGAGGTGACAATTCTCGACTCGAGTGAAGTGACTTTCCATTTGATTTACACGGCGAGTCACTTCACTCGAGTCGAGAATTGTCACCTCGCTATACGAGACCGACAATTGTCACCTCACGCCAGTCGTAGAATAAACCCAGATATCTATAGTAGTATTCAGTTATAGAAAATGGCGAAGATTTTTGACAAAGTTTTCTGATAGTTTCTGGTGAAATTTTTACCACATTCTTTTTACGACCCTCTTTCTTGTTTACGGCTGATTCAACTTAAGATCGAATCCTATTTGTTCGAATGCACAGCCCAATTGATTTTGCTGGCGTAAACGGGAATGCAAAACGGTGATAGTTGACTCTTCAGAAGCACTTGTGCAAGTATCTTAAAACATTCAAGGAAACCTTCAGAGGTGGATAGCTAGCAAAATGTTTATATAATTTCTTGATGAGGTCTTTTCGGATTTTCATTAAAATTCTTGGAGGATATATGCATAAAATTGCAAATCTTTTTTTTTTTAATCATTTGCATGTCGTGGAAATCTTCAACAAAATTCTGCTTAACCCGTATAGGCCTGAGTGAAAGCAAAAATACTGAAAGCCTCACTGCTCAGAGAATTCTTAACGGATTCAAATCATTTTTTGTCAGTTCACTGGCCCACACATCTAGTTTTTAAAAGTGGCCAGAGGAACTCGGAAATATTCCTGTGTCCGGAGTTATTCCGGTGGGTCACTGGGTCAAGTCGGGTAAAAAAGGGCTATTTTTGGGGCCTATACGGGTTAGCAAGTATACTTGCTGAATAATAGTTGGAACACTTGCGAATATATTTTAACTGAATTAACTGCTAATAACTTCCCTACCAGCAGCACCAATTTTTAACTACAAAACATATTCAAATGACGGTAACTTTTTTTAGAATCTGTGTCGATTTTGATCATCAAGGAACGTAGGAGTATCTTCAAAACCAGATGACCTATAAAAGCGACACAGATCTTAAGAGTTTTTTTTTGTTGTGAACCTTAAAAAAATGGTGCAAATATATCAAAAACCATGAAATTTTCGTGATTTATTTTTTATTGTATTGATAAATGCTGCTGCCGATAGAGGGGTTTAGTTATCTTACTTGGGTGAGAATATCTGTTTTAGATTTGTGGTTGGGATCTTTTCCTACGAGATTTGTGTAGCACTTTGATCCATCAATATTAGTTATCAGACTCTTTGACCGATAATTGTTTGATTCCTGACGTGTATCTCAGGGACCGTCAGTAGACTCTGATTCTTTGACGCACGATATATTAGGTATGGGAAAATCTACTACTATGGAGGAGAAGGGCAAAATAACCAAAAAATTAAACATCATCAATGGATGATATCAAAATTCTTGCATTATCTACGTGTTTTGTTAAGTCTATTTTTTGACTCAAGACATCGAATTTAAATAAATCCATTTTAGGGGCTCCTGGGATGTTTGTATAATTTCAAAGGAGGGCGACTTCAAAATGGTTAGGCACCACTGCTCTATGCCCTGCGAAGTTGAGAAATTTGTCAATTCGAAAAGATCCTCAACAGTAGGTATTCGAGCCCACAACCCTCAACTTGGTTTTCCTGAATATCTGCGCGATTTTCGCTGCGGCTAATCTGAACCCCTTGGGAAATTAAGATATCATGGTCCCATCAAGATGCCGTATAAGAAGAAAAGGAAGCTATTATAGAAGGCAGTGTTTGCCTAGTTTAACATAAATCTTAAAAAAATGCATGTAGTTTTCAGTAATAACACATGTTTGGAATCCGATGACGTATCGCATTAACATTTGAACATGATTATAATTGCTTTAAATATGAGGTATAAAGTAAAAGTATGAAATAACTTTTACAATTTGAAAGAAACTGTTTAAGAAATATAATCTTAGTTTTGCATCTCCTGTCCCCCAGTTTCGGACAAAAGATTTTCTGCAGGATATCATCCCGAGTAGCGAACATGTAATAATTGAGGCAGAATAACTCTTATATGACCAGATCTGGTTATATAGGAGTTATTCTGCGTCAATTATAACATGTGTGCTAATAGGGATCATTATGTTCGCACTGGTGCCTCAAAATAAATATAATGTTCATTATTTATTGTGATGTTAGAAAAAAATATCAAAGTTTAGAGAAAGGGGATTTTTTTCATTAGGTCATTTTTTTGATAGCCGTCTGGAAGGAAAAGTTCAACTCATATAACCCTCTTCAATGTTCAAGATGCATTGAATTGGCAACTCATCAGATTTCCAGTTGTAAATTGAAACATGGAACCAGGCAGATGAAATTTGCAGATTGTGCCCGATATTGACTTTTCAAGATTGATGAATTGTTACTGAAATACGTCATCAAAATAGAATGTCGAAATTTGTATTGATATTTTTAAATCTAGTTTTGTATGAAACCAAAACGATCATTTTGAGTAGAAACGGGTAGTAATGTTGTTTGAGTCCAATAATTTGAGGTTATTAGAATTTAACGGCTTAGGTGTTCTGTATTCCTCTACTGAAAGTTTTTGAGAAATTTCATATTTTCGAATACGCCCCTTTATTTTGATGCTTCATTTTATTAAATTTTTAACGATTTCAGTTACCCTTACATTAGTACATGTGTTCAAAAGGGGATTAAGTGTCACATAACTTATTTAAACGCTTTGTAAGGCATGCCATTACACTATGGACCAGGGACATAATCTGCCAGGACAAAATTAATAACTCGGTCACGAAGCATTTCCGGCATTTAGTGTCTTAGGCAATGTTTTTTGTCACAACGAAGACCATCTACTGACATGAACGGAAAGTTCGAAATTTGTCCGCATAGGTGGCGTTAGTTAGAATGTGGAACTGTTTACTGTATTGAGTGATTAATAACATAAATCATATAATCTTTAATTGAGTACTTTTGACGCCATTTCATAATACTTTTTAATCATGATTCATGGTTTACGGCTAACCAACCAAGTAGAAATTTTAACAACTACCGAAAACCTTAAACTATTTCACCGCCCTCAGCAAAACGAATCGCCGAGCCCAATAGCTGAGAATTCGATACTTTTCAATACCGAATCTCTGTACCTATGTTGCCGCAATCCAAATTTTTTACCGATATCTCGGCGAACGTTATCGAGATTCGGTAAACGTTTTCCAAAATCTCGGTAAAAAAAATACCGAGATATCAGCTGTTGGGTTCTCGACGAATCCGTCTACCGAAGTAGATGCTCGAATTTAAGTGTGTATACAGTCGTAGCTTGTTATAACGACATCGCAAGGGACCGTCGCAATAGAGAAAATTCATTATAGAGAACAGTTATAACATTAAAATATGTCTCAAGGGATCGAAAAATGTCGCTTTAGAGAGCTTTTGTCACTATAAAAGATGTCGTTATAACGAGCTTCGACTGTACTTTGCAATGGATCATTAAAATAACCAAAACGGCCGCTATGGAATGCACAGATAGCACCACCGTAGTCTTGTGTTATGTGATGCTGTCACAATGTTAAATCCCATATACGGTAGCGCCGCTTTTTTGATGCGGTGAGTGCCAAAAGAGTTACCTTCAATGATCCATTGGATTGAAAGATTGCATCGATGTGAAATTTGCGAAAAAAAATATAAATCTTCTCGGTGAGAATTGAACTCACGACTCCCTGTTCACTAGATAGGACGCGTTACCGCTTTCACTTCCACTCTGCTGGTAAGCCGTAAACCATGAATCATAATTAAAAGTATTTATCGAGCAACGGACACATGTTCCGTAACCGGTCGTTAGAGAACGTCGTGACCCATTGGGAGCTCGCACTATAGAAATCTTATCCAGCACGTCGTTGGCAAGTAGTGGTTTTAGACTGGCCCACCTTAGTGTGTGTGTGTGTGTGTGTGTGTGTGTGATACAATCCACCTCCCACTGGCCGGCAGTGCTTTTATGGAAGAAAATTGTATGCATGTATTTAATGATACCCTTCGATATCTTTATATCTGCAGACAATTTTAGCCCAGGAGATGAAAGGTGATAGCTCTACTGAAATTCCAACGACCCATTTCAAGAATGGCAGTAAATACACACACATTCTGAGGTCATTTTTATTTACAGTAAGCCCCGCATAAAAACATCCAGATATCAAATGGATATATGCAATGTTTTTACACTTCCCGAATCGAAAATTATATTTTCGACCCTGGCACGTATTTAGTTTGAATTGGTAATAAGTGAGTAAAGTAAACAATAATAAAGAACGATTTTACCAGGATGTGAAGCAGTTTTTCTCCGTCGCCGCACTGGGGTTTCCGTAAAATACTATACACTTTTTCACTGCACTCCACGCATAACACGTTCGATCCTGACCGCATCACCCGCCCCGCAGGAGCAAGCGTCGCAGTCAAAGGATCACACACTACTGCAAAACAGGGGAAAAAATTCTCCGGCAACGAAAATACGCGCGAATCGGTCAGAAAAATCAATCGGACGACGCAAAACCGAACTGTCCTGCTTGGGCTTCACAAAGCACTACCCAGCAAGACGCTCCAAAACAGGGGAAACAAAATTCTCCGGCAACGAAAATACGCGCGAATCCGTCAGAAAAATCAATCGGACGACGCAAAACCGAACTGTCCTGCTTGGGCTTCACGAAGCACTACCCAGCAAGGCGCTCCAAAACAGGGAAAACAAAAATCCAGCAACGAAAATACGCGCGAATCCGTCAGAAAAATCAATCAGACCTGGTTTTAGACTGGCCCACCTTAGTATGAGAGAAAAATAAAGTTGTATAATTCCACGGGGCACCCGCCACGATTATTCTTTAGGGTTAGAGGAAGACTTCCTGAAAGTTTCAGCTCATTTGGTCGTTCCATGAGCTGGCGCAATTGAATTGAAGTTAATATAGGATTTTCAGCTCCAACATAGGAAACAGCACATCATCTCCTGTTTGAGTCAGGAAAATTGTTGATCGCGTTCAATTGAACCCAGAATGTCAAAAACACTACTTGATACTATAGCAAACAATATTGTAGAAGAATGTATGATGATTAAAATTGATAAAGTTGGTGTTTTAACTATTTGAAGTAGATTTGCAATATTGCTTAGTATTCCTTCAACTTAACTGGGTGGTAGCCACTAGGCGCATCATAGCCACCTATGACGCTGGGCGAGCTGCGGCACGAGGTGCATGCACATGTGTGATTGTACGGGAGTGCTGATCTAAGCCTAACTTTCAACAACTGATAGCTTATTTTTTTTTTTATTTGATTAGCGACATTTTACACCAAGAGGTGCATTCATGTCGGGTTAAAAATATTACAACATATGCAATTCAATATTTCTTTAAACTGGCTATAATCTTCTTTTGTCGTTTCGAACGCCTATTAAATTTCAAAATCCATCCATCAACATCATCGGGAGCTGGATCAGGTCCTGAGTCATCATCGTCAGAATTCCCCATTTCAACGTCTCTGATCTCAACTTGACTGGACGCATCAGTTGAACGTGTTGCTCCTATGGTTGGTTTTTTCTGCGGTGGAGGATAATCTAGCGAACTCAAAGATCCACTGTTCGTTTGTTGCTGCCGTTTTTTGTTTCGCTCTTCCTCTGGGTCGCCACGCATCATTTGCTTGTGGTTGTCAGCTACACTGTATGCTTTGTCGGCTGGTTGTTGTTTTTGCCGCGCTGGTGGGGCAATGCATGAAGATTCCATTCCTGTTTCTTCCTTCTCTTTTTCCTTTGCTGCTGCTTCTGAGCATTTCATTTTCGGGTGAGCCTTCCTTTCACACTGGCGGCAAGTGGGTATCTGCGAGCGGTAAGACACAGCAGTGTGTTCGTTGGAAATCCGTATGAAGGATGGAATTTGTTTTTCTAGTTCGATTCGCACCACACGAACGCCGTTTGGTATGCCAGGGAAAAACTTTTTCCACAACTCGCGTGCAACGGACTTTACCTTCCCATATGCGCTCATATGTTCGGCGACCACTTCATTCGGCATGCTAGGCGGCAAATCATGTATGCGGACGTTTGTTGCTGTGTCTTCTATGTGGACAGGTATATTGTAATTTTTCTCCCTCGCTGTCATTGAGTGCTTGAGGTGGTGTAAAGATGCTACGCGTTCTGCTGCTTCTAAACTGCGCATTTCGATAAGCGCACAATTCCTAATGGTGTGTAGCTGAAGATTTTTGATGGATGCCATCTCAATCTCCAGACTGTTTCTCAGAAACTTCTCGATGTCCCCAGCGTTTGGTTTAACTGGTAAAACACTGAAATCAATCACCAGTGTGTTTCTTCGTGTGGAGGCCATTGTTAGCGTGGTTAACAATGCACGATATCACTGGCTGCTATGCAGCAAAAAGACGACCGATCCGATCGAGCGACGGCTGACAACTGGACTGATAGCTTAATGAAAATTAGCTTAAATCCAGATACAACTTTCGGCAACTATATTCATTAGTGTATCAGCTAGTGAATTTGTCATTCTGGGCTCAATTGAACGCGATTAACTAGTGTACGAGACGAAACAGTGACATAGGGTTTATTTTCAATATATTTGAGACGAATATTCCATACAAACTTTGAATTGAATGCGCCAGCTGGGGGAGCAACCGAATGAGTTGAAATTTTGAGAGAGCTTTTTTCTTACCCTAAGGCACATATCTAGGGGGTGCCCCGTTGAATTTTACAACTTTTTTGTTTAAGGGCCAGTCTAGTGGTGGTCTTTCAATATCTTCTTCTTTTTGGCATTAACGTCCTCATTGGGACAAAGCCTGCTTTTCAGCTTAGTGTTCTTATGAGCACTTCTACAGTTATGACCTGAGAGCTTTCTTTGCCAAAGTTGCCATTTTTGCATTCGTATATCGTGTGGCAGGTACGATTTTCCTCTATGCCTAGGGAAGTCAAGGAAATTTCCATTAGGCATTTCACGGCGAAATTCTCTCTCTTTCGCTCTTCAACAAAACTTGAAAACAATGGTGCCAGTACCTGTCAACTTTGACAGGTACTGGCACCGTTGTTTTCAGATTTCCCGAAGGAAGGAAAGAGAGCGATTTTGTGATGACGTCACCGTGCAATGGGCAATTACGAAAAGATCCTGGACCGACCGGGATTCGAACCCAGACACCTTCAACATGGCTTTGCTTTGTAGCCGCGGATTCTAACCACTCGGCTAAGGAAGGCCCCAATGTGTAATATAGGAAGGTCTTTCAATATCTAATATCTAAATAACGTGTTCTCGGCTTGGCATTGCATATAGAGGAATTTACGTATTCTCGGCGGCCTAAGCCGATGTCGTGTTCTTTTGTAATTTTCTCGGACATCAGCACACAAATTACGTATTTGTCTGTTTACATTTATGCGCTGCGCAATCCTCTATCGATTCACACTGACAGACTTGTCTGTTTGGAAACGTTTTAACGACGCTTCGAACATCTCTTGTAAGTGTGACTATTGTCGGCAGCCCCATTCTCTTCGGCAGCTTTGAATTGTAAGCAGATCTGTTCGGCAGCTCCAAATCAGCCATGTATTGAGGCGAATTCATTTTAATTGATCACATCTTTGGCGAAATTGTTTGTTCAGTCTTGGAAATCTTGTTGGTGGAAAGCTGATAGAACAAAGAATCATCAGAATGTCTTCATTAGTGTGTGTTGGTAGAAAAATACTACTACATGCTGAAGGTGTATGGGTTCGATTCCCGGTCGGTCCAGGATCTTTTCGTAATGGAAATTTCCTTGACTTCCCTGGGCATAGAGTATAATCGTACCTGCCACACGATATACGAATGCAAAAATGGCAACTTTGGCAAAGAAAGCTCTCAGTTAATAACTGTGGAAGTGCTCATAAGAACACTAAGCTGAGAAGCAGGCTCTGTTCCAGTGTGGACGTTAATGCCAAGAAAAAGAAGAAGATTGTATAACTGGTGTGAGGTGACAATTGTCGGTCTCGTATAGCGAAGTGACAATGCTCGACTCGAGTGAAGTGACTCTCCATTTGATTTACACGGCGAGTCACTTCACTCGAGTCGAGAATTGTCACCTCGCTATACGAGATCGATAATTCTCACCTCACGCCACTCGTAGAATTAACCCAACTGTGTATTTTTCGTTTAGAAATTGGTTGCCGATAATATTTGAATGGTGCCGAAGCCGTAAATTACCCTACAATAGAAAGCGTTGTGTTTGGATGAGCATCTAATTCTTCCGAAAGAGGTGCGCTTTGCGAAAAAGGACCACGTGATTATTGAGTTGAAACCGAATTCAGGTTAGCGTACAACGGATTTGCTTAAATTTTGAGCTTCCGGAAAATTATAACAACGAATTCGAGATGAAATCCAAAGCCAGCTTGTACTGTGAGCAGGTATAATAATTTCATAAAATAATAAAATATATTTTTCCGGTAATTTTAAAATACACTTAAATATTTGCCACGAAAATATTAATCACGTAATGAAAAGAAATCCGTAAAAAAATCAAAAAATCTCAAAAACACCAAAATATACCTCTCTGGAATTTTGCCATCCGTTTCATCAAGTACTGCTCTATGTCGCCTGAAAATTTGAGCTTGCGTTTTTTTTTGCGCTTTTGGAGATATTAAGGTTCAAAAATTGCTCTATTTTTCAAGTTTTTTCATGATTTCTCAACTTTTATGCGTCGTATTATTAAAATTTTTCCACCAAAGCTTGCGTTTGTTATATATGTATCAGCAAAAAATATTATATGACATGGTTCTTAGGAAAAATGTCAAATTCGGTGAAAAAATATTTTTTTCACTAATTTTCTTTAATTTTGCCAATAACTCGAAAACAGTAGGCTGTGGAATTTTGACGTCTTCTAGAGAGTTGTTTATTTTATCAAAATGAACAACTTTGCCGAACATGACAAGTCCAGGGCTGGTAGCAGTCAGACAGCAAAATAATAGTGACTTTAGTGACCAAAATGATCAAAATAGTGACCAAATTGTGACTTCAAAACTACAAGTATTGGTCATAAAAATGGCTAGAAATGAAAATACTTTCTATTTGTATATAAACCATTCTACTGTCCATAACTGCATATTTGACACTTTTATATCCTGCAAATAAAGAATAAGATTATATGTTAATCAGTCCACAGTCCGGGAAGTCTCTCTTCTGCGCCTACGGTAGCCAGTATTTATAGCTCAGAAATCCCGTAGGTACGAACAAGTAAAAGGTACCAGAGTCATAAGGAATATCACTTGAGATAGGTAGACATGACAGTCCTTTCCCCTTTAGAAACTTTCTATCAACTCTTTAAAAAGCCGCCTTCACGTTGCAACAACGAACAATCGAAAATATACCCAACAAATTCCACAGCTGTAACTTCAAAGTATTTATTTCATGACTATAACAAGACATTCAAATAATTGGATTCATACTGCTTTGCTCAACATTACATTTGACAACTTCATCAACACTAAAGATCAATTTCGTTCATCTCAATATAGCAATCGCTTCACAAAAGAACAACTATGTTCACAATTTACGAAGAACAATTTAGTTCAACTCGAATTGGTAATTTCACCACACTCAAATAAATAAAATTGGCAAACTCGCCACCTCAAAGAAAAACGATAATCGCCAATACACATTTCCATGATCCTCGTCGTCACTTTTATATCCTGCAAATAAAGAATAAGATTATATGTTAATCAGTCCACAGTCCGGGAAGTCTCTCTTCTGCGCCTACGGTAGCCAGTATTTATAGCTCAGAAATCCCGTAGGTACGAACAAGTAAAAGGTACCAGAGTCATAAGGAATATCACTTGAGATAGGTAGACATGACAGACACATTCGACATTTTTTTAAATGGGTTTAGTGAAGAAAAATTCACAGTTTTTTGTAGCTTGATCGAAAGAACACATTTTTCTAAGTATGGCACGATTTAATTGCACTTCAATATCTTAATGTTGATATCAGAAATGATTAAAAAAGATTTCAATCCGTCGACTCAATGGCATTTCAATTTACATGACAGCTCGCCCCGAAGTGAAATATGCCGAGGAGTGATTCAAAAATGAATTTTAGCATTAGCATTAACATTAACCAATTTGCATGAATTCGTAGGTGGTACAGTCCTAAACCGTTGTATGAGAGTTGCCTCCTCCCCGTCCGTTACCAAAGTCAAAGATTAGGGACTAACTCTTGACTCTTAGACAAGATTGACGCATCCTCCAACAGTTGAGAGCTGTCCTGGCCACGTCCTTGCGAATGCTGAGGAATGGGAAGTAATGATTAATTGAAAACCTACTTGAGAAAGATGCAGAGAACTCTATGACCTCTCATAGGTGTTATGGGATATTGTGGAATGTTAATGGGATGTGAACGACCATTGGATATGTTTCGCAGACGTTCTGGTACCTATGAACAATATTTTGGCATTGGTTCATATTGGAACAAGTTCGCCAAATTCTGCATTTGAAACCTCTCTGCAATTCAACGTTCAATCGACCATCGCAAAAACAAATTTCTTCACTCGGGGTGGTGTAAACGATCCTGCTGGCTTGGGTTGCCGTAGCAAAACGTAGTTCAGCAAAACGCGTGAATGAAAAATTAAAAATTTAATGCGAAAATAAAAACAAAACTGCATGCTTGGACTTCTGAATCGCACTGCCCAGCAAAATGCGAAAACCGAACACCAGGGGTGATTCAAAAGTGAATTCCATGCTAATTTCAAACGTGTTTTGAAAATAGTTCCAGGCCACAAAAAATTGTGAAACTTTGGAGTCTTGTTCAATTTTTAACGTAGATTCAGAATATGTAAGAAACTGGATACCCCTAAACAAACCAATTTCGAGTTGATATCGTCAAATGTCATCAAATGATAAAAAAATAACATAAATAAACATTTTCGGTCAACTTACTGATATCTGTAAGATTGTTCTAGAAAAAAAAAGAAAAAAACAAGTTTTGTTGCATTGATACAAGTAACCGCATAACAGTCACAATAAGATTATAAATAAGCCTCGTAATGTAGTAGAAATGTTATTCACCTAATATTGGGTATGAGCTGCACAAAATTTCATCCTCCAATAAGCACTTTTGAGTCTCTGGTAATTTTTAGAAGTTTTAGTTTTTTTTTTCATACTGCCATAAAATACACACTTGGTATTCCATTTACTCAATGCCTACTTTTGTCGAATGTTAAACACATGCAGTTATCGAAAGTTTACATATTAAGTAAATTTAGAATGTAGAGAACCGCAGTATCTGTTCGGGATGAGACAAAAAGATGGCGCATTGCAGTCCATTGTAGTGCAAGTCCATTGAAAATTTTGAAATAGAAATGCAAAACAAATTACTTCAAGCATTTCTTATCAAATCTGTGGAACAATTCGAGGGAAAATTTTAAGTTACGACAATCGTGAATGAATTTTAGAAAATTTCGAAAAAAATCCTGAATGAATTCAAAGTTTAAACGCTAAATTGGTGGCAGAATTTCTGAAAAAAAAAAATAAACTATTTTTTTCTAAATAAACAACAATAACTCCAAAACACAACTGATTATTGACGAATTCGAGATAAACCGAATTAGATGAATATCGTGCACAAAGCATTAGAAAATGATTCTATGCATAATTGAAATATTCCAACTGATCGTTTCAAAGGTTTTGAAAACAATCATATCACTCAGTGGCGACTCGTAACCACATGTTTTATCTGATCTACGGTCCTGAAAATGACTAATTTTACATACTTAGATTATAAAGCAAACAGTAAACGATAGAAATCGCTTATTTATTACTGCATGAATAGGTGGATTTTTGTAATAAATTATTATTTCCCTACAATGTTCATGCATTCACTATAAAAACATGTTTTATGTATAGAAAAAGTTGACCAAAGTCGTATGAAAAACAGTGCCAAGAATTAACACTTTCTTTCCCACAGCTTTGTTCGACAATTTAACTATCAAAATGGCGTTTCTAAAAAAGTGCTTGAACAAAAGCTGTTGCAAATAAGCTATATTATTGAAAATCACAATAAAAAATTATTGTTTTTTTTCAATAGTTAGATCCTTAGGTCACTTATTTCGATGTTTGATAAGACAAATGAGCGTATAAATTTATTCCAATCATTATTGAGCTACTCGTACCAATTCGATTTAACTAGCGTTCGTTGAAAATCGGTGGATCACCTGTGCTACCATGGGAAAGAGAGGGTTGATTAATGGATAAATGTATAGTTTATTTGTTGGCATTTCTAATATAATTTCTGAAATGATTTCTAGCAAAATTAGTACTCGCTTTAGGTTCTGTACGAGTTTCTGACAAACTCTTTGAATTTTGTGGATGTTATTTCTAACCGTCTCTGGCTTATTCCCGGATGAGTTTTGATGATGTTCTTCCATAAGGTAAGTTCAGGATTCCTTCCATTGCCATAGATTACTACAGACAGATCACTGGTAATTTATCCAGCAAGTCTGTCAGATAATGGTCCTGGTTTTTGTCAAAATTTATCAAAATATTTCGGACAAAAAATTCATCCCTAAGTCGCTTTCTAAGTTTTGACAGAATTTTTCATTAGAAAAAATTTACATTTTCCATTGGAAATGTCTAGGGCCCATTCACATTCACATATGCTACCAGCCCTGCAAGTCTCTAAAACGTCACAATAAAAAGTTAGATTGTGGCGCCACCTATGCGGACGATTTACGAACTATCCATTTATGTCAGTAGATGGTCTTTGTTGTTACAAAAAACATTGCCGAAGACACCAAATACCGGAAACGCTTCGTTACCGAGTTATTAATTATGTCCCGCCAGATTGCGTCCCTGGCCCATAGTGCAGTGGAGTCTAGAATATCAAAATCTTTTGCGTTACATTGGGGACAGTACTCGGGTCGTGTTAATAAATATCAATTCGACAGAGGGCGTCCGAAGGAAGAATCTGTGTATCCGAATCAACTGCGCCTCGCTGAAGACCGTCATTCCAGTCCACTTGCCCACTTGCCGATCTTCGAAGCGGCAGTAGGAAAGACTTTCACTGCCGGAGTAGATTTTGCATATCATTGCTAGTGCTCGTTGGACTACAGACCACGATGTACGTGCCCGAAAAGCCAAAGTGAACACTTTGACCAATATTGTCGCGCGCCCACCAAATCGGAACGCGCGTGTGAGACACGCGACGTTTGACTCGTTCCCGACATATCTGTCATTATGACATGTGTGGCGCTGCATTCTTACGATGTGTTCATAAACAGCGCACTTTGCAAATATTAGTCGCGACACTTGAAGATTGAGAAAAATATATTTTAAACAAATGTTTGTCCTTATTTCTGTCGGACCCATAATAACATCATACGATTTGAACCGCTTGTTAGTGTATAACCTCAATTTCAGCCAACTAGAACATAATTAAAAAAAATAGGTATCACAGACAAACAGACGTCACACTCTCATCATTGTCCATCGATCACCTTTTTAACGGTCGATTCAAAAATATAGTAGGTGGCCAATCCGCCACCCACAGCGCTCGCATCGTTTTTGTTCGTGTTTGACGTTTACACACTACCGCCATCTGTTGGCCCGTCGGCCAAACACACCGATTTTAGCATTGGGCGTACATGCCTTCGTGACTATGATTTTGATCAAGATTTGTTCTAAGTGTTACGTCTGTTTGTCTGTGTAGGTATCATCAAAATACCCACCAAACTACTCTTGCAAAATATAAATTTTCTTAGATACAAATCGTGATAGAACTTCGAAAAAAAAGTTCAATCTTCTGAACCTGGAGAACCTGATTTCAGCTAGAGAGACAGTGTCTACTACTAAATTGTTTAAAAGGATCAGAGTTACAGTGGTCAAAAAGATTCGTAATCCATCCGCTGTGTGGCGCAAATTCAAAGACTTTGATATCGAAAGATCGATAACTGTAGAACTGTTCTTTGAACACAAAGCTAAGAAGCACTTTCTATCCCAGTTGGGCGCACTGTCAACAATAAGAACCAATATACGAGACACCGGCTTGCATTCGTGGTCAGCATGCACTAGCATCTACTCTGTGACATAAGAACCATACACAGAACGAAAAGGGTGCAGATGTCTTCTTGTAGAGACCACAACGATAATCCATGGATCATCTACGTGGAGGAAACGATGATGACAGAGGCAACTCGAAGTCCATTAATCATTTATCGAAATATTAGAAAATTACAATGAGTACACTTAAGACACAACCCCGGAAGCGAAACACAAACACAGCAAGGCAAAGTAAATGAACAAGAAAATGTGCACCGAATGCAATAAAACTAAACACGAAAGAGACGACTAGAAGAGCGAACGCAAATATAAAATCAATGATATGGCAAACCAATAAAAAAAAACATTCGTAAAAAAATCAGAAAACAACACAAAAAAGAAACCACATAAATAACTAGAGATCGAAAAAAAAAACAGATTAGCAATACAACACGAAAAATGGCATATTATTGATTTTGAGTTGACATGCCACGGAGCAAGCTCGCCAGAAACAGAAAGAGTACCCGAACAGTAGCAATAACTGAAGAGGAAACTGACAAAAAGAGGAAGCAAGAAAAACGCGAACGGAAGTAACAAAACTGGGATGGACAAACATGCGGAAATGTATTGAGTACGCGAGTGAAAATGAATGAGGAAACGTAATGAATAAAAATAACACTGGTAGTTTTGTAGTGCGTGTAGAAAACAATAGAGAAATCCTTACGGTAGATACATCATGAGCTCGCATAAGTCTCTCGAGCTTTGCACCAATAGATTGTTTAGATAAACGCATTTACCATCAGAAATATGCTTTTGATTAGGGTAGGCAATACAATACAGATCTATTTATTTTTGGACTCGTTGTGGGCACAAAAAACTGTAATATTAGAGCGTGAACTGTTTTGCCTACAGTTTCAAATTTTGTATGAGATTTTTTTTTTGTATTTAAATTTTAAACCTTCTTTATACTTTTGAACAATTTTATTGAAGCCAAACGCATTTATAACAAATGTGATAACAACTTCATCAAAAAATGTGCGGTACTAGAATCACTATGGAAAAAAGTTACAGCCTTTCAAATGTTGGGGGTTCAACACTGAATCAACAGGTATGGCGTAAATAACTGGTATTGCCAACATTAATGAGCACCGAAAGAAATATTTGATTGACTGAATTGAGTATTTACGACACGTTCGTTACACCTGGGTGCAGTCGTGTCGGAGAAAATCCAATAATTATTGCCTATTTTTCCATCGTAAAAAACATTGTAATAATCTTTGAACAACTTCTTCTTACATACAAGCTCATTAATGGGGAAAACTTTGATGGAATTTCAAATTTTGAAATTAACTCATTTTCAATCGCGATTAAGACGGAACCGATCGCGCACAATTTTTGCCCAGTTGTTTGGTCTCAAAATGATTTTCAGTCAACTCATTTCACCTCACCTGACCCGAAGAATATACTGGAATATATCTCCAGTAATCATTCCAATTTGTGAGAATTTTGTTCAGAAATTTATCTGAAGATTTCTCCAGAAATTTTTGCAAAAAAGGTCCTCAGCCCTCCCTGAATGCAGCCAATGATGATTCCATGGATATATACTGCTTCGCGACTAAAAATGGGTGAACCAACGTGCGAAGTTTAATTTTTCACCAACTTCGCCGCGTCGCAACTCGATTTTCAATAGTGCGCATAATGCACTAGGCGGAGGGCATAGATGCGCACTATAGCGAAGTGACTCGCGACACGGCGAAATTGGTCAAAAACCGAACTTCGCACGTTGGTTGACCCATTTTTAGTCGCGAAGCAGTATATTTCCATTTCTTCCACGATTTTCGATAGGACTTCTTTAAAAACTCGCTTAGATAGTTCTCAAAGAACATTGCTAGAAATTGTTCTAGCAATTTCATAGAATTTCTTCTAAAATTTTCAATTAGTTCAAGATTTTATTCAGAAAATTTCACGAAAGATCAGACATTACTCCAGAAATTCCTCCCAAGATTCTTTTAGAAATGTTTGAACAGATTCTATCAGAAATTTTTCAAAGAAAATATGTCAGTAATTTTTTTAAGAGTTTTTTTTTTTCAGGGAGTTTTCAATGATTTTCTTTATCTGAAATTCTTAGAGGTCTGCAAACCGGTCTGGCAGGTTCTTCTGAAGAAAATTCTGGACTAATTACTGGAAATTTCTGGTGAAACACACAATAAAATCGTTTGTTTGCCTGTGCTATTTCTAAAAATTTATTTGGGTATGTCTTTTTATGATTTCCATAAGAATTTATAAACGGTATTTGCTCAAAGCTTCCTTCAGACATTACACCGAAGATTTCTGAAGAAATTACAATAAGTATTGTTTCGGAGTTTCGTTCGGAAATTCCACACTTTTCAGGAAAAGTTTTCAGCCTTCCCGGAATTCAACCAGTGGTGCTTCCGTGGATTTCCCAAGAATATCTTCCAAGAGTTTCGTTTAGAACTTGTTTTAAGATTTCGACCAACAAATTCAAAGGACGTGTCCAGATATCTCCTCACCGATTTCTGTAGGGATTGTATTGGATTTCCTCTAAAACTCAGAATTTTCACAATCTGTTCAAGATTTCAACTAGGAGTTTCTCTAAAGACTCAAACAGAAATTACTCCTGAGATTTGTTGAATAATTCTTTAACTAGATCCCCAAGGAACACACATGTTATAATTGATGCATATTAACTCTTATATGACTAGATTTTATCATATAAGAGTTAATATGCATCAATTATAATATGTGTGTTACTCGGGTCCTTCCAGAAATTTTCCTAAGAGATTATTCCAGAATTTCTCCAGGATTTTTTAAGTTAAGAGCTTACTTGATGCTCGGAAGCCTTTCCCATATTAATTACTGGAAATTCCTGGAGTAATCCATGATAAAAACCTGAAGAGAGAGCTGCTGTGAAGATTTCCGAAGGAACTATTGAACAAAAAAAATGGAGATCTTGGAAGATACTTCAGAAAAATTGCTAGAACAATTGTTGAAAAAAAAAACACCAAACAAAACCCAATATCGTTATTTATTCTCTGGAGGAACTCCTGAAAGGACCCTTCCTCAGCCGAGTGGTTAGAGTTCGCGGTTACAAAGCAAAGCCATGCTCAAGGTGTCTGTCAAGAAGAAGAAGAAGAGCTCTTGAAAAATCAGAGGCCGAAATCTAGGAGAAATGTGCATAGAAATAATCGGAGGTGTTGAAGGATCCTTGAAGGGATTTATGTGAAAATGGATGAAAGAATTGCAGAAATAATCCGCCGTGGGAAATCTTGTAGCATTTCTAGGCCTGGAAATCCTAGCGTCTAAGTGTTTTTAAAATAGGAACTTATGAGACCCTATGCTTGAAAATAGAGAGCAACTATAAAAGACCACACAGAATCAAAAAAAAAAATCCTAACATGAATCAGGATATAAAAGTTTCCAAAATAATGTTCAGAAAATCCGGCCAAATATTTTTCTATCAATCTATTTTTTCCAGAAATTTCATCAGAAGCTAATGCAATCGTTTGGCTACATAATTCATTTATTAATTCTTGACCGGCTTTTTTAAAGAAATTCCTCCATGAAATTAGATCAAGATTCTTTTAAAAATGCAACCTAGATTTTTCTGGGGATAACTCCAACGACTTCGCTATGAATTCCTCCAAAGATGCTTTCACCAATTTCCCATGAAAATCATCGAGTTCATTCAGTGATGCTATAATCGATTTCGCTAGGAGCAATAGATTTTCCAGAAACTGATTTCTGAGGATTTCTTCAGTATTGTGGTTTAGTTTTTTTTTATGATTCAAACCAAGTATTTCTCTATGATTATTTCTAGAGTATATAAGTTAATTCAGTTGTCCTTCAGCGGAAATGTTTTTAAAACTTCTCCAGGATTTTTTCCATCAACGATATTTTTAAGACATTATTGGAGAGAACCCCGAAAAAAAATCCTGAACGTATCGCTATAACAAAACCTCTAGCAAAATCTGACGAAACTGCTGTAGAAATTTCTGATGAACGCTTGTGAAAAACTCCCTAACTTTTGAAGAAGTCTTGAAGACTTCTCTAGATGAATTGATAAGATAAAACATGAACAATAATCAATGGAATACCTGGATAAATCCTGCACGGTTTTCTGGAGGGACAATAAACAGAGTCCCTGAAGAAACTTGGGAAGAAAATTTCGTAATATTTGCTCTAGTATTTGCTAGTGTGAAACTTGAAATTAAATTTTGAAGATTTCATGGATTTTCCCTCCTAAAACTATTCGAGAAATGTTTGGAAGAACTGGAAGAAATTTTTAGTGAACTTAATGATGATTAACTGGTTAAATTTATTGAGGAATTCCTAAAAAAAGTTCTGATTCGATTTCCAGTAAAAAAACCTGAAAGAGCTTTGGTGCAATTCCTAAGATAAACCGTAAATGAAATCACAAAAGAATGCATAAGTATGAACATGGCTGAAGAAATAACCTAGAAATCGGCGTAGAAACTTTAGATTTGGGGATTATCTTGGAAAAAAATTCCTGTAAGAATCTTTGGGAGATCTACTAGGTGGGACTATTCTACGAGTAGCGTGAGGTGACAATTGTCGGTGTCGTATAGCGAGGTGACAGTTCTCGGCCAGTGTTGTGAAAAACTCAATTTCTCACAACTCACGCTTGAGATTTTTCATGCGTGAGTTGTCAATCAGGCAACTCAGCAGTCAAAAAATCATGGATGAGTTGGCTCACCTTTTCAACTCATTGTCTCATATTTCCACAGTTTACTCACACACGGCAATAATTTATTGTTAGTCTGGTAAAATTATGTTAATCCTTTCTAACGTAAACAACAACATTCGGGTTTCACGAGTTTTTGCCGGGTTTTGCGACTGAATCATTTTTTACGGTTTGAGTTGATTGAGTTGATTTTGCATCAAAATCTCAAGCGTGAGATTTGCGAAGCAGATCTCTAATGATTTTGCTCTCACGTATTGATTGAGATTTTGAGTGTGAGTCTATCAACACTGTTCTCGACTCCAGTGAAGTGACTCGGCGGGCAAATCAAATGAACCCAAGAGTAACTACTAGGAAAATCGGAACAGCATTTCGGATATTTTTCAGAGTACACCCGATTCTGTTTTTGCACGGGGGATGCGTACCGTGCAAAAAAGTTTTCAGTTCAAAATTTCAAAAACCGTGCAAAAAAAGTAACACCATTTCTCGACGATTCATGCAAAAATAAGGTTTTGGCGGAAAAATTTGTATGGAAACTTTTTTGCACGGCCGCGTAAAAAAAATCCGTGCACAAACAGAATCGAGTGTAATCTCTGCGAAAATTTCTGGTGAGATATTTCGAATCATAAATCACTACACAGAGAATGAAAAAAGTGTCTTTAGAGACCAGTTTGATGAAAAAAATATACTTTAGAGATCTATCATTAAAAATAGACACTTTTTAGAGAATTGCGTTGAAATAGAGAAAAAGTCTTAAAAAAGAGACTAACAGCCCTGTCAAACCTATAATTTAATTCTCTGGATTTGCCTGGAAGATCTCCGGTGGGAATCTTTGAAACGTTAGGATACGAAGCAAGAGAAAATGGTAAAAGAATTACTGGAAGAATCTCTGAAAGAAATTCCGGGATAATGTTCAGAATGATTCCTTAGGAAATTACACCATGGGTTCTTTCAGACCTTTCTTGAGAGGACTGGAGGAAGTTTTATTTCTTGAGAGGAGTTTTAGGATCTCTGAACGAATCTTTTAAGAAAGCCTGCAGATTAATCGCGAAAGCCTCAGGAATTTACACCCGGAGGACTACAAGGAGAAGAAGGAAATAATGTTTGTATGTTTATTTATTTGTGAAAATAACATATTATTTTTAAACTTTTTACAAGGTCAAGGAAGGAAATAATGGCTTTTTAGAGAACATTTTGCTTTAAAGGATACTTACCTTTAATTAAAAATGATTTTTCTGTACATTACACTTTTACAATAAGTCAGAAGATAGATTCAAAATAAATAAGTAAATTGCCATTTTGCCCAAAGTTTTCTTTCCAAATAAATCTAGTGTCGTTTATCATAAAGAGTTATTATTGATCATTTCTAGAACTATCCTCTTTTTGTTAATTCTTAATTAGATATAATTGATAAAATAAAAATATACTTAGCTTGGTATAAATATCTGAGAACATTTTTTTAGCTTCCAGCCAGACCCAGGAAATCGTCCATCAAAGTTCCGATTGCAAACTGAAATTAAAACAACCTGATTTAACGACAAACACCAAAACATCATCCCACATCCTTACAATTCCGGTGGCATCCACTCTGGTACCGACGATCTTCA
This sequence comes from Aedes aegypti, assembly GCF_002204515.2. NCBI lineage: Eukaryota > Metazoa > Arthropoda > Insecta > Diptera > Culicidae > Aedes > Aedes aegypti. The sequence goes on along the minus strand of NC_035109.1, from coordinate 81,532,944 downwards.
GCCGGATCTTGTCTTCCAGGGCAATGACCACGTCCTCGTCCTGCGATTTATAGCACGGCGGATTCCCATTCGGACAAAACTGCATATCGGCCGGGATCGAGTGGTGCGAGATGAAGCACGACAGTGGCCCAATCTGGGCAAACATGCCCACCTTGTTGACCTGTGTGACCACCGCGTCCAGCACTTCGCCCTTGAACGGCCGGAACACGATGGCTTTGTACTTGACCGGATAGACCACGAAGCCCTGGCCGGGCAGAATCAACCCGGAACCGATGTCGTCAATGGTGGTGACGGCTATCACGAACCCGTACTTACCGGTGCAGGTTCCCTCCACTTCGGTGTACAGCTTTTGCTTCACCGTTTCGATCAGCTGCGGGCCAAAATAGCGCGGGTGCAGGAGAATCTCGTGCTCGAGAGATATCTGTTGGAGGCGATTTAAAGGGGAAATAGACAAGCAATCGATATTTTTATGATCCCATTCAATACTTACGTGGTAAAACATCTTTCTTTTGAATGTTTGGGCAGAATATGTATGAAAATGTTGGAAATAAACTCAAAGTTTTCGTGCGAAAATCGCTTTTTTCTTCTGGCGGCCACCTCGACTGTCGGCGTTTGTTTTCCGAATTTGACAGATCGGAAGCATTTTTTTTCGGTTCGGCGGTGCGTTTAGCGGTTCTGTTTTTGGGTAGCTACACGCTTAAAATATTTATTCACGGAGAGGCGAAACAACTCTAAGATAAAGATCGGACAACTGGGTATAGAATTTGAACCAGTTTGTGATCCAGTCGCTGATTGGTTGATTTTGATGCCTCCGAGTGTGTGGCTGCGTGTGAAAAATTACCATCGGAAGCGTTTGTTTTGGTTTTGCCTGTGTTGCTGGGTTACCTTGTTAGGATGTTATTATTTGCGGTGTTCATAAAAGTTCATGCCAACTAGCCGACTGATGTGAATGAAAGTAAATATTGAAGCAAAATCAGCTTGACAGTATAAGAAATGAAGAGCAGAGTCTTTAATTGTGTACGGAGCAGTAAATCGCATCCGGATAATCATTTTTATCGAAAGAGCTGAAAGTGCGAATGATATAGTGTACCGTCTTCCATACATATGGCAACACTGTTTTAGCGTAGCACGCAAGGGTGGAAAATTTACAATTGGGTTCATGGATGAAAAGAAGAACAACTAAAAGCAGCCAGTTGTCCTATTTTTTATTTTTTTGACACTCACCCACCCCCTCTTAACGTTTTTTGTATGAACATCCTGATATATTTGTAGGAGCTGTAACATCTCACGGACACCCACCCACCCCCTTCAGCGTTATGAAATTTGTGAATGGGCCCTTATAAGGCTAGGCTTATAAGGGCCCCTATAGGGCTTATTCACAAATTTCATAACGCTGAAGGGGGTGGGTGGGTGTCCTTATGTTGTTATGGCTCATATCAAATTTGTAAAATATTCATACAAAAAGTGTTACGAGGGGGTGGGTGGGTGTCCAAAATGGCCATTTTCGGCGTTATGAAATATGTGAATAAACCCTTATGAAATATGTGAATGAGCCTCTGTACGTGCTATAAATTCTTTTGTTCTTTTGACTTTTACCACAGACAAACAGACGTAACACTTAGAACAAATCACGATCAAAATCATAGTCATGATGAAATGTACGCCCAATGCTAAAATAACTGTGTTTGGCCGATGCGCCAACAGGTGGCGGTAGTGTCGAAACGTCGAACACGAACAAAAACGATTCGGGCGCTGTGCTTGGTGGACTGGCCACCTGCCATATATTTGAATCGGTCGTTAAAAAGGTGGTCGACTGACATCGGTGAGAGTGTGACGTCTGTTTGTCTGTGCTTTTACTGTGCGCCGTGTGTAGGTGCTGTCTCGCTTTCTCTCACAGGCACTTGAAAACAGGGCGCACAGTAAACGTCAAACGTTTTATAGCATGCATAGGCTCATGGGCCCTTAGAGTAAAATTTTCAAAGTGTAGAACTAGCCCTCGTGCGTTAAAATACACTCAAATAAAGATTTAAAAAAAAAAAAAAATAAAATTTTCAATGAACAATATGCACTAACGTCTTGGAAAAACACCCAGAACCTGGGTGTAAATATTTCAAATTGGGTAATATTTCCATATGCATTTTTGATTAGTTTGGAAAGTGTGTGCAAGTTTCGTTGAGGATAACAAAAACAATCTGTGTATGATGAGCGCATGCAAGTGTTCGTGTGTTTATATTTAATATATGTCACTAAGCTCTAATAGAGTTTTTTATCTTCATTGAACAAGCAAATTGTATTTGTGTAAACTTTACGCATATTTGGGTAGACTGATCTTAGCGTGTAACATGCGGTTCATGCGCGAACGCACTCCTTTCCATTTTCATCTTGTTTCAAACAAGAGTTTTTCCCCTTTGTTTCGCTTTCATCATTAGCGTCTCGCTCACCGGAGAACTGTCATCATCGACAAAAAGAGAAAATTCATCGCTGTCATTCTTCTTCTTGTTCGTCTGCAACCGCATCATCATCAGCAAAACGAAAAGCAGCAGACGTCAACGCTCGTGTAAAAAAAAAGGCAGAAGAAAAGAACCGCAAGCTGCTGGTGAAAATCCGAGAAAAAAGTGTCCTTTTCCGGCGATTTAATCCGGTTTGCAAGTGTAGTGCCCTACCCAGTGGTCATAGGGAGCGAAGAGAAGCGAAATGGAGCCCTACGATGTGATAATAAACCAACCAGTGGTGATCGACAATGTACGTATGAGACTTTTTCTTCCTTTGGCGGACGCGAGAAAGATGAATTTTTGGTCTGGGTGTGATTCGAACCTAAAAGGAGAAATTTCCTGGTTGCACTTCCGAATTCCGGCTGAAAAAAGAATCGCCAAGTGCCTAACGATGAATTCATTTATGGATATTTTGGAAATCGATGATTGTATGATTAGTCTCGATAAAAAGTGAGATCAGAATATGAGGTGATTGTGGGGTGAAAACAAAGTGGGTGATGGGGCAAAGAGGGCAGTAGTTGACTGACTCATGACATCACCGCAAAACGGGAAAGGCAGAAGACAAAAAGAAAAATGCTGGCATGTATTTATTGAGAGGAGTTTTGCGGTCGAGGTATTTAAAAATAATAAACATAATGTGGACCACGGTTTCGTAATCATGTTATCACTTAATAGAAAACTGAAAAACTTGTTATTAGCTGGAGCGGTTCCTAAAGTTGAGGGCATTCCTAATCCTGTGCGCTCTTACTATCTGAAACTTACTATAAAGGAGGACTATTTGTAAGCTCTTAAGATCCACCGGAAATCTATTTCAAGTCGATCTTAGAAGCTAATACATACAGTATTGGACAATAAATTTGAATTTTTTTTTAATTCTCCGTGCAAAATGATCAACTTTAGATCAAATTTCCACAGTTCTACAGATATATGTAGGTTGCAGAACCACTTGGGCACCTCCATCATTCGCATTGACATCTAAGTCCATTTGGTAAAATATCAAAAAATTTGAAAAAAAAAAGCTTCGGAAGCCAATTCCGGCCTTGGAAGAGGAAAACAAATTATTACTAACTAATTGCGAAAACGCTAAAAAATTTGCAATGCAGTTTGAAAGCGCGCATAACTCTAATTTAGGACCCACTAGTCCAATAGAAAATTAAGTTACTCAGGACTCCGAAAGCATTCTCAATCAAGAGAACGTTGCAGAAAATTCCTGAGAGACTGATTTGGAAGGAGTGATAACTATAATTAAAAAAAAAAATAAACAATCTGGTAGCCCCTGGCGATGATGGAATTTTTTACATCCTCATCAAGAATCCTCCACAGAGTAGATTATCATTCTTGATTGATATATTAAACAAATGTTTTCGGTTGGCTTATTTTCCTGACAAATGGAAAAATGCTAAGGTTATACCAATGTTAAAACCAGACAAAAATCCTTCAGAAGCTTCTAGCTATCTTCCAATCAGTTTGCTTTCCTCCTTCAGTAAACTCTTTGAAAAGGTCATTTTGAATAGAATGATGGTCCACATCAACGAGATTTCATTTTTTGCCAATGAACAGTTCGGATTCCGCTATGGGCATTCGACTACTCATCAACTTTTACGTGTAACAAATTTGATCCGTTCAAGAAATCTTAAGGCTAGGAGGACGGACCTGGTGTAGGGGTTAGAACACACGCCTCTCACGCCGAGGACCTGGGATCAAATCCCATCCCCGAGATAGTCACTAAAAATTTCAGTAGTGACGACTTCCTTCGGAAGGGGGGAAGTAAAGCCGTTTGGTCCCGAGATGAACTAGCCCAGGGCTAAAAATCTCGTTAATAAAGATAGAAAAAAATAATCTTAAGGCTATTCTACTGGTCTTGCTATTCTAGGCATAGAACAAGCATTCGAAAGTGTTTGACATGAAGGCTTGATTGTAAAATTGAAAAACTTTAATTTTCCAACATACATTGTTAGAATAATTCAAAGTTATCTGTCAAATCGTACACTTCAGGTTAATTATCAGAACTCCAGCTCTGAAAGACTTCCTGTAAGAGCTGGTGTTCCCCAAGGCAGCATTTTGGGACCAATATTATACAGTATTTTCACATCTGACTTAACTGAGTTACCTCAGGGATGTCGAAAATCCTTGTTTGCGAATGACACAGGCCTTGTCGGGCAAAAAAAAAGAACTGGCGTTCGGGGAAAAGTAACCCAATCATACTTTCATATCATTCATACAATATCATTACATTTGAATTACAATATTAGCTATATTGTTCAGATTTATTTAATTTATTCAATTAAAACGGTCCTGCTTACCGCACATGTGGATCTTCAAACTTGGTGGATTTCCAATTCGGTAGCGCTGATCCGGGCAGGAACACGTCACTGCATAAGAATGCCGATGATAGTCAGGACACTGCCGTAGAAACTCCTCCGTTGGCCTAGGCAGCATCGGATAGCGCTTCGGGCAAATGTTGAAGTAAGGCTGCTTCGGCTGGCAGTTGTTTCGTCCCCGGTAGTAATCTCGATGCTTTTGGCAGATCAAATAGAACTCGTCTATCTCCCGTAGCCGTCCTTGATCGAAAACGGTCAATTTTGCCCCTTCCTTGGGTAGGACCTGGCCTATCTGCCGGCGAACTCTTTCGCGACTAAATAGCGCCATAATAACTGATGTATTTCTTTTCTCTTTTATTCTTGCAGGGTTCCGGTATGATCAAAGCTGGATTCGCCGGAGATCACATTCCAAAGTGTCGGTTTCCGAATTAGTAAGTGTCAAACTCTGAACGATGCTCACGGCATGCTGATTTAACTTTTCACAACCGAATTTTCGTGATCACAATGTTAAGCCAAATTTCAATGAAATTTTGACGCAACACCACAAAACTATTCAAGATAGTAGAATTGTTCTGGGAAGTACGATTGGTTCCGGGTTTATACGGATGGCCGAAGGTCATTTGAGACATTATTATTATGCACGGATCAAACAAAACTACAGTGCACTATGGTCCAGGAATCAGTTTTACGCGGAAAGATGCATTTTGAGCTTTAGAATGAAACATTAGACAAACTCGGTCTTCTACAAAGTTGTTTGTATTAGTTAAGCCCTTTGTTTGGTGTTATTGAACATTAGGGTGGACCACATTTTCATATAAATTGTGTAACTAACTTTCTTATTTGTAGAAATTATATTATACATGCTTCAGCAAAGTTATAGACCATTCAATTTCAAGCAACTTTGCCAAAAAAAGTTTTTTTGTATCTCTTAAATTGACCGATTTAGAGCTTTTTTCCTGCAGTGACATAGGGTGGTCCGAACAAAACAGGTTTTCTGGCTCTAGAGTTCTCAATTCAAAATTCTCATCAAAGTAGTCTATGAAACACTTTTAGAGCTTTAAAAAATGCGTAATTTAGTGAGTGAAGAAACTCGCTATCTCCTTCCGTTTAGGAGTTATTGCTGTTTTTCTCTTAAAAACATGCCTACTTTGATTGTGAATATCTCTGATTGGGGCAAACATAAAAAATATCTTTTGACGGCATTCAAATGACAAAATAAAATTGTATATTATATCAAAAAATTACAGATGTGTTATTTTTGTAACTCTAATAAAACGTCTTGAAAATCAAATATTTTTTATCACAAAAACTTAAATAACTTTTGAACTAAAATAGATATCAACAATCTTTTTGCATGAAAATTTGCGTTTTGTTAAGTTCTTAAAGTCGTTCATAGACGACTTTGACGAGAAACTAATATTAAAAAAAACTAGAGTTGAAAAACTTATTTTTATTGGACCACCCTGCGATGATTAGGAAAAAATGCTCTAGTTTGTCCAATTTTTGAGCTACAGAAAAACTTTTTTGGCAAAGTTGATCAATATTTCAAGCTCTACCGCTTTGTCTAAGAGCATATACCAGTATTTTTGCAAATAAAAAAGTTGATTAAGGTACCGTGGGGCAAGTGGGTAATGGAATTCGTATAGTTGAGATTCTTCCAATTCTAGAGACTTTAAATTGAAACAAATGAGGTTGTGTATATTTTTTAGCTTGACTCCCACTATATATAAGCAGCATGCTGAAATTGATTTTTATGAAAACTTGAAGAAAAAAATACAGAAAAAGTTTTTGAAAAATGTCTCCTTACTTTTCACTTGCCCCAAAAGTGGGGCAAGTGAAAAGTTTACCGTTTTGAACAATACATTCAAAAACAAACAGTTATATTCACGATTTCTATTAGCTTTAACACTTGTTAAGGCTTCCCAATGAACAATAACATTAGTAACATTTAAACAAAGAAAATGTTATTCTTTTCACTTCAATTTTCTACTGTTCAGTTATGTTAGTTGAAATGATTCGACAACATTATAACTGCAACATTTCCAATGTTAGTTCTTACATTATAGGACAGCAATTGCATTTCTGCTCTGTAGAATTTCCACCGCTCGTTATTTGTTTTTGAGAATGTCGGATATGACGTCGGATAACTCTTCGGGAGAAATCAAACGGAATCCTTCAATAACGTGTTTAGGGTCTTTTTTATGTGGATAGACCAATACCCCATTTTTATGTTTTGAACTAGCTTTACATAGACATTCCACGAGATTTCCATGTGTTCTCTAATATTGCAACTCTCCAGTCAACGTATTCCTTTTAATTGGTTGCCCGAAGTAGACATATTGATATTGTAATGTTTGGCAACATCTTTAAGAGAAGTTCCATGATTTCTAATAGCTTTTAACGCTTGAGTATAGTGTTTCTTGAATTATCAGCACGTTCTGTTTTTCTATGGTAATTGCGAACCATGTTTACTTATGGCTACTTAAAGAGAAAACGCAATTTCAATCTCTAATGATAAACTTTTCACTTGCCCCACCTAATAAGAAAATTGACGGTGTTTGAATTTAGTTATTTTTAGGTCTACGTCGAATTAATTCTAAAACTTTTTTTATTACAGTTTGAAACTGTCACAGAGGACAACTAAGAAGTGGTACAGTAAATTATTATCCGCAACTTTTTTCGACTGGAAATATTAAAATGAGATTGTACGCCGCCAACTTGTTACGGAGTAACAGTTGACAGGTTAACAATTTTTCACTCTATTATGCAATAATGGCTGAAAAATCTCAGAAATCTCTTACCTATCGTAATGTTCTCAATGACCTCAAAGGTTTACGCATGAGTTTAAAACGTTAATTCACATATTCAGTAAAATATATCAATTGTTTTCACTTACCCCATTTACCCACTTGCCCCGCGGTACCTTATATGATATGTGTGATATTGTGGACCACCCTAATTTCAAATGACACAGTATGAAAGCTTACATTTTTAGAAATAATTTTGTAGAAGGTCATTTTTGTCTAAAATTTCATTTTCATGCTCAAAATGCAAAATAATAAAGAAATACATTCTATGAAAATCTTCAAAATAGTTTTAGAGCCCTATCTTTCTAATTTCAGATTTCTCGTCAAAGCGGTCTATGAACGACTTTAAGAACTTAACAAACGCAAATTTTCATGCAAAAATATTGATGATATCTATTTTAGTTCAAAAGTTATTAAAGTTTTTCTGCTTAAAATTCTTTGTTTTTCAAGGCATTTTATTAGAGTTACAAAAATAACACATCTGTAATTTTTTGATATAATATAGGCAAATTTAATGCGCCACCAGCATAGAGGTCGCTAGGTAAGAAGGAGAGAAATGTCATTGAAAATGTTTGTTTACGTCCAAAATTCAATTTTTCGACCCAGAAATTAGCTCATAATCAATTGATTATTAAACTATTTTCCATTGGCATAATCATTTTGACCCTTTATTCTTGCGATACGCATGATTTCACAACAAATTTAGCCACAAACAAAGAATCCGGATGTTTATAACCTATGTAGCCAAACACCAATTTTCCAATTTTATCCCACAAATCGTACATGAGCACTGACCGGATCTGTACATCTTGGAAGGAAAAAAAGTTTATCATGTTTTTCAATGCTCTCTGATCGTCTACAACATAACTATTTCGAGAAAAAGTGTAATATGTGTGCTCCTTCCTATGCTGCACACGGTGCGTTTTCAACCCAACCTCTTTTATGACGGTTCTCCTACTAGGCACCAGATGTCGAAGTAATCGTTCAGCTTTGAAAATATTAGCCTATACAATTTTATTTTGTCTTTTGAATGCCGTCAAAAGATATTTTTTATGTTTGCCCCAATCAGAGATATTCACAATCAAAGTAGGCATGTTTTGAAGAGAAAAACAACAATAACTCCTAAACGGAAGGAGATAGCGAGTTTCTTCACTCACTAAATTATGCATTTTTTAAAGCTCTAAAATTGTTTCATAGACTTTCAATTTAAGGTCAATTTAAGAGATACAAAAAAACTTTTTTTGGCAAAGTTGCTTGAAATTGAAAGGTCTATAACTTTGCTGAAGCATGTATAATATAATTTCTTCAAATAAGGAAGTTAGTTACACAATTTCTATGAAAATGTGGTCCACCCTAATTTTCAATAACACCAAACAAAGGGCTTAACTAATACAAACAACTTTGTAGAAGACCGTTTTTGTCCAAATTTTCATTCTAAAGCTCAAAATGCATCTTTCCGCGTAAAACTGATTCCTGGACCACTGTGCAGTGTTTGTAACTGAAACATAAATCATTAATATATTTCGCTTTCAACTATTATGGCCAGTTCCGGATTTTTTGGAACCGATTTCTGGGGCTTCAATTGGAGATCAAAATTGATCATTTACAAGTAGTTCCGAGATGTTCTGGAACTGATTCCGAGACCCGGGAAAAGTATATCAATGCGATGATTGCAGACCATCCCGAGGAGAAGAAAGTTGGAGTTAAATTTCAAGCTGAGGTTTTCTATACCAGATAATTTACAATACTTAATACGTGAATGAGGTGTAAAAGAGCTCTGCATAAGAGGTCAAATACATCAAAAAATATTCGTTAATTAAATTAAATTAAATTTTTGAATAGTAGTTCAATACCTTCAGCAGTCCTCAACAGCTTTCGAAGACACCAAACAGATATTTTTAATTGTTCTGAACAATATTTTGAATACCATAATAACCAACCAATAAGGCTGTGAACCGTTTCACCAGTTCGTTTAACTATTAGTTAAAATTTGACATTTCGATAGTTATTTTCCCCTCAAATGGTTAAAATGAACATCGCAGTCGACCCATTTTAGCTTTGACAGTCGAGTAGTTATTTCAGAACAAAGTTGACAGATGGTTAGTTATTCTCAAATTCACGGGAGCAAAAAATAACTTTCGAACTGTCAAGTTTAACCATGCTCCAGAGCAGGGTTATTTCTAACCGGAGGGGAAATAACTATCGAGCTGTCAAATTTTAACTAAAAGTTAAACGATCTGGTGAAACGGTTCATAGCCTAAGAACGACTAAACAATACCGAATTATGGTATGATACCACAGATGCACAGATAGTATGTTATGATCCGAGAGTATATTATGATGCATATTCTATGCAACATTGGGACATTTACAAGTACTTCCAGAATGTAACCCTTTTCCCGGTGCTTTTGGACTAAATTCCGATTATTTTCGACTAGAGTTTATAATTGCGACGTCTTCTACTTTCTCCATGCATAAACAAATATGGAAATAATAATTTTTGGGTGAAATAAGGCCAGTGACCGGGATTCGAAGCGTCCGGGCAATTGGAATGAACACGGTATTGAAGTATCGAATAATATGGTTTGCAATCATCGAATTGATCAGATAGATCTTCAGGGTTCTGGAATTGGCTTCAAAACATACCGGCAGTGTTTTTGAAAATGACCTTAGGTAGCATTGATGTGTCGCATGATATGGACTACAATCATTGGATATACATTCTTTTTTGTCGTTCCCAAATCATCTCAAAAACATCCAGAAGAAACTTGTAATTGGTCAAAGTAACTATTTTTAATGAAAGGCTTCTCAAGTTTCATAAAAATGCTCTCAAAGACAAAGTTTTTCCTTCTCCTTGAAAGCTGGAGGCTCCAGAGATACCTTCAAAGATTCTTAGACGATTATTTTACAGGTTCTTCCGAATTTCCCTTACTTTCCTTTAGAAAATGTTTCAAGAATTCTTATCTGGAGTTTTCTAGAAAATCAAAAAAGTAGATTGGAGGACGCGTATTTGGACTACCACTTGTAGCCTTCTTTAATAGATACGAGTAACTGAAACTCAAGAGAGATTCGGCTGGTGCAGTTTTTGAAAAAAAGTGTCTATAGCGAAAATAAGTCGGTTTATTCTGCACGCTGGGAAGTGTTTCGTTAAAGCAGAAGGTGCAGATGCATCGAGGCAGAACCTCGTATTTCGGAGAGCACGGATCTGAAGAGCCGGATAGCGGATCGGGCTGAGGGCTTGATCGATTGATCACTCGCTGGTGCTGCACGATCAATTAAGTTTTCAGCCGCTGTCTGGTTCTCTAGACTTGTGCTCTTGAAAGTTTGAGTTTTGGTTCTCCACCAAAAAAATCGTTTTTTTCTTTGCGTCGACGCCGAAGTTTTTTTTATCGTTTGAGTTTACACGCCTTCTGTGTGCAATCGAGGTCAGGTTTTCGCGTCGCCGGGGTGATATTTTGCTTTTGTGAACACGCTGATTATAGTAGCTTACAGCTGCTCAATCGAGGAAGGATGGTCAATTTGGTGAGCTCGTTTCATGTTTTTATTTTAAATGTACACTATAGCTTAGCTTAGCTTAGCTTAGACTGACTACTAGAGTGATGCAAATTTTGAAATGTTGGCTCTCCTATGTTAAAACGATTTATATTAATGTAAATATCATCCTCCCAAAGTTTGAAATGATTCCGAAGAAATTTGACTGTGCACAAGCCATTTGAAGTTTATATAGAAATTGCGATGGAAAACGCCAACTTTTTGTGTTCAGTCCTCTATCTTTTCGACATAATATTTTATGGAAAAGTGAACAACCTCTGCTCATGTGAAATCCTTTCAGCTACAACTTTGCTCAAGACCATATTTTGATAGGACTTAAGGATAAATTGCTATTCTTAATCAAAACTGGGTTTGAATTCTGCATGCTTAACAAACTGCTCGGCAGGCAACAGTGGTGCTCCTGGTGGGTAGAATAGATCAAAGTAATCCAGGCTACTATGTTCTACAGCAAAACAGCAGTGTTGCTCTGAAAGTAACTGAATGATCATTTCAGCATGAATTAGACTTTGTTATCACTAATAACAAATTATCCTTACGTCCCATCAAAATGTGGTCTTCGGCAAAGTTGTAGCTAGGAAGATTTCACATGGGTGGAGTTTGTTCACTTTCCCATAAATTATGAGTACGAGCAGTTAGAGGACTGAACACAAAAGGTTTGTCTTTTCCATAGTAATTTCCATAGAAACTTCAAATAGCCTGTGCACAACCAATTCTCTTCCAAATCACTTCAAATTTTGGGAGAATGATTTTCATTATAATTGACACCGTTTAAGCATAGGGGAGCAAAAACTTCAAAATTTGCATCAGTCTACTGACTATACATATCAATGGTTGCTATTCCGTGATTGACCGAAGTCAGTGAAAATGCACAAAGAATCAACTAGAAGTTCGGCTGGGATTGGCCATAATCTTCTTCAGTGTGCATAATTCAGTGCCTCTATTTATACAGGGTCAATAACGGCGCCGGCCACGTCCTTGCAGTCAGGTGGGATTGGGGGAAGGAATGTTAGTGTGTAACCTTTGCTATTTGGAGACCGTGTTTGCCTCTGGATCTCCACGAAGGTTACTGGGAGGGATGTTTGTTAATGGGAAGGATCGTTGGGTCACAGGATTCACTTTGATAAGCGATTAGACCTTGATAAATAATTATTTGTGAGATATAAACATGCTTATATGTAAATATAATATTTTCATTTGATATGAACAATTTCTATGCAGAGGGAAATTATGCCGACACTTGAGGTGACGAACCATTCAAAGTTTGTTGAACAAATACAGCATGTGTTATTATATTTTACTTATTTGAAAAGAAACAAAAAAAAACGATTGGCTGGAACATCATAGAACACTCTTATTCTTATGCCGACATTTACAGTAGCGAACCATTCAAAGTTTGTTGACTAAAGTAAACCTTTCGTAAGTCTACACTTGTAGTGTCGAACAATTCAAAGTTTTATTTTAATTACAAAAATAAAAGTAAAAAGAAAGAGGTGTTTTGAAAAAAAAGTTAAACATGAATAATTCATGAATCAGAGTTTATGTCGACACTCACAGTGACGAACCATTCATAGTTTGTTGAAAAATCATATTTACGTCTAACCGTTGTGACGATTAAATGTGCAGTCATACATATTTTATAGATTAGAAAGAGCTCACCAATTGATCCTTCATCCTTGATTGACCAGCCACAATCCACTTTCAGCTTCACTCGTTTGCTCGGCTATATAAAAGCACTCAGAAAAAATAGGCGCGCGACACTAGAGGGAAAAAAACTCACGACTGTTCGGGCTTTCTTGACGTACTTCCCAGAATCAAGCGTCAAGGTCGAAGGATCAAATTAGTTCGAACGCGGCACTTTATCACTTTACTCGACCGACGCGCGACATGTTTGATCCTGCCCTCATCGCCCGCTCCCACAGGAGCAAGCGTCAAGGTGGAAGCATCAAACACAACTCTTTATTTTAAATGTACACTATATTACGAAAAGTATTTTTATCATGACAACGTTGGAAATGTTACTTTAGCCCTGTCCTTTGGTTCAGAAAGGGGTATGGGCGCGTTCTGCCAACTCGGTCGAGGCAGATTTCTTGTGTGAACAAGTTGCAACATGGACGTTCTAAAGTGCCAGAATGAAGTGTTGTGCTTGTGGGGAGCACTTGAAGATGGGATGGAAGGTCATTACTTCGCGTTCGTGCTTTACTCCTGCTTATCTTTAAAATTATATACAATAACCGACCCTAAGTTTAACTATCTAAATTAACAGTTGCAAATACAATAATCGTTCTGAGCTTACTAACATGTCGTCGCGTTAATTTTATCATAATGATCTTTTATCTACATCCGTCGAACCATTCTGAATGGCCGTTGTGAGAATATCACCAAGAACTTCTCACATGCAATAAAGCTGAATTGTCCTACATTGAAACATTGAGGTTTTCGCTTTTTTGGATTCATTTTATGTTGTTCGTCATCAGTATTGCTGAGATGTCCACAATGCCGCACATGGCGTACAGTGATCATTGCCATGGAGTTTCTCGTAAGCTGCATGGGGATTGTTATCATGGGAATCCAAAGAGCGAATTTTGTATGATTTCATTGTAGGCCAATACAGCAATAAAGCATGTAACAATCACTAACATTTCTTCTCTCTTTATCATTGTTTTCATATCTAACCCGCCATTACAACGAGGAAAAATCTATCGGAGAGGAAAGACATGCAGCGTATTGGCCGAGAAAAGATAAGTATCATGTTTTTGTAAATATTCTTATTACTGATTGCAAGATGAATCAGATTAACTAAATTTTTAACTAATAACAAACTTGTTCCACAGAGCTATTTACAAAATACCACCCAAAATCCCTCCTTTCCCATATCCTTAGGCAAAACACTTCACTACCGCTATATGTATGACTGATTCATGTTCTTTTGACCTTGCATCATTCATACGTGTATTGGAAGTCAAGAGTAGAAGCAAAACTTAAAGAACCTTCTGGTCAAAGATGTTGCGTTGCCTACTTCCCAAACTCCAAAATTCCCTCGGTGTATTATGGACGGTGTGAGTTTTCAAACTTATGCTGGAGACTTGGCCCCTGACCCCCTTGTACATCAATAAAATAAAATAAAAAAAAGACAACGGTGGAAATGTTACATAAATTAATTGATTCATCAAAATATGAACAGTTTGCCATCGTTGATGTCGACTTAGACTCTTGCACATTAACATTAAAAACTCCGTACTAATTTTCCTGATTTTAATCATTATATACAATTACCTTTGAATTGTTTGACGCATTACTTACCATATGTTCACGTTATCTTTAGGGAACTGAGAGGTGATTTTTTTAAATGAGATTGCATGAATCGCATCACTTACCAAGGTGAATCCTGATTATGCAGCTATGATGCCTCCCCACTAACAAAACTCCTTTTCGTGACAACCATGGAGATGCAGAGGTGATCTCGGTCTTTAGTAACAATGGATGGCACACTAATATTTCTTCTGTTCCCCGATGCTGGTAAGGACGCGGCATGCGCCGTTATCGACTTTTTACTTTTTTGGAGTTCTACATCTCTTTATTCCTTGTGCATCTTTGATAATTAACGGAGCAGCATCTACGAAGTGTACGGTCATTAATGCTTATGATGCTATGCTTAGATACGAGTGACTGACACTCAAGAAGGCTTCAAGTGGTAGTGGAAATACGCGTATCTGTCAAAGATAAGTAATTAGGGCGGAACTAAAAGGTGTAAGGTACTCCTATATAAGAGTGAAGTTTTCTTCTAGAACACTTTCAGGAACTCATCCAGTGATCTCTCTAGCAATATTTCTGAAAAATTCTACACCAAAAATACCTCCATTAATTTCTCAGAATGCTCAGTGGATTGTCTACAGTATTTTCTACAAGAAATTGTTCAGTCCTACAACGCTATTACCTCTAGTAATTCATACAGGAAATACTCTGATAAATTTCCCAGCTATTAGGGTGCCAGTACCAATGGTTGTAATGTGCCAGTAGATTAAACTATGGAACAAAACGTACATTTTTCGATAAAAACGACATGTGCTATTTTTGGCGGATAGATCGCCCCTAGTTTAGTTTGCCAAATTTCAGCTTTTTATTTTATCAAAAAGTCATATAAATAATTAAGTTTTCACAAAACAATTGCTCCCTTGCACCAATAGTTGCTGTCGTGTTCCAGTAGTGGATCAACAGATGGAAGCAGTTTTTAAAATGGATTTATAAAAATGAAGAAAAGTCCCAGAGATGATCTTTATGCTTCATTAGAAAGATATAAGTTGCTGTTCGGAGGGAAAAATGTTAAACCTATGTTAAAATTTACCATTTTATTTAAAATTACTTGTATCATTCCCGAACGTCTACCACTGGAACACTAGCGCAACTACTGAAACACGTGTACCAATAGTGGCTCAAGCGATTTTATGTTAAAAAATAATTTCATCACTCTTTTTATACTTTTCCCATATAGTAGAGGTTGAAATCTTTCTGTTGACGCCAAAAGATCTCTGTTAAGGCTTTTCGTTATCTTGTTATGATTTTTATAGGATAGGTAGTCCACTAATGGCTCCGGCACCCTATCTCAGGATTTCCTGCGATTTTTGTTCTGTCAATTTCTCCTGTTTGTGCAGGAGTTCTTCCAACAAGAAAATAAACAAGGGTTTATTCCATATTTTTCGAAGAAATTAGCTCTTTCACGTATTCTAACGTGTTAACACTCAGTTAATAACTGTGATAGTGCTCTTAGAACACTACGCTGAGTAGCAGGCTCTGTCCCAGTGGGGACGTTAATGCCAAGTGAAAGGAGACGTATTCTAACGCTCTGAGCAGAATATCAATAAAACTAATCAAAAAAAAAATAGATTAGTGTATTGTATTGCGTGGTGGTATCGTGTAGTTATTTGAAGACGTTTTCCTCAAAACGTCTTTTCGAGTTAAGATTAAACCAATAACTGACAATATTTTTTTCTTGGTTTCCATATTGATATTTCTCTAAGCCTGCTTATCAACTCAATTACTCTTTATTACTTCCTTACATTTCGTGCGGTAGATAACCGAGCGACAACTAGAAGGTTAAGTGTTTTTCGAGGAAATCCATCAAGAATCCATGCAGGATGCAGATTTTTTAGTTATTATTTTAATCATCCTAATAGAAATTTCTGAAAGAGTTTTCATCCACAGTTTCTTCCCGAAATTGCTTAAAAATTCCGTCAGGGAATTCAAGGAAACCTATAAGAACTATTATGGAACGTTTTCAATGAATTCCTCATTAAGTGTTATACGGACATTTTTCTAAGAATTTCCCTAGAATGTAATTCATGAATTTCTCCTGAAGTATTTTCAAACATTCTTCTAGTAATTTCTGTAGTAAAGTCTGCATCGTTCCCCGGATTTTCTGAAATTTCACCTGGAATAATTCTTAGATAAATACTTTGCAGGAATCTTAGGAGGAATTTCTGGGATATTCCTGGAGGTATTCTGGCTGAAATCTTAGAAAAATCTAAAGCGAAAATTTGGTAAGAATTGGTAAGTCATACAAAGTGTTATCTCTGTAATTTGTGAGCAATTTTTGAAGAAAAAAATGAAAAGGAATCGGAAATGAATATTGAAGACAATCCTGGAAGAATCGATAAAATAATCAATGGTTGAATTCATGAAAGACTTATTACTTCCTTGAGAAATTCCTGAAGGATCTTTGGAGGATTTACTGAAGAAATTCCGGACGAATTAGTTTTGGGATCATCCTTGGATAAAATCCAGATTACACTCTTGTAGGTATCATGAACTAAATTCTTGAAGGATTTTTTTATAAAGTCTGTAATAAATCGCTATATGAACTTCTGAAGAAATGTACGGAGTAATCTCCTAAGGAAACTAAGAACAAAAGTCTGAATTGATTTCTAATAAAATTCTTGAAACAAATTATGAAAAAAATCATATAGTAATGCGAGCATGTAATTCTTGTCGTAATTTCACCATGAATTCCCAGAAACTGTTACAAATATCATTGAAGAAATGTCTAGTCAAATATTTAATTAGAAAAATCTTCTTATTTTTATATCCTGTTTGATCTCTTTTTGGCTTCTGTTTGTTCTCTTTTCGGCTTTTAGGTTCAGATCTGGTTTCTTTTTGATCTTTTTTTTCAATCATGAGGTATCTAAAGATCCTATTTTTGAGACACTAGTAGCTGGTAGCGTCTGACCAGCCCTGAATCCGGAACCGATCGTCCGACTTGGCTTCCCAGTACATCTAATGAAACTTGAGTAGTCTTATGGTGTTGTGTTAATTTCATAGAAATCGGCTGAAAATTGTTGAAATTAAAGCCAGAAGGTCACGAAAATTTGGTTGTGAAATATAACTCTGAGGCACAATGGCTAATTCGATCTTTCTTTCCATAGCATTGGCAGACCGAAGCATGTGCGGGTCATGGCCGGTGCCCTCGAGGGGGATCTCTTCGTAGGACCCAAGGCCGAGGACTACCGCGGTCTGCTGAGCATCCGTTACCCGATGGAGCACGGTATCGTCACCGATTGGAACGATATGGAGAAAATTTGGACGTACATCTACAGCAAAGATGAGCTATCCACATTTGCCGAGGAGCATCCGGTGCTGCTAACGGAGGCTCCCCTTAATCCGAGGAAAAACCGCGAAAAGGCTGCAGAGATCTTCTTTGAAACGCTGGGAGTGCCAGCGTTGTTCGTCTCGATGCAGGCCGTACTCAGTCTGTATGCAACGGGTCGCGTGACCGGAGTCGTGCTGGATGCCGGCGATGGAGTGACCCATGCCGTTCCCATCTACGAAGGTTTCGCCATGCCACACAGCATTATGCGCGTGGACATTGCCGGACGGGACGTTACCCGGTACCTCCGGACGCTCATCCGCAAGGAGGGTTTCAACTTCCGCACAACGGCCGAGTTCGAGATCTTACGATCGATCAAGGAAAAGGTCTGCTATCTGCCAACAGTGCCGCAGAAGGAGGAAACCGTTGACGCAGAGAAAGTGAAGTACACCCTTCCGGACGGAAATATTCTGGAGATTGGTCCGGCGCGGTATCGAGCCCCGGAGGTACTGTTCCGGCCGCACATGCTCGGCGAGGAGTGCGAAGGTATTCACGAAGTGCTGATGTACTCGATCCAAAAGTCGGACATGGACTTGCGTAAGATGCTGTACCAGAACATTGTCCTGTCCGGAGGATCGACACTGTTCAAGGGATTCGGCGATCGGTTACTGTCGGAGATTAGGAAACACGTGGCCAAGGATATGAAGATCAGGGTGAGTTATATCTGTTGACGAATTTTGCTTCCTTATTGTTGTCATTTCATAATTTCAATTCTTCATTCATTCGCATATACCACAGTTCTACAGCGGGAAATATGTCGTAAAGTGCAAAGTTTATAAGAAAAGCTTGAAACCAAAAGTATTTGCAACATATTAGAAACTCATTTTTTCATGAGACTTTGAACTAAAACGTAATAGAACAATTGTCAAAATATAATAAATTCAGTGTTAAATTTTCTCCAGAATAAGTCAGTAGGGTACATAGTATACTGCCACCCGACAAAATTGTTTCTATTGCAAATACAGATTTGAAAAATTAAGGAAGAGATAGAACTTTTGTAAATGTTCCCAAGTCACACGGGTCTTACATAAGCTTTGATATTTCCAATACATTAGTCATATTGAGATTGATTTCGTTAAAGTGAACTAATTAAAATTTTTGAGAAAGTAAACTGACGTTCAGTTTTGTCGCTACATGTGATTCTCTTCAAGAAGCTTGGGAAGTAGTTTACAAATTATCTGTTGTTGTTGTTGTTGTTGAATAACACTTGATACACAACTACAAAAGCCAAATTTCTTTTGCAGATCGCGGCCCCTCAGGAACGAATCTACTCCACCTGGATGGGTGGCTCAATTCTGGCATCGCTTGACACGTTCAAGAAGATGTGGGTTTCCAAGCAAGAGTACGAAGACGACGGGCAGCGAGCAATTCACCGAAAGACATTCTAAGCTGCTGGTGTGACCGAACACTAATTGTAGCGATACAGCTTTCATACACGAACACACACATACAAACTCACACCTACACATACGCATACAACACGTACTAGGCTCACCATCGTCAGCCACACAAACAACGCTCAGGCCGTGCTTCGATGATCTGAACACTGTTCAGGAAGTCGTATTGGCACACTCACTGCGAGGTAAGTCTATGCTTCTTTACTTTCTGGCAAAGTTGTTCTGTGAGAGCTGTGTTGTGAATGGAGAAGAAATCCAGGTATGCGGAACTAATGCGAAGTGTTCAATCAATGAAAGCAAATTCATTCTTCAACGTTCGACTTCGAATAAGTTACGAATTATACAATCGCTATGTGAGATTTGTTCAGACAGTTTAGCTTAGACAGTGGGAACGCTTTGAGGGAAGGCTTTCCGATGCGTTAGGGACCCGAATCTAATTATAATCTATTTAGGATTACAATGTGATTGGCACTACGTGTGGGCAGTACTATTTATTGTTATCAGCTGTTTTGGTTCATTTGGGAACACGGCAGCTAGGATATATTTTGAAAATATGATTTCTAGTTCAACATAATATTTTCTAACATTTTTATTTCCGCTTAGGTGGTGAACTGAATTAGCAAATAATTCATTCTACAATATTTGATTAAAACGTTGCACAACAATTGATACACATTATTTTCTTAATCGACGTTCTTTCTCTGCATATAATGAAACTAGTTTAGTAATCCATTCCAGAAACGTTGTCTTCTCTGTGTCTGTGTTCCAACATTTTAGTTCCCTAAATCAAAATTATCTTCGAGTTTTTATTACCCAGCTTCTTAAATGCAGCTGTAGTTTGCTACCCAAAAATCATGTTTTAGACTCTTAACTTGTTTCTTCAAATTTGTATCGCTTCTTTGTCTAAGACTATCTAGTTATAATTTGATTATTTATATGCTTAACAACAAAAAAGCAAGAACGCGAAAAACTATGAAGTTAATTTAATCCATGTGGAGTAATAGATATTATGTAAAGAAATTGAGTTGCGATTAGTGCGAACGATTTGAAATAGGGTACCAATCAAGTAACTGGCGGAGATACATGATTAGTGACTAGAGGAGGAATTATCTGCTGTGGGCGTGAGAGAAATATATATCAAAAAAGTGAAACTAACCGAAAATGTGCGGCGAGCTGTTTCAGTCGAGGTAGGATGAAAGAACCGCCCTTATTCAGCGTTGTTCCAGCTCCTCGGTAAGTATGTTTATGACAAAATATATCGTACAGGGTGTCCGCAAATTATCCGTACAAACTTTGAAGGCATGGCTCTATACAATGAAGCATAATAAATGCAATGTTCTTGCATGGTTTCAAATATTGGCTTATTATATTTTTAAGAAGTGAGTTTGACAAATTTCTGATTTCAAATAATTGCAAAACCAATCCAAATATATTGAGGTATCTTAAAGGGAGCTGTTTTTCGAGCTTTATGACGGAAGAGAAATGCCCATAGGACTCACTAGATTTGAACCGTACAATTTTATATTTTCAGTCTAACTTGAAGCCACTAACCTGTAGATTACTTCAAATAATAATAGGACATTTGGATTCATCTCTGCTAGGTTTTAGGGATAACACATCTCCAGTATGACTAGCGGCCCTCAGAAAAAAAGTCTCCAAAAAATTTAAATTTGACTATCTCAGTAACAAGCAATCATTTCGAAAAATTTTAAAGTTGTATTTTGTGTTAACATATAGATGTATTATAAAAAATACATGGACAATGATTTTTCATTATTTTCAACGCGAGATCATCTTTCCAATATTTTGCTGTTCGGATAATTTGCGGACACCCTGTACAGTGCAGTACATCGCGTCCTTTTCAGCCTTATTACACATTTCCCACGATCTTACATGTTTTATGGTCGATAGGTTCACGACTAGAATGCAGTGTTTGGATTCTGATCCGAATAAGCCCATCGAACCATATTCGGAGAGTGTAACAGTTCGCGAACCATAACAGTTCTGTCTTGTTTACGTTCATGGCTCGTTATCTTCCACGAACGATAAATGTCATGCTTGTTGTATGAATGCAGGCAGATAAATGGAATGAAATTATGGCTCGTGTGTCAATGAGCCTATGCATGCTATAAAATGTTTGACTTTTACTGTGCGCTCTGTTTTCAAGTTGCTCTGAGAGAGAGCGAGACAGCACCAACACACGGCGCACAGTAAAAGTCACGAGAACAAAAGAATTTATGGCACGTACAGAGGCTCATGGTCGTTAAATTTTCCAAAGCCTTCTAGAATGTCATCTATGTTCTTCCTATTTCTTAACACGGGGCCATTTTCAACATTCAATAAAGGCACGAACGTTTTATCTGTCATCAGATTCATTACATGTGGCAGACACCCTTCTTGCACTGTCTATCATTGATCGTTGTATTGTAGTAGACTGTAATGAAATCCAAGTTAATTCTGACATAATAAAGTATAACTTGCTCTGGACAACACGTCTCTTACTATAGTATAAATTACAATACTGTTTTAGAGTGTTTAATTTACTGGACAACTTTACAAAACAAATCATTTTTCCAACCCGACATAATTGTGAAAGATAATATAGTACCGTAAGGACGTAAAGTTCATTGAGTTATTTTGAAAAATCTGAACAAATTTTCGCTATAAAAGTTTATATCATGTATTGGTATACCAAAAAGGGTTGTATCAGAATGAAATTTATATGATTTTATCTTATACTTTTTTTCTAAAACATAATTTAAGGCTGTTTATGGCAACAAATATGAGTTCGACAATGATTTTACTATGGCAGTTCAAAAAATGCTTCTTAGATGTTAATGTTAAATATGTTGTCGTACTATAGTGCAGGGTTGTTGTCCGGCATTCTTGCAACATGCCCTGCCCAGCGTATCCTTCCAGCTTTAGCTACCTTCACGATACTGGGTTCGCCGTAGAGTTGAGCGAGCTCGTGGTTCATCCTTCGCCGCCACACGCCGTTCTCCTGCATGCCGCCGAAGATCGTCCTTAGCACTCGGCGTTCGAAAACCCCAAGAGCTTGCAAGTCCTCCTCGAGCATAGTCCACGCCTCGTGCCCATAGAGGACTACCGGTCTTATGAGCGTTTTGTACATCGTGCATTTGGTGCGGGGGTGAATCTTTCTTGACCGCAGTTTCTTCTGGAGCCCATAGTAGGCACGACTTCCGCTGATGATGCGCCTTCGTATTTCCCGACTAACATTGTTGTCAGCCGTCAACAAGGATCCGAAGTAGACGAACTCGTACACCACCTCGAAGGTATCCCCGTCTATCGTAACACTGCTTCCTAGGCGGGCCCTGTCACGCTCAGTTCCGCCAACCAGCATGTACTTTGTTTTCGACGCATTCACCATTAGCCCGACTCTTGTTGCTTCGCGTTTCAGGCGGGTGAACAAATCTGCCACCGTTTCAAATTTTCTCCCAATAATATCCATGTCGTCCGCGAAGCAAACAAATTGTCCGAATCTTGTGAAAATCGTGCCTCGACTGTTAAGTCCGGCTCTCCGCATGACACCTTCAAGCGCAATATTGAACAACAGGCACGAAAGTCCGTCGCCCTGTCGTAGTCCCCGCCGAAACTCGAACGAACTGGAGTGTTCGCCCGAGATCTTCACGCAGTTTTGCACACCGTCCATCGTTGCTCTGATCAATCTTGTGAGCTTCCCGGGAAAGCTGTTCTCGTCCATGATTTTCCATAGCTCTATGCGGTCGATACTATCGTATGCCGCCTTGAAATCGATGAACAAATGGTGCGTAGGGACCTGGTACTCACGGCATTTCTGGAGGATTTGCCGCACGGAAAAGATCTGGTCCGTTGTCGAGCGGACGTTGATGAAACCTGCTTGATAACTTCCCACGAACTCGTTTGCTATAGGTGACAGACGACGGAAGAGAATCTGGAATAGCACTTTGTAGGCGGCGTTTAGCATGGTGATTGCACGATAATTTTCACACTCCAGTTTGTCGCCCTTTTTGTAGATAGGGCATATAACGCCTTGCTTCCACTCCTCCGGTAGCTGTTCCGTTTCCCTGATTCTGACTATCAGCCGATGCAGACAAGCGGCCAACCTGTCCGGGCCCATCTTGATGAGTTCGGCTCCGATACCATCCTTGCCAGCGGCTTTGTTGTTCTTGAGCTGTTGAATGGCATCCTTAACTTCCCCCATCGTGGGAGCTGGTTGATTTCCGCTGTCCGCTGTGCTGACGTAGCCATCGCCTTCGCTGTCCTGACCTTCTGTGCCTGTGTTCTCTGCGCCATTCAGGTGTTCATCGTAGTGCTGCTTCCACCTTTCGATCACCTCGCGTCCGTCCGTCAAGATGCTCCCATCCTTATCCCGGCACATCTCAGCTCGCGGCACGAAGCCTTTGCGGGATGTGTTGAGCTTCTGATAGAACTTCCGCGTTTCTTGAGAATGGTACAGCAACTCCATCTCTTGGCATTCCACCTCTTCCAGGCGGCGCTTTTTGTCCCGGAATAGGCGGGTTTGCTGTTTCCGCTTCAGTCTGTATCGTTCCACGTTTTGCCGCGTACCATGCTGCAGCATTGCAGCCCGCGCTGCATTCTTCTCCTCTAAAACCTCCTGGCACTCCTCGTCGAACCAATCGTTTCTTGAGCTCCGTTCCACATATCCGACAACGCTTTCGGCAGCATCGTTAATGGCTGCTTTGACTGTCCTCCAGCAGTCCTCAAGAGGGGCCCTATCGAGCTCGCCCTCATCCGGCAACGCTGCCTCAAGATGCTGCGCGTACGCATTGGCGACATCCGGTTGTTTCAGCCGCTCGAGATTGTACCGGGGCGGGCGTCGGTACCGTACATTGTTGATGACGGATAGTTTTCGGCGCAGTTTCACCATCACCAGGTAGTGGTCGGAGTCAATGTTGGCGCCACGATAGGTTCTGACGTCGGTTATGTCGGCCCAGTAAACACAAACTCGTATACGATAGCGCATAAAGGTACAAATGTGGAGGCGATATACGTACATGCGTTATAAGGATGCATGCAAAATGTACGTATATCGCCTCCACCTCTGTACTCTTATATCCCTTCATATAAGATTGTGTGTTTACTGGGGGAGAAGTGCCGTCCATCGATCAAAACGTGGTCGATTTGCGATTCTGTCTGCTGAGGTGATCTCCAGGTGTACCGATACGGGAGGCTGTGCTGGAAATAGGTGCTACGAATGGCCATGTTCTTGGAGGCGGCAAAATCTATCAGTCGTAGGCCGTTCTCGTTCGTCAGCCGGTGGGCGCTGAACTTTCCAATCGTCGGTCTGAACTCCTCCTCCTGGCCAACCTGAGCGTTCAAATCTCCTATGATGATCTTGACGTCGTGGCTTGGGCAGCGGTCGTACTCGCGTTCGAGCTGCGCGTAAAATGCGTCCTTGTCATCATCAGTGCTTCCGGAGTGTGGGCTATGCACGTTGATTATGCTGAAGTTAAAGAATCGGCCTTTGATTCTTAACTTGCACATTCGTTCATTGATCGGTCACCACCCGATCATGCGCCTTTGCATATCACCCATCACTATGAAAGCTGTTCCCAGCTCACGTGTGTTGCCGCAGCTCTGGTAGATGGTATGATTACCTCTAAACGTTCGCAGCAATGCTCATGTCCAGCACACCTCCTGCAGCGCTACGATGTCGAAACCGCGGGTCTTCAGTACATCGGAGAGTATGCGAGTACTTCCAATGAAGTTGAGAGATTTGCAGTTCCACGTACCGAGTTTCCAATCGCTAGTCCATTTTCGTCGCTGTGGTCTTTGCCGATTGTTCCGGTCCGTATTCTCTCGTTGACGTTCCTGTGCTGATGTGTTTTTACGGTTGGTTTGCAGGGCCTGACACCAATCCCCTAGATTTCCGGAGGACCATTCCCCCTAAATGTTCGGAGGGCCATAGTGCGCAGTTTAGCTTAGAGTCCTTCTCTGGCACTCGGACGATGATCAGCCGCCCCTGACATGGGGAACAGACGCTGTTGTGAGCCGCTCCTAACGTGGAGTACAGACGCTCCAGGTTTGCAAAAGCAAACCCCCCCTTCCCTGTCAGCATACGACCAAAGTTCCCACCGGGGGTTGGTTACCCGATCTTCCCCAAGGTTACTCGTACCCCGGCCAGTACCACGAGGAGGTAGGGATAGGAGTTGCTGGGCAAGAGGCTAAGGACCGCACAAAGAGGTCTATTTTATTCCTGCAGGTACGCGAGGTACCAATGGTACGCCATGCCCAGCCATTTACCGCGCCAACTTTTTTCATACAAAAACAAATGATTCATCTTGCGTCTAGCGCAAAAAGTTATGAAAAATATCAAACGACTGATTTTTGACGGCATTTAACATGTTGAAATGCTGTTAAATAAGCGGTGAATGGCGTCCTTACGGTAGGTAAATCCCGAAATTGACCTGAATATCATTTTTAGTTATCTAAAATCGTGCTAAACACGTTTTGGGCAATGATTTATTTTAATTCGCAAATCTATGAAATTTGGTTTTTGATTTTTATAATTATTATTTTTGAACATCCCTATCTTTTTTCATTTTTTCTTGAAGCCTCTTCTAGTTACTGATTTTTGGCAATAATAATAATTCAATTTTTTACAATACTTTTAAAAATAATAAATGTTTAATATTTTTCTGGACATATTTTTATTTTCCGTGTAATTAACTGAAAAACAGGTTTAAAATTATTTTAATATCATCAAGCTCTTCTCCTGTTATAGGTTGATAGAAAAACAATATAAAAGGTACGTTTTTTTATATTACACGTTAAATAAACCCCAGGCATTTGTAATTTATATAAGAATACATTTTTTCAAACAATTTTCAAAAATACAAAAAAGTTTCAAAAGTCATGAAAAACGTTTCTAATATGCGTGTTATGAGTCAAGGTTTGAGCCAAAAATAAAATCATATTGATTTCCAAGCTACGAAAAAATACACAAAATTCCAAAGTGTACCCTGTCTAAAGGCTGGGTTGAGTATTAGAGGGTTAAGCATGAGCATTGATGACCGTACAATTCGTAGTTGACCAGAACAATCAAAATTTCACAAGGAATGAACAGACGGAGCTTGCGAGTAGTTTACTGTCTTCAGTGTACAATTTAGAGAATTCAAAGCATTATTAAATCAATTACAGCGCCGGCCACGTCCCTACGGTAATCGGAGAAGGAAAGGAATCAGAGGCCTTGCAATGCAGAGGCCACCCAATTTGTACAATTTTTGAAGTACGATTCTATAATTCTCTCAATAAAATTAAGCCCATTTCAATTATCGCTACTACTGATAGCTTGCAATGCAATTTTCACCTATCAAAATATTAGTTGTTAATTTTTGCTATGCAAATTAAATGAAAAACATGTTTGATGCGGTGCAAGATCTGTGACTTAATTTTCTCCACGCGCTCAGCGCCATGCATGCTACGCAACACTTTGTTCCACGCTACACGTTGCTGCTGTGACGATGGAACCCAACGTGTGCACTCTCATCGGGAAACGCGCTGCCTTTTATTGTACACGCAATTCTGAATATGTGTTAGAATGCTTTTTGAACTACAGATGCCAGTGTGTAAGTAGCTAAAGCGTCAACTCTGGCCGGTGCACAGTCTTGATACATCATTCATCAGTGCGAGCGTGCGGATGGGGAGACAAGAGAGAAATCAATCCACGAGAGAGATCCATTTTGTTTGCTGCCTTCGCCCTTTCAGCATCACCACGCTTGTAGTGTGAAGCACTGGCGCGATTTTTTAGACGAATGACGGTAAGAAGTTTCTGTAAGTTTGGAACTCAGTACTCGCGCTGTTTTTTGTACAATACTAGTTAAAAACCTCGCTTTCAACATACAGTATTAGCGCGGTGGTACATGCGATGATCAATCAGAAGACAACCAGAAAATTTATTCAAAAGCGGTGGCGCCCTCCGTCCCATCATCGCCAGCATTTTCACGCTTGTGGTGTGGTTTAAAAGTGAGCATTTTTCATGATACGTGCATTAAGTACACGATGCGACCGATCTTGTATTAATTCTATGAAAGGATATGTGGGCTATGATCCCATTCCTGTATGGCAATATTAGCTAGAATCCAATGCTTCATCAATCGAAACTGATTACTCGCAAAATTCGAATTATTTTCCTATTACAGTTTGATAATAATAATGACTAATCGTTAACATTTAAAAAGTGTTGGTTTAATTGATAAATCAAACCGATAAACCCGATTAGCATCTTAAATGTTTTGACTCAACTGATGGGCTAGATAAAAAATCTATTTGAAAACGAAGGTTAAATAAGACTGATTATTAACTTACAAAAAAAGGTTTGAATCCGAGGTATACCTTATGACGAAAAAAAAACACTAAATTAGAAGTGCACAGGTTGATAATTAGACCACGCGACGCCTCTGAAAGGAATGTAAGTGTGACATCCATTGTTACTAAAGACCGAGTATACCTCTGCATCTTCATGGTTGTCATGGGGAGGAGTTTTTGTTTGTTGGGAGGATTAAAAAGCTACACAATCTGGATTCACCTTGGTAAGTGGTGCGATTCATGCAACCTTAATTACAAAAGTCATTTTTTGGCATATAGGTATGAAGACAGAATTTTAAATATGTCGACACCACTGGTGACGAACGATTCAAAGAACTTGTTAGTTCAGTCAAGGATGGATTAAAAACTGGTGAGCTTGTTTCAAGCTTCTTCTTCTTCTCCTTGGTATTACGTCCTCACTGGGACAGAGCCTGCTTCTCAGCGAGTATACCCCATTAGACATAAAGACGTTAGGCATAAGGACGTTAGGCATAAGTATGTTAGGCATAAAATACGTTAGGCATAATGGACGTTTGGCATAAAATAACTTGCGTGTGTGTCACTCAAAAATTCTTCTCATACCGAAAATTGTTCGGGTCCATTTACAAATTCCATTACGTTGATGGGGGTGGGTGGTCGTCTTTAAGATGTAACAGCTCATAAAAATAGCAGAAAATTCAGTCCATTTCAATCCATTTTTGTTAGTATCCATTTTTATTTGCAATGTGCAAGTGTTATTTATTTCTAGAGATGTTTAGTTTGGTGAGTATTTGCCATTTTTTACATTACTCTTACATATTTGCGTTAATTCTAAAGAAGGGAAATCTTCCATATAATTATTAGTACTTATAATCAAATAATTAACTTGAAGACAGCAATCTAGAGTCAAGCCAAAAATTAATGTTATGATAGGTGACATTATATTCAACAATAATATTCTGTTAGTGTGACGCCAATAAGAGCGATACATTTCCACTCCGAGTCTGCTCGTCAATTTAATGTGGTAAAAACAGTTCTTTTGCCTCTTCTGCTAACAATTTTCGATGGTTTTCAAACAATTTTGATCAGCCACATTTGAAATCATTGCCAAAAGGTGCCTTGAAAATATTTGAAATTCGACGTGTTTGAATAGTAAAACTTGATTTGAAGTCAATTCAACAGTCAAGCTTAAATTTCACATAACATAGCATTTAGCATGGCGTTCATTTTTTAATGGAAATATTACCATCTATAATTTCAATAACTCTTAGAACAGAAAGAATCCACGAAACAGCATTTAATTGGAAGAAGGTGCCTTTCTTACAGTCATCAAATTGCCCGTAAATGTATAAAGAACAGCCTATGATTCAAAGAAGGGAAAATGTATGATGGAAGTATTAAGAGCAATAGTGATATTATTTTTTGAATAAATAAGTCTCGAAAGAACAGTTTAATTATAAAAGAAGAAAAAATCCTGATTTAAACATTAGCAGCAATATTTTTGTCGACAGTATAACTACCGTAAGGATGCCATTCACCGTTCATGCTCCATTCACCGCTCATTGAATTATTTTGAAAAATCTGAACAAATGTTTGCAGTAAAAGTTATCAGCATGTATAAGTATACCAGAATACATTGTATCACAATGAAATTCACATGATTCTATATTATAGATAATTTATAAAAAAAATATTTTAAGCTGTTTAAAGCGGCAAAACATTAGTTTAACAATGATTTTATTATGGCAGATCGAAAAATGCTTCTTAGCTGTTACGGTTCAATATGTTGTCGTACTACATATTGAAACGTACAAAGAATACAATCAGCAAATGAAAGTAAATTAATTCCAACTAGTGCTGTATACAGGGCCTCATATTTCGGATGAGCGGTGGATGGCGCACTAAACCTGTATCATAGGCATACATGTTATTCGGTACTATTATACATTTTTCACATTTCAACTTTTTTCCTATAAAAATAAATGTTGAATCTTGCGTCTAGTGCAAAAAGTTGTGAAAAATAACAAGCAGCTGATTTTTGAGAGAATTTTACATGTTGAAATGCTGTTAAATGGGCGGTGAATGGCGTCCTTACGGTATAAAGAACAGCCTCCAATTTAAAGAAGGGACAATCTCTGATGAAAAATTTGCCAATAATATGTGTACGACCTAACTCAAAAGATGAGCAGCAGTTACAGCGTCGTTCATATTCTTGGCATTACTCCCCAATCCAAGCTCTTAGCTTAGTGTTCTAGGAGCACTTCCAGTTATCAACCAAATGTTTGCTTTGCCAAAGTAGCCATTTTGCATTCTTATTTGTGCACGACACATGAACACGTTTGCACTGCATGGCCAAGGATCCTGGATCGACTTGAAACCGAACTAAAATACATTCACCACTCTATGGTCACAGAAGTTACCACAAAGTAAATGAAGGCAATTAACAGCATTTTCATGTTAATTATTTTATCAAGTTTTGTCCTAGAAATTGACCTCAAACTATGGGACGACTGCAAGGCAATCGTATTTCAAAGGACACAATTTTGATCTTTGAAGCCCCCAAAAAAAGTCTGCTCACTTTTCACACTAATAATTTCATTTTTTGTATTTTTAGAATTATGCCTATCGTCCATTATGCCTAATGTCCATTATGCCTAACATCCATTATGCCTATCGTATTTATGCCTATCGTATTTATGCCTATCGTACTTATGCCTAACGTCCTTATGCCTAACGTCGTGCACCCCTTCTCAGCTTAGTGTTCAATGAGCACTTCCACAGTTATTAACTGAGCGCTTTCTTCGCCGCAGTTGTCATTTTCGCATTCGTATATCGTGTGTCATGTACGATGATACTCTATGTCTAGGGAAGTCAAAGAAATTTCCATTACGAAAAGATCCTGAACCGACCGGGAATCGAACACAGACACCTTCAGCATGGCTATGCTTTGTAGCCGTGAACTCTTACCACTTGTCTAAGGAAGGTTACATTTATTAAATCGTTATGCAAACTATGAATCGTTCGTCACTATAAGTGTCGGCAAAAGCCCTTATTCCTGTTTTATTAATTGAGATACACGTACCTATGTTTTATTTATTTGTTGCAATTTTCAAAAACAAACTTTGAATATTTCGACATTAAAAATGTCGACGTACTGATAGATAACTTTTGAAATTGAGGCTACATGAATCGCATCATTTACCAAGGTGAATCCTGATAATGTAGATTTTGATCCCTCCCACTAACAAAACTCCTTCCTGTGAAAACGTGGAGATGCAGAGGTGATCTCGGTCTCTAGTAGCAATGGACGTCACACTGACATTCCGTCCCTTCCCCGATAAACGAAAGGACGTGGTCGGCGTCGTTATTGACATTACTAAGTTTGGAGTCCTCGAAATTGTACATTGAAGATGGTATGCTGCTCCCAAGCTACGTCTGTTCGTTCCTTGTGCAATTTTGATTATTCCGGCCAATCACGGAGTAGCAACTACGAATTGTACGGTCTTCAATGCCTATGCTTCTTGAGCATTTTTACATAAACATTTTTTTAATTTTGTAAACTAATTTTTTAGTAGTGAAAGTAGTGAAATTTTTCAAAAAACACTGAAGAGCATGGCTAATTTTACTCAGCATTGGATCGACCAAAATTTTAAATCAATGTGTAAATAAAATCGTAATCTTATGTTCTTTGAAGAGCACTCATGAAGTTTTGGCAGGAAAATCTGAAAACTATTCAAAATCGATGAAACAGTCATTCAAGTCATCGTGCAAAAATTTTGGTAGATCCAAAAAAATGTAAGCAAAGAGAGCCACAATGTTATATACACTGCCCATCATAAATATGGAATCGCGTATTGCAACACTCATACTGAATATTGCAGCACCTTGCAAAGTTTAGCATCACCTAAAATAAATATTATCTCGTGATTCTGAAGTGCTAGATCAATGTATTTTTGAGGTCATCTTAAAAAACACGTCTTTGAGCCCCTGCGATTTTTTTTTTTTTTGAAAAAAAAAAATTCGCTGGATTTTGGGTGATGCTACACTTAAAAGTGCTGCAATACTCAGTATTGCAACGATTCCATACTTATGGTGGGTAGTGTAGGTTCTTTTGAAAAGTTAGGGGAGAATTGTTCGGTAACAAATATTTGGAGGAATCACAGCGAAGGCTGTGAAGACTCTTCTCATATCAGGCTCGTTATGACAGTTTTAGAAACTTAAAGTTACAACAAAACAAGGCTGATTATTTCAATTTTTGATTGAATTTCCAGGATTATAAGGACTATTTCTCTACCCAAACATTTTTTACCCCCTTTTTGATATACAAAAGCAAATTTCTCTATTTAACAACATTTGTTATGAAAAGGTTCTATTCCATAAGGTTCTGTAAAGACACAGCATCATTTTCATTGGCTGGACCTTGACATTTTTACAGAATCTTAAGAGGTATTTCCGCAACACCATAGGCTGGGTCCTCAGGAAAATTAAAAAAAAATAGTTCAAATAAATAAATATAGAATCATGCACATGATTAACAGACAATCTTGGGCAAGATTTTTTTTAATTTGGGATGTTATTCTAACAGAACCCCGAGTAAAATCATGGACATAATTCTTACAAAGTCTATGATAGGATTTCAAACAGCATCCTAGACTAGATTCTGGTGTTATATTGATTATTGAGAATAAATCTTACAGAATCTTAGGCAAGACATTTACAGCATCATGGAAGAGATTTTTATAGAATACTAAGCAGGATGCTCAGTGCCAATTATCTTCCATTTTTCCATTAGTAACTTTTCTTGATGACTTGATAACAAAAAAAAAAAAAAACAATGGCCCACCGAACAATATTGCTTCTAAGATTAGGTCCGCGATACAGAAAGTTGGGAAGGCCTGATCTAAGTGGGTCGATCACGAGTAAAGTTACTGTGCACATGCTGTAGACTTAGGTGCAGGAGCATCATTGCTTGCAAGCGCACGGGAGCGCTGTATATTGTGTGACCTTTTTTGATGCGCCTCATTTTTCTTAAGATGTGTCTCAATGAGGTCTCATGCGCTCCGTCTCATGTTCTGTTTAAAATTCAGCAATTTAAGGTGAAGTAGGCCGTCATTGAAATTTGTACGCATCGTTGATGATTGTTGCTTATTCATCTCACGATTTCCAATCAAAGAAAATCAGTTGGTTTTGCACTGACACAGCTGAAAAAGTATCAGCATACTTTATGCATGTTAGCGCGTACAGTGATACATTTTCAAGTCAATATAAACTATCAATACTGAGTTTGAAGTACACTTTGAAATGCAAGCTGAAAAGCCATCATTGTTGCCAAAACGAATGACGGGCTACTTAGCCTTAATTGAAGTGATGACACAATTTTTCAACGAGAATCTAAATTGTAATTCTCGGATCGCGAGTCTTCGACCATATCATATAGATCATCTAGACACCTGCATAATGCACTATGGGCGATCAGGTGGCCAATAATCGAAAAAATGACTTGTTCTGATAGGTTTTTCTGGTACATCATTCCTTAGTAAACACTTCTATTAAGATATTTCTGGAATATCAGGGCAAAATCTCTTATAGTCTAATTGATACAGTGTATCAAAGTTACAGTTTTTACGAAAAATAAAGAATTCAGTGTAAACACAAGGTACACATTGTGCGGGGAGAGCGCTAAAAAAAATGTATTTGATTTTTTATCGAAACTTTATACATCCCATACTTTTTTGTCCCAAGTTGTCCCAGGCTAAAATGTATTTCCAAGGGTACTTAGGAATGTAAAATAAACGATCGTGAAGAATTTAGCTGCACAAATTTGCAATTTTTTAATTTAGGGCTCTTTGATTTTTTTTAATACTTTAACCATTTTCGATTAAAAAAAGTTAAAAACTTATTTAGAGAATAACTGAATATCGCTCAATCATTCATATCATTATTTCTATGTGAGTTTTTATATTTATAATGGTTTGCACAACGTTAATCGCATAAATAGCTTATATGCATAATAAGTAACAAAACTTATTATTTCGCTATAGGCTCTATTCAAAAGTTAGTCTCGAATTTTTTTTTTAATCAAACGTCAAATTTGTATCACAAAACTCATAAATACGACAGGAGATGAAAAAAATATTTTTGGCCGCCAGTCTGTATGGAATCCGTCCATAGTGTAATGAGGCGAAAATAGTTGTAAAGGCTCTCCGTTACTAAGCAGTTGTTTCACAACTTGGAAACGGATGGCGAGCAGCGCATGCGACGAGCCTTACCGGGTGCACATCACCCACCGCGCGCTTTCAAAATTTTCGTGAGCCTCCGGATAGCGCAGCACACTAGGATTCCGATGAGCTGAGAGACGGTTTGGTTGGAGACTCGTCAGTACATTTATGTGCTCCTGATTGTGAGAAATATGTTATTCTAATCACGAGGTAAGCCTTCGTCAGTACCAGAAGGTAAGTGCAGCAATTTATCTTCTAATGGGAAGTATGCACTTCAACAGAAAAGTAATCGCTTATCTCGAAGCGTGGGAAATTTCTTGCAAGAAATGCTCAAGAAAAGCATTTTTCTTTGATCGCAGTACGCAGTTGAAAAGAAATGTTGATTCAAATGGAGCTCACTGTAGAAAATTTCTTGACCATTTCTTGCGCAAAAATGTTTACTTTTCTTGAGCTGAACAGCTTACTTAGCTTAAATATAAAAATCCCTTGAGAGAGTTTGAGAACTGAACAAGTCTAATTCAATCCAAATGCATAATGCAAATATTTTGATATTTCAAATGCTTGGGTAAGGTTTCCTGACACCATTAAAAAACACTGTCTGAACATCGACCATTTGTGAGAATGAACTGAAACGGACATTGAATACTATCTCCTACATATCGCTACCATCTATTTTTGTATTCTAAACTGTAATCATAAAGTTCACCAAAATTTGAAACAAATCATTTCACTCAACCAGTGAAGAATTATGGTCTTTTGATCAAAAAGTTTTCCCTGGCAGCTCCTCCCATAAAATTGATGGTTTCATGAACAAAACTTTTCTGTACAAATACAACTCATTACCTGAGAGCTATGCCAGTACTCGCATCCATTTTATCTTCTGCGATGGGTGAATTCGACGACTTTATCCCGAGTCAACGGGTGGCGTTTTGGATCTGGAAAATTCTCGGTATATGGGCAACCGACGATGAAAGCCCCTTTTACAGAGCATACCGTCGAATTTATCATTTTTTCTTCACGGGAATATACTTGTTTTCGATGTTCACTAGTTCTTTTTTCACCGAAAATTCTGAAGAACTCTGGGTGGAGATTTTGTTTATTCTTCCTACGGAGATAGCGATGTTGACCAAAACCATCATTACTGTGTACAAGTTCGAAACCATTCACCGATTGCTTCAAACCACAATCTCGAAGGAGTTTCAGCCAACGTGTCCCAAGCATGGAAAGGAATATGATCGTTTTTTCGACCGGTTCAGCAAAGTTATGTTGATGTACTACTTTTGCAGTGTTTGTGCTGCTTGGACACATTTGGGATTTTTGTTTGATGACCGTCTGAAGCTGCCGTTCTTCAATTGGTTCTTCTGGGTCCCGCTGGATAGGGATCATCTGAACAATTACTACATTCTTTTCGCGTATCAGATGATCGGAATGATGGGGCACTGCTCGTTGAACGTATCCGGTGATATGAACATTGCCTACCTGCTTTCAGTAGCCGGTCAGCAGTTGGATTTGCTCAGCTGTAAATTTGCCAGCCTGCCGGTTCCTGGAACGGGAACCACTATTGAAAAAGACTATTATAAAAGGACGTTTGTGGAGCAGATTCAACAGTACAATCGAATTTATGAGTAAAATAGTTTAAATCTGAAGATAGGAAGGTTTCTGATACCGCTTTTACTTCACAGTTTTGCACGGGAGATCGAGAGAACAGTTTCGTGGTGTGTTTTTGCACAGATATGTGCCAGCGGTATAACCATTTGCGCCATAGTATTCCGTTTGTCGGCTGTAATACTTGCTACGATAGGATATAACGAATATAAAAAAAATCCTCCTACATTCTTTTCGCAGATCAGTATTATCGATCATCTCGGCACCTCAATTCCGATGTTCTTCTACATGGTGTCAATGTTGACGCAGATCTTCCTACCATGTTACTTTGGAAATGATGTTACTCTTAAGAGCCAAAAACTTACCAATGCATTGTACACCTCGAAATGGTATCGGTTGGCAATGAGCGACCGGAAAGATCTGAAAATGATGACACTTCGCACCAGTGAGTCGATTCGATTGAAGGCAGGGGGATTTTTCAATTTCAACCTAGAGGCTTTCACATCGGTAAGAAGAGTAGTGTGTCTCAAAATAAAAAACAACACTTACAACAATTGTTGTCTTTGCAGACTCTAAACACAGCCTATTCGGTTTACGCCGTTCTCAACAGCAAAAATAATAAGTAAAAACATAAGTGTACATAGGAATAGTATGAATATCAGGATAGTAAGAATCATTAACCCTTAAAAACCCAGGACGTATCTTGAATTTTTAAATGACCCCAATTCGGAGATTAGTAAGTAAATGGATTAATTTGAAATAAATGTGGAAGTAAATGCAATTGGTTGTTTGTGAGAAATCCTCCTAGACACCTCACCCTTTTCTAGGACGTGGACACGAGGGGTTCAAAATTTGCCTCAAACGGTTATCTCATCATCCAAATGAGCTAGAAAAAATGGTGTCTTCGGCAAAGTTGTTCAGTAGATCAAGGACTATCTGGCAATAAAAAATCTGACTGAGAATTCATCCGCTATGTAGCGCTACTGACATTTTTTTCCAATCATCTGTATCTCAAGATCCTACAGCTAGAAGGTTGGTGTCTTCAGCAAAGATATTCAGTAGATTGAAGGCTATAAAAATAAGCAGGTTTCTACTGAAATCAGCAATTTGATTTGTAGGAATCAGCAAATAATGCTGATGTCTTCGAAAAAAAAAAAATTGATGTGTAATAACTTCAGGGACACTCGAAGGAACAGTCTATAATTAAAAGAAGGAAAAACATCTGATAAAATCTTTCAAAATCAATTCCAGCACACCGCTGGTAACCTCCAAACCAACAAGCCTTCAGCCAAGAGTCTTAACACGATGCGCGGAATTCACAACTTCGTCCTAAATTAACAAGTCGA
Organism: Aedes aegypti; assembly: GCF_002204515.2. NCBI lineage: Eukaryota > Metazoa > Arthropoda > Insecta > Diptera > Culicidae > Aedes > Aedes aegypti. The sequence continues at coordinate 81,496,262 of NC_035109.1, read as the reverse complement.
TTTTATCTTTCTTTTGGTGACAAACATAACGTCCGATAACAACATAAACATATACAAACTAAATAGTTTATCATTCATTGTGCCGCATTTTTAAATCCTACTCATCAGCGTTGTAGCAAGCTGATTAATTTTTAGTGCGCCATTCGACCAAACGACCCTTTTTGCCAAAAGGCATTCGGCCAAATAGGCGGACACCTACTAATGTTTTACAAAACTGCATAATTTTTATTGAATTTATTTTTATTTATTGAAAAAACCTGAAGTGTTTGAGGATTGAAGTTCTCAAACGCATATTTTGAAGGTTAAAACAAATACCAATGATAATTCCCTCCCCTTGGTTATGCGACCTTGCCGCGATGGGAGGGCATAATCCATTAGCCCATATGATGGAAACCAAAGGCGTAACCTGTAGTGGTGGTATCACATTTTGGCATTTTTTGCTTGAAGCCGCGTCATAATTCATATGGCATAGACGCAATAATATCTCGGATGTGGTCGGATTCACTGAGTAGAAATAAGTGGCGACAATCTTATTTTAATATGGTTTTTACATTGTCATAATAAGAAATACCTCTTTTGTAACAACGGTATAAATAATCTAATTCCAGCTTCATTTCCGCAAAATTTACAAGTAGAAAGTAGGCGTTGTGAAGCATTGCATTTGCCACCGAAAAGTGATTCTTGTAGGAGACTGTAATAGAAGCCTAAGGTAACTTTACTCTTCAATATTCACTATAAAAATGACTATGGAAAGTAAGACGCTGAGATAGATCATTAGGGTACACTTGCTAGTTTCGAAAAATTGTTGAACAGACAAGGAAAGCGACTTTTTTCTTTAAGGATATATGAACTTAATGGCCAATAAATACTTTTAACAACAAATAATAAACTTAACTAGAACTACTACTAAACAGCCTAATTTTGTTAAGACTTAACGACAATTGACATTTAAGACTCTAATCTTATGTAAAAGACAGGAGTAATCAGAATGGCACTTGAATGACAAATTATTCAAAACCATTTCGACTAGACATACAGACCGAGGGTTCAGCCTTGACAAGTTAAGCTGTCAGGCAGCTCCAACTGAATACCATACAAAAAAAAAACAATAGGTACCAATGATAACTTTCTCTTTTCTTCTGGAAAATCTCAAGCCGCAGATTCGTAATGTCATCCGGTTGTAGCCTTGAGGTTACGCTTTCGCTTCCTAAGCGGAAGGTCATGGGTTCGATTCCCAGCCCCTCCACGAAAAACCCGTCCAGCCACCAGAAGACGCCTCACGGAGGACCGTGCTTTGGGGAGCACATCCATCCTCCCCAGATAGCCCAGATAGCCGTAGCGGTAAACGCGCAGCTATTCAGCAAGACCAAGCTGAGGGTCGTGGGTTCGAATCCCACCGGTCGAGGATCTTTTCGGGTTGGAAATTTTCTCGACTTCCCAGGGCATAGAGTATCTTCGTACCTGCCACACGATATACGCATGCAAAAATGGTCATTGGCACAGTAAGCTCTCAGTTAAAAACTGTGGAAGTGCTCATAAGAACACTAAGCTGAGAAGCAGGCTCTGTCCCAGTGGTGACGTAATGCCAGAAAGAAGAAGAAGAAGAAGAAGATCCATCCTCCGTCAGTATCAGATGGTGACTGAGACAAACTGACCCTCTTCGCAGGCAGCTAGCCTCACTAATAACAGAGCTCTCTCCTACCAGCTCGGTGTGAGAGTAAAAGAGTAGGAGAGAGTGAAACTAGATGTAAATATCGTAAATATAGATAAGTTGAAAATAGATCTGTATCGATTAAGAAGCTTCAGATCAACTGAGTCCGGCACAGTAGCGGCCACGAACAGGGAGTGTCTTAAAAAAAAATCTGATTTTGAATGAAAACCTCTTTTATTCGGTGACGTGTCCCTTCCGCATATAGTGAGCATGCGATTTCTCAAAACATGGACTGTGCAAGTACTGTATACAGAAACCTAGTCCTGACAGAAACTGCTTCAAGTGGAAGTTCACTTCCCCATGATCTTTGTACCAATTTGACATATTTGGTATTAGCCGATGGGTCCTTTTTTCTTTAGTGGAGATATCCCATTCCTGCTGCCAACCTCTAAGCGTTGTCTTTTTACAACGTTTATGGTATAACTTCAAGTTTGTAGAGCAGTCAACGGGCCATAGGTATACGAGAAAAATCTTATTTTTTTGGTACTTTGTCGTTACCAGCCCTGTTATAATAATGTGTTATATGTATTACATTACAAGGGGCTGGACAGCATTTGTTTTTGAGCTAGCTCTTGAGTTAAATAGCAACTCTGAGTAACTCTCGTTGCTTGATTTCAAATGCACATAGCAACTCATGTAGCAACCTCTTATTATGTCGAAACCTGGGGTATCAATGACGTGCGTTTACGTGGATAAGAAATTTCCTTTCCCGATACGATCAGAATTTTGTGGTCAAATTCCCCAAGCTGTTTTTTGCATTTCATGGATACTTAGACGATGGGTCTGTGTGTTATTGAGCTCCAGGTCTTCAGGAAAAGCAGAAATAGTTGAAAAACAGTTGTTCTGAAAGTGTTTTATTTCTGTAACAAGCACTATCAAAGTCTTGTATTCAGGAGATAACAACAAAATAAACAATAGATTTGTGGGCTTGACGTGTGATTACTAACTTTATTTAACGTATCTAGGAAAGTAAATTAAAATATGAAATAAGACGCAGAATATCTATTGATAAACATTTCCCGACTGTACTAAGCTGTACAGGCATTGCTAGGAGTGCAAGCTAGTTCTTCAAAAGACAAAACTCCATTAGAAGCATTATCGTTTTTCTAGGCTTAGTAAAATTGAAAACATAGGTCATAGAAGAAGTTGGTTCGAGTTCACATAAAAAATTGTTAACAAATATTAATTCAATTTCCCCAATTACTACAACTTCGGACATGAAATAACTTCGTTCAGTTTTAACATTAATGATTCTCTATGGTACTTCCTCTAGAGTTCATGAGGCATCGAATATTGTTGTCAGACACTACTCATGATGACTGTAATGAAAACAATTTCCCACGGGAGATATGATTGATGTGTTGCATTTTTTGCCTTGGCCACTAAGACATCCAAATTCTTGTGATCGAGCAAAATGTGAGTAACTCAAGCTTGCTCTGTGTTCGAAGAGTTACTCTGAGCATAGCTGTCCCACTCCCAGTTACACTAAGCATTCGTTTTACGCGTAATAATTCAATTTGTGTACATTTGTTTTGAGGCTCCGAAAATTGTTTTAGTTCAAGGTTCAACCTTGATTTTTTTCAGTTGTTATTTCACTCAAAGTACATACGTTTATCTATTTAGTTCTTCTTTTTCACTAATCGACGGTTCATGTTTCTCGGTAGAGAAAACGAACGTGCGGATCGTCACATCCCATTTTGGGTAGACCCACCGCACAAACAGAATATTCGTGCTCAAGCTCAAAGCTTCTTCTTCTTTTTTCTGGCGTTACGTCCCCACTGGGACAGAGCCTGCTTCTCAGCTTAGTGTTCTTATGAGCACTTCCACAGTTATTAACTGAGAGCTTACTATGCCAATGACCATTTTTGCATGCGTATATCGTATGGCAGGTACAAAGATACTCTATGCCCTGAGAAGTCGAGAAAATTCGCGACCCGAAAAGATCCTCGACCAGTGGGATTCGAACCCACGACCCTCAGCTTGGTCTTGCTGAATAGCTGCGCGTTCACCGCTACGGCTATCTGGGCCCCTCAAGCTCAAAGCTGTCGGTTACGTATTCAGTGGCCTCTCAGAGGAAAGGTAATGTAAAATATTTAACATCGGGTCGTGCAAGGCTACTTTTAAATCATTTATAAAATTTTAATCCCTATTTTATAAAGCTTGACACAGCCGACGACACCTATTTTGACTTAATTATATGATTCAAAATTGTTAGTCGCCCAAGTGACTCCTCCCCGTTCAGACGGTAACAACACGCATCACTCACATATGGCATCGCAGGGTGAGCTGATTTCATCGGTTCGTGTTATCCTGTGGATATATCGGATAATCGGTCTGAGTCGAGAAAACAACCAATCAGTACGCTATCGTATCTACCGTTGGGTGCTCAACATTCCATTCCTCTTTGCGTATCTGTTTGCCATGATCATAAGTGCTCTTCATGAGGAAAACTCCGAAATCCTTTGGAAAGATACTATTTTCATCATCCTCACCGAAGCTTCTATGTTCGTTAAGGTGGTCACCACCTATTGCCGGTTCCAGGATACCTTTCAACTTTTGCAAACATCTGTTTCGGAAGAATTCTCTCCGAGGTGCCCATGTGAGCAAGAACGGCATCGAAGAGTTTTACGCCATTTGAATGGCGCTCTGATGGGTTATCTGACCGTTAGTGTCATTACTGCCTGTAGCACAGCTATTCACATCTTCGAAGGTATGCACAAACTTCCGACGTTCTCTTGGTTCTTTGGAGTACCATATGGTCCGGATCATGGATTTAACTACCTACTCATCGCTAGTTATCAAGTGAGCGGTATGGTGATGCACTGTGCGTTGAATGTCTCTGGGGATATTCAGATAACCTACCTGTTGGCCATCGCAGGGATTCAGTTGGACTTTTTGAAAAGGCGATTCGAGGATTTGAAGGAAGATTACCTGGTGCACTTGCAAAGGCGGAATTTGATCCACCATAATCGCCACATGCAACTGGTGGAACAATTCGTCCAAGATATCGAACGAGTCTACTCTCCTGCGACATTCACACAGTTCTGTGTCAGTGCGATAACGATTTGTGCGACAGCCTTCCGCATATCCAGTGTAAAACCGCTGAATCACTGGTTCGTTCAAAAATACTAATGAATGAATCTCCCATAGATCGACATCCGTGAGAACGCAGGTGTTGCCATCGGGATGATGATGTACCTGTTGTCAATGACCGTGGAAATCTATCTTCCCTGCTATTATGGAAACGAAATCACGCGGAAAAGTCAACGCCTCACCAATGCGTTGTACTCGTGCGAATGGTATCGGTTCGACTCGGAGACTCGTCGAACAGTGAAAATGCTGATGATACGCACCAACAAACCAATGATGTTGAAGGCCGGTAGATTTTTTCAGTACAGTTTGGATACGTTTGGCACGGTGAGTTGTAATGTGGTCAACGGTAGTGACCATCCACGAATGGTTACTAAATATAGAATATCAATGAAATCGTTCATCTATAATCGTGTAAACTGGAATTCCTCCAGGGATACCATCTGATATTGATCCAGGGCTTCCTTCTGGAATTCAACCAGAGGTTTCTCGAGGGATACCTCCAGGGATTCCTCCCAAAAATTTCTTCTGTAATTCTTCATTCCTTTTGAAATTCCTCTAGGGATTTCTTATGGAATGCATCCAGAGATTCCTTCTAGATTTTTTTCCAGAGATTTCTTCAGGAAAACCTTCTAGAATTCTTCCTGGGATACATTTTAAAAATTCCTCCAGGGAATTTTTCTAGGGATTCCTTTAAAAAAAAAATTCCTAGGTTCCTTTTGGAATTCCCTCTGGAACTCATCCAGGGATTCTTTCTAGAATTTTTCCAGGGATACCTTTTGAAATTCCTCCAGGGATTCCTTGTGGAATTCCCTTGTGTATTCTATGGATTGATCCTAGCATTCTTCTACGTCAGAGGATGTTAACGGGCAACGATATACAGGTAGAGAAAAACAATACACACGGTGCCCAAATTACAACTGGCTAAACATTGAATTAAACACGAAAACAGATCTCGTCTCCGTATCTCTTACTTATCCTAATGATAAGCACCTTTAGGCACCAAGCCAGCGGAATTCCTCCATGGATTTGTTCTGGAATTCTTCCAGGGATCCATTCTGAAACTTCTCTAGGGTATTCTTTAGTGGAATTCTTAGTACCCCTTTTAAAATTCTTTCAGGGATTCCCTCTGGAAGTTCTTCCCAGGGATTCCATTTGAACTTACTCACACGATCGTCGGTGTACGGCCCGGAAGACGTCATCAGTTTGATTTTGCGATAGCAAGTGATTCACACGTTTTCATCAATTGTACTATGTAGTCAATAAAGTTATATTTTATACCGTCCGTGAATCGCGTGCGTACCCTCATTTCCAATATCGCAACACACTCTTATTTTGCTTTTTGGTTGCTACCACTCCTGTGACTAGGGTTTTCAATCCCGAATAGTGAGATTTCCTAGGATTCCCGTTTTCCGGAAAATAGTTTTCTGCTCCCCCATTTCCCTGAACGTTCAATTTCATTAAATATTCAAACAAAAGTTATCACACAATTCTCTTTTCATGTCATGTTCCGTCTCGTCGACATTATTTTCCAGAAATTATGCAATACAAATCGGGAATTAACGGGAATTGTCAATTTTATTTCTCGTTAAGTAACTACTCAAAATCAAATCTCGGGAAAATAGGAAACTCTGGTATGACTATGTATTTAAATAGTAAGTTGTTTTCGGAAGAAGTACAGTTCAAAATTTTTACTTTCCTTCAATATTGACATCTTTTCAAACTCATTGGGAATCAAAGTAGGGGGAAAGCACTGTTCCTCCACGCCTATTCGTATTCTTAACATAATTGTAAAATTTGTACTTACGTGTTAAATGTCATAATTTGATTACATTCGTTTCAGACTTTGAACTCGGCATACTCGCTCTTTGCTGTACTACAAAATACATTAGTGGATTCTGGGAAACAAGGCCAACCGTGAACCATGTTGTTTTCATCATTATGACAAGCTTTCGCTTGTAAAGGTCTTGAGAAGGTAAGGTGCAAAATTGTTGAGAGTGCCTAAAGGAGAGACAATATTAGCCCTTCTAAAGTTAGCATCATTCTTTATCTAAATATTAGAAATTTGTGTCGATTTGGATCATTGGTCATCTGATTCCGGAGACACAGTCTTCTCTCCCTTACTCGATATTCTGTAACTCGGTCCCTTCAATCTAGCATACTTTGATCTCTCTATATGTCGATACCTCTCTAACTCGATGTTCCCTGACTCGATGCTATCTGTTTCAATTTCCCATGCAAGTTTTCCTCTCTAACTCGATATTTTCATGAAAAGTTTTAAACGTCCTATAACGATGAGAAATTGCAAAAACTCTTTTTTGCAATTTCTCATCGTAATAGGCCGTTTTTCATCACGCCAGCCTGTCATGAAACGGCCTACTTTCCTGCACTGAAGTCTGCAGTGCGGGAATAGTCATTACACAACTGAAATCAGTGCTGTAATGATTCATTACGCAACGCTTTCTCATTACGCAACTGTTTTGAGTTGCGTAATGAATCATAACACAACAATTTTTCAGAAATTGAAAAATAAAGGTGAATGCATTCCGATATAATTTCTGATACCCTCAAGTGGTCTTCTACGAAATTGCAAAAAATGATGTACGAAACTCGTTGCAGAACTCGACTTTTACAGCACTCGTCGTAATTACCCTACTAAATTTACGACTCGTGCTGTAAAAATCATCATTCTGCAACTTGTTCCGTAAACTACTATATTGATACTCTTTACTTGATATTCATATTTACATTTACATATTTATTCATATATTTACTTGATAGTCAAGTAAAACTCGAATGAAACACCAACGATTGGAAACTTGTTTCTTTGTTGTACAAAAAATGATGTTTGTATTGATTGCACTCGTCATATACGTTAAAATCGTAGAACATGATTTAGAAAATCGTTCATTTCAAAGGGTAAATACCATTGCTCACCTAGTTTTTGAAGCTTATCTTACTCAGTATTTTCTCAGCTTTCTGATAAGGATCGCAGAAAATTCAAAATGGTGGCCAAATGCAAAATGGCTGCCAATTTTCTTTAGTTAAAATTGAAAGCTATATCTTTCCTCTATATGTCGCCACTAAGTTTGCTATGTTTTCCAAGGGAAATATGAGACACATCACGTGAAGAAAAACCTAAGATTTATAAGAAATATGGGCTTTTTCGCAAATTGTTTAGCTAGCTGGCGTACGAGGGGTCCACCAATTTAAGAAAACCGAAACGGCCACTCTTTAGTTTTAGCATATACTAACGATCAGTGACATAAAATGGGAATTTTAACGGGTCCGATGGCTGCCTGGTTTCAGCCAGAATTGCTCACATATATTAAAATTATATGTAACAGGAAAAAGGGTTTTTGTCCATACTTGTAATCCATTTTTGACTGAAAACGAATGCCTTTACGCACTCGCACAACGCGAATCGCATACAATTGATTCTGATTTTGTCGCTCTACCCACAAGAGCATGAAACGGGATTAAAAGACCACACTTAACTCATTAAGCGGTTTTACGATTTTGGCATAGTTTGTATGAACATCCGAAAATGGGCACAGGATTCTTGAAGATCAAAATGTAATGTCTACCACACCACATTCTCTGTATTTTTACAGATATATTACAAATGAGCCAAAAATTTCAGTTAGATTACGGCAGGTGAAAACTAGGTGATAATCAAATTCGACATAGATTCAAAAACTAGGATCATTTTATGAGAACTATATATCGAAAAGAAATAAAAAATTTACTCAAATCCATGACAATGTATAATCCTCATTTTTTATTATTTGTCTGCAAGCAAAATGACGGTCGTAGAAATTTTATATTGCGAACGAGCATCGGGATATCTTTAAACCAAGTGACCAACGATCAAAATAGAGAAAAAACTATTCATAAATATCGAAAAACAATTAAAATATTATGCAAACGTAAAAAGGGTTTAATTTGTTGCGAACTAATATCCATTTTTTAACAAACGAATCTCTTGACGGGTACTCTGTAGTTATATATTTGAATTCTTGTTACGTCTGATAAATTGGAAGTCGGCAGTGATATTTAAATAAAGCTTATTTAGTTGTAGAATGATGTCGTATACTTTTATTGTTCTATTATGATTTCAACTCAGTATATGTTTGTAATTTCGATTGTTTAAATCTATTCGTTACATTCAACTTAAGCATCTTAAAAAGGTAATTGCAAACATGAAACGTTCCACAACTTAATAATATTTGGTTTCTTTGGTTATAGATTTGGGTTCAACTGAGATCATCTGATTGTGAATAGCAAAAGCAACAGAAACAAAAACTATTCGAAAGCCATGTCAGATTGCACACTTTTCCCTTCCTGACCACCACCAGCATCACTAACTTTCGGTTCCCGCCACATTCCTCGGCCCTACTCCTCCTTGATACTCAACCCGTCGGACAGCCCAGGTCCCTGATCGTTCATCTGTTTCACCTCGAGGCCGTTGATCATGATGTTAACCACCACGGTTGACAGGTTCAACCCCAGCGAAAGGTTCTGGACCAGGTTGGCCAGTCTGTGGTTCTGCTCTTTGTTGATGTCGAAGTTGGCCAGCACGATACAGGCAACACCTTGGGCGATCTGATGTACGGAAATAATAATAGGTGCACGTGAGTCGAAACATTGTGCGGTCAATTTTCAGTTGTGGATGTACGGAACTGCCGGATCCAGCCCGAAGTTCATCTTGATTATGTCACAGAAGAGGGCCGTAACCACGAAGGCCAACGAGAAATGATTGAGGATGTTGGCGACCCGTTGCTGAACTTCACCCTTGTGAAAGTTAACCAGTGTTAGTATGACGGCCAACAGGGCTGCCGAGACCTGCAAATGGGGGTGTTAGGGTGTTAGAAGATGTGCAGGTGGTATCGGAACTGGGGACATTTGAGGCACTGGTGGTGACATTAGGATTGGGGCCAGAGGATTTGCGGGACTATGACTGAAACCACTGTTAGTGCCGCTGGCGGTGGACGAGGGTATGGAATCGTATCTGGTGCGGTCCAATAGCCGCAATGGTTGCGATGAATGTTCAATGCCGAAACCAGATATTATTACGTTCATTAGTGAAATGATAAATATTAATACAACTATAACGTCATTGAGGACGATTGCGGCCGTCTGTTCGTTTTTACGATTAATGTTTAAGCTTCCAATCACCACGAACAGGATTCCTACAACGAGCTGCAAAGTGGAAAAAGAGTAATTTAGAAAACACGACTATTGATTTCTCCTACTAAGCTCCCCGAATGCGTTCTCAATTATCCGATCACCCTGAAACCCATTTCCCCGAATGATCCGTTTTCCAGAGAAGTAATTAATTTGAGAATGACCTTCAATGCCAGACCGGAAAGCTGAAAACATGAAGTATATAAAAGACGCATAAATTTGGTCATATTTGCCAAGGGTAAATCGACAATCTCCAACGGGGGTGGAGCGATTCGGAAGGTTGGCGAACGATCTAAAAGGCATTATTCACCAATTCCATGCAAAACGACCATTTTTTACTACCTTCCACCTAATCAACAGCGTTTGTGTGGTAACTCTGATTTTTTTTAATTACAATCTTAGAAGTACTCCAAGCATCGGAGAATTTGGATAGATTTATAAAGGAATATCTGAGTTTCTGATATTAATTGAGGGGCAAAAACGCAAAGGGGTATAAGTGACATATTCGTCAGTTTTGAGTTACGTATACTGAAAAATTTTACTGTTTCCAAGCTTTCCAACGGTATTTTAGGTGATTTTTCCGTTCTATATATATAAAAAATATTAGTCATAGTAGATTGGCTCGATTTTTTTGATCCCATACAATGCAATTTATACCGATGTCTTGACTGTTTTTGATATCCTTGACTGTTTTTCTTGAACTCCTTATCAGATTCGTAGTGGTAGGGGGAAAGCTGAGCTGAAAGGATTCCGGCGGAAACTCTTGAGAGATCTAGGTGACTTCTGTAAAAAAAATCAATCCTTGGATCTGGATTCAACTAAAGATTTATCAGATCAAGATTTTTTTCCAGGGACCAGATATGGGCCATGCCTGACGCATAGTTCCTAATATTTTTTAGACCCGTAATTGAGCTTTACTCTTTTGTGGAATTGATTATTGATGATTATTAGGTTCTGTAAGAATGAGGTGTAACTCGGACGCGTGTCTTGAACATACTGCTTTATTTGACGGTTTCTCTCAAGGTACATAACAAGGAAGTGTATATGTGTGTGTGCTCCATAAGGAAGTTACCATAACGAGGGGTTATACAACAGTCAATTACAAACTATGTTACATCTCCCCTTTCGAAGAACATCAATAGTATTCGAAGTCATCATCTCTTCTTGGGCGAATCACACGACCACTTCGTGTGCATGTTTCGAAGTCACCTCCGACGTGGCTCCCGTTGAACCTTTCGTGTTGATCAATCGATGTTGGGATATCTCGAACGTCTTCTGATGAACGTTGTACAGGAACAGTATCCATGTAGATAATTGTATCGTCGTTCGATGCTTGGTTGGAACATGATGACCAGCGATTGTTCTTCAGATCACGGGCATTCCTGCGTACAATCTGACCATCTGCAAGTTTTACGAGATAAGATCTTGGTGGTTCCAGCTTCTTGTTGATTTCGCCTTCTTCCCAAGTCTTCGATTTCGGATTCTGCACCATAACTTGCTGCGTCTCAGTGAACTCCGTAGCCTCTCTACCTCCTTTATCAGCGTACTCTTTCTGTTTTATTCGCTTGGCTGCTAATGCATCTGTAGTATTACCGACAAGTTCTGGCTTCAAAGATTTCTGAGTAATCGGCAAAGGTGTTCGCAATCGGCGACCCATTAGACGCTGACTTGATGATGCTAGCTCATTGTCTCTAGGTGTGTTTCTAGATAACAACAGCGCCAATTGTATATCGGAGTCATCTTCTGAACACTTTTTCAATATCGTTTTCGCAGTTTGGACGAATCGTTCCGAAAGTCCATTACTTCTTGGAAAGTGGGGACTAGAAGTTACGTGATCAAACGACCACTGTTTACTAAAATTAGCAAACTCTCTTGATGCATATTGGGGACCGTTATCTGTATACAGTATTCGGGGAATTCCATGACAAGCAAACCATCGTTTTAGAATCGCCACTACCGACCTGCTAGATGTGTCCTTAAGGGGTTCGAAATCGAAGAATCCTGAATAGCTGTCCGCAATCAATATGTAGTCCTGTCCATGGAAATGGAACAAATCAGATCCAACTATCTCGAAGGGCAAGGTGGGTACTTCATTATTGATGATTGTATGCTTTTGGTTCGATTTCTGATGCTTTTGGCAAATAGCGCATGATTCCACCATTATCTTTATTTCTGTCGCCATCCCTATCCAAAATAATTGTTGCTTTGCTCTATTGATACAGCCTTGAATTCCAGTATGTCCCGAATGAATGATACTCAGCATCTTTTGTCTCAGCGTCTTCGGGACAACAACCTGATGAGATTTGAAAACCAAACCTTCATAACATGATAGTTCATCTCGGTAGTTCCAATAAGGACGTAACTCAAGTGGTAGCTTACGTCTATCATCTGGCCAACCAGACATAACTGTTCCCATTAGCAATTGAATTTCTGGATCCCTAGCACATTCGTTCTCCAATTCCAGTTTAGCAGGTTTCGACATTTGGAGCACGATATGAACCTCTAATTCGTCTGCTTTCTCTGGATCATCATTGTTGGCAACATCCCGACTGAGAATATCGGCCAACGGAATATCCTTCCCTTTCTTGTACTGGACTTTCGGGCCATATTGAACAACATCTAGCAAAATTCGTTTAAGACGAGGAGGAGCCCTATCTAACGACTTTTTGTAAATCGACTCAAGCGGTTTATGATCCGTTTCTATTGTGAGGTCCTTGCCATAGACATACTCGTGGAACTTATTACACGCGAAGCGGATTGCAGCGGCTTCCTTCTCGATTTGGGGATAATTCTCTTGAGCCGGCGTTAAAGATTTAGATGCATACGCTACTGGTTTTCCCTTTTGCATCAGAACTGCACCAAAAGCTTTCGAACTAGCATCCACTGAGAGAGTTACCGCTTCGTTGACATCGTAGAAGCTCAAAACAGGGGGCGAAGTCATCAAGCACTTTATTTTCGAAAAAGCATCCTCCTGTTCCTGGTCCCAAAACCATTCGACATCCTTGACTAACAGTTTTCTCAACGGTTCTGTTAAAGCTGACAAATGTTCAATGAATTTCCCCAAGTAGTTTACTGTTCCAAGTACACGCTGCAATTCTAGTCTATTGGTCGGCCGCTTTAATTGCTGAATTGCCTTCAGTTTTTCTGGGTCTGCCTGTAAGCCCTGCTGTGTCACTATGTGCCCCAAAAATTTGACCGAAGTTTGATTGAAGAGACATTTCTCCTTATTAAGCTTGAGACCAGCGGATTCGATTCTTTTCAAAACGATGTTTGTCAATTCCCTTAATTTTTCCTCCGTTTCAGCATGTATTAGTATATCGTCCATCGAGCTTTCCACACCTACTAGTCCCGCCAATAACGTGTTCATTAACTTTTGGAAAACTTCCGGAGCCGAGGCAAGTCCAAAAGGAAGTCTTTTGCAAGTATATCGGCCCCAAGGAGTGGAAAAGGCAAGATATTTCATTGATCGCTCCGATACCGGAATTTGCCAGAAACCTTTTTTCATGTCAAGTATTGTAAAAAATTTTGATTTACAAATCCGTGCAGATATTTCTTCTATTGTTGACAGGGGATGAGTACGACGGAGGAGGTTTCGGTTCACTTGAGACGGGTCGATACATATACGCAGCTTACCTTTTTGTCTTACGATGACCAATGCATTTGTGACCGGCGTTGGCTCGCTAATCGGCTGAATGACACCCATTTTTTCCATCGAATCGAGCTCTTCCTTAACAGCATCTCGTAGTGAATGAGGGATTCGTCGTGGTGGATATGTAGCAAACGTTGGATTTTCAACCAGATCAATATCATACACGAACCCTTTCACACAGCCAAGACCATGGAATAATGACTGATCCATACTTAACTGATCGACTCTAGCAATGAGATTCAGACGAACACTGGTCTTTCGACCGAGAATAGGTGCGACTTCCCCATCCACTACTTTGAAAACTGCTTCGAATGTTTTCCCTCTCACGACAACTGGTAATTTGGCTTCGCCCGCCACGCTCACTTTGTGGTTACTGTAGGAGACCAGCCGCTTGGTTTTCGATGGCAGTAACTCTTCGTTCAGTCCACGGAAAATCTTGAGTGGTATCACGTTGCAAGCCGCCCCACTATCAAGTTTCAACAAAAGCTTTTTGTTTTTTATTTTCACTTCTTCGTACCATGCTTCTTCGACACTGTCATCGTCATCACAAACACTTCCAATGAACAGCTCCTCGACCGATAGTTCACTCTCTTCCTCACAGCTCACTGATTTGATCGCCTTATTCTTCGTGCCACCACTGGCGGCTGCTCCGAAACAGCGTTCGGCGAAATGCCCCATTTGATTGCACTTGAAGCACTTTTTGCCGTATGCTGGGCAGGCACCTCTTTTGTGCTCTCTGCCACACCGGTTGCACTGAATCATCTCACTTTTCATAATGCGATTAGCTTTTGAACCACTCTGCTTAAACACTGAATCCACTTCTACGACGGATGGTTTTCTCATTTCTTGAGACTGCTTCAGCGAGAGTTCATAATTCCGGATCACATCAATGGTTTTTTGCAAATCGAATGTGTCGTCGAGCAACTGCGGAACTAATTTCGCGTGTACCATTCCGGAAATCAAGCGGTCTTTAACCAACGAATCATGAAGAACACTGAACGAGCATTTTTTTGCTTGCTCTCGCACTCGCGTCAAAAAGGCATCGAATTGTTCTCCTTCGTGTTGCACAATTTTTCCGTACACGTATCGTTCATACGTAAGGCACGACTTGGGAACGAAGTAGGCATCAAATTTGGCTTTTAAGGCCGCACGGGACGTCATCATAATCACCCTATCCATTCCAAGAAGCAAATCTCAAGAACCACTCCATATATCGATGCGAAAATGTATCACTATGATTCTATATATGTAGTGCACAACCCGATAAATTTTCAGTTTCATCGGTTCACTAAAACTCGAGATTTGCTTCCACAAAGTTTTGATGATTATTGTTAGAGTGAGACGAAAGATAGGGAAAATAACACGGTCTCCCGTGTCCCCTTAACACATCTATATCACTCTCCTGGGCATCGGACAGCCCGAATGTATCCAACACTCGCACACAGTCTTCACCGATGCGGCTTAGAAAGGTAGCTGCTTGTGTTTGTGTTGGTTTCAGCGAAAGCTCCGTTGCCACCGAATACCAGTGGAACTGACGCCACCAAAGCTTCCACTTTGCCGCCATATTTTCTTCAATCACGAGCGGCTTTGGGGGCTTAATTGATGCTCCTTGCACCAACATAGCTTTTTGATCCATCATCATAACGATCGAATCACTTTCTCAAATATTCCCGTAAACTATCACGACACCGTTTGCGATTTCCGCGTTCGTTTCCACTTATTCTGACACCATGTAAGAATGAGGTGTAACTCGGACGCGTGTCTTGAACATACTGCTTTATTTGACGGTTTCTCTCAAGGTACATAACAAGGAAGTGTATATGTGTGTGTGCTCCATAAGGAAGTTACCATAACGAGGGGTTATACAACAGTGAATTACAAACTATGTTACAGGTTCTACCATCTATTGTAGCAAGGCATCTGCCTACAACACTGGTATAATCTGAAAAGCGATTTGATCAAGAGTGTACTGTTGTTTGTGAGTTACAAACTCGCAACCAGCAATTGAGCTTAATTTTTTTGTGAAATTATGCCAACAATTTTGTATACTCCGTAGTTTCGCCCAGTTGACTTAAATACACGAAGGTTATCTTCGTCATGCCAAATACTTTCTGCAGAGGATCAGAAAGATAAAAGTGATTTTTGACAAACGATTTGAATTGATAATTGAGTATCTAAAAAATCGAAGGCCTGATTTAAAAATATTGAAAGCAAACTTTCTCTTCTGAAATATGCAAATGTTTTTAATAATAGGGACCTAAGGCCCTGTTCCAATTTAAGCATTAAACGCTAGAATTTAGGCCACAAATACATGGTTACTCAATTTTTACATGTTTTTGCTGGTTTAAACTAAAAAAAAACTCAAATTTCGTGTGTATTTTGTTTTCCGTATCCCTTGCGAATTGTCAGATATGAACAACTCCAGTGGAAATTTGTCGGCGAAGTGTACATCAAACGTGATCAAAAGTGACAAGGTTAAATCTAGCGAGCAACTGCAGAATTTACAAAACCCTATAATAAGTGGATTCAAATACATAATTAATCTTCTATTCTATTCAATCCAATATTTATGTTATTTCAATGGTATTGGAAAAAATTACAATATTTCACAATCTTTTTTTTATTCTGCCATCAAGCAGCATAAAATTCTTATGAGGAGCAAATCAAAATCCAAAGCTTGAAAACAAATGTTTTGAAAGAAAAATAAAATATAATCAATTTCTATCAAATATATGGAAAATTTCAAGTCGAAGGATCATCATATCATTGATTTTTTATGCATCTGGGAAAAATCCGGGAATTTGAGAACTAATTTTGAAACACACAAACAATGGACAAAACTTTCTTTATTTTTTTTTCTTAAGTGTTGGAATCCAACCAAAATTGAATTACATTTTGTTCAGTTCTACGCAAAATCCCCAAGTCATTCGGATCTTTAAGACATAAATAGAAGACTTTAAACCAGGCCTGCCCAACCTTTTTGAACCGCGGGCCAAATCGCAGAAATAATTTTGTGTCGCGGGCCACATTTTTAAACGCACAAATTTTCCCATGAAGTCTAACAAAAGTCAGTAAGTGATGTTCAAAAAATCTGACAAAAATCAGTGAATGGAGTAAATTTTATTTAAAGAAATCGAAAAAAAAGAATCCCTCTCAATATTATATGATAATCAGGTCCAGAATATTTTGAAGAATCTGCACCACAAATTTTAATTCTGTGAGAATAATACTCAGGATTTTTTTTTAAATCGTATTCCGAATTCTGTTAGAATCCGACCTAATATTATTAGCATGAATAAGAATGTGCTAGAATCCTGATCAAACTTTTAATTAAAAAATAGTAAGAATGTCCAAGATTCTACAAGAATCGTGCCTAGGATTCCTTCAGAATCTCACTCAAAAATTGTTTTGAAATACTACCTAAAAAACATTGAAAATGCTGAAAAGAATTTCAAAAGAAACCAGCTCAAAATATTACTATAAATTCGTTTAGTGTTCTGTGCAAAAGGTTACATAGCATTACGTTGGATTCTAGAAAATTGTGTATTGAATTCGTTAAAAATCCTGGCTTTGGAATCCTGGTAAAAAAAATCTGTGAGTATCTTGCGAATGTTAAGGTCTTATTTGCTGCTGACAAGAAAAGTAATTGCCAATCTCGATACGTGGGAAATTATTTACATGAAATGGTCAAGAAAATCACATTTCTTTGATCCCAATACGCACTTGAGAAGAAATGTCATTTCAAATGGGACTATCTGTAGGAAATTTGTTGCCTGATTCAGTCTTTTCTTTAGCGATACAGCATACTTAGCTTTATCCGTAAAAGACATGTCCAGAATTCTTAAAAAATCCTGTTCAAGATTTTGTAAAATGCCACCCTAACAAAAGTCAGTAAGTGATGTTCAAAAATCTGACAAAAATCAGTGAATGGAGTAAATTTTATTTAAAAAAATCGAAAAAAAAAGAGTCCCTCTCAAAATTATATGATAATCAGGTCCAGAATATTTTGAAGAATCTGCACCACAAATTTTGATTCTGTGAGAATAATACTCAGGATTTTTTTTAAATCGTATTCCGAATTCTGTTAGAATCCGACCTAATATTATTAGCATGAATAAGAATGTGCTAGAATCCTGATCAAACTTTTATAAAAAAAATGGTAAGAATGTCCAAGATTCTACAAGAATCGTGCCTAGGATTCCTTCAAAATCTCACTCAAAAATTGTTTTGAAATACTACCTAAAAAACATTGAAAATGCTGAAAAGAATTTCAAAAGAAACCAGCTCAAAATATTACTATAAATTCGTTTCGTGTTCTGGGCAAAAGGTTACATAGCATTACGTTGGATTCTAGAAAATTGTGTATTGAATTTGTTAAAAATCCTGGTAAAAAAATCTGTGAGTATCTTGCGAATGTTAAGGTCTTATTTGCTGCTGACAAGAAAAGTAATTGCCAATCTCGATACGTGGGAAATTATTTACATGAAATGGTCAAGAAAATCACATTTCTTTGATCCCAATACGCACTTGAGAAGAAATGTCATTTCAAATGGGACTATCTGTAGGAAATTTGTTGCCTGATTCAGTCTTTTCTTTAGCGATACAGCATACTTAGCTTTATCCGTAAAAGCCATGTCCAGAATTCTTAAAAAATCCTGTTCAAGATTTTGTAAAATGCCACCCTTGCTTATAATACTGTCAAGAATAAATGTCGAAGGAAGTCATGGTTGAAACACCCAGAATTAGAGATTTAGAATTTAAATCATTCATAAAATGAAATATGTAGAAGCTTAAAAAAACAAAACAATTTAAATAATGAATAGCTAGAATATTAGTTTGAAAACTAATTGTCAATTAAATATGCTTAGTATGTTCTAATTTCGGGTTGGTAGAATATTCAACGGGTAAAATATGAGAAGAATCTTCAAAACCTCCGCGGGCCGCAAAAAAAGACGTCGCGGGCCGGATGTGGCCCGCGGGCCGTACGTTGGGCAGCTCTGCTTTAAACAAATCGATTTATAGTACACCCGATTCTGTTTTTGCACGGGGGATGCGTACCAAGCAAAAAAAATCAGTTCAAAATTTCAAAAATTGTGCAAAAAAAGTAACACCATTTCTCGACGTTTCATGAAAAAATAAGGTTTTGGCGAAAAAAAATGTATGGAAACTTTTTTTTGCACGGCCGTGTAAAAAAATCCGTGCAAAAACAGATTCGGGTGTAGTTCCTTTTTTCTGAATTTGAAACATCTGGTATTTTTTTTTAGAAAAATATGCCGATTCTGGGGTCCCCGTTTCTGTATTCCTAAATTCTCAAAGGTAGAAAAGTCCTATTGAGAATTTTCGAATATCTCATGGAACTTATTTTTGCAAATGGACAGACTCGCACAATGTTTGAATATAAAATCATATAAAATATTGAGTATCTACTCAAACCTTAAGGCTGCGACATATTTTAAGAAAACCTAATATTTTACCCTACCCAGAATTTAACATGGTCTACATATCGATCATAATTCAAGGATCTTAAAGAAATACAGTCAACTCTCCCTTACTAGATATTTCGTACCTCGATAAGAAGTTAGAGAACCATAGTAAAATTTGATTTTTCTGGCTACCTTGATGGTCCCCTTGGATTGCATTTGCGCTGGTTTAGTGTACTATAACTCGATGTCTCCCTAACTCGATGGTCCCTTCATTAACGAGTTATGGAGTTAAGTAATAAGCACTGGAAATCCTGTAGAAAATTTAGGATGATTTTTCTTGAGTAAAACATTGAAGTATTCGCTATATTTGAAGAAGTTTTTGTTATGTTCCTGTAGTTAAGCTTGAATCTAGGCTTGAATTAATAAAAAATATCGCTGTAGAAATTTTTTGGAACAATTCCTGCGTAATTAGCTGCAGGTTTTCTTGAAAAAAAAAAAGTATTTTAAGACATCTTGAAGAACTTCCAAATCAAGCCTTTGAGATTTCCACTACGCAATTTCTGCAGCTATCTCTGAGAGAAGAATCGGAAATACTTAGTACAGATATTTTAGGAGGGATCTCTGGATGAAATCTTGAATATCTTTCTGAAATAATAGCTCTGGAACAGAATTTATGAAGGTTTATCTGAGAAAATCCCGGGAGTTTTTTTTTCAACTTTTGGAGTTACAATGCAGTTATCGTTATCGAGCGCCAAAAAATGTCCTTTGAAAGTAATCGAGTTTTGACAAAGAGTAGCAAAACCGTAACGTGTCTCTATTTGTACTAAACATCTGACATAGCTTTCTTGGCGTTAAAAAGCAAAAATCATAATTGAAAAAACCAAACCGAATTCAGTTAAAGCCAATCACACCACACAACCACTCCCATAAATCAATTCAATCTAGCACATATTTCAAAACCATCGGATCGAAAGCCGATATCATCAGGTTGAGCATGGTAACCATAAAGGCACCGCCGGTTACTATATAATTTATCACATTGGCTGATAGATGGTACTCCGGAAGATGCAATCGACAGTCACGCAGCAAACTGAGCGAAAGGTTCAGGACACCCATCGTAACCTTTGGCGTTGGAGGGGTGGGAACGACATTAGTTTTACATGGTCGTGTTAAGAGGGGGAGGAGGAGAAACCCATTGAACGGTTAGTAAAGTGCACGCACATACATATAAGATGGGGAAGCGGTGACATTTTAGCGGTTCGGGACTCACCTGTAGGATGATGGAGATACTGATCAGGGTGAGCATCAGGGTGTAGAACTCGTGCTTCTCGCCGACCTGCAGGATGTACTTGAGCTGCGAAGCGTTGGCCGTCAGCAGAGCAATATCCAGCATGCCCTGTGCGATCGTCTTTTTCGTCGCATACCGGTTGGCGTCCATCGACTTGAGCTGTTGGAAAATAATTGAGTTAGGAGTGGATTCACAAAAAAAACTATGATTGAATTACGTTTCTCTAATAGATCCAAATAAGTAATAAAACATTCTGAATTGGAAATGCTCGTTCTCTGAATGGTAAAGAGAACGAACTGTTCAATTTTCTAACAGCCAAAACAAACATATAGCAGTTATTACTGAAACTTATTTGAAACCTGGATCCAAACTTCTTTGTCCTCCTGTAAGAATTGGTGTTCCTCATGGCAGCATTCTGGGACCAATATTATACAATATTTTCACATCTGACTTACCTGAGTTACCTCAGGGATGTCAAAAATCCTTGTTTGCGGATGACACAGGCCTCTCCGCCAAAGGACGAAGCCTGCGTGTCATCTGTAGTAGATTGCAAAAAAGTTTGGATATTTTTGATATCTACTAATGCTTCCAAAGCTCAACTTATAATATTTCCACATAAAAACAAGTTCATCATTTGAAACCATCAGGTAGATGCCTATATATATGAAATGCATGTAATGTTTGAAACTATATTTATAAACGAATATAAAAATATCAGCATTTGCAATTTTTGAGCCTCTATAAATTTGCAATAACAAATCACAAATCTAGCAATTTATAACTTTCTAATCGTCTTCCAGCGTGGATCCTTTCCCTATCGTTTCGGCACATATACCGAGGCAGATTTAATGCTAATTTCATTAAGAAATCGAGCATAACTTATGCGGCAGCCAATTAAAAGAGTAGCCAGCAATATCCCTTCGGCAAATACGGCCGGCCGGGCTTTGACACATTGTCAGAACGAATTTGATGTGACAATAATAGCACGGACGGGATTATAAGCGAATGTATGCACTAGGGTGACGACCAAAACGCAAAAATTGCACGCTAACGATTTCGATAAAGTTCCCCTCGTTTCACAGTAGCGCGTAGTAATCTTATGACACACATAGCGCACAGTGGCCCGAAGTTTGCCAAAATTCAAACAATGATGTGAATTTTTGCTCTGATATATTCTGGCAATCTTCAGTATTGAACAACTATTCCACGAAGTTTTAGATCGATTGGTATACATTTCGATTTACATCATGTGAACTACATACAGAAATGTCTGCAAAAATTAAATCTTGAATTTTTAAAATTTCTTAGACGTTGTTCAATCGAAATACTGTTCTCAACCAAATTAAGCTAAACCGGTCTCATACTTTGTTTTGAAGAAGTTTTGAATCGTGTTTGACAAATTTGACATTTAAAAATATCAATAAGTGTGTAACTTAGAACTTCTTAAAAAAAAATGATTGATTGGTTTAAGCAATCATTTCTATCAAATGACTTTCAAAAATTATGTTTTATCAATGAATTATATCTATTTTTAATAAGATTCGTACTTTTTGCAAACATTTGTGTGGACTGCGGCCACTGTGCATCGGTCCGTTTGATGTTGCCTCTTCGAATCGAATTCGCGTCATGCGTATTTTGGAAGGGTTTATGGGTAAACTGTTTCTTCCTGAGAGTTTTCCACTCGGCACCTACTTGTAATAACTGTTTCGTCAAGCTCTCCCTCCTTGTAAGGCCCGGCCTCGTAATACAATTACCGAAGTGATTATAGATTCCCCCTTGCGCTATTGTGTGAGTTGGGAATTTTTGTGTCACTTGCGCGTATCGTCTGATCTCCAGATCAGGAGGTGGTTTCTGTTTGGCTTTCGTTCATCACGCATCGATGCCGAGATTACGTTGGTACAGTGGAGCGCGGAAAAGGTGGAAAAGCGTTTATTACAATTATATAGTACCTGGCGTTCGAAAACCTTAAAAGCGTGCAGATCTACAGGCATGGTCCACATTTCGCCGTAAAGGACTACCGGTCTTACAAGCGTATTATACATGCTACATTTGATACGGGAGTGAATCTTTTTTTTCTGGAGCCATATCATCCGCGAAGCAAAAAAATTTACTGGATCTGTTGAAAATCGTTCCACGGTGTTTGGCATAACGCTTTCTAGCAGCAGTGATGAAAGTCTTATTGAAGTCTCTGGCGAGATTCAAACGAACTGAAGTGTTTTATTGAATGCTTCCCACAGTTTTACATCAACCACCAAGAGCGTTTCTAATTCCAGCACATAAATTCACAAATTAAAATACGATAGAGTTTTTGTTTTTGAAATCCTTGGACGAATTCCTAAAGATCCAACGGAATTCCAAATTTAAGTACTGAGAAACATGTTATTATTTAATATAATTTTCATGAGAACTTCTTGCAGAAGCATAAAAAAATCTTCTAACATCATAGAAAGAAATTCCTTTCGTAACTTCTGGCATCTGAATATCAAAAAAGAAACATATTGTAGAAACTTTATCTTGGTGTGAGTATTATAGGCTCCAGAGATTCCTACCGGAGTACGGGTCACCGTTTCTTCAAGAATTGTGAACGTTTCTCGAGTAGGAGCTGCTGAAATACTTCCAGTGAGTTCTTCAGAGCTTCTTTCATTCAATTCCTTCAGCGGATTCTCACATGATGCTTGAAGAAATATCTTACAGATTTTCTTCATAAAATCTTGCAGGTTTTATCAATGAATTCTTTCAAAGATTCGTCATGAAGTTCCGCCAGGTATTCGCTCCAAAATTTCATCCAGGGAATACTCAATAATATTCTACTAAAGTAGTTTCCTAAGTAAATATTCCATAAATCCTTTACAAACTTCGTATACAGTTGCCGCTAGGAAATGATAAGGAATTTTTTTACAGTTATTCTATCAATTACTCCTATTCTCAAGAATTCTTCAAGGGTCCAGAAGCTTCATCGGAGATCCTTGCTGGAATTCCTTCCTGTGGAATTGATTCCGATACTTCTCAACCAGTTTCTTTAGGGATTACTCATGGATGTTGTTTTGAAATACCTCTTATACTTCTCACTCTCACTCTCTTGAAATACCTCTACATATGAAATACCTACAATCATTTCTCTATACAGAGATTTCAACAGGGATTCCACTAGGGTCAGATATGCCCCAAAAATAACTTTTGTTCGCCATAAGACAATTTAGACCGGGTCTGCAGAAATACCTTTCAGCAATTGATTCCTTTAGAGATTTAGCAAAGAGTTACTGCAGGAATGTCTCCAGTGAATCCTTAATAGATCCCTCCAGTACAATCATTACTGGGATTCTTCCAGAAATTTCTCCAAGCATACCTTCAGGATCTGGTTCGAGAATAATTCTTCCAGGAATACTCCGGAATTTCTCCAGGGATTTTACAAGCGATTTCTTCTGTTATTCCTTCAGAGATTCGTCTAGAAAATCTTTCAGAGACTTCTTCAAGGATTCATCTAGGATACTTGCAGATATAACTTCAAGGCTTTCTTCAGGAATTACTCCAGGAGTGACACTAGGACAATCTGTACAAAAATCACTCAAAACATTTCTCTCGTGTTTTCTCTAGAATTTCTTGCGAGGGTTCCTCCACGGACACGTACAGATAACCCCAAGTAGTTCTCTCGAGATTCGTCCAGAAATTATTCCGAATATTATTTCCAGAATTCCTCCACGCATTGCTCCAAGGATTCAACCGGGAGTTCCTCCAGATGTTCTTCAATTTACGAATTCTTCAAGGGATTCCTCAAGAACTCCCTCTAGGAATTCTTCCAGAGCTACCACAAGAAAAATTGCTACATGTCTTACTCCAATAATTTCTCCTGATAATCCTCCTGGGATTTCCCGGGAAGTTCACCAAAAAAAATCTTCCGGGATTCCTTCAACAATTCCTCCGGAGAGGCTTTCATGAATTCCTGCAGGGTTTTATCAGACATTTACCTAAGAATTTCTCCAGGGATTACATTGGGAAAATCTACAAAAATTCCTTCAGGAAAATCTCTCCATGGATTCCTCCAGAGATGTTTCCTAGGATTTCTCCAGAAACTCCAACATGAATCTTTAAAAAAAATGGCGGTGGAAACCCTGGAGGAATTTTCCTTCTTTTTTTATGGAATCCTTGAAAGAATTCATGATTCTCTGTAGGAACTTCTAGAGAAAAGCTCGGGGGTTTTTTGGAAGGCCCAGTATGAATCTCTAGAGAAATTTCAAGGAGATTCTGTGGAAAAATCCTTAGAATAATTCATGTAACGTTTTTCCTGGAGGTATCCCTGGAAGAGTTCCTGAAGGAAACTCTTGAGGAATCCCTATAGGAATTTCTGAAATTTTCCTGGAGGAATCCTGAGAGAGTCTTTGGATGAGTTTTTGGAGGAATACCAGAAAAAAACGCCTGAAGAATCTCTGGGGGAACCTTTGTAGGAGTCATTTGAAGTTATCTCTACAATAATTCTCGGAAAAGTTTCCCTGAGGAATCCTTGAAGAAATTCCTGAGAAAAGTCCAAGTAATGATTTCTGGCAAAAACCGCTAGTGCAATCCTTGGAGAATTCGCTGTAGGGAGTTCGCTTAATCTCATCTTGGAGGAAGTTCTGGTAGAATCCCAGCAGGAATACTTGGAAAAAATCTTTGTAAGAGTCTCTGGAGGTATTTCGAGAAGGAATCCTAGAAAAGTCCACACGAGAATCAGTGGAAAAAATCCTGGGTAATTATGGTTTTCCTTGAGAAATTTCTGACAGAATATTTTGAGGAATCTAGAGTAATATTTTACTTGGATTGTTGAAGGTATCCTTAACGAATTCTTGATAAATCAGTTATATAATCCCTGAAGAAATCTTCGAAGTAATGCATGAAAAAAAAAAAACTTTTGGAAAATCAATGTAACATACAGATAGTAATACGTTTTTGTAATAATTAAGATAAGCAACATTTTCCTAAGTGAATGACCCATGTTGTCCCTATTGTCTTTATATTAGTCAAATTAGCTAAATTTCTATATGAAATGTCATGTTAAATAGCAAATAATACATAATCAAAGTTTCATTCATGTAAAAACACTCATAAGGTAGTTCCAGTTATATCGTCATAGAGGAGTTTCACAGTCCATTCCAACTGAGCAACCCCTTTCCCGTATCTTACATTTTACGCGCGCTAGC
Organism: Aedes aegypti; assembly: GCF_002204515.2. NCBI lineage: Eukaryota > Metazoa > Arthropoda > Insecta > Diptera > Culicidae > Aedes > Aedes aegypti. The sequence goes on along the minus strand of NC_035109.1, from coordinate 81,470,740 downwards.
ATGTGCAAATCCGTGGCACACAATTTCATTACACCATGTGACAAAAATCAAGCTAAACATGATCAAAACATCACATTTGAATCCCGGTGGTACAATAGACCATCTCGATTCGCGGTGTAAAAAGCTAGAATGAAAAAAAGGTAGCCTACCTACATTTATTTGAAGGGGATGATGGAAGGGACACGATGTGCCCGAGGCAACATTTATTTGTCGTCAGAAGTAATTCGAAACTATGTTATTAGGAGGTGACATTCATTTTTTTCCTTCCCGTTTTCAATATGGGGTGTGCATCGTTTGCGGGAAAATCATCATCCACGCATCGGTGCATTTTCAAGCTTTTCGGCACAGCTGAGGCAAAACTCATCCTGGAGTTTATCACCGAATCGAGAGAACTTGCACGGTGTTGACTGTGGACTGTGGACGATATATAATTCATAATCTGCCCCGCTGAGATGACGTGAGCTGTGTAGCACGTGGTTCGAAATTGAAGAAATACGAGACGTCCTTCCGTCCTTCTGTAAATAGTGGGTAGATGATTATTTTATGCAGGCTACGAACTTTTTCTACGGCCAGTATTTGATTAGCTGGTATAATGGTAAAATATTTGATTGGATATTTTTCGCGAACAGATATCAGTATCGATTGGATCACGTGTAAGATGCGGATTTCCTTTGGAATGATGAAATGGATAATGTTGAAAATTGCATTGAATTGAGCAATCAGCTCGATGCTTTTAACAAACTTTTCGAGCAGCACATCAAAGCAATCTCTAGAATCCAAGTGAGGAAGTAAAGTGTTCCGCAAATGTTTCTCTTATCATCACTAAACTGAATGTTGTTCAAGGTCATTTAAGAGGTCTCTCAAGTAACTACTAAAAATCAACTGAAGAGACCAATAGTGAAATAAAGTATTTGTTTCCCAGTCCAAATAATCATAATCAAAAAGAAAACAAAATATGGCAATCGTCGGAAACGCCTTTCTCTAGAATTTTAATTAGTTTACTTCAACAAAAGTGATCTAAAAAATGTTGAAGCTATAGAAAAAGCAAGCTTGAATATTTTAATAATTAATAAAATACATATCGCAGCTACTATTGAAACATGTTTGAAACCTGGATCATAACTCAGCAGTGATTCAAACGTGTTTGTAAATTATAACAAACACCTCAACGGAGCATGTGGTCAAAGACGAAATAAAGACCTCAATGTTTCTTGCAGTTGCCCAAAATGTTATGGCATGTAAGGTAATAGAGCAGAATCTAGAATGTCGTGAAAAGTGTACTGCTATCTGTCAAACTTGGGTACCTTTTGCAGTACCTAGGGATCAAATGCAGTACTAGAAGTGGTACGCATTGTGAACCCGTCTACTATGTCTCTATTCACCTCTAATGTGGTGGTGCTGCAACATTTTTTGAATTTTGTTCACTAAATTTTTACTAGAAGTAGTGACATTTTTCGAAAGCTACACTGAAAAAGCATGGCTATTTTTTTCAGCATTGGATTGACCAACATTTTAAACCGGCACGGTATTAGAACCGTAATCTTTGCAAGATTTTAGCGGAAAATCTGAAAACTATTCGAAACCATTAAAACAGTCATTCCAGTCATCCTGTAAAAGTTTGAGTTTACCCTTCAGTATGATTAGAAAATTAGGAATAAAAAAAACTGCTTTGTCAAAATACCCACGTCTGCTACGAAGTAATATTGCCTTTTGAATGAGATATAGTGAGTTTTAATTAGACGTGTTATCTCAGAGATATGGACAGACATTTTTGTATGCTTTTATGAGGGTGAACCAAACCTTTTGCAAAGGCAGTGTTTAACTCTTTGAGTCATTAGAAACCAAAATTTTCGAAATTTTGTTTGTTTTTGTTGAAACATAGCTTGTTAAACTTACTCTCAGAGTTGTTTATTTGCCTTCTCAATGCACTGAACAGCAAGTTCATCTGCTACAAACTGACTATGCAAAAAATGACGAGGAATCCTTCAACTACAGATTTAGTCTACTGACTGATCCTAGTCAGCTTTGTAGCCAATTGGTAGCCCACACTGTGATTCTGATCACGTTTCTGTTAGATTTTCAATTTCCCTCATAGTGATTCAGGCTACTTCCAATTATTAGAGGAGACTGGTGAGATGTGATTCCTTTTTCTTAATTTCGTTTTGACGAGATTTCTGCACAGGCTCTCAAGTAGGTGAACTGGGGGCATAATGCCCATGTTAAGGAATGAAGCAATTTGTGCTTCAATATATATTATTTTTTATAAGCTCTTTTTTTAATCATGATCTGATAGACACTCATGTTTTCTATAAAATAGTATAAACAGCCAAAAGGATTCAATAAATCAATTTTCAAAAAATTGCGTGCTGGTTTGCATTTTTGTTTCTATGCGGGGTAAAACGCGCTATCTGAGCACAACCCTATTTGCATATATATCAGGGCGTTTGATCAGATGGCTCAATTTTAGGGAGACTGGCGGTAATTTACCCATGATAAAGAAAACAGCAATTTCAGATGTGGAAAACATTCTTTTATGCTCTTTTCTAATTATGATCGGATGTACAAACATGTTTTCTATTAAATAGAAGAAACAGCCATTTATCTTAGTTCTTCTGGAGTTTATTAATCAATATTTAAAAAATGCGTGCTTAACTGAGTTTGTATTTTTATTCGGGGTAAAACGCCCCGCTTGGGCACGGTGTTTAGTTCACTAATAGTATATATGCTGATGCGAAAATATGCATTTGTAAGTTTCCAGTTTGTGCGTAAGCTTTTGAAGGCTTTCCAAGGAGGGCAGGATCCTTAATAAATTTCAGAATTTTCAAAAAAGCAGTTTTTTCGTTCAAAATTAACTAAGCTTAAATGAGAATGCGTTCACTGTATGCTATTATCCAATCAAAATACAGTGAACGTTTTTTTAGCGAACAAATTTCAATTTTAACTAGAAACTTTTGAAGTTTCGATGACGGTTTCTTAAACGTTAGGATAAATTCAACACTTTTTTTTTCGCACATAATAAAAACTATGTGAGTGCCCAAGACGTTTCTCGATGATAGTTTTAAAGGTTGACCTGAAAAGTAACCTAGAAAACCACACAAAATTGCAACGAAAACATTCATATTATTGTTTCTTATGAAACAGTTCATTTAAATCAGGGCTGCCCAACGTACGGCCTGTGACCTCATTTTGTGCGGCCCGCGGAGTTTTCGAAGGTTCTTCTCATATTTGGTCCGTAGACTATTTAGCAACCCTAAGTTAGAACATACCTAGACTAATTGTTTTAGTTTTCAATTTGATTTCAGGCTAATATTTTAGCTCAATAATTATTCAAATTTATTTCTCTTTTCGAATCTCTTTAAGTACTTGATTTTAAGAATGATTAAAGTTCTCAATTTCGATTTCTGGGCGTTTTTTTACTCGATATTGAAGGGACCATCGAGTTAGCCATGAAAACCAACTTTTACTATGGTTCTCTAACTCGATATCGAGACACCGAATATCGAGTAAGGGAGAGATAACTGTATAAGATAAACAACAATGCTTCTAACATGTCTTCCTTCAACATTCAATAAATGAAGCCTTAATAAAACTCATTTCCAAAATTCTGTCTAATTTTTTAAACATAATTTCACTGAATTTTAGTCTAATAGTCTCACAGAATACTATGAAATTTTCACGAAGAATCCTTGGCAGGATTATAAGAAAACAAGACAGATTTTTTTACAGATTCTTCACAAAATCTTGGGCTGGATGTTTGAGGAATCCAGGACACGACTTCCACGGGTAACATGGGCAAGATTCTCACAGAATCTTCATCCGATTCTATAAGCTTCTATTCTAGAATTCAAAGAATTCAATACGTAATTTTCTAAAATCTTGGACTAGGTTACTGTAAGACCCTTTGTAAGATTGTGTCATAATCTGGGATTCTTAAGGAATTCTGTGCACAATTCTTATAAAATCCTGGACAATCTGATCAAGATTTTCGGATCATTCTAATAATACTAGGTCGGAGTCTGACAAAATGCGGAGTATTTTTTTTTAAGTCCAAGGCATTATTCTATCAAAGTCCAAAATTTGTGGGGTAGATTCATCTTAACTAGATTATTACATAACTTTAAAGGTAATCTCACAATATCCAGCAGGATGCTCAGGAGAAATTATCTGTTTTCCGATTCTCCAAATGAAATTTGTTTCATTCAATTATTTTTGTCAGATTTCATGAACTTTATTTACAGACTTTTGTAAGATTTCATGCAAATATTTACGCATCTCAAAATGTGTCCCGTGGTTCAAAAAGGTTGGGCAGGCCTGATTTAAATGGTGTCTAAGTAAGCCCTGCGAATAGTCGATTAATTGTTTGCAGATGGAAGGGTTCAATTCATTAAACTCTTCTAGAAAACTCCATTGTACAATTATTGAATGTCAAACCAAATTTAAGGTGAAGATGAATCGAAGCCAAACCTCAAATTTTCAAGAGCACGGAGCTGGAGAACCAAACGTCCGTTTAAGCTGAAAAGTTAATCGATTGGTCACTAGCTGGTGGTGACCAATCGATAAACTTTTCAGCTCAAACGGGTGTTTGGTTCTCCAGATCCGTGCTCTTGAAAATTTGAACTTTGGCTTCGATTCATCTTCACCTTAATAAAATCAAGAGTAGCTAACAGTTAATGCGACATCACTAAAATTGTGATAATTGAAGTTTAATTATAGCATTCTTGACTGTCTGTATGGAAAACTTCCCCCGCTGATCCACTAGGGCAAGTGTACCATTAGTGGTGCACCTAAGGGAAAACTGCTAAAACACGGTGTTAAGATCATGAAATATATGATTTGAACGTATCATTCGATAGATCTCAAATCCTTCTATCATTCAAATGTATAAAAATCACGATTCATTTGAAATTTCCCTGCAAAAAGCCTTGCACCAATTATAGGAACACTGTTCCTTTAGTGGAGGTATATTTTAAGGATGGTTCCTTTAGTGGCGCAAACCATTGATTTCTTATGGGACCCTCCACTATGGGTACTGATGCACCACTATAGGTGCAAAGGAGCAAAAAAATTAAGCAAAATAATTGTTTTAAATAGTTTTACGGTTAAATTTCATGAATATTATTCGATTACTTGTATCATTTTTGCATCGTACATAATACAAAAATATCACATAATCATTTATTAGCGCGAAACATGCCAAAACACACTACCTCCACTAAGGGAGCGTTTGCCCTATGCCCCTAATTACGGTACTAATGTGATGGTAGTTAAAATCGAAAAAAAAAAAGAAAACTTTAAAGTAAACACTGTTTTTGAGCTGGGGATGACTTGATCTTTTGTTTTTACTATATTATTTGCAGCCAAGCGAAGTATTTTTTTTTTCTATAAGGCTGATACAAATATTAAATTTCTTTTATGTCCGAGACCACTTGGAAGGTATAAGGGGGGGGGATAAAAATAAATAAGGAACAAAAAATGAAACTGAAAAAAAAAGTTGTTAAACTGTTTTTAATCGTCCTCTGAATCATTGTTTAACTTGTTTTTTACTTTGTAAATTGAAAAAACTTTTTTTTTCTCCCCTTCAAAATTTTCGGATTTTTGAAGGGGGGGGGGGGGGTGACATAAAAGAAAATTAATATTTGTATCAGCCTAACATATTTTATTTTCAGGGATATTACAATTACTATTACAAATACTAAGAAAGGTTCCAAATAGAATTGTATTGCACCACATAAATAATGTCTGTATATCAGTCGAGGGATCGAGTGTTCCCAATCTATATCTTTCGAATCAAATCATAAAGAACATGAAAACATCTAAAATATGAGAACTTCATGTTTTACGTTTGATTTTTCTGATTTAAATCCTAAACTTTAGAAAATTTGGAATGATTTATGAAAATATTTGTAATTTTTTTTGAGATTTCTCTAAGCCCAAAGATCTTTTTTGAATTTCATTTGAGTTGTCAAAAATTGTCTAAAACATTACTCTTTATACCATCTGATGGATTTCCAACTCTGAGCTCTGGCTTGTATTTCGTGTAGACGAAATATTGCATAAAATTACTTAGAATAAAACTGGTTCAGTTTTCGAGAAAATAGGCTGGCATCAAGTCTACACAGTCTCTTCTATAGCAAAGCCATACTGAATATATCGAGGTAGATTCCTGAACGTTCCAGAAACTTTTCGTAATGGAAATTTCCTTCACTTCTTTGGGCATGAAGTATCATCGTGCCTATCACAAACGATAGTAAAATGGAAAGAGTGAGAGAGCTAATAGAACGCTAGATTGGGGAAGCAAGCTCATAAAACAGGATAGTAGAGAAGAGATGTTTCAAACGAATTTCATTCATAAAAATTCAAACAACTTCTCACCGGTTTATCTTTTCCATTCGGATACATATTCTCAGCTATTTATACGCACTAATTTTAATTGGTAATTGTTTCACCATTCCATTCAGTTCAGAGAGTTCAACTAACTGTTGATCAAACTTTTTCGCACAATTACAAGGTATGTTCTAGCTTTGTCTGTTCTTACACAAATGTCGATCGCCTAATAACGGCTTGGATAGAAGGCTGTTTATTACTTATCGATTTTTCAACCACAAACGAGGATGCATTATGATGTATGCTCCCAATCAATGGCCTATGGTGAAAGTAAATTGCCTCAGTTCTTCATAGCCTCTCGGAAAAACACTGTGTCAACTAATTGTCGTATTCCATTATTGATATCGCCAGCCGTACATTTCACACGGGCTGGTCGCGGGCATTGATTGCTGGTAATTAGAAGCTCCGCCAGGTGAGATTACTTACCACTCGGTCGCTTTCGCCACCGGTGATTGCTGCTGGCAGGATCGAAGCCATTTCGACTATGGTTGACCACTGGCTTAGAATATTCCACAGAAAAAGCGCAATTTTTCGGTTGACCGAGATACCTCTTCTTACGCACTTCACACAGAAAGCGAGACAAGTATCGCGGAACTTACGAGAGTCTGCTAGGAAACTGTAACCCCTCCGGGATCAACGTAACGCTTTTTATACTTCCAACACTTCCTTTGTTCTATTCTTGCAGTTTGCAACGAATCCTGGCAAGGAATGTGCCTCGCATTCCTGCCATTAGGCAAATGATTCTATCATGACGCGAGATATCGATTGCGAACCAATCCAGCGCCTTTCACAGTAGACAACCTAGTGTCCTGGCAGGCTCAAAGCGAAGTCTACGAACCTAGAATAGCACCTATACTAAACACATGGGGGGTTGCCTCCTTAACGGTTGACTAGCAACCGTTAGTCGTAAAACAAAAACGGTGTTGCAAGTGAACTTGGTAGTGCAACAGCAGCGCGTGCTCTCCATATGGAGTCCGTTGTCTTTTGTCGTGTTTCCCATATGAAGCAAACCTGTTCTAGGGAACGAATCCTTTCGCGAGCTTTCATTCATGCCGATTACGTTATCGTACGATGAGTGCACTGAACATGCAAGTCCAGCTGCAGTGCAATGTCGTTGTGCGTGATTGCAATCAAGCCAGGTCAGGCCGAAGTGCCACATAATTGTCTGGGAATGTGGAATTATGCAAAACAGGATATTGAACTTTAAACTCCAGTTACTACTCACTATGTCCTTTCGACCTTTTGTCTTTCGACCTTTTGTCATAGATTCGACCGAAGGAGCAAATCCTTGAACACTGTTCAAAGTCTGTTAGTTTAATGAAATACATTGAGTCACATATAAATCAGAAATTGTCAATTATCATTATCCATCCTTTTTTCTGACTCTTTTTCAATCTGGTGAAATTTCTGCTCAGCCTAGTGGTAAAGTCCTCTGCTACAAAGCAAAGCTATGCTGAAGGTGCCTGGGTTCGATTCCCGGTCGTTTCAGGATCTTTTAGTAAAGAAAATTTTCATTATTTCCCTAGGCATAGAATATCATCGTGTGTCTGCCATACGATATACGAATGCGAAAATGGCAACTATGGCAAATAAAACTCTAAATTTATAAATGTAGATGTGCTCATGGAACATTTACCTGAAAACCAGGATCTGTCACAGTGTGGAGGTAATGCTAACACGCCCGGGCGATCAGAGGGCCTTAGTCAATTAATATATTTCAATTTGTTATACGAAATCTCAAAAAGACTCATAGAAACATTGAGATTATCATGACACGGTAAAGTTGCCAAAATCTAATTGTGCCTAAAACGAACTGTGGCAACATCGAACGGGTACTGTACTATGTTACTCTATTCTAAGAAATTACTCTATAAATAGGCAAGGCCAGACGACATTCTTAGTTTAATCTTTTTACTAGAGTTGGGCCAAATGTTGCACTTTTTCAACATGTTTCAAAATTCACCATTATCAATTACATTCATATACATTCGAGGGAATAAGGTACCGTAAAACAGGGTAACTTTGATAATGCGGGTAACTTTGATAGTGCGTAACACACCGCATACTAAATGAAATATCATAATTTCTGTTAATCAGTTAAGCAAAACTTATGCAAAACTAAAAAATATTAGTATGACACTTCATGTAAGAGCCGTTTTCATCTTAATCAAGATTATTTTAGGCTTTTTATACGAATTTAAAAAATTTACACAATTTTAGCATTTTCAAAACGCTTACAAACAATCTGTTCTACGATCACTATTTCATGTAGTTTTGAATAGTTGGCCACTTATCTTTGATAGCCTAGTTATCATAGAACTTGAATACGGTCTCAAATATCTTAGCGAAAAGCATATTCACAAACTGGGACCATTTTTGTAATCTAAGTCAGAAATTTCCATATAACGTTAAACGCCTAGAGGTATGCAATGCCCTACAAATGTTCGTTATTCATTCAATTTTGTTCGAATCATACTCCATTAACTTTCGATTATATGAAAAATTATATATCCATTCAAAATGAATATTTTGCCAATTTATCGACTGAAATCGATAGATAGGATGCCAGTACTTGTTTTAAAAATATAAACTGTAAATCTTTGAAACAGCATGCAAAAATATTCAAGTTTTCTTCGAAAAAACTATCAAAGTTTCTCGTTTTACGGTACTTAAAATCACACAATATTATTTATTGGGGAAAGGAGTGCCGCTTTAGTATTTGTTACAAATTTTAATATGTGACATATATCCTGCCGTGAATCGCAAGTCAGTCCCATCTGAAATTTCTTCAAAATTGAGTTGAGTTCAGTTTTCAACTATCTTTCAATACTCTTTCAGCTGCACCAATGAGATAATATGATTTGTTCGGAAAAAATAGCAAGTCAAATTGTCCCATAATGAAAAGTAACCGCATATCAGTCCCACTACAGATTTCTGCACCGTTTAACACAAAAATGCACCGTTTAACACAAAAATGAACCGTGTTTTGTTCATCTTCATATTTTTATCAGAAAGATATTGTAGTGAAAAGCAAGTTGTGAAAGTTTCATAAGGATTTGAACATGTTTCAATGCTCTGGATTTTTTTGAATATTCGTATGGAAAACGAGTTTGGAAACTTCACAGTCCATTTTCTCAATGCCTACTTTTTACAGAAGGGACTGACTTGCGACTCACGGCAGTATCCTGACGGGAAATTCTTAAACGTTAAAGTATAAATACGGCTTAGTATTTCAAACTATTTTTTGTACAAATTATTGCCCTCTGTAAAATTATTGAGGGGGCAAAAAGTGCCTCGCACCAACAAAAAGTTAAATATTTTGTTCGATCCAATGCTGAGGCAAATTAGGCATGTTTCTCAGTGTATTTTTTGAAAAATTTCATTACATTAGTATTAGTAGTAAATTTGAAGATGAAAGATTAGCTTCTCCAGTAAATGGTCTTCCGATGCTTGCCCATTTCATTTTGTACTGATCACAATTTACGTACAAAGGTTTTTTTGTTGTGTAGCATATAGGAAAGGTCGATCAGCGTACAAATTGTTCATAAAAGTTTGCAAAATTGATAAAAAGCTACTTGCTTAGAGGATATCAACACATATGGGGTCAAAAGCACTCTTGATATTTAAAAACCCTGAGTCTATCTGCTTCTTTTGTGCAAAGCCAAACTACATTTTTGAAAATAAAAAAGCAGCGCTAGAAAGTCCTTTTACCCAGAGCATTTTTACAATCCGGGAACTAATTACAGGGCTGGTAGGAAATGTTTTTAGAGCCAGTGCTGCCCAACGTATGGCCCACAGCACTATGGGGGATCAGGCGGTCATAAATCGAAAAAGTTGTCCTAAATCAATTTTGGTTATTTTTGTGTTGTTACTAACATAATTATTAGGATGTTAACAAAGATTGACTGGACTTTGATGATGATAATTGGATTTCGGCTTTCAGTCACGAATTAAGCGTTGATTATTTTAAATCATTGCCAACGTTTCAATCCACTACTTTTTTTTAATTTACACTTAATAAACAACAGGCCCTGAAGAAGATCCCAACAACTGGATCGAAACGTTGGCAATGATTTAAAATAATCAACGCTTAATTCGTGGCTGAAAGCCGAAATCCAATTATCATAATTATTAAGAAAAATCAAAAAAATTAAGATCTTACTTGCTTTAGTTTCTGAGATATACACTGTCAAAGGAATTGATGCAAAATTTACAGTTTTCAGCGAAAAAAAACCTTTTTCTTGAAATTCATGAAACAATTACATTTTAAATTAATGCTTTTCATCCAAATACGTTCCCATGAAGATTTTTACATAAGCTTTCTGCTGGACTATTAAAATAATGTCATATCACGAATAGAAAAAAATATTAAAAATGAAATAAACTGAAAATTTTAGAAAATATCGCCAAATCTGAACTTGGATAGTCAAGAACTTCCTCGCATTTCCCCAGACTTCTGTTTAGATAGAAATCAAGCTTGAAAATTCCCGCGATATTTTTACTTTTTTATTCATAACTTAACTTCTCTGCAAATTAAGCAATATAAGGAAAAAGTTACTATAGAAATAAGAACTATGTCTCTAAATCAGGCCTGTCCAAAATGTTTGAACCGCGAGGCAAATCGCAGAAATGATATTCTTGTGGCCGACCATGTTTTCAAATGCATTCGTATGAAATCTGATCAAACTCAATAAATCTTGCATAACTTTTGATCTCGCCCTAAAAGCCATTGGTAATCGAGTGTGTAGCTCCTCGTTTTTAAGCAAATTAATGGACTATGATGAAAGCTATCACCACTGGGAGATAGAGGAGAATCTTCTCTTCATCGTAGCATTGTTGAATAAAGTGTAAATCCATTCGTTTGCTCGGTAGCAACAAGCTACACAATCGGTTACCAATAGCTTTAGGGCGAGAATTAAGCAAATTTCTTTTGGAGAATTCGGAAAACAGAATATCCTGCTGGATTTTGGAAAAATCTCTTTTGAATTTGCCAATGTTAGATCCTGTGAGAAAAATGGCCAGGATTATATAAAAACCATACTCGGAATTTTACTACAATCTCACCTAGTATTCAATATCCTACATAGAATATTTTGAGAATCATGGCCCGGAATTTGTGAAAATCCTGATCAAGCATATGTGCAATTCTTGGTCAGAATTAGATGAGAATTCTGTCCAGAATTTTACAATATAAATTCATAGGATTCCTTCAAAATCTCACCCAATATAAATTTCAGAATCCTACCTTGAAATGTTTGACAATGCTGTTCTAGATATCAAAATCTCTCCTAGTGTTATATTGTAACCTTGCTCAGGATTTTTATCGGTGTTTGGGGTCAATATGACCCCAGAGCACTTTGACGGGGCTGTAACTTTTATGTTATTGACCCCAAACTCAAATCGCTGTAACTTCGCGAAATACGTATTGATTGTTCATTTCTCTGCAATTTTGGAAAGCGAATTCAATTGAGTTTTACTAAAAAGTTCAAATCGCCGGGAGGGGTTATTGTGAAAAAGGTAAAAAAACAACGAAAATTTTTGAAACTTCGGACTTTTATATTTCAGAAGGAGTTTTATACAAAATTGTACTTTCTTTGGTGAAGATTTTCATCAGAGAAAGGACCAACATAGTACACAATGGTTAGTTGGGAATTTGCGATGATGGCGCTAGCTTAGAAAATGTTACTATATGGAGCTCATATATTTGGTATGATGGTTAATATCTCAAGATACCAAATGAGTATTTGGAAGAATGATCACTTCAACAAGGCTGCTCATTAATTCGATGGCTATAACACAGACAAACAGTCGCAACACTTAAAAGAAAATCATTAAAATCCATCGCCCAGCTCACACCATTATTATCTGATGTGAAACAAGACCTGCAGATGGCGGTAGTCTGAAACGTCAAACACGACAAAAAACGATCTAGCAAATTTGAAAATCACATATTCAAACTAATGATATTATGACAGTTGGTCGAATGACTTTTGGTCGAATGACTTTTGGTCGAAAGTAAATTTGATCGAATGGACATTTGGTCGAATGACTTTAGACCATTTCGTCGAAATATTATTTTAAAATGGTTGATGGAAACATCGTTTGGTTAAACAGATTTAAAACCGAACTAGATTTTTTGCCCAATGGATGGTTCGAAACTTTCTACAAGATAATTATTACCCAAGCTTTAAAACGTGGTCAGTATATCTCGACTACTTTTTCAAATCGTAGTAGCTAGTAGCTTCCATACGGTTTTGAGAAAATTAATTCAGAAGAATCACAACCTGTCTTCTAAAACTGTTTTAAAATGAATCACCTTTTTAACATTTTTCCGCCATGTACATTGCTTAAATTTTGCATACAATGAGCTCGCGTTCAAAAACTAAGTAGTTTCTATTATTTTCCACAAACAAAAAATATGACAGAATGATAAGCCGTTTCATTCAGTTACTTTCGACATTTTTGTACCAGTGTAAAATCGGCTCAAGTAGTGTTTTGTTTTGATTCGTGGTTAAAGCGAAGTATGCACTTCAACAGAAAAGTAATCGCCTATCTCGATGCGTGGAAAATTTCTTGCAAGAAATGGTCAAGGCAAGCATTTTTCTTTGATCGCAGTACGCAGTTGAAAAGAAATGTCAATTCAAATGGAGCTCACTGTAGAAAATTTCTTGACCATTTTTTCCGCAGAAATTTATACTTTTTTTGAGCGGAACAGCATACTTAGCTTAAGTCACTTTGTCTCTCCATACAGCGGAGCGGCGAAAGTTGTGGTTAGGTTGCGAAAGTTGAAAATCTTACTATCGTCGTTTTGTAAATACGGAAATTAAACGTTCTAAAAGTGAAAAATCGAGTTGGTTCAGAGCAAAATGAATAGAATTTCGTCTGCGAAACACGTAGAATCGATAAAGTAAGTTTGTATACTTTTTTGACTTGAGTCTGTTTGAATAAGTTTTCGAGATATGTAATAGTGTCTATATAGAATAAGTTATGCTTGGAAATGTTCTTATTCATTAGCCATTATTGGATAGGAAAACGGGACATTTTATTTAACCCAATTTGATGAAGTTGAAAGATAATTGTGTCTATTTATTGCTCAACGTTTAAAAATTAGAATGATCTATTGAATGTATTATTCTTTCAAAATGTCATCATTCTTTATACATAACTGCTGATCTTTATAAAAAGACAATTTCCGAGTGCTCAGAATCTTCATTACGTATCAAGTTTTACTGCGTACGACCGTGAGTAAGAATTTGGAATGATTGAAAAACAACTTGGTCATCTTGAGTTGTCTGCATATGCATAATGCACTTTTGTACGTAGATTAGAGGAGGGAATTTGTTAATGGCCATGGCTTTTAGGGAACGATTTTGAAGAATTGCATCGAAAGTTCCAGCTGTTGGATACATTTTCCTACTCATGGTGGATTATTGTTGTGATTGTGTCTTTTAGCTAAATTACATTCCTTGAGCAAACATGAGGCTTTGATAACGGAGTCGATGACTTCGATTGGTAATAAGTTGAAAAAATTATTAACTCATAACGCGTGGATAAATTAGGGGTGAAATTATGAAAAAAATCCACGTGCTCAGCAACCTTAGTTATTGGGTCCATTTAAATTTGGCGTAGTTATCGCGATTTGAATTTGGGGTCAACATGACCCCGAAGCACAGACAACGTAACTTTTTTTCGCACATACAGAAGGTTAAAAATCCTGGCTACAAGTCTATGGAATCCCATTGAAGATTCTGTGAGGATCCTGACCATATTATCCGTGCATGACGTATCCACAATTCTTTGAGAGTCATGTTGAAGATTTTTATATAAGCAGTCTATTTTTTACAATCCTGCCAAAAATAAGGCATTAACTCCCAGGAGTTAATAAGCTTTAAGCTTTATTTATGAGAATATTATCATGAAAATTTAACCTTTTTGGCAAATAGGCATCATTTATCGCATTTTGAAGGAAGTCAGCTGAACTCGCTTTTCCGTCATTTTGGTTATCTCAGCTCAATAATAGCCCTACAGTGACCGACGAAAAAAATAGATCATTTTATAGTTTTCCATACAAAATGACCAAGCTTGGTGTCTTGGATCTTGGCTCCTAAGTAGAACTCCGATTGGGCTGAAATTTCTAGGGCTACTAGAAAATAACTTGAAATTTGTACAGTGAAAAATTCACAGCTATTTGATCATCCACTTTCAAGTTATCGCAAATTCCCCATTTAGTAAAATATGCTAAATTTTTCATTTTGAACTATTTTTGGAACGAAAGGATTTAGAGCAATATACCTTTTGGCAAAAATGTTTGATTTACCAAAAGAAACAAGTATGTAGAACAAAATTTTTCTGTAAAATTCATACTTTTCAAAATATAGCAAAAGCAAAATTTTGACATTTCTTTCAATATGGGACATTTGCGATAACTTAAAAGAGTGTGATCAAAATGGTGTGATTTTTTTACTGCACAAATTTAATGATATTTCCTAGTGGCTAGTCTGGCGGTCGAAATTTCAGATCAATTGGAGCTCTAGTAGTCAAGATCCAAATTACCAAACTTGGTGATTTTGTATGGAAAACGGGTAGCCTGAGAAATTTACGTGGGTTATGGGTACACGTCGGTCCCTCAAGATTTTTTTGAATATCCCCGGATACAGATGACCAATGATCAACATCGACACAGATTCTAAAACTAGAATAGTTTTTAAAGAACTTGTGAAAAATTTGCATATAATTTTGCAGATAAATTATAGGAAAACAAAACAGTTTTAGCGATGGTAAAAAATGAATCAGGTGGTAGAGGGGTTGAAGGGCTATTCGTTTACTAGGGCATGGTAAAAAGTGTTGAAATACTAACAAGGTTAGGGAAAAAAAACTCTAGTGGAATTAAATGGTATAGTACTAAATTTGGTTTTTCATTTATTTGAAGGTATTCCACTAAACAGCTCGAAGATTCATTGTCTTTAAACTTGTTTTTTTTTTTTTTATAATGAACCTCAAATTAGATTTATGTGTAGAACAATTCTACACGTTATGAAAACTCGAAATGAAAGGGCATTTTTCAATTCAAAATTGAGATTTTGAATAATTCATAAATTAAGGTGAAGATGAATCGAAGCCAAAACTCAAATTTTCAAGAGCACAAATCTGGAGAACCAAATATCCGTTTCAGCTGAAAACTTAATCGATTGGTCACCACGGACCGCACAATAAAAGGTCGCGGGACCGGATGCGGGTGCACAGGGATCCCCATATAACATTTTTTTTGTTTTATTGCGTTTTCTCTGTTGTTTTAAGCAAGGTATGATCCAAGTTTGTAAAATATTAGCATCAAAAACCACTCCCGTGCATAAGTTTGGGTTCACCCCCTCAAAAACATACAAAAGTGTTCAGTCCATATCTCTGTGATTACATGTCCAATTGAAACTCTCTAAGCCGCATTCAAAAGGCAAAGACTTATTCTTACTTCGTATGTATTTTTCGAAAAACATTCTTTGAATTTTGTATACTAAATTTTTACTTGAAGTTGTGACATTTTTCAAAAAACACACTGAAAAAAACATAGGTAATATCCTCAGTATTGGATCGACCAAAATTTAAAAACAAGGTGTCATTAGAATCGTAATCTTATATTCTTTGAAGGGCACTCACGAAATTTTTGCGGAAAAATCTGAATCGGAAAAAAAATCAATGAAACAGTCAGTCAGGTCATCGTGCAAAAGTTTGGGTTCACCCCTCAGTATGGTGTATCGTGCAAAAGTTTGGGTAAAATATTACCAATCAATCAATGGACGCTGCCTGGGAAGCGAAAGAAAGGCAATCTCAATAAATCTGGACATTTTTTTTTTAATTCAAATGATAACACCATTGTTTTTTTATTGTTTTCCTTTTTTATTTATCACAGAAACAATAGAAAAATGTTTTGATCTATTGTTTATCGTTTACCGTTTATCTAAACGCTTAAGTTTAGATAAAGAACACGTGTTTACTTAATTTTTAAATGACTTCAGTTGGTTTTACGTCAAAAAACATTTTTTTACGTTTTTTAAGATTTTGTCACACCCCTTTGGTTTAATTTCAAATTAAGGTACATTTTGTTTTCAGTGTTCCTTCCGTAATGTCAGATAGGAACAACCCCAGTGTTAAAACTATAAGCCCTGTGGCATTTTTGTAGTCAACGTGAATGTCAAACATGATCAAAAGTTTTTTTTTGACTTTATTTGTGTGAATTTTAACTCATCAGGCTAGTTCTTCACTCATGATCAAAAGTGTCAAGGTTCATAATTGGAACCATTTTAAGTTTAAATATGTTATAACCGTTATTTGAGTTGGAAAAATTGCTAAAGTAGTTACAAGAACTTGCTCTTTCGTATTACTAAATAAAAACAAAAATACATTAAACATTTTAGGACCCAATTGAATAGGAGTTAATGTGAATGAGAAAACGTCAGAATCATCCACACTTCCTTCTAGCAATGATTGATTGTATTGGGAATATTCAGTAGAACCATCCATTTTCCAACAATTCAATAAAACTAAATCTGCAAAATCTATACCATTGATATTTAGATACTTTTTAATATAATTTTCAATTTCTTTACAAATTATTTGAGCTGCAAAATTACTTTAAAACCAGCTTTGATTTATTATCTCAAGCTTCCTTTCACCACACTTCCACTTTGTTACAAATTTACACTCCAATTTATATAACTTATCTTTTAAGTTATCGTAAACAAATATGTTTGAAAGCAGTTTCAACATTCTCCATATTATTTAACATAAAAAAAATATCCATATCCTCACTTAACACTGTTTTTGCTGGTGCTCACACTGTTTCTAGTTATTCCACTCATAGTGGCGGTGGTAGTCGTGGTTATGAATAAAAAAGTAAAAATATCGCGGGAATTTTTACTTTTTTATTCATAACCACGACTACCACCGCCACTATGAGTGGAATAACTAGAAACAGTGTGAGCACCAGCAAAAACAGTGTTAAGTGAGGATATGGATATTTTTTTTATGTTAAATAATATGGAGAATGTTGAAACTGCTTTCAAACATATTTGTTTACGATAACTTAAAAGATAAGTTATATAAATTGGAGTGTAAATTTGTAACAAAGTGGAAGTGTGGTGAAAGGAAGCTTGAGATAATAAATCAAAGCTGGTTTTAAAGTAATTTTGCAGCTCAAATAATTTGTAAAGAAATTGAAAATTATATTAAAAAGTATCTAAATATCAATGGTATAGATTTTGCAGATTTAGTTTTATTGAATTGTTGGAAAATGGATGGTTCTACTGAATATTCCCAATACAATCAATCATTGCTAGAAGGAAGTGTGGATGATTCTGACGTTTTCTCATTCACATTAACTCCTATTCAATTGGGTCCTAAAATGTTTAATGTATTTTTGTTTTTATTTAGTAATACGAAAGAGCAAGTTCTTGTAACTACTTTAGCAATTTTTCCAACTCAAATAACGGTTATAACATATTTAAACTTAAAATGGTTCCAATTATGAACCTTGACACTTTTGATCATGAGTGAAGAACTAGCCTGATGAGTTAAAATTCACACAAATAAAGTCAAAAAAAAACTTTTGATCATGTTTGACATTCACGTTGACTACAAAAATGCCACAGGGCTTATAGTTTTAACACTGGGGTTGTTCCTATCTGACATTACGGAAGGAACACTGAAAACAAAATGTACCTTAATTTGAAATTAAACCAAAGGGGTGTGACAAAATCTTAAAAAACGTAAAAAAATGTTTTTTGACGTAAAACCAACTGAAGTCATTTAAAAATTAAGTAAACACGTGTTCTTTATCTAAACTTAAGCGTTTAGATAAACGGTAAACGATAAACAATAGATCAAAACATTTTTCTATTGTTTCTGTGATAAATAAAAAAGGAAAACAATAAAAAAACAATGGTGTTATCATTTGAATTAAAAAAAAAATGTCCAGATTTATTGAGATTGCCTTTCTTTCGCTTCCCAGGCAGCGTCCATTGATTGATTGGTAATATTTTACCCAAACTTTTGCACGATACACCATACTGAGGGGTGAACCCAAACTTTTGCACGATGACCTGACTGACTGTTTCATTGATTTTTTTTCCGATTCAGATTTTTCCGCAAAAATTTCGTGAGTGCCCTTCAAAGAATATAAGATTACGATTCTAATGACACCTTGTTTTTAAATTTTGGTCGATCCAATACTGAGGATATTACCTATGTTTTTTTCAGTGTGTTTTTTGAAAAATGTCACAACTTCAAGTAAAAATTTAGTATACAAAATTCAAAGAATGTTTTTCGAAAAATACATACGAAGTAAGAATAAGTCTTTGCCTTTTGAATGCGGCTTAGAGAGTTTCAATTGGACATGTAATCACAGAGATATGGACTGAACACTTTTGTATGTTTTTGAGGGGGTGAACCCAAACTTATGCACGGGAGTGGTTTTTGATGCTAATATTTTACAAACTTGGATCATACCTTGCTTAAAACAACAGAGAAAACGCAATAAAACAAAAAAAATGTTATATGGGGATCCCTGTGCACCCGCATCCGGTCCCGCGACCTTTTATTGTGCGGTCCGTGGTGACCAATCGATTAAGTTTTCAGCTGAAACGGATATTTGGTTCTCCAGATTTGTGCTCTTGAAAATTTGAGTTTTGGCTTCGATTCATCTTCACCTTAATTTATGAATTATTCAAAATCTCAATTTTGAATTGAAAAATGCCCTTTCATTTCGAGTTTTCATAACGTGTAGAATTGTTCTACACATAAATCTAATTTGAGGTTCATTATAAAAAAAAAAAAAACAAGTTTAAAGACAATGAATCTTCGAGCTGTTTAGTGGAATACCTTCAAATAAATGAAAAACCAAATTTAGTACTATACCATTTAATTCCACTAGAGTTTTTTTTCCCTAACCTTGTTAGTATTTCAACACTTTTTACCATGCCCTAGTAAACGAATAGCCCTTCAACCCCTCTACCACCTGATTCATTTTTTACCATCGCTAAAACTGTTTTGTTTTCCTATAATTTATCTGCAAAATTATATGCAAATTTTTCACAAGTTCTTTAAAAACTATTCTAGTTTTAGAATCTGTGTCGATGTTGATCATTGGTCATCTGTATCCGGGGATATTCAAAAAAATCTTGAGGGACCGACGTGTACCCATAACCCACGTAAATTTCTCAGGCTACCCGTTTTCCATACAAAATCACCAAGTTTGGTAATTTGGATCTTGACTACTAGAGCTCCAATTGATCTGAAATTTCGACCGCCAGACTAGCCACTAGGAAATATCATTAAATTTGTGCAGTAAAAAAATCACACCATTTTGATCACACTCTTTTAAGTTATCGCAAATGTCCCATATTGAAAGAAATGTCAAAATTTTGCTTTTGCTATATTTTGAAAAGTATGAATTTTACAGAAAAATTTTGTTCTACATACTTGTTTCTTTTGGTAAATCAAACATTTTTGCCAAAAGGTATATTGCTCTAAATCCTTTCGTTCCAAAAATAGTTCAAAATAAAAAATTTAGCATATTTTACTAAATGGGGAATTTGCGATAACTTGAAAGTGGATGATCAAATAGCTGTGAATTTTTCACTGTACAAATTTCAAGTTATTTTCTAGTAGCCCTAGAAATTTCAGCCCAATCGGAGTTCTACTTAGGAGCCAAGATCCAAGACACCAAGCTTGGTCATTTTGTATGGAAAACTATAAAATGATCTATTTTTTTCGTCGGTCACTGTAGGGCTATTATTGAGCTGAGATAACCAAAATGACGGAAAAGCGAGTTCAGCTGACTTCCTTCAAAATGCGATAAATGATGCCTATTTGCCAAAAAGGTTAAATTTTCATGATAATATTCTCATAAATAAAGCTTAAAGCTTATTAACTCCTGGGAGTTAATGCCTTATTTTTGGCAGGATTGTAAAAAATAGACTGCTTATATAAAAATCTTCAACATGACTCTCAAAGAATTGTGGATACGTCATGCACGGATAATATGGTCAGGATCCTCACAGAATCTTCAATGGGATTCCATAGACTTGTAGCCAGGATTTTTAACCTTCTGTATGTGCGAAAAAAAGTTACGTTGTCTGTGCTTCGGGGTCATGTTGACCCCAAATTCAAATCGCGATAACTACGCCAAATTTAAATGGACCCAATAACTAAGGTTGCTGAGCACGTGGATTTTTTTCATAATTTCACCCCTAATTTATCCACGCGTTATGAGTTAATAATTTTTTCAACTTATTACCAATCGAAGTCATCGACTCCGTTATCAAAGCCTCATGTTTGCTCAAGGAATGTAATTTAGCTAAAAGACACAATCACAACAATAATCCACCATGAGTAGGAAAATGTATCCAACAGCTGGAACTTTCGATGCAATTCTTCAAAATCGTTCCCTAAAAGCCATGGCCATTAACAAATTCCCTCCTCTAATCTACGTACAAAAGTGCATTATGCATATGCAGACAACTCAAGATGACCAAGTTGTTTTTCAATCATTCCAAATTCTTACTCACGGTCGTACGCAGTAAAACTTGATACGTAATGAAGATTCTGAGCACTCGGAAATTGTCTTTTTATAAAGATCAGCAGTTATGTATAAAGAATGATGACATTTTGAAAGAATAATACATTCAATAGATCATTCTAATTTTTAAACGTTGAGCAATAAATAGACACAATTATCTTTCAACTTCATCAAATTGGGTTAAATAAAATGTCCCGTTTTCCTATCCAATAATGGCTAATGAATAAGAACATTTCCAAGCATAACTTATTCTATATAGACACTATTACATATCTCGAAAACTTATTCAAACAGACTCAAGTCAAAAAAGTATACAAACTTACTTTATCGATTCTACGTGTTTCGCAGACGAAATTCTATTCATTTTGCTCTGAACCAACTCGATTTTTCACTTTTAGAACGTTTAATTTCCGTATTTACAAAACGACGATAGTAAGATTTTCAACTTTCGCAACCTAACCACAACTTTCGCCGCTCCGCTGTATGGAGAGACAAAGTGACTTAAGCTAAGTATGCTGTTCCGCTCAAAAAAAGTATAAATTTCTGCGGAAAAAATGGTCAAGAAATTTTCTACAGTGAGCTCCATTTGAATTGACATTTCTTTTCAACTGCGTACTGCGATCAAAGAAAAATGCTTGCCTTGACCATTTCTTGCAAGAAATTTTCCACGCATCGAGATAGGCGATTACTTTTCTGTTGAAGTGCATACTTCGCTTTAACCACGAATCAAAACAAAACACTACTTGAGCCGATTTTACACTGGTACAAAAATGTCGAAAGTAACTGAATGAAACGGCTTATCATTCTGTCATATTTTTTGTTTGTGGAAAATAATAGAAACTACTTAGTTTTTGAACGCGAGCTCATTGTATGCAAAATTTAAGCAATGTACATGGCGGAAAAATGTTAAAAAGGTGATTCATTTTAAAACAGTTTTAGAAGACAGGTTGTGATTCTTCTGAATTAATTTTCTCAAAACCGTATGGAAGCTACTAGCTACTACGATTTGAAAAAGTAGTCGAGATATACTGACCACGTTTTAAAGCTTGGGTAATAATTATCTTGTAGAAAGTTTCGAACCATCCATTGGGCAAAAAATCTAGTTCGGTTTTAAATCTGTTTAACCAAACGATGTTTCCATCAACCATTTTAAAATAATATTTCGACGAAATGGTCTAAAGTCATTCGACCAAATGTCCATTCGATCAAATTTACTTTCGACCAAAAGTCATTCGACCAAAAGTCATTCGACCAACTGTCATAATATCATTAGTTTGAATATGTGATTTTCAAATTTGCTAGATCGTTTTTTGTCGTGTTTGACGTTTCAGACTACCGCCATCTGCAGGTCTTGTTTCACATCAGATGATAATGGTGTGAGCTGGGCGATGGATTTTAATGATTTTCTTTTGAGTGTTGCGACTGTTTGTCTGTGTTATAGCCATCGAATTAATGAGCAGCCTTGTTGAAGTGATCATTCTTCCAAATACTCATTTGGTATCTTGAGATATAACCATCATACCAAATATATGAGCTCCATATAGTAACATTTTCTAAGCTAGTGCCATCATCGCAAATTCCCAACTAACCATTGTGTACTATGTTGGTCCTTTCTCTGATGAAAATCTTCACCAAAGAAAGTACAATTTTGTATAGAACTCCTTCTGAAATATAAAAGTCCGAAGTTTCAAAAATTTTCGTTGTTTTTTTACCTTTTTCACAATAACCCCTCCCGGCGATTTGAACTTTTTAGTAAAACTCAATTGAATTCGCTTTCCAAAACTGCAGAGAAATGAACAATCAATACGTATTTCGCGAAGTTACAGCGATTTGAGTTTGGGGTCAATAACATAAAAGTTACAGCCCCGTCAAAGTGCTCTGGGGTCATATTGACCCCAAACACCGATAAATTCTATGCGTGATTTTGCAAAAATCCTGAGCAAGGTTACAATATAACACTAGGAGAGATTTTGATATCTAGAACAGCATTGTCAAACATTTCAAGGTAGGATTCTGAAATTTATATTGGGTGAGATTTTGAAGGAATCCTATGAATTTATATTGTAAAATTCTGGACAGAATTCTCATCTAATTCTGACCAAGAATTGCACATATGCTTGATCAGGATTTTCACAAATTCCGGGCCATGATTCTCAAAATATTCTATGTAGGATATTGAATACTAGGTGAGATTGTAGCAAAATTCCGAGTATGGTTTTTATATAATCCTGGCCATTTTTCTCACAGGATCTAACATTGGCAAATTCAAAAGAGATTTTTCCAAAATCCAGCAGGATATTCTGTTTTCCGAATTCTCCAAAAGAAATTTGCTTAATTCTCGCCCTAAAGCTATTGGTAACCGATAGTGTAGCTTGTTGCTACCGAGCAAACGAATGGATTTACACTTTATTCAACAATGCTACGATGAAGAGAAGATTCACCTCTATCTCCCAGTGGTGATAGCTTTCATCATAGTCCATTAATTTGCTTAAAAACGAGGAGCTACACACTCGATTACCAATGGCTTTTAGGGCGAGATCAAAAGTTATGCAAGATTTATTGAGTTTGATCAGATTTCATACGAATGCATTTGAAAACATGGTCGGCCACAAGAATATCATTTTTGCGATTTGCCTCGCGGTTCAAAAATTTTGGACAGGCCTGATTTAGAGACATAGTTCTTATTTCTATAGTAACTTTTTCCTTATATTGCTTAATTTGCAGAGAAGTTAAGTTTTAATCAGCCAGAGAAGCCTTCAGAAACTATTACGCGACTATTCCACAAGGTCTTTAGGTTCTCCGAGGAAAAACTTCTGGAATTCTTTTAGTGATTTCTCCTAACATTTCTATTTATATTTAAGGAACTCCGCGAGAGATTCCTCCAGACATTTATCTACCAATTATCCTAGAAATTGTTCCAGTGATTTTCCAAGGGACGCTTAGAGGCATTTCTCCAGCATTTGCTCTGAGAAATCATTGAGCACTGCAGCACTACTACCTTTAGAAATTTCTACGAGGATTACTCTGAACATTATTCATCTATCCCAGGATTTGCTTCAGATGTATTTTTCACTATTTTTTCCATAAATTTGCCCAGTTGCTATTCTAGAAACTGCAATCGTTCAAACCTCTTCTCGAGTAATGTATGTAAAATTCCCATAAATCCTTCAAGTGTTTGTTCTAGGTTTCACACCATTTATTCCTGCAATTCAATGATTCATACACACATTTCTTGAGGGGTCCTTGCATGATATTATCCGAGGATTCGATTGTTTTTTAATTGTCATATCAATTTATTTAATGAATCTTTTAAACCATTTCCAAGAGTTCAGAAATTCTTTCAGAGATCATTGTAGGAGTTCATCAACGGTTGCTTCAGAACTTACATAAGTTTCATCAGAAATTACTTCAAGATTTTTATTTGTCTCCCGGACTTTTTCAAAAATTTCTTCAACAGTTTCTGAAAACTTTCCGTCACATCCATGGAAGAAGGCCTGGAAAAAATCGGAATGATCTTCGAAACCTGTGTTGTAATTCCTGAAGTTATACCTACAGGAATTCCTGGTTGAAATCTTCAAAAAATCTTGAACGAAAATTTTTATCTGGAGTGCAGCCTGCCCATAACTGCATATTTGTAACATTCGACAAAAGTAGGCATTGAGTAAATGGGATACCAAGTTTGCATTTCATTGCAGTATGGGAGGAAACTAAAATTTCACTAAGAATTCAAAAGTGCTTATTTGAGGTTGAAATTTTGTACAACTCATATCTCATATTGGGTGAATAGTCAGAAAATAATTCTGATAGAAATTTCGTTGCTACTGCATTACTAGGCTCATATATAATCTCAATGTGACTGTTATGCGGTTACAATTGCCAGTGTGACAAAACAACTTGGTATTTTTATCGAATTTTCTAGAACAATCACACAGATTTCAGTAAGTTGATCGAAAGTATTCGTCATTTGATAACTCTCCCCGGTATTAACTCGAAATTGTCAAAAATGTCGAATGTGACTGTTATGCAGTTATGGGCAGTGCAGTTCTGTATAAATTAATGGTTGCATTCTTGAAGATGTTCTAAACGGTCATCCTGGAAAAAATCCTGGAGAACTGAGGACTGCCTTGAAAAAAATCTGCAAGAATCTTAGGAGGTACTTTTCTCGCATAATCTGGGATAACGCCCTAAAAGCCATTGGTAACTACGTGTGTAGCTCTTTGTTTCTGGACAAATGAATGAATAAGCAACCAAACCAACACCACTAGCAGATCGAGAATGATCCTTTCTTCAGTATAACGTTGTTAAATAATGTGAAAATCCATTCAAATGCTCGAAAACACCGAGCTACACACGTGGTTGCCAGTGGCTTTTAGGGCGAGATCATAAGTTATGCGAGTTTTGTTCGGTGATTATTCGCTACCAGTCAGGATGATTCTTAAACAACTTGAACTTGATTCGATCCATCCTCGAAGTGGAATGGTTACATGAAAGAAGGGCTAGTTAGATGAACCTTGCGAATTGCATAGCGAAAACAGAGCATTACTTTCGGAGTTGGAAGTCATGCATGCATTTAGTTTTCAAATGGATTTAGGATAGCTTTCCCAGTCGCCAAAGTCGGTTGAATTCAAACTCCTTCGCACAAGCATGACTAATGCCGTCAGGTTGGTAGCGCAACACGGACGCAGCCATATCGATGGTATCGATGTCGCCGATGTACCGCAGCCAACTTCATTCCCATCGAACTGTCATTTTTTACCGCACCGCACACAGCACAAATCTCGGTGGGAAGAAGAAGAGAGAAATACATCGCGGCTCGTCGCCACACAGTTTCCTTCATCGACTACTAGAGTATAGAAGAGCGGCCGCCAGTCAGTCAAAAGATTTCGGTTTTCTTCTTGTTCAACTTCGTCGTCCATCAACATCGGCTGGCTGATGGTTGAGGTCGTTCTTTTTTTTTCTTATATTCGACGAAAAATATACGCGGACCGTTCGGGTGAGAAGAGCGTTGAAAAGTGTGTAAAATCATCCAGGGATCGGATCGGAGGGAAAATACGATTCTTTTGGAACATTAGCGGATCTGGTGGTGGATTGCGTGTGGAATAATGGTGGCGATTTGACGATCGCTGAAAGTGCGTACGGTACGGGTTCCGGAATCCAATCTCAATCCCGATATTTAGCTGGTGGAATTTTTGAGGTGTGAAATAATAACACATCGGGAGGCTGTGCCTGCTGTAAATGTGTAGTTTTGCGTGTGTGACAAATATAAGTGTAGTTCCGGACGATGAGAAAAGCTAGAAAAGCGAAAAGTATTGTGGAAAGTCTTGACGGTGAGACTTGTTTCTCTTTTTTCGGGGGAAAATGATACCCGAGCTCGGTGGCCACTGGTTTACAGTATCGCAGAAGGTAATGGTCGCCCTCACCTGGCGGAGCAGAGTGAAGGAATTTATAACGTGAAGATATTCCGAATGGATATACACGGGGAGCTGGACACCGTTTCGTAGATGTGTTCCAGCATACGGAACTCGGACCCGGGGGATGGCAACCGGATGAGACAGTGAGGAGGAGCAAAATAGAGCAATAGAAATTCCAATATATATGAGAGTGTATTCATGTTTCGCCGCCACGGCCGCTGCCGCTGCTGGTCTTCGTGGTATACGACGTCGTTTTCGTCTTCATAGCTGCCGCCAGTGTGGCGAGTTTCGAAATCTTCATTGTATTTGTTGTTTCTTTCGTCTGAATCTCTCCTCCACCGCCGCCACCTCGCATATTCGGCTGCGGAGGTGTCTTAAGGGAGTACACGCACCGCCACAGCAGCGCAGAGAAGCAAAGAGGAACGAAAACGGCCAACCAAAAACCCAGCTTACAGCCGTAGTAAGCGGGGTCCCAGCAGCGATGCTGGTTGCCAGATTAGCTGGCAAGCACTAGAAACGAAGTGATTACGGGGAAGAAATGGAATAGAGGTATACTGCGTGCGAGTTGGACCCTATATGATGTTATACTTCGAAACCAAGTAAGCTGCCAATACAATGAATTCATAAATTATAATAATAAAAATTTTGCGAAGCAGCTTCCCGCAAATCCGTACAAGCAGAGTGACATGTGAATTGGGTCCTAAAATGTTTAATGAAATCTTGTTTTTATTTAGTAACACGAAAAAGCATGTTACTGTAACTACTTTAGCAATTTTTCCCGCTCAAATAATGACTATATCATGTTTAAACTTTAATTTAAAAATTTGGTCCATAAATGAACCTTGACACTTTTGATCATGTTTGACATTCGCTTAGTCGACAAAAACACCACAGGGGTTTAGTTCGACCACTGGGGTTGTTCCTATCTGACATTTCGTAAGGGACACGGAAAGCAAAATACACCCAAAATTTGAGTTTAAGCCAAAGGATGTGACAAAATCTGAAAAAAAATGTTTTTTGGGCTTAAACCAACGGAAAACATTAGAAAATTGAGTAAACATGTGTTTTTGGCCTAAACTTAAGCGTTTGGCACTAAAATTGGGACATGGCTTTAGGACCCTATTGGATACATTAGGATAGTACAATCGCCTTACAGTTATGTATAACTATCCGATATGGATCAATTTTGGATTAAACACGGAATGTTAAATTAGCAAAAAACTTCACCTACTTGCACAGCTCTGTAATGATACAGGTTTATAAGATCATTTCGGCTAACTAGAGGTATACGAGATGATGCGTGAAAAGTCTAATGAGTAACGTCACTTTCCTATGATTCTTCGAAAGTATGCCACCGATTGATAGAACTGTAATCAATGCCTAACAATACAATTAACAGGTCGAGACGACACATTTTTACTTGTCTAGTGCTTGTAGTGGCCAACGTTGCGGCACCTAGCCGTTCAAGACCAAGACATTAGAATATGTCTTCCCGATTGTGTACTTTACGTCAATGGCATTTTGTTAGTTTTCAATTTCTCTTCATTTCCATCTTCTATCGCTTGCGATTCTATCCATCATTTTATTTGCCCTTCTACTCTGAGGTCGCGTGCTCAGCGAAAAAAAAATCCAAATAAATCTTATTATGACAAGGTCTTACAGTGATTTAACTTTGCAAACAAAAAGTTTCTTAGAAACGTCAAAATATTGCTTTCACTATCTTGCAGATAAATGACAGCTGTGATTGTCTGATCCATATCACGGGTCCGTATCATTCATGATAAGGGTTCTTTTTTTGACTGATCCACATCCATTGGGTGAACTTACTCAGTTTCGATTGAAATCTATAACTTTAGTAAAAATCCATGTACTTCGATATGCATTCATGACAATTATTTCATTCCGCAGTGTCAGAATGGTAATTTAATCTTGTACAGAGTCACCTTGGATTTCAATCATATGTTCTTCTAAAAAGATTCCCAAAGTTAATTCGTGACTGAGGGGTGACTGTAATAGTTAAAAACAACAAAACAAACAAACAAGGACGCTGAGAGTAGAATGGTTGAATTGTACATAAAATGTACAAAAGTGTTACGGTTCCCCAAACTAACAAACTACTCTAAGGGCATCTTCAGTTACAAACTGTTAGTTAGTTAGTTTTTTGTAACTCGCCATACGATTTGTATTTCTATTGAAGATTTTCTAAGAAGCAGAAAAAGTTTTGTAATTAAATCAATTAAATTTCGGCTCCGTTATGCTTGGTGACACATGAGCCTGCTAAATAAATGATTAAAGAAAAAAAAGTATACTGAGTATACACTTCAATCGTGTGGGCAGTTGTTTTTCGAAGTAGAACAGTAAAAAGTAATATCATTGTGTCTAAAACAGTATAGCAATATCTCGTTGTTTTTGGATGCACCTGACTCGCGTCCTGATCATTGCATAAAGCTACTTTTAAATTGTTATAATAGCATGTGTAAAAGGCCGTGATTGGCCGATTCTACGTTGCTTCATCTATATCAATACTACGTTTGATATTTTACAATACAATCTGGCAACCTCATCGCTGAAACCTCACGTCTTGTGCGGAACCTCGCCACCCGCAAGCATGTGTTGGTGCCCGTCTTCTCTGTGCATTTGAGTTCGATATCCAATGTAGGGGTAGATGGGTTGAAATGCTCTTCGGGAACAAACAGCTTTGAGCACAATTTATGTATGGCAGATAACTCTCTAAAGTCAATATCGACCATCGAGTTATAGAGCTTAAAATCAGTGCAACTGCAATTCAAGAGACAGTCGAAGTAGCCATGACAATCTACTTTCAGTGTGTTTCTACAGTCAACTCTCCACATCTCGCTATCGAGGGATCCATCGAGATAAGGAGAGATCGAGACATAGAACACATTTTCAATGAATACTAGATTGGAAATCACTCCGTTACTAGGAAAATTTAAAACAAACAGACGTCATTTCGTCTTCGCAAATTGTTTTGAATCCCGAAAATCTAGTCTAGTAACCATTGATAATGGGCATATCGACAAACGGAGAGAAAATTGGAAATAAAAATCGCATAGAGATATGGAGATATCGAGATAAGGCAGATATCAAGATATATGGGTTTATTCTACGACTGGCGTGAGGTGACAATTGTCGGTCTCGTATAGCGAGGTGACAGTTCTCGACTCGAGTGAAGTGACTCGCCGTGTAAATCAAATGGAGAGTCACTTCACTCGAGTCGACAATTGTCACCTCGCTATACGACACCGACAATTGTCACCTCACGCCAGTCGTAGAATAAACCCAATAGAGAGTGCAAAAGTATGCAGAATGAAGGGACCGAAAAAATCATCGAAATAGGCAGAGATATCGAAATGTAGAACATCGAAATGTGGAGAATCGAATATATAACTCTATCTCCAAATAGAATCTATATGGAATATCGAGTTACGAACAGGTTGACTGTATTTCGTTAGTGCTGTTCAATAGCACAAAGAACAGTTGTGTTCAGTTGGCAAGTGCTGAAATTTTCGTAACGTTTCATAACGCCTGCCGCACAAATCCAATGGAGCTGTACATTTTCCATTCGGAAAAATGTTCCGTTCAATTATAAGGTGATCCTTTCAACGGCCATTTTTATATATCATGCTACATCATGGTGCATTGTGCACCATCTTCCCCTAATGGACTAATGTACGGAACGGAGAGCAGCGCATCAAGCGGCGGCGAGTTCGAAAGATGAATTAAAGTGTTAATTCTTTACGTTTTTTTATCTTCCACTATATTTTGAATCCGCTGACTCGCTTTTTCGTTTCTCCTTCGTTGTCCGTGCAGTTTCCAATTCCGACAGCAGCTGCCTTCTCCTAACTCGGTCGAACGCCCCAAAACGCGCGGTAATTGTTTACGTTACAACTAAAAATATACCGATTTTTCTCTATCAGCTTCCACAGAAGGCCCCTCCTCCGCCATGTCATTTCCCGCATAAACACGGAAGACTCACAAATTCATTTCGGAACCAAGCTTCTTGCTTAGTCATTATTTATTGCAAAACCCGAAAAAACATTTTCCCTTTAATGGTCATAGTGGCCTATTTTCCAAATTTCGGCACCCACTTCGGATTTCGGACGTTCTGGTGCGCAAGGCCTACTACGTTCTATAGTTTCGATTTGGTGATCTACCAACTAGCAATCATTATCGCCATAGCTACCAACTGCTACAGATCCTACGGATTACTTACTATGATTTATCTTGCGCCGCCACATCACAAGAACCCATTAGACTATAAAAAATATAGCGAGATTAAATCAAAATCTCCTGAAATCCATAGCATCTCGCGTGCGTCAACGACAATGGCCTCAGGCAAGTCTCAGCCTCAGGTCGATCGACGACAATCGTAATGTTCGACGGCGGCGGCGGCTATGGACGGTTAATTTCTCACACTCTGGCGGCGCGGCGCAAGTCCAAGTCGCCGAATTGGGGTGGGGTAATCGCGCCAGCGCGGTGGGTGGAGGGTATTAACCCTTTGTCTGTATCCTGGGGTCAATATGACCCCAGAGTACCTTGAAGGGCTTTAACTTGTTACATCTTGAGAACTGAACATTCCATTGACTATTTAACGAGAAACTTGCGATGATCGACGCGCCACCATAATT
Source organism: Aedes aegypti (assembly GCF_002204515.2). Taxonomy (NCBI): domain Eukaryota; kingdom Metazoa; phylum Arthropoda; class Insecta; order Diptera; family Culicidae; genus Aedes; species Aedes aegypti. The sequence goes on along the minus strand of NC_035109.1, from coordinate 81,439,727 downwards.
CATATAACGGAGGGTATTGGAACTAACTTGGAGGTGATGATTTCGCAATGGATCATTGAAGGTAGTTTTTGCCAGTGCTCACCGTATCAAAACAAAGGCGCCACTGTATATGGGAGTTAACATTGTGACAGCATTGCTGTTCTGTCAAACACACAAGGCTACGATGGCGCTATCTATGCTTTCCATGGATTAATCCACGGTCTTCTTTTATTGTCGATTTTATTTTTGCTCTTCCGCTCTAAATGCGAGCCGTGTTTACATAAAATGACATCCGGACCAACATCCAGTGAAGGAATTTTCATCAAATAAACATTTAGTGGAGGAATGCTCGGCGAAATTGTTCATTCTTTTGTAAATACGGCCTGCAGTAAAGGTTTTTTTCCCGCTGGAAGTTGCAGCGTGACGTCATCGTAGATTAGTTCATAGCGGCCGTTTAGGTTATTTTAATGATCCATTTGGAGTTTAAAATCACCTCCAAACACTAGCGATTTTGCGGTGGGATGTTGACGTTTGATCACGAATACATGTTGACTGGTGGAAAAATAATGAAAATTTCTAACATTTCCTAACTTTTCAAAAACACTTATCTAACATTGAGAGGCTACGATGAAGAATTGAGGTATTACATTCCGACACTTGTGAAAAAAGTTATTCAATGAAAACCTATTAGCAAGGCGACGTTGATTAACACGTAAAAGAATAACAATAATAACAAAATTGAGCAAAATTTCCGAATAGTATATGCGTTATAACTTTTGTCATAAGCATCGGATTGCTTTGCGGTCTTCGACAATGTTGTTCATCGTAGAAATACATATCTAGATCTGTATTTAGAATTTTTATAGAGGACTCTGGCGATTTTCCTTTGCAAAAGTAAGTTTTCCCATATAAATCCCATACAAACTTTGAACGGCTGGCGCGTAAATATAGTTTCACCAATCGAGCTGAAATTTTGCACTGTTATTATGGGACCTAAATGCATTCCAAAAAGTGGACTGGGGTGAGAATCTAAATTTTTCATATAACCGTGTCCCAGGCTAATGAGCATATCCCCAAAGCACAGACGACGTAACTTTTTTGGCACAGACAAATGGTTAAAACGACGAAGATGTCGAATACCGCGACGGCGGCGGTAATGGTGGTGATGGAGCGAGAAGAGGAGAATAAACAGGTTTTAATCGAGTATACAGCAAACGGCCACAACACACAGGGAGAGCGAAGCGCGCACGAAAAGAAGAAACAATCGCGAAGAAGTCCACTGAAGAGAAGAAGCCGCGCGCGCTGAAGAATAAGTCAAGTTTTTACACATAAAAAGTGCCGACAGAGAGTTCAACCCGAAGAGATACAGATAGTGAGCGCGCGGTCGATCGGTCGGAACGCGGTGTGGAGCAAAAGGGGAGCTCGAAAGAAAACTGTGGAAAGAAGCAGAAGAAGAAGAGAGAAAAACGCAGTGCTGCTGACCATCGAAGCAGCCAGCGGCGGCGGCGGCGGTAAAGATTGTACAGTGGATATTGGACGAAAGATCAAGCCGCGATCAGAGTAGAGAAGAAGAGTGAGCGCGAGTGGCTAATTATTTTATAATAGCGATCCTTTCGACTTCCCGATCCGCGTGTCGGTCATAATAGTGAAGTCTTGCGCTCCGTTCTCTTCTGGATCGGCCGTCCAAAACAACAGACCTGGCCATCCGAGCAGAGCCAGAGTCAAGGGTGTGAAAAACAAAAGTAATTACCAGGAGCAGGGGATGGAAGGGATTCTGCGGGAAATGGGTTACCGCTGCGACTACCGAAGGGGTAGAGGCGGCGCTAGGGTCTAATGAAAGTTTATGTTAATTGTATTATGATGTTACAGCAATAACACACGTTGAAGATCCCCCACTCGGCAACGAGTCGACGAAGAAGAAGAAAATGGTGCTACGGTAGTGTTGGTGTGTGTATTAGTAGAAAGATATAAATTTTGCATCGGGCAGCTACAGAAGTGATAAGAATGTGTGAATGTTTGAAAACAACTAGTGATCACAACTGGTTCTATGGATTGTACGAAAAAGATAATGCACCAGAACGTCCAAGCGCAGAACTAAGGTGAGTTGATCTTCGATGATTGATCAATTAGTTTTAGGTTTCAATGTTTGTTGACAAAATAATAAAAAAACAGGCATTTACAATCGAATTATTTTGGAAGTAATTTGGACTATACATGACCATGGAGCATTTTTATCTTACAAAGGAAGTTTTGCTCGACATTTTGGCAGCTTACTCTGTGCAAACAATAAACTGGTACAAAAACAAAAAAAGTCACTTATTCAGAGGGTCCAAAATACGACCGTTACCCTATTTAGTGATTCTCATATGTTGACATGGAACATAAACCAAATGTTTTTATAATCTAAATGAGTAGAGCGCCTGTACCAGTGATAGAGGCAATAGTAACGGGTTGAGGAATAAAAAATCGCCAAAAAAAACACAAGCTCAATTTTGATATCTAAATGCGTCATTCAAAAGCTTTTCTATTCTATTTCACGTAAAAAATAATCTTAGAATGATAAAATCCTTAAATCTTTCAAGGAGGCACTTCCTCCATTATTGGAACATGTTCCAGTAATAGTGCTATGTGCTATCTTCTGTTCCTATAATACTTAGTGGTTTACACACAGGACTGAAACGGCTCTCATCCACGAACAACTGAAGTGAAGCCAAAAATTTGGTGCTGGAGAAGGTGCTGATTTGACAGCTCGTCCAAAAATACCGTTTTAGGCACGAGACACACTCGTTTTCGAATGCGACATTTATATTTTACCTATCAATCTGGAGTTGAGTGCGTATTACTTTATCCAGTTTTTCTGTCATTACTAGATGATTTAGCCACATTTTATTAGGCACAACGAAAAACGGTTATCAATAGTATAATGTTTTTCTCATACGACATTTGTCGCTTCCGCACGGGGTTTGATGAGGGCAAAGCCTAAATTTGTTTACTCCAGCACTAGCGCCACACAGATGGTGGTAGGCTTCAAGAACTAGCGCTTCCTTCAGGGGGTTGGGTTTACATTGAGGCTCACTATTGCCCATTGCACGGCGACGTCATCAAAAAATCGCTCTCTGTCTCTCCTTCGGTAAATCTGAAAACAACGGTGCCAGTACCTGTCAAAGTCTCTATTTTAATGCAAGTCTCCATTTTTAATGAGAGGTCTCAAAAGTCTATCCTGCTTTGAGAGGTTCCAGGAAGACCTTCGGATACTATTTCACAGGTTCTCCAGGAATTTATTTTCAGATTCCTTGAGGAAAAACTCCAGGAATTCTCCTAGTGATTGCTACAAAGCTCTTCGGATATATTTCTTGTATCCAGTTCAGAAATGTCTATATTGATTCCACCACAAAGTTTCCCAAAAAATCTTTCAGCGTTGTTTCAAGGGATGGTTGGAGGATTTTTTTTTCGTAAATTGCTCCAGGAAATCTATGAGTAGTAGAAGGCTTTTGTTGACTATTTTGGTTTCCCCAGTTGTTACTTTAGGAGATCTCCAGTTTCCTACAAGGAGTTCTTTCAAGAAATAAAATCTGCAGTTCTTAAATAAATTAATTCGGGGATTTTTCCAGGAAGATCTACGAGAATTCTCATGCCAGTTTCTCCAGTTATGTTTTCAGGATTTGACCTGGAATTCTTCATGAAGCTCCTTCAGATTTTCAAATGCAGTTCTTTCAAACAATTTCTAATATTTTTTTTTCAATTAAAACCTCCATGCTTTCTTTAAAAATTCATCTGAGGTTCCACACCAGCTAATACTACAGCAAATAGCTCCTTCAGATTTTCAAATGCAGTTGTTTCAAACAATTTCTCATATTATTTTTCAATTAAAACCTCCATGATTTCTTTAAATATTCATCTGAGGTTCCACACCAGCTAATACTACAGCAAATAAGTAATTCCTATCATCTAGGCAATTTATCTACAAAATCTTTCAAGACTTCCTCAAGAGCCCTGGAGTTCCTTCAGCGAACTTTGTGGGAGCTCATCAAAAGTTATTTTCAAACTTAATCAAGTTTCATCAGATGATCATTTTAGGATTTCATTCAGAAATATTTTCCGGATTTTTGAAATATTTCGCAAATAATGCCTGAGAAAAATTCTTGATCCTTTGGATATTCCAGGGAAAATAATTAGGGAAATTCTTAAAAGACATCTTTAGGAAATTTCTCTTCTAAAAATTACAGAAGGAATCTTAGGATCAATTTCTTGAGTAATTCCTGAAAAAATTCTCTGGATGAAATCTAAACGATATTTTGAAGGAAATTCTTGAAAAAAAACATGGAGAAAAATACTTGTTGAAACGTTGAAGATGCTGTAAACGGGACCTTGGTAGAAGTTTTAAGAAGACGGTGGTAAAATCATTGAGTACAATTTTGGAGTGTTTATGGTTTTGTTGAAAAAAAAAATCTAAAAAAATCTTTGAAAGTATTCATGAGGTAACTTCTATGGTTATCTTTTAAAAAAATCTGCGTTTAAACAGAATCCTTATGAAGTTTGTGAAAGTTACAAAATGAACTTCTGAAAAAATCTTCGAATCTTGAATTTTATGTGAAGCAAACTTTGAGCAAACTTATTCATTTTTAAGGCATTTTTTCGTTAAGAATTTCAATATCAATCCCGACTCAAAACACACAAATTTGGAAATGTATTCGAATCATTGATTTAAAGAGCTACTTCGCCAGTGTATATTTCTACTTCCATGGTAATTCACTGGAAGATCTCTCGATAATTTTCAGTAAACTAATATATTTTTGAACAATCATTTAGAAAAGAAGAATAGTTTATTTCTACAGTCGATTTCACATTAGCGCCTTACATTTGAACTGCATTCACCTTTACTTTGAGGGGCCCTCAATCGATCTTCGCACCGGGCCTCAAAAACCCTAGCTACGCTACTGATTACCTGTTCAAACATGATCGAAAAATTCTTGTGTTAAATGTGGATTATATTAGATCAGGCCCGGATTTGGGGAAGGTGCCAAGGGGGCAAATGCCCCGGGCCCCCGATTCAGGAGAAGCTAGAAGCAGAGATGCAGGTATCCAAACTTGGCCAACGAGCCAATCTTATACAAATTGTTATATTTTTCGCATTGCTCGGAAAAATAATCTAAAACACTATTGGAAAGCTTGAAATCAGTTCAATTTTTCAATGTGAGTATATAACTCACAACCGAATATATCACTTACACCACTTTGAATTTGGGCCCCTCATATCTTTGGACCGAACATCTCGTTCAAAACTCAAATTCAATACGCTGGTTTGTGGAATCTCAAAGAGTGCTGAATTTAGTATAAAAGGGCCCCCTTTATGAGATCTGATCCGGGCCCCCAAAGCCCTAATCCGGCACTGATTAGTATGCACGAAAAAATGGAAATTTAACAATTATCATTAAAAAAGTTAAATTTCTGTACGTTTTTTGTTGTCAAATCTATTGATTTTTACATTTTACAAATGATTTCAAGACTGCCAAATCGGTTTTAAGATTATCAATAGATGTATTTTTAACTTTTGAAATTACAAACACCTGATGAAATGGTGGAGCTGCATGGTTCAAGGCGTTTAAACCATAGGATAACGTATCCTACTCGATTGTACCCCATAATGTCGAATTCCATTACCCTAAAATTCTAGTTCTCCGATCGATCCATGACCCCGAACGACATTAGCCCGAAATCCATTACCAAGGGGCAGTGTCAATCAAGGTACATTCGGGGTAATGAAATTCGAGGTTATCGGTTAGAATCAGCATAATCGCTTTTAAAATCGAAAATACTGAAAATAAAAATATTAGGTACACAGATACCCAGACTTTATATGTGATGAAATCATCAGAAACAAAACTAATCTACAAAATCAGAAACAAAACTAAGCTACAAAAAATTGAAATACATTTGAGGAGCTAGAGTAAAAATTTAAGTTTCATTACCTAGACGATAACAAGTTTTGGCGAAGGAAAATATCTTGCCCCTAATTGACATTTGCCACTATGAGCAGTTTTCATCTAGACTGGCGGCCAAAAATATGTTTTCCATTTTGGCTAAATTTTAGGTATTTTGGCTTTGATTCCATTAGAAAAATATACTCAATTTTGGGTTGATTTGACGCAAAATTCAGTTTTTTCGATCCAAACATAAAATAAGTGGATGAGGATTTACCCAAATTTAGCTTGTTGGGATAAAGTACCACTATTGGGTAGATGCACCTCTCTCTATTTACGACAACATGCGTGAGAGAAAAAGACAATACCGAGATATTTTGGGTTGAAAGTATAATCGATATACTTAATTTTGGGTAAAGTAAACTCAAAAAATAGGTAAAAATATTTCTTATAAAATAAAAAATAGGTAAAAATATTTCATATAATATTTCTGCCCATAAAGCATAACTGTCCCATATTGATTTTCGAGCCAACACTTATTTTCGTTGCAACATCCATAATTTGATATATATTTTACTATGCATATAAAAAAAACAAATTTTGTTCGAAAATGGTGTGGAAAAATATGAAGTTAATGCAGTCCCATATTGAAAAATAAAGGCATAACAGTCTCTATATGAACTTTTACCTTAAATAACAACTGCAGAACGTGAATTGAGTTCAAGTTTATAATTTTTGCTGATCAATAGATGCAAAAAGAGTTATTTGTATGGTTGTGTCAAATGAATACGGTATGTAGAAATGTACTAGAAAATTATGAACATTTGTATGAGAAGACAAATTTCAAACTTTGAGCGCTATTTTCTTAACGCCTACTTTTTCCATATGGGACAGTTATGCCTTTATGGACAGTGAAGACATGTATGCAATATTATGATTATGCAGTATATTTCATTCAACGTATACCTTGTGTTTGCATTAAATTCTTTATATTTCTATTAAATCATAACTGTCCCATATGAAGAAAATAGGCATTGAAAAAACAGCTCTGTGGTGTGATATTTGTACAAATAAACGACTTTTTACGTAAATTCTGATACGAATTCTGGTTGTCTGGATCACATCTACTGCACCGTCAAATGTCGCCCATCAACCAGTACGTGGTCTACAGGGAAGATTACTCACATTTGAAATTGGTCAGAAGAGGTTTATTCTATCAATGGAATCAAGTTGACTTTTCCCTTTTCATTGAAATCATGGTTCTATAATACCAACGACGAATTGGAAAAGAAGTCAAACCAATACGTGTGTGGTGGTTTTGATCCTTTTGATGTTGGCGAAAAGAATAAATCCTTTCTCAATGTGAAAAGTTAATCAGAAAATAATTCAAGTCACATGTGCGTGAAATATGTTTCGATTCACATATTGTTCGTAATATTCTTCTTTTCGGCGATGTCCCCATTCATGCGTTGATTCCCTACTCGATATCACCATATTGATCGAATAGTTCAGAGCGTTAATCCCTACCGCACGGTCATTGAGGGAAAGCCACCACAGCCAAGGTGGATTTTCCCAATAACAAATGCGCCTTTGAATGTGGAAACGAAGACGTTGTCGCGTCGGTCTCAACCAAAGAAAGAGGAGAAAGCCACCACCGGGGAGATGTAACTGATTGGAACAATGCAAAGGGAAATTGCGTATGCAATCAATGATTTTCCTCTGTGCGACTACCCCTTGCTGTTGCCGACCAAAAAGCTAATAGATTCTGCTGGCTGTCGGGTAGACATTGTCACAGAGATAGAAATCAGTGGCAGACGGAACGAAAAAAAACTGAAATTTAATTTATCCGATACGTACCTGATTTTTGTCTGCCGTACATTCTTTCTAGTCAAATGCATTTCAACGAAGGATTTTGATTCTGAAGGATGTTGTCTGGACCAGGCAAGGATAATCTCCCGATAACCAGAAACCCTAGCGGGATTTGGGATTCTTGGGAAGAGCGGTGGCAAAAGTCGGCACCTTTGAGTGATTATGATCGGGATAGGCAAAGTTGTTTGCATTTCTTTTGCAAACTTGTAGTCCAGGTACGAAGTATTTTGCATTTCAAACCTTTATGGCGGATGGGAAAGTGTTAATTCCTTCGAACAACATTTGTCCACCCATAAGATATTGAGATTGGTACAAAAGTGCCGACCCGGTAAAATGCTCGTAAAAGCATATTTGTCCCATATTGATTGTCGAATGTACAGTTTTTTATTCGCAGCAAAATGTTTTACTATAGGGTGCCGATACCAATGGTTGTAATCAGTGGCGATTCCCTAACCTCAAATCTACCTGTTCCACGATTACAAATTCTTGACTTTCAGCAACAAATTTGCATCTAACATGTAGAGCTATTTTAGGAAGGAAGATTCCTACCATTTACTTTGTGCTTTATAATCTAACTTGGCCGAATTAGCCATTTTTAGATTCGTAGAACAGGTAAAAAGTGAGGTTACGAGTCGCCTCTGGTTGTAATGTACCAGTAAATTAGACTATGGAATAAAACGAACATTTTTCGATGAAAACGACATGTGCTATTTTTGGTGGATAGATCGTCTCTAGTTTAGTCGATTTGCCAAATTTCAGCTTTTTATTTTATTATATTTATTTTAAAAAATTTGCTCCCTTGCACCAGTAGTTGCCGTCGTGTTTCAGTAGTGGATCAACGGATGGAAGCAGTTTTCAAAATGGATGTATAAAAATGAAGAAAAGTCTTAGAGATGATCTTTATACTTCATTCGAAAGATATTAGTTGCTGTTCCGAGGGAAAAATCTAAAACCCATGTAAAAAATTACCGCTTTGTTTAAAATTCCTTGTATCATTCTCGAACGGTTACTACTGGAGCACTAGCGCAACTACTGCAACACGTGTACCAATAGTGGCTCAAGCGATTTTATGTTAAAAAAAATGGTTTTATCACTCTTTTAATAGTTTTCCCATATAGTAGAGATTGAAATCTTTCTGTTGTCGCCAAAAGATCTCGGTTAAGGCTTTTCGTTATTTTGTTATGATTTTTTATAGCTTAGGTAGTCCACTAATGGCACCGGCACCCTAAATAATTAAATTTACGCAAACAATCTTCAAAGTTTCGTATGCTTGATAACACTGAAGAACGATACAAAATGATATATTGTATATGCTTCTCGATGAGTTTTCTTAACCTCGTTTAAGGCTCAAGAATCCATCATCCAATCGTCAGTCATCATCAAAACTTTAAAACCAGTTAAAACTGGGTTTGAAAATTTGTGAAACAATGATGGTTATTTTCCTCTTAAGGCTAAGTAGCCCGTCATTCGTTTTGGCTACAATGATGACTTTTCAGCTTGCATTTCAAAGTGATAAAACTCAGTCTTGATAGTTTATATTGACTTGAAAATGTATCACTGTACGCGCTAACATGTATAAAGTATGCTGATACTTTTTCAGCTGTGTCAGTGCAAAACCAATTGATTTTTTTTGATTCGAAATCGTGAGATGAATTAGCAACAATCATCAACAGCGCGAACAAATTTCAATGACGGCCTACTTCGCCTTAAGCGTTCACCATTTGATGATTACATTACTTGTATTGTCGATTTAACCTCAAGTTGAACTGTCACAAAAATATGTGCACGCTCTTTTAAAGTGTGATGGTAGCTCAGGGTTACGTCGAATCGTGATGGTGTCTTCGGTGCACTTATTCCTTGTAGTTCAAAGAGCAAGTGCACCGAATTCGTCGAGATGATCCGATGCAAACGTGCATTTTTATCACACTTTTTCTGCACTCTACAACTTTTGTGGTAGTCCAGATGTGAAATGCGCAATACGAGAATAAAATTATTCAATTGAGTTTAGGGTGAGGTACTTACTTCCGTCAAGGGCTTGAAAGTGAAATTATGTTTACAACTTATTAAATCAAACATTTCTAATAGAAAAGCTATCTAAAACGGAGGCACCAAACTAAGTGCTATGTTGAGGATCTATGCCTCTTTCCCTGATCTGATTGCATTTGAATCAACAGCGTGCGAAAGGATCACGATATTTGAAATGCGCATGTGCCATCAAACCATCGATAGTGGGTGCAATATAGTAATAGCGACCGGCTGGATTTCCATCTCTTTCCCTACTGTTTGATTTCCCTCTCGCTATCAACCGGAAGGATATCCCCCTATCGTTCTATCGCAGTTGATGATGGGAATTGTAGTAGCGATAACGCTGGGCGATGGAAAAGATTGTTGTACTTGCATTTGAATCCCAAACCGCAAAGGGAGAACGCGTTCGATTCGAATCTACGGCTCAAAAAAAGTGTCCGGTCGACGAATGCTTCTTGAACTGCATTCTGAATCCCATTTGACGATTCGATAATCATCTCTAAGAGATCTCGAATTACCTTCACAGCAAACAGAGGTGTACAGTGTCAACGCATCGTATCCGTCCCTCAAGGCGGCGTTCACGGGTGACAAAAGTTGCGTTGACACTTTTTTTCTTCTGGGATTTCTGGCATCATTCCCGCCGGCGGAGTTGGAAAAAGGACGAACAGCAGTTTATTGTGAAGATTTTTTGAAAACTATTGTTGGGAAGAAATCATTGCCCTGGAAAAGTGATACGGTTCGGTGCGAGTGAAATGCTTGATTGACAAAGTTGGTGATTATTGGGTGTCTAGTTTTACTTCCAGAAGAATGGTACCGCATTTCTGAATGGATAGCATAATTGGATGATATCGCCGAGAGATCGTGTGATCCCGAAAAGGTATGACAATTTAATATTTTTCTTTGAGAGAAGTTATGTTTGGAGAAAAGTAAGACGAGATCACTGCGTCCTCCATATATTGTTTGAATCGAGCGGTTTTCAAGTCAACCAGGCCTTCCTGAGCCTAATGGTAACATCCGTGGCTACAAAGCAAAGGTGTCTGGGCTCGATTCCCAATCGACGCAGGATCATTTCGTAATGGAAATTTACTTGACCTCCCTGTGAATCAGGCTTTATCCCAGCGAAGCTAAGAAGAAGATATCGTTGACACATTGAACATTAAACAATGCCTACATTTTTTTGTTTTTAATAAGCAATTTTTATTTAACAGCCAGTCATGAAGCATCTGCTACATTGCACGTCATTTCTAACACTTCTTCGCTTTTAATTGGTTTAAACAGTTCCTGGATGAGTAACTTTCATACAGGCAAAAATACTATGAATATTCATTGTTTCCCTTGTGTTTATAAGCCAGTAAGTATTTCATTGAACTGAATCTTGCCAATGTGGTGTCTTGCTCATTTTATAAAACAGCGTTATGAACATTGAAGAAAATTTCAGAATTTTTTCTCATAGTGGAGGCAAAAATTCGCATTGCATGGGGAAAAACTTGCACTGAATAAACGACAACGTGCAATATGCTTGTGATGCCACTATTTACATTTATTTACTTTTCCTGTCTACGTAACATTAAGAAGAAATTCTTGGCACTACGCTACGTCCCAAAACAAACATAGGCTGTTTTTCGACCCTTTCCAATTTTTTTTTTGCATTTTTCTGTCATAATGTTTTATCTTTTAGTTGTATATCAATTTGTAGTGGTCTTTTACATTAATGTGTCAAATTGATTGTTTTGCTTTGAAAATCTAGTGAGAACTTTTATTGCCCTACTGCGCCTGCAAACCTTTGCCTCAAAGCCGAGGTAACTACAAAAACGTCTTTTACTAAAAGCACTTAATTTTCTACGTCAAATCAATATCATTTTTTTTTTTCAATATATTAGCACAAAACAGCTCAAATCATTACTTCATTTATAACTTCTTAGTGCTTTGATAAAAATCTCGCATACTCTGAGATAACGCCCTAAAAGCCATTGGTAGCCACGTGTGTAGCTCGTTTCTGAGCAAATGAAAGAATAAGCATCCAAACCAACATCACGGGCAGGTAGATAATGATCCTTTCTTCCACATAGTGTTGTTAAATAACATGAAAATCCATTCAAATACTCAGAAACAACGAGCTACACACATGGTTACCATTGGCTTTTAGGGCGAGATCAGAAGTTATGCGAGAATTGTTTGTGTTTATACAATGCCCGTTCGATTTTGGCAACGTATCAATAATTTTTATGTAGCCTAAATCGAACCATGCCAAAATCGAATCCAAAATGTAGTACTGGGTACCGTTCTGTTATTTTTCTCGAGATGTTCTTGAAAAAAAAGGTTCTATACCATTTCCCGGAAATCATTTTCCGGATAACCCATTTCCCGGATAACCCATTTCCCGGAATGACCCCTTTTCCGAAAAATCATTTCCCGGAATATCCTATTTTCCGGTCAAAAGAAAAACTTTTGAACAAGTGAGGTATCGTTGTTTAGGGTGATATTGGGCCAATGAAAACAATGTGGCAAGTTTCAACAACACTTTGCAAATAGCCATTAGATTGTCATAGATTAGTTTTTTGACGTTCATGTTAGTCAAAAGATGCATCGAAAAGGGCGGATAAAGTCACCCCATAGGCTCAATGTCACCCCACACGGCGGTAAAACTTCATCGATGTATCGTTTGAAATATCCATGTTCAATTGCATCTTCACTTTCTTCTGTCGAGTTAAAATAATTCAAAAAAATATCAATTTAGCAACAGGCAACGTGATTTTAACTTTTATCCTTATATTTAATATTCGGATTTGAGAAGCAGTTTTACCGACTAATTTAGTGGCACAATAATAAGACATTCCAGCTATTCGCCTGAAAAAATATTTACAAAAATAATGTTGCAATAATTTGAAAAATATATATTAATGGGCCTTCCTTAGCCGAGTGGTTAGAGTCCGCGGCTACAAAGCAAAGCCATGCTGCAGGTGTCTGGGTTCGATTCCCGGTCGGTCCAGGATCTTTTCGTAATGAAAATTTCCTTGACTTCCCTGGGCATAGAAAATCGTCGTACCTGTCACACGATATATGCGAATGCGAAAATGGCAACTGTGGCAAAGAAAACTCTCAGTTAATAACTGTGGAAGTGCTCACAAGAACACTAAGCTGAGTAGCAGGCTCTGTCCCAGTGAGGACGTTAATGCCAAGAAGAAAAAGAAGATATTAATGTTTCCACCATATTTTCAGTTAGTGAGCGAAATATAGAAAATGTTTTTACACCAAAATTTTTTGCGGGTAGTATGTTTTCGAAAAAAAAAAATGCGAGCTTAGCTTAGTTTACTTATATATCAATTTTCTAGATATCATATACCTTTAAAAAGTTTCCAAATGAAGAATTACTTTAAGACTAAATAATCTCAAGACATTTTTTTATTCTGGTAGAGTTATTATTGCTCATACTGTCTATATTTTCATTGAATAATTGCCCATCTTTCATACGTAAGCTGTTCTTTAGAGTTATGCCATTAGAACAAATAATAAAGTCAATTTCCTTGACTAGCGTTTCATACAAAAAACGCAACAGAAGAGGTTAATGTGACACAGTTATTAACAGTGAATCAAATTATCATCAAAATAGACGAAAAACATATAACAAAGCAAGCTCGCTCACAACCGTTTGTCGCAACTGTTGCGGACAAGGACACAATCAAAAGCAAAATTGTCATGACAATCACAGAGCGCAACATTGTTGCAACCTTTTCAACTCGCGATTAATCAGTTATTTTAAACACAAAACCAAATTTGTTTTATGGATGCTGCTTGATTGTGTGTCAATGTTTATCAACACGGAGAAAGTTCTCGAAAATTGCAATGCGATTACCAGAAAATCGCTGCGCACGTGGTGATCGATCTTTGTCATATTCTGTTCAAATGATGATAAACTCATGTTGCGGAATAAAATTGTTGCAACAAGAATAGGAGGTGACAATGTCTTTGTTGCTGCGTGTTGGGTGACAATTGATTGACTGGTTATTAATGATAGAGAAAGTAAACAAAGAGAGCCTCTCAATGTTAGATAGGTCCTTTAGTAATGTTCCGCGAGAAATCCATCTACATGAATTCCATTATAGCTACCGCCGTTTTAATAGAAACTCATCCTTCTTTTGAACATTTGCCGTTCTTTTGAATTATACCGACATAAACATTTTTGGCGAGAAGGCTGCTAATATTGAACAGCAGAAATTATCCCTTCTTTCAAACTAAGGTTATTCTGTTAAGTCATTGGATTATACACAAATTATTTCACGCAAATATTGTTTTATTTGATCAATTTTTGTGGTCTTGTAACCGTGCGGTTGTGTGCCAAGATATGTGGGTTCGATTCCCGCCTTAGTCTGGAGAACTTTTCGTGAGGAATGTTTTCCAACTGTGCCACTGGGCGTTGCATGCTAGTCCGTCGTCTACTAGTGTGAAGCGCTACACTGCAAAGGACAAAATGCTCACTGGAAGCATTAACGTGTCCATGTCTTAAAAAAGATTTGCCCCTTGACAATTTTGTTAGATTTGTGACGCTTCCCTCAACTCCTTCCCCTCCTTTGGAATGAGACATTGGCATGAACTTCATGCTGTAATAGCGTTTTAATTTGTATCATCTTGTTCTATTTGTTTCTGGCATGACGTTCTAACTGGGACAGAGCCTGATTCTCGTCTCAATGTTCATAATACCACTTACACAGTGATGAACTGAGAATATTTTTCCGCCAATTAACAAAGACACCTCATTCCCTCGAGAGTAGAAGAATTTTCCAACTCGAAAAGATCCTTGACCGGCGGGATTGGAAGCCGCGACACTTAGTTAGGGTCTTTCTAAATAGTTGCGCCTTTTTCGCTACGAATATTGAGGCTCTTGGAAGCCGTTCAATTCTGACACACGAAAAATCTCCGCAAAAGTTTATTTTTTATGCATTCCGGGAAGCGGCATTCCAGGAAATGGGTTTCCGAGAAAAGGAACATTACGGGAAATGAATTCCGGGAAACGGCATTCCGGGAATTGGTTTTCCGGGAAATGCCATAGAATCGAAAAAAAAAATAAATTTGAAACTACTAATGACATTAAAGTAGTTTCTTTCGTAACTACGGGCAGAAATGATATAAACTTTATATGAGTTTTTGAAATATAAAGAAAGCTGCTGCGTGAAACATGTAAAAATTCATTGTAAATGCTTGGGAAAATTTGTTGAATAATCAAGATTCAATTTCTGCAAGAACTCGTGAAAAGCCCGCGGACAAAACCATGGTGTAAATCCTTGAGCCTCAAGAGATTACGCGACTCGTCTACAGGTTCTTCAAGAATTCCTTCACGCATAATTAGAGGAAGGAATTTCTCCAGATTTCTTCAGGAATATGTTCAAAAACTGCTTTTGAGATATCCCCAGAAATTCATCCGAAGGTTCCTCCACAATTTCTTCAAAAAATTAGAATTATTGTGGGAAATACTTCAGAGAATTTAAATCCTATTTCTTCAGTAATTACTTTTTATTCATTCATAAATTTCTTCAGGATTTGTCAACAAATTCGTCCAGGCATTTTTCATAAAGCTCCTACCGGAGTTTCACGTAAATTCTACAAGAAATCCTCCAGGAGTTACTATTTTGATTTTCCCAGTATTTCTTCAAATGATTTCTTCAAGGATCCTATTAAAAATTATCCCACGCTTACGTTCTGACATCGGTAGGAATATTGTGTTTATACATTTATTCAACAAACTTTGTATAGTTCGTCACGTATTTCAATTTGGAAATTTCCCATACCGTCAAACGGGGCTTCTTTAGACATTATTTCCACATTCTTCAACTTTGAGGATTTGTAGCTTTGTGAATAATGGATAGATTTCGATAATTCTTGCGCATATTTAAGTTGTATTTGTAAGTAACCAAAAAAAAATATGCAAAATATGAGGCAAATCCATCAATAAATAAAAAAGTTGCTTGAATAGCGAAAAAAATGTGTCCTTCAAGACAAAAAAGGGGCTACTTTGGACACTTTTAGACATTAATACGTTTTGATAGTAAAATGATTTTTCATCATAAATTTCGAACTGATTCTATTGATTATCGTTCATTGTGATGTTTTTCAATGATATACATAATTAAGAAAATTGTAAAGCTTGAAAAAGCTACACATACCTATACAATACTTTTCACAAAAACATGCTATTCATAATTTTTAGTTTGCATGATGATATGTTTACTTCCTTTTAAATGTCAGCTAATAAATAGCGACTTATGCTTGATTGTTCAAGTTGATGCAAACGAATTGTGTAACTACCAAGTACTGCGATGAATAATTAGCTTTGTACAGAAATATTCGTTCTGATTTTCAATGTTATATGAACGATATGTAGAAGAATCTAATTAATTCCTGTAACTAAAAGTAATTTTTATTCCAAATACAATCCATGAAGTATAAGAATAATGATTCACAAGATCATAAACAATAAAAGTTTGCTTTTGTTAGATGCATTTTGGCCCTTAATAGTTTTGAGATGGCGTAAGAGTAGTTTATTTTAGCAGTTGAAGGATGCCATTGCTTTGTATAGCAGATTCATGTGATATATGAATGAACAATATTTTTTAAGGATTATGTTGTGAGTTTACTGCTTATACGAGTTGAAATATATATGTTTTACAATTATTTACTTTTCTTAATCCTTTGTTTATTTTTTATTGTGTTGTAAAATATAGAAACCAACACTTTATAATTAAATATGAGTCGTAAAATTATGACATTTGATCATTTAATTTTCTATAAAAACAACTTTCAACATAAATTTATCACAAATTTCTTTGAATCATGACGATTCGATAGTTTTGTGATATTCCCAACAACTTTCCACGATATGTGGAAAATTCATACAATGTTTACATAGAAAATGTTTTGTAGCTTGTGAATATTTGTTTGGACTTTTTTGATATATTTTCTTTTTTATCCTGTTATTGTTGATGTTGTTCCAAAATATATTCATGCCTGATTGTTGAACATACTTTGGTTAATAAAAGTGCTGAAGACACAAAATGGCTCAGATTAATATTTATGCTGGAAATAAATCTAAAACGTGAGTGTCCAAAGTAGCCCCCGGAATCAAAAGTAGCCCCGTCTGACGGTATTGACTAAATATGTTAGATTAATAAGCATGTTATAACTAAAAAACAATTGTCTAGTCTTTTATCCAAGTGAATTCTTTGACCCAACGATCCTCCCCATTAACGTTTGTGGAGATGCAGAGCTAAACATAGTTTCCAAATAGCAAAGGTTACACACTAATATCCCTTCCCCAATCCAACCTGACGTGGCCGCAGCCCTTATTGACCCTGTATAAATAGAGCCACTAAATTATGTACACTGTGGAAGGCCAATCCCAGCCGAAATTCTGGTTGATTGTTTGTTCATCTTCACTGACTTCGGCCAATCACAAAATAACAATTGAAGATATGTGTAGCCAGTTTAAGCTAAGCTAAAAAAAGGCTGCAAAGTTAATCCAGCGCTTTCTCTTCTAATACTGTTGACGATTAAAATTAATTTTATTTTAATAACACAGCGTAACAAAAATAACGTTTTTGTGTGTCTTCTTCTTTCTGGCGTTTCGTCCCAACTGGGACAAAGCCTGCTTCTCAGATTAGTGTTCTTATGAGCACTTCCACAGTTATTAACTGAGAGCTTTCTTTGCCGATTGACCATTTTTGCATGTGTATATCGTGTGGCAGGTACGAAGATACTTCTATGCCCTGGGAATCGAGACAATTTCCTTTACGAAAAGATCCTCGACCAGTGGGATTCGAACCCACGACCCTCAGCATGGTCATGCTGAATAGCTGCGCGTTTACCGCTACGGCTATCTGGGCCCCCAGATAGTGTGTATCAAGGATCAATATTCACATTTAATGTGTTCTATCTAGTAAATCATATGTCGCTCTCACAAATTTTCCAGCTCTTTACAACTATGAGCTACATGTTGCAAAATATGTGTAAAATACTTGTTTTATCAATGTTCACATCAATGATTTATCAAACTTTATAGTGATCTTATCCATCCATCTAAAAAACGTTTGAGCATCGAAAGTATTATAAACATTGTTGTTAAGTATTCTTTAACATATAAAGTTAGAATTCTGTGACAAATTGAGCAAACACATCGCCAAACTAACTGCAAGGTAACTGAAGTTGTTGAATGATGAACGTGCATAGCCAAACATGAAATTATCTACAAAACACTAAGACAAAACATCCTTATGTGCCCAGAAGTTTCTTCAGAGTATTGATATTACTTCAAGATTTTCTTTATAAAAAACATTTTTTTCATTTTTTCCAATGATTTTTGAAACATTTTCTTTGCAGGAAGCATGAATCCTTGAGGAATTCATTAGAAAATTTAATGATTTATCTATTAAGGAAGTCCTATATTATCCTTAGAAAATATCTTTAGTTGAAATCGGATTGAAATCCTGACCGCCGGTAGAGTAGTTGAGGACGAGGTGGACACCGTTACCTACCTTGACACCTAGATGGCTATAGCGTAGCGTTACGCTTTTGCCGGGCGTATTGTAAGGACTGTTCATTTTATAAAGTGGACACCTTGTGCATGCTGTATCTTTCTAATTAATCAATGAAATTTCAATCGGTTTTTTGCCCATCGTTCGACTAGTATTGTACAATATTGTGATAATAAAAATTCTCCAAAGTAATTAAATTTCACACGAATATGGAACAACGATTAGATCGGTCGATTTTTTGAGGTTATCAAAATCAATGATTGTAAGAAATTGGCTGGAAAATTCGATAATTTATATTTTCTATTTTCAAAAAAGGCTTGTTCTTCGAAAGCATCATCAATCAGAAGCCTGATGGAAAAAATCAAGTTATTTTCGGAGCAACAATTTTACAGATATAATAAAATCAATTTTCCCGTATATTTTTAAAGAAATTTTTTTTAATTTGATGGGAATTGATATGAGTAGAATTTTTTGTGTAAAAGTACGTCCTGACGGAAGTCCTAGTATAGTATTAATATGAAAAATAACTTACGCCTTCATAGAGTTACTTAGTAAGTCCCCACGTCACATTCAAAGCAAAACAGAAACACAATTGCTTTATTCTTAGAAGACCTATCAAAGTACATTGACAATCATCAAAATTGGCAACACTGCTGTAATAAAATCGATTTTATTTTCCACATATTATTTTCATAATATGTTATTCTGAGATTACCAATTGAAAAATTCGGAGAAAACTGTTTACAGTTTGCTGTAGATCGATAAATATGCGTACATGATTTTAAAAGTATGAGACTTTTTAGTAAAACTACCATAAACAGTAAAATTTATACTTAAGACTGTGGTTTAATCTCACGATTTAGCTTTCGTTTATACTAATATAGTTTCTTTAGTAATCCAAACTAGTTTTGAACACGCTTTTTACTGTTCTCTTTTGCTGGGAGTGAAAGGATGGTGTATCAGCAAATTTGGCCATAAATGGGTAAATCACTAAAGTTACCTAATGTCATAGAATGGTGGAATATAATTGATATTTTTAAAGCTTTACCTTTAGTAGAATAGTAAATGATACAAACATACACTTTGTTTATAAAAATAAGGATTTTTGTTTTGCGAAAAATAATGTTAAACTTTGACGGACAGCTTTTTTTAAGAGTTTTTGGAAAAACTATTTAGCTCTTCAACCAAAAGCATTTTCAAAGATTTTATATTTTTATAGCATTTTAGAATAATAGGTCAACGATACACAGAAAACCGATTACGATTTTATCAATAAATAAAAAAGATATAGCATTAACAAAGTGTCCACTTTATAAAATGAACAGTCCTTAGAGCTCCATCTTCGTCGGTCTTAGGCAATACTCCGCCAGTTTCCCCGAACGTTAAGGGTCATCAGGTCCTCTTCCACTGCGTACAGCCAGCGTATTCGTGGTCTTCCACGAAGTCGCCGACCTCTACCTGGCTCCCTGCTGAATATTATTTTCGCAATTCTTTCTTCCTACAAGTGAAGGCTTCCGTATTTCAAATGCTACTGAAGGCTGCCGTATTTCAAATGCTTTATAATATTCGCATCTTTGTACACTTAATTAAACTCGTGATTCATGCGTCTGCACCACAAACCATTTTAGAGTTTCCCATCGCGTATTGTTCGTAGCACTTTACGCTCTAAAACACCGAGGGCTTTCCGGTCTGCTTCTTTTAACGTCCTCGCTTCGTGCCCGTAGAGAGCCACCGGAAGATTAATGTTTTATAAAGGGCGAACTTTGTTTCCGTTTGCAAATTAAGGGTCCTACGCTAATTACGTAGTTCGTAAAAGGCCCTATTCGCAGCTGAAACACGTCTTTTCACTTCGTGGGATACGACATTGTCACATGTCACATGTGCTCCAAGATAAACAAATTCTTCAACAACTTCAAACACATCCCCATCAAACACTACCTCAGGAGCTACATCACCAAGCTTACCTCTATCTTTACCAGCAACCATGTACTTCGGTTCGGTAGAATTAATCCTCGCTGTCTCCCTCTTGAGAGGCACGAAGGCCTCTTCCACTGACCTGCGATCGATTCCAATAACGACGATATTTTCCGCAAAGCCAAGGAGCATGTGCGACCGTGTGATCATCGTGCCGTTTCTCTGCATGCCAGATCTCCTAATAGCACCTTCGAGTGCAATGTTGAACAGTAGGGGAAAGTGGGGCAGTTTGGCCAAGAAGAAGAAGCCGATAAAAGTGCTGAAAATATTATGTAAACTTCGGATTTTTTCGTGATTTCCAACAACCAATACACTAGATCTGTTTGATTTCCGTTGTCTTATAAAGTTCCCGAATGAAAGAGAGATTTCTCAAAATTTGTCATATTTTGAGTCGATTTTTTACCGATGGGGTGAAATGAGCACCCTATTTTTGGTTATAAAATTATCTCATATAATCTAAAAAATCATTTTGTTTTTCATTACACTTGAAAGTTATTACAGTCATCTCTCCCTTATTCGATATTGAAGGGACCATCGAGTTAGGGAGGTATCGAGTTATAAAACACAAAACCAGTGCAAATACGATCCAAGGGACCATCGAGGTAGCCATGAAAATCAACTTTTACTATGGTTCTCTAACTCGATATCGAGATACGGAATATCGAGTAAGGGAGAGCTAACTGTAGTATCAATTAACACTCCGTGCAAAAAGATTAAATTTTAGAAAACATTCTAACAGTCAAATTTCATCATTCCAAAATGATGAAATTTGAAAGAGCCATTCGGGGCAATATGAGCAGTTTTTATAAGTTCATTTATTTCTTTTTCTTTGAGCTTAGAACACTGATTTGTAACATGTCCATTGCTTCATTTCCTTGTCAGCTTTGGGGTTGCATGTTATTTCAGATGAAATTTCAAGAATTTATGCAGCTTTCAAGGGGTGCTTATTCCACCCCATTGGCCAAACCGCCCCGACTACCCCTAAGTTCGAAAGTACGTCTCTCTGCTTCAATCCAATTCAATACAATTCGAACACTTGATTTGGAACCATCCAACGTAGCACGTATCAGTCTAATTAGTTTCGCCGGAAAACCATGTTCAGACATTATATACCACATCTCATTTCTTTTCACTGAATCGTACCCCGCTTCGAAATCGATAAACAGTCTGCAATTTATACTCCCGGAATTTATCTAGGATCATTCGTAAGGTAAACATCTAACCCGTTGTCGAGCGGCCTTCACGAAAACCAGCTTGATATTCGCCGAGCGGCTTCAGTCTCTGGAACAAGATGCGCAACAGTAATATCGGATCTGTACACAACAAAATTATTTTTTCCAGAATATGTTGAGTTTACAACTTACAGAGTTCTCTCACGTCTTGCGCATTCCATCTTCTATAACTAACAAGGGAAGGTCACGATGGTGTTACACGGGGTTTTCAACCGGACTATTTTTGTTAGATTCTACATGTCGAAATATGAAAAACCCCAAAGCCTTTCGGGTGATGGACCAGTGATGTAGCCAGGAGGGGCTCTAAAAGGGGCAATTTTGTACGTACATTATATTATTGAGCTAATTGTAAATTTGGCCAAAATTTTTTTTTAGTATTTATTGTGATGGTAGAGAACAGAATTGACATAAATGTATTTTTTCCATGCCATAGGCGCAATCAGGATGTTTTTTTTTCTTCGTTTACTATTTTAATAAAACCAAATTTGTTCTGGTGTTCATATTCCACGTTAGTTATGCCAATGGCATAAAAATTCATTATAAACATATATTAATGTCAATTATGTTCATTACTATCGTAATAAATGCTGAGAAAAATGTTTTAGACAAATTTTCAATTGACTCAATAATATTATATTCGTACAAAATCGATCCTTTCTGAGCCCCTCCTGGCTACACCACTGGTCCATCACCCGAAAGGCTTTGGGGTTTTTCATATTTCGACATGTAGAATCAAACAAAAATAGTCCGGTTGAAAACCCCGTGTAACACCATCGTGACCTTCCCTTGTAAGAAGCGGCCTAATTCTACGTGGACCAGACTTTACACATAGCATGCTACTTAGTCTATTGTTCTTTCAGCAATTTCACAGGGAAAAGGGAAATAATTACAAAATTTCTCAAATATTTACAATTTTTGTAGTGTTTTCTTCTTCTTGGCATTGGGACAGAGCCTGCTTCTCAGCTAAGCGTCCAATGAACGCTCCCACAGTTATTAACTGAGAGCTTTCTTTGCCAAAGTTGACATTTTCGCAGTCGTATATCTCGTGGCGGGTACGATGATATTCTATGCCCAGAGAATCCAAGAAAATTTTCATTACGAAAAGAAATTGAACCCAGACACCTTCAGCATGGCTTTGCTTTGTAGCCGCGTACTCTAACCACTCGGCTAACAAAGGCCCCTATTTATTCTTATATTTTTCCCTGAAGCTTAATATAAACGTTACAAAATTATACGCACAAAAAAGGAGATTTTTTGTACGTGTTTTCTTCTTGAAGAAATCACCCATTTTATGCGGCCAAATACTAAGTAGTACAGATTTTAATGCAAGAAGTAAACAATGCAAAGCAGGGATGGAAAATCCTTCTATGACTGTACCATCGTACGCACCCTCGGGCAAATTTTAAATCCCAACCCCTTTGTTAATCCCTTCCCTCTTCAACATACCTCACTGAGGGGGTTCACAACAGTTGTTCCAGCCCACTTTTTACCGTGCTCCTTCGACGTAGGTATTATTTATAAAGAACATGAATAATGCGAGGTCCCTTCCAGCCCAACAGTTGCTGGATTCGTTTCCCTAGAAAACAACCTCCAAGTAAGAACAATCAAGCATCCATATTAAAAAATATCGCATTTCAAGCCTCAATTGTTGTTTCCACCATCATGGCGACCGAGGGTTGGTTCCGATTCGAGTCCTACAGTTGCTGGTTGTATTACCCCCTCTTGACAGCGACTTCACTGCTGCTAAGGACTGTTTCTCTGCATGCGGGAGGTTATTAATTTTTAATTTTGCCAACGTCAACTTATAATTTGATAAGTGGCAACGGTATGGCTGTGCCTTTTTTCTCTTAATAAAATGATTTCTTGAGTTGTTATTTTACAAACCTCCGGGTTTTTGCATTTTTTATATTCAGATTTTTTTTTCTTTTATGAGACTTTCAGGTCTGATTTCATCATTAGAAATTCATAAGAAACATACTGCACAGCTGTTGATTTCAAGAAGAACACCGAAAACATAAATTTAAATCAATCTCACGCATCAGGAAAGGCCTCTCGTTATGATGAAATGCGAATCATACGAACATTATTTTCGGTGTTCCACCCCAAAGAGGCGCCAGATGCTGG
The DNA here is from genome assembly GCF_002204515.2 of Aedes aegypti. Lineage (NCBI taxonomy): Eukaryota > Metazoa > Arthropoda > Insecta > Diptera > Culicidae > Aedes > Aedes aegypti. The sequence goes on along the minus strand of NC_035109.1, from coordinate 81,416,081 downwards.
ATGTTTTAATAAGTGGATTTTCCAAAACAAACATCTCGGCGGTCTATAGACATAGTGCATCGCCGCACCCACCCCGTCTGACGAGAATCGAATAATTCACCTAGCGAAGCGAATGGTGAAGAAATGTGAACCAAATTCAGACTCTGCAAATATTTTTAACTCTTCTATCAGTAGGTTTTTTTTTTCGCCAGAAAAATATTCAAGTCACGATATTTTTTTTTTTGTTTCTTCATATTTTTACACCATTTTTCACAAGCTCTCAAAAAACTTCTCTTTTTTTATGGAGTCTGTGTCGATATTGACCATTGGTAAAATGTACCACTCGTGCTGTAAAAATCATCATTTTGCAACTTGTTTCGTAGACTACTACATATTCTGAAAGATTCGGAAGCCTTTCAGTTCACCAAAACGAGTGTAAGAAGGGTAAAACCAAACCACCAAACATTTGTATAGGAATCATCTCCTTGTTGAGGTCAGAGGTGAAAATCGTGACTGCTACCGAATGTGCAAATTGTTCAGCATTAGCCGAAATCATGTTGCAAATCACACATCTTGGACTCCCGACTAATCGCTACCAGACGCAACACACTGGGGCTCTGCATTGTACAATTGGTCAAAATATATTAATTGCATTCAATCGTTTAATTTCGTTGATTTTTTACTAGAATTATTGCTCTCTTTTTAATTACTTTCATTAGTATCATTTCAAACGGGGGTGACCCATTTCGCATAAGGACGTTTCGCATACGGACGTTTGGCATACGTTTCGCATAAAGTTGTTTCATACAAGAACAGGTAGCATTTTAATGAAGGCATATAATTCTGATTATGCCAAATGTCCATTATGCCAAACGTCCGTATGCGAAACGTCCTTATGCGCAACGTCTTTATGCGAAATGGCCCTCCCCCATTTCAAACATTACCATAATTTCATATGCCAAGATGCTTAGTGTTAGGTAACGCTATCATGACAATTTGGTAAAACAGCTTATAAGGATTATTATTATTGTTTTTATTATAATGGCTTTTTGCCCTTGGCGAGTTTGCCGCTTTCGACTACTAGCAATGACAAAACTTTCTCGATTATATAAAGACGTGATCGATGTCTCTTGTTCATTGCAATATGAGACACTTAACTGCTTTTGTAGACTTTGTATTTCTATTCGAATAGTAAAACATTATTCAGTTTTGATTGATAAAACATAAAACAAGACTCCATGAGTACTCTGGAGAATCAAGATTTTGCCACTGTGCGGAAATTTTTGAATGCCACGAAAGCAAGACAAACAAAATTAGGCCCAACCGCGTACGAAGAACGAAAGATGTACGATGAAAACGCCGGTTGGATGTGTGGAAATGCAAACAATCAAATTTGGGCAATACTGTAATTTGACGAACAGGTGGAAATTGCGCTCGATCAATGCAGAATCGTTTTGGTTCGGCTCCGCAAGGAGACGTTTATTGTTGTTGAGTTTAGAGGATAGCCTGCCTGATGTCAGAATGCTTCAGGATTTTTTTCCGAACGTGGAGCATAATGTTCGTTACCCATGTTGTACGATTGTTATTCTAATGTGCAAAAAGGCTCCTATGGAAATTGTTCTACACACGCAATGTTTGAGTTGGTATAATCATGCTGTTATTTCACGGATTTTCTAATTAAATTTGAACCACGGTATCCGATTTCAAAATAAAGTAAAAAAACAAATAAGATATATTCGTGAACGAAACAAGCTTCAAGCTTCAATTGTTTTTGTTCAGCAACTACCTTTTTTGCTTATCCTAGGAAAATTGAATCAGACTGTTTTGAATGGTCTCTTTATCAAAGCACTCAAAATAGTAGTTTACGGAATAAGTTGCAGAATGACTATTTTAAGCATGAGTTCCATGGTAATAAAAAAGGAAAAGTGTTTAAACAAATATTAAAAATAAAATATTGCAAATGTATGCATCCGCAATGTTTGCAAAGCAAAATACTCATCCTATTTTTTAACAAGTAAAATACCATTTCTAAACAACATCTCCATCCCTATTCAGCCGTCAATCCAAACCATTCACCATACTCCACGCTTGAGCTCATTCCTGCTGTTCGTTCCCTTCGTATCCATTGTTGTCTAGATTTTTTTCCTTCAATTTAGGGATCGAAATTTCATCGGCATAATTATTGCTGCCATGAACGATCCAGCAAGCCCTCGCAAGGTTTTAATCACCGTGCATGAAATGTTTGTACTAGGTACATTCTGCACACTTCTACAGGCTGCCATTGAATTTATGTGCATTTGTAGAATCTCCTCGGAAGCAAATCAAGAGGACCCTCAAGCGATATCAACATAATGTAGGTAGATATGTACAGAGCGGGTACCCGAGCAGGCAATGAGTACTAATCGAAAACAAAATTTTATGTTGTGATATTATAGTATATGATAACGCAATAGAAATATCAAAGATCAAAATAAGAGTATGTATCAAAATTTGGTATGAAAACAAACAATTTAATAACAAATTTGGATAGCACTATGGTTAACCGGAAACTTATTTGATTAATTGATATTATTATCATAAACATCAAAATAACTAATTATTCGTCATTTGCTATATAGTGAGAATACAAAAAAAACATTGTAATGTTTTAAATATAATAGTTTTGATTGATTCTTCTTTGCATTACGTCCTCACTGGGACAGCGCCTGCTTCTGAGTGTTCAATGAGCACTTCCACAGTTTATTAACTGAGAGCTTTCTTTGCCAAAGTTGCCATTTTCGCATTCGTTTATCGTGTGGCAGGTACGATGATACACTATGCCCAGGGGAGTCAAGAAATGTTTCATTAAGAAAAGATCCTGGATCGACCGGGATTCGAACACAGACACCTTCAGCACGGCTTTGGTTTGTAGCCGCATACTCTAACCACTCGGCTAAGAAAGGCCCCATTGATTGAGTCTATTTCATGAAATATAAAGATTCAAAACTCCAATATGTAGTCAACTCACCCATTAGAAAAGTTTTTGTTACAATTTTGGAAACCTAGTTAAAATTTGATATTTTTGGAACTTTAAAATGATAATTGAAGTATGCATATTAACACACCAGTCGTCGCGCTGTTGTACAACACTGGTGAAAAAACCTCGCTTTTCGTTCACAACAGCAGCGTGGTGGTTCTGACGGTGGCCAACCACGCGACGACTGGAAGGTCAAAACAATTGATCAAGATCGGTTAAAGCTCAATAAAATGTGAAAATCGGGGTTGAAAATTTGGGTTCATATTGGAGGATAAACAAGTAATAAAAATTATATAAGTTGAATATTGATTGTTGACGAATACTACTTATACTCGTGAATTATATCCATTTGAGGGGTAAGAAACGATAAAAAAATATGTATAAAAAAGATTACCAAAGCGTACAGTCAAACTTCCATGAATCGGTATTGAAAAGATCAGTATATTTAGTATGGTTCCATGAGTCAAACAGTCATTAAAAAGATTTCATTGTACCTATAATTTCATGTATTTATTCATTGTGAGTTTTGTTGGACAAATGAAGTTTGTATTCTTGAATATCATAATGATATCAAATTGTGAAGATAGATTCAGATCTAGAAAATGATGATCATAACCTTTATCCAATCTGTTATGAAAAACAAAAATATATCATGTTTCTAATATGTATTTTGGACGTATATTATTCTCGGGTAGTGTTCTTCATATCCCCTTTCTTCAGTGCAACCATTTTCAACTACCGAGAGGGTCCTTTTTGTGCGACTTTTTTCCATTTGCGTTCCATTTCAACATTCTTGCCTCGTCGAAACTGAAACCGCTCTGGAGAAGTTTGAAATATACACATCCATGGCATTAGTGGGGTCTTGTACATACACGCACGGCTAGCGCAATGTCATGCAATTGGTCCGACGGCGGTGGAAAATGGCTGACGACGAATGGATCCCTTTCTATTGGTGACAAATGTGGTTGGTGACATTTTTTGTATATTAAAACTTATGTACAGCCGTGTATTGTTAGAGTAGGAATTGTCGCAAACAAGTGTACAGGTATAAACCTGAATCAGAAAGTTATTTTTTTAAAGATTCATACAGATATTTTAGAATCTCTTAAGATGATCTTTTTGAGAATAATTGTATAACTTAGACAAGGCTTATCTCGATTAAATGCCTTAATAGGATTCTGGTTGGTATTTTCTGAAAATATTGGCAAAGTTTATATAAGGATCATGTTCAAGAATTTGCGAGAATCCTGCGAAAAAAGCAAGTACGAATTGTCTCAAGAATTCCGTTAAAATTTTACCCAATATTTGTTTAATATCCTGTTCTTATTATTCTTGTTCCTGTTAATAGATCAAGCCTTTTGGCATCATTTGTTTAAGCTTAACATTTTTTTTTCGTCGAATAGTGAAAAAAGAAAATGATGGGAATGCATTTTTTTGTACAGACGCTGCACAATAATGAATAGCACACAGATATAGATCAGAGTTGGATTAAATGGAGAATATCCCATAAAATAGAGTTTTTATTACGCAGAACAAATTTTAAATATGTGAACCAAAAATCTATACACCATCGTCATCAATTATAATATGCGCAAGCCAATTTTCCGTCCTTAGGAAATAAAATATCAATCATGTTCAAAGAAACGTTGATTCATAACTGTGGGGCATTCAAAAACATACTACAGTCGATTCATCCACAACTTTCTAGAAGAATACACCTTGAACAATGTTTCACGCTTGCTCCGAGGCACCTCATTCAATATTTTAAAAATCAACTGCATATATTGTGAAGTCTAATGCCTCTTTAATGTTATGCTTTCAAAATCTTTTTCAATATATCCTTCGTTAATTCAAAGTTTTACTAGTAATTCCTAATTACGCGCGTTTTGACGATTTTAAAATCCTAAAAACCTAATTTTTATTTTTCAAATTTAATACCTGTATATGGTTACACATCAAAATTTTACAGAAATATTATTAAAATTTATTTTCTATTTCTTCAAAATTTGCTAAGATGCGTGAAATGACGGAACTTTACAGTACAAGAATAAATCTAATAGTTCAACATACACACTTAAACGGATTCGCCGAGAACCCAACAGCTGATATCTCGGTGATAATTTGACGATTCTCGGTAAAAATTTACCGAGATCTCGGTAAAATAATGCTGAATTGAAAATTACCGAATTCTCAGCTGTTGGGTTCTCGGCGAAAAGTTTCACTGAGGTCGGTGAAACAATTTAAGTGTGTAAATTTCTTTTGAAATTTGACAAGTGTTTGTTCCGGAGATATCTAAATGCACAAGGAAAAGTGAGTATTTCATTGAATCTAGGAAGCACTTCCTTAAGGCATCTTGTTATACTCTCCTGAATAAATATTGTAGAGTTTTTTCACATTTTTATTTAAATATTATTTTGGAGAAATTCTTGGAGGATTTTTTCTTGTGTTCCTTCATGAATTTCTATGAAATTCCACTATTGGGATTCCTGCAAGAATCCGTCCGAATTTTAAACATAAAACCTTAGATGCAAAATTGACTCGGATAAATAATCAAGAAATCAAGTCAAGCATTGAGAAAAGTATTTTGAAGCTAATCGGAATCCACGCACTAAACCATTTTTTTTTTAATCTGATGCAATTTCAAGAGGCATCCCTTAAACTACCCTGTATACGATTACTGGCAGAACCTAGTTGTAACATACCCACACATACCTACACAATTTTCTAATATAAATAATATATCCTTCGATGTCGTCTTCAAGTCGAGCACTCGACACAGATGAAGTCTGTAAGTCGCAGACGATATAGCAAACATATTAGAGTTTTAAGGTATCCGGCGATCAGATCCTAGGAGTTCGGTAAATTAAATCACCGAAGTCGATCAGTAAATCATAAAAATCTAAAATTAGTGATACATTACAAAAACTTACTCAAAAATTGTGTTTACAAATTTCATGTTAAAGTCGCCTCGTATTAAAAAAAAACATTGTTGGTGAAGCAATTATGTTGCTAATAGTGTGCGCACTCATTTTTAAAGGCATTCAAATCTCAATTTACAAAAAACATCATATGAAATTTAGAAAAATCGCCAAATCACTATTTTTTATTAAAATCGACATAGATGGTCAAAAATGGTATCTAAAGCATCTTTCTCATTATTATGCTTGCATGGAATTTTGATGCAACATTGTACATGCTCTAATGAAACCTTCAGACACTATAACGGGTTCAACAGGCTATTCAAGAACATAGTCTCAGATTCCCCGAGGAAAAGCTTAACCCTTTGGGGCCTGATTTTTTCCAAGAACTATTATACAGTTTTTTGAACGCCTTTCAATAGTTTTGGTGCTCAGAATGCTAAAGATAACAAGAAATGATGACAAATATTTTTTTGGGAGGTGCTAGGTCTTCCAAACTGCTCTTGAGTTCATAACTTGAAGTCTATGCTTGTAATAACAACCTTGTTCATCATACAAGGTGATGAACTGTTATCTACCGTATATTCTGAACCTTCTGAGTGTTCAGCAAATATTATCAGATCATTTCGAATGTTCTAGATTATCTAACTTGTCGGGATGTTCAGTACATAAGATCTACAACGCGATGAGAGTCAGGATTTAGTGGTAATAAATTAATAACCACGAAACGAAGCACTTCCGAAACATGGTGTACATTGGCGTAGCTAGGATTTTTTCCTGGAGGGGGCCTAGGGGGGGCCTAGCAAATACTTGTTTTACGGTCGCAATAATCACGATTTTCACAAACTTGGTAGTTTTTAGAGATTTGTATCGATTTATTTATAATTCATTTATAATTTTGTCTTATTTCGTGGCATATCAGTGATATTTGTAAATTTCAATTATCGCTACGAAAAAGATTCATTCTTGTTGTAACCAGTCAAAAATCTTTAAAAAATTCTAGCAAAAAGCCCACAAGGATTGTCTTTTGTGTTTCTCCTTTAATTATTTCAGGAATTAAATCATGTGCTTTGAAGAGTTTCCTCTGAGAATTCCTACGGGAATTTATTCATGAATTATGTTCGCACTTTTCAGTGCATTTTTCAAGAACTCCTTTACTAGTTTTCATTGAGTTTGTTCTGGGATTCCCCAAGAGAATCATTCTCAGACTTTTTGATCTCATCAGAAAATTTCTCGAAGAATCTCTATCGAACTGCTTAAAAAATCGTTTGAAGATTTCCGCATTACAAATTATTTCAATACTTTCTCCTCGAAGGTCCTCTAGGTACACCAAAATATTAATTGACTCTTCCAGGTGTTACTTTAAGGATTCCTAGCAATATTCCACAAAAAATTCCTGAGAAATTTAAAAGAATTAAATTGGGAAATTTGATTCATGATTGCTCAGATAAGCTCTCCGCACTTAATCTGTATTTATTCACAGATAATTAAAAAAGATCAAAAAAGATTTATCAAAAATCAAGGTGCAACATCTCACATCTCTTCCGTGAAAATAATCAAAAATTCCCGAGTAATTTGTACAGAGATTTATAAGAGAATTATATTATTGTTTCTTGTAGATTCTTCTGAAAAATTACCAAAGATTCATCTTAGCATTTTCCAGAGCTGTTTTCATAAAACCGCATTAACGATTCTTTTGGGATTTTAATTGAACATTTTTTTTCACCAGATTCACTAAACACTTGCAATTCATTCTTATTCTTCAAAAAAAATCTCCAGAAGTTCCATCAAGTATTCTTTCAAGTTCTAGAAATAACTCATTTTTTGCGAATATAAATCTAAAGAATCTTCCATAAAAAAGACATATAAAAATTTAAATACTCTCCATTTTTTTGGGTCTAAAACTACTCCTGGAAAAACTTAATATTTTTAGGGATTGCTTTATAAATTCCTCTATGAATCACATCATATCAGATTTCTGAAGTAACGAAATGTTTGAAATAACCTTGTTGATAAGTTATTGTATAATTGCAGCTTAAACATAATTCGGAAAATATCACTGAATTCCTGTCGTAAAATTTAAGAATTTCTGAAACATGTTAACAATGTACCTCACAGAAAAGCTTAAGTGGTTCTTGTAAGATTTACTACATAAAATCGTGTTCTTTTTCGACGTCTTTTATAATAGAAAATGATCCATGTTAAAACGTATGAAATTTTTACTGAAAGTATTTCTAACTAGAATCTTATATAATAATTACTATGAACTCTGAAGATTTATGATACTATGCTGAACATATTGATGTAGAACCCATTCTTTCCTACCTCTAGAAATTACAAACAAACTTTTATGAAGGTTTTATTATCGACTATTTTGTAGTACTGTAAAAGTTTAACGCGAAAATGTAAGGTTCTAATTAAACCCTTTCTTTCCCACAGCTTTGTTCGACAATTTAAATATCAAAATGGCGTTTCAAAAAATAGTGCTTGAACAAAAGTTTTTACAAATAAGCTAATAATTATTCAGAATCACAATAAACAAATTTGATTGTTTTTCAATAGTTAGTTGATTGTTTTCCAATAGTTTGACCCTAAGATCACTTATTTCGATGTTTGATAAGACAAATGAGCGAATTAATTTATTCCAATCATTATTGAGCTACTCGTACCAATTCGGTTTAGCTACCGTTCGTTGAAAATCGGTGGCACCTGTGCTACCATGGGAAAGAGAGGATTAAATCTTAGTGGAAACTTCTGCATTACTTTAAAATTTTGTTGAGGAATTCCATACGCATAAGAATTCTGTAATTTTTTCACAATTTGTATAATAAGATTTAGATTCTTTTAAACATTGCTTTTTGGAGTATAGAAAGATTTGTACGAGGTTCCTCAAAGCGGTTTGCGAAGGATGAAGAAACATTAAAATGTTGAAGCAAGTCGAACAATAGGTGGGCAATGGTACAATGAAAGATAATTTATAATATCTTCTCTACAGGTAAATTACAGGATAGTAAAATATTCTCTAATGAATTAACAAATAAAACAAATTTCTCAAGGTCCATCAGAATCTTCTTTGTGCTTAAAAGCTATCATTCCTTGATTTCTGGTTTTCCAGAATTCTGCCAGAAAGCCTCTAGAAATTACGCTTTCGTATCGCACAAAAATTCAAACCAAGAACCAATTTCTAACGAAGTGTTTTAAGGAAAATCAATAAAAATTTCTTTATGAATATCTTAATAAATTTTCCCCTTCCCAGTTATGCTCAGACTCCTGCTACAGACTCCTCTACCGCTATGCTTATTTCGAAAGCAAAATTTTCCTGGGGGTTTCAACAAATTTCCTCTAAAGATTCGAGGGTAAGAGACATTTTGAAAACATTTTTTTTACAATTCTTGAATGATCCGGGGATTAGAACCAAAATTTCTAAAAAAGAAAACATAGAAAACTTTTTGACGCAATTTGTGAAATATTTTAGAAATATTTCTTAAGGACTTTTGATGAAATTTGCAGAAGAATTTGTAAATTTTTTTTAGGAAAACTATTTAAAGCAATTCAAAGAAGAATTTCTAATAGAACTTTTAGCGAAATACCTCTGAAATAGATTTAACAGAATTAATAATTTTTTGGAGGAATTGCGAGCGAAAACTGAATTTTTGAAAGATAAAGTAACATTTTTAAGGTAAATCCGGGAACATTTTCCGAAACCAATTTGATAATAAAAAGTTGACATAGGAGTGGATGTCCACCAGGATGAATTCGCTTTGAAAGTATGAACAAGTCCCACAATATTAGTTGACTAATTTCGAAAAGATTTGCAAAAGTTCTGAAGCCCCCCTTAAATATTCCTTAAGGTATTTGATTAAACTAAAATTTTATTACGCATATCGAAAAGCTTTTCGAAAATTTATGCTACATTTTTTTTGAATTTATTATTATTATTATCTTTATTAACGAGACTTTCAGCCTGAGGCTGGTTCATCTCGGTAGGATTTTTTTTGAATATTAATCAAATAATTTTGGAAATAATAATCTTTCTTGCAAAAAATATTGTTCAAGCAATAAATTTATTCATGCAAAACTACTTAAAATATTGAATCAAAATCAAAATGGTCGATTTTGTTACATTTTTTTTTTCACGCCATGTTCAATTTCTACCATTCATTTGAAGAAAACTTTGCCATGCCGAAATTCCTTGAAAGTTAAGCCTTATTTTCCGACAAGAATCCCCGCCATGTATTGTCTGAGAAATTCCTATAGTAACTTTGTCTATTTTTTCAATTATTTTTTTCGGACATTATACGAGTTAAAGTTAAATGGATTTCTTTAGTGGATTCTCATAAGGGTAATCATCATCACCACACACCTCGAGCAGGGTATCCTCCAAAAAACATGAAAAATCAAAATGCAGTGCTGCTCTATGCTAAAACAGAATTAATTGGATTGATCAGAAAAAAAAACGAATTTTTGGGACCAAACTTCCACTTTTTTATACCACGATATTTTTGGTAATGGATATGTCAGAAAAGTTGTGCTTACCGCATACAACATGAAGCTAGTTCTAACAGTAATCGATCGACAGCCGGACGGATAAGCTTTCGGTTGTCGCGTGATTCACCAAAGTCAGAACCATCACGCTGATGCTGTATAAGATAAGCGAGGTTTTCTCGCTATAGCGTTCTACAACATAAAATAACGTAACTACTGAAGAAATTTTTGTCAATAACAAGAGTCATGTACCTAGATTAATTCAGAAGGTTTTCCTGCTAGGTAATTTGTTTGTTTGTTTTTAAATTTTTTAATTTTATTATCATCAAAAATTCTGGGGGGGGCCTGGATGGTTCTGGAGGGGGCCGGGCCCCCCTGGCCCCCCCTGTTCCTACGCCAATGATGGTGTATTCGACAAAGTTTCCAGTCATAATTAGCGACATCTATTGGGAAGCATCCATAAAGTATGTCACGTAAAAATATACTATTTTCAACCCCCCTGCTTTTCACCTTTTGTTTGAGAACAATTTGTGAAAACGTCAGTAGAGTCTAAATGCGTAAACGAGTAGAAACACGTTTTGAATATATGTGTTTGTCGACGAATCTTCTTCTTTTTTCTTGGCATATCGTTCCCACTGGGAGGAAGCTGGCTTCTCAGCTTAGTGTTAGTTTAGCACTTCCACATTTATCACCATTTAATATCGTGTGGCAGGCATGCGCCCATACTCTGTGCTCAAGGAAGTCAAGACTCTTTCCTTTACGAAAAGATCCGGTAATCGTCATACAAATCTCGAGCTCTACTTCTTTTTTGCAATCGTGCAACACGACTTTCCGTGTAGAGGCGTCACTACTGTACTGTCACAGACAAACAGACGTAACACTCTTGAGAAGCTCATGGTACATGCGTTTAACGATGAATTTGAATTTCATTTGACCGACGCGATCGTTCCACCAGAGGCGCTAGTGTTCGACCGCTTTGACTTTTGATAGTGTACACGTTGCTGAATGATGCGAACAAAACTTACAGGCAATTCGTGTAGTAGTGTGCGTGTTAGGCAAACGTCAGCTAAAAATCCATCATGACAGACAGTGCTTCGCGCGGTTCTTGCAACAGATGGCAGTGTGGACTATGAGACTATCCATGAGGACACTTCGCGATTGGGTTGACAGCTCAAAGTGCAAGCACAGTGAACATTAAACTTACCGAAATTTCGTTAAGCGTCATAAGTGCTTACCAATCTCCTTTGTTCCCCAAACGAATCATTCTATTGGTATTTACTCCTCTTTATTGATGTTAATCAAACCCTAGCAGCAAACCATGCGACCAGAGCCGACCCCCAGGTTCACAGAGTTCGATTGGTTATGTAAGCGAAAACAACTGCTGTTACGGACTAGGCTACGACTGTAGATTTCAGGGACTGCTGCAGGGCATTGCGGATGACCCTGAGTATCTTAAAAGTATTTAGCAATACCATTTGATCACACGGAAAGTTTAGTGAACCTGGTAGATTCTTCTTCTTCTTCTTCTTGGTTTACATGCAAAAAACCGTTGATTCACAGGTTGTGCAGAATCTCATGGCCGGGGTTGAGGCCAAGGTGCGGGCATTTACGTATGGACTGTAAATCAAATACGAGTAAAATGGTAAAATGAAGTTTAATATTTATTTCTCAATCCCTGAAGTTTTGATGGAATACGGATGAAAACTCGAATTTTGCGAATCAATTTTGCGTGTGGCAATTTCATCGTGGACACCCTTTACTCTATGCCCAAGGCAGTCAAGAATATTTTCATTACGAAAAGATCCTGGACCGACCGGGAATCGAACCCGGAACCCTCAGCATGGTCATGATGAATACCCGCGTCTTTACAGCTTCGGCTATGGGGGCCCTATATAACCTGGTAGATTATATAACTGAACTCTATTTAGCGAAAAAAACACTGTCACAAGGGCAGATTTGAAGTTCTGAGCTCCAGGATAGTTTGGAAAAGCTTTTGAGATTCTCAGAGGTCAATAGATTCCGTTTGAGTTGAAAATATTATTATTTGCAGCGTTGCCAGATCTACGGAAATTTCCGTAGATCTACGGAATTGAGCACTTTCTACGGATCCGTAAGATAATTCTACGGAAAATGTATATTTTCTACAGAAAGCTACGGATTTTTCCAACGGAAATCTACGGAATTGCAATGCCGGGGATCTCTCCCAACGCTTATCACTTTTCGTCTACGGAATGATTTTCAAAGAAATCTGGCATCGCTGATTATTTCTAGCGCAAGCAACTACTGCTGTAAATTTCGAGAATTGACCTTCGGGATAGTCTGAACGTCGTAGAATATCCCAGGACATGAAAAGTCATGTGTAGCAGCGTTTTTCTTGACATAATAGGTATGTATTACCAAGTACGAACATCAATTGTATTTACAAAAGGCATTTTAAGCTACTTTTATACCAATTATTCTATTTGTCAGACTTCTGCATGTTCAGGATGTTCTAGGTTGCCAAGTAGGACATTAAGGCATACACCTAAAATTTTTCCCTGACAGGGAAATATATTTGCAAGGACTTTTCCGAAGACAATAAATTTTATTCATTGGTTCTTTTTATACAGCCATTTTCCGACTGCGGTCATAAATGACCGTGCCAGCCCCAAAGGGAAAACTTTGATCATTTTAGCGAGAAAAGTTACTGGAACAAGGGTAGACCTGAAGTTCTGAACTCCAGGGTAAATTGGAGGGCCTGGAATATCACCAACGTTCCTTGAAATAGCCAATTGGTCTGTGAGAAGGTTCAGTGAACATGGTAGATTATATAACTTCACTCAGTTTAGAAGGAAATATTACTGGAAAAATAGTAGACCTGAAGTTCTGAAGTCCTGGGTAAATTTTGAAGGATCTGCAAAACCTTTAGCGAGATAAATTACTTGAACAAGTGCAGACCTGAAGTTCTGAACTCCAGGGTAATTTGGAGGGCCTGGAATATCCCAAACGTTCCTTGAAAGAGCTTATTGATCCATGAGATGGTTTAGTGAGCATGTTAGATTATATAACTTCACTCAGTTTAGTGAGATAAATTACTGAAACAAATGTAAACCTGAAGTTACGAACACTAGGGTAATTTGGAGGGCCTAGAATACCCCAAACGTTCCTTGAATTAGCCTATTGATCCGTGACAAGGTTCAGTAAACTTGGTAAGTTATATATCTTTACTCAGTTTAGCAAGAAAAAAGACTGGAATAAGTGTAGAACTGAAGTTCTGAACTCCAGGGTAATTTGGAGTACCTATAATATCCCAAACGTTCCTTGAAACAGCCTATTGATGCATGAGAAGGATTAGTGAACAGGAAAGATTTTATAAATTCACTCAGTTTAGCGAGATAAATTTCTGGAATAAGTTTAGCCCTAAAGTTCTGAACTCCAGGGTAATTTGGAGGGCCCGGAATACTCCAAACGTTCTTTAAAACATCCTATTGGTACGTGTGAAAGTTCAGTGAACATGGTAGATTATATAACTTCACCCAGTTTAACAAGAAATACTACTGGAATAAATGTTGACATGAAATTCAGATTTCCAGGGTCATTTGGAGGGCCTGTAATACCTCAAAAGTTTCTTGAAGTAGCCTTTTGATCCGTGACAAGGTTCAGTAAACATTGTAGATTATATAACTTCACTCAGTTTAGCGAGAATAACTACTGGAACAAGTGTAGACCTGAAGTTCTGAACTCCAGGGTAATTTGGAGGGCCTGGAATATCCCGAACGTTCCTTGAAATATTCTCAGAGGTTGGTAGATTCTATTTGAATTTGTAATGTTATTGTTTTTAACCCAAACAATTACTGTTACGGTTGTAGATTTCAAAGAGTGTGCTTCAGGACAGTATGGACGTCCTAGAACATCCCAGGACATAGCAAAGCAAGTGAAATAGTGTTTTCGTTAAAAGAGTAATTCTGTATTATCTAGCCTGAACATCATTTATGTTCACAAACAGCATTTCACGCTTCGTATGTACTTATAGTTCAATTTTCCAAACTTCAGGATGTTCAGGATGTTCTAGGTTGTCAATTAGGTCATAAAGGCATATACTTTATATTTATTCATTCAAAAATGATGAGTTTGATCCCACAAATCCAAAATTCCCTGATGGTTTCTTCAAACAAATTTATGTATATTTTTTTAGAGTTTTCCAGCATGCAATGCAGTTTAAAAATAAAATCCCATACATTTTTAAAAGTTTATTTAAATATTTAAACCAGTTTGCCCTACTAGAATTCCTCCGATCATCCCTACACAAATTTCTATGAAGATTCTGTCCAATGTTTTTCAAGAAATTTCTTCAGAAAATACTTCGGAATACTATTCCGAAATTCGATTGATTTTTGTTCGATTATCTTAGCAAATTATCTAGAACATCTTTCAAAACTTCCTCAATGATCCAGAAGTTATTTCAGCGACCCTTGTTCATTAAGGTTGACTTTAAAACTTACACAAGTTTTATCAGAGTTTACCCTAGAATTTCCCTTACAAATAGCTCTTGGATTTGATTTGCAGAAAAAAAATTACATTTTCCTGGAGACATTCCTAGAAGAATTTCTGTAAAAAAAATAAAACCTACTTAGAATCTTTGGAACAATTGCTGAAATCATGAAACACAATTTTAAAGGAAATCCGGATTATTGATTGAATTTTGGAAGATGTTTTGACCGGGAATCCCGGAGAATGTTCCAGGGAAATCGTTGGATGAATCGCTGGATAAAATCTTTGAGAAGTTAAGACTTTCTTGAAAAATGTCACACAGATTTTTTGAAGAAAATGGGTTGTTTAGCAAAGCAAAAGTTACTGGTTTTTTTCTGAGTAAAACACAATTTTATTGCGATCATAATTTTGACATTATAAATGATAAATAAAGTTTTCAATATGTAGACTCAATGACATTTCAATTCACATAATGACAGCTCGTCCCGTAATAAAATTTTCATCGCCAAAAGTGATTTCCATACTAACTTGAAATGTGTTATGAATATAATTCCACGGCACGGAAAATTATAAAACAAAGGATCCTAATTCAATTTTTAACGTAGAATTAGAATTTGTGAAAAACTAAAAATATCTTTAAACAAGCCAATTCAGATGATTTATGAAATAATCTTTGAAGAAATTTCATGTGTTCTCTTTGAGAAAATCAAGGTGGTATTCTTGAAGTATCCTAAACAATGTTTTGAGAAATTCTTCGAAAAAGTTTCACTAAATGAACTCGTTTAGAAATTGCCGGAGTTAAATCTGATATTTGGACAAATAACTTAATACATTTCTGTTGAAATTCCTAGAGAAAATCATGAAAAAACATACAGTAATACTTGTCGTAATGTCACGAGGAATTCCCAAAAAAAAGTCTTTGATCTTAGAGTAATGTATGCACTATGGGCGGTTTCCATATAGACTGGCGGCCAAAAATATTTTTTCCATCTCATGTCGTATTTATGAGTTTTTCGATACAAATTTGATGTTTTATTTTCAAAAACAAGTTTTCGAGACTGACTTTTGAAATAATAAGTTTTGTTACTAATAATGCATATAAGCCATTTATGGGATTAACATTGTGCAAACCATAATAAATGTTACAACTTACATAGAAATGATGATATACAGTATTTAGCGATATTCTGTTTTTCTCTGAATTATTTTTTAGCTGGTTTTAATACAAAATAGTTGAAAATTTTGTAAAAATTCAAAAAGCCCTAAATTAAAAAAGTGCGGATTTGTGCAGCTAAATTCTTCACGATCCTTTAGTTAACAACTCAAAGTACCCTTGAAAATAAATTTTAGCCTGGGACAACTTGGGACAAAAAAGTATGGGATGTTTAAAGTTTCGATAAAAAATCAATTTATTTTTTCAATGCACTTCCCGCATTTTTGCGACCTAAAGTACGAATTTTTATTTCATTTTATTTTTCTTAAATAGCTTTTTGAATAAGCTTTCGGACAATGTATAAAGATTTGTATAAAATATTACAATCGTGCAGTATATTGTATTCAATGTGTACCTTGTGTTTGCACTGAATTCTTATTTTTTCTTAAAAACTCTTAACTTTGACATACTGTATCTGTTAAAATATAAAAGATCTTGTCCTGATATTCCAGGAATATCCTAATAGAAGTGTTAACTATGAAATAATGTACAAGAAAAACGTATCAGAGCAAGTCATTTTTTCGATTATTGGCCACCTAATTGCCCATAGTGGTATGTTCTGAAGCTATGAAGAGTCAAACTCTTCTCTTATGAGTCCTACTAGTTTTTGTTTTGATTTTTCAGTCCCTGCTTAGTCTTTTTTCGGCTTCTTCTTTATTCCTTTTAGGTTTCTTTTTTTAGCAAGAGGTCTGTGAAGACGAAAAGATTTTTCAGTATTGTGGCTAACACTAGCATGGAAATAAGGGTGTCTTTTCTGTTGGGCGGAAAAATCAACAAAATATCGCTAGAACGTTTGAAAACAGTAGAATTTTCTCAACTCAACTAAAAACCAACCACAAAGTTACACCCCTTTGCATTTGTGCACCTCAAATATAGTAAAACTCCAATTTCAAGTTCAGGGTTAAAATTCTTCTTAGCTTCACTGTGCACAAAATATATGCCAACGTTTGTCCTACCCATGGTTTCGAACGTGGACGCGCCTCTGTATCGTTTACAGCTTACAGCTCCGTCTTTTATCATTCCGCTGCTTCTTTTGCAGCACTACACCAAAAATTACCAGCTACAGCTCCATCTTCTGCATTTGGACGTTCTGAATTAGACATATGCAGCATCGGCATGCCCCGAATAATTGAATCTGAACGATAAGCCAAGGGACAAAAGTTGATTGTAAGTTAAATTGTTAATAAATTGCATTGGAATTAGAGTTACATATTTCTTAGGAGCACATAAATGTACTGACGAGCCTCCAATCAAACCGTCTCTCAGCTCTTCGGATTCCTAGTGTGCTGCGCTAGACGGAGGCTCACGAAAATTCTAAAAGCGCGCGCTAAGTAATGTGCTCCCGGGGAGACTCGTCTCATGCGCTGCTTGGCGCTACGGCTCGCCATCGGCATGCAAGTTGTGAAACAACTGCTTAGTAACGATGACCCTCTACAACTATTCTCGCCTCATTAAGCAGGTGTCTAGATGGCCTACATGATATGGTCGGAGACTCGCGATCCAAGAGTTACAATTTCAATCTTCGTTGAAAACTTTTGTTATCACTTCAATCATTGCGCTGAATTTTAAACAGCACATGTGACGGAGCACATGAGACAGCAGTGAGACACATCTCAAGAAAAATGTGGCGCACTAAAAAAGGTCTCACAATGTACAGCGCTCCCGTGCGCTTGCAAGCAATGAGGCTCCTGCACCTAAGGCTACAGCACGCGCACAGTAACTCTAAGTGGAATATTCCCTACATGCGTGTTCTTTTTCTTGCTATACACAACCTTCCGGGAAAAAAAATCGCTGGTCCGAAGTTACAGTTTTTCGGTAAGCGATTACCGAATGTTCAGTAATTTTGACAAAATGCCATCCCAAACGCAAACTACGGACCGTTCCGTAATCTTTCCATTTACCGAAACGGTTACCGATCGTTCAGCTGTTGAGATTTCGGTAAATAAATTACCGACTTCGGTGATTTGTTCTAAGTTTGAGTGATTTTGATCAGTTTATTTTTTCTTTTGAAAAAGTGAAGAGTTAAAGTTCAATTAGTAGTTTTTTTCCTAATTGATTTTTGTTGAATTAAATGTCGTAACGTAAAAGTTAATTGATATCTATTCCGAAGTATATTTTTATACAAATTGTAAGAGGCTTACAGAGATCCCTGGCCTGGATCATGGGGATTGACGGTGCCAAAGTGAAGGTGCACCGTAAAATAATATCCGTTTGTATAAAATATCACCTTCCCAATACTTTGGCACACCTCTAACGGATCATGATTTATCATGAAACGGCTGCTTGCAGGCTGAGGATCTGTTAATATATGTTTGCATATTATCAGGAACTCTTCGAATGGAGGGACCGCCAGGGCTCAGTAGTTACTTATGCACCTCTACTTATAGTTGCAGTTTGTTAGATGAATTGTAGCATCCTTTGTACTAATCCGTAATGGTGGATAGGTTTCGAAGCTAACGCATGATCCAACTTTTTGTTATGTGACTTAAAAGTGAGTATTCGGTGAGTTTCTGTGCAACATTCGTCGTTATAAAATTAATGATTGTGAGGGTGATAGTGATACTTGATGAATTGCATAGTGATGATAAACTGTTGAAATTGCATTTGAAGTGATTGTGAGGGTTACGTTTATACCATAGACATAATAATAACCGTATGCACTTATTTCTTTAAAGAAAAACACTATTGCCTAGTTCTTTACACTTTTACAATGACAGTGTTCATAATAACAGTGAGGGCAATAAAAGTGATCGAAGTATTTTTTTTTTTTTGTTACGGTCGTTGTGATAATTTGTAGTTCAATTAAATAGTAAAAAAACATCCTTCAATTATTGGTAATAAAATAAATTGGTATGAAAGTGGCTTGATGTAATATTGGTGAAACTTTTAGCTGTGATACTGGAAAGTGATAACGAAAGTTCATACATGATATAATCGGATATAGAAGTGGTAGTGTCAAAAACAAAAGTGACGACAGCAAAAGTGAGACAATTATGTGACAGTGAATAATAAAATAAAATGGGGAATGGGGACCTTTTAATAAAACTATTTCGTTCTTCACTTTAACCACTCTAGTAGCATTTCTGGCCTTATCATAGTTTGATAGTAGTCTGAGCTACTAGACTGCAAAACTACGGTAAGGGCTGATTGCTGCTACGGTACACAGTGACCATTTGAGCAACATTGCTTAGGAACGTCTGTGTGATGAACGCAATAGAGGCTTATAAAAGCAAATGCTGGTAAGGAGCTTAGGGCAGATTAAAAGTGCCAGTACTACCCCTATCGCTACCGAAAAAAAAATTAAGAGGCTAATAGAGATGTTTGTTCCTACAATCACTTTTTTTATAAATTCTGTATTTTAATGCAAAAAATCTTATGCCCATACATTCTCTATTAACATTCTCCAATCCAATTCCAATTGCAATGATGTCAAACATTGGTTGTGGGTTTTTATGTGCTCACATACCTATTATCAAAGCTACCCCAATTGACCGATTATCTGGAAAATTCTAGGTGCATTCAATATGATTTATCATAGAATCTTTCAACAGCAATAGATAACTTTTGATATTTTTAGAAAACTAATGATTTCGTATTACTTTTCTATAAATATATGAAATGAGAACCTTTCATCCAGTTGGAATACGAACAAATCAAGCAATCTACCTTATAGTTGGATGCCTTCCCGCAATTTATTTGCTTAGTGTACACGGCTTATGCAAACTTCGCCCCTCCAAAAACTTATTATTATCATACTAACGATGTCTTTTTTCATCTCCCATTGCAGATAAAAACTTACCGCAAATCATCAGTTGCGCTTTCCTTGGAACACACACGTCGGACAGACGCCGAACAAGTTTCCTTCAGAAGAAACCGCAAACCTTCCGTCCAATCTACATCAATATCGGACGGGCAGCGTGTGTTCCTGAAAGCAAATTTTCGACGATAATCAAATTGTCGAAGCAAGAAAA
Organism: Aedes aegypti; assembly: GCF_002204515.2. Classification (NCBI taxonomy): domain Eukaryota; kingdom Metazoa; phylum Arthropoda; class Insecta; order Diptera; family Culicidae; genus Aedes; species Aedes aegypti. The sequence goes on along the minus strand of NC_035109.1, from coordinate 81,396,029 downwards.
AAAACTATAATTGCCTGCTAACGAATCCACACGTCTTCCGCACGTTACAATTGCGTTGTTATATGAGGTGGCAAGCGAAACCGCAAGTTTTTCCTCGATGAGTCAGTATTCTTCACACAAATTTGATGACGTTACGTGCAGCGGACCGAGACCACCAGTGCCAGGAGAGGAAAGCCGCCGGAAGGTGAGCTCCAGCGAATGGTCCAAGTTTGAAGCGCACTCGATCCGATCCGGTTCCTCGTCGTCCTTCCAGATGACCGACAGCCTCCATCGGGACAAGTCGCGCGATTCTCCGCCGGCCTATTACCGATGGGCGGACAAGCTTACAAACCTGCTTGAAGATGCGGACGGAGCGGAGTTGTTCAAGCGCTTCGTTGAACTCGAAGGTGAAGAGCACTCGAGCAGGCTCAAGTTCTACTTTGCCTGCGAGGGTCTCAAGCAACTCAGCGATCCCGAAAAGGTGACACAAACGATTGGTGCAATATACCGGCGGTTCCTGAAGCGGGTACCTCGGGAATCGAAGCTGTACTGTAACGACCAGATTCGGAACACGATCAAGGCTGGACTGAAGAATGAGATGATCCTCACGCCGGACATCTTCGATCAAATGCAAGCGGACGTGGCAGCTATCATAAGTACTACGACCTACCCAAACTTCCTCCAGTCGGATCTGTACATACAGTATGTTCAGAATATGCAATTTGGCAGCGGCAGTGGTAGCGGTGGGGCCAGCTGTATAAGTCTTCCAGCCGGTATTCCAGCAGCCGGACCGAGTTCCGTTGCGGCGCCCGGTGCGCTCTCGTCCCTAACCAGCAGCAGTTCCACTTCGGAGCTGATATCGCATAGTTCCTCCGCCTTGCCAACCCTGCATGAAGACTCCGAACTAGTCAATGCCGATTCGATCGAGCAGCTGTACGGTGCTACGGGGCCCGTTGTAGCGGCCAGTAACATTTCGTTTACCTCCGGAGTGAGCGGCAGTGGTAGCAGTAGCGGTAGTAATCTGGCGCCCGGTAACAAACCGGCCATGACGCTGACCAAGGATGCGCTGATAGCGACGCAGAAGCGAAGGCTCGAAATGAGGCCGCCAGGGTGAGTGCGATTTGGGGGAGGAGTTTTGAAATTGAAATGCTTTAGATATTTAGTCCATATATTAGCTATTTATCAGTAAAATATGAGCTTTCTTATTTGGTTATGCTAGCCATTCGTAGAGTTGATTTTTATTATTTTTTATTCTATAGCTTACTTCAAACTTGTTGTCGGTTTTACTCAATGATATGTAGTAGTTTTTTTTTTGTCTTATTTCAATATTATTTAAATTTGAGCTATGCTATTGTTTAAATCCTAATGAATAAATAAAAAAATATTTTGGTACAATCAACTATGCTTAGAATACTCTGTCTGTATGCCCTCCCAGCCCCGAAAGCTGATATCTGATCTGATCTGATCTGATCTGATAGAGACAAACCAAAAGACGTAAAGAAATAGTCAATCAAAGTCGTATGGGAAATAATGGGTTAAGTACCAAAACTAATACTAAACTGTTATTCCCGACTTTCATTTGTAATACATTTTAAATCAGGAGCGATTTGTAACTAGAGATGTACCGAATATTCGGGCCGAATATCTCTACTATTTTGATTTTGCCGAATACTCGGTCTGCCGAATTATTCATTTCGGCCGAATAGTAACTGAATAATAACAAAATAAACTAAATTCTAATGAAATATTATGTTTCACACACAGGAAAATTAAAATAAAAAATCAATTGATTTATTCAAGTGTTGATACATCGAATTTTCTTTTTTATGTATTCCATGGATAGAGATGGATGCCAAAAATTTGAATTGTGATAATTTTTCCGTTCTATACACAGGCAATTCTGTGCAAATAAACGATTCACTTATCTTGCAGAAGATAGCTGTAGGGTAAGGCTTAAGATTACATAACCTCATCATATTTTCGATATTTTTGCGACACCTACTGATTCCTTTATTATGTCAGACAGAGGTCTGCGGTGTATTTGCTCCAGTTTCTATGAAGCACTTCCAGAAGTCGGATGAAGAATCAAGCAAATTATACCCCAATCCTAAAAAAACCAATCCTCAGATCTAATGATTTTTGTAATTTCCCTGAACGTGTTCAAAAGCCTCATTCACCGTAAAAGCATTCCGTAGCTTTTTTGTTTTAATCCAGGATAAAAAATGTAGTTTTTGTGAAATACAACAAACATGTGGGTGTTATTCGGCCGAATATTAAGGTTTTGTTTGGCCGAATATTCGTTTGACCGAGTAATATTATTTCAACTGTTCGGTATTCGGCCGAAGACCGAATTGTTTTATTCGGTACATCTCTACTCGTAACCTCAGATAGATTTGTGGTTAGGGAATCGCCACTGCTTTGAATGCAGCTCACCCAACAATGCTACTCGCGTAGAACCATACGGTTGAAAAGCTGTAATAAATTCCTACTGGAATTCCATCAAGCAAAAAAAAAACTACAATACGAAAGACGAAACTGATTCCGCCACATTTTTTAAAATGATGTTCATGATAATGAATTCCGAAAAACTCAAACATATTATACAGTTATTCATACAAAGAATAAGCAATAGACCCAAACATTTCTCCATTAATTTCTTAAAAACTGCCTAAAAAGCAATTCAAATTAGGGTGAGCAAACATGCACTGCAGTAAACTGTCGTTTCGTGTTTCGTGGCTAAATGCATCCAAATAGAATAAGAATTTGAGATTTTTGTTCCATTGTATTTGAATATTTTCTCAAGGAATTTCTGGTGGCATCAGGTGGGAAATTTTATAGAGGTTTTTTTTGCGGATTAAACTTTTTTCGGGGGTGTTTTCCTAATCTGCTCTTCTTCTCTTTCAATAATTACTTTCTTTCAACTTACTTGTACACATTTATTTAGTACGGATATAAAAGTGTCGATTGCTTGCCTTTGATTGATGTGATTGGATGTATTGAAATTCCTCTACAAAGCGAAAAAACTCTAAAAAAAGTTCCATAGAGGAAATTTGTGAAATATTCCGAAAGTATATTTATTAGGACACCGAAATTAGTGCTGGCACCAGATATCTTCTCAGAGACTTGGACACTATTTCAATGCAAGTCTCTAAAAAAATTTATTTTTAATTTTGGAGTCCCTTTTTTGCCTGTTTTTCTCCTTGCAATGAGCACTGATGTACTTTTTTGAGACTCCATTGATTCCTACTTACTACGAAGATTTCATAGGTTCTTCAGGAATTCTGTCGCAGAATCCTCGAGGAAAAGTTTCAATGGCTATCCAGAGAAATACCTGTATTGATTTATCAACGGATGCTTAGAGGAACTTCCACAAAATTTGCTTCAGGAAATCTTTAAGCGGTCAAACGTCCACAGGAATTCTTCAAAGATTTCCATTAGAATTTGTTCCAGTAATCATATTACCGATTTCTTCATTGGTAACTGCAACTCACCCAGGAAAAATCACAGTGGCGTATTCTAAAGTTGGGGAAATTCGGCTTAAGACATAGCCCAGAAAATACCACAAGAATTTTTCGAGGATTCCTGCAATAATTTCTCCCCGGATTTGCTCCGGGATGCTCCATGAATAGCTGCACGGAGGGATAATTCAACGTAATTGTAAAAAAAATCTTCAATCAATTCGAACTGAGATTCCACATAAAGTTTCTCTATAAATTTCCTCAGCACTTCATGTGGGGATTAATCCTGCCGTCTCGTCCAAGGGTTTCTCAAGTAATCCCTCCAAGGATTCTTCAAAAGTTCGTTTGCTGTTTTGCACCAGAAAATGCTACAGCAGTCAGTCCTGCAATTGCTTTGATTATTGATTGCTACATTTTTTACTTTCTAGGATTCCGCTTGTGCCATTTCAAAAATCCTATTATACAAGATTTCGTTCGTTTGTTCTTTCAACAGTTATTTAAGCAATATTCAAAGATCTTATGTTTCAGAAGTTTCATTCAGTGATTATCTTAGGATTTCCTTAAGAAAAACCTGCCGGACTGGATCCATGACATACAACAATCTCTTTAACAATTGCTTGAAAATAATCTTGGGAAAATCCCTCGACGAATGTTTTGAGGATATCTTTGGGAAATTTCTGAAAGAATTTACATACTTCTGAAGGAATATTTGGAATAATCTCTGAAGAGCTTAAATTTCGAAGAAATACATAAGCAAAATCCTAAGTCCTAAGCAAAAATCTTGGAAGAAATTCTAAAAAAGAAGACTCACAGGATGAATTCCGGTAGGGTTGACAATTTTCTTGAAAAAATCATATAAGCATTTCTGGAGGAAGTCTTGAACAAATTACTGAAGAATTCTCTGGACGAATCTCTAGATTAGTTTCTGGAGGAATCGTAATCCGGAGTAACATTGATCAGCGGGGTAAAATTGATCGTAATGACTAATCTCGTAAAAATATCAAATAAACATTTATTGATGGAACATTCCAACGGATACGTTCCAGTAAATACTTCAACTGACACCGAGCTCAACACCGAGCAATGTTTGCCAGTGTCGCATCAGATCGCAGAGATTATTCATTATTGACCTTATCACAAACAATATAGACAATATATGATTCCGTGGAATGTTCCTTCCAGACGTTTTCGTAATTCAGTGTTATTAGTAAATCCTTTTCATAGATCTGATTTTGGATACAGAAACTGTTTTCATATGTGTTTGCGTTCGTTCAATTATGTTTGTGACGATTTTGATTTTGATGTGTCCAAAAATGTATTCAGTATTAGAATAAGAGGCTTAGATTAAGTCCCTGGGCAAAGGCACAACCTTGTGATCAGCTTGATTGCTGTCAGGTCTCGGGGCTTAAATGTATCTTTACTCTGAAGAGAAAGATGCACACTAGTGGTGCCAATGGTGATAATAATCAAAAGTGTTTTCTAATGAACACTATTGATTAACATCGCCGTGAACTGATACTTTACGTGGTCTATGATGAAGCGGCCCTTGTTTGTTTTTTCTATACGTATTTTATTTATACTTCCAGACACTCATCCGGAGCATTATTTTAATTGTTTTAATGTGCATCAAAACCTCCTAACATTGAAGAAATCGTGCTGAACAGGAACATTCATGGCCGTACAAGGATACAACAGAATCTTAATTAATCCGTTACTTATACTAATAATATCACTATTTACTAATTTACTAATTATATCTTCTCGTCAGCGTCATCTCAGGAAGCATGGAACATATGCGTTATGAAAAAGTTTTTGCTGATTAAACGAATGCCCTCAGACTAAAAAAATGTGACTAATCGCTATCTCTATTTATAGGTACCCGTAACCGCAAATAGGAATAGTAACTCATGAGAAAAAAGATATAAGTGAGTAGGAACTAATCACTAACACCCCCAACACTGTAAAGGTAAGCACATATCCACACCTTAACAAACAAATTCTAAAATAAATATTATTAAGGATTATTACCTTATTCGGAGGTAGTTTTAGTGAAACCAGGTAGCCTAGTGTAAGTGATTAGTATAATCTGTACTTGTGATTGCTGTGCGGTGCGCTTCATTGTTGCAGGACATTGTTCTCATTATTATTGCGGCCTTCAGCCCAGGTAGGATCCCCTTAAGAAGATATATGAATAATTCCGTTGCTGGTTTTGATCATGTTACTAAGAAAATAGTGATAATGGGATAATATAGTGAGATGACGTTATTGTGTCGAATAAGTTGTGTAATTAATGGTAGTAAGCTACAATGATGGTGTTTATTAGAGTGATGATAGTTGGTGATATTGTGAATGTTAGTGATTTAAGCAACAAGAACCCTACTTCTATTCTAATGAAGATAATTATATTGAGTGTTGATATGTTATTTATTACAGTGATTATTTTTAATGAGAAGTTTTATACTTCAAACTTGATTAAGCAGTAGTATTGTGTTGTGGTTGGGTTATAAATGTGATGATAAAAATAAAATTGGTATAGATAATGGTGACGCTGTTAGTAGAAATTCTGTTGATAACAAAGATGGTGATATGAATACCAGTGAATAGTGATATGAAGTAATCTAATAGTTATCAAGTGAAGTGATAGTGTGAAAAGAACGTTTCCCACCTTCTCCCGTAACCTTCTGAGACAGATCGCAACAGTGTCTTCTTGGAAGCCATCTTTCCGTGTACGTCTGGCGAACTGCTTCAGAAGGATTACGTCCTCTTTCCTATCTAAAGTCTAGTTTAGAGCTTGGGACAGTATTCACTGTACGGCTAGCAACATAACAAAAAAAAAAAAAAAAAAAAAAAAGAGGCTTAGATTAAGTAGTTATTAAGAAATCAGTCTGTACGGCGTAGCCGAAGCCATTTTCAAATCATGAAAGGCGCCTTTCTTTCTTATATTCATGAGTTAATAAATGTTAAGGTTTTTGCGAAAATTGCGTTTAATTCATGTGTAAATTTGTCAACTTTTTGAAACAATGATTTCTATCATTATGACTGTCAATACCGATAATTCATGTCTCCAATGGGGGTGTTACTAAATATGGCAATGCCAAAAACGATTCCGTTGACAAATGTTTTATTTATTTATTCAATTAGGCAACATTCAATAATTAATATTAAGAATGTTAATTGCCTACCTTTAGGCGTATTCCGCGGTTCAAAACACCTCGAAATTTTGAAATAACTCAAAAAGTGAATAACTCGCTAGAGTTTGGTCTTCATAATCGGCCTCAGGGGCCATGGTTTAAGTAAGTAACGACATTCTCAATATTCAGAAGGCCGGCTCCAAAGGCACACAAGCCTAAATGTTTTGAAAAACAAAATAAAGTACATTGTTACAAGCGATGGGTGCCAGTACTTGTCTTAAAAATATAAAACATGTAACATTTATATTTGGGGCCTTCCTTAGCCGAGTGGTTAGAGTCCGCGGCTACAAAGCAAAGCCATGCTGAAGGTGTCTGGGTTCGAATCCCTGTCGGTCCAGGATCTTTTCGTAATTTCCTTGACTTCCCTGGGCATAGAGTATCATCGTACCTGCCACACGAGATACGAATGCGAAAATGGCAACTTTGGCATAGAAAGCTCTCAGTTAACAACTGTGGAAGTGCTTATAAGAACACTAAGCTGAGAAGCAGGCTCTGTCCCAGTAAGGACGTAATACCAAGAAGAAGAGAAGAACATTTGTATTGTAAAAAATACAAAAAAAAAACAATTTTACCCAGGATTACGGTATTCTAGAAAATCAAAATTATGGTTTAAGGTATTCTGAACGAAAATAATAGTGAAATTCTTGGAAAGTCAGTGAAATAATCACTGATCAGTTGATCAGTGGGGAGAAGTTGATGATTCTTGTACCTACATGTAGCGACTGTCAAGAGAGCTATGCTCCGATTTCAACTATCGACAGTTCTGTGATGTCGTGTTTTCTGATATCTACGTTTGTTCTTCCTCAATTCGGGTTGACAGGTACTTATATCATCAGAAGCAGGTTTTTAGGAAATATCTGATGAGCTGTTGAAGGGTTCTTCTTCCAACATATGACTATTGCCAAGACCATATAATGGCACCATCTGAAAAAAAAGGTTCCATACATTCCAGATTTGTTATTGAACCCAGTTTTGAATTTGAATTGAGGATAAAAATTAATTTTCGTTTGACAAATTTCCAATTTCAAAGAAAATTGCATACTTAAGGCGTTTAATATGGTTTATTCTGTAATCCACAACATTCAATTTTAAAATTGATCTTTTAATCAACATGTTGTAAGATATTTGGGCCTTGATTAATATTCAGTGACCCAGAATTTAGTAAGTAGTATATTTATTTGTTTTTGGAAACCTAAAGCCTGTCCACGATAAATTTCGGACACGGATGGCGGGTGTACCACAGAAAGTTCGAGAATTTTACAGAAAGAAGGATTAACATCCTTGTCAACTGTTTATTTTGTAGATATAACTCTTTTATTCTGAAATAAACAATTGTTTTTGTTGAATTATGAGTAACTTTTTTTTGCTGCCATTATTTGGGTGTCCGAAATTTAACGTGGACAGGCTTTAACTAGGGTTCCTAGCACCTACCGATGTGTTGAAATTAAAGTTTTGTCTGACGTGGTGGACCACATTCATTCAAATCTGTTCTTTAACCATCAGTTGACCGCTTTATAGGAAATTCGGAAAAGTTGCAGGTGTACTGTGTAATATTGTACGTGGTGCGGAAAATCGTTCAAAATGAATAATTTATTGACTATTTTCATGTTATTAACTTTCTTTTCATTCACAAAGTACGGTTTAAAAGGCAAAGCATGTTCAAAGTTTAAGTGTTTATACGTGTGCGTATTTTTATAAAACTACTTTCAGATACGGAGAAAGCTCTTCCTGGGTCCATCCGGATGTTGCTCGTATATCGTGAAGTGTCAACAAACATTTCGCTTTGAACAGACTGGTTATTCACGAATTATTCCGAAAAATTTCTATCAATTTTTGTTCCACGATTGGAGTACCTTTAAATGCTTTAATATCCTGAATATTGTGCCTAGTCGTCCAGAAAGCTTGATATTCACAGATTGTCCCAAAACATTTTATTTTTTTTTATTATCTTTATTAACGAGATTTTTAGCCCTGGCCTAGTCCATCTCGGGACCAACTGCTTTACTTCCCTTCCGAAGGAAGTCGTCACTGAAATTTTTAGTGACTATCTTTGGGATGGGACTCGATCCCAAGTCCTCGGCGTGAGAGGCGTGTGTTCTAACCACTACACCAGGTCCATCCCCATGTGTCTCAAAACGTGTTTTTAAAGGAAACAAGATGCAAATAATGAGCGTGCTTCTAACGTTTTCATGTACAAAGATAAGCCATCCTTAGTGCTGAAAAGATGATGATTAGAATGAGCATTTATGTAATACGTTCCTTGATCGATCTGATAAATTCGCCATCAACAAACTTCGCCAAACTTATGGACAAATAATTTATTGTGAAGAAATTTGTATATTCAAGCGGTTATTAGATACTTCATGAGTACCGAAAATACCGGTACTCAATACTTTCCAGTACCGGTATTTCGGTTCCAAAAAATGGTCGGTATTACTCCTGGTGCCAAAACTCTAAACTTAACGCTCAAATTGATCAACTTCACCCCGGGAATCAAAAATACCACTTTTTATTTCTAAAAAAAATTGTTGTTATGTTAACTAACATAACAATTCTGAATCAGCCAAGAATTTCTAGAGAATGTACTATGGAGCAATTCCACCGAACATGACGATTTTTTTTTTAATTTAATTTTTGTATTTTTTGAATCGCCTGAAAATTTGCATACAGATTCTTTATGACCAAAAATGCCATTTTGCACCTTCAGACCGTCATTTTGAACCTCGCCTTATTTTTGAGAAGGGCGTATCGGAAAATGCATAGCAAATATTTAAAAAACTGTAACTCGAAAACGGTTTGTCCGATCGATTTGAGATCTTCTACAAAGTTGTAGGTATTGCTTAGGACTATATGGAGAAAAATATGCACGGTAAAAAAAAGTTACAGATTATTTTTTATTGCAAAACCAAAATTTTAAAATCGATTTTCTCCAGAAACGCAGTTTTGATTTTTTTTTTTTGGATATGTTTTAGGGGACAACTTATGTGATTTATTGCACAATGTTTCAAAATGAAAGAATTATGGACAAAAAAGTTATGATTTTTAAAAAAATTGCAGGTTTTGAAAAAAAAATCGAAATCTCGATTATTTTTTCAAATCGACGTAAGTAACTTTCATATGGTTTTGAGAAAATTAATTCAGAAGAATCACAACGTGTCTTTCAAAACTGTTTTAAAATTAATCAACTTTTTAATTTTTTTTCGCCGTGTACATCGCTTAAATTTTGCATACATTAAGCTCGCGTTCAAAAACTAGGGAGTTCCTGTTATTTCCCACAAAAAAAAATATTACAAAATGATAAGCCGATTTATTTAGTTACTTTCGACGTTTTTCTACCAGTGTAAAATCGGCTCAAGTAGTGTTTTGTTTTGATTCGTGGTTTAGTCACTTTGTCTCTCCATACAGCAGGGCGGCAAAAGTAGTGGTTAGGTTGCGAAAGTTGAGAATCTTACTTTCGTCGTTTTGTAAATCCGGAAATTAAACGTTTTAAAAGTGAAAAATCGAGTTGGTTCAGAGCGCAACGTGTAAAATTTCGTCTGCGAAACACGTAGAATCGATAAAGTAAGTTTGTATACTTTTTTGACTTGAGTCTGTTAGAATAAGTTTTCGAGAAATAGAGGAAACAATATTTTTTATGTGATTATTTGAAAGTACAGAAAAATTGCAATCGAAAAGTACTTAAGTAAATTTTTTCTAGGTTGCATCAATTTCGAGATATACTCATATTTATATAAAATTATCAAATAAAAAAAGAAAAATAGGCCCTTTTCAAGCATATTTCGTGTTTCTCCATTCCAGAAAAAAATTATTTTGATTGAGCGTATCGTAGCTAAATCGTTTATCGTTTGATCAAAACATTTATGCTTAAGTATTGAAAAAATAGTGCACGGCAAAAAATATAAACGATATTTTCAAATGAAAATTTGAAGCTAATAGTTCTTAAAAACCGCAACATTGATGTTTTTAATTTTTGGATATAGTTTGTGGTTGTTTAGGTATTGTTTAGGACTATTTGGAAAAAATATGCACGGTAAAAAATAATGACAGATTTTTTTAATAAAAAAAAAATTAAAATCGATTTTCTATGAAAATGCCATGAAAACCATGGAGAAGGAGTTCGTTTTTTTGTTTTGTTTTGTTTGTTTTGTTTGTTTTGTTTTTATATACTGCAATTTTATTTCTTAATTATATCAACTACTTTCTTGTTATCGTCACAGCTCGAAAATTGTCTAACTTCAATTTGTGTTTCAGAGATAGGGATAAACGAGTGATATTTCTGAGTGCCTTGAGCTGTTTTTGCACTTGAAAATAGTTGGTTAAGTTCTTGTGCAATGATATCATATTCCTCAGTAGTTGAATAACAAAAGAAGATTTGTGTAAGCTGCTCTTCTTTCCGATTTTGAGCCCAATCATATAGTACCTTAGCATTTTTTATTGGATGTTCACGTTCTTTGGCAAGACTGGCTCTGGTAGCCACACGTTTTAGTGTCCCTCCTATGGCATCGCATGGCCCTTTTCCATGTGATGTTGCAAAAAAATGCCATATTTGATTTTAAATTGCCAAAGAGTTGAAAAGTTCTTCCTATTTTTATACTGTGATGCAGCTCCGTCAGACATAAAATATATCTTGTTGACAGTTAATTTGTGATCCAATCGCAAAAAATCTATCATTTTAGATATGAATAAGTTGACAGATACAGAATCGTGGCGCAAATCTCGAAATTACAACAAAACTTAAATGATTGACTTTGTCATCTTGACGATAATATATTACAAACGGATGCAAAGTAGCTTGTTGAGCATTCCAATGATGGCTTTGAACTTCATCTTGAAGAATAAATGTGTAGTTTTCCGAAAAATCATAAATTACCACAAATTTACCTTCTAACAAATTGTTTTTTGTGTTATTTAAAAATGTAGCTTGCTCTTTTTTGATGAAATCATGAGGTATAATTTTCTCCAATTTACGAGTAAAATATGAAACAAATTCATCAGGCTGCTTTAAAAAAGTTTCAATATCACAACTGTCGGTTGTGACCCACTGTTCAAATTGTAATTCGTCAATGCCATTCTCTTCGATTTCTGATAACAAGCTTCGTTCAAAGGTAGTAGAATCTGAACATTTTTCACAACAACGTAAGGTGCAATCCATGTCCAAATGTATGGGTATGGGAAAAACGTGTTTGTTCATCATACCTACTAACACAGGCAAAACTGATGAAAACCCTTGTGGAGCCTGTTTAGTAGAATGCCTGTAAATATACAAAAAGATGAGTAGTACTGTTCCTTTTAATTCTACTATTGTATCCGTCGACAGATACGCGTATTTCAACCTCAACTGTAAAGCCGTCTTCAGTGTTGTGTACTTTACTTTACTTGGTTTGTGTTGATGAAAACAAAATAAAATTTTCCGGAATGGAGAAACACGAAATATGTTTGAAAAGGGCCTATTTTTCTTTTTTTATTTGAAAATTTTATATAAGTATGAGTATATCTCGAAATTGATGCAACTTAGAAAAATTTTACTTAAGTACTCTTCCAATGCATTTTCTGTACTACCAATTAAACACATAAAAAAAATTGTTTTCCTCTATGTCGCTTCTTTTTTTTAATTTGTATTATTTTATAAAATTATAACTTTTTTGTCCATAATTCTTCCATTATGAAACATTGTGCAATAAATCACATAAGTTGTCCCCTAAAACATGTCCAAAAATAATAAAAATCACGAATGCATTTTCATAGAAAATCGATTTTAATTTTTTTTTAATCTGACATTATTTTTTACCGTGCATATTTTTTTTCCAAATAGTCCTAAACAATACCTACAACAACCGCAAAATATATCCAAAAATTAAAAACATCAATGTTGCGGTTTTTTAAGAACTATTAGCATCAAATTTTCATTTGAAAATATCGTTTATATATTTTACCGTGCACTCTTTTTTCAATACTTAAGCATAAATGTTTTGATCAAACGATAAACGATTTAGCTACGATTCGCTCAATCAAAATATTTTTTTTTTTTGGAATGGAGAAACACGAAATATGCTTGAAAAGGGCCTATTTTTTTTTTTTATTTGATAATTTTATATAAATATGAGTATATCTCGAAATTGATGCAACCTAGAAAAAATTTACTTAAGTGCTTATCGATTGCAATTTTTCTGTACTTTCAAATATTCACATAAAAAATTATTGTTTTCCTCTATTTCGATTTTTTTTCAAAATCTGTATTTTTTTTAAAAATCATAACTTTTTTGTCCATAATTCTTCCATTTTGAAACATTGTGCAATAAATTACATAAGTTGTCCCCTAAAACATATCCAAAAATAAAAAATGCAAATATTCAGGCGATTAAAAAAATACAAAAATAATCGGGTTTGCGAAACGGCGTGGAACCGCTCTATGGGAGTTCTATAATAATTGCTCTTAAAATCGCTAAGAGATTTAGCAATGCTCTGATAGATTATATCAAAAGTGATCGCACGTTCATATACCGCTAGCACCATTACACTCGTGCTATAGATAACACGATGCGACTGGTTTTAGTTTAATCCATTACTTCATCCAAAGATTCTTTAATAATCCTCTGATAATTCTATATGGATGATCTAGATACTTCTCAAGAAGTACTTCCACAAATGCTTACGGACATTTGTCCCAGAACATATACAGGGTTGGCTGTAAATATTTTTATGGAACCATCCATTGATTCATTCAGATATGTCACGATGACCATGAACAGCCTCATCGTGTCATCCATCATTCATAAGAATAAATACGACGTTGATCGATTTTTATGTATATCGAACAGATGATAAATAGTTTACTTTATTTTTCAAACTTTCAGCTGATATCAGATATCTTTTCTTCTACTGATTTAATATGATTTGAAAAATGAGTGTAGATTTGTTATTATTGTCCTTTATAAGCTTTTTTGTGAAGATTTTTATTGTATATTTTGAAAACAAATACTGGTATCCTAGTTATTGATTGCAATTGAAAGATTAAATTACGATTAATTTTGAATTTACCTATATTTTTCCAAATAAACGGTAATCGAATATCGGTTTTGGGGTAGCTTTGACAATGGGTATTTAAACACATATAAATCCACAACCAAACTACTGATTGACATCATTACAGTTGGAACTGAATTAGAAAACCTCCTACGAATCTTCTCCAATAAAGTGATGCATTCTGCCCCGTATATAGAATTTTTCACGCAAATTTGTGTTTAGAAGAAGCTTTATTTTCCAAAAATCTACTGTATGTAATTAGGATATTACATCGCTCAACACCATGTAGGGTGGACTCAAATCTACTGGGTTCGTATATGGAAACACATATTACATGTTGTTTGGCCTTTATTTCCACACATTTTCCCCAGGTCCCCTATACCATAATTTGTACAAATAAGAAAGTTGTCTATTTCATTTCTATGAAAATGTGGACCCCCTTATTTTTAAACAGCATCAATCAAAGAGCATTTGGTTTTAATCTAAAGCTTCAAATGCATCTTCCCCCCTGCCTGCTCACTAGACCACTGTGCAGTATTGTACGGAATACAACAGCACGACTACTGAAGCTGATTAAAGAAGGAAAACAAAAAAAACTTGCTACAGAAATTGTCCAACTGTTGCTGAACATTTTCCTTGAAATTATCCCTTTTTAATTTTACATCTACGAATGGTTAAAATCCTACTGAATTAGCTACCCACTTGTGTCTAAAATAGTTTAAGTTACTCTAAGCTTGATTTGTTTACTATGTTTTTAATTCAATAATCTTTATTTTTCTTTCTTTTTTTCATTTTCATCCTCATTTGCCTACAACGTTGAAACGTTTGTGATTGTATGCGTGCCGTATGATTTCTATTTTCCTTCCATTATCCTTTCAAAACTCGAACATAAAAAAATCCCAACGCATGCGCTTGCTATGGATGTGTTTTGCGTTTCCCGTCTATCCATTCGTTGAAATCCCTCGCACTGATCGATCCTTCCCATTCCATTCGTTGTCACCCTTCCTGATGCTTCTTGCTTTCGTGCGCACGTGTGTTCCTTTGTGTGTGTGCGTTGGTTTTGCACATGGCCGCATGGGAATGGGTTCGTCGTTGCACCGCATGCACATTACACCGCATCTTCGGCACTCTTCCATCATCATCATATGGGCAACCACCCTAAACAACCTCTAATGGGGTTTCGGCACATCTTGGAACTGCGCGCGCTGCATGTAGACCGCACGGATTCTCCGTTTACACCAAGTATGCATCCTACAATCCGGTCTCGCGTCGAGACTCGGAACTGGCCAGTCTCAGCTCGGGGCGGACCGATTCCGATAAGGTGTCCCTCCCGACTAGCACATCCGCGTAAGTACCACTTTTTCCGTGTTGTGTATTACGCATTAGGAATTGACTTTGAGTGATGCCGAACGGAATATTGAGATTTATGAGGAACGTTAAATTAAACACTTTTGTTTTATCCTTTACAGTGACGGACGACCTCACTCTCAGAGTAAGCATCACTACCGGCATCACACATCGATCGAGCGAAGACTGATGAACGAAAATGCCATTGCCAATGAGGAACCGGATGCGTTTGCTGTAAGTTGACATATGCTGTTATTGGCTATAATTTAAAAATATAGTGCCGGTTCTCGATTTTCTTCTTTTTCTTAATATGCTTGTTAACTTGGCTACCGTTTTGAAATAATGACATAGAAAACCTTTTCTCCTCCCTATTTCCAGATCATTCCTCGAACTCACCGGCAATTTCAGAAACCTTTACCTCCGGACCAATTTGTGTCTGTTCTCACCAGTAAGCTGAAGATGGTCCAGCAGGAACGGGAGAACAAAGAACTGCTCAGTAAAAAGCTCCAAGAGGTTTGTAGTAAAACTGAGGCTTTCTAAAAGTATTGATCTAATGCTCACCTCGCCTACAATTTCCCAGATTGAACAATCCGACAAATCGCAAAGCAATAAATTCTTCGCCGATGCCATCCGACAGAAGCTGCAAGTGGAAGACGACAGCGATCAGGACATCCTCGACAAGCACGTTTCGAGGGTGTGGTCAGACCTGACGCCCAGTCGATCGCCCGGCACGATGTCCCCTTGCCCGAACATCAGCCGGGCAAGGCGACACGAGGTGGGCGGCTTCGGTGGTGGTTCAATGAGTAAGTATCAAATCAGTGCTTCCGTAACTCTAGGATAACTGTATAATCATCTTTTCACTATTCCAGGCGCACAATCTTCTATGCGACACTCGAAATCGATGCCCGAGGGACACCCAATGGGTTTGATGGGGCCCCCGGCGCAACCTCGGAGACTCAACAACAAGTGGCCTTCAGTGTACACCGACAGCGGGATCAGTTTACTCTCTACGGATACGCTTACCAAGTCCAGCAATGCGGACATGCAAAGTGCTAGCACAAGCAGTTCTCGGCCCCTGTCGCGGACCATGCATGCCGATATGTCCCTCACGAATACTGCCACCCTGCTACAGGAATCCAGTCGGCGGTTGGATGATGAACCGCGGAGGTTAGTGGCAATGTCCAAAAAAGTTCTAACGAAAGTCCTTCTAACGACCCAATTTTCGCTTGTTTCTCTCCAGATCCAAGCGGTATCAGCATCCGCTGCCGCCGCCCCCGTTGCCACCACCTGCCGCATCGCTTCCCCTCGTGCCACCACCAATACCTGCCAAACCGTCGAGCACCAGCGCCGCTTCCGAGTTCACCGTCGTCGTGTACTCGTTCTGCGACGAGGAGGTGCCCTACCGGATAAAGATCCCCGGATCGCAGCCGCCGACGCTCAAACAGTTCAAGGACTACCTCCCGAAGAAGGGCAACTATCGGTGAGTGAAATTTTAAGTTTTACTATAGTTATTTCAAACGACAAAGGCATCATGTCAAATATCGTCACTCTAAGTGACTTACAACCCAAATTACTATCGTAATATCAAATGTGTTACCAGGCCTGATGTACCTCTTAGAAACACGGGCCCAATCTCGAAAACAATATTATGTAATTGATCCATTTTATGTGCACAAATAAATCCTAAATCCTAAATGTCTGTCTGTACAATTTGGTTAAAAATGCTATTAAGTTTGCCAGTGTTGTGCGATAGCCTTGCTGAGTATTAATTTTTTTATACAACTTTGGTGACCTGTACCCAAAAATTATGACGTTCAGGAAAATTTCTGAGAACTGCATGAGATTCAGCAACCCCAAATCTACTAGAGACACATGGTTTGATTCTTGAGACATGCAAAGATGTCATTAATAGAGAAAACGTAGTAGTTACACACAATTGGCAAAAACTTTTTACATATTTTGCAATGGATTATTAAATTCTCACTTAAATTATGATATCTTGGCGTTTTTGCATTGGTCCTACAGATGTATAGCGTTACTGGGTACATTTTAAATTATATAGATTTCTCCCGGGTTGGAGTGAAATATATTTGGTCACTTTAGATAAGTGCCCTAGTCAGGCCCTGGGGGTCCCCAGGGGGAAAATGGCTCGTGTCCCCCTAGGAATTAATAATAAGAACAAAAAAAATATTTTGAAATAATTTTATTTAGATAATTAATTTGAACTTTCAAGTCAACATTCGAATACTTAAGTAGATTTTTTTCCGTAATATCTGAATCTCACAGTATGGCTTGAATATATTATAAAAAAACATAACTGTTAATCCAAATTTAGTTTTTAAAAATTAATGGTATTAAAAATGCGCTTCTCGTCTTTGTACAGTAGGAATAATTTGATAGAACTCTATCAATTTCAAAAGAATCCATCAAAGATGATCAGTTCGTTTATTCTCTGGATACCTTTGATGTTGCGATAATGATGAATGCCAGAAACTTTCCTGGATATGAGATATTCTGAGAAGAATAGGGGTTTTTTTGTAAGTGGTATTCAGCGAAAAGTACAATTGTACTGTTTGCAGCAAAATTGTTGAATTATTGATACAACATTTGCTCTCGTAATTTCACAAAAAAAATCACTCGATACAAATTATACAGAAGCCAAAAATCTCCTGCGAATTATGTTATTTTTTCACGATAGATATAAAAATTACCTACAGAACTATTGGAAAACTTGAAAACAGTCGAATTTCTTTCGAATTCTCAATGTAAACAGCTTAAAACCAACCAAAATGCCACTTAAAACCTTTTGCATTCAAAATTCATATTCAATACGTTAGCTTGTGGAATCCTAAAACGTACTGAATTATTTATTAAAGGGCCCCCCGAAGACCAAATTCGGCACTGGCCCTAATCACATCTACATTAGGGCGTGAAACTCAGAGGAAAACAAATGCCCTCTGTCTCGAAAAACACCCAGAATCTAGGTGTAAATATATCAGATTGGGTAATATTTCCATATGCATTTTGATGAGTCTGGAAAGTGTGTGCAAGTTTCTCGAGGAAAAACAAAAACAAACTGTGTATGACGAGCGTATGTGAATGTTTGAATTTATCGAGAGAACCCCCCAAAACTAGTTCGAGGGTTCAAAAGTTTCATCAGAGATCTTTGCAAGAATTTACCAGGTATTTCCTTTAATACCGTAAAATGGTGTAACTCTTAGTTTTTATTTTAACATAATCTGATTATTTCTGCATTCTGCCTTGAAGATTTTTATTTTAAACTAGTTGTCGCAGCAAGCGTTGTATTGCCCAGTAGGCTATGCAAAAATTCCTATAAAAAAAAACAATTTGTGTTCATCATTATCGTTACTTTTCCATGAATGTTCAACAAAGGACCAATGCACGAGTTCTTTATTATTTATTCTTTATTCTTTATTCTTTAATACATCAACAGGCAATCAACAGTCCCAATGATGTCAACTTAATTCTAGTCTTAATACTAACAAAAGGTCAACATTAAACTTAAAGTGAACACAAGTCAATACTACACAAAACATTCAACTATCACCAGCGGCGTTTGCAAAAAAAACTTGAAAAACGTCGGCGGAGGGTGCGTCGGGGAGTGTCAAAGTCAAATTCTGAGGCTATCCGATTAAATGTTCTTTGCAGACCATTAATAGCTCCGTGCATGCTATAATTGGTTCGTCTCAAAGGTAAGCGGAGCATGAGGTTGTTACGCAGTGGACGGGGTGCAACGTTTATGTTGATTTGCTCCAAAATAGTGGGGCAATCAAGTCGACCTTGAAGAGAGTCAGCGATAAATAAAGCTCTGGCAGTATTGCGTCTAACGTGCAAGGGTTCAAGATCGATCAATCGGCAACGGTTCTCGTATCTGGGGAGGCGGAAAGGGTCTCTCCACGGTAGCCTACGGAGGGCGAAGCGTAAGAATCGCCGTTGCACAGACTCAATACGCTCGACTCCATTGGAGTAGTTTGGACTCCAAACCTCCGAGCAGTATTCTAGAATAGAACGTGACAAGGAACAGTACAGTGATTTAAGACAATACGCATCAGTAAAGTTTTTAGCTATCCTAAAAATGCATCCTAGAACACGTGACGCCTTACCAACCACGTAAGACACATGTTGATTAAAAGTTAAGGTCGTGTCTAAGACCACTCCCAAATCCTTCACGTGGTCGACACGTTCGATTTCAGCACCCATGAGCTGATAACTGAAATGGATTGGACTTCTCTTTCTGGAAAAAGTGATCACAGAGCACTTCGTGGGATTAAAAATCATGCGATTGATAGTACACCAATCTACAAGTTCACTGAGTTCACTAATTTGACGTTTGAGCGGTGCCAAATTCACTCGTTGCCATGGTCACGTAAATAACACGGCACCGCTCAAACGTCAAATAATGAACTCGTGCGTTGGTCCATGGATCAAACACATGAACACATGAACACGTTGAAGATAGTTTCTCCCTTTATCCAGTGGCTTACACAATTGTTTACTCATTTACTTGCATATTTCAAGGAATCGTGTAACTTTTGAGCAATAGCACACTAAAATCAATTTCGTCATTATGCGCCTTGCCCAGCTTAAACCCAAGTTAATGAGTAGTTATAAGTTAACGTGAACAATCCAAAACTGTCAGATTCCCCAAAAGTGTCAATTTCCCAAAAATGTCAAAATCATGTTGGCCACGGTTCATATATATGGGGAGGGCTTGGAGGGCCCTTGGAACTATAAGGACTGAGATTTATAACTTGGGAATTGCAAGCTGCAATGTCAACATTGCTGCCAAAACGAAAGACGACCTACTTAGCTTTTAGTGAATTACTTAAAGTACCGTTTTGCTTCGAAATCCGGACACCTAAGCACTTGAAATATTTGAAATTGATGTTATCAATGAAATTTGTAGAATATTTAAAATATTTTTTCCATCGACATTTCAATACATGTGTTTTGTTCCTTTCAGTAAACAAAAAAATAACTATTTGAAGTGAAAATGTTCAAATTTAATTGAAATTCTGGACATGCCTTGCTTCCAAATCCGGACAAATTGTTGAGGCTGCTTCAAATTCCGGACGTTTTTGTTTCGAAAGCCGGACACACGAATTTTATCTATTTTTAACTGTTTTATTATGATTTTAAATGAAATTTAAGAAAATCATGTATGTTCAATAATGAGTTTCAACATTTAGTTCAATGAAACTAATATAAATAATCGTTACCTTCTCTAAAAGATATGGATAAATCATGACGCATTTGCAGCTAGTTGCATAGCAGATCAAACTACTCCGATTTGTCATGAGACTTGGAACCGACATATTTCCACGATTAAAAATAGTTGAATAAAATATAATCATTGATCATTTAAGTAAACTGTACTTACTTTTTCAATCATATACCAGCTATCATAGAAAAACAATCGCATGAGGGTTTAGGAATGGAATATTGCGAACATTTCACTGATATCAAGCGGGTTCGGGATGGCGATTAACGGCGAGAGAACAGATTCACATATTTTTTACAAATGCAACTTGAATATTCACCACGTCCATTCGTGTTTCCTCTTCTCTATAATTTTCACCATATATTTTATCACTTAATAAGAGCTAACAAAAGGATTTAAGCATTTCCGGCATTCGAAGCCTCGTGATTCAGTGCTTCGAAATCCGGACACGAAGATTTTTGGATCAAAACAACAGTTTTATAAGTTTTTCTTTATAGTTCACTGTATTCCAATGTGTATCAAGGCCGAATCCTGCCTTCGGCTTATAAATATTCACTTGAATTTGCTCCATGAAACAAAACGATCAAAAACTGTTAAACTAATTGTTCTTAAAAAGCGAACTAAAAACTATTTCTTAGAGACTCAATTGTTACCAGCCCTGAATTATAATATCATGCTTCGTGCACATTATTAACTCTCAAAATCTAGGGACGAATCTTGAATTTTCAAATGGTCAAAATTTGGAAATGATTAGATCAATTGAGTTGAAATAAATTTTGAAGTAAATGCGGTTAAATAATCTTACAATCATTGAGCAGCACATCCCATGTGACACCTCTTGCTTTTGTCAAAGAGAAAAACGTGGATAAGATCCATTGTTTTTGCCAAACCTAGCATCGGCTCACTATGCTTCAGCTACTTTGGAGATGCTCAAGAAGGAATAAGTCGAATTTGTAGAAAAATGATCGAATCCATCAAATTGCTCAGAACCACGCCTCATTGAAACATATTGGGCAATAATCAAACGGCATCTTAAGAACATTAATGAATGTTTGCACTTTACTGGCAGAAAAACGTGGACTTGATTTTTTTCAGATTTAAATTCGCATATATTTTTCAACTAAACGTTTAATTCGTAAAGGATTATTGAACAGAATGCTAGTTTTGCAATTTTCCGGATTATGTTTCCATGAAATCGTATTCAAACTTCTTCCAACCAACATACTTTCTACATCCTGAAAAACGTACTAAAATCTGCATGAACTGCATTAATTGAAAATCCCGAAAAAATCTTCTAGTTTAAGGTCCGAAGAATTTGGCAATATAAGTCTGCTTGTATTTATTCTCTAAGGAATGTTTATTAAATATATTTTTTTTGTTTTTTATTCCCTCTCTGTTTTATTTATTTTTCTTATTGGTTCCTTTTTGGTTCCTACTTGTTCTTTTTTCCAGACATGTGGTGTTTGATTGGTCTTTTTTCGTTTCTTTTTTGATCCCTATTTGGTGGCTTCTTTAAGGCCGCACGGGACGTCATCATAATCACCCTATCCATTTCAAAAAGCAAATCCCAAGAACCACTCCATATATCGATGCGAAAAATGTATCACTATGATTCTATATATGTACTGCACAACCCAATACATTTTCAGCTTCCTCGGCTCACTAAAACTCGAGATTTGCTTCCACAAAGTTTTGATGATAATTGTTCGAGTGAGACAAAAGATAGAAAAAATAACACGGTCTCCCGTGTCACCTTAAAACATATGGTCTCTAAATTCGTATTTCCAGAGACTAAATCGTTACCAGCCCCAAAAAATTGATAATTTATACAGTTTATGTACATTATTGATCTTATTCTTTCTGAACAAATGTTAACGACATGTTCTTTTTATTTCGCAGATTTTTCTTCAAAACGCGGTGCGACGATCTGGACAGCCCGGTGATCCAAGAAGAGATCAACAACGACGGTGAAATGTTGCCCCTGTTTGAGGGCAAAGTGATGGGAACGGTGAAACCGTTAGACTGAATCCACATCCACCATAACCCTAGCTGGCACGCTATGTCGATCAACGTGGGATCAACCGAACAACAAACTTCAAGGGAGTTTGTTCGCTGTTTGGTGCTGAACAGGAAACATATGACCACCTGCTGCAATTTTCCGTCGAAACTTCCGTTAATGCAAGCTTGTTTCTACTAAATTTCTAACGAAACTGCCAAAAATCTGTCGGCTTACATCGTAACGTATTTGCAGATTAGCAGGCAACGTGATTTCTTCGCGAACTGTAACAATCTCTTAATCTTACATTTAGGAACAGAAAACGTAATTTTGATTTTGTTTTATCAAATCGAGAACTCTTATTTTGGCATTGCCAGACTTAGGGCATCTTCGTCAATGTTACAAATGGCAAGTTTTATAGGTTTTTGAAACTCGCCATACAATTTGTAACTGTGCTGAAGGTGGTCTTAAGTTCCAAAAGAAAAAATTGTTATACCTTAGATTCATTATCTATCATTCAGCGGTGGCACCAAAATCGCAACTTTAAAAGTGCCTTTTACAAAACGTGCGAACACGACTTAACATATTAACCATGTGTTAACTCGTGTCCGGGAAATAACGAAAGTGTTCACAAATGTAGAACGATAAAGAGGAATGAATAATTGTAAATAAGCTAGAATTTCTCTCCCAAAATATGTTTGTTGCGACATCAATCGAACCTTTATTCGAGCGATTGCCATACGGGAACAGATTCAACAGAAATAGCAATATTAGGAACACCGTTAGCGACAACACCTTAGAAGCGCGAAACGTCGGAGAGAATTGAAGTCTTGACAGTATTTTTTTCTGTAGTTTAGCTATGTTAGATATTGTTTTAGGTGCCGAACGAAAAAAAAAACGTTTCAGTGTTGTTCTCCTCAAGACGAAAATAGTGTAAACATTTTATTTATTGAACCAACTATTTCTTCCCAATCAAATAAGAATATATTTGAAATACGTCGACAATTATTGCTTTGTAGAATTTGTGTACAGGAAATAATCTTGCCGTCTCTGGAGGCAAGATGTTAGATATTTTAATGCTTCCAACCATCTTTCGTTTGTTTCACTTGCAATTACCTAGAATCGATTATATAACTGAAAGTTTACATTTAGCAACACAATTTCGAAATTACTGATTTACGAAGACAACAAAAAATCGAAACCCCATAGCTGCATATGAAATTCGATCGCTAGGATAAAACCCATATATATTTATACATGTAAAAAAAGAAAATCTGTTGATCTTGCAGTTCGACAAGCAAACGACAAAAATACCCGAAAATGAATGAAACATTTATTTAGAGACGTATATATAACAAACAAAAATGAATCAAAACGAAAATTTAAATATAATTTAAATAATTTGAACAATATTGAATTGTTATGTTGAAAATATCACCTCTCGTAAGTTTATGGGTTTCAGTGTTTGGGTCTGTTCACACATTTCATGACGCCGAAGGGGGTGGGTGGGTGTCCTCAAAATGTTACAGCGCATACATGATTTGTAGAGCATTCATACAAACATTGTTACGAAAGGGTGGGGGTGTCAAAAATGGTAATTTTCGAAGTTAATGAACCCTTTGTACTTTTTTTGCGTATTCATCTTTAAACCTTAATCTACCATTGATTCGGTCTTAACCGACTCTAGTCACCTTTGTAGCCAACTGATTACTCATGCTGATTTGGATTCTGATCATGTCCCTGTTACATTTCAAATACCCCAAGAAGCGATTCTCAATCCTATCAGCTCCACTTTCAAATATTTTCTCGAGCCGACTGGAATATACATGAAACATATATCGTTTGTAATCTTGATGTTAACATTTCTTTACAAACAAAACTTGATATTGACAATGCTCTTGAAACTTCAACAAATTCCATTGTTGAAGCCAGGGGTATTGAAAGTGAAGTGAAATTTGAATTCGTGATTATAGTCGATGATCTTAAACTCTTGATCTGTCTTAAAAACGTGAGGAGAAGGCAATTTCGACGCACTCGCGATACTGTTATAAAAATTGTATGGCTGGACCTGCAGAAACAAATAAAAAAAAAGATTTTAACAACTAAGAAACAAAAGTTTATCAATTGGACCCTGGCTCTAAGCCCTTTTGAAAATACAGTAGGATTCCGTTTTTGGCAACAAAGTCGAAATTTTCAGTTGCCAAAAACGGAACCGTGCCAAAATCGGATCCCTTATTTTAAATTTTATTTTTCAACTATTGGCTTTGAAAACATCATTAGAATGTTATTACAACATCCTTTTGGAACCATATGGCATCAAGCCTTCAGAACGGTTCACTTCGAAACAGTTTTACGTAATATTGTACTATGCTATGAATCTATACTGCCCATAACTGCAAAACAGTCACATTCGACATTTTTGACAAAATGGAGTTAATACCATGGAGAGTCATCAAATGATAAATACTTTCGATCAACTTAGTGAAATCTGTGAGATTGTTCTAGAAAATTCGAAAAAATACCAAGTTGTTTTGTCACATTGGTAATTATAACCGCATAACAGTCACATTGAGTTTATAAATGAGCCTCGTAATGTGATAGCAATGAAATTTCTATCAGAATTATTTTCTGACAATTCACCTAGTATGCGATATGATTTGTACAAAATTTCAGCCTCAAATAAGCACTTTTGAGTTCCTGGTAATTTTTAGAAGTTTTAATTTCTTCCCATACTGCCATAAAATGCACACTTGGTATTCCATTTACTCAATGCCTACTTTTGTCGAATGTTACAAATATGCAGTTATGGGCAGTATAGTGCCGTGATGTTAATTGTGACAAACGTTCTACATACTTATACTTTTTACGCCTCAATGTCTTTGAGGATTTTTAGAAGCTATATGTACACTATTTGTATGAGTGGGCCATGTAAAATCAATAATCGCAAAAGTGACCTTTATACAGGAACTGAACATTTTCCTAAAACTGTGTAAGAATACGAAAAAAAAATACTGTATTCATACAAAGACGTATTTACAAATTCGCTTTACAAATGCATATTTACAAATGCGCTGGGTATTGCAAAACGGCATGAGTTTTTTTTTTAATCAATATTGAAAATCAGTTTAACTTTCAGGCTTTAGCGTAAAATTTTACAATATTCGGTAAGTTTAGAATACACTCCTTTAATTTATGTTTCTGATAAAGTAAAGCATTTCACAATGAATGATTGACTGCATTCTAAAGGGCAAACATAAATAACTACATCTCATGATCCATAAATGCGACACGAAATTTTGTAGAATACACATACAAGCTTTTATCATTTTTACTTGAAATGAGTTTTAATTGAGCTTGATATATGTTTTACACCTACCTTATAAAATAAACGGAAATTTACAGAATCCTGTGATGAAACCTCAAGAACCTGATAGGAATCTTCAGGTACTCGTAAGTAATCTACAATAAAACGCTAGGGCTCTTAAGCGTTTTGCTATAAATATTGCTGCGATATTACCGAAAATTCTCAAGTCTCCAATGAAAATTTTAAAAAGTTCATTATTCTTAAACTACCACTAGCACTCCTCAAATTCCTCTAGAAACCTTTTCAAAATCTACGAAATATTCAAAATACCACTACAAATCCACATTATCTAGCTAGGAATTACCAGGATGCCCTAGAAAACTCAAGAGCTTATTAGGAATCACGAAATTTCGGACTTAATCCTCAATAATCAATTATACATTCTTAGGATCCCGCAAGAAACACTCAGTGTCCGCTAGGAATCTGCAGACATTTCCAAGAATCCGATAAAATTTCTGAAAAGTCCCTTATGACCTTAGAACTTCCTAAGGATTCTCCAGAGTACAGTTACACACTCAATCTGTTCGGTAAAAATAACTGGGTTTTGGAACTACCGAAAAAGTCAGTTATCTAAAAAAAAATGTCAGAAATCGAAAAACAGAGATTTTTCACTGAAATTTTGCAGAGCGCTTTCTTTTTATATCATATATCGATAAAAAATAAAACATGGTGAAATTTGCTTTTCAATTACGCGTGGCGACAGTTTTCACTTTACTGACTTTTTCGGTAGTTCCAAAACCCAGTAAAATTTTACCGACCCCAGTAATTTAATCTAAGTGTGTAGAAAATTCATAGTCCCAGCTCGCAAGGAACATTTTGATTATATTGAGACCCTTATCCTTGATTGAAAATCTTGTATAAAACACATCTCTCACCAAATATAACGTCTTAAAGAATCTGCAACAAAGAGGGAAAGAAGCATTAAATAGTTGTCGCAGAAAGATTAATATACACATTAAAACCACAAACAAAATACTCTCAATCGTTTTTATCGCACGCTTCAATGATATTATTGAGAATAAAGGTTAGTTTGGACTGTGTTCGCATTTGTCATGGTGTCGGTGTTGAATGAAACATTGGAATTCTTTAAACATAATAATCAATATATTAAAATATATACTTTTTTATGGATTATATGTTGACACTTCTGCAATTCACTAGAATAACGCAATTTAATTAATTAAATTCCTTAAAAATTATGATTCACGACATTTTGCTGTATTTGCAACCATTACTGTGGTTTGTTCTTCATATGCAATGTTTGTAACTCCATAATATTAAGAACAGTGAGCTAAAGAGGTGAGACAAAATTTAGAGTGTAAGTCATAGACTTTTTGTTGCCCTTATGTGCTTGTGTTTTGTTCAAACAAGCTGTTTCAAATCTGAAGAGAAGTGTTTTTTAGTGTATCACCAACTGGCAGACTTAAGTGGGCTGGTCATTTAGTATGAATGCCTAAGATATTGATCTCTAGTTAAGATTGCGGTGGAGATTAATGGCCTCATGAAACGCTGCAAATGCATGACCAATGACCATTCTGAAGTAAATAAGCACGTATGGGAGCTCTTTGTAGTTAATGATATTTGGAGGAATATCGACGAAAATAGAGCTCTGGAATAATCGGTGCGTATTTTACCTGTCATTCAGATAAATAAAGCAACATACACGATAATAGTTACAAAAAATTACAAATTTTTATGGTATTCAAAAATGTTGCCAAAAACGGATCCATTTTGTTGCCAAAATCGGGGGGTGCCAAAAATGGAGCATGCCAAAAACGGAGCATGCCAAAAACGGAATCCCACTGTAATCTAAATTTTTGAAAAAAAAAACTCAGAAGCCAATACCAGGAAGGAAGGAAGGAGGAAAACAAATAATTACTAATTAATTGCGAAAAAGAGCTTGAGCTTGAGCTTGATTGGCCGCCCGTGGATGCTACTCCAGTATAGCCAGATCAGCTGCACTTATACAAGGAACCAACCGAATGACTGCTAGGGACTAACAGACACCCTCAGTGTATAAGTGCTGGTGATGCAGAATGCAGTGTGGGGAAGGGGGAGGAAATGATGTTGCACTTATACTAGCCCACTGTAGACCGTGGAGTCTGACTGCATCTACGCCAGTTCATGCGGAGTGTATGGATTGGTGGAAAGGCATGGCAGAGAGGTTTTGTGGTTAGCAGACTGCCTATGTATCAGGCGTAAGGAAATGCATGCACGTGGAAGAATGGAAGCGTTAGGGAAACGGTTTCTTGTCCGGTTCTGGTTCTACCGTTTGCTATGAACGGTTAGTTTGAGTGTGATAGATTTAGAATGGAAGACACAAGCAAGTGAGAGATATACAACTACAAAGTACGAGGAAAGGGACGGGCCTGGGATTGAACCCATGACCTTCTGCTTATGAAGCAGAAGCGGTAGCCATCAGACCACCAACCCCGTCGTTACTAATTAATTGCGAAAAAGCTTAAAAACTTGCTATGCAGTTTAAAAGCGCGCACAATTTTTATTTAGGACTTACTAGTCCAATTGAAAATCAAGTTACTCAGGATTTTGAAAATATTCTCAATCAAGAGAACGTTTTCGAAAATGCCTGGGAGACTGATTTGAAAGAAATGAGAACTATTATTAAAAAAAATCAAAACTATGAAAGCTCCTGGCGATGATGGAATTTTCCACATCCTCATCAAAAAACTTCCAGAAAGTAGCTTATCATTTTTATTTGATTTAACATATTTTCCTGACAAATGGAAAAATGCCAAGGTTGTAACAATTTTAAAACCAGACAAAAATTCTACAGAAGCTTCTAGCTATATCGTCCAATTAGTTTGCTTTCCTCCATCAGTGAACTTTTTGAAAGGGTCATTTTGAACAGAATGATGGTCCACATCAACGAAAATCAAGACATTCAAGCCAAATGTAACAAATATGTAAAACGTCTTTATACCTTTATTAATAGAATATAAAAACTTTGTCTTTGTCATTGAGTGCTGTTCCAGAAGCTTCGAGAATGAGCACCTTCGAGAATGAGTACCGTCGAAACCTCTAGAACACAAATGAACTGATATAAATACCGCACCGCTCCGCACTAGGAGTCAGTATTGTTTTAATCCGCCGCGAATATAACCCGATCCGAGTAAGTAAAAGTGAAGTGAACAGTAAAAGCACAGACAAACAGACGTAACACTTAGAACAAATTTCGATCAAAATTATAGTCACGAGGACATATACGCCCAATGTTAAAATCGGCGTGTTTGGCCGACGGGCCAACAGATAGTGGTAGTGAGTAAACGTCAATCACGAACAAAAACGATACGAGCGCTGCGGGTGGCGGATTGGCCACCTACCATATTTTCGAACCAACCGTTAAACAGGTGGTCGATGGACAAAGATGAGAGTGTGACGTCTGTTTGTCTGTGGTAAAAGTAAAGTGTAAAAAGTGAACAGTGTAAAGTAGTGAAATAAAGTAGTAGTGCATAGTGACCTGAGAGAGATTCGCGAAGAGTAAAAATATCAACGTCATATGCAGCCCAGATTCCCCTCTCACGAAACGTCAAATTCAGCCCACCGTTTTTATGGCTGAAAAAGTGAAAAGTATTGTGTTCAAAGTAAATTGTTATTGAAAACCTCAGTCAGCGGAGCGGTTTTTTTCCAAAGTTGCTGATAAATCTAAGCAGAAGATTAATTATTTCTAATGTCTGTTACGTTTGCTGGCATAAAATTTCACTCAAACGGCTATTTATGATTCGATGTGATGCAAACTAAATCATTTTTTGCTGAGAGGTTCATGTGAGGATTTGAACGGCTTGCGCATAATTGGTATAAACACAAAGTGGGATAAGAAAAAAACTCAGCAATCACAGAAAAAGAAGACCGTCTTCGCGAGTCTCGTCTCAGATAGTGACTAGCAGAATCAGTGGTGTTGTTTCTTTTATCCGAAAAATACAGTCCACCCGACCCGACCGGAGTTGGCCACGGTTAACGCGCCAACAGAGGATTTAGAATAAAATTTCGAAAATGATTCTGAAGCTTCCTCCCTGTTTATAGTACTAAGGGCTCATTCACAAATTTCATAACGCCGAAGGTGGTGGGTGTTCTCAATATGTTACGACTCATACAAATATTATGGAGCATTCATATTAAAAACGTATCGCAAATAGCTATTTTCGGCGTTATGAAATATGTGAATAAACCCTAATGAGTTACATAGAATATACAATGTTGAAACATTGAAACAAATGTCAAATAAAATAATTAACAATTTTTGAGAAACATCGTTGCAATCTTTTTTTGTCACGATTGATGTGTTATATATTTAGGTTAAGTTAGGTTAAGTTAATTGAAAACTTTTATTTCTTATAAGCAGGTGAAATCAACTCACCTGTAAAAATTCTGAACTGCTACCTACGGCAAATTAATTATAATATAGTGGTCCAATTTCATATTCGTACAGGACACTGACGTCACATCAAGTAAGTAAAAAACTATTAAATGATATATTGAGTTTGAAATGCGTTACGGCAATAATATCTATTCTATCAATCTCTATGATAATGTTTGGTAGTTAAATATGAAACAAAAATAATAATTGCGCAATTTTTAGATAGGAACATTAACTTTGGATTATGTATACTACTTCGCGTTAGAAAATGGGTTAACCAACGTGCGAAGTTTGATTTTTGACCAACTTCGCCGCGTCGCAACTCGATTCTCAATAGTGCGCATAATGCACACGGTGACGGGCATAGATGCGCACTATAGCAAAGTGACTCGCGACGCGGCGAAGTTGGTCAAAAATCGAACTTCGCATGTTGGTTCATCCATTTTTAGTCGCGAAGCAGTATGCATCCATTTAAGAGCCAAACTGAAAGAAATTGACTAAAATTTTTGGTTTTGGATTTTTTACAGATGTTATCCCGCATAAATCCAAACCATACTCAGACACCACCAATTACAGTTTACATTCAATTTTCAACCATTTCCAAAATGGTACTTCAACCATAAACGAACCACTACTGGATAAAGTTCGAACTGTACTGGTTGATGTTTTCGTAGAACCGACCATACGAATAACGGGTTGTTAAGAATGTCTACCATTTCAAAATTGGATTTTTCACAAGCAAATTTTGTTCGACGACTTCAATATGAACATATTCTGAATGGTTATAAAAGCTGCTATCGAGATTGCATCAATGGTTTACATGTTGTTGTACCATATAACGAAACAGTTCACGGTATGGTTTGTATAGAAAGTATAGTTGGCATTTTTCACATAATTAAAATCAAAATTAAACTTTATTTCAAACAAAAACAATTTTATTAACAATGAACAACATTTGAATAATGCACTTATAGCTGATTTTATAAAATGAAGCATTTCTTTTCATGGCACTTCCTTTTATGTTGTCACGATCAAATTTGCGATAGCCTCTGCGGGTGTTTTTTCTGGGGATGCCGGATTCAGATGTTTTGTTCAACTTGCGGGTTGCATCACTCTTTGCCGGAACAACATTAATGCCAGGTCGCAAACGCGGGAGGCAGGAACGAGATGAATTGGGCGTCATTTGCAGCAAACTACGTTCCTTCCTTTTGGATGTTAGACAATGACCTGTGATTCAAAATGAGTAACAGCTGCCACGAAACTGTTGCCACCCGGAACATTGTCTGCAAAGCATATAAACGTAATTTTATGATGGATGTGCACGCTACTTTAGTGGGAAATACTTACCAACAATGAATGCGTCGATTTAGCAATCGATTTACGCCGGAATTCCTCATAAATGTTTCACAAAATACGCATCAAACAAACTGGTTCGCGGAACTTTTTCGGTTTTGACAATTGGGTAAACAACTCGAATGCTCGCCCGTCCTAACCATACTTATAATGGTTGTAGTATATTTTCTTGTGGTGTACAAATATATAGACTATAGGAAAATGCATTTGAACATCATTAGGAATGGTAAAGGTATAAAGCAGGGTTCATATACTGTTTTACCATAACTTATGAACTATTTATGTACCATATTCGATTATGGTGATTACACCGCGAATGTCTGTGTTAATGTTGGAAGTGTTCCGGTAATGGTAAATTTGTATGCGGGATATTAACCAAGATTGTGAAATATGAGATACCGATATCCACTCGTAAGTCCTCTTAAACTGATTATAAGTTTTTGAAACTCGTTCAGTATTCGTATTAATCATTGTTAATGAAGTGAACTTGAAAAAAATTTCGTTATTGTTCTATTTATTAGATTGTTTTTAGCAAAAAACATTGAAAAGTGGTATTTTTCTTAAATTTACTTAAGTTTCAAATATGTCTGCTTTTATTTTTTTCCAAATGTACTCTACTATATCTGAACAACGTAATGAAGATATTGAGCTATCATCTTGCACATAAAAAAAATAGTTTTGAATGTTGTATGTTTGATTTTTGTTAGGTGTACGAATATGGGATTGGCTCAATTTTAGACACAAATTCAACACTTTTCCCTTATTCAAAAGATATTAGCGAATGAACAGAGTTTGTTATTGCCGAGCAATAGATGACACCTACGACCTTCGTGATTGATAAAGTATATCGAAGTCCGTAAATTCTTTAATAGTTTTAAAACTACTTGATGTAGAAACAGTGCCCCGTACGAAAATGAGGTTGAGTCACTGTATGTTGTTGAATAAAAAAAAACTGACGAGTTTTTCATGTTAGTCTTCGAGCGACCTATTTCGATGCGTCGCTGGAGCAGCACTAAGGGCTTGTTCATATATTTCATAACGCTTAAAATGGCCATTTTAGACACCCACCCACCCCCTCGTGACGCTTTTTGTATTCATACTCTAAAATTTTTGTATTGCTGTTTGCATTTGAGGTGCAAATCTTGACTAAATGTCCTCCAAATGCGGTAACACAAACCAATCAAAGGACGCCTAGCAACGATTATCTAAATCACCGCTGACCTAGATAGAAAAACTTATCTTTGACATCGCATTTCTTGTGGAAAATCTTACCGCGTTTGGTGTTCCCGCATTTGATGTTTGCGTTTCAAACGCACACAGCAATATGAGCCGTAACAACGTTCGGACACCCACCCACCCCCTAAAGCGTTATGAAATTTGCGAATGGGCCCTAAGCTGCAAAGCGCTAGCCAGTCCAGCGCGCCACGCTGCTATTTACGAGTCCATTTCTAGTCTAGCAGCAACGTTGACCTTAACTTGGACTGTTCATCTCACACCTCTCACACTCATCACACCCCTCGTCACTCGGCAGTCTTGCCAACCCTGACGAACCAATTCCGCTGTCTTGCTGTCTGTCAAACTGACAGCTCGCGAGCTGTCATCGCTGTTTCTGCCCTTGCCGGACCTTCTTTTCGGTTGTTCCTTTCTTCCCGAACGATCAGCCGCGTGTTGTACTCTGATCAAATGTAAGTAATTTTCCCGTGTTTTCCCGGTGGAAAATTGTTGAAATAATTACAAAAGTGCTGTTTTGTGATGGCGATAATATAATATGATTGAATAAAGTTGGTTTCGGTGTGCTGTTCGGTGGAAATTGGTGGAAAACTAATTTGTTTACTAGGGCCCCGTTGGAGGACTACTGAAGGAATGATTTTATGACACGTTTCGTGTAAATCCGTAAAAATACAGAATAATCCAACTAACTACTTACAATAATCCGATTCAGTGATAAAAGATAACCATCAGCTTGATGGTTCCGCCGAGGAATTCAGTATTAATATTATCAGGAACGTACGACCGATCCTAACCTCAATCTTCTCTTTCTTCCCAGAAGCTAAAATGGTCCCGCGTCCAGCTTATAAGCCCAAGATCGTCAAGAAGCGGACGAAGAAGTTCATCCGCCATCAGTCCGATCGCTATGACAAGCTTGCCGTAAGTATTCCGGAATTTGGGGTCACGGGGAGGGTGCCTTTTTGTTTACCAAATCGAATTTGTTTACACCGGATAGGGCTGGTAGCAGGTCTCTAGTTTCATGCAAGTCTATTCTTAATTGAAGGTCTCTAGGAAGTCTTTTTCTTTTAACCATAATGGTCTCTTTAGTCTCTTGCATTGAATTGTGATTCGAAATACTCAACTAGGAATTTCTGAAGAAATTTTGAAGGACAATTTTGCTGAAATGCTCAAGAATCCCTGGAGAAATTTCTGATTGAATTTTTGAAGATGTTCTTCAAGGATGACCAAGGGATTGATGGAAGAATCAGTGGATCAAATCCAGAAGGACTTAGAACTTTCTTGAAATATATAAGGTAATTTATGTGGTTTCAATCCAGGATACCTTACTAATAAGGTATTCAGAACAAATTTTCTGAAGGAATTCCATGACCAATAATCTCACTTAATGAACTCCTGAAGAAATCTTCGTAGTAATATCTGAATCTTTTGGTAAATACCTCCATTATTTTTGATAAAATGCCCAGAAACAATCGTGAAAAAATGCTCACAGTAATACGAGCAATATCACTTGTATTAATGGAGTTAAAAAAAAACTTATTCTTAGAGAAATGATCACTCTGATTTTATTACAAATCAAACCCTTATCTCTTGGTTCTTGTTAGGTTTAGTTTTGCTTTATTCTTGTTTGTTCTTATTTTAATTCCCGTTCGGTCTCTGTTTTTCCAGGCTAGAAGTATCTAAAGTTCCTATTTCAAGACACTCAATCGCTACCACCAGCCCTTTTCTTGCATTAAAATAGAGACTACGTTTCTAAAAAGAGAACTGTTGCCAGCCTTGTAACACCGGAAGAGTGAGTTCTTTGCTGATCGAATCCTCTTTTTTTGTTTGCAGCCCAACTGGCGTAAGCCGAAAGGTATTGACAACCGAGTGCGCCGTCGCTTCAAGGGTCAGTACCTGATGCCAAACATCGGTTACGGATCGAACAAGCGCACCCGCCATATGCTCCCCAACGGCTTCAAGAAGTTCCTGGTCCACAACGTGCGCGAGCTGGAGGTGCTGATGATGCAGAACCGCGTCTACTGTGCCGAAATCGCCCACGCCGTGTCGTCCAAGAAGCGCAAGCAGATCGTCGAGCGCGCGAAGCAGCTGGCCATCGCTGTGACCAACCCGAACGGCCGCCTGTGCTCGCTGGAGAACGAGTAAGCTCCCAGGAGTTTATTTTCTATCTGTGCGAATGTGTGACGGGCTTTGGTGCCCAATTTCGGAACGTCGGTATGATAAGCTGGGGTTTTGGAACTTTCTTTATAAGTGAGAAATATGAGATACAGAGGAGTTAATTAAATGAAGTTATTGCTTTGTTGGAAAGAAATTCACTTCGGATTGTCTTGTGCAATCCATTCGACATTTCAGTTACTTTCTGTTTCTGTTCGGGATGAACAACTGCGACCAGTTTTCTTTGATCTTTTGTGGTATACCCGTGTCCTTTGTTTAGTGCATGTCGTTCTACTCCATTACTATTGAGAAATAATGAAGTAGTCGTTTTTTATACAAATATCATTCTTTACCATTTTGCATAGAGCCTCTTTAGAAAAAGATACCGCTATTTATACCTTTTGGAGAAATCAGTTTGTCACCATTAAACTCTCAAAAGCGCGCCCCTTAATCAGGTTCGGCCACTAAGCTGGTTAAATGATACTGATTTTAACCATGCATCGGTACTCTAGCGCGTATCAAATTATTGCTTCTACTCATAAGGTTCAAAGTCGTTTTTTGAAACTGTAAACAGGTTTCATCCCATGAAACATTTAGATTCCTTGAAACAAATATCTTATTTTAGAAGTTAAGCGGTCTGCTACTCCACTGATTCGGAATCGTTTCCCTCCTAGATATCGAAAGATAAACTCTTGAACTCGGAAAGAAATTGTCTCATGAGTTGAAACCAACCTCAGATGCTGATTGAGCCATTTTTTCACTTCGACCTCCTTATTATCTATGACAAATAGGTGGGTCTTAGTGCCTTGTTACTCTCTTATACTCTTCCGACCTTAACTTATAAGTATTCACAAGAACAGATACAACAAGAGTACAATATGGTACAGTTACTTAGGGGCCGTCCATTAATTACGTAAGGGTTTATGGGTTGAGGGGGGGGGTCTGAGATTTCTTGCGCGCCATACGATTTTTTTTATTTTCACACAAAAACCTTATCATGGGGGAGGGGGGTCATTTTTGTAGGTTTCAGGGGATCGCAGTGAAGTCAATTTTTAATTTATTTTATTTTTTGAAGCTCTCCATAACTTATTGAAGGGATTTAATTCACTCCGGCAAGGTTTATTTTCTTGAAGCTATTGAGCTCATATTTGGCTACATTATGTGTCGTATTGAAGTGCTGCTTGAGGGTGTCTACGACCTGGAATTATCAGAGAATTTTATTCAACCTGGAAAAAACCTGTAGGGTGCCGGTGACATTAGTGGACTACCTAAGCTATAAAAAAAATCATAACAAAAAGCCTTAACAGAGATCTTTTGGCGTCAACAGAAAGATTTCAACCTCTACTATAAGGAAAAAATACAAAAAGTGATAAAACTATTTTTTAACATAACATCGCTTGAGCCACTATTGGTACACGTGTTCCAGTAGTAGACGTTCGGGAATGGTACAAGGAATTTTAAACAAAATGATATTTTTTTACATAGGTTTAACATATTTCCCTCGGAACAGCAACTAATATCTTTCGAATGAAGCATAAAGATCATCTCTGCGACATTTCTTCATTTTTATACATCCATTTTAAAAACTGCTTCCATCTGTTGAACCACTACTGGAACACGACGGCAACTATTGGTGCAAGGGAGCATTTTTTTTACGTAAACTTAATTATTTATATGACTTTCTACAATAAAAAGCTTAAATTTGGCGAATTGACTAACTAGAGCCGATCAATTCATCAAAAATAGCACATGTCGTTTTTATCGAAAAATGTACGTTTTATTCCATAGTCCAATCTACTGGTACATTACAACCATTGGTACCGGTACCCTAATTCTTAGGGAATTTTGGCTACACGCAAACAAATTTTCTTGTATAATCTACCGAATCCATGGTAGAATTAAGAACTGCACCAACGATTTTCAACCGACTACAAACATCTGTTAAATTTACTATAATCTGGTGAAAATCACTGAGCAGTGCAGTAAATTTGACTATGTCCATAGTAGCATCCTCTACAAAGCATTGTATTTCAATCCGTGACATCCACCGTACAACACAGTGTGGTCAAAAGTATGATGCTAAACTTCTCAAATCTAGAATGTTTCTAGTCATAAATACTGCAACTCTGGTTAAATTGACAGAAGAAATTTTTTTTGTGTAGTGATGTTGACTATGTTTTGGTAGAGTTAACAGATGAATGTAGTCGGTTGAAAATCGTTGGTGCAGTTCTCAATTCTACCATGGATTCAGTAGTTTCTACAATAAAATTCATTTTAGTGTACACTTAGGAAAATAATTTTGAAGGAGTAAGGCTGATACAAATATTAATTTTCTTTTATGTCCGAGACCACTTGGAAGTTACGAGGGGGGGATGAAATAAACAAGGAACAAAAAAATAAAAACGAAAAAAAAGTTATTTCTTTCAAATTTTTATT
Organism: Aedes aegypti; assembly: GCF_002204515.2. Lineage (NCBI taxonomy): Eukaryota > Metazoa > Arthropoda > Insecta > Diptera > Culicidae > Aedes > Aedes aegypti. The sequence continues at coordinate 81,358,884 of NC_035109.1, read as the reverse complement.
TTTAACTATAGTTATTAAACTTTTTCCAATCGTCATCTTGATCATTATTTTACCTGGTTTTTAATCTAAAAATAAAAAACCTTACTGATGTCAAAAAAAAATATGAATCTTTTTTTTTCTCCCCTTCAATTTTTTCGGATTTTTGAAGGGGGGGGGGGTGACATAAAAGAAAATTAATATTTGTATCAGCCTAATTCATGATAAAATATCCCCTCCCCTTGGTTATGCGACCTTGCCGCGATGGGAGGGCATAATCCATTAGCCCATATGATGGAAATCAAAGGCGTAACCTGTAGTGGTGGTATCACATTTTGCCATTTTTTTGCTTAAAGCCGCGTCATAATTCATATGGCATAGACGCAATAATATCTCGGATGTGATCCAACGGACATTCTGCGTCATTGATAGAATTGATGCCCATTTCAAATAATTAATTTATTCGAAGTGGACATTGATACTATTGGTGACGTTCAGTTTGCCTTTTGCTAACCAGAATGATCCGTAGCCACTCTTACTATTAGCTAGTTAGATACATCGTTATCATATACGACGTAGGGAATACTTCGGAACTCTTAGGAAAATGACTAGTAGATTCACTGAGTAGAAATAAGTGGCGACAATCTTATTTTAATATGGTTTTTACATTGCCATCAAAAGAAACACCTCTTTTGTAACAGCGGTATAAATAATCTAATTCCAGCTTCATTTTCGTAAAATTTACAAGTAGAAAGTAGGCGTTGTGAAGCATTGCATTTGCCACCGAAAAGTAAATCTTGTAGGAGACTGTAATAGAAGCCTAAGGTAACATTACTCTTCAATATTCACTATATAAATGACTATGGAAAGTAAGACGCTGAGATCGATCATTAGGGTACACTTGCTAGTTTCGAAAAATTGTTGAACAGACACGGAAAGCGACATTTTTCTTTAAGGATATATGAACGTGATGACCAATAAATACTTTTAACAACAAATAATGAAATTAACTAGAACTACTACTAAACAGCCTAATTTTGTTAAGACTTGACGACAATTGACATTTAAGACTCTAATCTTACTTAAAAGACAGGTGTAATCAGAATAGCACTTGAATGACAAATTATTCAAAACCATTTCGACTAGACAGTATTAGTAATGACACTACTACACTACTATTTCAAACAAATTCTGATGGAGCTGCTGATTTTCACAATGCTTCCTTTTCTCAGAAGCAAGGGAATATGGGTACTTTTCAAAAACTACCACGTCACAATACTAATAAAAAAGCAGTTTTCATGTGGGCGCCATTACCTAGTCCGTCTGAGTATTGGTCCTGGTAGAGGGGAAACTTGGCAAAAGCCAGACCGAGGGTTCAGCCTTGACAAGTTAAGCTGTCAGCTCCAACTGAATACCACACAAAAAAAAGTAATTAATGATAAAATATATCCACAAACAAACAGACGTCACACTCTCACCATTGTCCATGACCAAGACCTCTTGAGCCCTTTTCAAATGTTTGTCCAGAATTGGTAAATTGGCCGATTCCAGTTGGGTGGCGCATGTGAGGCATATATGCCTATTATTATTAGGCGAGGCATACATGCCTAGTAGTTATTTGATCCCTGAAAATTTTAGAAGATTTAAAATAAATTTTTGGTTATTTTTCCCCCCTCCTATTTTGCAAGTCCAGTCTTTACCACCTGTAATTTTTATAGAGATCACTCTGAAAATAAAAAAAATCCTCCAGATGTTTTTTAATTGATTCTTTCACTATTTTCGACAGTTGTTCGCAACGGTTTATTACAGAGTTAAAAAAAATGTTCGACATTTTTCCAAAAAACAAACCTAACAAATGTTCCTACACCTATGTTTTTTCATTCATCCCAAGCATTTTCATAAGGAATATTTTTAAATTCATCCACGGTTAATTGCATTATTCGATGAAATCTATTATAAACTTTTTCAAGAATTCCTCGATAAATTCCTGGAAAGAAATTTCTCGGCTTTTCTCCAGCATTTTTTTTAAAATTTGCTGTACATTCATCAAATTCTTCTTCTTCTTGGCATTAACGTCCTCACTGGGACAGAGCCTGCTTTTCAGCTTAGTGTTCTTATAAGCACTTCCACAGTTATTAACTGCGAGCTTTCTTTGCCAAAGTTGCAATTTTTGCATTCGTATATCGTGTGGCAGGTACGATTATACTTTATGCCCAGGGAAGTCAAGGAAATTTCCATTAAGAGAAGATCCTGGACCGACCGGGAATCGAACCCAGACACCTTCAGCATGGCTGTGCTTTGTAGCCGCGGGCTCTAACCACTCGGCTAAGGAAGGCCCCAAAATATTACATTCATCAAATAACATTTCCAAATCTACATGGATTCCCATAGAATTTAAAAATAATTATTTTGGTAAGCAAAATATTTCAATAAAACCAATCAAATTTGCTTGTTTTTAATTATGAATCGTGGTTTACGGCTAACCAGCCGAGTGGAAGTTTAACAAGTACAGAAAAGCTAAACATTACATATAATTTGCAATTCGATTAGATGGACAAATTGATGTGAAGATTTGCTAAAAAGTTACACGTCTTCTCAGTTAGAATCGAACTCACGACTCCCTGATCTCTAGTTAGGGCGCGTTACCCCTACGCCATGAGAGGACTCATGAACGCAGAAGTTAACCTTAATTCGATTTCAGCTCAATAATCACGTGGTCCTTTTTCGCAAGTGCTTTCGGAACGGGGGTAACGCGCCCTAACTAGAAATCAAGGAGTCGTGAATTCGATTTTCACTGAGAAGACGTGTAACTTTTTCGCAAATCTTCACATCAATTTGTCCATCTAATCCAATTGCAAATTATATGTAATGTTTAGCTTTTCGGTAGTTGTCAAACAAATTTGATTTCTTTCAAAAAATTATGTTGGGTGTGGTACAGATTTATTTGTCAAAATTTATTGAGGATTTTGCCCGCTAATAGACTCACACCGAAATAATTTTGTCACACCAAAATATTCTCCCACCATGTTTGTCATATATTGGATGGCGTCGTAGCTAACAAAACTAACACGTAACGCACATGTAACGCATTATGTTGAATTGTACATTGAATGCAAGTTGCATGCTTCTATGAAAGTGCCATAGAAACTGACGTGTGAGTATTTATTTTTCCACGTTCAAAATGTGCATGAGAATCTATTCCTCAACAAAACGAACAATACCATTTCTAAAAATAGACTTATTGTTCTTTAACGATAAAATATATTAATTTGCTACAAGAAATCTGCGCCAATTTTCATATGAATGAGTCGAAAACTAGTGCTTTTACCCTTGCATTATGCAAGTTATATGTATCTTGTAATTATTACACTTTTTTGATTCAAATAAAAAAATCAATGTTCTGGAATTTTCCTGAAAATAGTCTAAAAAATCAGGAAAAAATAGGGAATTGGAAAATCACCCGGACTGACGAAAACTCCTTTTTATGACGACCATATGTGATACAGGTCGGACTCGATTATCCGGAGTATCGATTTTTTTTCGCTCCGGATAATCGAATCACTAAGAAAAAAAATGAAATCTTCGATAAAAGAACTGAAATATTACCTTTTTTGTTGTTTTATTTATATGATGCGGCGGTGTAGCCAGAAATTATTTCTAGGAACAGTAGAAAAATTTTGTTTTTGATCAACATACACAAAAAATCACTTTTTCAAACCCAAATACGTTCAAAACTGCAAAATAATTCATATTGTATTTTGTCATACCAAATTATGTAAGATTTATGCATAAAGGCCGATTTGCTACTGACAAGAAAAGGAATCGCCTATCTCGATGCGTGGAAAATTTCTCCCAAGAAATGGTCAAGAAAATCACTTTTTTCTAATCGCAGTACGCAGTTGAAAAGAAATGTCACTTCAAAGGGGGCTCTCTGTAGGAAATTTCTTGACCCTTTCAGTCAAGAAATTTCTTTACTTTTCTTGAGCGAAACAGCATACTTAGCTTAAAAATTGAAAAACAAGAACACCAAAAAAACAAATTCCGGATAATTGAGTCAACGGATAATCGAGTCCGACTTGTATTCTAGTATCAATGGATGCCACACTAACAATCCTTCCATTCCATGATAACCGTTAGGACGTGCATTGAATGCTCATGTATAATGTAAGTACTTATATTACACAGCCGAAAATTACTGTACCAACTCCATCAGCAATTTATTCAGCTGGTCTGTTAGATATTGGCTCTGGTTCCTACCTAGGTTATTAAATAGCTCAACCAGTAAATTCAGCCAAAGTTCGGTTCCAATTACCATTTGAAATTAATGCTAGAATCTCGACATGAATTTTTAGATTTGCCTTCCGAAATATGTACATATTTGTAATATATTCTTCTGTACTCTTCCAGAAAGTTAGCCAGTAATTTCCATGACGCTTTGATTCCAAAATCCAACATCTTGCAATAACAAAATTTGTAAAACTTATCTTCTTGCTGTTAGAATTTGGAAAGCTAATTCAGCCTATTATTCATTCATCATCGACAACAATAACTGCTTAATAAATGTTTACAACCACGTTTTAAGGAATTTATTCAACTGTTTCATTGTTAACGCACAAATTTAGAAGTTGCACTGCACTCGGAAGTGCTTCTGCAGTTTGTTGGCCTTGACCCCTATCTGCTGAACCAGTTTAGCCTGCTGTCGTTTCATGACGTGCATATCGCGAGCATTCCGGGCAGCCGCTTCCTGCTGTGTAGACGTCCATCCGAGCGCCCGGTATTCCGCAAGGACCTTGTGCAGTCGTTGCGTGGACTTCTTGACCACTACCGCGCGATTTGGATTGATCTTTTGCTTGTAGTAGCGCAGCAGCGAACGATGGCCAATAACGGCCCCGGACGGAAGCACCATTTGGAAATCATCACCATCCAGCACCTGGGGGCCTTCCAGCTCTTCGTCGATGTCCATCTCGTCACCCTAGGGGGAAAAGCGAATTCAACGATCATAGATATTTAGCAAAGTCGGAGTTGTTTGGAAGCCGCTGAATTAGAATATGTACTGAAATGATATATTTTCGATGGTAGAATGCTCAATAAATCGTTTGCAGCAGATTTCTGATTCAGCGGCTTCCGAACAAGTCCTATTGCAGGTCATAACGATTTCGTCCATCTTGGCATTGCTACCTGAACCCGCACATTTCCCCAACTTACATGATCCGGATAACTTGCGCTGTAATCGTAAAAGTCCACATACTCCGCCAGGGCCGCTCCCTCGTGCAGCATCTTGCAGTGTCCCTTCTCGACCATATGGTTCCTGACGGCATCCAGCGAGTAGAACGTCCGGCCCTTCTCGTTGCACCAGATGCAGATGAAGTCCCGGCAGATCTTCTCCGCCAGGTAGCCCAACAATCCCTCCACGTCCACGCAGTACTCCGCATCCGGGATGAAGAACGAGTGCTTCACGCTCATGTGTTTTATGTTGCTGATTAGATCTTCGCTGTGATTGGGGCAGAACAGACAATCGTTGTTCTCGATCGGATTGTCCCATTCCTCCTCCCAGTCGTCATCCTCATCCTCCTCATCTTCATCCATGGCTTCCCCATCAACAACGACGAATTCCTTCTTCGGCCGGGTAGACTTTTCGGAAACGTCCTCCTCCGACGCCCCACCATTCTGTTCCAGGAAACCCTTCAGATTGTCCTTGTGCTTCCTGCTGTCCAGATGGTTATCGTGGGCGTTCTTCGACTTGAATAGCTTCTTGCACGCCTTGCAGTACAAGGACTGGTCTTCCAGAGAGGCCGCATCAGCACTCTTCTGCTGGTTTATCCTCTTTTCGAACTCCTCAATGCTCACAGGGGGAAGCTCCGCTATCTTCCGTTTCAGGTTGTACCGATGCCAGTCGGTTTTGTAGTGTTCCCGTTGCATTTCCGCATTCTGGAAGCGAACGCTGCAGTTGAGACAAGTAAAACTAGCTGTGTTGGACATTTTTGGAGCACTTTTTTGAGCAAAAACTGAAAATTAAACGTGTTCCCTGTTTGGGATTGTTGTGAAATCGCGTGCGAGAGACGGAGGATTTTGACGGTTTGTCAGATTACTCATCAGGATCCATGGGCGGGGAAAAGAGGGGCAAAATATGCAATTCTTAGCACGCTAAAATTATTCGGCGGAAGCACGAATGCTTACTTCAAAGTACCCATTAAATGGGTATCATGTAACCATTTTCAAGAAAAGTGCCTTAACTCAATGGATCATTGAAGGTACACTGAGAAATAAAAATAGTCACAGAATTACTAAAGTTTATTGGGCCTGTTCATTTATTTCATAACGCTAAAATTGGCCATTTTGGACACCCACCCCCTCGTGACGCTTTTTGTATTGATACACTACAATTTTTGTATGAGCCGTAACAACGTTCGGACACCCACCCACCCCCTAAAGCGTTATGAAATTTGTGAATGGGCCCTTATGCATTAATGACTATTTTTTATCTGCCTCTTTTTCATTCTGCTGCGAATTTTCACACTAACTGTCATTTCGACTGGGTTGAATCTTAGCGATGCTTTAACCCAGGCGAATTGACAAATAGGAATAAAATTCCCTTCAGGATGAAAGAGAAGTAGATAGTAAATAGTCATAAATTACTTAAATTTAGTCATTCTGTGACTACCCGTGTTTCTGAGTGTAGTGCTCACCGCATCAAAACAAAGGCGCCTCTGTATATGGGATTTAACATTGTGACAGCATACCTGTTCTGTCAAACACACAAGGCTACGGTGGCGCTATCTATACTTTCCATAGCGGCCGTTTTGGTTATTTTAATGATCCATTAAGGTGAAGATGAATAGGGCCCTAAAGCACTGTCCCAATTTTAGTGCCAAATGCTTAAGTTTGGGCTAAAAACACACGTCTACTTAATTTTTTATTGTTTTCCGTTGGTTTAAGTCCAAAAAACATTTTTTCATGTTTCTTTAGATTTTATCACACCCCTTGGCTTAAACCCAAGTTTTGGGTATATTTTGTTTTCCGTGCCCCTTCCGAAATGTCAGATAGGAACAACCCCAGTGTTGAAACTAAAAGCCCTGTGGTGTTTTTGTCGACTAAGCGAACGTCAAACATGATCAAAAGTGTCAAGGTTCATTTATGGACCCAATTTTTAAATTAAAGTTTAAACACGATATAGCCGTTATTTGAGCGGGAAAAATTGCTAAAGTAGTTGAAGTAACATGCTCTTTCGTGTTTTTAAATAAAAACAAGATTTCATTGAAAATTTTAAGACCCAATTGAAGCCAAACCTAAAATTTTCACAAATCTGGAGAACCAAACATCCGTTTATGCTGAAAACTTAATCGATTGGTCACTAGCTGGTGGTGACCAATCGATTAAGTTTTCAGCTTGAATGAGTGTTCGGTTCTCCAGATGTATGCTCTTGAAAAATTGAAGTCTGGCTTCGATTTATCCCAAGTAACCAGTAAGCACGATAATGCGGCACGGTAACAGCATTATATGCGCATATAGGGTAATCATTTGATGCATGTCAGTTTTATATACGCATATAATGCTATTATAATGCCAGAAAAGGCGAAATAGCGTGCCATTATAGTGCCAAGATATAACCGTGCTTCTCTGCACCACTAATGCTGATATAAGACCACGTGAGAAACGTCAGTTGTTTTCGCCAGGTTTTTAAGGCGAATATAATGTGCTTTCGCGTACGCAGCCAGAGAGCTTTCGCGTATGCGCCCAAGCAACTGGTACATGAGGTAAATAAATGAATGAATGAAAACGGAAACCTCTAATAGTATGCAAAAAATGTAATAAAATGATATACACGGAGAAAATGCAAAATGCTAATTAGATTGCTATTTATTATTTGTGTTTCATTTAAGGTGTTTATTATTTACAAATTATATTAATTATGCATTTCCAATATATTTTTTATACTAGGCGATGCATATTTGGAAATTATTTTTTGTCATGCATTTGTGTTGCTCTAGGAAAAAACTGCTCCGCCGACTGAGCTTTTTAATAACAGTTTACTTTGAACACAATACTTTTCACTTTTTCAGCCATAAAAACGGTGGGCTGCATTTGACGTTTCGTGCACTCAGGCAAATGGACTATCAATAAACATAGGAACCCCTTATGAAAATTCGCCACAAGAAATTGGATTGAAATTCATAAATTTGCCTTATGAAACCGAAATTTGACAACAAAAATTGTTTTCGCGGCAACCTGGAATCGAACCAAGAACCTTGCGATCGATAGGCTCGTGCGTACACCCCGCGCCAATCGACGCCTTGATGTGGGGTGACGCTGAAACGATACATAAAGCGTTCGTATTGCAATAATCGTTCCACCTTTCATAAGGCAAAATGTATGAGATTCGATAGTCCAGTTCGCTGCGTGTGAGAGGGGAATCTGGGCTGCATATGACGTTGATATTTTTCCTCTTCGCGAGTCTCTCTCAGGCCTGGATAAAACAGCTTAACTTTAGGTGAATTCGAAAGAACTCAAATTTGGCTTATTCCATTTACATTCGACGCTGGGTCGATGCGTCTCTCTCTGTTTTTGACATCATTACTGTTGCGAGAGAGGAAAAATAACCAAACCATGGGTAAAAACTAAATGCAGTTTACCCAAATATGAGTTTAAAAAACTTAATTTTTGGGTAGTCTGATCTCCCTTGTAGATTTTTTAGAGTGTACAATGGCTGGAGCACGTTCTCAAAATATATTGACAAACTTTAATTATTGGACCCCTCATCGGTGGACCACTCGGAAAGTGAACCATCCAAAACAAAAAGCGACCTGGAGAGAGACAGAGTCAACCGAAAAATCTACGAACAGTTTACGTTTGTGGACTGTAAATTATGTGAAAAACAGTAAAATAATCGACAAAAAGTGCAAAACTAGTGTTTAAAAGAGCGGCTGTTGGACAGCCCAATCAGATTTGCAACCGGCAAAGGAAATCCGACCGCGGTAAGAATGTTTCCTTTTTGGCGCTCCGACATAACCTTGAATCGAAGGCGCGCCGATCGGATTTTAAAATTTCCCCCACCGTTTTGTTTACGTTTTTTCAGTTGGTGGAGGGATTGCGGAAGAGGCTCAGAGATGTCCTTCTCGGCCAAACTGGAGCAGCTGCAGAAGGGATTCGCAGACAGCGCAAGCGCAGGTGAAAGTTTACAACAGCTGCGGAATTTGATCGATGGCATTCCAAAACAGACAGATCGCGAAAAGACGGCAGTTTATGTGTTCAAGGATCTGTTGGCGGTATTTGGGGAGGTAGCCGAACGGGGAGAGCAAGATCGCCAATGCCAAGCCCTGGCGGAGGCGTTGAGGTATCTGATGCAGGTCTGCAGCGGAGCGGACGAAGCCATTCGGTGCCACTTTGTGCTGAGGGTTTACAATATGGTGGTGAAGTGCAGTACGAGTGAGGTAAGATTCAATCTAAATTCTGTTCATTTCAAGACCAACTATTGAAAAGGCCACCTTCAAAAAGTAAACATAAAGCAAAGATAACAAAATACAGTGAAACCTCCATGAGTCGATATTGAAGGGACCATCGACTCATGGAAATATTGAGTCATGGAACAGCAATCCTTTGGAAAGTGGCTTCTAGGGACCATCATAGTAACCATGAAATTCTGTTTTTAGTATGGTTCCATGAGTCGATATCGAGTCATGGAACATCGACTCATGGAGGTATCACTGTAAAAAATTAAATTTATTAAAAATTATTTTCAAACCGACGTATGTCGCAAAAGAAAACAAATTGAGATTGATTTGTGCTCCTAAAACTATTTTATTTTTAAATATAAATTTCAATTCTGTCATATGCGCATTTTGATTGGTGTTTTACATTTGACTGCACTGCTTGTTTTCGCATTGTTGACGTAAGCGACAATATGACCAAAAAGATTTTTTTTTCATTGCAATGAATTCTTTGCTTAATAATACACTTGCTGGAAATTCAAACACTTATTTGTTGGTAAACATTTAAAATTAAAAGGGATATACGGATTGACATGAATACATTCAACAACTTATATGAATAAATACACATTTGGTCTAGCATTTGTTCGGATAGTTTCACGTAGGAACCGGGTTGGTATGGTAATTTTTCATTGAACAACAACACAAAATAAACACATGACTCAGTCGCTGTTATTTATCAGGAAACCTGAATCCAGGCATCATTAACCCTTTCCTTCCCATGGTAGCACAAGTGATCCACCACTTTGCGTATGTCGTATATAAACTGTACAAGTTAGATCATATCCATTTTTTCATCACATGTTCACATATGTTTCATGAAATAATGTACTTGGATTTCTGGGATTTCTAGTTAAAGCACAATAACCTTGGAAAAGTCAGCATTCCCGAGCAAAGCTTGAGATCAAATTGAAAACTAATTTTGATGTTGTGCTGTCGCGGATTTTGATAACTCAGTTTGTTGTCATTTTGGTCGTTTTAACGGTTAAAATATCAAAACTGAGAGCAGAAAAATGCTCCCATGAAATCAAATTGAAAACTCTTTTTGCTGTCAGTGAAAGCAAATTGAAAACAGATTCTGCTGTCATTGAAAGCAAATTGAGAGCGCTGAGATATACATATTGTCGATTGATATTGAAACATGGCTGCGACTAGATAAATGCTTTATTTTTATATTCTCGTAGTATTTAAACATGTAGCACGAATAAATTTATAATTAAATAAAAAGAAAATATAAGTAAAAATTTAAAATGATAGCAGAAAGAAAACAAAATATTATATCGAATATTTCATTGATAAATTGATATCAAATTATGATATCAACTTGATGCTGAAAACAATATATGTTTTCAACTTGCTTTCATTTTGATGTTGGACTTTGCTCGGGTTGAGTGCTCCTTGAAGCCCAAGCAGGACAGTTCGGTTTTGCGTCGTCCGATAGATTTAGCTCACGGTTTCGCGCATGTTTTCGTCGCCGGAGATTTTTTTTTTTCTCCTGTTTTGGAGCGTCTTGCTGGGTAGTGCTTCGTGAAGCCCAAGCAGGACAGTTTTTACATTCAGAAATGGAATAGTGAAAAGTGAAAAATGAAAAAGTGATTTGTTTGATTTGTGTCCTCAGTACTGTTGGTTTTTGGCTGCCCTAAGTTCACCGAACCATCCGGAAGTGACAGGCAGCACATAAATTAAGAGAATCAATCCGGTGAGTTTGTTCCAGTATGATACTTTTTCTTTTGTGCGCCTTCCGGATCGTTTTTGTCCGCGTCGTGGAACTTCTGATCGTTTCTTGAACGGAAAATGTTATTTTCGGAGTTTGATAATGTTATGTTCAGATTGCGCATTCTGTCCGGGCGGGTGTTACGCAACTAGCAATCGGTTGTGGATGCTTTTTAACCGTTCGATGACCCTGGAGGGATCGATTCTGCTTTTCGTATAATTTTGAGCAGAAAAACCGACTGTGTTATCCTAGGGTGTTTAGTTCGAACGCGCTTCCTTTCGTTTTTCGATTATCTAAAAATGCAGTACCACACAGTACAGTTTTTCAATAGGCGTGATTTTTTTTTACGCGTATCGTTATTTTATACAATCCGATGACCCTGGAGGGATCGGTTTTGCTTTTTACTGGTTATTGAGCAAAAATATTACTGCACAATCGACAAGCATTTCGCGAAATACTATTTATACTATAATAAAGCTATTGTTTTCTCTTTTGATTGCCGGCATTCAAAAGATTAATTTGAAAACGCTTAAACAACAAATATGTATGGTCTATCGCCAGCTTTCTAGGCGAATCCTGACAATATACCTTCCCCAACCTCCAACTCCGTAGCACTTATGAGGGTGTCGCTGAGTCGGTGGCCTCTCATTAAGTAAGTGCTACATCAACATTTCCTTCCCCTATCCCAAGTTACGGTAAAGATGGGCGTGGCCGGGAATAGCGATATTCATGCTTTTAGTATTCTTGTTTATGATTTGAACAAGGTATACTCCCCTGCCTTGTTCTTGAAAGTAGTCAGGATGAGATTATTAAAAAGAAACATGAATGTTGCTAGTATCCAATCTACGAAGTATACCGTAACTACGCTAACGCTAATAACCTAGGAAAAGTCAGCATTTTTTCTAATTTAAATAAAGTGGATTTTTAAACTTCCATATTTAGAAATATAAACATTATTTTCATCAAACAAAAATAAAAGCATGCTCGATTGATTTATTTTTCCAAGATTCAGTTGAGTTTTTAGAACATTATACAAAACTATCGTCAATTCTGTACTAACCTATCTTTTTGAAAACAAAACTATCATCATGTCTCGGAAAATGGTTTTAAGCTGGAAAGAAAATTGCAAGACGCTGAGGACAATCAACAAACCAACATACTCAGCAGTAGCTATAGGCACGGTATGTCGGAGTAGAACATTGGTCCGTTGAATACCGTTCTGTGCAAAGATCAACGATCATTCAGTTCATTTAAATGGATACTATAACATTCCCCAGAAAACCATTCCCCCGAAACCCATTCCCCAGAATCTCATTCCCCAGAATGAACCATTCCCCAGAAAACCAATCCCCAGAATTGACCATTTCCCAGAAAATTATATACCTACTTTAAAGTTTTGAAATAATCTATTTAAAAAACTTGCAAATTAAACTTCATACAAAGTTGTTTACAAGTACATGAGAAGATTAGCATTGGTGCTGCTAATTATGAACACTTTAATTCAAATTTCATTTGCAAATGAACTATCACAGTAGTTTCACTTTTATTGGCACTTATGAAGACTGATAGATAAGTCTATGGGGAAACACAATATCCAATATTTATTTGAAAAAAATATAAAACTCATCACTATTCTGCACAAAATAGAGCTACACCCTTCTTTCGGTGTAGTAGTTTCCAAATGTATAATTTCACACGTATGTCCAATTTTTATCAAATGTAGTGATGTATGCAGCTTTTCATCAATGTTTTAAGAAGGTGCATCATCTCTTACTTTTTGGGGCAACACCGATTAGAATAAAGACGTTCGTAGTATCATATTATACGTTTCCGATATAATGATTACGTAAACTCGGCAGAATAAAAACTTACTATTCTGCACATTAAAATGATACGCCCTTCTTTACGTCAAGTCTAAATTACAAATGACTTGTTTGATTTTGCACAAAATAGTGATACACCCTTCTTACCAAGTCTTATCCTGTTGACGATATAGACAAAATGTTCCGTAAGGATACCAAATGGCAAGAAGACAATTGGCATAATTGATTAAATGATCAAGGACCATTTGATATAATGGTCATTTGGCCAATGACCATTTGGCATGACATGAAGAACATCCTTTTTGAAAAGAAGGAGCATAAGTATGGCTGGATGGCAAATGGCTTTATACCAAATCATTTTATGCCAAGTGACTTTATGCTATATGGGCTCTCCATCGATATATTTTGCCTATATCATTAATGAGATAATACTGAGAGAAGGGTGCATCACTGTATATGCAAAAATAAACATATAGTCTGTATATTTTATGGGAATGTATTAAAAGAAGAATGTATTATTATAATATGCAAAAAAGTCATGAATAGGGGGATTAGGGGCATATTGGACACATTAGGTAAATGCTTATTTTACATAGAATGGAAATATGTTTCTTCGCTCTAAAATTAAATCCACCGCTTCCACCACTTTGCTTATAAACTAATTTGAAGCTAAGAAAAAAATATAGTAGAATTTCAGAGGACAAATGAAGCAAAGCGTAAACTTTTATACCGTCAAAAAGTTCATATGCAATACAGATTTCGTACAGTTTATAAAGTTTTGCTGAAATATGCATATTCTCAGAGAGCAGGCGTTGCAGAATTCGCTCTCATTTGAGAATGAAACACGATCAAAGCAAGCAAAGAAAAACATCCCATCTGTTGCGGTCCACGATCGTCATTGTATCGCAAGGTGTAACAAGTCTGATAAATGGAAGCAGCGAGCGAGAGCCCCAACGAGAGAGCGATGATAAAATCCATTTTTCTCGCTTGTTTACCGTTGGGGATAGGTGTTTTCTTTACTGGCACGATAAACAATCCACGAACTTCCAATAACAACAGTGTCCCCCAGGCTTGGAGCATGTTTAGAGGGGTTTTATCATGCACTACTATCCCCCCAATCTGATCAAACTTGTAGCAGTATACGATAAACAGTCTCTCATAATGTGCAGCATGTTATGATAGTTACAGAGAGTGATACGTGAGAGATTCTCTCAATTTTCTCAGGATTCAATCCCTGCAGAGAGTAAGGGGGTGTCCATTTCGCCCCGTGTGTTCATTATGCCCCTAACCCCCCTACATACATATTTGTTTTGTCACATCATACCTTAGCCTGTCACATAAGTGACTCTTCTTCTTCTTTTCTGACGATTCGTCCCTACTGGGACAGAGCCTGCTTCTCAGCTTAGTGTTCTTATGAGCACTTCCACAGTTATTCACTGAGAGCTTACTATGCCAATGACCATTTTTGCATGCGTATATCGTGTGGCAGGTACGAAGATACTCTATGCCCTGGGAAGTCGAGAAAATTTGCAACCCGAAAAGATCCTCGAACGGTGGGATTCGAACCCACGACCCTCAGCTTGGTCTTGCTGAATAGCTGCGCGTTTACCGCTACGGCTATCTGGGCCCCCACATAAGTGACTCACGCAAAGCAATAATTAAAAAAAGAAAAAATAGGTAATTCATATAGCTTTGTGGGGAATGAAATTCTGGGGAATGTTACATTCTGGGGAATGATTTTCTGGGGAATGATTCATTCTGATGAACGAAATTCTGGGGAATGGTTTTCGGGGGAATGGTTTTCTGGGGAATGTTATAGAATCTTTAAATGCACTAAGTGTGATGTTTGCTTGTGTATCAAAAAAGACAAAAACTTCTTCACAGCTTTTTATTTTCCACCGGAGACAAGAGGTTTGCAGAACACACTGTTCAAATAAAATGAATGAGTAAAAGCAATGAAATGAAAAAAAACTATTGATGTCTCTTTCTTACCCTAGTTGCAGTCATCATCCCATCGCAAAAAATATTTTTTTTAGTTCTATTCATATTTTCGAGTAAAACTATACGCGATTTGTTCTGGTGATTTATCCGGATATCACATTTTTTTTATTTTTAAACTTTGAAAAACCTCGTGGGAAAGAAAGGGTTTGTCATACGCCTCTCACGCCGAGGACCTGGGATCGAATCCCATCCCCGAGATAGTCACTAAAAAATTCAGTGACGACTTCCTTCGGAAGGGAAGTAATGCCGTTGGTCCCGAGATGAACTAGCCCAGGGCTAAAAATCTCTTTAATAAAGATAGAAAAAAAAGAAAGGGTTAAATCGGCTAGGAGAAGCAGTTTGCCTAGGCTACTTCTGCTATATGTGTTGTGCTATATGCACTGGCACCTCCCCGAAGAAATACCGTAAGGTGGTTCCGGGGAGATAAGAGTCTGAGGCCAAGGGTAATGTCGATGCACTGTACACCACTTGAGCAATTCAAAAAAAAAAAATGCTCAAGTACAGTGCATGGGCTGATCTTAGCGGGTCGTCGGTGGTGCATCATCCCCGCATCTGTTTGCAGATTTCCACCTTGTAAAAAAAACGATCTTTAGCGTTTTTGTGTGTTTTTGCACTGACATTTGCTTTACTTCAAACAAACGCACGATATGTGTGAACCAGGAGATTATCAAAATTGAATGTACATCGAGATCGGTTTACGATCCATATTTCTTTAATCGGAAAAATTTAAAACATTCTATCGATGATTTTTTTCATACCTTTTGCATGAGCAGAAATGTGCCATAAAACGAGATTTCCACAGATTTTATTATAAAAAATAGCCATGAAAAAGAGAAAATCAGAATTTTACCGATAGAATATATCAAAACTTTCCGATTATGAAAATATAGACCAAATATTGATTTCTAGCGAGAAAAAAAAAGCAATATACTTTCGATTTTTATAATCTCCTAGTGAAACGTTAAAGTATTCTACGTAAAGTATTGCACTTTTCTGTCGTTGTATAATACATAGTTAATGGCTGATTGTGGTCTTAAGCAGTAATATTCAGGCCCTATCTATTGTTTGTTGGTCTTGATTTAAGTAGATGAAAAACCGAATTTATTACTATACCATTTAATTCCACTAGAGTGTACTAAATCCGGTTTTTCATCTACTTATAGGTATTCCTCTAAACAGTTCGAAGATTTAAGATGGTCTTGGTTTGTTTTGTTGCTGAGGGTTCATACGAAAATATAACTTCCTCTCTCTTCCACAGGACAAACGAACGACGGTCGTGCAATGTGCCCGCCTAATGGAGAGTTGCCACTGGTCCGAGGAACACATGGAACTGTTCCTGAGGGTCAGCCGGGTGGTTCTGAAGATCGTTTACGACGTGCACACGAGAAAGGTTGCGAAGCAGGGAGAGTTTATTCATGCGGGAATCGATGTGATATGTTCCACGACTTTGCGATTAATGAGGCACTGGAGTGATTCGAACCAGCTGGAAGTTCGATCTAAGGCGTTAGGGATCTACTCTGATGTTTTTGATAATTCGGTAGCGTTGTTGTACCGGTTGTTTAGTATGGATCCGAAGAGAGCGGGTGAGTTTTTTGATTCGGTAGTGGACATCATGCGGACAAGTAGCAAATTTAGCGAATCAGAGATGGGAGAACTGTTCCACAAGACGTTACCATATTTGGAGACGATTCTGAGCTTCGGGGACGCATCCAAGCCGTATTTGAAGTTCCTCGAAGTCCTAGGGCTATTCGAAGGAATCAAAAAGGAGCCAACGGCCGCCTGCGTCTGGATTCTGAGGACATATCTTCGGTTTCAAAACGATCCAAATCCGGACACGGAACTGTTAAAATCAATATCCGAGAAGCTGAAATTTCTTTCGGGGAAATCGCCGCCGGATGTGCTCCTGATGGAAGTACTCATTTTCATCACACTGCAGCTGGGGATTCATTTGAACCAGATCAAGCACCAATCGTCGGAGTTGGCCGAGCCGGTCATAGAGTTGTGCAAAACGTTGTCCAAATTTGGGAAATACTGCCCGAGGAACTATTCTCAACTGTGTGCCCGATGTGGCAGCTCTAGTCGACATTTTGTGGACAATGTGTCCACGATGGTCATCAATCTGGCAATGGCGATGTCGAAAGCTGGGAAACAACTAACTCCGGAACTGGTGGGATTGGTTTCTGGGTTTCTCCGACACAAAATGCTCACGCTAGACGAGCTGAACTGCGAGAAAAAGCAATCACTATTGGACGCCGGGTTGCGTTACGTGGTCAATTGGATAAGGGTCGCACTGCAGTTGGTTTCGGGGAAAGAACTTCTAGACTTGGCTCGGCTAGCAGTCAGCTTCAAGTACAAGTACGACTTTAGTTTTCTGACCGAAGTTTATCTGATAAGACTGATGGAGAATTGTCTGAAAGATTCCGGCATATGCCAGGCTGCAATCGATATCAAACTGGTAAGACTGATTACAGCACTTCGGAGCGAAGCTTCCGACTCGAAGGAAGTCGACGAGACTATCTATTCAATAGTGAACTTTCAATTGAGCAGTAAAAATGAATCCATTCGGGACTTCAACCTCGTAGATCTGATTGAGCGTCCGGAACTAGATCGATTTGGGTTTCCCATTGATGCAACGCTTACCAAGCAAGAAAAAGCATCGATTCTCCTCGTAGAGATGAACTTGGCTTCTCGCTACAAAAACGCGAATGTCCTGCAGTATTTCCAGCTTCTTCAAGAACTTGACGCGGATCCGCTAAGACTGGGAATGGCCATATACCTCTTCCCAGACGCCGGATTCTATCAAATCCCTGCAGAAACCACAGAAACCCTAAAGCGAAGAATTCTCGAAGCTCGGCCAACGAATCCAGCGGACAAGATTCGACGACACGGAGCTCTAGGCGTTCTGAACTACTACGCCTTCAGCGCCACCTCCAAAGCCATAGTCAGCAAACTGAAAGACGCCCAGCTGAATCGGGATACCATCAAAAAGGATCAGATAAACGACGTCCTCAAGGAGAACACCATGGATCAAGAGCTGGTTCTCCTCTCGCAACTAGAAGACACCTACTCCAACTATCGCGACATGGTCGTGGCCCTGGCGGAGTCCTCTTTCCAGCACTTTAATCTGATCTACTCCCTCAACCAAATCTCCTCCATGATCGACAACACCAGTCGCTTCTTCGTCATTAACTACTACCCCCGCCGAGCCGTCGAAACCCAACTGCTCAACTACCTCCTAATCTGCCAAAAACCGGACCGAGTCCTGGAGCTGTGCTGCCCTCTCGGCTTCCTCATCGAAAACCACCAAATCTACCGCCAACTCCTCAAAGATCCCCTCTACAGCAAACCCTGGGCTCCCACCCTAGACTCCCTCGTCCAGAAAGCCCTAGAAATCATCACTTCCCACCCTTCATCCGTCCCTGACTCCCGCAAGTACCACTTCCTCAACCTGTACCTGTCCCTTTCCCAGTACGAAGCATCGCGCCAAAACCTCCCGGCTGCCCTCGCCCACATCCAAACCCTCACGACCCGCCTCCAATCTGCCTCATCATCCACCTGCCCAACCAGTGCCATCATCCGGGGACGCATCTACCACACCATCTTCCGGTTGGTCACCCGGCACAACCTTCCCACCCCTCGCCGGATGCCGGTGCGGAACTTCATTCGGCTCATGCTGGCCCATTACAACGAGTTGCAGAAGCTTCCGGCGGATCAGGGATTCATCGTGTCCACCAGCACGCTGGAGATGACGGTGGAAACGGTGCGGTATCTGACGTTGCGCTACGATACGGATCGGCTGGAGGCGCACGTGGAGCAGCTGTTGAGGTTCGTGCTGCGAAGGGGAGCTGGCCTGAGAGCGATGCAGCTCATGGGTCTATACGCGACGATGAGCGCCGACAGCGAGAAGGAGGATAAGTGTCAGGTGAGTGAGAATTTACTATCTATTCTACGAAGTCTACTAGTTATTGATTCAAGTCCTAAGCCTATTAGTCCAGAGAGTCAGATTTTTCATGGATTTTCTCCAGGATTTGCTTCATTAATTGTTTGAGCTCTCCCACGCTATTTCCACCAATCTCCATTAATTTATACAGAGAATACTCTGAAAATTTTCCCAGGAACTATTCCAGGATTTACTCCAGAGATTTTTGCACTAACTCCGTCGATTTCTCCAGTTGTTACTCTGGGAGATCTTCCAAAGATTCCTACAGGTTTATTCAAGAGTTTTTAAAGAAGTTTGCGAATATTTTTTTCAGAAATTCCTACAAGAGTTCCTCCGGGGGTTCGTAAGCCGGTTTTTCCAGTTATCAGGGCTGATATCCAGTTTCCTTTTAGATATTTGGTCACTATTTTAATGCAAGTGTATCTATCACTCGCTTCTATCTTCTTAATCTATCACGGTTGATCTATTACAGTTCATAGCATTCGCTGGAACCAGAGACGGATAAAATACCGTTTCCCTATGCTTCCAATCTTCCATCATTATAGCACGCCTTTCCTTACGCCTGATACATAGGCAGTCTGCTAAACAATTATCAAACTGTTGTGTCTGTTAGTATCAAGCAGTCACCTAGTTGGTTCCTTGTGTAAGTGTAATTGATCTGGCGATACTGGAGTAGCAACCACGGGCGGCCAATCAAGCTCAAGCTCAAGCTCATTATCCTAAATATTCTTCAGACATTTCTCCTCAGATGTTTCAAGGAAAAATTAGGAATTCTTCTAGTGATTTCTCAAGAGATTTCTACCGGAATACTTTCAAGGAATGCTCTAAAAATCCATTAAGAAAGTCCTTTGAACATCTTTTCATTATTTATCCTAGAAATTCGTTCAGAAATTCCTCTCGCGATCGAGGAATTTATCCAGAACTTGCTCCAACAAATGCTTGAGCCCTACAACGCTACCACCTCCACTATTTTTTTTAGGGCCTTGGTCATTTGGCATAAAAGACATTTGGCTGAATACTTTTTTATCAAAAAAACAGGCACAATTTGAAAGGGAGCGGGCCACTTGGCGTAACGGTCATTTGGCATAGTCACAATCAGGCGTTGCAGAATTCGCTCTCATTTGAGAATGAAGCACGATCAAAGCAAGCAAAGAAAAACATCCCATCTGTTGCGGTCCACGATCGTCATTGTATCGCAAGGTGTAACAAGTCTGATAAATGGAAGCAGCGAGCGAGAGCCCCAACGAGAGAGCGATGATAAAATCCATTTTTCTCGCTTGTTTACCGTTGGGGATAGGTGTTTTTCTTTACTGGCACGATAAACAATCCACGAACTTCCAATAACAACAGTGTCCCCCAGGCTTGGAGCATGTTTAGAGGGGTTTTATCATGCACTACTATCCCCCCAATCTGATCAAACTTGTAGCAGTATACGATAAACAGTCTCTCATAATGTGCAGCATGTTATGATAGTTACAGAGAGCGATACGTGAGAGATTCTCTCAATTTTCTCAGGATTCAATCCCTGGTCACAATTAAATATAGCCCTCCTAACAGGTGTCTGTTCTTGACAAAAAAATGTTATGCCAAATGTTCATTGTTGATCGTTATGCTTAATGTTCTCTATGCCAACTGACGTTATTCAAAATGACCGTATGCCAAATGACTCAGATCCCATTTGAAAAAAGCGATACAATTCTAGTGCCTCTAGTTCTTATGCCAAATGGCTCACTCCCATGTTTTTAGGGGTTACTCTAAAAAAATTCTCAGGGACTTGTTAGGGAGCCGGATCCTATTTTCGGCACTTTTGATTCGCGTCGGCAGTGAGGTTTTTTGAAAGCTTCAAAGCTCATAGTTGACCACAATATGTGTCGTATTAACACGCTTCTCATTGTAAAGTTTCAGACAATTCGGCCGAGAAAACCCTCCCATGCCAAAGTTAATCATGGAAGGGCCCAGGTAGCTCTGCACCCTATAACAGTATTTTATTATTAAGAGATTATTCCACTACTTCTTTCAACAATTTCTCCAGTTGTTCTATAGGAGTTTTTCCAAAAAAAAACTTATGGGCGTTCTTAAAAAAAAAAAAAAGAATTATTCTACACTTTTTGGGAAAATCTGTCTTTTTTGGAAACCTCCCAAGAACTCGTTCAGGAATTGTTGTACCAATTGTGCCAATCTACCAGTCGTTCTCCGAACAACTTTCATAAAGATTTTCTAAATAAATAAGGTTTCTCACAGGAAATTTTTCAAAAATTCTTCCAGGGATTGTTCCAGAAAATCTATCAAAATCACGTTTGTTCTTCAAAAAATTTCTCGAGTTTAATTAAATATTTTTCACATCGCATTCAGCAATTATTCTAGCACTTCCCCCGATTATTATTACACTTTAGGAACTCCGTTAGATGAATTCCTTGAAAAAAAAAAGAAAATCCTGCAGGGCATTTTTCAGGGATTCGGCAATTCCTTAACCTCAAAGCTACCTGTTCAACCAATAGACCCACATTAGGGTGCGGCTTATTTTTCAAAAGTTCTCAAAACCAAAAATTCGTGTGCTCTACTGAATTCAAATCACATTAAAAGAGAAACCTCTAAATCTGAGTCAAAAATATTATCATTTAAAGGTGGCACAGGTGTCTTGAAGGTGAATTTTCAAGTTATAAAAATGACCTTCAGTGAAGTAAACATAACTTAGTTATTTTCCAACCAATTTCAAAACTTTTAGCATCGTTATCTTCAGAATTGAATTTATGAAAACTTTGTAAAACATCAAATTTGTCTAAAATCAAAACTAGTCTTAGTTTAAAATACTTTTATACATTTTTTTTCTCATTTAACTAAAAATTTCAACTTAGTTGGATCATAACTTCTTGAATGCTCAATCGATTCCGAATATTTTTACATTTTTTAAGCAAATTTAGTTGTTTTCAAACTGTTAATGCAACACATTTTTCTTAAAAATGTTTTTGATTAAGTTTTTCACCAAAAACATGATTTTTTAATGCAAAAATCAAATTTCTTTTGATTATTCAAGTTTTTTCGCCGGAAATTGCATTTTTTCTATAAAACTAAAATTTATAAGGCATCTTGCTTTTATTACGAGTTGAATAGTGCATATATTTTTCAACACATGCAGACATATTTTTGTTTCAAAATTATTTAAATATAGTTGCAAGATCCTTTTCAAAAAATTAACAAATGAAAAAAAAAACAGTTTCAGCTTTAGAGACAATATTTAGCTGGCAACAATTAAAAAAAAACTGGCATTTTTCGTTAAAAAATCATGTTTTTGTGCAGTTTTTGCTGAATAACTTGGTCAAGACATTTGTTCAGTGAAATGTGTTGT
Source organism: Aedes aegypti (assembly GCF_002204515.2). NCBI lineage: Eukaryota > Metazoa > Arthropoda > Insecta > Diptera > Culicidae > Aedes > Aedes aegypti. The sequence goes on along the minus strand of NC_035109.1, from coordinate 81,336,599 downwards.
ATGAAAGGTATGAAAACAATTGAAATAGCTCCAAAAGCATGTAAAAAGATTTGGAATCGGTTGAGTAACCATGAAGTTATGGTCAAACAAAGTTGAAATTTTTAGTAAAATGAGGAAAAATTTGGACTAAATTACTTTTAACTTAAACTTGTTTTGATTTTACACAAATTTGATGTTCTACAAAGTTTTTGTAAATTTAATTTTGAAGGTATTGATGCTAAAAGTTTTGAAATCGCTTGAAAACTAACAAAGTTATGTTTACTTCACTGAAGGTCATTTTTTATAACTTGAAAATTCACCTTCAAGACGCTTGCGCCACCCCTAAATGTTGATATTTTTGGCTCAGATTTTGAGGTTTCTCTTTTAATGTGATTTGAATTCAGTAGAGCACACGAATTTTTGGTTTTGAGAACTTTTGAAAAATAAGCCGCGCCCTAACCCACATGCAAAAAGTCGGTCCAGATTTTAATGAATATTTTTTCAATAATTACTAGCAACTTATCTAGAAAATTTTCCCAGGTTTCTCAAGATTTTAGGAGATTTTAGAGATTTTTTTTCAGAGATCCTTGCAGGAGTTTCTTAAGAAGTTAATCAGAGATTACTTTAGGATTTCTTTTAGATGTGGCATCCAATTTTTTCAGAATTGACTACCAACAATTTCTTAAACATTTCCTTGGCAATTACTGGGAGCCATCCCTGGAAGAACTCGTGGATACATTTTTGAGGAACTAGTTGGAAAATTACTCAAAAAATTTCTGAAGGTATTTCTGTAGAAATATGTGGATTTGTTTCTGAAGTAACATTCCTGGTTGAAATCTCAAAGAAATCTTGAACAAAAATTTTGGAGAAAATCCTAATGAATCAGTTGGGGCATCTCTGGAGCAATTCAGAAAAGATCGCAGTAAGCCTCGCTTGCGACCGGTCGCATAATTGTTCCTGTCACGAATTTTCACTCTATGGACCGATGCACGCGTTCATTATTTGACGTTTTAGCGGTGCCGTGTTATTTATGCGACCATGGAAACCAGTGAATTCGGCACTGCTCAAACGTCAAATAAGTGAACTTGTGCATCGGTCCATAATTTTAGCGTATGGACCGATGCACGAGTTCACTATCTGACGTTTGAGCGGTGCCGTGTTATTTACGTGACCATGGCAACAAGTGAATTCGGCACCGCTCAAACGTCAAATTCGTGAACTCGTGCACAGGTCCATAGGCTGATATTCGGCTGACGATTGTGCCATTTCAAAGTGACTTGGTTTTTCAGTTCTGTTGCATGTATTGTTATCATATAAAAAGTTTGTAAATATAGTGAAACGTCTTCGCAGTAAATCTGCAGGGAAAAAGATAAACTATTCCAATCTGAAGAAAATGAAACTGAGAAAAGAAAAAGTGTTTCTCATCGGTCAAGATTTGTGAGTTTGAAGCCTTCGCAAGATAAAGAAGAGCAGGATTCGAGTTAGGCTTTTTTACATTTCGCTAGCTGAAAAAGGGTAGCTCTGGCAGCTACAATGGATGAACTTCCCATGAAGACATGCTCTGACATTCGGAGAGAACTTTCCTTTTATCATTCTACTTTATAACATTTGAAGGTGTTAGTTGTATTGTTTGCAAAACCATTCCTTTTTATTATTCCGCATTTCAGTTCGTTTCATGCTTGTGATAACATAAATTTGTATCATGGCAATGGTGCATTTATTTACTCACTAAACAAACTATGGATGGTTCGTCACTGTAAGTGTCGGCATAAGGCCTTATTCCTGTACAAATAAATTTGAGCTACACGAGCATATTATTTTATTGCAATGTCAGAGATAACAGGTATATTGCAAGAATGCCGTACAACAGCCCTGTGAAGATGGTGTTCGCTTCAAATCCGGTTGGAACAAGAATGCTTTGGGAACAAGAATGCGCAGGATGGAGAGAAGCGGTCATGAACCAAATGATTTGGCGATATATTGTTGGCGAGGTTCCATCAAGTTGATTGACGTAGAGCCAAATCAATAATTAATATTGTAAATCCTAATCGCCAAGATTCTCTGATCTTGAAGTTCATGGTTCGATTCCAGGTCGCAACTTTGGGCGAACTTTTTCTATAATACGTCGTATGAAATGTATTGCTGTTTGCATTTGAGATGCAAATTTTGACTAAACGTTCTCCAAATGCGGTAAAACAAAACAATCAAAGGACACCTAGCAACGTTTTTCAAAATCACCGCCGACCTAGCAGAAAATTCTATCTGACATCGCATTTCTTGTAGAAAATCTTACCGCATTTGGTGTTTCCGCATTTGATCATAAAAATGAAATCCTACCCAAGTAACCACAAGCATTATAACATTGCACGTATTCTACTGCATATCAACAACATTGATGTAACATTGCTTTTATTCGACATATTTCAAGAGCTGTCAAGCAATAAAGCATTAACTCTACATTACAAATGTATCAGTGCACTTACATCACTTTATAAACTGCACAACTGCACTAATGTTACTTTATAAATTGCTTCATTGCATTATCGTCGTTTTTGCATTAGTGCAACTGTAAAAGGGCCCTTTTCCACTTTTAAACTACTTTAATGGTAGGCTTACGGCAATGCAGCTGCATTATATATGCAATGATATAGTGCTCCATGGTTACTTGGGTAGTGATTTGAATGTTTCCACTTCCGGTGAATAGGGACACAATTGTCCTTGCTTCGAGTGAATCCCACAATTGCTTGTCACTTTGTTCCTCACAATTCCCTTCGCGGGACGAGTTGACGTCTGGCTATTTGTAAAGGAATATGTCAGATAGTCAGGCTGCTTTTAAAGCTCTTGCCTAGGCCAACTCAAGGTCTTAGCTTGTTATCGCAAGTCGAACTCAATTTGAGGAACTGAATTCAGTGAACTCTGTAAAACTTATATGGGTCCTTGCTATTCTTCCATTGCTGGGAATGAATTGGCTTATGAATTAGCTCGCAATGGAGCATCGCATGACTTCATTGGCTTTCAGGCAGCTATTCCAATTTCGCAGTGCTTCAGAAATTCTTGGGCGGCAACTCAGCACCAGCAATCATGGAATAATTTTGAGTTATGTCTTCAAACAAAATTGTACATTACTGAGCCATCCCAAAGGTGGCAAAGTATTTAACAAATCTGCCGAAGCAGAATTGCAGTCTCTTGGTAACAACCTTGACTGGCCACTGCCGACTCAACTATCACATGGCAAATATTCAGTGTGTTGATATATTTGTGTGTGATAGTTGTGATTCCGATTAAGGAACTTCTTATCACCTGATATGTAACTATCCAGTCTTCGCGTAATTGCGATTCCATTTACTTGGTTAACACTTATTGTGATTCCATTTACTTGGTTAACACAGTGAAACGGATTTCAGAAACCTGAATCTTCAGGACATTCTGTTATTCTTAACCCGCTGTGGTAATGAGCTATAGGCTCTCTTTACGCTCATGCGTTTTGCAGTGTCCTTTTTAGGGCGCTGTTCGAACCCATTGTGGTATGGAACTACATGCTCTCAATTCGCTTATGCGATTTTCCCTCTGCAAGGGACCCCACTCCTATTTCCTCCCATCTTTCCCTTCCCTTTCCTCTCCCATCGGGTAGATGATGAAATAGGCTCAAATATGGCGATGGCACAAATCTCCCAAATGGCGGGGAACGTGCCTCTGGAGCCGGCCTTCTGATACCTGATACCTACATTTTTTGGAAAAATCTGTCGTTTTTGGAAACCTTCCAAGAACTCGTTCAGGAATTGTTGTACCACTTGTGCCAATCTTCCAGTCGTTCTCCGAACAACTTTCATAGAGATTTTCTAAAGAAATAAGGTTTCTCACAGGAAATGTTTCAAAAATTCTTCCAGGGATTGTTCCAGAAAATCTATCAAGAGCACGTTTGTTCTTCAAAAAATTTCTCGAGTTTAATTAAATATTTTTCACACCGCATTCAGCAATTATTCTAGCAATTCCTCCGATTATTATTACACTTTAGTAACTCCGTTACATGAATTCCTTGAAAAAAAGAAAATCCTGCAGGGCATTTTTCAGGGATTCGGCAATTCCTTAACCTCAAAGCTGGTGGTGGTTGGTCCCTAGTGATAAATCCTACCTCCGTTCTGGTAACGATCTTCAGATTATCGTGATTCGTCAACATTCGTATTGATAAAGTGGGAGGACAGAAGTAAAATTTGAAAGAAACGAATGCCAGAACAGGTATCCACCGGCGACGCCAAACGGACCAACGTAATGTGGTGTAATTTGGAATTTGTGGATTGAATACTGACACCTATATTTTTTTTTTGCCAAGCATCAATATGGATGACTCTCGAGGATTGCTTAACGTAAAAGGGGTTATGACAAGGTTGTGGATTTACTGGGTAAATCCATCACATTGGGGTTATGACTTTGTGTCTAGTCAGGAATAGGGTCTGATTGGTATGGTAGAATGCAATAGAGTTCGGAATTGATAGACAGACTTTGAGGAAAGAAGTTTTCAACGTAAGGCAGCAGCACCTTGGAACTTGGAGGGCGCAGATCTGGAGAGTTGGGCAGCTGTTCATGCTGGGTTACATTATGTAGAAAGTGGAATCTGTTTTGCCGCGCACAAATTATGGGAAGTATTTGAAAATGGCTTCTTGTTTAGATTGTGTAACGCAAGAGAGCATTTTTAGCTCTGCGTTATATTAGGAGGTTATTATAGTGTAGGGTCTACTGATGACTGTGTAGGTATTTTAAGGGTGATTGAATGAAAGTTTTGTTGAGGGTAGTTATTGTTGAATTTTAGCATTTCGTAATTGTTTTGAAATGTTTGTCGTACAATGAGAAAGAATTTTGGGGTATTTGTTTGGTTATTATTTGCGCTTTTGCACTTGTAAATGTTTTATTTAATAGAGATACTTTGTGTTAGGGAAGTGTAGGAGGATAAATTATAATTTATTAGAATTTTCTGATAGAGGCAGAGTTCACATGTTACTTAGGTATTGGAAAGCAAATGAGAACCACATTAAATAATAGATAAACACTAATGCTCATATTTTTATATTTTTATATTTTCATTTTATCGCGGTCCTCATTGCCCGAGCGGAGACGATAAAACTCGAGTTGGATATAATCGACGCAACTACGATACGGAAAAGAAACAGATGAGAAACTATCGATACATTTATTTAACTATAAAAACCACGTTTTAACGTAATAACTTTATTTATTTCTTCTCGTTTCAGCAATCCAACAGCCAAACCATCTCTACTATCTTTTTCATTTCCTCTTCGTTACATTTATAGTCCCTCTGGTACTGAATCGAATGACGCATTCCGCTTTTTATCAGCGCTGTCTTTGCTGTACGTTGAGCATGGTGTCGGAGGTGGTGTGCTGTGTAAAACATCTGATGTACTACACGGCACGCTACTTCCGGCATTTTGTTGGCGCGCGGGATGGGCAGTGCTGGTGATGATGTGGAGGGCGCTATTCGGTTTAGTGCCAGAGGGACTATATCTATTTAATGTATCTGAAACTTGTGGGACCGCTTTAAATACCGGCGCCTGCTTGTGGAAGATCCCGGTGTGTTAAACGGTATAGGACATGTTAACGGGGGAGGCTTGGTAGGTCCTCACCTAGCCCGTGTCTAGATAGGCGGACGGATGTCTGCCAGGGTGTGGATCGAGCAATTACAATTACAATTACAATTCGGCAATTCCTTAACCTCAAAGCTACCTGTTCAACCAATAGAATTTTTGAGGAATTAGTTGAAAAATTACTCAAAAAATTTCTGAAGGTGTTTCTGTAGAAATATGTGGATTTGTTTCTGAAGTAACATCCCTGGTTGAAATCTCAAAGAAATCTTGAACAAAAATTTTGGAGAAAATCCTAATAAATCAGTTGGGGCATCTCTGGAGCATTTCAGAAAAGATCGCAGTAAGCCGCGCTTGCGACCGGTCGCATAATTGTTCCTGGCACGAATTTTCACTCTATAATTATAGCGGTTTAGGGACACAATGTCGAAAGACAAAGGCAGTCTGCTAACCAAAGAGCAAACCTCTCTGCCATGCCTTTCCCCCAATCCATACACTCCCGCATGAACTGGCGTAGATGCAGTGGTATATACGGTCTACGTGGGAGACAGTTCAATGCATCATCAATTCCTCCCCCTTTCCCCTCATTGGTCTGCATTCTGACGTGGCAGGTGCCATTGTTGCCTAAAAATAGAAGATCACCAGTATTTAAACACTGAGGGTGTCTGTTAGTCCCAAATAGTCATTCGCTTGGTTCCTTGTGTAAGTGCAGCTGATCTGGCAATACTGGAGTAGCAACCACGGGCGGCCAATCAAGCTCAAGCTCAAGCTAAGTATGCTGTTTCGTTCATGAAAAGTAAAGAAATTCCTTGACTGAATTGATCAAGAAATTTCCTACAGAGAGCCCCCTTTGAAATGACATTTCTTCTCAACTGCGTACTGCGATCAGAAAAATGTTATTTTCTGAACCATTTCTGGGAAGAAATTTTCCACGCATCGAGATTGGCGATTCCTTTCCTTGTCAGTAGCAAACCAGCCTTTAACCACAACAGATGTAATGAAGACGACTAGCCTCTGGACTCACAAAACCACAGATGTATGGGAAATCAATAGCAGTGCGCAATTTTACTTTTCCCTATTATTCATGAGTGAACAAAATGTGCATTAGAATGTGAGAATTTTTACAATTTTGTATATATGGAGCGTAAGTATTTCGTGATAGCTTATTCTCTTTTACTTTAAAAAAAATGTCTACCTCAATAAGTTAAAATTTTTATAGTGATTTTTCAACCATCATACAGTTTTTTTTTAAATGTGCGTGGAACTAACTACTGGTTCTGCTATCTGTTGAAAAATAGTGTATTATTTATTCTTTTAAAATACACTCATTCTTTCAACAAACTAGTAACATCCAGAATCTATATAAAAAGAGTTGCGCGAAGAGACTTCTTTCGAAGATTGTTCTTCTTCGGGTTCAAAAATAGTCCCTATCTGATTTGTCTGCTCGAGAGGTAGATAGTTTGACAGCTCGATAGGTAGATTTGTTTTCACTCTTTGTGCAGCTCTCTATATATTACACATATTCATAGACTCATAGATAATTATGGAATTATTTATTCTTTGAAAATTTACTCATTCTTTCATCGAAGTAATGAATCGATTTATTGATTTGCTTTTCAGAAACAAATATTCTTCATCAGAATATCCATATTTTTGTAACATCGAGTATTGATCAGACATCTATACATTGAGTTTTTTTGCGTTGAAAATGTGTATTGTTTTATCGTACAAACACCAAATAATGAGAACAATACAAGCATCAATAGGCCTTTTCATGTGACAGATCCGTCTATGCATTTGTTTACATCGGTGGAGGACCGGTGCTAACAAGGGCCTGTCATTTTCATAGAGGAACTGTCAAAGTGCTTCCCGATCAGCTGATTTGGGACGTCATGTGAATAGGCCTATAGGCCTTTTCATGTGACAGATCCGTCTATGCATTTGTTTACATCGGTGGAGGATCGGTGCTAACACCGGCCTGTCATTTTCATAGAAGAAATGTCAAAGTGCTTCCCGATCAGCTGATTTGAGACGTCATTTGAATAGGCCTATTGATAGTTTTATTTCAAAACACGCCCCTCGCATTCCCTTTCAATGTTTGACAAAAGTAGCTCTTTGATGTTAGAATCCGATCTTTGTTTTATAGTCAGAAAATTATGTAAACAATCTTACGCACTTTCGACAAGTTTGATTTTTTTAACTAACCCTTCACAGATCAGCTTAAAATCAAAGTGTCACGGTGATAACAAAGGTAAAGACTATATATTGCAATGTTTTAACTGTCCTTGTTTAGTTTCTTGATTTGACGTTATATTTTTTACATTCCTTATTAATTGAACAGTTTGACGTTTCGTCAGATATACTCGCTTTTTTTCGTTTTCGATGTGTTTTCTTTGTTGACGTTTTTTTTTTTTCATTCGACGTTTTGGTATTCGACGTTTTGGCATTCGACATTTTGTCTTTCGACGTTTTGTCCTTTCGACGTTTTGTCCCTTCGACGTTTTGTCCCTTCGACGTTTTGTCCTTTCAACGTTTTGGCATTCGACATTTTGTCTTTCGACGTTTTGTCACCCAACCAATTTTAGCGTATTGGCTGATATTCGGCTGACGATTGTGCCATTTCAAAGTGACTTGGTTTTTTATTTTTGTTAAAGAAGCATTTATTGTTATCATATAAAAAAGTTTGTAAAGATAGTGAAACGTCTTCGCAGTAAATATGCAGGGAAAAAGATAAATTATTCCAATCTGAAGAAACTGAAACTGAAATAAGAAAAAGTGTTTTTCATCGGTCAAGATTTGCGAAGTCGAAGCCTTCGCAAGATAAAGAAGAACAGGATTCGAGTTAGGCTTTTTTACATTTCGCTAGCTGAAAAAGGTCAGCTCTGGCAGCTACAATGGATGAACTTCCCATGAAGACATGCTCTGACATTCGGTGAAAACTTTCCTTTTATCATTCTACTTTATAACATTTGAAGGTGTTAGCTATATTGTTTGCAAAACCATTCCTTTTTATTATTCCGCATTTCAGCGGCCGTTTTGGTTATTTTAATGATCCATTCATTAGAATTTTCAAATTTTTCCATACCGTTATCTGTTTATGATGGTAATACATCACAATTGTACCTAAAATAATCATTAAACAACATTTCCAACATATCCAATTTGTTAGAAATATTCCAAAATGCACGGAATCAGAGTATTAGGTGCGCTGAATTACGGAACTTTACGGTACTTGATGTTTGAAAAAGATCAACTAAGCTCTCGTTTTGAATGTTTGCGACTACTTTTCGATACACTCCTTATATAAAGTTCAAATTCAGATTTCTGTACGGTTTTCACGGTTGTGGTTAATTGAAGAATCCTCTAAGAGGTGTTAAGCCTATCGGGATCAATATTTTAATGACAATTTCGCTCTAGCTATCCCTATTGTACAAAAATCCCTTTGTTAGAAACTTTTATTAACATGTGCTTATTATTATTCATCCTACAGATGCTCCTCACCTACCTGGATCGCCTGTTGATGCTCCGCCCGCTGGAATCGGATAGCAAAACCTTGCTAAAGGAGGCAACCGCCATGACGCTGGAAGTACCGGTCATTTCCATAGCCGACGATCCTAACTCCAGAAACCCGATTCGCAAAGCCGTGAAATATCCCAAGTCTCCAACGGTAAATTGTTAAAAGATCTCTCTTTTTAAATATCATCATGATTCATTTTCTCAAATTTCTTATGTACAGAGTCGCAGTCCATCCCCTCGGCTTCTCACCGATCAACCGATCGATCACCATCAGTATCTAGTTAACCATCACAGCGGATGCAGTTGCCAGTTCTGCCGCTTTCCGCAGTACAAATGCCAAGCCCTGCTGGTGGCCACCATCTACGCACGGTTGGCCTTCCTCAAGGGTCAATCCGAGCGGTGCCGGGAGATTTACGACGCCGTGGCCAAACACTGGAATCACCGCAGCAAGGTATTTGACGATGCTGGGCTTGTGGGACATAGGGATGAGTTTGCGACACTGATCGCCAGGGCCTTTCTGTACTATGGGCAGTTTCACTGTAAGGAAGGACAGATCGAGCAGGCTCGAGTAGAGTTCGATAAGAGTCTGGACATATTGGGGGGTGTTTCCCAAGGGGACGTGGGTCTGGTGCAGGAAGTGAAGATGAATATCGCTGCTTTGGGAGATTCGGAAACGTTGAATCAGATAAATGCTGGTCAGTCTAAATTCGCAGACTTTGAGAACTTTATTAAAGAGAATCCACGGTCTGTATATCTACCAACTCCATCTGCCCAAATGGGTAGGATGAACACTTTCACGCCCAGAGTAGGAACTACCAGAATTATGCCCAAAACGGCCGTTAGAGCTGACGACCTTATCAAGTTGATGGCTCGCAAGCGTCTGAAAACCACTCTTGCTAAAGACTACAGCAAGGAGTCAGAACTTGTCAGTGCCATGTCCGGATTGTCCTGTGCCTCGGAGAGGCGACCCAATGCAGTCAGTATCTTTGTAGATACTCCAGAGAAGCCCTCCGAAGCGATCAAGGGCAAGAAGAAACTATTCACTCAGGAAGCATCTTCAAAAGATTCAGAGGAATCACCGAAGAAGCGAGGCCGTCGCAAAAAAGCGGAAGGAAGTGAAACACCGGCAGCTCCAAAATCCACACGAAAGAAACGTATTCAGATGAGTCCTGTAGTGAAAACATCCTCCTCCACAGAGTCCTTCAAGGACATTCTAGTGAAATGCAGCACTCCCATCTCGATATCTCGGGGAAGCAACAAATGTCGAACAGCCACCTCAAAGAAGCCTAAAGTAGGACCAGCCTTCCCGAAACTCTCCAGCCAGGAAGCCAAATCTCCCGAAATCCCGCAGAACCATTCCTTCAACAGCTCTTTCCGAGATGTGCTGCTTCAATCCCTAACCGAGGCCAACACTTCTAAAGTCCCGTCGAATAACTCCAGCGTAATCGTGCTGGATGATTCGGATGTGATCAACACCAGCCTTACCCAGAATCACTCGGTCAACGAGAGTCAAAACGGGTGTCTCTCGTTGAAGAAGTACTCCGACCGCAAGGGCAGGCCACGCAAGAACAACGCCAAACTGTGTCTCCAGTTCGACACTTCCTCGGCGGTCATCGATATCACAACGCCGGATCATTCACCGGCAGTACTGAGGGCAGTGGGTTCGTCCGGGGGAGGTGTACCGGTACCATCGGCGCCAACGACAGCCAAAGAGGACACGGTCAGAACGCGAGGGCGAACCAGAGCAGTGGCTAACAACAGCAAAAAAGCAGTGACGAAGGAGTCAGTTTCTCCGGACGCAGCAGGTGAGGTTATTGTGCCGAGGACAACGCGCAACAAGGTAAGAGGCCGCCGGGCTGAGTAGGTGACCTGTTTGTATCTTTTTGTACTTCTTATATTTATGAGCAATTTTACTCTAGGTTAGCCTAAACCAAATTTACGATTTCTGTTTTTAAATGTTCTATTCCGATAATGATATTGTCCAATACCTGTTGATTTAGATCAATAACAAGCGATTTAACAGTTAATATATTTTGTACGATACAATATTGTGTTTAGTCGACCCGTATGAAGAAGCCATCGTCATAACTAACAACTTATTATAAGCGATCTTAACTATTGGCAAACGATTGTGGACAACAAGTAGTAACTAGATAATACACATTAGATAACATTGATAGTATCATATCATGAAGGTATCGTTATGCTTATTTTTTCATCTTCGACAAATCAGTTAAGCAAGTTCGAAACTAATCTTGGCATATACCTTTTTTAGTGTTAATTTTAGATGACGAATTGTGAAAAATTGAAATGAGAATCAAACTTACGGTTCCAAATACGCCACGAGAAGATCCGATAAACTAGACGCAGGAGGTAACCAGAATCCGCAATCAACTCAACCACGTGTTTACACGTTCGAATGGCAGATGGTACAAAATCGTTTGGCTTAAGCATTTGTCATTGATAATGAAATAACCAAGAACTATTTGGAAAAAGTATGTAGAACAGCCTGTTTGAAAAAAGTCAACATATCTATGGGGCAGTGTTGTGAACAACTTAATTTCCCATAACTCACGCTTGAGATTTTTAATGCGTGAGTTGTAAATCACGCAACTCAGCAGTCAAAAAATCATGGATGAGTTGGCTCACCTTTTTGACTCAATTGTCTCGTATTTCCACAGTATACTCACACACGGCAATAATTTCTTGTTAGTCTGGTAAAATTATAGTAATCCTTTCTAACGTAAACAAAAACATTCGGGTTTCACGAGTTTTTAACGGGTTTTGCGACTGTATCATTTTTTACGGTTTGAGTTGATTGAGTGATTTTCATTTTCATTTTGCAGCGTTTGGTGGGGCAATGAGAGCGCAAGTCAGTCCAAAGCCGGGGAAAGGGATAGGTAATGGCCGTAATAGTCTATGCGGACCGCTTGAACACCATCGGAAAGGATAAGAAGGGTTGAGGTAGGGTATAGGGAATTGTAGAAGACTTGACACAGTAATGCGATTAATGCTGCAAAATGTAAATGTGCTGAAAGCAATTTAATTTGAGTTTTGAAGTTTGATTTGACTTAATGAAATTCCAAATAGACCGGCCATTGTACAAGTAAGAACGAATAAGCTGATCGCTTTCTAGAAATTTTATAAACAACAAAATAATAACCATATGAGAGTGATTGTAAGGGGTGCTGATGGCACGATGCGACGCTTTAGGAGAATTTGATATTGATTGAACATTACTATAAAGAACGCAATTTAATCGATGGTGATAACTTTACAAACTTTATCTGTTTTTGCACTGATTGACGATGCTGATTTATATAAAAATATTTGATATTATTAGTTCATTTGTTTGTGTGATCTAGGAATTAATAATGGAAAAATTTTACTTACCCTTGATGATAATACTTCCCTGATCAGAAATATTCTATTTTGAGCACCCTTTTCGAAGCTATTCTATCCAGGTACCCATATACTGCTTACAATCCTGAAATTATTCTTATTGTGCAAGCTCATGCATTATATTAGTGATGCTCATAATCATGCAACAGATAAGACGGAGAGAAAGAGAGAATATAGGAACAGTGATTAGTAATGAGTTAATTATGTAGTTTTGTTAGAATTATAAACAATTAAGCAGTAGCAATGAATAGCTTATAAAATGACTTTGCTGCATAGCTGAGCCTTTCGGATCGTAAGACCGATGAATAAAAATAATTTGTTTCGAAATAGTCCGCATGGTCTTCTAGTGCCCCTATTAGATAAGAATCAGTCATAGACATACATACCGAATGCTCGCCATGACCCTATGACCAATATATGTATGTATAGCCTTAACTGATGTGGCTTTTCTAATAGGTAGTTCTTTCACTCATTGATTGTCTTCAAAACCTTCTCAAGTATAGAAAATTGATTTTATTTCATTTATTACTACATTGAAGCTACATTGTTCTTATTAAGTATTAGGTATTATGTTTTTATCACTATTGATATTATCAAGGCCAGAATTCCCAGTGAGTGAAGAATTTTATAGTACTAGAACACCATAGAAGATCGCTAAACATTACCTAATCATGGAACGGCTTTTTGCTCTATTGTTTTAAGTAGATGCTATTGATCTCCCTTTGCTCCTATCCGCAACCCGGTGCACGCGCCTTATTGGGTTTCGAAAACCTCGTAGAAGATTACAAACCGTCAATAGCGTTCCCAATTACCACCCCACATTGCACATTCAAGGGTCTGATTGTGCTCCTAACCCACCCTCAGTTCGTAATCTTCTCGCCAGCTTGAAATTATATTTTCCCGAAGTGAAAGTAATTTTGATGAGTGATAGCCTAGTGCAGCCCAACTGCATAGTACAGTAGTTTAACCTGAATCTTTAGGTCAGAAGATAAAATCTAATTTTTTTATTTAAAAGGTTGCCATTGTTTTGAAATTGTCCCAACATCTAATCAAAACTACTAACAACAACGATCAATTATCAACATTCATCGCTCCCTGTAAAATATAATTTCAAGCCCAGGGGTTTGAGTTGATTGAGTGATTTTGCATCAAAATCTCAAGCGTGAGATTTGCGAAGCAGATCTCTAATGAGTTTGCTCTCACGGGAGAGCGTATTGATTGAGATTTGAGTGTGAGTCTATCAACACTGCTATGGGGGAAACACAGTTATGCCAAACGGATTTATGCCGTATGGGCTCTCATTTGCGTAAGCGTTCTGAGTACCATTCTCGTTGCGGATCCTTTCGGGTTGGAGATATCAAATCAGCTTGCAGACTATTGATCTCCTCGCTGAAATGAAAGTTGACAACAAATCTGTCTCCTGTTTAGGGGCGATCCATTAATTACCTAAGACAATTTTCGGAGTTTTTCAACCACCCCTCCCCCCATGGTAAGATATTTTGTATGAAAATTAAAAATAAATTGTATGGCGCGTAAGAAATCTCAAACCCCCCCTCCCCCCATAAACCCCTTACATAATTAATGGACAGCCCCTTACATAGGATGGGGCATATCATCTATTTCTTCCAATCATTTAGAAGCCGTTCGTTATTATTGATTCTGAATGTTATGCAGACAAGCTACCAACCGCCATATTTACTTTATTTTGATGACATGCTAAACATTCCCCGAACATACACAGCAATAGTGTCCCCCAGGTTTGAAGCTTGTTTAGATGGGTTTTTATCATGTAGGGTAGGTGTACCAGTTATGGACATAGTGATTCCGTATTTCGCCATACGGGATTACTTGAATATTTTAACATTCTGAAAGATTTTGTGTGATGCAGTAGTAAGATTTAATATATATCTTGATGTTTAAACATTCAAAAAGATTTAAAATGTGAAAGTTATCGACATTCAATGGATGGCCAAATAGGAAATACTTATGGCCATAAGTGGTACACTTTCCCTACGATTATCCCCCTAATATAAATTACATGGCTTCTCTCACTACAGTAGTTTAAAATCGTGAATCTAATCAAAACTATGTTGGACATATGAATTTTCTAAATCAGTAGTGTTATTGAAGGCTGTAAATACGGGAAATAGAACATTTTTCTACAGTAGTTTTGGGTTGCCCTTAGCAACGAGTGTTTTGCTGTTTTCAGGGCCTTGTTCTGCTAGAATTCCTTGAAAGATTGAGCTTCAGGAGTTGTTCCAGAAATTCCTTCAGGAATACCTACTCGTCAAATATTTTTTTTTCTTTCCCACTTTTTGGATCGACTATTTCTATACGAAAAAAGTGTTTAACAAATAGTGCTTGAACAAACAAAGTGTAAAGTATCTATTTTTTAGAAATCAGTTTTATTTTTTGCAGCTGTGTTTCAATAGTGAATTGAGTGTTTATCAATAGTTTTACTGTTAAAACAGTTAGTTGACTAAACGGTAATATTCTCCGGCTCATCGAACGTATTAGAGGCAGTACAAAGTAGTGCTGTGTTGGATACCAGGTCACGTCGGCATTGCGGGAAATATTAGGGTCGACAATTTAGCAAAGCAAGGAACAACTGTAGAATTATTGGAAGTCAACATCCTTGGACCATGCGTTGCTGTAAAACAAGTATTCGTCTACAGCAGTGG
The DNA here is from genome assembly GCF_002204515.2 of Aedes aegypti. Lineage (NCBI taxonomy): Eukaryota > Metazoa > Arthropoda > Insecta > Diptera > Culicidae > Aedes > Aedes aegypti. Next base: position 81,321,427 of record NC_035109.1, on the reverse strand, counting down.
GAAAACAAATGACACAGCCGTTCAAACTTCCTTAGCCCTGTGAAAGTCTCCACTCTTTCATGGATAAATCGTTCGTTAGCAACTGAACAAAAAGCATTTACTAGTTTAAAAATACGGACATACGAATTATCTAACATCTGTGAATCTTGTAATGTTAAAGTTACCGCAAATCACTTACTTGTAGGCTGTAGGAAATATCATTTACAGCGAATTCTTAAAGATAATTTATGTGAAATATTGAGTTTTAAAAAAGTTGAAGAAGACAAACTACAGTCGCCTCTCCACATCTCGATATCGAAGAGATAGGATGGATAGGGAGGGTCGAGGGAGAGATCGAGACATAGAACAAATTTTTAACGAATACTAGATTGAAAATCACTCCGTTGTCAGGAAAATAAAAAATAAACAGATGTCATTTCGTCTTCGCTAATTGTTTTAAATCTCTAAAATCTAGTCAACCTTTGATAATGGGCATATCGACATACGGAGAGAAAAATAGGAACGAAAATCACACCGAGATAGGGAGATATCGATATATGGAAAGTGAAAATGTATGCAGAATGAAGGGACCGAAAAAATCATCGACATAGAGAGAGATATCGAGATGTGGAATACAGTTTCTTTGGCGTTCAGAGCTGTTGTCTAAAATTTGTTTATTTTTTTTTTCAAGCTTGTAAGAAGAAAAATGACGCTAAAGTTAAATCTTTTAAATAAAAAAAGTTAGTTGACTATCGGATGACTGATGGGTATGGAATTACAATAGAAATATTAGTAGTAGAACGCTAGTAGCGCTATTGTCACAAAACTGATTTTAACTATTATTACCTTTAATTATGGTTTTTCATTGTTTGTTCAATGCCTTGTCGTTGTTTATGTTTTTATAATTAATTTGACACTTTGATGCCCGGTACTCAGGCTGTCAGTTCGTGGCAAACTAGATGTTGGTAACACGAACAGCAGCGACATTAGCATTCTTAGGTTAATGCTTCTACTGGAATTACATTCTAGTAACTATTGTATAACATCTGGTTCACTCTGGGTTCTGGAGGGTTAATTACTCCAGAAAACCTTCAAAGGACTCGTCAGAAACTTCACTTGGTGGTTCTCCTAACGTTTCATTCAAGGATTACTCCAGCAAACTCTTCTAAAGATTAAATATTTTTACCTAGAGCTTGAGCTTGATTGGTCGTCCTTGATTGCTAGTTGCTACTCCAGTTTCGTCAGATCAGCTGAACTTGCACAAGGATTACTACTTGAGACTAAAAACTGACACCCTCAGTGTATAAATGATGTGCTGGTGATGTTCTATTTTCAGGTAATAATGGCGCCAGCCACGTCAGAATGCTGACCAATGAGAGGAAGGAAGAGACATTGATGTTGCTTTTATACCCCTGCATCTACGCTAGTTTTAAGCGGGAAGGTATAGGGGCAAGGTAATTTTGTGAAAGAGAGAGCAAACTACCTATGTATCATGCGTAAGGAAAAGCGTGCTGTAATAATGGAATATTGGAAGCGTAGGGAAACGGTTTCTTGTCCTTCTCTGGTTCTAGCGATTGCTATGAGCGGATAGTGATAGATTAAGAGCGGGAGATAGAAACATGTGAAGGGTACAACTACAAAGTGCGAATATATGGATGGGTCAGGGCTTTTGCTTATTGAGCAGAAGCGGTAGCCATTAGACCATCAACCTCATCTCTTCTAAAGATTAAGATTAAATCTTTTTACCCATAAATTTTCTAGAGTAAATTTTTCATTTACCGTACTCATTTAACAGCATTTTAACACGTTAAAGTCTGTCAAAAATTGGTCTTACGATATTTTTCGTAACTTTTCGCGCTAGATGCAAGATAAAACATTTGTTTTTTATTACTTTTGAGCTCGTGATTGGAAAAATCGTCAAAAAATAAATGTTTAAATTTAAGCATCTGACTTGCTGTTCAAATTTCACTCAAATCGGTTTTTAAAAAACTATGATTCGGTCTACCAAAGTTGACCATTTTGTATGGAAAATCTAAAAGGTTGCAAATGTTTTGTCCAATACTGTAAATTAGCATTGAGTTGTTATATTTTTTTTTCAGGAAAATTACCTTTTTGAAAAAATGGCTGTTCTTATTAGATGTGCAATAAAATAAGTCTTGGGATTGTAGCTGCTTCATTCTGGACGCTAAATTATTTATTGAGGTTGTAATTATTATTTTTTCTTTTATTTTTCATCGATGGCTCTTCTCTAGGATGACACTGTAACTATACTGCCGTGAACCGCAAGTCAGTCCCATCTGCACTTTCGTCAAAATTGAGTTGAATTCAGTTTTCAACATATCTTCCAATGCTCTTTCAGCTGCACTTATGAAAGAATATAATTTGTTCGGAAAAATTAAGTCAAATTGTCCCATAATTAAATGTAACCGCATATCAGTCCCACTACAGATTTCCTCACCGTGTAACACAAAAAAGAACCGTTTTCTGATCGTCTTTATATTTTTCACTGATAGATATCGTTGTGGAAAGCAAATTGTGAAAGTTTCGTCAAGATTGGATTATGTTCAAATCTCCTGGATTTTTAAATATTCTTGTGGAAAACGAGTTTGTAAACTTCTATAGATAACGATATTTATTGACCTTTCAGCTGTTGCGCGGTTTGCCATCGTCAGAACCACCGCACTGCTGTTGTGAACGAAAATCGAGGTTTTTTCAGCTGTGTTGTACAAAATAAAAACGATTGAAGTGTTAAAACGTCTCTATTCTCTTTTTAAGTTCTGATTGTCAGAAAATTCATGGTTGCGTTCTGCTTTTTATTCCATATGCGAGAGAGAGTTGCGAAAAAAAATGTTTAGCCTGATAAAACCAAAAAAGTTTTTCCTGTTCAAACTTGTGCATAGCATATCCATGGCTGGTAGCAGATCTCTTCTTAGAAACTTCTTCTCTATTTTAATTTAAAAGTCTTTTTTCTGATCGAAATGGTCTCAAAGTCACTATTATCTTTCTCCTTACCGTGAATTCTGATTCGAAATACCTAGCCAGAAATTTAGACAGGGCCAACTGAAAATTTTCAAAACGCTATTCCAGGATTTCCTTTCAAGATTTTTGCACTAATTCCAGTTTGTTGCTACTCTAGCAGATCTTCCAAAGATTCCTACAAGAATTCTTCCAAAATAATCCCAAAACGTTTATCCAGAGTTCTTGAAGAAATTCAATACAAGTTTTTCCAGGAACATTTACAAAAATTCCTCAAGGAGTTCCTAAATTGATTTCGTAAAATCATCTCCGTAATTGCTCAAAAATTCTTCCTGGCATTATTTCTGAAAAGGAACTCTTACGAGAATTCCACAATATTATTAATGAATATAAGCTTTTCGCCTCTAAGAGTTTGTCGAAATTTTTCAATAAATTCTATCGGTGATTTATCAATAAGTTCCTCCAGAAATTTCTCTATTAATTTCTCCAACATTTCATTCACGATCCTGCAATGCTTCCAAATAATTCTCGAGGATTTTTTGAAGTGAAAATTGAGGTTTGACATCAGCAGATACTACAGGAATTATTACGAACATTTATATACACTTTTTTTAAGAATGTTTTCAAGAAATGTCTTCAGAAAATCTTGCAGGATTTTATCCAGGAATGAAGAGGGCAGGATTCGTGTTATCAATTTGAGAATTTTAAAAAGCAAATTTTTCGTTCAAAATCATGAAAGTTTACATGAGAATAGGTTCACTGCATTTTATTCTTCAGCCGAAACACAGTGAACACATTTCCGTCGAATAAATTGCAGTTTTGAATAGCAAAAGCGCTGTTGAAATTTCGATGATGACGAGGATTACATTAGCGGATCCTTGTACGTTGAATCGATCATTACTTCAAAAATTAGTATTTTTTCAGAGATCCTCGCAAAAGTTCATCAGTAATTTCTACATAAGTTTCATCAGAGATTACTATAGGATTTATTTTGTGGAGGTACAATTGTGATATTGATGTTTAAAGTGATGGATTTCTGTCTCCAATAAAACTCAAAAATGGGTTTTCGCTTAAATCCGTCGTTTCGGACACATGCATTGTGTTTTTTTTCAATGAATTTGCTGTGTTTTTATGATTTGCCAAACGAAACAACAGCATAAAACCAATTCCCCATACTATGCAGGCTAGAATCCAAAAATTATCCGGGTCGCAATCTGGGATCGTTTCGGCCCCACTTTATTCCAAAACGTCGGATATAAGCGAACATCGGTTTTTGAGTTTTATTGAAGAGTGATAGCCATAACCTCAAACACATAGGATTTGTTTAAGCAATAATTTCCGAATTTTCTAAGGATTTTTTGTAATAATATCTTGAAAATGTCATTAACGTTTCCTCCTTTTAGAAATTGATGGCTGGCATCTTGGAAAAATTGATCGACAATACTAGAGAAAATCCTAAGAAGTGGAGACATCTCTGGAAAAATTATTACTTGAGCTCTTAAAAATGTTCTAAATGGTAATCTTGAACGAAATCGATTGAAGAATCACTGAATAAACTCGGGGCTTTTCTGGACAAATTAGTTAATTTATCTTTTTTAAGTGGTTTTTCGCCCAGGGCGGGTTCGCCAAAATATATCTAATAAATTTATGGTAGAGTCTGAAGAATAGTTTCTGGAGATATCCTTCAAAAAGTTCAGGTTGATCAATATATTGTATTCTTTAGACAAATATCTGAATTAGTTTCTAATGAAATTTCATCTTGAAAAAATGCATACGGTAATACAAGCAATTTTACTTATAGTTCAAAAAAAAAAAACAATATTGCGCAAATGTCCGACCGGGGTTTCCGTAAAATTCTTATGAAAACTTCTATCTCTTGATTCCTGTTTGAACTACACAGCGTAACAAAAATGACATGTTTGCGTGTCTCAAGGATCAAATTATGTGTCTCGAGTAGATTTGGGGTTGCTGAATCTGGTGTCATTCTCAGAAATGTTCCAGCACGTCACAATTTTTAGCTACAGGTCGCCAAAGTTGTATAAAACACTGGTTTTATTAATGTTTACATGAAATTTAAAGTACAATTTATCATACTTTTTTGTAATCTAATCCACCAAACATGCAAAACTTTCATTTCAGACATAATTTGATTGAAACTGCGCGATTAAATTTCGATTAAACCGATTTTTTCAACATGCTTGCAGTCTCCCTACAAAATTCTTCGTTTCTTCTATATGGCAAAATACAACAATTCTCTAAACCATCAAAAAATAACTTTTCCGTATCGAAAGTAATACAAACTTTGATGATAAGTATTGTTATACACATAAAGTTTGAATTCTGTGGCAAATTAAGCCAATATATTACCTTATTGCGCTGTTCCCACCAAATCGAACATCACACTTTGAAAGTGTGACACTTATAAGTGTGACGGCAAAGTGCAACTTCGCGATCTGACAGCATTTTGACAAAGAGAAATGTCATGCAAAGCCACATGCTACCAAATTTGCCTTTGTCTTTCTCGGCTTTGTTTTGGTTTTCGATCTTCCGCCACCAAAGAAGGGCGAGCAAGGTTGCCAGTTGTGCGATCTTTTTCGTTTATTCCATTGAAAAAGTTTGTTTTTGAATTAATTAGCGAAATGATTTTTGGCAACCGCCTTCAAGCAAGAAAAAGGTGTGATCAACGAAGTGCACTGAAAATCCATATTTCAAAGCAACCTGCAATACAAGCTGGCAAACTTGCATGCAAGTTGGCTGAAATAGTCATTTTTTGCATTTTCAACAGTCAATATCTCAAAAACTAGACGTACTATGATATTTCTGAAAACGGCAATGGATTCAGCAACCCTTAATTAAGTGAATAGCGGTATTTTTGTGCTGGAGACAAAAACGTGTTCCGCAGTGCTATTTTTGTTTTCTTGGTTCGGTCTTTTTTTGTTGCTGGTCGGTCTTTTTTGGTTTTTTAAGAAGGTCTCTAAAGTTCCTATGCTAAAGGCACTTAATCGCTACCAGTCCTGCATATCAATTCATTACTATACATAAAAATGGCAAATATTTTATTTAAAAACTACAACATGATCCTTACAAACAAAGAGTGTTCTTTTTATCCCCTCCACCCCATATTATGTTGTGTGATTGAATATTATTGGAATGTGAATTCCAATCTCAAATTCCTATTGAACAACAAAGATAGCATCATCATTTCTATTAATGATTGTACTATTCTTTTGTAATGAATCAGAAGGATGATTTTAAACACATTTTGAATGGAAATTTTGTCCTTTGAGAAGAAGTCGTTTCTTTAGATAAAAGAACTTTCTATTGGAATGAATCAGAAAATCATTCTATATCCTTAAGCAGTTGCTTTGAAATTCTCTCAATAGTTCGATAAGTGACTACTTTTGATTCTAGAGAAACAGTTTCTTGAAATCGTAACGTTTCCAACATTTTTCGACCGATTTTAGCCTTTTTAGCTACAAATATTCGCATTGTTTTCATCATGCGCAATTTTTACCAATCGACTCAGATGATATTTGCATCACATGTCTATTTGGCTAACTCCCGCTCTAATTACTATACGTCATCCTCAGTCTAACGTAACGATTATGTAATATTTTCCGATTTTTATTTAACTTTTTCTTTGTTTGTTACATGTTTCGCTTATGGTAAATTTACTTCGATTTTTTATTATGTAATGGGTAATAACTTTCTTCCAGCACAATTTCGAAAGCCCCTTAGGCGGCTTCCTTCGCCAAACGTTCGGCCTTCTCGACGACTTCCTCGATCGGACCAACCATGTAGAAAGCGACCTCGGGCAAATGGTCCAGCTCGCCGTTCAGGATCTTGGTGAAGCCCTTGATGGTTTCCTCCAGAGGGACCAGCTTTCCGGCGTGACCGGTGAACACCTCAGCGACCTGGAATGGCTGCGACAGGAAACGCTGAATCTTACGGGCACGGGCCACGGTCAGCTTGTCCTCCTCAGACAATTCATCCATACCCAGGATAGCAATGATATCCTGCAGCGACTTGTAATCCTGGAGGATCTTCTGGACACCACGAGCGATGTTGTAGTGCTCGGCACCAATGATGTTCGGGTCCATGATACGAGAGGTGGAATCCAGAGGATCCACAGCCGGGTAGATACCCAACTCAGCGATGGCACGGGACAATACAGTGGTGGCGTCCAAGTGAGCGAAAGTAGTGGCTGGGGCAGGATCGGTCAAATCGTCAGCTGGCACATAGATAGCCTGCACGGAGGTGATGGATCCTAAAATCAAGGAAAAGGTGTGTCAGGCTAATAATGATCAGATTTTTAGGGAATGTTTGTCCTTACCCTTCTTGGTAGTGGTAATACGTTCCTGCATGCTACCCATGTCAGTGGCCAGGGTTGGTTGGTAACCGACAGCAGATGGGATACGACCCAGCAGGGCAGATACCTCAGAACCAGCTTGGGTGAAACGGAAAATGTTGTCAATGAAGAGCAGCACATCCTGTCCTTCCTGATCACGGAAGTACTCGGCAACGGTCAATCCAGTCAGAGCGACACGGGCACGGGCGCCGGGGGGCTCGTTCATCTGTCCGTACACCAGAGCGACCTTGGAGGTCTTGTCCTTCAGGGAAATGACACCACCTTCAATCATTTCATTGTACAGATCGTTTCCTTCACGGGTACGTTCTCCGACTCCGGCGAACACAGAGTAACCACCATGGGCCTTGGCGACGTTGTTAATCAGTTCCATAATCAACACAGTCTTACCGACTCCGGCACCACCGAACAGACCGATCTTACCACCCTTGGCGTACGGGGCCAGCAGATCGACGACCTTAATTCCGGTGACCAGAATTTCCTGCTCGACGCTCATGTCGATGAACTCGGGGGCTTCGGCGTGGATTGGGGCGGACAGGTTGGTTTCAATGGGGCCACGTTCATCGATGGGTTCACCGATGACGTTGATGATACGGCCCAGGGTTTCAGCACCGACCGGAATACGGATGGGAGATCCGGTATCCAAGACGCGCTGTCCACGCACCAAACCTTCGGTACCGTCCATGGCAATCGTACGGACGGTGTTCTCTCCCAGATGCTGGGCCACTTCCAGCACCAGACGGGAGCCACGCTCCTGGACTTCCAGGGCGTTCAGAATCGGTGGTAGGTTATCATCGAACTGCACGTCGACGACGGCACCGATGACGGCAACGACCTTACCTTGGGCTCCAGCGGCGGCCTTGGCTGCTGCCTTGGCCGCATAGTTCCGGACGAGCTCGGCCTGGACCCGGGAACCGGTACTTAGCACATTTCTCAGCGAGGACAACATTTCGGCGACTGTGCGGAGGGCTAGGAAAATTTTCTCCACTTGTCTTATGTAACTGCGATGCGCAGGGTGCCCGACCGGGTGTTGGGACGGAGGCGTTACCTGCGGCGGGAGATGTCAGATGATGCGCACATGCGGTTGTCCGGTGGGAACGCAGAGATGTAGTCGCATATGATGGGGGCATAGGGAACGGTCGTGAAGTGGAATATGTGATTGGTAACGGAAAGAAGCGGTTGAACGTTTTTACAAGTTACTCCTCATACGAACGAATGATAGCGATAACTCTATTGTACTATGCCATGTAGGCATGAAATAAAAAACTCTCAGCTACATGAGGAAGCGCTGTTAGCCAAAAGAAAAATTAAATATCTAAAGTGAATGATTTTGCAGCATTATCATTAGTAAAGACTTTTTTTATTTGAGTTTTTTGAAATTATGAACAATCTTCAGCCAAAAATCCGCTCTTTAATTTATGTTCTAACACAGGGGTTTTCAGATCTGTTGGATTGAGGAGCACTTTAGACTTAACTTGTTAAGCGGAGCCTTACTCAACTTCAAGCGATAGAATTTAGAATTAATTACAGAGATTCCTCCAATTGCTACTGAAAATTACTCAGATGATAACTATGAATTCTCACCAAGAACCCTCAAGATATCGCTTAGAATTCCTACATTCCACAGGGATTCTGCTGCTAATGCTCTTGATTGGAAACTCTCAGAATCGTCAGAAATATTCCCAAATCCAGATAGGATTTCGCTCAGACTTCTTGAGGTTGTCGTAAATGATCTCAGGACACCACCCAGTAAACACAAACTCGTATACGATAGCGCATAAGAGTACAAATGTGGAGGCGATATACGTACATGCGCCATAAGGCTGCGTGCAAGATGTACGTATATCGCCTCCACATTTGTACTCTTATATCCCATCATATACGAAGATGTGTTTACTGGGCAAGAAGAATATGCAGGATCTCGTTGGGAATCCCAAGAGTCAACAAGGAATTTTGCACAGAAGCCTCAAAATTCAGCTGAAATTTCTCAATAATGTGATAAAATAAAACTTTTTTCAGTCTAAGTATATCCCGTATCCAATAATTAAGCCCAAGATCTACTTTGTGAACTTCTAAATCCCATCAGATTCTAAAAAGAAAGAATCGTCAAGATCTTGCTGCAGATTCTGCTGAAAACACTCAGGATCCCGCTGAGAATCATTTAGATCTGGTAAAAAATCTTCAAGAGTCAGCTAGGAATACTCAGATACCGCAGTGATCTTGCTCAGATTCTTCAAGATTTCGCTGGAAATTTTAACACTAGCTGGTGGTGACCAATCGATTAAATTTTCAGCTCAAATGGGTGTTCGGTTCTCCAGATTTGTGCTCTTGAAAATTTGAGGTTTGGCTTCGATTCATCTTCAGCTTAACTAAGATTCTTCAGGGTTCCCAAATTGTTGTCACGTTAAAAATCCCAAAAATCTGTAATGAAAACACAGACATTTTGGCCGAGGTCCCCATATTATGCTGGGATTCTGTTGAGGATCTAAAATGATTATCTTCTTCTGTTTCATTTGTTTCATGAGATTTCAGATGTTTCGACTTGCTGAGAAAATATTAGAACTGACTTGTTGTTCGTCTATAATTTGAGACGATGGTATAGCAATTGGTTGTGGGAATTGTAGACGGGTGACCAAAGCTTGAGATCATATTGAAGACCAATTTTGGTGTTGTGATGTCGCGAATTTTGATAACTCATTTTGCTGTCATTTTGGTCGTTTTAACGGTTAAAATATCAAGGCTGAGAGCAGAAAAATGTTTCCATGAAATCAAATTGAAAACTTTTTTTGCTATCAGTTATAGCAATATAAAAACTGTTTCTGCTATCATGGAGGGCAAAATTAGAACTCATTGAGATGTACATATTTTCGATTGATATTGAAACGAGTCTGCGACAAAATAAATGCTTCATTTTTATATTATAATAGTGTTCATACATATAGCACAAATAAATTTATAATTATATCTCGCATACTCTGAGATAACGCCCTAAAAGCCATTGGTAACCGTGTGTGTAGCTCGTTGTTTCTGAGCAAGTGAAGGAATAAATATCCAAACCAACATCACTGGTAGGTAGATAATGATCCTTTCTTCACCATAGAGTTGTTCAACAACGTGTAAATCCATTCAAATGCTCAGAAACAATGAGCTACACACATGGTTACCAATGGCTTTTAGGGCGAGATCATAAGTTATGCGAGATATAATTTAAAAACATTACCAAAAATTTAAAATGATAACAGAACGAATACAAAACAGGGTAACCAATATATTTTGGACCCCTATATATTTTGGACCCCCTGGGGCATTTTCCTGCAAATTTACCAGTTTAAATCGAAAGACCAACTCAATTCGCATGTCATTAGTTAAGATATAACTATTCCGCACTAGCATCAACCATTTGTACATAGAATATGTGTTTATTTTATCTGAAATTAATTTAATTTAATCGATCCATCTATGCAACCGTTACAACATGTTACACACAGAAATCGAAGCCGTCAGAAATTTTACAAATGTAAACAAAAACTTTTTTCAAATTTCTGAACTAAAGGCGTAGAATTTCTTCGGTTTTCCATTGTCAATCGATTATTTAGACTATGGGCAAGCATATTGTACAAGCAGTGTCGTGGACTTTATCGTCAAACAATAAAAAATGCCGGGGATCCAAAATAATGAAAAACAGTGCTTCACAATTTGATTATTTTCGACGTTTTTTGAATCCTACATGACCGTATGGGCATTTTTATAGCGTAGAGGAAGTTTTTCTCTACATTTTGGCGCGTTCTTTGACTTGGTTACGCTGTGCAGTTAATTAATTGGGACAAAAAACAAAAATCACTTCCTTAGGGGGTCAAAAATACGACCGTTACCCTGTGATATCGAATATTTCAATGACAAATTGATATCAAATTATAACATCAACTTGATGCTGAAAACAGAATATGTTTTTTACTTGCTTTCTTTTTGATGTTAACTTTGCTCGGGCCCTTAGCCAACTAGCAAACAATAGAATTCAGCGCTTTTTCGCTGTACGATGTATAAAAATTGAGCTCATACAAATAGACGTAACACTTAGTACAAATCGCAATCAAAATCATAGTCGTTGCGTTTTGCCAATGCACAATAATCGAAAAAATGAAGTTTTGCCAAAATTAATTTTATCGTCTCAATCGATGAAATATAATCTGAATATGTTGATTGGCGTTTTTATTGTTTCAGAAGGGATTATTCACATATTACGTAACTTCTTGTTTAAAAAAGTTTATTTTTATTGGAAATGCAATCAAATTCGGCTGAAAGCACACATTTTGTTTGTATTTGACCGAGTTTAATCAAAATGTGGATTTTAAATGAACTTTTTATGGAAAATATCGTCTAAATATATATAAAATATTGAATTATTCAAAAAGCTCTAACTTGAAAATCAGCAAATTTCAGCAAACAATTTAAACGCTTTTTATAAGATCTAAGGATGTTTTTTGATGTGCAATATTAAGTTGCACAAGACAAGAGTTGTTTTCCATGCTCAAAATCATCAAAATTACTAAAGTGTAATATTGAATAGTATTAAAACTTCAACCAAATATTTTTTCCCTCCTCATGTTCGATAAAAGTGCAAAACCATAAACTCAGATAGTGCGTAATTTTGGGGAAATATTGCATTCCTTAAATATTTCTCGCGTTCAGTATCATAAGGGCGTAACTGCAATGATCGATTTCTCTTCATCGATTTTCTCTTTAGTCAATGACTTAGTCGGGCGACTGTTTTCGACTGCTATTTTCGATTAAGTGGATATAATTCATTGTCCTTCATCATGTTGTATCGTAAAATGTTATCAAAATCGATTGAACTTCGTGTACTAATCAAAAGAGAGAATCGACGAAGAGAAATCGATCACTGCAGATACGCCTGTATGATACTCAACGCGAGATTTGTACTTTGTTTTATTGTTACTTTTTTATATTTTTTTTTTACTTCAGCCAATTTGACGTCATAAAAGTCAAAGAAATTCAAATTTTAGTCAAATTTCAATTAAGGATCATAATAATATAATACATCAGGTATATTTTAAAATGATAAAAAACATAAAATTCTCAAAAAAGTTTTTGCTAGTTTTGGCCGCCCCCTTTATATGGAGCCCGACCATTGTGCGATGATCCAACAGATGGCGGTAGTGTGTAAACCTTAAATGCGAACAAATACGATGCGAGCGCAACGGGTGCTGGATTGACTACCTACAATATATTTAAATCGACCGTTGAAAAGCGATCGATAGGAAATGATTAGAGTGTGACGTATGTTTGTCTGTGATTTGAGTGTTACGTTTGTTTGTCTGTGATTTAATCCTATAATTAGGCATTTCACGGCGAAATTCTCTCTTTTTCGCTCTTCAACAAAACTTGAAAACAATGGTGCCAGTACCCGTCAACTTTGACAAGTACTGGCATCATTGTTTTCAAATTTCCCGATAGGCTAATATTTTCAAAGCTGAACGATCACTTCGACATCTGGTGGCTAGTACACTCAAAATAATCCAAACGTCATTGTTACGTGAAAACATACGTGATTTTTTTCCTTCGCACTTTCCACGTAGCTCTTACGTTAATCATAGGTAACCCAGAATGAACGCATGAACTTTTGAAGTTCGTCCATTCCACCGCCGCTAAACGTAAGAGCTACGTGGATTTTCCGGTAGCCTTTACGAAGCGTTTCAATAAGACCTAGATGGTTTTGCATTAAATTTAACTGTAATAAAGACCAATCTTATTTCTAATAGGCTTTGGAAAAAAAAAACTAATTCCCAATGTAAACAAACTTAAAAGATTGTGATATTTTTATTGTCAGAGCATTTTGAAGCCTGTTTCCCCAATTTTGTGAGTTTGGTCTGCCATGTTGAAGCCTTCGCGTGCTATAATTGATAGAAGTTATAAATCAAAATCACGTATAGCTTAGCTTAGCTTAGACTGACTACACATATCAATGGTTGCTATTCCGTGATTGACCGAAGTCAGTAAAATGCACAAAGAATCAACTAGAAGATCGGCTGGGATTGGCCATAATCTTCTTCAGTGTGCATAATTAAGTGCCTCTATTTATACAGGGTCAATAACGGCGCCGGCCACGTCCTTGCAGTCAGGTGGGATTGGGGAAAGGAATGTTAGTGTGTAACCTTTGCTATTTGGAGACCGTGTTTGCCTCTGCATCTCCACAAAGGTTACTGGGAGGGATGTTTGTTAATGGGAAGGATCGTTGGGTCACAGGATTCACTTTGATAAGCGATTACACCATGATAAATAATGATTTGTGAGATATATACATGCTTATTTGTACATATAATATTTTCATTTGATATGAACAATTTCTATGTAGTGGAAAATTATGCCGACACTTAAGGTGACGAACCATTCAAAGTTTGTTGAACAAATACCTAAATGTAACATTCCTACAGCTGTCAGGACGAAATCATGTGTTATTATATTTTACTTATTTGAAAAGAAACAAAAAACACTCGATTGGTTGGAACATCATAGAACACTCTTACTCTTATGCCGACACTTACAGTGGCGAACCATCCAAAGTTTGTTGAATAAAGTGAACCTTTCGCAAGTCTACACTTGTAGTGCCGAACCATTGAAAGTTTTTTTTTTAATCACAAAAATAAAGGTAAAAAGGGGTGTTCTGAAATAAAAAAAAATGTGAAACATAAATAATTCATGAATCAGAGTTTGTGTCGACACTCACAGTGACGAACAATTCATAGTTTGTTGAAAATTCATATTTACGTCCCACAATTGTAACGATTAAATGTGCAGTCATACATATTTTATAGATTAGAAATAGTAGCATGAAACGAGCTCACCAATTGATCCTTTATCCTTCACTGTGCAGCCACAATCCACTCTCAGCCTCACTCGTTTGCTCGGCTATATAAAAGCACTCAGAAAAAATAGGCGCGCGACCCGAAAAGGAAAAAAAAACTTGGCTTTCTTGACGCACAGCCCAGCAGCAAGCGTCAAGGTCAAAGGATCAAAAAGAGCTAACCGATCACGCCACTTTTTCACTTACTAGACCGACGCGCGACATGTTTGATCCTGCCCTCGTCGCTGGCCCCCGTAGGAGCAAGCGTCAAGGTCGAAAGATCAGACAGAACTCAGTTATAAATCAAAATCACGTATAAAATATAAAGTAATGCAGGGATTCTTCTGTATTCAAAGCATATTTACCTTGAAATCAATCTTACACAGTGTTTAAAGCAGCAGCAGCTTCTGAAGTTCTTCAAAAATCAAGCGGGCGCCATCTTAGGATTTGAGCTCAACAGCGAATGTACGAACACTATGCAAATGTCAAAATGAACTCAGGCACACTGAGAAAAATCCACACGTTTGATCCGTGTGCTTAAAATTATGGATCGATTCATGAACGTCTATATCGATTTGTTGTGATTTTCTTACAAACCTCGTGTGTGTTACACATTCAATTCTTTAGTTTTGCTTCATGGACCGATTCATCAACCGACAACATGAATTCCATAATTTTCCACATAAGTTCCTGAAGCTTTCCATTTCAAATTCGTGTGTGTCAACCTATGGGTGCATAGATCATCATCCAACACGGATTCAGTGTGTTTAACTTATGGTTATCTTGTGTCATGCTCATCATGTTCAAGTTGGTCGATTTGAAATCGATGAGCTTGCTGTCGATTTCCGTGTTCCAAATTTCTAAATTGTTAGTGATCAACCCATAATGAACTAAATTGCGGTCGGACCTCGTGTCGAACGACAGTCATCATCATGTTCCAAAGAGAAGAAGCAAATTCTGAAGCTGAAAGTGTTAGAGGAAAATTTGCGGATTCGTTTTTCTTTCAATAAGTGAAGATATCCGAGTGAAGATGATGAGTTCATTCTTTTTTCTATAAATGAAATACATTACTTCCAGCATTGGATATAATGTATGGTGTTAGAGAATCGAATTCCACTAACAGATTTTCCTTGCTTTCAGCTTCGAATAAAATGAAATATGCTAATCCCGAGCTTCCCAAAATATGGATTTGCGGCGCCACGCTTGTTGCTGACTTACTTGCTTAAAAAAACATTCAAGTGAGCTTGCGACAAGCAGAGTAGCCTCGAATCCATATTTTGGGGAGCAAGAGTTCTTCTACCAAATTTCTTCTTTGAGTCTCATGACATTCATGTTCTATCACGCATAACTATCTAAAGCCACTACATTTCGAATTCAATAAGCAAATCAGTTGGTTTTCATGATTTAATATTTAGACATTCATGTTTGTTTCACATGAAAACCTAATGTTGATACACATGTTATTATACCGTGAAGTCAATTACGAAATCCATATGGCTACTACACTCAAGTCATGTGGTTTTCCTCTTTGCGCAAATCTATAAGTAAAACACACGACCTTGACGTGTAGATTTTTCTCAGTGCACCTACGTGAATTCCACGTAAGCGCGATAGGTAACCTCAGTAAGCATTACCGAGTCACTATTTGGTGGTTATAAATGGTTTAGTGATCTTTATCTTAGTCAGGTGAAGTGAAGGTAAAATGAATTTGGAATGATCTACGTGATTTTTCACGTAGCAATGACGTTTGGATTTTTTTGAGTGTAGGAGAACCGTCATAAAAGAGGTTGGGTTGAGAACGCACCGTGTGCAGCATAGGGAGGAGCACACATATTACACTTTTTCTCGAAATAGTTATGTTGTAGACGATCAGAGAGCATTGAAAAACATGATAAACTTTTTTTCCTTCCAAAATGCACAGATCCGGTCAGTGCTCATGTACGATTTTTGGGATAAAATTAGAAAATTGGTGTTTGGCTACAGAGGTTATAAACTTCCGGATTCTTTGTTTGTGGCTAAATTTGTTGTGAAATTATGCGTATCGCAAGAATAAAGGGTCAAAATGATTATGCCAATGGAAAATAGTTTAATAATTAATTGATTATGAGCTAATTTTTGGGTCGAAAAATTGAATTTTGGACGTAAACAAACATTTTCAATGACATTTCTCTCCTTCTTACCTAGCGACCTCTATGCTGGTGGCGCATTAAATTTGCCTATGGAGGGAAAGAGAGCGATTTTCTGATGACGTCACCGTGAAATGGGCAATGATTAAAAATTAAAAAAGGCCCAGGGAATGTATACCTAGAAATGTTCAATCTTGATCAATAAATCGTACAGAACATAGGTTCCCAAACTTTATTGATAATATTTGCGACCCTCCAGAGAAAAACGCAATTTTTTTTAACTGAGGTCGTGTTTTTTTTTTAAAGTTTGGCAATTTTACAGTTGTTACTTGTTACTCATTTTTTTTTTCGAAAAGATCAAAAATAGAATATATGTACGCGTAACGGTTTTAAGAAAGCTGCATCAAATGCATACAACTGGCTTGTATCAGGAAAATTTTTGAATTTTATCCAAACATTCAAAATTTAAATAGTTGAAATTGCTGACAGGACCATTTAAAAAATTGATTAACAATAATTGAAAAAAGCAAGTGAGAGCGAATTACGACGAAAAACGTGGTGAACTCGGAGAAAAATCTTTATAATGGGTAATTTGGTAGCAATTACAGCCCCCTTTGAAAAATAACTAACCCTTTGTGAATTTCTTTCGATCATTTGGAAACTGTGGTGAAATTTTTGTTTCTATCTTTATTAACGAGATTTTTAGCCCTGGACTTTACTAGAATTTTAGCCAACGACTTTACTTCCATTCCGAAGGAAGTCATCAGTGACTATCTCGGGGATGGGATTCGATCCCAGGACCTCGGCGTGAGAGGCGTGTGTTCTAACTACTATGCTGCATAAGAAAAACGAGTTGTTTTAACCTATTCTATAAAATAGTGTACACGGAAAAAACAGTTTACCTAATTTTTGAGTTGACTTTACCCAAAATTAAGTATATCGATGTTCTCTCAACCCAAAATCTCTCGGTATTCTCTCTCTTCCCCACCAATGTTGTCAAAAATAGAGAGAGCTGCACCTACCTAATGGGGGTAGTTTGGCCCAATAAGCCAAATTTGGGTAAATACATTATTCTCAAGCTTGGGTTGAATGAACGCAATTCCGCGTTGAATCAAACCAAATTTAAGTAAATTTTTCTTATGGCTTCAAAGGCAAAGTACCTAATGGAGGCCTTTGAAATTTAGCCAAATTTGGGTTATTGGGCTCAACAACGGTTTTGCGTTGAAACAACTCAAATTTGAGTAGATCTGCGTTGCCGTGTAGCGTATTTTGGACCCTCTGAGGAAATGATTTTGAGTTTTTGTCCCTATTTAGTCACTACATAGCGTAACCAAATCAATGAACATGCCAAAACGTAGGGAAAAGCTTCCTCTATTTGATAAAGATGCTCACATGGTCATGTATAGTCCAAAATACATAGATAACCCCAGCACATTTTGGACCTTCAATATGTTTAATATGCTTGCGCATAGTTCAATAAATCAATTAACTATCGAAAATCGCAGGATTTTTACGCCACTAGCCCAGAAATTTGAAAAAAGGTTTTGTTCACTTTCGATAAATTTTTCGCAGTTTTAACTTCTGTCTGTAGCATATTGTAACGGTTGCATGGATGAAAGGATTGAATTAAATTAATTTCAGTCAAAATAAAGACATTTCAAATGCACAAACGGTTGATGCAAGTGTAAAACAGTCTTAGCTATCGAAATGACATGCAAACTGAGTTGGTCCTTCGATTTAAACTTGGAAATTCGTTTGGAAATGTCCCAAAAGCCCATATTAGAGTGATGCAAATTTTGAAATATTTGCTCCCCTATACTTAAACGATTTCTATTATGGTAAAAAGCATTCCCCAAAGTTTAAAGTGATTCGGAAGAAATTTGACTGTGCACACGCCATTTGAAGTTTATATGGAGATTACTATGGAAAACGCTGATCTTTTGTGTTCTATCTCTTCGTCATAATATTTTATGGAAAAGTGAACAAATTCTTCTAATGTGAAATCCTCCCAGCTACAACTTTGCCGAAGACCACTTTTTGATTGGAATTCAGGATAAATTGTTATTCATCATCATAAAGTTGGTGTGTATGTAGCATGCTTCACCAACTGTTCGGCAGGCAACAGTGGTGCTCCTGGCGGAAAGCATAGATCAAAGGAATCCAGGCTACTATGTTCTACAGCAAAAATGCAGTGTTGCTCTGAAAGTAATTGAATGATCATCTCAGCATGATATAGACTTTGTTATCAATAACAACAAATTATACTTACGTCCCATCGAAATGTGGTCTTCGGCAAAGTTGTAACTGGGAAGTTTTCACATGAGATGAGTGTGTTCACTTTTCCATAGATTATTATGATGGGCAGTTAGAAGACCGAACACAAAAGGTTTGCCTTTTCTATAGCAATTTCCATATAAACTTCAAACAGCGTGTGCACAACCAAATTTCTTCCGAATCACTTCAAATTTTAGGAGGATCATTTTCATCATAATTGACATCATTTTAGCATAGGGGAGCAAAAACTTCAAGATTTGCATCAGTCTTGCCCATATATATAGAGGTCAAAATTACATTGGTTACCCTATACTGCTTCGCGTTGAAAAATGGGTTAACAAATCACTTTTAATGACTTGGTCACTTTTTTCGATCACTAAAAAGACTTTTTTTTCAGTTACTAAAAAGTCACTATTTGCAACAAAAAGTCACTTTTTTCATGTGTTGATAATTAAATTTAAGGCTGTGTGATATAGAAATTTGTTATTATAAAGATAAATGTAGTGTGATTTGGGAATCTATGTGTCAAGAAAGATAGATTCCTGCAACATTTTCTTGAATTCTTCCAAAAATGTTCGTAGACAAATCCAACGGAAGTTTTGGAAAAGATTCTATTTAAAATTTAGGATGCGTCTTGGGGCTGAATTTTCTGTTTGAAATATTGGAAACTTTTTTTTTGACAGAAATCTGGACCAATACCTGACAGACTTGCTGAAAAATTGGCTTTCTTCAGTAATCTGCGGCCATAGAAGGTATCTTAACCAGCCTTCTGAAAGGACCTCACCAAAACTCCTCCAGAAGATGAGCAAGAGGCGGTTAGGATTCTTAACTTAAGAATTACAAACGAAAACGAGTATTAATTCTGCTAGTAATAATTTCTGAAATTACCAAGGTTCCAAATTCTCACTCAAACTCACGATAACGGATTTATCCCTCACATAAATTTTTAGCGATAAGCTAAATAGATAATTGCACATTTCCACAGCTGTGAGGTTTGTTTTTGTCTTTCTCTTATCCATGGGAAACTTTTTCTGTATTTATCGCCACGAGCAGCAGTTGCTTTTATACATCAAATTAACCACTACTTTCGTCAAGTTGGTGTGGTAGCATGGTTAGCGTGCACGCATCGCGGTGAAGGACTAAAAAATAAATTATCCCCAGAGTGGACTGATTTTCCGTTATCCTCAAGGCTGGTAGCGAGTCACTTTTTAGTGACTTGGTCACTTTTTTGAGGCCAGTCACTTTAAAGTCTCTTTTTTGAAGCCATTTCAACTAAAGTCACTTTTTTCGTCAAAAAGTCACTTTTTTTCACTATTTTGAGCTACATTTTTGGGAGAAAATTATGAATCGGTTTAATTTAAGCTAAGTTTTAAGTTAGCAGGGTGTCTACTACCTGGTAAAACCTGGAATTATCAGGGAATTTTATTCAACCTAGAATTATCAACAGATTCCGGCTATATGCAGGGAAATTACTTTGAACCAGTAATTATTATGGCAGAATATGTCCTTTTTGTAAACAAAATTTGTTCAATTAAAAAAACTTTTGGCTACGCCGCTATTACAACACTACTTGAGATATTCAGTCAATTAATTATTAGTTAATTTTATTATTCCGAATAAGACTTGTTTAAATAAGGAAGTATGACTTAGAATTGCAAAAATAGTATATTTTCAGGAAAGCAGATCTTTTTAAGGCTTGGATACTTTAGTTAAGGTCTCCAAAGATATTATAATCAATATGGTATCTACAGTTACTTTTTTGCCTTAACCTTGTCTTTCCCATGGTAGCTCCAGAGCTCCATTAATTTTTGACGAACTTGAAGCAAACCGAACCAGAGGAATACTATTAGATTATTTCTATATTTTCCAAAGTCAACTAACTTTTTGAATTGTAAAACTATTGGTAACCAATCAATTTACTGTTGCAAAATAACCAAAAAAATTTAAACTGGTTTTGAAAAAGTAGACTATTTGAAACATTGTTTATTGAATTACTCTTTATAAAAACGCTTTTTCATAAAGAAACTGTCGATTGAAGTCGTCGGAAAGCGATAGTTAATCTGCTTGCAGTGAATTCTGGTGCAACATTCTAGAGGCTCCAGAGAAACCTTCAGAGACTATTACGTAACTATTTATCCAGAGATTCCTTCTGGAATAATTTCAAGAACTCCACCAGGAACGCCACCAGTTTTTCAATAGAAGCTTAGAGGAATTTCTTCTGAATTTGGTACTAAACATTTTAGAGCATTCCTACGCTACTACCTCCAGTAATTTGCACAGAGATTACTCTGAAGAAAAAATCTCAGTATTTCCTCCAGATGTCTTTCCACTGATTCTTTCACAGATTTCTCCAAGCGTTACTTCTAGGATTCTTTCCGCAGGTCTTACAAAAGTTCTTCCCCAAAGGTTTATTGCAGAGTTTTCGAAAAAATCGTCATTTTTACAAGAAACCGTATAATAATTCCTACGTCTTTTTATATTTAATCCAGGCATTTTTATAAGGATTCTCTCAAAAATTCATCCACAATTACTCTGCGGAATTGCTCAAGCTAGTTAAGCAAATTCAAGGTATTATTGGATAAAATCTTTTCCAAGAATTCCTCGTTTAATGGCATCTGGGATCCATCATTAGATTCCTCTAGAAATTTCTCCAGCATTTTTTATTATCATAACAATTTACCAAGAAATATATTCTTCAAGAATCCAAGAGATCTTTCAGAGATCATCGTAGGTATTCATCATTATTACTAACACAAGTTTCATCAGAAATTACACTAGGATTTTTTTTAGAAATTCTTCGCAAATTTTTCAAAATTTTTCACAAATAAATATTATTTTTTTCTTGGCATTTCCCTGAAGACAACCCAACTAGTGGATTGCAAAAGGGTTGTAACAGATTTTGTTACTTAGTTAGCGCATTTTTTCGAACAAAATATGTTATAATTTTGGCGGGTTAGTAGTTAAAATAACAAAAAAATATAATACAATTCCTTCCACACTGAACAAAATTGATACAAAATCTGTTATAATTTAACCCTCTAATACCCAAATTTTTGTTTTCGATCTAAATATAATTTTTCGTTGTCTAAAATCATTCTAAACACGGTTTGGGCAATGATTTATTTTTCTTCGCAAATTTATGAATTTTGGTTTTTGATTTTTATTATTTTTATTTTTGAACATCCCTATCCTTTTCAATTTTTTTTGAAGCCTCTTCTGGTTACTGATTTTTGACAATAATAAAAATTAGAGTTTTTACTATACTTTTGAAAATATGATTTTTTCAATTTTTTTCTGGAACTTTTTTATTTTCCGTGTAACTAACGGAAAAAACAGATTTGAAATCATTTCAATACCATCAGGCTCTTCTTCTGTGATAGGTTGATCGTAGAAAAATATGAAAGGTACGATTTTTTATAATACACGTTAAATGAATCCCAGGCATTTGAAGGTTATATAAGAATACAATTTGTCAAACAATTTTCAATAATACAAAAAAGTTTCAAAAATCATAAAAAACTTTTCTCATATGCATGTTATGAGTCAAGGTTTAAGCCAAAAATAAAATCATTTTAATTTCCGAGCTACAAAAAAAATACACAAAATTCCAAAGTCAACCATTTGTTCTTCCTTAGTCGTCGTTTAAAGGACGCGGTTTTAAGGTAATAAGAAATTTACGGCAAAATGAGCAGATACTTGTCGTAATTTCACGAGGAAGTCTTAGAATGTGAATTCGACCACACGTACCTCCCATTAAACTTACTGATGAAAAATTTCATTGTCATCCAGGCTTATATCAACCATTTGTTCTTCCTTAGTCGTCGTTTAAAGGACGCGGTTTTAAGCAGTATTACATTCAAATTCGATTTTCTGTCATCATATTTTATTTGAAATATTGATTAATGCATAAAAATATTGATTTTATGAGGTAGAAGAGCTGG